>NC_067398.1:102730553-104178053 GCF_016432865.1 Antechinus flavipes | reverse complement strand
ATTAAATTGGGTAAATGATGAGATGTTAGATATGAGGAACATTTTGTATAATTTATAAGCCATGAACATTATAGAATGAAAAATTATGCCAGAAAGTATATTCAATTTTCAGTGGTAGAAATTTTCCACTAAGCCCATACAGATCTGCCATTGCTTTACAACTTAGTGTCATTCACACTGACCAACTAGGATTACATAGAAATATATCTCAGAGAATGATCCTAAAGATAGCTCTCTATCCATTGTGCCAAACTAGCTTTCATTGAAATAAGTATAAAAATGAAACAGTTCTCTAAAACTTTGCTATTCACATTTGTATCAAGAATGCTAGGAATAGAAAGAATTATGTGGTAGTTGGTAGTTATTTTTGGTTTGCTAACTATATTTTGAAAATGTAACTTTTAAAAAGTTAAACTTTCTGAGGAGCTATATAAAATATTTTAAAATAAAATAAAAAATGGAATCAAACTCATCTTTCAATACGCAAGGCGAATGACAATTAAATTGTTCTCACAATATCTCTGTAATTCTTAATTTTTCTACCTGTGGTTTTCCTGAAAAAAATAATTATTCTTTTGAGGGGAAGGATAATTGGGTTTAAATGATATGCTTAGGGTCACTTAGCTATTAAATGTCTAATACAGATTTGAACACAGGTCTTTCTGACTTCAGGTCTGGTTCTCATACTGTATCACTTAGCTGTCCCTAATAAGTCATTCTAAAAACTGGGATGCAATGTGTTTTAAGAAGCTTTGTGAAAGTAACCCTGAAAAAATGTCAAAAATATGGAAATGACAATGCTTTAACAAAATTTATGAAGATCTTCTCTGAACAGTTCATTTCTTGAAGTATAATAAAGAAAAAATGTTTCTACCAAAAGTGAATTGAAATTAAAATGGAGAAATATCAAAACAAAAATAACTTAAGCTGCTTTATATGACTAGATTTTACATTTTTAGCATAAACACATTGTTTCCCTGGGTGCAGCTCAATGATTTAAAATTGGATGCTAGTAATAAGTTTTAAGAAAAATCAAAATGTAAATTTGGCTCAAAGTGAAAGCTACTCTATGTAATATGATAGCTAGAGTAATGATAAACTGAAACCTTTGTAACAGAAAAAAAGTCACTTTCTTTGAAAAATTGAAGCAATTTATTTTAAGAAATGATTCTCTCTCTCTCTCTCTCTCTCTCTCTCTCCTCTCTCTCTCTCTCTCTCTCTCTCTCTCTTTATATATATATCACTTTATTTGCTGCTCTCTGCCCTCCCACCCCTCAGCCATCACTACCATTACAATTAATTTGATCAAACAAATAGATTTCTTACCTTAAGATCAGGAAAATCTTAGTTTAAATTCTGCTTTTTGGACTTATGAAATATGACAATGAACAAAATGACTCTTGGTACACCAGCCAATTTTATACTCTTAAAATGTACATGTAAATTGTTGGTTTGTATTGGATTGGGGATATTCAACACTAAAGTTTCACACAATGCTTGGAATTATACCTTTCCCCACAAACACAGATGTGTATATGTACATTACATATGTGTATATAAACACACGTATCTGTTTTGCATCCTACATATCTAGTTTTTAAAAGTTTTTATAATAATGGATAAGGCATTCCTCAATAAAGTCGTATTCCATACCTTACTAATGTATAGAAGCTAACAGAATTTTTCAAAACCTGTGACAATGATGGGTAAAGTGCTACACTTTACCAAGCTAGGGGAAAACTGAAACTAAACAAAGCAAAAAAAAATTTAAAAAAGTAAATTTTCATGATGTACTGCATTTTTTTTTTTAGCAGGAAAAGCATACGAAGTGATATCAAGAAATTTGTAGATTGCTTCACACTAAGTAACTTAAGAAATATTTTAATATATTCGATATTGTTTACATTAAATCAAACAATTCCCTATTTCCTGTTTTCATTCAATTATCTTTATTACATGATTTGGTATTAAATTCAAATGTATTGGATATTTATGAAATATTTTTATCATTGAAATCGCATTTTAAACAATATGGATATTAAGCATATCTTTGACAGAAAATACATTTCCTCAAATCAAGCTTGTATCATAATATATAAGTTTTCAAAGAAATTTAAATCAGGTCAGTAACCAAATCAATGAACTATATACATACATATATTTCCCTTTCTTGCATAAATTTTCTGACCCTTTATGTTAATGTAGCATGGTGTGAGGTTCTTTTGCAATATTCCATCAGTGCTTAGGAATTTATTTAATTCTGGAAAATATTCAGTTTTCCTGTATTTGTTCTCATAATTTCTTTTTAGTAAAATTTTGGGTTTAATAATTCCTAAGAAATTGGTAATTGGAAAGCTGATATAACGAAGAGCTTTACTTGTATGGGGCACAGTAAGCAAACAAAGCATATACACATAGACTAAATAGCAATATAACTAGCTTTGTCTTATGTAGCACAAGGAAACAGGAGATGTGTCAGAGAGGAAATTCACACAAAGTGAGGGTTGGTTGAAAAAAGATACTTGGTGCCCGATGGAAGAAGGGTCATGCATTGATAACCAAAATTAGCTAAGGCTTGAATAGGGGGATTTTCTTAATACTATGAAGTTAACTTTAATTTATTATTATTAATTGTTATTTATGTATAATATAAGTATGAATATATTAAATTATAATTAAAATTTAATTGATAAAAATAATTGTAATTAATTAATGAAGGAATGCATAGGGGAATGGCTCAGATGCTACAGTTGGTCAAGTGTATGATCCATTCAGAATTTGTTAGTGATATCTGCTTTATAAAGTGTTATCATATATTGGAGGGCTTGTCTATTTTTGCTATATATTTTTACAGACAGCAGCATAATTTAGCCACTCCACATTGCTGTCCTATCATAATATTTAACAATAAAACTATAACATTAACTGGTAAGAACTATGACAATTTTTCATTATTGCCAATATATTTATCAGAATTCATATTTCCCCCAATGGGAACAAAATTCCCAAGACGATTGGAAAAAAAGAAATCCCAGACCTTACTTTTTTTGGAATATTTTACAGTCTTATGAAGATACTAACTTTTAAAATCTAACCTGGATTTCTTCTGATTATTAATGTGGCATAGCGCTAAAAGAACATATGAATTTCATCTTTCTACAATATATGCTTTCATCCTCCAGTCTTTGTATAATCTTGTTCATAATCATTGTTTTTTTCCTCCTTTATAAAAATAGGTAGTAACTATTTTCTCTATTTTTTGTATTCTTAAAATTTCTGTAAACCTACATTATACTGTAGAAGAATCAATAAAAATCATTTCAACTGTTAGTTCACTCTGAAATCATTTTGAGGACTAATTGGTATCTTTGAGTTCCACTCACCAATAGTCAGTAAAATATCATTAACAGGAATTGAAGTGTGACCTTTAAGTTAAGAACTCTTACACATTTTCCTGGAGTAATATATATTCTTAAATACCATAGAAATTATAATTAAAAAACATAAAAGAGAACAATAAAATGCATACAGATCCTTCTTAAAATAGAAAGAGTTCAAACTAAAAGTTCGAAAACAATCTCAATCCAATTTCACCTGATTAAAAAGTTCAATGTTCTAACTTAGTGTAGTGTTGGTGAAATTATTCCTTGTCACATATAATTTTCATATCATTGTAACATGTTGGAGATACTCTTAGAACTTTCAAAAAAACACTGTGACATTTTGGTACATGAATTTTATAATCTACAATATATAGGACAATGATGAATACATAAACAGTAATGTGATGTTTTGATGGATCCATGATATCACACATATTTCTGACACCAATGAAATTATAGTCCATCCACACATTTTCCTCTTGTGCTATTCTCATGTATTTGATAAATTTTTAAATAACTTTTGGGTTTGTGAATTCATTCATACCAATGATAAAATTCCTATAACTTATTTAGATTAGCATCTCTTTTGTTAATTTGTCTGAGAAAGTTGGTTGAGGGCAGTGACCTACAATACCTTGAATCTTAATCGTCTCTACAAATAAAATTTATCTATAGAACGTGATTTCTGAGCTTCCTGTCTCCTAACCTTCCCTCTCTAGAGTATACAACATCGTCCATCCTGATTCTCATTCATGTCTTATAAATTTACCATTCAGGATCTTCCAAAGATATCTGGAATTTCCTCCAATTCTTTTAATACCTTGTGCCTGTCTTCATGTCACCTATTTGTCATCCCTCTGACTCCTTATTGAAGCATTCCAACCTCTTTTCAACTCAAACATGTTCTTAGTGATCCTTCTTTTTTCTTCCTATCTTTCAGGCCAAAGCTCACCCTTGTTAATACAATGCCACCTACTTATGTGGCAGAAATGTGTGTTTCTACTATCCTCTGGATTCATATATGATTTTGATTCCTCTTAACTTGGAATATTTCACGAACCAAGTCACTGCAGAGAACATAGCATATGTGAAATAAGGAAATATTGACTGATTGACTTACATAAAGCAATTTGATAATTATTTTCACCAAAATTCAGTCCCTGGTGTATGTTAGTGGTAACAGAATTCTACATGGAAAAAATGTAACCATGTCAGGAATTTTCTCAGCTAAAAATTAAAATAATAATCATCAAATTTATCCTTTTGACTCAGAAGCTTATTTTAGAAATACTATTAGAATAATTAGAGACAGTAATTTGTTTTTGAAAATGTTATTGGTTATTTCCCAATAGATAAGATCATGCAGTTCTCAAAGTAAGAATGGAAAACTATTAACAATCCACATGGAAAAATGCTCCAAATTTCAAAACATACGAGAAATGAAAATTAAAACTATCTTGAGATTCACTTCATGCATGCCTAATAAATTAGTAACAATGAGAAAAGATAGGAATATTTAATGTTGGAACCATTGTATCTAATAATTCTGAAAAGAATTTGGAATTACGTAAATCATGTGGCAAAAGTTTCCAAATCCTTTGATCTAAAATTCTACTATGAGGAATAGGTCCAAAACTGAAGATGTGTATACACAGAAATATTTATAGCAATAATTTTCATATTAGAAAATAAATGGAAACAAAATATGTTCCCATAGATTTGGAATTGCTCAACAAATTATTGTGTAAATAATAAAATATTATGATGTCAGAAAAAACAAACATGATAAATACAGAAAAAACAGAGAGAGATTCATATGAATTAATGTAAAGTGAAGTAAGAATAATCAGGAAAAATATATTTTAAAATATAATTTTATAAATGGGAAAAACCATAAGTATGCTAAGCAGAGTATTGGGGAATTGTAATTACCATGAAGTCAAGCTGAATGAACAGATACATAGGTCTTTTCAGATGCACTTATCTATAGTGGCCAGCATTCCCCTCATTGCCCATCTTAGACACTTTTTTTTTGTTGTTGTTGTGAGAACCACTCTTTTGGGATAAAGTCTCTCCCTGGTGGAGAATTCCCAAGGAAGGGAACTGACTTTTCTATTATGAGGACCAATTTTGAGAATTGTTTTAATGGTTTGAATATTTGTCCAACAATAAGAAGAACAAAACCACCAATGTGTATCACCAGACCACCAAATAACCATCTGAATGTAGGGAGTTTCTCATAACCAACCTTATCTTTTTAAATTGTAATTTTAGAATTTCAACATTAGTAATTTTCAAGTCATTCAAATATCAAGTCACTCTGTCCATTTTGATATTTGTTTTTGTTGTTGTTTATCTGCTTAGATTTTTTGCCAAAAATTAAATGCTAATATAAAATAATTACATTACATGACAATTCCTATATCACTCCTAAATTCCAAAGACATTATAAGTCAATTGCATCAGACTTATAAAGGAGATCAAGATATCAAATAGAAGAACTTAACTTTAGAAATGTAATCTCTTCTAAGATAGCATGAAAAATTGGAAAGAATATTGGATTTTAGAATTGGAAGTTCTGAGTTTGAATTCAAATTTAAATATTTTTGGTAGAATGGCCTTTGGATAAATAATTTCAAGTCTCTGGAAAATGCTGGGGTTTTTTGCTGCTGTAAAATGAGGAAGTGGACAAGGTGAGTTCTAATATTTCTCTAATAATGTAAGAATTTTGTTGTGCAGTTTCAGTGATATCAATTCTTCATAACTTTTTTCTTAGCAAAAATACTGGAATAGTTTGCCATTTCTTCCTCTAGATCATTTTTCCAGTTGAGAAAAATGAAGCAAACAGAATTAATTTACTTACCTGGGGATCACACAATAAATATCTGAGAATTGAATTTGCACTTAGATTCTCCTGAATTCTAGCCTGTTCTATCCACTGCTCCATGGATTTATCCTATTCCAGGGAAGATCTAAACATCTAATATTATACTTTTATTAGGCATAATTAGGTAAAAGAAACCAGGAGAAGTTAAATGCTTTAGTTGCATTGTGGCTGTGTTTAAATTAGGATATTAATACATTGATATACTATGAAGTAAATAGAGGAAATGTTTTTCCTAATAAAATTTTGTATAAAATAAATAATATATAGATGAAACAAACAAAAAAAAGATTATTGTGTAGTAAAAAGGGTTCTTGACTTTGATGTTGAAATAAATCAGATTAAAATCCCAGTCGGTTATTTATTCTTTGAATTTCTATCTGTTTTATCTATAAAATAGAAATGATAGCTATATTATGTGAGCTCTCTTGTTTAATTAAAAAAAGTAATATCTGTAGAGTACTTTGCAAAACTTAAAGTGCTATACACATATCAGTTTTACTAATGAATTATATGTAGTTTGTTCTCCTGAATACCACTTTGTCTGCAATCTATCTTCTTATCATACTGTGCTCCTTAGTGGCTTTGGTTGAAATTGGGAAAAATAAAACTACAAAATATCCTCTTATTTCATTTTATAGACTTGTGACTCCTAAGGTAGAACTGATCTTTTCCCTCTGTTAATTGCCACAGAATAAAGGCTATTGGAATTAATTCAGACTGCTACAAGTGTGAATCTTCCTTATTTAATGAAATAGCTAGAATTTTCATAAGCCTGTAGATACTTTTCCCAATTAAATTTAGATGTCATGTATGCCTAGCAAGTTGAGAAGCTATTGAAGTCATCGGGAATGGGGAAAGCTTACAGTTCAGTATTAAGTGTCTAGCGAGAAGTAAACAATAGTCAGGAGATTTGTGTTCACATTTGACCTGACACTAATAAGCTATCATATTAGATTTGAAGTCTAAGTAACTTGATTCAAATCTCAGCTTTACTATTTGTCAACTGTTTCATCTAGACAAGTACTTTACCTCCTGGTGGTGCAGTATGCTCATCTGGGTAATGATGTTGTATTAAGTTTTCAATCTCTAAAGTGATGTTCCTCTGATTTGCCGTGCATGTAAACATGGATAAATCACTTAACTCTTTTGTGAACTAAAAGTACTAGTACAGATACTATCTACTAAGCTGTTGTGAAGAATTTGAGTTGCTATTTCTACCCAAATATCACAAATAAATTACATTTAGATAGACCAGATTAATAGAAGAGGAAACAAATTACTTAAATAGTACCATTTTAGAGAAATAGAACAAGCTATTAATCAACTCTCTAAGAAAAAAAAAAATTACCAGAACCAGATGGAGCAACATGTGAATTCTACCAAATATTTAAAGAACAATTACCTGAAATACTATATAACCTATTTGAAAAAACAGGGAACAATTACCAAATTCTTTTTTTATGACACAGACATGGTACTGATACCTAAACCAGGTAGGACAAAAACAGAAAGAGAATTATACACCAGTTTCCCTAATGAATATTGATGCAAAAATCTTAACTAAAATATTATCAAGGAGATTACAGAAAATCATCCCCAAAATAATATACCATGACCAAGTAGGATTTATACAAGGAATGAAGGGCTGGTTCAATATTAGGAAAACTATTAGCATAATTCATTATATCAATAAGCAAATTAACAAAAAACATATGATTATCTCAATAAATGCAGAAAAATCATTTGATAAAATCCAACATCCATTCTTATTAAAAACACTAGAGAGTAAAATAATAAATAAACTTTTCCTTAAAATAGTCAGTAGCATCTATTTAAAAGCATTAGCAAGCATCATATGTAATTATGATACATTGGAACCATTCCCAATAAGATCAGGGGTGAATCAAGGTTGCCCAAATCACCATTATTATTCAATATTGGATTAGAAATGCTAGCTTTGACAATAAGAGAAGAAAAAAAGATTAAAGGAATTAGAGTAGGAATGATGAAATCAAATTATCACTCTTTGCAGATGATATAATGGTATACTTAGAGAACCCTAGAGAATCCACTAAAAAAATTAGAAATAATCCACAACTTTAGCAAAGTTGTAGGATACAAAATAAATCCACATAAATCATCAACATTTTTATACATCACTAACAAAATCCAATAACAAAAGATACAAAGAGAAATTCCATTTAAAATTACATGATAGTATAAAGTATTTGGGAATCTATCTGCCAAGGGAAAGTCAGGAACTATATAAGCAAAACTACAAAACATTTTCCACACAAATAAAGTCATAGCTAAAAAATTGGAAAACTATCAAGTGCTCTTGGATAGGTCAAGTGAATATAATAAAGATAACAATATAATCTAAACTAATCTATTTATTTAGTGCTATACTAATCAAACTCCCAAGAAACAAATATACTGACCTAGAAAAAATAACAAAATTAATCTGGAAGAACAAAAGGTCAAAAATTTCAAAGGAATTAATGAATAAAGCAAACGAAGGCAGCCTAGCTATACAATGTCTACTACTAAATTATAAAGCATTGGTCATCAAAAGCATTTGGTACTGGCTAAGAAACAGAGTAATTGATCAGTGGAATTGATTAGGTTCACAGGACAAAACAGTCAATGGCTATAGTAATCTAGTGTTTGACATACCCAAAGACCCTATCTTTTGGAATAAGAACTCACTATTTGACAAAAACTGCTGGGAAAATTGGAAACCACTATGGCAGAAACTAGGTATTGACCCATACTTAACACAGTGTTAAGATAAGGTCAAAATGTGTTCATGGCCTAGATGTAAAGAGTGATATTATAAACACATTAGAAGAACATAGGATTTATTTATCTCTTAGATCTGTGGAGGAGGAAGGAATCTCTGACCAAAAAAGAATTAGAAATCATTATTGATCACAAAATAGATAATTTTGATTATATTATATAATATTCTTTTCTAAAATATAATGTTCTCTGGGAGCATGATAGAGGACTATAAACTATAAACATATTTAACATTTTTAACATGTATTGGTCAATCTGCCATCAGGGGAAAGGGGTGGGGGGAAGGAAGGGAAAAGTTGAAACAAACGGTTAGGCAATTGTCAATGCTGTAAAATTACCCATGCTATTCCCATTGATTATCTTTCTGTTAAGACTTATCCATAACTGAGAAAGAGAGACATTGAATTTTCATGTTACTATTGTAATTCTCTCTCTTCTTGTAGCTCAGTTAAAGTTTTAAATAATTTTGGCTTTTGTTGGGTTTTAAAATGTTTATTTTGCTAACTGTGCTACAACATAATTGTTTTCTTTTTAAGTCTCTGTATTTATCTGACTTTAAAAATATTAGCCTGAGAAGGTATCTACTTTATCAAATTTTCTTTTTATTTAAATTTTATTTAATAATAACTTTATTATTATTATTATTATTTATTATGACAGAATCCATGCCAGGGTAATTTTTTTTACATTATCCCTTGCACTCGCTTCTGTTCCAATTTTTCCCCTCCCTCCCACCACCCCTTCCCCTAGATGACAAGCAGTCCTATATATGTTAGATATGTTGCAGTATATCCTAGATACAATATATGTTTGCAGAACTGAACAGTTCTCTTGTTGCACAGGGAGAATTGGATTCAGAAGGTAAAAATAACCCGAGAAGAAAAACAAAAATGCAAATAGTTCACATTCGTTTCCCAATGTTCTTTCTTTGGGTGTAGCTGCTTCTGTCCATCATTTATCAATTGAAACTCAGTTAGGTCTCTTTGTCAAAGAAATACACTTCCATCAGAATACAACCTCACACAATATTATTGTGGAAGTATATAATGATCTCCTGGTTCTGCTCATTTCACTTAGCATCAGTTCATGTAAGTCTCTCCAAGCCTCTGGACTTATTCATCCTGCTGGTCATTTCTTACAGAACAATAATATTCCATAACATTCACATACCACAATTTACCCAGCCATTCTCCAATTGATGGGCATCCATTCAATGTCCAGTTTCTAGCCACTACAAACAGGGCTGCTACAAACATTTTGGCACATACAGGTCCTTTTCCCTTCGTAGCACTGCTGGATCAAAGGGTATGCACAGTTTGATAACTTTTGGGGCATAATTCCAGATTGCTCTCCAGAATGCTTGGATTCATTCACAACTCCACCAAAAATGCATCAGTGCCCCAGTTTTCCCACATCCCCTCCAACATTCATCATTATTTTTTCCTATGATCTTAGCCAATCTGACAGGTATGTAGCGGTATCTCAAAGTTGTCTTAATTTGCATTTCTCTGATCAATAGTGATTTGGAATACTCTTTCATATCAGTGGTAATAGTTTCAATTTCATCATCTGAATATTGTCTGTTCATATCCTTTGACCATTTATCAAATGGAGAATGGCTTGATTTCTTATAAATTAGAGTCAGTTCTCCATATATTTTGGAAATGAGGCCTTTATCAGAACCTTGAAGTGTGAAGATGTTTTCCAAGTTTGTTGCTTCCCTTCTAATCTTGTTTGCATTAGTTTTGTTTGTACAAAAGCTTTTTAATTTGATATAATCAAAATTTTTTATTTTGTGATCAGTAATGGTTTCTAGTTCATCTTTGGTCACAGATTTCTTTCTCCTCCACAAGTCTGAGAGATAAACTATCCTATGTTCCTCTAGTTTATTTATAATCTCGTTCTTTATGCCTAGATCATGGACCCATTTTGATCTTATCTTGGTATACAGTGTTAATTGAGGTTCCATGCCTAATTTCTGCCATACTAATTTCCAGTTATCCCAGCAGTTTTTATCAAATAATGAATTCTTATCCCAAAAGTTAGGATCTTTGGGTTTGTCAAACACTGGATTGTTATAGTTGACTATTCTGTCTTGGTAACCTAACCTATTCTACTGATCTACTAATCTATTTCTTAGCCAATACCAAATGGTTTTGGTGACTGCTGCTTTATAATATAATTTTAGATCAGGTACAGCTAGGCCAACTTCATTTGATTTTTTTTTTCATTAATTCCCTTGAGATTCTCGACTTTTTATTGTTCCATATGAATTTTGTTATTATATTTTCTAGATCATTAAAATATTTTCTTGGAAGTCTGATTGGTATAGCACTAAATAAATACATTAGTTTAGGGAGTATTGTTATCTTTATTATATTCTCTTGGCCTATCCAAGAGCACTTAATATTTTTCCAATTATTTAAGTCTGACTTTATTTGTGTGGAAAGTTTTTGTAATTTTGCTCATATAATTCCTGACTTTCTTTTGGTAGATAAATTCCCAAATATTTTATGCTGTCAACAGTTATTTTGAATGGAATTTCTCTTTGTATCTCTTCCTGTTGGATTTTGTTGGTGATGTATAAAAATGCTGAGGATTTATGGGGATTTATTTTGTACCCTGGTGCTTTGCTAAAGTTATGAATTATTTCTAATAGCTTTTTAGTAGAATCTCTGGGGTTCTCTAGTTATACCATCATATCATCTGCAAAGAGTGATAGTTTGGTTTCCTCATTGCCTATTCTAATTCCTTTAATCTCTTTCTCGACTCATTGCAGAGGCTAGTGTTTCTAATACATTATTGAATAATAATGGTGATAGTGGGCAACCTTGCTTCACTCTAGATCTTACTGGGAAAGATTGCAGTTTTTCCCCATTGCATATGATGCTTACTGACGGTTTTAAATATATGCTATTGACTATTTTAAAGAAAAGTCCATTTATTCCTATGCTCTCAAGTGTTTTTATTAGGAATGGATGTTGGATTTTATCAAATGCTTTTTCTGCATCTATTGAGATGATCATATGGTTTTTGTTTGATTGGTTATTGATATAGTCAATTATGCTAATAGTTTTCCTAATATTGAACCAGCCCTGCATTCCTGGTATAAATCCTACTTGGTCATAGTGTATTATCCTGGGAATAATTTTCTGTAATCTTTTTGTTAATATTTTATTTAAGATTTTAGCATCAATATTCATTAGGGAGATTGGTCTATAATTTTCTTTCTCTGTTATCAACTTACCTTGTTTAGGTATCAGTACCATGTCTGTGTCATAAAAGGAATTTGTTAGGACTCCTTCAATCCTTATTTTTTCAAATAGTTTATTTAGCATTGGAGTTAATTGTTCTTTAAATGTTTGGTAGAATTCACATGTAAATCCATCTGGTCCTGAGGATTTTTCCTTAAGGAATTGGTTAATAGCTTGTTCTATTTCTTTTTCTGAGATGGGACTGTTTAGGATATTTACTTCTTCCTCTGTTAGTTTGGGCAAGCTATATTTTTGGAGGTATTCTTCTATTTTATTTAAGTTGTTGAATTTATTGACATAAAGTTGGGCAAAGTAACTCCTAATTATTGCTCTAATTTCCTCTTCGTTAATGGCAAGTTCTCCCTTTTTGTTTTTAAGACTAATAATTTGATTTTCCTCTTTCCTTTTTTTAATCAGATTTACTAAGGGTTTGTCTATTTTGTTGGTTTTTTCATAGAACCAACTCTTAGTTTTATTAATTAATTCAATAGTTTTTTTTTTTTTTTTTTTTTTTTTTTTTTTTTTTTTTTTTTGCTTTCAATTTTATTGATCTCTGCTTTTATTTTTAGAATTTCAAGTTTAGTGTTTGGAGTTTTTAATTTGTTCCTTTTCTAGCATTTTTAGTTGCAAGCCCAATTCATTGACCTCTTTCTCTATTTTATTCAAATAGGCCTCTAGAGATATAAAATTTCCCCTTATTACTGCTTTGGCTGCATCCTATATGTTTTGGTATGATGTCTCATTATTATCGTTTTCTTGGCTGAAGTTATTAATTGTGTCTATGATTTGTTGTTTTACCCAATCATTCTTTAGTATGAGATTATTTAGTTTCCAATTATTTTTTGGTCTTCTTTCCCCTGGCTTTTTGTTGAATGTATTTTTCATTGCATCATGGTCTGAAAAGGATGCATTTACTATTTCTGCCTTACTGCATTTGAGTTTGAGGTTTTTATGTCCTAATACATGGTCAATTTTTGTATAGGTTCCATGAACTGCTGAAAAGAAAGTGTACTCCTTTCTGTCTCTATTACGTTTTCTCCAGAGATTTATCATATCCAATTTATTTATTTATTTTTTTTTTTTGGCTGTTTTCTTTTTTTCTTTTTTTTTTCTTTTTTAAATTTTTTATTTAATAATTACATTATATTGACACTCGTTTCTGTTCCGATTTTTTTTCCCCTCCCTCCCTCCACCCCCTCCCCTAGATGGCAAGCAGTCCTTTATATGTTGGATATGTTGCAGTATATCCTAGATACAATATATGTTTGCAGAACCGAACAGTTCTCTTGTTGCGTAGGGAGAATTGGATTCAGAAGGTATAAATAATCCGGGAAGAAAAACAAAAATGCAGATAGTTTACATTCGTTTCCCAGTGTTCTTTCTTTGGGTGTAGCTGCTTTTGTCCGTCATTTATCAATTGAAACTCAGGTCTCTTTGTCAAAGAAATCCACTTCCATCAAAATATGTCCTCATACAATATCGTTGTCGAAGTGTATAATGATCTCCTGGTTCTGCTCATTTCACTTACCATCAGTTCATGTAAGTCTCGCCAGTCCTCTCTGTATTCATCCTGCTGGTCATTTCTTACAGAACAATAATATTCCATAACATTCATATACCACAATTTACCCAGCCATTCTCCAATTGATGGGCATCCATTCATTTTCCAGTTTCTAGCCACTACAAACAGGGCTGCTACAAACATTTTGGCACATACAAGTCCCTTTCCCTTCTTTAGTATTTCTTTGGGATATAAGCCCAATAGAAACACTGCTGGATCAAAGCGTATGCACAATTTGATAATTTTTTGGGCATAATTCCAGATTGCTCTCCAGAATGGTTGGATTCGTTCACAACTCCACCAACAATGCATTAGTGTCCCAGTTTTCCCGCATCCCCTCCAACATTCATCATTATTTTTTCCTGTCATCTTAGCCAATCTGACAGGTGTGTAGTGGTATCTCAGAGTTGTCTTAATTTGCATTTCTCTGATCAATAATGATTTGGAACACTCTTTCATATGAGTGGTAATAGTTTCAATCTCATCCTCTGAAAATTGTCTGTTCATATCCTTTGACCATTTATCAATTGGAGAATGGCTTGATTTCTTATAAATTTGAGTCAGTTCTCTATATATTTTGGAAATGAGGCCTTTATCAGAACCTTTAACTGTGAAAATGTTTTCCCAGTTTGTTGCTTCCCTTCTAATCTTGTTTGCATTAGTTTTATTTGTACAAAGGCTTTTTAATTTGATGTAATCGAAATTTTCTATTCTGTGATCAGTAATGGTCTCTAGTTCATCTTTGGTCACAAATTTCTTTCTCCTCCACAAGTCTGAGAGATAAACTATTCTATGTTCCTCTAATTTATTTATAATCTCGTTCTTTATGCCTAGGTCATAGACCCATTTTGATCTTATCTTGGTATATGGTGTTAAGTGTGGGTCCATGCCTAATTTCTGCCATACTAATTTCCAATTATCCCAGCAGTTTTTATCAAATAATGAATTCTTTTCCCAGAAGTTAGGGGCTTTGGGTTTGTCAAACACTAGATTGCTATAATTGACTATTCTGTCTTGTGAGCCTAGCCTTTTCCATTGATCCACTAATCTATTTCTTAGCCAATACCAAATGGTTTTGGTGACTGCTGCTTTATAATATAATTTTAGATCAGGTACAGCTAGGCCACCTTCATTTGATTTTTTTTTTTATTAATTCCCTTGAGATTCTCGACTTTTTATTGTTCCATATGAATTTTGTTGTTATTTTTTCTAGATCAATAAAATATTTTCTTGGAAGTCTGATTGGTATAGCACTAAATAAATAGATTAGTTTAGGGAGTATTGTCATCTTTATTATGTTCGCTCGGCCGATCCAAGAGCACTTAATATTTTTCCAATTATTTAAGTCTGACTTTATTTGTGTGGAGACTTTTTTATAATTTTGCTCATATAATTCCTGACTTTCCTTTGGTAGATAGATTCCCAAATATTTTATGGTATCAACAGTTATTCTGAATGGAATTTCTCTTTGTATCTCTTGCTGTTGGGTTTTGTTGGTGATGTATAAAAATGCTGAGGATTTATGGGGATTTATTTTGTAGCCAGCTACTTTGCTAAAATTATGAATTATTTCCAATAGCTTTTTGGTAGAATCTCTGGGGTTCTCTAGGTATACCATCATATCATCTGCAAAGAGTGATAGTTTGGTTTCCTCATTGCCTACTCTAATTCCTTTTATATCTTTCTCGACTCTTATTGCCGAGGCTAGTGTTTCTAATACGATATTAAATAATAATGGTGATAGTGGGCAACCTTGCTTCACTCCAGATCTTACTGGGAAAGGTTCCAGTTTTTCCCCATTGCATATGATGCTTACTGATGGTTTTAAATATATGCTCCTGACTATTTTAAGGAAAAGTCCATTTATTCCTATGCTCTCAAGTGTTTTTATTAGGAATGGATGTTGGATTTTATCAAATGCTTTTTCTGCATCTATTGAGATGATCATGTGGTTTTTGTTTGTTTGGTTATTGATATAGTCAATTATGCTAATAGTTTTCCTAATATTGAACCAGCCCTGCATTCCTGGTATAAATCCTACTTGGTCATAGTGTATTATCCTGGTGACGATTTTCTGTAATCTTTTTGCTAATATTTTATTTAAGATTTTAGCATCAATATTCATTAGGGAGATTGGTCTATAATTTTCTTTCTCTGTTTTCAGCCTACCTGGTTTAGGTAACAGTACCATATCTGTGTCATAAAAGGAGTTTGGTAGGACTCCTTCAATCCTTATTTTTTCAAATAGTTTATATAACATTGGAGTTAATTGTTCTTTAAATGTTTGGTAGAATTCACATGTAAATCCATCTGGTCCTGGGGATTTTTTCTTAGGGAGTTGATTGATAGTTTGTTCTATTTGTTTTTCTGAGATGGGACTGTTTAGGATATTTACTTCTTCCTCTGTTAGTTTGGGCAAGCTATATTTTTGGAGGTATTCTTCTATTTTATTTAAGTTGTTGAATTTATTGACATAAAGTTGGGCAAAGTAACTCCTAATTATTGCTCTAATTTCCTCTTCGTTAATGGCAAGTTCTCCCTTTTTGTTTTTAAGACTAATAATTTGATTTTCCTCTTTCCTTTTTTTAATCAGATTTACTAAGGGTTTGTCTATTTTGTTGGTTTTTTCATAGAACCAACTCTTAGTTTTATTAATTAATTCAATAGTTTTTTTTTTTTTTTTGCTTTCAATTTTATTGATCTCTGCTTTTATTTTTAGAATTTCAAGTTTAGTGTTTGGAGTTTTTAATTTGTTCCTTTTCTAGCATTTTTAGTTGCAAGCCCAATTCATTGACCTCTTTCTCTATTTTATTCAAATAGGCCTCTAGAGATATAAAATTTCCCCTTATTACTGCTTTGGCTGCATCCTATATGTTTTGGTATGATGTCTCATTATTATCGTTTTCTTGGCTGAAGTTATTAATTGTGTCTATGATTTGTTGTTTTACCCAATCATTCTTTAGTATGAGATTATTTAGTTTCCAATTATTTTTTGGTCTTCTTTCCCCTGGCTTTTTGTTGAATGTATTTTTCATTGCATCATGGTCTGAAAAGGATGCATTTACTATTTCTGCCTTACTGCATTTGAGTTTGAGGTTTTTATGTCTTAATACATGGTCAATTTTTGTATAGGTTCCATGAACTGCTGAAAAGAAAGTGTACTCCTTTCTGTCTCTATTACGTTTTCTCCAGAGATTTATCATATCCAATTTTTCTAGTATTCTATTTACCTCTTTGACTTCTTTCTTATTTATTTTGTGGTTTGATTTATCTAATTCTGAGAGTGCAAGGTTGAGATCTCCCACTATTATAATTTTGCTGTTTATTTCTTCTTGCAGCTCTCTTAATTTCTCTTTTAAGAATTTAGATGCTACACCACTTGGTGCATATATGTTTAATATTGATATTGCTTCATTATCTATGCTACCCTTTAACAAGATATAGCGCCCTTCCTTATCTCTTTTAATTAGATCAATTTTTGCTTTAGCTTAATCTGAGATCAGGATGGCTACCCGTGCTTTTTTTACTTTATGTGAAGCATAGTAGATTTTGCTCCAACCTTTTACCTTTAACCTGCACATATCTCTCTGCTTCAGGTGTGTTTCCTTTAAACAACATATTGTAGGATTCTGGCTTTTAATTCATTCTACTAACCGCTTCCTCTTTATGGGGGAGTTTACCCCGTTCACATTTATGGTTAAAATTACCAATTCTATATTACTTCCCATCTTGTTAACCCCTGTTTATGCTTTTTTCCCTTCTTTCACCCTTATCCCCCTTCCCAGTATTAAGCTTGTGAGCACCACTTGCTTCTCACAGCCCTCCCTTTTTAGTATCCCTCCCCCCGCCTTAAAGTTCCTCCCTCTACCTTACCCCTTTCCCTCACAATTTCCATATTCTCTTCCACTTAGCTTATTCCTTCCCTTTTCACTTTTCCCTTCTCACTTTTCAATGAGGTGGGAGAAGTTTCAACATAAATTGAATATGTCTAAAATTTTTCTCTTAAAGCCAATTCTGAAGGCAGTAAGATACCACTATATACCACTATATTCATCCCCCTCCATTCTTTCTCTCCGATATAATAGCTTTCCTTTGCCTCTTCATGAGATGTAGTACCCCCACTTTACCCTTTTCCTGGTACAACATCCTTTCCACATCTAGTTTCTAGAACAAGGTATACATGTATTCTTTATACATCTTTATAACTGAAATATAGTTCCCAAGATTTATTTTTACCTTTTTAGCTTCCTCGTAAGTTCTATATTTGTATATCAAAATTTTTGTTAAGTTCTCTTTTTTTCATCAAAAATACATGAAATTTACTTATTTTGTTGAATGTCCATCTTCTTCCCTGGAAAAAGATGCTCATTCTGGCTGAGTAAGTTATTTTTGGTAGCATACCAAATTCCTTAGCCTTTTGGAATATCATATTCCAGGCTCTTTGTTCCTTTAATGTGGATGCTGCTAGATCCTGGGCGATCCTTATTGTGGCTCCTCGATACTTGAATTGGGTTTTTCTAGCCGCTTGCAATATTTTTCCTTTGTCTGAGGGTTCTGGCATTTGGCCACTATATTTCTTGGTGTTTTGATTTTAGGATCCATTTCAGTAGGTGATGGATGGATTCTTTCAATGTCTATTTTTCCCTCTGTTTCTATGACTTCTGGGCAGTTCTCTTTGATAATTTCCTGGAAAATAGTGTCCAGGCTCTTTTTTTCTTCATACTTTTCTGGGAGTCCGATGATTTTCAGATTGTCTCTCCTGGATCTGTTTTCCAGGTCTGTTATTTTCCCCAGAAGGTATTTCACATTCTTTTCCATTGTTTGATTTTTTTGGATTTGCTTGACTGATTCTTCTTGTCTCCTTGAGTCATTCAATTCTATTTGTTCAATTCTGATTTTCAATGAAGTATTTTCTTCACTCACTTTTTTAATATCTTTTTCTAATTGTCCAATTGAGTTCTTTTGTTCTATGGAATTTTTTTCCATTTCGCCAATTTTGTTTTTTAGAGAGCTATTTTCTGTTTCCAGTTCATTAATCCTATTTTTCAAGGATTGTATTTCTTTATCCACTCTCTCTTTGAATGAGTGGAATGACTTCTCCAGGCTCTTTTGCCAAGCCTCCCTCTCCTTTTCCCATTTTATTTCTAGCTCTCTTGTGAGAGCCTTTTTAATTTCTCCTATGAGTTTCATCTGTGCTGAGGAACAGATGATCTCCTCCTTTGGGGATTCACCTGGAAACAGTCTGTTTTTAGTCTCCTCAGGGTTTAGAGTCTGCTCTCTGTCCATATAGACGCTGTCAAGGGTTAAGGTCCTTTTCAATTTTTTGCTCATTTTGTCAGAGAAGAATCAAAGACAAACTAGCAAAGAAAAAAAAGAAAGAACCCCTAAATGGAGTCTGCTTTTTTGGGGGGGAGGGGCTGGGTGTTGTTACCGATCTTCCTCTACAGACTGTGGGGGCAGCAGTGAGGCACTAGCAGGATTGTGCTTTGCCTGCACTCTGAGACTCCTAAAGTGTGCTGAGACACTGTTGGGGAGCGGTGGCCAGGTCCCGAGAGACTCCAGCTTTTTGGGATTGTATTCTTCACCCCCGGTGTTTTTAGCTTCTCTGCTGGGCTACTGATTTACTGCCAGAGCAAAGTATCCACTCCTGTAGCAAAGTTCCCCCCACAGAGACAGCAGAGATCACATCCCACCTTGCTCTGGTCTGCTCGGCTGTGAGCTGCCTGCCGGGCTCTCGCTGCTACCTCCTGCCCTCAACCTGTGCCCAATCTAAAACCTTCCCCGCCCTCAAGCAAAAACAGACCTTCCCTGGCAAATCTCAAGGATATCTTGTCTTGGTAACTATTTGTGTTTTTTTTTTTTTTTTTCAGTCAAGCATTAATTCAGAGGCTTGTAATGAAATGGATTCTGAGAGAAAAAGCAGAGCTTACGCAGCTGTGTGCCTCCTCTCCACCATCTTGGCCAGAAGTCCCTCTATAAATTTTGTTTGAGTTTGAAAATAAATTTTTAGCTCTTTCAGGAATTCTTGTTGAGTTTATATCATATTCATATCATTTATTTGAGGTTTTGTAGGTCACTGTATTCACTTCATTTTTCTTCTAAGTTTGTGTCTTCATCTCTTCTTTTGTAAATTTTTTTTTTTTTTTGGTAACGGGCTTTTCTTATTTTTCCAAGCTTTTTTTTGATTTTTTGCTTTATATTAATGTTAGCCTGGTGTAGGGATGTGAGAGGGGAATGTGACTGTTTTCAGAGCTAGTTCTAGGGGTTTGAAGTTTTCTGTACTTCCAAGTGGTGTTCAACTCCTCTCCTAATCTGCAGTTCAGTCTTTACCCAGGAAGGTCTCCTAATTCCTTAGTGTTACAACTGATATACTTTCTCAGGACCGCTATTCCCTTGGGATAAGAAATGAAACTATGCTTCAGGGTTCTTGATCCCTTGGGACCAGAAGTAATACTGTGCATCAGGGCTCCCACTTCCTTTTGAATGAAAATGTTCCTCTTCACCATTGAATTATGGACAAGAAGAGACTTTTCACAATGGAGTTGCCAAATAACATCTATTCCTCTGTCCTCCCTGTAATCTCTTGGGACAACTTTCCAGATTCCTTTACAATTTCTAGTTGTGAGCTCCTAAAAATAATGCTTCTGTTATCACCAATTGGCCCCACCACAATTGTTTCATCCCCATAAGATTTAGTTAGACTCTTCTCTCATGGAAAAATATTTCACACTAATCTTTTTGATTTAATTTGATTTTAAACTTTATTTTAAAGTTGTTTTGGGAGGAATGTTGGGAAAATTCAGCTCAGTGCTTGCTCTACTTTGCTAATTTGACTTGACTCATGGAAGTTACAAATATGGTTTTGATACTTAAACTAGAAGAATAAAACAGAGAAAGGAAACTATAGCCCTAATTACAATTAATGAAAATTTAAACAAATATTAGCAAGGAGATTACAGCGATGTATCACAAACATCATACACTATAAACAAGTGGAATTCATGGTAGGAATGTAGGATTGGTTCAATATTATAAAAATTTTAAGCATAATCAACCATAACAATAACAAAACAACAAAAATATGTCATTATATCAAGTGATACAGAAACATTTTTTTACCAAGATGCAACATCAATTCCTATTAGAAATACTAGACACCATTGAAATAAATAAAGCCTTTCTTAGAATGATAAATAAATGATCATAAAATTTATTGTTGTTGTTGTTTAAACTCAAAAATCCATGCTTTGGGAGCAAGAACTCAACATTTAAAAAATATTGCTAAGAAAAGTGGAAAAGCAGATTGACTAAAACTTTATAAGACCAACACTTCATACCATATACCAATCAATATTAGATCCATATGGCTGTCCAATGTAGAAATGAAAAAAAAAAAAGTGTTATTTACAAATTAGGGGACCATGGAAATTTTATATGTGAGATCTATGGAAAAGAAAGAATTTGTGACCAAAAAAGATAAAGAGAATCATGAAATGTAAAATGGATAATTTTAATTGCATAAAATTAAAAAATGTTTTTGGACAAACAAAACAAATGGAGAAAATTAGAAGGTAAGCAGGAAACCAGGAAAAATTACTCTATGTTTCTCTAAGAAAGGCCTCATTTCTAAAATAAAAATCTGAGCCAAATTCAGGAAAAAATACCTATTCCTTAACTGATACATGGTCAGTAGATACCATCAAACAATTCTGAGAAAAAAATAAAAGCTATCAATAATCATGAAAAAAATTCTCTAAATCACAGTTGATTAGAAAAATGTGAAATAAAACAGCTTTTAACTATCAACTTACATGTATTAGACTAGCAAACATTGCAGAAAAGGAAAATGATAAGTGCTGGAAGAGATGTTGAAAAAAATGGAACACTAATGCACTATCGGTGAAGTTCTGACATCATCTAACCATTCAAGCATTTAAATGGATAATCAGTCTGAATTATGTTAAAACAGATATAAATTGACTTGATAATATTACTACTAGTTCCATATCCTAAAGAGATCAAATTAAAGAGGAAAAGTTCTGAAAGTAAATATAAAAAGTACAAAAGTATTTATAATGGTTATTTTTGTGGAAGAAAGATTTGAAAATCTAGAGAATAGCTATGAATAGAAGAATATCAGAACAAGTTGGATCCAATGAACAACTTGTGCCATAGGAAATAATGCAAAGAATCACTTCAGAAAACCCTGGGAAGATTTATATGAATTGAAAGAAAGTAAAGTGAGAAGAACCAGAACATTATACAAATACCAGCAATATTGTAAGAGTGATAAAATGTAAAAGACATCTATTCTGTTCAAGAGAATATGCAAGGTAATTCCAAAGGACCCATGATGAAAAGTCCTTTCTATCTCCTGAGAGGGATCTTGAGGAACTTCCCACATTGAAGTATATTTTTTCACTTTCTTTATGGTCCTTATTTTTATTATTTTTTATTTGCAACATTTTAATATGGAATTATGTTTACTCAATTTCATAGCTATAATTGACATGATATTGCTTGCCTTCTCAATAGATGATAAGTGGCAGAAAGGAAAAATAGAATTTGGAACTCAATATTAACAAGGAATGGTGAAAATAAATATGAATAAATAATTTTGTTATAGAAGATTAAATCTTATTTAAATAATATAGAAACATTCATTTGGAAGTACCTATTATTTGAATTAAAATACTTATATACCATACGATATTAAATGCTATATGTTTGAGTGGACTAATATATTCCATATTTATGTCTCATTGTGACAAAAGATAAACCATATTTTTTAAAGCTTCATTTTCTGGATTTGGTCATGAAACAATTAATGGAATTTGAAATCTATTTTTCCCTTTAAAGACCTAAAACAGTTGTTTTAAGAATGTTATTTTATATTGAACTCTGAATTAGCTGCTTGATAAGATGTAATACTTACACAGTGTGACAGAGGGAGGAGCAACATATATTTAATTCCTTATATATGTTAGAAAGAAGACTTCTATTAGTGAAATTTGCTTTAAATATTTTTCCTAATTTCCTGTTTTTTTTTCTCTTTTTGACTTCATTGACTCTGTATGGAAAGCTTTTAATTTCATGTAACCAAAAGTATATTTTATTTTTTTGATAAAAATACCAATTTGACAATGACAAGTCATTTTAATACATGGCTTTTATGTTCCTCATATAGAGAATCAGAAGGTTGGATATCTGAAGTTTCTTCTAAAATGTTTGGTCTTAAATAATACATATTCTTTGTCTACAATGATCTTATTCTCTACTAGGGGAAATAATGACTAATAACTACACATTCTTTGTCTATAAAGATCTTATTCTGTATTAGGGGAAATAATGACTAATAACAATATAGTTTAATACATATATTCATAAATGTTTGATGGAAATATTTGATTTACTCTTTTAAAAATATGTAAAAATTCAACAAGCAGAGAAATGGGGAAGTCATTCTAGACATTGACAATTAAATCAGGTGGAAAATCCATAACATTAGATTTGCTACCTTTTAAAATCAATTGAAGAAAGCCCTGGTAAATGTTCTTTTGACTGGTTCTGCTTAATGAAAGAAAATAGGGGAAATGAAGAAGGGAAAGGAATTGATATTGTGGCTATCTTACATCATTAATGCTCAATAATTTGAATATTATACATTCATTTTTTCCCTTAAGGAGTATCAAATGATAAAATAGGCTGACATTTCATGATTCCATTTAGCTAAACACGATTTTGAGGGAAAGGAACTCTATTTTGCACAACCAACTGGATCTATTCCCATTTAATATTCTTTATTAATCTACCTAGATATTCTACATCTTGACCACATTTAAACAGGAAGAAATCTATATCAGAATGACCTTGTACAAATCTTTTTTTTTTCCCTAGAAGACATCGAATTGCAAATGACTAATGCTTTTGACGTAGAGAATGAACTTGAATGAGATAATAACCAAATTGATATTTTCTTAACTTATCTAAAATTATTTTGAATTGATACTCTGTTCTCATTAAAATATTTATTGTCACAGTTCTTCTGGGATGCCAATAATTTCATTCACTTTCATTATGCTTCCATTTCCTCATTTTTACATTGAAAGGCTTAAGATTTATTTATCAGAGCAATCCCAATACCATCATTTTAAATAATACATTTTCACCTTCTATACTCTTGAATCATTTCCCAAAATTCTATTAGACACAATATCAGTATTCTTATCTATACAAAGAAAATTTTCCTGAAAACTATTTAACTTTAATTAGGCCACATTTTTAAATATTGGAATGGCATTTCTAAAGATACATATTATAATTGTCTTTCAAGAATAGAATTCCTCAGATTGTTAATTCTCAATGGATATGTGGTATCATTGACATGTATATATTTTTGAGTACCCCACACTGCAACGTATCCAGTACTTGTCAATTTTTTTTTTTTTTACTTCTATCTTCCCATAAATCCTTTAATTGGATTTCATCCAATATGTGAGACCTCTCTTTGGTGTATGAATTTAGCACATTTCAATTAGTGCTATAATTACTTTCATGGATCCAAAAGTTGCCACAACTACCAAATGAATAATTGATATATCATATTCTATTTCCTTTTAATGCTTCAAATATTACATATTAGACAAATATAGGAGAAGTCAATGTGGACAATGACCGACCATAATAACATAAAAGAAAATAACAATGAAATAAATCTTGACTTGAGAGTGCTTATAAGTCATCTTTTTTATTTGTCTTTTAAAGTCTTTTATGAGCAATTCCAAGAAGCCTCTTTGGACTTCAGACCAATTCAGATCTTTGAGATTTTCTCTGTGGACATTTTGTCCTTGTTTGAGTTGGTGTTTGGTCTTTCCTTTCTCCATAAAAGCATTATATGGTCAAGTTTATTTTCTGTTTCTTGCTCATTTTCTTTCTTTTTCTTTTGGAATTTCCTCTTTTTTGTTTACTTTTATTGTAAAGTATGGACTAGCTCCCTGGAGGCCTCAGGATCAGCTTGAATCAGGATAAGTAAAAGTCCTTGGTCTTTAGTGGGAGAAGCAGACAAACTGGAAGGAGTTTAGCCAAAGATCTCCTCTTGATTCTGGAGTTCAGAATCTTTACTTATCTCCTCCTCATCCTGTAGCCAAATGAAGTCTTGCCTCTTTCACTGCACCCTCTAATCCTTGCCTAGGATTATCATAACATCAAACATTGAGCCAGCATCAATGGTGAGAAGAGTCATTTTTTGAAACATATGCTAATAGAGTCATTGTCTCATAGTGAATAGGTAATTAGCCATAAGTGCTCCCTTGTCTGATTCAAGCACAACTTTTTGGAGTTTTAGCCCTTTACATTTGTGGTTAATGTCAGCTCCTGGATTAAAGGGAACACTGCCTCAAGCTTCCTGGGCAGTTCTGAGTCTTAGTTTTGAGCACAGAGGCACCTTGTGTTTACATGGGGTAGTTTTGCTTGCTCTCTTCAGGAAACAGCCTGGTTTCACAGAGTATGCCTTCTGACTTGGGACTATAGGCTGTCCCACTGAATTGTTTCTCTACTGAATTGGACTGAGTGTCTTAGTTGCTGATTTGCTGTGATTAAGACCCTCTTACTGCTTTTCCTAGAGTCTGTCTGAGTTGGGCTGAACATCCTTTTCATCCCAGTGACCTTTCTTAAAGTTTTTCCAATCTATCTTGAGAGGGTTTCATTCTATGAGACTGTTCAGAAGCTTGGTTTCATGTGTTTTTTGAGAAACTGGGAGAGCTTGAGCAGTTCTATGGCTTCATGTCACCATCTTGTCTCCACCCCCAGAAGTCCAAAGCAGAAAGATTATGATGGGGACAGCTAGATGACATAGTGAACAGAGCACTAGCCCTAGAGTGAGGAGGATTTGAATTAAAATCTGGCTGGAGACACTTAACACTAACTATCTGCTTAACCCTAGGCAAGTCATTTAACCCCAACTGACTTACAAGAAAAAGAAAAGAAAGAGAGAGTTTAAGATGGCTATGGGAAGAGTTGGTGGAGTAATCAAATTTATTAGAACTTTTCTTCTCTGACATGGATCTGCCATGCTTCTGTAACAATGTCTTCAAGAGCTCCCTACAGTAACTTGAAGTTAAGTGACCTGCCCAGTTTTACAACTACATAATCAGGATAAGACAGAAATAAGAACTGGACTTGTTGTTTGATTGGCATACAGAACTACTCAGTGAAGAACTTCTGTATCATTTCAAGTTAACAATTTCTCTATAATACATATTGTTGTGATCTTTTTCTTCTCAAAAAGCATCCAGGTGATAAAAGTTCAGATCTTTTATTATCTCCAATATAGCCCGATTAGCTTAGAGGCCTATCTCTCTGCTTGGTTCCAAGAGCTCTCTCCAAATGTCACCAAATCCAAAGGTCTGGTCCTACAGCCTCTGCCTCTGCTTTCTTCAGCCTCCAGCCAGCTCCAGTCTTCATGTCATTCCAGTGAAATCTCGACTTGTAGCGTCTTCCTCTGAAGAACCTCTTCGACTGGCCCATTGGCCTATTTATGCTCCTTCCAGAGAGAGGGATTATGGGTTTTCTCCCATAGTGCTCTCTGGCCCAAAGCTTCAAGGGAGGTGTGAACTCATTGAACTCCAATGAGTAAAGGTGTGAACACAAGCCTTGTATTAATTAGTTCTACTTAGTACCTTGTTTCAGGTTCTGGCCAAAACATCTTCTTGTAAGATTAGATCAACTCTAATTAGTAGTAAGGATTCCAACAACATATGCTTACATATGTGCTCATATTGGCATCATAAATAACTTACCCAAGATCTCATGACTTGATGTCTCATAAAGGGGACTTGAAATCAGGTCATCTTGATAATCAGGTCAGCTCTCTTTTAGTACTCCAAAGGTGTCAAACATGTAGTCTGTAGATTACACAGTGCAATGCTACCAGAAATAGATTAAATGGGAAATAATTGGGAAATATTAAACAAAAAAATGTTGTTGTTCAGTCATTTCCGTTATGCATAACTCTTTGTAACTCAAATTGTATTTTCTTGGCAAAGATACTGAAGTGGTTTGTGATTTCCTTCTTTAGTTCATTTTATAGATAAGGAAATTGTGGCTTGTCCAGAATCACAAAACTAGGGTCTCAGGCCAAATTTGAACTCACATGTTTTTGACTCCAGGTATTATATGCTATTCACTGTATCCTCTAGCTGTGATATTAAAAAAAAAAAAAAAAAAAAAACTGCAACAAAATATAGTTAGTTTGTGGTTTTCAAAGACGATATGTGGCCTGCATGGATAAACTTCACTATAGCATTAAACTTTTACCATGAATGAGGCAGGACTTCGATCCAGATCTTCCTTTTTCTTTGAGACAATTTAATTTGTTGTAACAACTATATCATTTTTTTCCCTAGAATGCAAAGTAGTGACTGTGATATCATAGCTATTTAAGAATTATTTCCTAGCTCAGTGGAAAGATCATTTACTTTGGAGTAAGAGAATTTGGACTCAAATTTTTTGTCTAATGTTTACCATTTACTTAATGTAGCTTTGGGCAAGTCATTTAACTGCCTTGAGTCTGTTTCTTCATTTGTAGAAGAAAGGGATCAGACTGTATGACATTTGATTTCAACTCTAGATATAAATCTATAGTTCAATCATGTTATTACTGATTCTTTCCTACAATCCTAGCCTAGCCTCACACTTTATTCACCCACCATATTTTCTCACATTTGTCCAGTTAATCAGAGTAAAAATGTATCATGCTAATGACCCAAATAATAGTCTAAGACAAATTATAGTATTGCAGAAAACCTGAAATTGACATAATCTATAAATTGCATAATTGATTTCTAAATAACTATTACAGAGATTCTTACTAGTCAAACTCTCATTGTGCAAAATCAAACTAGAAAATATCAAAAACATATACGATATGACATGATAACATATCTAGCATTTCTAATTTATGCCACACAATATATGGTCAGATACAGCTTTCTATTGCTCTTTTAGTTAATTCTGGTATTTTTATTTTATGTCTTCATATTGCAGCATAATTTCCTAATGGCATATGCCCTTCTAATTTTACTCATTGCCAAAAATTAAACTTCCTGTAATGCTGCTACTATGGTATGATAACATTACTTAGAAACCCCTGGCAGTGTCTTACTGTTTAATTAAACAAAAATTCATATTTCCTTCCTTATATTTTCTTAGATTTATATCTTGTCATTTTATTTAATTGTGTACATTTCATATTCCCCTTCTTAATTATAAGTTCTATGAGGGAAGGAACTGTGCCATTTTTTATCTCCAAATCAGTACAGTGCATCAAAAATAGTCAGAGATTCCTAAATGTTTGTTAAATTGAATGCTGGTATTGAAAGCTCAAACTATTATATTGACAGCATTAATTATACTATTCTGTACTATTATACAGTTTTGCCACTTATTTTATTTTATCAGAGTCTTTTGGTGGAATCCAATAGAAAATGCCACACTTATAGAGAATCTAGCATTTCAGTTCAACAATAACAACAAAAAGTAAGTTCAAAGTACTGGTTAGGCACTACTGATATAAAGATGAAATTTTAAAAATAACCCTTGCCTTCAAGGAACTTACATTCTACTGGGACAATATGACATAAAAATAGACAATCATAGATATGTTATATTGGGGGCCAGGACCGGTCACAGGAAACCACAATGGTGACTGCCTCTTCCAGCTTCCCCGAGCCTATGGGGCTTCGGACGTCTCCGGCCCTCCTCGTTGAGACGGGAGGAGGGAATCACCAGACAGAGAGCCGAGGTGGATAGAACACAATGATGTTTATTGAAGTTACAAGTCAGCAGTGTCTCTCCCAATGGCCTGTGTCTGCTCTTTTTATAGCTCTTTTCCTTCCACTTGTCGTTCACCAATCGGGGTAGAGACTCCTCCCCAATCCCTCCCCGAAGGAGGAGCCCATCCTTTCTGTGCCTCCCCCGCCTCCCCCCCCCACCCCGGCCAGGCTCCGCCACGTCAGCATTGCCAGGGTGGCAGTCCAGGAATCCGGGTTAGGGTGGGTCCTGACACAAAAGAGTCTTCAACTGACTCCAGGAGGTTCAGGTCCAGAGCCTCTTACAATGTTAATGTGAGGGAGGAAACAAAGCTAAGAACTATTCAGGTTAGGGAATTCTTCCCATTGATGACAGCATATCAGTGAAAATTTGTATTAGGACTTGAAAAAGAAGTACAAATACAGATTAAAGCAATGATATATCTGACAAGAGCTTAGCTGTCTCTCATCTATATTCTTTCCTGATCTATAAAACAGTCCTTTATAACCTAAACCCTTCCTATCTTTCCAGTCATTTTATATACTTCTCTCCTCCTAGTAAACTGTGATTATGACACTGTTTCTTTGCATTTCCTCAAACAAATACCTAATCTCTTGACTCCAGGTATTTTCATTAACTTTCTCTCATGCCTGGAATAACTCTCTTATGCAATCTCCATCTCCTGAAATCCTTTACTTCCTTGTTAAAATCCCATATTCTCCAAGAAGTTTTTTCCTAGTTGCCCTTAAAATACTATTGTTGTGTGTGTGTATGTGTATGTGTATCCTGTTTGTATATGTTGGTTTGACTTTCTCTACCACTAGAATATGAATTTCTTAAAAGCAAGGGATGTTTTTTTTTTACTTTTTTATTTTAATTTTTGTATCTTAAGTACTTAGCATAATCTCTTCTACATAACAGGCAATTTATATATGCTTTTTAATGTAACTTGACTTATTGGCTGGAATGTGGAATACATAAAGAATATTTTATATCTCTTACTTGGTAACTTGAAATTCACCTTTATTCAAAGAGTTTAGTTTGATATGGTTGGCCCTATATTTTATCCATATTTTAATGTTGTCAGCCATAGTGGTTCATTAGAATGGGCATTTTCTCAGAAATTTTTGAGGTTTGCTCATGCTATTTGTTTAGATTAAAATTCTGTCCCCTACCCGAATGCTGTTCATCCATAGAAGCCTTATTCACCTTAGCGATCTGTTCAGAGTCTTCTTTCTCCATGAAGTCCTTTCTGAACAATTTGGTTCACCTTTACTTCTTCCTAATCCATTTTTTAATTAAAGAAATAAAAAAACAAAAGAAAATAAAAATAAATTTATTTTATTTATATATAATTACATTTCATTCTGATTCCTTATTATAGGATGGAATGATCCCAGTTCTAGAAGATTACTACCAAAACTAGGACTGGCTATCTTAAGTCCTTTTGTTGTTCAGATCGGTCCTATCCAACTTATTGTGACCCCAAATGAGGTTTTCTTGGAAAAGTTTCTTGGATAATTTGCTATTTCTTTATCCATATTATTATACAAATGAGGGAAAAGAGTGAAACAGTATTCAGTGACTTGCCAAGAGTCACATAGTTAGTAAGTATGGCTGGATTTGAACTCTCATATTCCTGGCTCTAGTTCTTATGATCTCTCCACTTTGCCAGCTAGCAGTCTAGTATGGGAAGATTCTGATATAGGAAAAGTCTGTAGGTCTATCATCTGAGGTCCATCTAGCTAGTTTTAGACAATTTTGTTGATAGAATTGCCCATGGGAAATGAAGTTTTTTAGCCACAGAATACAGGAACAGAATCTACTGAGATATAAAATGTAATCAGCATTGGTGGGTGATCTATCAATACAGGAGAGACAGGATTTTTTTGTAGCACTGGATCTTATGCAGTGTTATATTAACCTGTCATTATTATATTTTTCTACATCTTGTCTTTTTAGTTATTTGAACTGGAAATTATGACATTTTTTTAAAATTTAAGCCACCTAATATCTTACCTAGGATCTAGCACAGTAAAGACATAAATTAGGCATTCAGCAAATAATGATTGAATTGAATGTTTAACTATTGTTTAGGTCAGCTAAATGCTGAGTTTTAAATTTTGCAAAGTGTGCATGAAAGTGCTGCCCCACCAGAGACTTCCAAATTCATTGGGTTCTTCTGTCAGCTCTAGTTGGCGGATTGCTTTTTTTAGCTTTCACATCTAGAAGGCCACAGAATTATATAGCCTGGTCATTTACTACACATCCATGAGATTTAGAGAAATAGGTCTTAGTATATGTTCTGAAATTTCAACTCCAGGGGATATCTTCTTTATTGACAACTTAAACCATTTAGTGTGCCTGATTCTTCCTGATGAGAGACAGAGAGACAGACAGGAGAGAGAAAGAGGCAGAGAGAGAGAGATACAGAAAGAGACAGACAGAGACAGAAAAGGAGACAGACATAGAAACACACAGAGAGAAACAGAGACTCAGAGAAAGACAGAGTTGGAGACAGAGTCAAAAGACTGAGTTGGAGTCTCAGTTGGAGACAGAGAGAGACAGACAGAAAAAGAGACAAAGAGAGGGAGGCACAGAGAGCAAGACAAAGAAGCAGAGAGAAATAGTGAGATACAAATAGACACACATAAGGAAAGAGAGAGAGAGAGAGAGAAAGAGAGAGAGAGAGAGAGAGAGAGAGAGAGAGAGAGAGAGAGAGTCAGAGACAGAGAGAGAGAGACAAAGAGAGACAGAAAAAGAAATAGTGAGAGACAGAAAGAGAGACAGACGGAAAGAGACACACAAAAAAGACATAGAGACATAGACAGAGAAAACAACATGTAGTGATCTAGGTAGAAGTGAATTTCTGATTTCTTTTGGGTAAATCTATAGAAATATCAACCCCAAAAAGGTGAAAAATAGTTTTTATTCAATACCTTTGCAAATAGCTCTTCATTTAGTGGTTCTTTTAGAGTAAGTAGTAATTTACTGCACAAATATCAAGAAGCTGCTATATTTGAAAAGCATGTGTATGATTTCTATTACATGCTATCCAAGGGAACGGATAATAACAATTCAAAATTATACAGGGATATGAGGTTCACAAAATATTTGCATAACAACTCTATGGAATATGTATTAGTATTTATTCCAATTTTTCAGATTGAAAAACTGAGGTTCAAAAAGTTTAGTTGACTTGAGTTACAAAGCTAATAATAGACCAAACTGAAAATCAAACCTGTGTTCTAGCTAATAAACAGGAAAGAATTCTATCTCATATTGAACATAGGGATTTTACCTGGGATTTCATTAGAGTAGGTACTGACAAAACTAATTCTTCCAAGGCAGATTAGAACCCTCTCTGAATCATATAAGCTTTAGGAAGTTTCTTATATCATTATGAATTTAAAAATCTTGCTTAGGGTGCCATGCCTAAGGTATGTTAAAAATAAGATCTGAACATAGACCTTCTGGTTTCCAAGGCCATTTCTATATAATGTAACATGTTACCTCTCATACTGTCTAAATCATTAGCTATTTGGTTTCAGGTTCATCAACAGAAATGAGAAACATTTATTATAGGTTTAGTTTATTATGGGTTCATATTGACTCAGAGATATAAATGATCTTGCTTTAACTCAACTGGATGATCTCATCTGTACTAAAAGCCTCATGGCGTGAATTTAGGGCTATTTCAAGATTTCCACATTGCACATGGAAACCAGGCCAATAAAGACGAAGTGAAACAGAGGATAGCACAATTACCTAGTTCATTCAGGCAGGATAAAACTGATAATGCTGTTGAGTTGGTATGATCAGGTTCAACAAATTCAGAAATATGTTTTTTTCCAGTGTCAATGTATCCAATTTCACCTAAAGGTATAGATGTAGGTAGGCAAAAATGCAAGGAGAAAAATACTGAGCTAGGAGTGAAAGGATTTAGATTTTACTCCCCACTATGTCACCAACTAGGTAATTGTTTGATCTTTGGCAAATCACTTTATTTTCCTTGTGTCATTTTGAGGACTGAAAATTAATTGTTCTTCAATTCATTTCAGTTCAGTAATCACCACACAAGTAGCCAGGGGTTAAAGTCTAAATCTTTTATTGTCTCCTTCAAAGTCTTGTCTCCTTTACTTGGGTCTTAGCTACTTTTTCTGGAGGTTTATCTCTCTCCTTGGTTCTGAGAGCTTGAGCTCCCACCTGCTTTCTCTGGCTTCTGAATCTCCCTGATTGTCTTTGAATTCAAAGGTTTGTGTTTCAGCCTCCAGCCATCACAAAGGTGGAAGATGGAATGAATTTGTCTCAGCCTCAGAAAGCTTCTAGTGCACTTGTCCTTTCTGGCCCTGAGAGCTTCTTGCTAATATTCTGTACAGAGTACAAACCAATCATTATATCACTAGGAAACTATTATTAGTTGTAGGATTAAATCAATGCTAAACTAGATTTAACCATTGTTTCCTCAATTCCACTTAGTACCTTGTTTCAAGTTCTAGCCCATAGCATCTCCTTGTAGTATTAAATCAATCATACTGAACCGTGTTAAATTAGATAACTATTGTCTCTTTCAATTCTTCTGACTTAGTACTTTATATGAATCCTTTCTTTCAAGTTCAGAGTTTTGGCCCATAACATCTCCCACCTTCTTTTATTTTAGAACATAGGTGGTCATGACCTTCTTGACTTCTGAAGCAGGTGAGAACCTCAAAAAAGGAGGTGATGAGGCCTTTCCAGACTGCTCAAAAAAGGTGAAAACTCCACAAAATGAAGTGATCATGCCCTCCCTGACATCTCAGGAAGGGAGATAAAAACGTCAAAGGAAATGGGAAATCAAATCAGATTAATGGGTTTCTGAAGGGTCTTACTCTTAAAACAAGTATACATAAATTCATCAATATGGGAGGTGTTATACACAATTACATAAATTACATAAGCACATAGTAATATAATACAGGCTAGTAGTGATGTAACAAATAATATGAATCAACATTAGGAATTATACATGTCCTTAAGTCCTAGAAATAGTTCAAAAAGGAATCTATAGTCCTTTACTTCATATGCCAGGAATTCAATAATTCCTGCAAGTTTTGAAGTCCTGCAATAGTCTTATTATGTGTTAGGGAGTCCAATGATTCCTAATGGTTTTCAATTTCTGCAACAGTCTTTGTCAACTATTTTTCATCTCAGGGAATCCAATGATTCCTGCTGATTTTAAAGTTCTTTAACAGTCTCATTATTAGCCATGATCTTTCAGTGTCAGATTTTTTTAGGTCTTCTCCTTTGTTTTGAGGTTTTCCTCTTTTTTGTGTCTCTCTCTAATGGACGAAGCAAATATGGCTCATTGGCATCCATTTGATTCCTTCTCCATCTGTAGAAATACAAGCAAACCCTCTTCCCCAAGCAGTTAACCTATCTGGTCTCTTCCATTCACCACTTTCTAACTCTCTTCTCTTCACTTGATAATTACATTAGAGCTGCTTGCACTGGATACTACCTTTCTGTTGGGTTAAAAAAGCCTGTATTGTCCCCAGTTGTAATCCCTTTCTGCCATCTGATTGCTTTTTGGATGATTGATCACATCAGAGTCCTGAAGTTCTAAAGGTGTAACCTCAGCTGCCATCATGTCCCATCTGTTTTTTATTTGATATCTTAGAGCTTGACCCCACCTCTCATTTCCCTGAGTTAATCTACATTCTGAGGCACAGTGGAAACTATTGTGGTATTGTGGACATAGTGTTTTGGGTCTTATTCTCTCACCCTGTCCTCTCACTCTATCTCTATACCTACATTGAACTCTCAGATGTCCTATTTTTCCACATTGAAAGCATTGGCGAGTCTCTCTATAAGTCCCTTACTAAGAGGTCTCTGTCTTCCCATATTCATCATAGTCTGGGTATAATAAGGATTTATGCCCACTGTGGCACAGCATCTTATGATCTCCTCTAAAGGGACATCTTCATGTAGTCCCCATATGTTGGAATCTTTACAAACTGCTAACTAATTAGAGTTGATCTAATCTTACAAGAAGATGTTTTGGGCAGAACCTGAAACAAGGTACTAAGTAGAACTAATTAATACAAGGCTTGTGTTCACACCTTTACTCATTGGAGTTCACAAGTATGCTAGCTTCACAAAGTAAACTTTCTAACTTCAAGGGAGTTCACACCTCCCTTAAAGCTCTTTGGGCCAGAGAGCACTATGGGAGAAAACCCATAATCCCATTCTCTCAGAAGATTCACATATAAGGTGAGAGAGCTATTCCAGAATACATATTTTCCTCTTGGCTGGCTGGTCGCAGAGGAGAGTTCAGCTGGACTCAAGAGGAGCGACTCTGGTGCAGACAGAGAGCACTTTGACGGATTTCAGCGGAATTACGCCAGAAGCCCTCTTTCCGAGGCAAGGCAGACTATATTCCACTTGGCTGGCTGGTGGCAGACGAAGAGTTTTCAGAGGATAAAGCTACGAGTGGAGAGTTCAGTGGACAACCAGATTCATCTTCATCTCACACCACTGTAGCTGGTGGCTGGGCTCCTGCACGCCCCCCACTGAGACCAAGCTGGTCTGAAAGACTCACCAGAAAGCTAGCCGAGCCCCAAGTGAAGGAGACAAGAGATTCATTCCATCTCTGTGTTGGTCGGAGGCTGAAGAAAGCAGAGGCAGAGGCTGAAGGACAGAACTTTTGGATTTGGAGACATCCGGAGGGCTCTAAGCTAAACCAGCTGTGTTTTGAGAAGAACAAGAACTCCAACATTTGAACTCATAACACCCATATAATTCTTCTGCAAACCTCATTAGCATTTTCCTTAGCCAGATGTCTTATCATGATTCTTGTAGCTGCATTTTCTCCAATGGTTCTTGTGATAGCTGTTTGCAAATGTCCCCCCAAATCAGCAAAGGATTCATTTGGACCTTACTCTATTTTTGTGAAGGCTTCCCCTCGATCTTTTCCTGGGAGGGAATCCCAAGCTTTTATTGCTACAGTAGCAATTGCTCATAAGCTGCTATGGGGTAATTAGTCTATGCTAAATTGTCTGTGTACTGATCTTCACCTGCTAGTTGGTCAAAGGTGACTTGTATGTTAACTCTGGTTTGCTTATTACCCTTGGGCTTGAATCCTACACAATTCATGATACTTTGAAAGCCACATCAAGTTTTATCCAGGTTCTAAACATGTTCTTGGTATGGATTTCCAATCACTAGGGGTTAAGATTTCATAAGCCAAATTCTCTAGTAACAAGTTAACATAAGACGATGTAGCCCCATAAAGAGTGCAACCCTTTTTCAAATCCTTGATTTTTTTCCAAATCAAAAGGAATGTATCTTCTCTTTTGTTAACCTGAAGAGTCAAGCTCTTCAATCACAGCATTTGCATTTATTAAATCAGATATATCTTGTCCTTTTTTTTGCTTTAACCAGTGCCTTTTATAATCTTGTCATAGGCTGCTTCATAAGTGGTGCTGATTGTGTTACTGCCTCTCCCCCTCCTCCTTCTCCCTTCACCCATGAAAGATTAATTGAGGGAAGTAAGTCAGGGGATGGGGAATGCTCCTGCTGTGAAGTGTCACACTCAGAATTGTACTTAACTCTATTCTTATCTGATTCTTCATCCTTTTCACCTAGTTTATCTGGATCCTCCCCCTCCTGCTCTTTCTTCTTTTTCCTTATTCTACAACTTATAGAATTTCCTAAAGTCAGTTGTATTAAATTATATGTATAAAGTGTTTCTTTGGAAATTGAGTGGGGTCTGTTATCACTGTAGTATTGGCATAGTTGCTCTCCTACTAATTTCCACTCATCTGGATTCAATTCTTTTTCCTTAGAGAACCAAGGAGATGTGTACAGTACTGTTTCTAAAAGTTCAATGATCTGCTCCAAAATTACAATCAAGCCTTGGCTTTTCAGAAGTCTGAAAATGCTCTCTACCCATTTTCCTTGAATTGGAAAAGAAGGCTGTTTTCTAAAAATCTGTCCCATTTTAGCAGAAGTACTACTTTAGCCCTTTTAAAAAAGTTTCCTTGTCTATTTTTGTACTCACCCTAATTTCTGGGTCGAGGAGACTTTTCCACTGAAATCAGGATTGTGTCAGCCCCACATTGGGTACCAAAATGTAATGTTCTCTTTAAAATGTAATGTTCTCTGTTGAGGTTTTCTTGGAGTTTCTGGAAGCAGCTTTTATTTCAATTCAGTAATCACCACACAAGTAGCCAGGTGTTAAAGTCCAAATCCTTTATTGTCTCCTTCACTTAGGGCTCAGCTAGTTTTTTTTTTTTTTTTGGAGGCCTATCTCTCTCCTTGGTTCTGAGAGCTTGAGCTCCTGCCTGCCTTCTCTGGCTTCTGAATCTCCCTGACTGTCTCTGAATCCAAAGATTTGTGTTTCAGCCTCCAGCCACCACAAAGGTGGAAGATGGAATGAATTTGTCTCAGCCTCAGAGAGCTTCTAGTGCACTTGTCCTTTCTGTCCTGGAGAGCATCTTGCTTATATGCTGTACACTGAAAAAAACTAATCATTATATCACTAGGAAATCATTATTTGTTGTAGGATTAACTAAATGCTAAACTAGATTTACCCATTGTCTCCTCAATTCTACTTAGTACTGTGTTTCAAGTTCTGGCCCATAACATTTTTGTACAAATAAAATGGATTTTTGTTTGTACAGGATTAAAAGGGAAGCAATAAATTGGGAAAAATTACATTCAAAGATTCTGATAAAGATCTCATTTCTAAAATATATAGAGAATTGACTCAAATTTATAAGAAATCAAGCCATTCTTTAATTGATAAATGGTCAAAGGATATGAATATACAATTATCAGGTGAAGAAATTGAAACTATTTCTAGTCATATGAAAAGGTGCTCCAAATCACTATTGATCAGAGAAATGCAAATTAAGACAATTCCAAGATACCACTACACACCTTTCAGATTGTATATGGCAACAAGACTACAGGTGATCAATTCTAATGGAAAGGGCTCTCTTCAGCAGTGAAATGATTTAAACCAGTTTTAATTGTTCAGTGATGAAGAGAACACATTTAGAGAGAGGACTAATAGAACTGAGTGTGGAAAGCAACGTAACATCATCACTTTATCTGTTGATCTTTGCTTGCATTTTGTTTTCTTTATCAGTTTTTTCCCGTTCTTTACCCAGTTTTCTTCTGAGACTTTCTATAGTCCATCCCTTGGCAGATTTTAATTGTGTCTTGAACAATGTTATGAGGAAGACTAAATAAATCTGTATTTTCTACAAAAAGTTATGTGTTCACTCTTGTCAAATTTATTTTTTTTTGTATTAAAAATGTGCTATGTACCAGAATAATTTTCAGGTGTCATAGTATTAGAATAACATCCGCTGGGAAAGGTTTTATGTCTGATGAATTATGAGAGCAAATTTTATAGATAAAAGAGCAGCAAAAAAGGATGCATGTGAATTTGAAAACTGTAGGAATCTTAAAATTATTTTTTAAAGCTGAGCTGCTTAAACTTTCTCCACTTGTGGCCCTTTTTTGCCCAAAAAAGTTTTTCTGTAACTCACGGTATATTGATATGTGAAATAAATGTACAAATCAACCATTTACTAATAATACATTTGAATATTACAGATTAATAATATGCAAGTATGATTTAGTCTATTTTTATTATTTTTATTATTCATTTCATTTTTGAAATACCTGTTCTTCATATTCAAATTGGAAAGCTGCACAATAGAGCAATAAATGACATTTAGATATGACTAGAAATTACTGTGAGAAATAGAGAGAAGACACTTCAGTAGTGACCTGAGTATATCCAGCTAGGACAAAATCTGAAAAATTAAATACATTTTCATAACTTGGCCTAGTTTCCTTCAATTCTGTTTGGATTCTATATTGTTGGGCAAGTTCAATAAATTTCAGTTTATGTATTATATAATCATGTTGTCCAAAAGTAGATCAGGAATCAAGTAGGTTACACTCTTAGATGACAAGGAAAACTTAGAAACATCTTGCCATCATATTTGGAAATAGACTTTTTCAATCCTTCCTATTACTGTAAGGACCAATAAATTTATCAGATGTGCCACATAGATGTTTCTGAGTTTCTGCTTAGTAACTTTCTAATATTTGCCATTTGTTAGGCATACTAGTGAATCATCAGCACACTTACCATATCCACTAACATGAGAACTATTATAAATAATCAGAAATTCGTGTCTCCTGAAATAGATGTGTATATTCCAATGTATGAAAAGAAGATCAAAAAAATGATCACAAGATAATAACAAAAACAGCAAAAACCTTCATGTCCCAATGAATTCTACAATGCATAGTAAGCTCCACTGTATATAAAGAAAGTAAAACATATTTTAATATCTTCATAAATATTTCAGAGTTGGCTACTCATATAAGCAATAGAAAATATCTATTTACTGTTTCCACTCTTACAATCTCTAATGGGAGACTCTGAAATTTTCAAATCTGAATTTTATTAATATGAAAAAATATCTATTTTAATGTAACTCAATTCAGACATTTCTGGAAAATAGTAACATAAACAAAGAATAAGAACAGTGACATTGAAAGATGGATTAATATGAAGTTTAAGAGATTTAAAAAAATTTGGCTATTAGAGCAATAAACCAAATTCATCACCACTCCCATGATTCAAATACATATTTTAAATCCAATCTACAATCTGCCTTTGGTTTATCATGTAAACCCTCAATTTCAAAATTAGCCAAACCCATTTTTTTCAAAGATAATTTAAAAAGCTTATAGTTATTCCTTGGTCTATATCAGTTAAATTCTCTTAGTGGATTCCATATCATTGCTCTCATAAAACAATCATAGCACTCTAATTCTCAGAAATAATTCGACTAATTTTCCTAATGTTATATATGCATCATTCCTCTGTTATCATTAATGATAGAGAAATTTTAGCATTAAATGCAATGTATTGATCAAATTCACACTTAACCTAACCTTTTCTATTTCTGTTTTTTTTTTAATTACATGTCTTTCCACTTTCATTTAGCTTTCTGAGTTTCCAATTTTCTTGCAAATTGAAATAGAAACTATTATTATAAATTAGTAAATAGTCTCTATATTTGTTGAATTGGTCTTTGTTATATTTTTCATAATTTCTAACACTGTTTTTCTTTCTCTAAAGCATATTTCACAAACTAAGTGTGGTGTGAGAGTTTACCTTTCTTTTTCTTCATTTTTGTTTCTTTTATAAATTTTAGTGAATTCCTTGCTGCACTATATTACTAATATTCCTTTTATAAGTAAGTTTTCACATAAAAGTCAAAGTCTCCAAATCTTCTTTTTATAGCTTCAAATCATTTCAGTTTTTTTCCTACAAAATTGTTATTTTTCCTCTCATAAATTGGTTACTAGGTCACTGGATCTACAACAGAAATATTTCAGCTAGTTCCCTTTAATCACAATGTATTGTCAACAATTTGTTTCCTCTTATTGTCTGAAAAATCTAGGATCTAACAATTTTAAATGCTTAAATCATTACAAATAAGTCAGGATACAATTTGCTTCAATTTAATTGATACAATATTTAATTCAACCAAACTATTCATTCAGATACGAACAAAAAAAAAGGAAGTTAAATGTTCCCACAATCACATGATGAAATATTGCTATTTGCAAAAAACAAAAGCAAATTACCCCCAAAAAACAGACAAAAATCCTTCAAATAAGTTCAATTTCACAATTTTCTAAAAGAGAAAACTAAAAGTATCGGCTCAAAATTAAGGCAGAAAATGAAACATATTTCTAGATTTGATTTTGCAGTATAAGAAAAAGGACTGTCATCTTTTTTGGACCAGAAAAAGTGAAATGGTAGTTGGAGAGTCTTTTGATTTACTGGGGGCTTTATACAAATGTAATTACAAAAAGAACTTATTGACCATTGGTAACAAAAACAGATAGAAATTCCATTTTTTTTAATTTATGCTTTGCCTAGCAAATTGAACCACTGGTAAGCAAGGGAAATGAATATGGGTACGAGACTATTATTAGGCTTTTGTTATCTTTTATTTGCTCCTGACATGATCATTACATAATAGCCTTTAAATTACAGAAATAACATATCGTGTCAGTCTATATAATTCTTCTTATTTTTACCCTTTTCCAAAATTCAATGACTATTTTATTTATTTTTATTTTTTATTAAAGCTTTTTATTTTTCAAAACAGATGTGTGGACAATTCTTTAATATTAGCCCTTGCGAAATCTTGTGTTTCAATTTTTTCTCTCTTCCCCCATGTCCTGCCCTAGATGGCAAGTAGTCCAATATATGTTAAACACAGGATTTCCTTGTGTTTGCAGAGTGTAGCTTTGCCTGTTCTTTTCATGAAAACAGCTTGGTATCCCAGTTTGCCTTCTGAGCTAGGACTGGAGGCTGCCCCTCTGAATAGTTCCTCTCCTGAGCCAGAAAAGAATGTCTCAGTTACTGATTTTCTTTGACTGACATTCTTTCCTTCCTTCCTTCCTTCCTTCCTTCCTTCCTTCCTTCCTTCCTTCCTTCCTTCTTTCCTTCCTTCCTTCCTTCCATCCTTCCTTCCTTCCATCCTTCCTTCCTTCCTTCCTTCCTTCCTTCCATCCTTCCTTCCATCCATCCTTCCTTCCTTCCTTCCTTCCATCCTTCCTTCCATCCTTTCTTCCTTCCTTCCTTCCTTCTATCCTTCCTTCCTTCCTTCCTTCCTTCCTTCCTTCCTTCCATCCATCCTTCCTTCCTTCCTTCCTTCCATCCATCCATCCTTCCTTCCTTCCATCCTTCCTTCCATCCATCCTTCCTTCCTTCCTTCCATCCATCCATCCTTCCTTCCATCCTTCCTTCCATCCATCCTTCCTTCCTTCCTTCCATCCATCCGTCCAACCTTCCTTCCTTCCTTCCTTCCTTCCTTCCATCCATCCATCCTTCCTTCCATCCTTCCTTCCTTCCTTCCTTCCTTCCTTCCTTCCTTCCTTCCGTCCTTCCTTCCATCCGTCCTTCCTTCCTTCCATCCTTCCATCCTTCCATCCTTCCTTCCTTCCTTCCATCCTTCCTTCCTTCCTTCCTTCCTTCCTTCCTTCCGTCCTTCCTTCCATCCGTCCTTCCTTCCTTCCATCCTTCCTTTCATCCATCCTTCCTTCCTTCCTTCCTTCCTTCCTTCCTTCTTCCTTCCTTCCTTCCTTCCTTCCTTCCTTCTTCCTTCCTTCCTTCCTTCCTTCCTTCCTTCCTTCCATCCTTCCTTTCATCCATCCTTCCTTCCTTCCTTCCTTCCATCCTTCCTTCCTTCCTTCCTCCTTCCTTCCTTCCTTCCTTCCTTCCATCCTTCCTTTCATCCATCCATCCTTCCTTCCTTCTTCCTTCCATCCTTCCATCCTTCCTTCCATCTTTCCTTCCTTCCTTCCTTCCTTCCATCCATCCTTCCATCCTTCCTTCCTTCCTTCCCTTCCTTCCTTCCTTCCATCCATCCTTTCTTCCTTCCTTCCTTCCTTCCTTCCTTCCTTCCATTCTTCCTTCTTTCCTTCCTTCCTTCCTTCCTTCCTTCCTTCCATCTTTCCTTCCTTCCTTCCATCCATCCTTCCATCCTTCCTTCCTTCCTTCCTTCCCTTCCTTCCTTCCTTCCATCCATCCTTTCTTCCTTCCTTCCTTCCTTCCTTCCTTCCTTCCTTCCTTCCTTCCTTCCTATCTTCCTTCCTGTAAAGTGCAGAACTCTGGAGAAGTATACTTGAAAGGAGGTGTTAACTCAGTGGAATTGATAAGACAATGGTTATCTAGTTTAGTGTGATGATTAATAGTTCTCTAGTTCAGTACATGTACTTAGGATTTAATATAGTTCTAGAAGATTGATACCTATTCTACAAGATTAACATCTACAATGAAGTAATTATAATAGAGTATATAAGAGCCAAGAAGGATTGGAGGAGAGATGTTCACTCCATTTCCCACCACCATGGTGACTGGCCTGCCTTCCTTCATTTCTCCTCTGAGACCAAGGCCTTTCTGAAGGACCTCCAGAAAGTTAGCCTGGGTCCCAGGGAAGGAAAGACACTGTGAAGGAGACAATAAAGATATTAAACATGTGCACTTCTTCTAATAATATTCAAACATTTATCATGCTACATTAGAAAAAATCAGATCAAAGAGGGAAAAACAAGAAAGGAAAAAAAAAACAATCAAATAAAAACAAAAAGATGAAAATACTATGTTGTGATTCACACACACAGTCCTCTCTCCAGAGACAGATGGCTCTTTCCATCACAAGTCTATTGAAATTGTCCTGAACCACTTTAATGTTGAAAAGAGACAGGTCACCACAATTGAAAATTACAATCTTCTTTTTGCTGTGCACAATATTCTCTTGATTCTACTCACTTCATTCATCATTGTTCATGTAAGTCTCTCCAGTCTTTCTGATATCATCTTGTTGATCATTTCTTAAAGAACAATAGTATTCCCTAAAATTCATATACCATAACTTATTCAGCCATTTCCAACCAAAGGACATCTACCCAGTTTCCAGTTCTTTGCCTGTAAAAAGGGCTGCTAAAACATTTTTGCACATATGGGTCCTTTTCCTCTTTTTATGATCTCTTTGGGATACACAAATGAAGCAAATTTCTAATACAAAATGTAGAAACAAAAATTAAATACTATTCTTAGGATCAATAGGAAAGGTATAGGCATCTTTCATACATGTGTATGAACATACAAAAGGTAAATCATAAATGAAAAATTTTATAATTAATTTCATTTCTTCTCTCCTCTACATTTTGATATTCTCTAACAAGAAATTAATCATTTACAAGATAAAGAAAACAAACAAACAAAACATGGGATATAACACATGTAATTTAGAGTTATACAGATATCTTTCTCCTAATATAAAAATCTCTAATATTTGTGCTTGCATCTCTGATTAACTATAAAGTATTTGATCATGAAAAGGATTTTAATTTCAGTTTTCTAAATTGTCATCTGTTAAAAGTTCAAAAATGTTTTTCATATGCTTCTAGTCATATAGTTTTAATAAATGTCAAAATATAGGATACAAACTTAAGTCTTCTGACTCCATATCCAATATTCTTTTCATTATTACATACTCTCTATCACTAATGTAGGTATGTTATATACCATGTTGTGTTTGCTTATTTTTCCCCACCTTCTGGATGACTAATTTTTAGCTAGAGAACAAAAAAAAAATGCAAAGAAGAGAAGAAATAAAGTGAAGGATTTAGCAATTTTTTAGGGTAAGTTTTTTAAATCCAATTCTCTTTATATATATATATATATATATATTTTGTATATTCAGCATATATATTAAACACAAATGTGTGAAAATATATGAATGTAAGTTCATTATATGCAAATATATAAATACATATTCACCCATATATGTGAAATATTTATTGATTGATGTTAAAGGAAATAGTATCTACTTTTACTATTAACTAAGAAACTGTAAACAATAGTTATAGTGGAATCAATACAACACTGACTGGTATATGCAGTATCATTTTTTAAAAAGCCAATGTAATATTATAAGCTGTTTTCTTCTTTGAAAGGAATTAAAATTACAAAGGATTTAAAAATAAAATCTATTATGTACTATAGGGTGTATTGACTTCTATATCAGTCAGTTTTACTTAGAAGCCTGAATTTCCACAGAGAATTTTATAAATTTAAAAAAAGAAATGTCCTGCTTCAACAAAATCACTATTTAAAATACCCTATTTTTATTAAACTCTTTATTTTCAAAACATATGCATGGGCAATTTTTCAAGATTAATCCTTGCAAAACCTAATGTTCCCATTCCTTTTTTTCCCACTTCCTCCCCTAGATGACTAGTAGTCCGATATATGTTCAACATAGTAGAAATATATGTTAAATCCAATACATGTATACTTATTTATATAATTATCTTGCTGCACAAGAAAAAATCAAATCAGACAGGAAAAAATGAGAAAAAATAAAATGCAAGCAAATAAGAAAAAGAGTAAAAATGCTACACTGTGAACCACACTCAGTTCTTACAGTCACCTTTCTGGGTATAGATGGCTTTCTTCATCACAGGAATACTGTTACAGGTCTGAATTATTCCATTATTGAAGAGAGCCATGTCCATCAGAATTGCTTATCCTACAGTCTTGTTGTTGTTTATAATGATCTCCTGGGTTTGTTCAATTCACTTAGCATCAGTTCATGTAAATCTCTCCTGGCCTCTCTGAAATCATCCTGCTGATCATGAGAAAACACTATTTCTTTTCAAATTCGGAATTCATGGGTGATCTCAAATACATAGTGCACTGGACAAGAAAAATATTCTCACAAGTCATAAAGTAGTATTCTTAAAAATGAAAATTTCTATTTATTTATTGCATTACATTTCTTTTTTTATTATAGCTTTTTATTTACAAGATATATGCATGGGTAATTTTCCAGCATTGACAATTACAAACCCTTTGTTCCAATTTTTCCCTTCTTGCCCCCCACTCTCTCCTCCAGATGGCAGGTTGACCAATACATATTAAACATGTTAAAACATAAGATAAATACAACATATGTATACATGTACATACAGTTATTTTGCTGTATAAAAATAATAGGACTTAGAAATAGTGTACACTTAACCTGTGAAGGAAATAAAGAATGCAGGCAGACAAAAATAGAGGGATTGGGAATTCTATATAATGGTTCATAGTCATCTCCCAGAGTTCTTTTGCTGGATGTAACTAGTTCAATTCATTATTGCTCTATTGAAATTGATTTGGTTCATCTCATTGCCAAAGAGGACTGCGCCCATCAGAATTGATCATCATATAGTATTGTTGTTGAAGTATATAATGATCTCCTGGTCCTGGTCATTTCACTCAGAATTAGGTCATGTAAATCTCTCCAGGCCTTTCTGAAATTATCCTGCTGGGCATTTCTTACATAACAATAATATTCCACAATATTCATATACCACAATTTATTCAGCCATTCTCCAATTGATGGGCATCCACTCTGTTTCCAGTTGTTGGCCATTACAAAGAGGGCTGCCACAAACATTCTTGCACATACAGGTCTCTTTCCCTTCTTTAAAATCTCTTTGGGATATAAGCCCAGTAGTAACACTGCTGGATCAAAGGGTATGTAATTTGATAACTTTTTGAGCATAGTCCAAATTGTTCTCCAGAATGGCTGGATGTATTCAAAATACCACCAATAATGTATCAGTGTCCTAGTTTTCCCACATCCCCTCCAACATTCTGCGTTATCTTTCCCTGTCATTCCAGCCAATAGGACAGGTGTGTAGTGTTATCTCAGAGTTGTCTTAATTTGCATTTCTCTGATTAATAATGACTTTGAGCATCTTTTCATATGGCTAGAAATAGTTTCAATTTCTTTGTCTGAGAATTGTCTGTTCATATCCTCTAACTATTTATCAATTGGAGAATAGCTTGATTTCTTATAAATTAGAATCAATTCTCTATATATTTTGGAAATGAGGCCATTTTAAGAACCTTTGACTGTAAAAATGTTTTCCCCATTTATTGTGTCCCATCTAATCTTCTCTGCATTAGTTTTGTTTGTACAAAAACTTTTCAGTTTGATATAATCAAAATTTTCTATTTTGTGATCAATAATGATCTCTAGTTCTTCTTTGGTCATAAATTCCTTCCTCTTCCACAGGTCTGAGAGGTAAACTGTCCTATGGTCTTCTAATTTATTTATTTATTTATTTTTAAATAATTTTTTATTGATAGAACCCATGCCAGGGTAATTTTTTACAGCATTATTCCTTGCACTCACTTCTGTTCTGATTTTTCCCCTTCCTCCCTCCACCCCCTCCCCCAGATGGCAAGCAGTCCTTTACATGTTGAATAGGTTACAGTATATCCTAGATATAATATATGTATGCAGAACCAAACAGTTTTCTTGTTGCACAGGGAGAATTGAATTCAGAAGGTATAAATAACCCGGGAAGAAAAACAAAAATGCAAGCAGTTTATATTCATTTCCCAGTGTTCTTTCTTTGGGTGTAGCTGCTTCTGTCCATCTTTGATCAATTGAAACTGAATTAGCTCTCTTTATCGAAGAGATCCACTTCCATCAGAATACATCCTCAAACAGTATCATTGTTGAGGTATATAATGATCTCCTGGTTCTGCTCATTTAACTTAGTATCAGTTCATGTAAGTCTCGCCAGTCCTCTCTGTATTCATCCCATTGGTCATTCTTTACAGAACAATAATATTCCATAACGTTCATATACCACAATTTACTCAACCATTCTCCAATTGATGGACATCCTTTCATTTTCCAGCTTCTAGCCACTACAAACAGGGCTGCCACAAACATTTTGGCACATACAGGTCCCTTTCCTTTCTTTAGTATCTCTTTGGAGTATAAGCCCAGTAGAAACACTGCTGCATCAAAGGGTATGCACAGTTTGATAACTTTTTGAGCATAGCTCCAAATTGCTCTCCAGAATGACTGGATGTTTTCACAATTCCACCAACAATGTATCAGTGTCCCTGTTTTCCTACATCCCCTCCAACATTCCCCTCCAACATTCCACATTATCTTTCCCTGTCACTCTAGCCAATTTGACAGGCGTGTAGTGGTATCTCAGAGTTGTCTTAATTTGCATTTCTCTGATTAATAATGATTTGGAGCATATTTTCATATGTCTATAAATAGTTTCAATTTCTTCATCTGAGAATTGTCTATTCATATCCTTTGACCATATATCAATTGGAGAATGGTTTGATTTCTTATAAATTAGAGTCAATTCTCTATATATTTTGGAAATGAGGCCTTTATCAGAACCTTTGATTGTAAAAATGTTTTCACAGTTTATTGTTTCCCTTCTAATCTTGTCTGTATTTGTTTTGTTTGTCAAAAATTTTTCAATTTGATATAACCAAAATTTTCTATTTTGTGGTCAATAGTGACCTCTAGTTCTTCTTTGGTCATAAATTCCTCCCTCTTCCACAGGTCTGAGAGGTACACTATCCTATGCTCTTCCAATTTATTTATAATCTCATTCTTTATGCCTAGGTCATGAACCCATTTTGACCTTATCTTGTTACATGGTGTTAAGTATAGGTCAATCTCTAGTTTCTGACATACTAATTTCCAATTTTCCCAGCAGTTTTTGTCAAGCAATGAGTTCTTATTATAAAAGCTGGGGTCTTTGGGTTTGTCCAACATTAGATTATTAAAGTTTTGACTTTTTTATCCTTTGAACCTAATCTATTCCACTGATTAACTGGTATTTTTCTTAGGCAATACCAAATGGTTTTGGTAACTGCTGCTTTATAACATAATTTTAGATCTGGTGCAGCCAGGCCACCTTCATTTGATTTTTTTTTCATTATTTCCCTTGAAATTTTTGAACTTTTGTTTTTCCATATGAAGTTTGTTGTTATTTTTTCTAGGTAATTAAAATAGTTTTTTTGAGAGTCTGATTGGTGTAGCACTAAATAAATAGATTAGTTTAGGTAATATTGTCATCTTTATTATATTTGCTCGCCCTAACCAAGAGAATTTAATATTTTTCCAATTGGTTAGATCTGACTTTATTTGTGTGGAAAGTGTTTTGCAGTTTTGCTCATATAGTTCCTGATGTTCCCATGGCAGATAGATTCCTAAATATTTTATACAATCAGTAGTTACTTTAAATGGAATTTCTCTTTGTAATTCTAACTGTTGGATTTTGTTCGTGATATATAAGAATGCTAATGACTTATGTAGCTTTATTTTTTGTCCTGCAACTTTGCTAAAGTGGATTATTTCTAATAGCTTTTTAGTAGAATCTCTGGGATTCTCTAAGTATACCATCATGTCATCAGCAAAGAGTGATAATTTGATTTCCTTATTACCTACTCTAATTCCTTTAAATCTTTCTCAACTCTTACTGCCAAAGTTAGCATTTCTAATACAATATTGAATAGTAATGGCAATAGTGGGCAACCTTGTTCCATTCCTGATCTTCTTGGGAATGGTTGTAGTTTATCCCCATTACATATGTTGCTTACTGATAGATTTAAATAGATGCTACTGATTATTTTAAGGAAAAGTCCATTTATTCCTATACTCTTCAAGTGTTTTTAATAGAAATGGATGTTGGATTTTATCTAATGCTTTTTCTGCATCTATTGAGATGATCATATGATTTTTGTTATTTTGGTTATTAATGTGATCAATTATACTAATAATTTTCCTAATATTGAACCAGTCCTGCATTCCTGGTACAAATCCTACTCGATCACGGTCAAGTATCCTGGGGATGATTTTCTGTAGTGTTTTGCTAATTTCTTATTTAAGATTTTAGCATCCATATTCATTAAGGAGATTGGTCTATAATTGTCTTTCTCTATTTTCAACCTACCTGGTTTAGATATCAGTGCCATGTCTGTGTCATAAAAGGAATTTGGTAGGACTCCTTCATTCCCTATTTTTTCAAGTAATTTATATAGCATTCGGGCTAATTGTTCTTCAAATGTTTAGTAGAATTAACATATAAATCCATCTGGTTCTGGGAATTTTTTCTTAGGGAGTTGATTAATAGCTTGTTCTATTTCTTTGTCTGAAATGGTACTATTTATGCAATTTACTTCCTCTTCTGTAAATCTGGGATATCAATTTTATTGTTTTTTTTTTCATAAAAGCAACTCTTAGTTTTATTTATTAATTTAATAGGTTTTTTAAACTTTTAATATTATTAATTTTGCCTTTTTAATTTAAAATTTCAAGTTTAGTATTTGATTGGGGGGGGTTTAATTTGGTATTTTTCTAGCTTTTTAAGTTACAAGCCCAGTTCATTGATCTTATCTTTCTCTATTTTATTTAAGCAAGCCTCTAAAGATATAAAATTTTCCCTTATTACTACTTTGGCTGCATCCCACAAATTTTTGTATGATATCATTATATTTAGTGAAATTAATTGAGTTTATAATTTGCTGTCTCACCCAATCATTCTTTGAGATGAGATTATTTAGTTTCCAATTACTTTTTGGTCTATTTACCCCCAACTTTTTGTTGAATGTAGATTTTATTGCATTGTGATCTGCAAAGAAAGCATTTACTACTTCTGCTTTCCTGCATTTAATGTTGAGATCTTTATGCCCTAATATATAATCAATTTTTGTATAGGTTCATGAACTGCTGAGAAAAAAGAATACTCCTTTCTGTCAACATTCAGTTTTCTCCAAAGATCTATCATATCTAAGTTTTCTAATATTCTATTTACTTCTTTAATTTCTTTCTTATTTGTTTTGTAGTCTGATTTATCTAATTCTTAGAGTGCAACTTTGAGATCTTCCACTACTACAGTTTTGCTGTCTATTTCTTCTTGCAATTCTCTTAACTTCTTTAGGAAGTTAGATGTTATACCACTTGGTGCATATATGTTTAGTATTGATATTGCTTCATTGTTTATACTACCCTTTAGCAAGATACAGTTTTCTTCCTTATCTCTTTTAGTTACATCAATTTTTGCTTTTGCTTGATCTGCGATAAGGGTGGCTACCCCTGCTTTATCTTAAGCATAATAAATTCTGCTCCAGCCTTTTACCTTTACTCTGTATGTATCTCCCTGCTTTAAATATGTTTCCTGTAAACAACATATTTTAGGGTTCTGACTTTTGATACAATCTGCTATTTACCTCTGCTTTATGGGAGAGTTAATCCCATTCTTATTTATGGTTAGAATTACTAATTCTGTATTTCCTGCCATCTTATTAGCCCCAATTTATGCTTTTCTTTTTCTTGCCGCACCCCTTACCCCCTTTCCCAATATTAAATGTGTGTGTACCACTTGTGTCACACAGCCCTCCCTCTTTAGTATCCCTCCCTCCTCCCTTTGAATCCCTTTCCCTTTCTTGTACTGTTCCCTTATTCCTCTTTTCCTTTTCACTTTTCCTTAGCTCCTTTTTAATGAGGTGAGAGAAATTTCTCTGTAAACCAAATATGTCAATTATTTTCTCTTTGAGCCAACTATTATGAGAGTAAGATTCACACAATGTTCCTCCCCTTCTCTAAATTACCTCAGATATGATAGGTTTCCCCTTTCCTTTGCCTCTGTGGCATGTAGTTTCTTCTTTTTATCTCCCCTTTTTTCTTTTTTCTGCCACTATCTCCTTTCCATTTCTAATTCTCTTTTTTATGTTATATCAGTAAAATGAAATCATACATTTACTCTTTATGTATATCCACAATAGAAATACAGTTCTCAAGTGTTATTTTTATCTTTTTCTGCTTTTCTTGGGTCCTATGGTTGGAGATGAAATTTTTTGTTTAGTTCTGTTTTTTTCCTTAGAAACAAATGTTTGATTAAATGTCCATCTTCTTCCATGGAAGAAAATGCTCAACTTAGCTGGCTAGTTTATTCTTGTTGCATTTCAAGTTTTTTTGCCTTTCGGAATTTCAGATTCCAGGCCCTTCCATCTTTTAATGTGGAAGGAGCTAGATCTTGAGTGATACTTATTGTGGCTCTTTGTTATTTGAATTGTTTTTTTTTTTTTTCTGGCTTCTTGTAATAGTTTTTCTTAGTGTGATGTTTCTGAAATTTAGCCACATTATTCCTTGGAGTTTTTATTTTAGGGTCTTTTCCAGAAGGTGTTTGATGAATTCTTTCAATGCCTATTTTACCTTCTGATTCTATTACATCTGGGCAGTTCTCTTTGTTGATTTCCTGTAAAAGAATATCTCATCTCTTTTTGTCATCATAATTTTCAGGAAGTCTAGTAATCCTCAGAATATCTCTCCTAGATCTATTTTCCAGTTGTGTTGTTTTTTTAAGTATATATTTAACATTTTTTTTCATTTTTTTGGTTTTGCTTGATTGATTCTTGATGTCTCAATGAATCATTCATTTCTATTTTTTCAGTTCTGATTTTTAATGAGTTATTTTCTTCATTAGTTTTTTTAAATTTCTTTTTGTATATGTCCAGTTGAATTTTTAAATGAGTTGTTTTGCTCTATGGAATTTTTTTCCATTTCACTTTTTCTTTTCCCCACTGAGGTTTTTTTTTTTTTTTTTTTGTTTGTTTGTTTTTGTTTTTGTTTTTTTCAATTCACAAATCCTACTTTCTTGGGAGTTATTTATCTTTTCCAACTCACAAATCCTACTTTGCTGGGAGTTCTTTACCTTTTCCAATTCACAAATTCTGTTTCTCTGCACTTCCTGGAAGTTCTTTATCTTTTCCAATTCACATTTCAGAAAGTTGTTATTCTCTTGCATAGCTTCTTTTTCCTTTCCCAATTTTTATTTTAGTTCTCTTTTAATATTTTTTCTAGTTTCTTCTAGGAGAGCTTTGTATGATGGGGACTAGGTTACATTCCCCCTTTGGGCTTTTGTCTGGAAACTGTCTGTTATCAGTCACCTCGGGGTTGAAAACCTTCTCTCTTTCTGTAAGAAGCTATAGATAATTCTTTTGATTTTTTTTTACTCACTTTTAAAAGCCTTTAGGATCTGTCATTATCAGCTTTCTCTGCAGAGCAGGGATAGGTATATGGACAATAGATATCCTGCCAATGGGCTGCAAAGAGCAGCCAGGTTCCGGGAGTGCTCTGGGCAAAGCTCCATACCAGAAGTGACTCAGGCTGCATGGGCAAGCTGCAGAAGTGCCCTGCTAAGAGCCCTGCTGTGTGGCTTAGCAACTGGGGCTAGAGGCTGAGCACCAAAAGTGTCACTACTCCTGCCAAAAGCCAGCTATGGGTATTACCAGTTGCCCTGCCCCGCATGGACTGGAAGTGTCTATGCCCTGGGGAGCACAATCGTGTTTTGGAAGTTTTATTTGCCCAGGCTGAGCCCCCACTGTGCAGATTATAGCCTGCCATAGGCTGTGTCCCCCTGCCACACAGATTTGTGACCTCCCCAATGAGAGCCCATGTTGCAAAATGCAGATGCATAGCTGTGCTGTGCCCTGTGCTTGTTCCCTCACTTCTGGTTTTGGGTGGGTATAGCCAGATTCTGTAAAGTTCCAGCATTTTTTGGAGTAGCCCCTACCTTTGACATTAATTTCTCTGCCAGTCTACTGCTTTGCAACCAAAGCAGAACAGCCCAATCTCTGGTGGAGTCTTCTTTGTAAATTTTCCAACCATGGATACCATCCCTGCCCCGAGTCTGCTCCAGAGGCTAGCCTTGGTTTTCATACCTGTTTGCTCTGTTGTACTCCCACTTCTCAGGACAAACCTTTTCTGGTGATCTTCCAGATAATCTTTGGCTGGCAAATTGTTGTACTTCCTATCTTTGTTAATTTTACCAGTCAAACGCTATTTCTGAGGCTGAATTTAATAATTAGTAGTGAGGGTTTAAGAGAGCTCAGAAAGTTGCATGTGCATTCTCTGCCATCTTGGCTCTGCCCTATTGCATTACATTTCAAATCAACAAAGAAACACAATTGTGTACTACAAATCTGAATAAATGAGAAATTCTCAGGACTTTTAATTTAAGATTTTTTGTAGTTTCAAATTAATAAATTCAAGATACAAATATATGTAAATATGTTCATAGATGAATACAGACTATATATATAATATATTCATTTGTAAAATTAGCAAATGTAATGCGCAGTTTATTTTCTCTTTTGTTTCTAAATAACTACGATTATTTACCTTAAACTTACTTTGATGGCCATATAGTTCTTTCAAATTATTCTTAAACTTTGTCTCAAGATACTATGAAAGTTAAAGTATTAAATGGTCAAACTTTTGAAGGAATAGCCTTTGGATAATAGGTCTATATGTCAAAAGGAATATGATATAAAGAAATTAAAGAATTATTTTCATACATGAAATGTGTAAGAATATCAGGTTCTTAAAAAAAAGAATATAAGATTCTTATTTAGACATCTCTAAGTTTGAGTCTCACTTAACTCCCCCTCCATGGCTCAAAATGTCACTTTCATCTTGTTCAAAATTGCTCATTTTACATGAATAAAACATTTTTATATAATGTAACCAAAAGTGTCTTTTCAACAGATTATCTTAAATATTCACTTTGGTTTGTTATGTGGCCAACAATCATTCTAATATGGCATTTATGGAATGTCTTTAAGTTGATTTGAGCAATGTCTCACAAACAAAATATCATCTATATTTGGAGAGTGTAATAGCCAAAGATGTATTAAAAATAACATTTTCTTTAGTTAAGAAAATTTTACAAAATTGCTCACAGACACAAAACATTTTAGATGATAGGGTATTATCCTTATTTCATTTTTAACCATCTATATATGATAAATGTGCTACCAATCTATCTATCTATCTATTCCTTTAGCTATACATAACTTTTCTGGTATAGAATCTCATTTACATTTTCACAATTAATCTGCTATATCCATTTCAATGTTGGCCATATTATAGATTGTTGTAATTTAAGGATTTGCTATTATTTTTGGCCTGAAATAGCATCAAAATTTTTTTGTGAATAGCAATTTTAAATAAATAAATATAGAGCTAGATATACAGAAAGTGAGCAAGAAATGTCATGACAATCTTAAAAAAAAACACTACAAAATATTTATTTGAAAATGTAGCAGCTAAAAATTATCCATATGGGTTTGCCTTGTTGCTAATAATTTGAATTAATGTCTATTTTTAAGTACTAGGAAATCCCTCTAGAACTCACAGCTTTCCTGGCATGCTTGAATAATAAGAAAGGGAACATCAACTACATATTACCAAGGCTAATTTTTTCTCTTTGTTTTATTGCTTAATCAACATCCAAGAGATATTATGCAACCTTCAAATTGTTTACTTTAATTGATTCTGCTGGTATATAACACAATTGCAATTAAAAAAAAAAAAAGAAAATCTCACAATGTTCACTTCTTTTACCTTAACTCCTAGAATTACATGCATTATAGTGAACTATTTACTCTAGTTTTGTATTAAACAATTTCAGCAACTCTCTTCAGAAGAGGATCTTTGTGTAATTCTATTAAACATCCTCTGACTTGAAGTACCATTATCATTCTGCCCAGTTTCCTGCCTGCCTGATTTGAGCCTAGTGTGAACTTTGCAATCCAGAGGTTTTATGTCAAAATGTACCACTTATCTATTTTTTTTTTTGGACAAACCAAAATATAAATAGAGAAAAATGGGACTAGTACTGTTTTTCCAATTTTCAAAATTTAAAGTTCAAGTTTTCCTTAATTAGAGAAATTTATCTAGAATTTACATCAAATCTATCACTCACTTTTCATATTATTTAGGCCTCTACACAAATTCTAATGTGATATATGCATTTAAGATAATTTCCTCTTTAATACTTTTCTTTATAAAATCCTCTGGAAAAAATATCTAAATTTTTGTTTAGTTAGAGTTTTCATTCATTCTTGTATTCATTATTCTACCCAATGTGTTAAAATATTATTCATTCTTATATAGTAGGAAAAGTCCGCAAGGAGCTACAATTGCCATTATTTGGATTAATATATAACATATATCCTTATAAAAGACAATCTTAATTCTTAACCTTCTTCTATATTAATCTCTTTAATTACTATGAAAAGGTTTGATATTTAGGATTATGAAAGATTAGTGAGCTAACTGGAGCATCTTGGATATCTCCTGCTACCATTAAAGATTATTTTTGACTATGGACATCAATATGGCCAATGTAACAAACATATTCCATTTGGGGAACTCTCTTCAGGAACTGAGTGGGCTTCTCATACAAGAAGTTAAAATTTTGTAGCTAAAGAAAGTCCTCAAAGTAAAGAATACAGAAGATAGTTCTAAGTTTTGAGAATTGAATTCTTGAATAACAGCAACATAAAAAATAATGCAGAATATAAAGAGCAAGGGAGCAACAATAGACAATTTAGTTTTATATTATCTAGAAGAGAGGCAATGTTGGAATCCTTACTAACTGCTAACTAATTAGAGTTGATCTAATCTTACAAGAAGATGTTTTGGCCAGAACTTGAAACAAGGTACTAAGTAGAACTAATTAAGACAAGGCTTGTGTTCCCACCTTTACTCATTGGAGTCCACAAGTATGCTAGCTTCACAAAGTACACTTTCTAACTTCAAGGGAGTCCACACCTCCCTTAAAGCTTATTGGGCCAGAGAGGGAGAAAACCCATAATCCCATTCTCTCAGAAGAGTCAGATAAAAGGCCAGCGATGAGGGATCTATGGCAGAATACATTTTTTTCCTCTTGGCTGGCTGATCGCACTGGACTCGAGAGGAGCGACTCTGGTGCAGAGAACACTTTGGCGGATTTCAGTGGAGCTACGCCAGAAGCCCTCTCTCCGAGGCAAGTTGGTGGCTGGGCTCCCCAGAAGGAGATAAGAGAGACCTTCCATCTCTGTCTTGGTTGGAGGCAGAAGAAAGCAGAGGCAGAGGCTGAAGGACAGAACCTTTGAATTTGGAGACATCCGAAGGGCTCCAAGCCTCTAAACCGGCTTTGCCTTGAGAAGAACAAGAACTCCAGCATTTGAACTCTAATAAGCTAATATGTTATGTAACAAATAAGGAACCAGCCTCAGACATATACTAGCTGTGTGACCATAGTCATGTTATTCATCGTCTTGTTGTACCAGGTAGCTCTCTAAAAACATTAGTTATAGCCAGGATGTTTTCATGAAATGATGAATGGTCTTCTAATACTGAGAGCTTGTCCATATTAATGAAATCATAAATTTGACCTTTACTTTCTTTCATATCACCCAAATGCTGAAAAAGAATAAGGCAAGAAAATAATATCAAAATTATTAATGGTAATATTCACTAGTTATCACATATCTTATAAGAGGGACCTGTGTATGAGACAAATAAGCTTTCTGTCCTTTGGCAAGGTGTTTAATCTCTCAGTGCTCTGGTCAGAGAAGGTACTGAAAAAGTGTCTCATCAAAAAAAATAATGAAATCATAACTCCACTACCTATATCAATACAATTATAGAAGCACTATCACATAATGGAAAGATTTTAAGATTTGGAACTAAATGCTTGGGTTCAAATGCTAGCTCTGAAACTTATTGCTAAATTATGATAGATGATACAATTTCTGACTCAACATTTTATTCTTTGTAAAGTGAGGACTTTATATAGAAAATAATCTGAGATAATATTGTGAGGTATGATACTATAACTGAACATTAGGGAAAATTAAAGAATCCAATTTAGAACAATAACTAAGGAATGATTGCTTGAGCTTTGCATCAGAATGAAAACTGAGAAAGGGAGAAAGAGGGAGAGAAAGAGAAGAAAAAGAAAGAGAAAGAGGGAGGGAGGGAGAGTGGGGGGGAGAGAAAGAATAAAATAGAATAATAGAATAGAATAGAAAACAGGAGGAATAGGATAGCTGAGGGAAAAAAAAAACAAATAAGGAAAGCTTCTCTCATAAAGACCTCATTGTCCAAATGTGTAAAGAACTGAGTCCAATATACATGAAAAAGTACTATTCCCAAATGATTAATGATTAAAAATGAAGTTTTCCAGTAAAGTAACTGAAGCTGTATATAGAGATATAAAAATGATGTAACATCATTAATTGGAGAAATGTAAATTAAAACAATTCCAAGTACTACCTCATACATATTAGATATAGAACAGAAAATGAAAATGAAAATTAGTGAATGGGATGTGGGGAAAAATGAGACATTAATGTATTGTTGGCAGAGTAGTGAACTGATTCAACCATTTTGTATAACAACTTGGAGCTATGCCCAAAATGATATAAAACTGTGCATAGCTTTTGATCTGGCAAAGTCTACTACAAGGTTTGTATTACATGTGAGAAACAAGTGGAAAAAAAAGACCTATTTGTGCAAAAGTATTCATAGCAGCTTATTTCTGATGGTAAAAAATTGAAAACTGAGGGTATACACATCAATTGAGAAAGACTGAAAAAATTAGGGGATATAATTATGATGAAAAATATTATGCTGTAAGAAACGATGAACAGAATGCTCTCAGGAAAAGCTAGAAAGATATCCATGAGGTGATGTAAAGTGAAATGTGTTATATAGTTCATTGGAGAATGAACTTAATTGTCTGGATTAAAAAAGTAGAAAAGCAGGAAGGTGTTGCTTGAAAGACTATTGAAATAGAAATTGGGAGATGTGAGTTATTTCTTTAAAATTTTTCTTAACATTTTTAATATTTTATTTTAATTTATCAATTTGATGATTTATTTAACTTATTAGTTTTCTATAGTTACTTTTATATGATTTTGATTTTCATTTTTTATCCCTCCCTCTATTCTTTTTCTCCCCACAATTATAAACACACACACACACATATAGTCATACATAATATAGGTTATACATTAAATTATATATATGTATATATGTATACATATAGATAAACTATTTTCATATTACGAAAGAAGAATTAGAATAAAAATGTTAGAATACATGGAAGAGCTGTTGGAATACACAGAAGCCAGCTGGCAGTGGCTGCTGGAGATCCAACCCAGAATAGATCTCCTCTTGTGAGAGGATGATACAAGGAGACTGAGAAGCAGTTGCTGTTCTCTGATCTGTCTGAATGAGAGGCCATTGTGTTGTCTGACCTCTCTTCTTCCCTCTGCCTACAATTTATCTCATTCCCAGTCCGCAAAAACCTGTGTCAGCAAAGGCTGCCCTGCAACTCCTTCAGATGTTATTATGATCCACACCTGTGGAGGCTCTCAGAGAATTGCCCTGTCCCTTTACACAAAAGGGAAAAACTGCAAGCAAGAAAAAGAAAAACAACAACATAAAATTGAAAATTGTATGCTTTGATCTGCATTCAGACTATTCACATATTCTTTCTTTAAATGTTGATAACATTTTCCATCATGAGTCATTTGGAATTGTCTTAGCTCATTTTATTGTTGAAAAGAGCTAAGTTCATCAAAGTTGAACATCTGCACAATGTTGTTATTACTGTGTACAATGTTCTCCTGGTTCTGTTCACTTCACTCAGCATTAGTTCATGTAAGTCTTTCCAGATTTTTCTTAAAGTTGCTTGCTTAACATTTTTTCTAGAACAATAATATTTTTTTACATGCATGTGTCACAGTTTGTTCAGCCATTCCCCAATTGATGGATATTCCTTGATTTCCAATTCTTTCCTAACAAAAAGAGAGCTGTTATAAATATTTTCTTTTGTGTATGTGTGTCATTTTCCATTTTTGATGATTTCTTTGGTTGACTAGTTTTGATATTGGCGAATCAAATGGTATGCATAGTTTTATTGCACTTTAGGTAGAATTGCTCTCCAAAATTGTTGAATCAGCTCACAACTTCACCAACAATACATCAGCTTTTTAATTTTCCAACATCCTCTCCAATATTTACTTTTCCTTTATGTCATCATCATGTCAAAAGGATGTATTTAATATTTCTGAATTTTTGCCTTTAATTGTGAGTTTTTCCCTTCATTTTTATTTTTTTATTAAAGGTTTTTTTAATTTTCAAAACATAGGCAAGGATAATTTTTTTCAACATTGATTTTTACAAAACCTTGTGTTCCAAATTTTCCCCTCCTTCTCTGCACCCCCTCCCTAGATGACAAGTAACATATACATGTTAAAATATATGTTATATCCAATATGTGTAAACATATTTTTAAAATAATATTTTTGCACAAGAAAAATCAGAACAAAAAGGGAAAATGAGAAAGAAAACAAAATTCAAACAAACAACAAAAAAGAGTGCAAATGCTGTTATCCACACTCAGTTCCCACAGTCCTCTCTCTGAGTGTAAATGATTCTCTTCATCATGAGATCATTGGCATTGCCTTTAATCATCTCATTGCTGAAAAGTCATCTCCATCAGTATTGATCATTGTATAATCTTGTTGTTACTATATATAATGAACGCCTGGTTCTTATAGAAGAATGTTATTCTCCAACTGATAGGCATCTACTCAGTTTCCAGTTTCTTGCCACTATGAAAAGGGCTGCCCAATTCAATGATCTTGTCCTTCTTTATTTTATGCAAGTAAGCATCAGAGACAACAATTTCCTTAAAAAGTGTTTTGGCTAAATCCCACAAACTTTGGTATGTTGTCTCATTATTGTTATATTCTTGAATAAAATTATTTATTGTTACCCATTCATTCTTTAGGATTAGATTGTTTCGTTTCCAATTAATTTTTGGTCTATTTTCCCCTGGCATATGATTTTTATTGCATCCTGATCTGAAAAAATTACATCTACTATTTCTGGCTTTCTGCATTTGATTTTGAAGTTTTTATGCCCTAATACATGGTCAATTTTTGTATAAGTACATGAACCACCAAGCAAAAAAAAAAAAAAGTGTACTCCTTTCTGCCTCCATTCAATTTTCTCCAAAGATTTATCGTTCCTAACTTTCTAACATTCTGTTTACCTCTTTAACATCTTTCTTATTTATTTTGTGTGTTCATTGTGGTTGTAGTTCTGAAAGAATAAGGTTGATATCCCCCACTAGTATAGATTTACTGTCTATTTCTTCTTGCAGTTCTCTTGCCTTCTCTTCTACGAATTTGGGTGTTATACCATTTGATGCATATTAGTTTAGTAATGATAGTGCTTGAACCAGGAGATCATTATATATCTCAACAATGATACTGTTTGAGGATGTATTCTGATGGAAGTGGATCTCTTTGATAAAGAGAGCTAATTCAGTTTCAATTGATCAAAGATGGGCAGAAGCAAGCTATACCCAAAGAAAGAACACTGGGAAATGAATATAAACTGCTTGCATTTTTGTTTTTCTTCCCGGGTTATTTATACCTTCTGAATTCAATTCTCCCTGTGCAACAAGAAAACTGTTTGGTTCTGCATACATATATTATATCTAGGATATACTGTAACCTATTCAACATGTAAAGGACTGCTTGCCATCTGGGGGAGGGGGTGAAGGGAGGGAGGGGATAAATCAGAACAGAAGTGAATGCAAGGGACAATGCTGTAAAAAATTACCCTGGCATGAGTTCTATCAATAAAAAGTTATTTTAAAAAAAAGTAATGATAGTGCTTCATTATCTATGGTCCCATTTAGCAAGATATAGTTTCCTTCCTTATCTATTTTAGTTGGATCTATTTTTGCTTTTACTTGACCTGAAATCAGGATTGCTACTTCTGCTTTTTTTTTTTTAAATTTCAGCTGAAGCATAATAAATTCTGTGCCAGCCCTTTACCTTTTTTCAGTATGTACCACTCTGCTTTAAATGTTTTTCTTGTAAATAACATGTTGTAGAATTCTGGCTTTTATGGTCAAAGGATATGAACAGTCAATTTTCAGATGATGCATCTCCACTCAAATGAAAAAGTGTTCCAAATCACTATTGATCAGAGAAGTGCAAATTAAGACAACTCTAGGATTACCATTACACACCTGTCAGATTTGCTAAGATGACAGAAAAAAAATAATGATGAATGTTTGAAGGGATGTGGGAATATTGGCACATTGATGCATTATTGGTGAAGTTGTGAATGAATCCAACCATTCTGGAGAGCAATTTGGAATTATGCCCAAAAAGTTATCAAACTGTGTAGAGGGCTGAAACTCTTGAGTCATTGCACTGAGGTTGGTTCAAGCACTTAGAGCTAATTACTGATTGGCCAACACTCTATGGGCATATGCTTGGAAAATGGTCCTTCCTACTATCCTGTGCTGGCTCAATGATTGGTATATACAAAGGATTGTAGGAGGGACTAGGGGGTGGAGTAAGACTAGCCAGAGTCACTCTTTGCAGTAGACGAGGAAGAAGGCAGTCACAGAGATTCTGCTTCCATCCTATTCAATCCTGTATCTGAAGACCAAGAATAAAGACTAAGAACTTTTGCTTATCCTGACTCTGGCTGATTCTGGGGTGTCCTGGGTGCTAGCATGGTGGTCACAAAACTGCATATCTTTTGATCCAGCAGTGTCACTATGGGCTTATATCCCAAAAAGATACTAAAGAAGAGAAAGGGATCTGTATGTGCAAAAATGTTTGTGGCAGTTGTGGCTAGAAACTGGAAAATGAATGGATGCCCATCAATTGGAAAATGTTTGGGTAAATTGTGGTATATGAATGTTATGGAATATTATTGTTCTATGAGAAATAACCAGCAGGATGACTACAGAGAGGCTTGGAAAGACTTATATGAACTGATGCTGAGTGAAATGAGCAGAACCAGATCATTATATACTTCAACAACAATACTGTATGATGATTAATTCTGATGGACATGGCCTTCTTCAACAATTAGATGAACCAAATCAGTTCCAAAAGAGTAGTAATGAACTGAACCAGCTACACCCAGGGAAGGAACACTGGGAAATGAGTATAAACTGTTTGTATTTTTCTTTTTCTTCCCAGGTTATTTTTAGCTTCTGAATCCAATTTTTCCTGTGCAATAAGAGAACTGTTCAGTTCTGTGCACATATATTGTATCTAGGATATACTATAACTTATTTAACATATATAATACTGCTTGCCATTTAGGGTAGGGGGTAAAGGGAGGGAAGAGAAAAATCACAACAGAAGTGAGTGCAAGGGATAATGTTGTAAAAATTACCCATGCATATGTACTGTCAATAAAAAGTTATATATATATATATATATGTATATATATATAAAAGAATTCTGGCTTTTAGTCCAGTCTGCTCTCTGCTTTTGTTTTATGAGAGAGTTCATCCCATATATATTCACAATTAAAATAATTAATTATGTTTTCCCTGCCATCTTATTTACCCTAAGTTATCCTTTTCTCTTTCTTTCACCCTTTCCATCTTCCCCAGTATTTTGCTTCTGATCATCAAAACCCTCAAACATCCATATCCTTTTAGAGCCCCTCCCACTTTCTTACATGTTTGCTTTACTACTTCTGGTTTTTTTTTTCCTTCTATTAGGTTCCTATTTTCTTTTCCCCTTTCCCCTCCCACTTTTCTATAAGGGGAGACAAGTTTCTCTATCAAAACAAACATGTCTGATATTTTCTCTTTGAGCCAAATTTGATGAGAGTAAGATTACTAAAATGCTTACCCCCTCCTTTTCCCCCTTCCATTATAATAGGTCTTATTTGCCTATTTGTCAGATATAATTTCCTTTATTTTACCTCTTTTTTCCAGTACAATCTTCTTTCCACCTCTAGTTTCTTTTTCATATTATCATAATAAAATCAAATTATACACACACTCTTTAAGTATACTCATAACAGAAATATAGTTCACAAGAGGTGTTTTTTAAAATAACTTTTTATGCTTCCCTTGAGTTCTTTGCTTGGGTTTCATATTTTTTGTTCAACTATTTTAATCAGAAATAGATGAAATTCACCTATATATTTGAATGCCCATTTTCTTCCCTCAAAGATAATGCTCATTTTAGCTGGATAGCTTATTCTTGGCTGTAATCCAAGTTCCTTTGCCTTTCAGAGTATCAGATCCCAGGCCCTTTGGTCCTTTAAGGTGGAAGCTGCTTGGTCCTGGGTAAACTCCTGATTGTGGCTTCTCCGCATTTGAATTTTTTCTTTTTGGATTCCTGAAATATTTTCCCTTGGTCTGATAGTTCTGAAATTTAGCCATGATATTCCTTGGAGTTTTCATTTTGGGGTCTCTTTCAGGAGATCATCACTGAATTCTTTCAGTAGCTATTTTACCTTCTGATTCTAGGGCATTAAGGCACTATTCTTTTATGATATTCTAAATGATAATATCTAGTTTTTTTTTTTTTATCATGACTTTCAAGAAGTCCAATAATCCTTGGATTGTGTCTCCTAGATCCATTTTCCAGGTCAGTTATTTTCCTAGGAGGTATTTCATATTCTATTTCTTTCAGTTTTCTTTTTTTCTTTTTGGATTTGTTTGATTGATTCTTGAAGTCTTATCGAATCATTCACTTACATTTGTTAAATTCTATTTTTTGTATTATTTTCTTTAGTTACCTTTTTTTAAAGCTCATTTTGTGTTTGGCCAATTGAATTGTTTTATTCCTTGCAATTTTTCCATTTCACAAATTCTGTTTTTCAGCAAATTGGTATCTTTCTTTATATCTATTTTCTAAGGAGTTATATATTTTTCCTATTTTACCAATTTATTTTTAAGCAATTTTCTTCACATGAATTCTTTTTTTTTTCCTTTCCCATACCCTCTTGGAAAGATTTCACTTCCTTTTTTCATTTTTCTTCTAATTCTCTTTTAAGATCCTTTTGAAATCTTCCAAGAAAGCCTTGTGAAATGGGACCAGATCATAACTCCCTTTGGGGCTTCATATGGATTTGATTTACCTTTAGGAACCTCAGGATTTGAGGTCTGTTTTCTCTCTCCATAAAAATTGTCGATAGAGTTCTTTTTGTTTTTTGCTAATTTTTTTAAGGGTTGAGGTCTTCGCTTAATAAAAAGGAGATACAGTTACTTTAATTTGCATGGAGCAGTTCTGTTGATTGAATTCTTGTGCTGGATAATTGTGGCCAGATCCCATGTTCTTTTGAGGCTCAGTGATTTACAATTTACCTTTGTAGCAAATGTGCCAAATCATCTGCTTGCACCCAAGGCAGAGTAGCTTTAGAGGCTCACAGAAGATTTCCTGGTGTGGGGCATGGAATATCCTGGCTCCCTTCCCCAGCTCTTTACCTTAGGCTCCCAGTGCTGGAACCAGCACAAAAAAATTGACCAAGTATTAGGGCATCAAACCCTCACAATCAAATGCAGAAAGGCAAGAATAGCAAATACATCTTTTTTCAGATTATGATGCAATAAAGATGACATGTATTAAAGGACCAGGGAAAAATAGAGCAAAAATAATAAAAATTAAATAATCTACTCATGAAGAATGAACGAAAGAAAAAAAAATCATAAACACAATTGACAATTTCATCCAAGAGAATGACAATAATGAGACAACATTCCAAAATTTATAGGATGAAGACAACCTAGTTTTTTAGGAGAATTTTTATATTTATAGATGCTTACATGTGTGAAACAGAGAAAGAAGATCAATGAATTGAGTTGGTAACTTTAATAGGTAGAAATAGAACAAATGAAAAACACCAAATTAAATACCAAATTTGATATTCTGAATATAAAAGAAGAGATTAATAAAAGAAAGAAAATTATAGAAATAACAAAAAGTACTGAGTTGATTTTATGACAAAACCAACAAAATAGTTAAATGTTTAATTTGATTAGAAAAAAGAAGAAAATAAAATTGTTAATATTAAAAATGAAAAGAGTGAACTTTCCACCAAATAAAGAGGAAATTAAATCAATAAATAGGAGATATTTTACCTAATTGTATGTCAATAAATCTGATAATTTAGGTGGAATGGATGAATACTTACAAAAAATATAGACTTCCCAGATTAACAGAGGAGGAAATAAATTAAATACATCCATTTTAGAAAAAGAAATAGATCAAGCTATTAATCAACTCCCTAAAAAATATCTCCAGGGCCAGATTAATTTACATATGAATTCTATCAAACATTTAAAGAACAATTAATTCTAATACCATGCAAACTATTTGATAAAAATAAAGAAAGAAAAGTCCTACAGATTCCTTTTATGATACAGATAAGCTATTGATATATAAATTACATAGGATCAAAGAAAGAAAATCATAGACCAATTTCCCTCATGAATTTTGATGCAAAAATCTTAAGTAAATAAAATATTTTCAGAAATTATAGTAAGTTATCCCCAGGGAATTATACCATGAACAACTAAGATTTATATCATGAATGGAGGACTGGTTCAATATTAGGAAAACTATTAGTATAATTTATCAACAACCAAACTAACAGAAATCATTTGATCACATCAATAGGTGCAGGAAAAAGTATTTGACAAAAACCAACACTCATTACTATTAAAAATACTAGAGTATAGATATAGAGTTTTCCTTAAAATGATCAGTAGCATTTATTTAATCTATCAGCAAGCATCATATGCAATGAGGATAAACTAGAACCTTTCACAATATGATTAGAGTGAAACAAGGTTGTCCCCATCACTGTAAGTATTCAATGTATTAGAAATGTTAGGTATAACAATAAAAGAAGAAAAGGAAATGATAGGATTTAGAATAATGAAGAAACCAAATTATCATTTTTTCCTGATGATATGGTAATATATTTAGAGAAGTCTAGATAATCAAATAATAAATATTTATAAATAGTTCAAAACTTCATTAAAGTTGCAGGATACAAACAAATCCATATAAATCATCAGCATTTTTATATATTACCAACAAAATCCAAAAGTAACAGGTACAAAAAAAATTCCATTAAAAAAAAGATAAAATATTTGGAAACCTACCTGCCAAAGCAAAATCAGAAACTTTATGAACACAATTAAAAAACACTTCCCACACAAATAAATTCATCTAATCAACTGGAAGAATATCAAGTGTTCATAGGTAGACCGGCCTACTACAATAAAAATGATAATCAAACATAAATTAATCTCTTTATTCAATGCCATATTAAGTAGAGCCCTATGGAATTATTTTATAGAACTAGAAAAAATAACAAAGTTCATCTGGAACAAGAAAAGGTCAAGAATTTCGTGGGAATTAATGAAAAAAAGTACAAATGAAGGTGAACTAGCTGTACCAGATCTAAAACTATATTATAAAGCAGTGGTCATCAAAACCATTTGGTATTGGCTAAGAATCAAAATACTTGATCAATTCAATAGATTATATTCACAAAACACAATAGTCAATATATATTTCAATCTAGTGTTTGATAAACCCAAAGACCCCAGCTCCATGAATAAAAATTCATTATTTGACAAAAATTGATGAAATCAATTTGGAAATTAGTATGACAAAAACTAGGCATTGACTCAAAAGTAAAATCCTCTTCCAAAATAAAGTTGAAATGGATTGAAGATTTATATACTATAAGGAAATTAGAAGAAAACAAAGTCTACCTCTCAGATTTGTGAAGAAGGAAGGAATTTATGACCAGGGAAGAAATAGAGTACATTTTAGATTGAAAAGTTATTAATTTTGATTATATTTTTAAAAAGGTTTTGTACAAATAAAACAAATGAAGAAAAGATTAGAAGGAAAGCAATAAAGTGGGGGACATTTTTATATGTGAGGATTCTGATAAATAACTCATTCTATAAAGATATAGAGAATTAACTCAGATTTGTAACAATACAAACAATTCAGCAATTGATAAATGGTTAAAGAATATGAACTGATAATTTTCAGATAAAGAAATTAAAACCATTTCTAGTCATATGAAAAAATGTTCTTAATTACTATTAATAAGAGAAATGCAAATTAAGACAATTCTTAAATACTACTACATGCTTCTCATATTGCTTAAAATGACAGGAAACAATAATGATGAATGTTTGAGGGGATGTGGGAAAACCGGGACATTAAACATTGTTGGTAGAGATGTGAACTCATTTAACTATATTATCCTGTTGATAAGTTGCTATGATCACTTTGTTAGAATTTTATTTAAAACTTTTACATCAATATTATTAGGGAGATTGGCCTATAATTTTCTTTCACTGTTTTGGCCCTTCCTGGTTTAGGTATCAGTAAAATATTTGTGTCATAGAAGAAATTTGACAGCACTCTTTCTTTAGCTAATTTCACAAATAGTTTAATGGTATTGGAATTCATTGTTCTTTAAATGTTTGGTAGAATTCACTTGTGAATCCATCTGGCCCTGGAGATTTTTTTCTTGGGAAAAGAGATTAAACAAGCCATTAATGAAGTCCATAAAATGGGACTATTTATATACTTGATTTTCTCTTCTCTCTTGGGACTTTTATATTTTTGTAAATAGTCATCAATTTCAGTTATATTGTCAGACTTACTGCCATAGTTGGACAATATAGGTCCTAATTATTCCTTTAATTTCTTTTTTATTGGTGGTGAGTTTACTGCTTTTATTTTTGATGCTGATGATTTGATTTTTTTCTTTTTTTCTGATCAAACTAATCAAAGATTTATTTCTTGTGTTAGTATTTTCATAAAACCATCTCTTCATCTCTTCTTTTTTTTATTAATTCAATAATTTTCTTAGTCTCTAGTTTATTATCCTTTCCTTTGACTTTCAAATTTTCTAATTTTGTATTAAATTGGGTATTTTTAATTTGCTTCTTATCTAGTTTTATTTTTTTTAAGAGGCATGCCTAATTCAATGATCTTCTCTTTATTTTATTTATGTAGGTATTTAGAGTATGACATTTCTCCAAGAATTGCTTTGGCATAGGTTGATATTTGTCTCTTTATTGCCATTTTCTTGGATGAAAATATGGATTATTTCTGTAATTTGTTGTTTGACCACTCATTCTTAGAATTAGATTATTTAATTTCCAATGGGTTTTTAGTCCATCTTTCCCTGGCAAATTACTGAATATATATATTTTTTGCATTGTGGTTTGAAAAGGAAACATTTACTTTTTTTGCTTTTTTTTGCATTTGATTGTGAGGTTTTTAAGCCATAACACATGGTGAATTTTTTTTAGGTGCCATTTTTCTCTATTGAGAAAAAAAGAAGTATTTCTTACTGTCCCTACTCAATTTTCTCCAGAGATCTATCATGTCTAGGTTTTCTAGGACCCTATTAACTCACCTGATTTGATTCTTCTTTATTTTGTGATTAGATTTGTTTGATTCTGAGATGAGAAGGTTGAGGACTTCTGACTATTATGGTTTTGCTCTCTATTTCTTCCAGTTACTTGTTTAAAAACTTTTCTCCGAATTTGCCTGTATTGATGCGTACACATTTAGTATGGTTACTTCATTATTTATGGTATTCTTTATCAAGTTGTACTTTCTGTCCTTATCTCTTTTAAGAAGATCTATTTTTACTTTTACTTTGTCTGAGATTAGAATGGTTACTCTTTTCTTTACTTCACCTAAAGCAAAATAAATTCTGTTTCAGCCTTTTACCTTTACTCTTTAATTATTGCAATTCCCACTGGAGTTAAAGTATCTAGTTGACTGGCCACACTCCATGAAGGGAACATTAAATGATCCCCAGCCATGTTATGGTATGTGTCTTTCTGTGTCAAATGTATTCCTTGTAAACAACATATTGTAGCATTCTGTTTTTGTTTTTTTGTTTTTTTTAGATAATTTTTTATTGTACTAAGTTTACTTATTTTCATTTATTTATTTTTTTGATAACATTTTATTGACAGTACATATGCATGCGTAATTTTTTGCATTATCCCTTGCACTAACTTCTGTTCCAACTTTTCCCCTCCCTCCCTCCACCCCCTCCCCTAGATGATAGGCAGTCCTATACATGTTAAATATGTCACAGTATATCCTAGATACAATATATGTATGCAGAACCAACCAGTTCTCTTGTTGCACAGGAAGAGTTGGATTCAGAAGGTAAAAATAACCCGAGAAGAAGAACAAAAATTCAAACAGTTCACACTCAGTTCCCAGTGTTCCTTTTCTGGGTGTAGGTGATTCTATTCATCATTAATCAATTGGAACTGAATTAGATCTTTTTGTCGAAGATAACCATTTCCATCAGAATACATCCTCATACATTATTGTTGTTGAACTATATAATGATCTCCTGCTTCTGTTCATTTCACTTAGCATCAGTTCATGTAAATCTCTCCAAAATTCTCTGTATTCATCCTGCAGTTCATTTGTTACAAAGCAATAATATTCCATAACATTCATATACCACGATTTACCCAACCATTCTCCAATTGATGGGCATCCATTCATTTTCCAGTTTCTAGCCACTACAAACAGGGCTGCTACAAACATTTTGGCACATATAGGTCCCTTTTCCTTCTTTAGTATTTCTTTGGGATATAAGCCCAATAGAAACACTGCTGGATCAAAGGGTATGCACAATTTGATAAGTTTTGTAGCATAATTCCAGATTGCTCTCCAGAATGGTTGGATTCGTTCACAACTCCACCAACAATGCATTAGTGTCCCAGTTTTCCCGCATCCCCTCCAACACTCATCATTATTTTTTCCTGTCATCTTAGCCAATTTGACAGGTGTGTAATGGTATCTCAGAGTTGTCTTAATTTACATTTCTCTGATCAATAATGATTTGGAACACTCTTTCATATGAGTGGTAATAGTTTCAATTTCATCCTCTGAAAATTGTCTGTTCATATCCTTTGACCATTTATCAATTGGAGAATGGCTTGATTTCTTATAAATTTGAGTCAGTTCTCTATATATTTTGGAAATGAGGCCTTTATCAGAACCTTTAACTGTGAAGATGTTTTCCCAGTTTGTTGCTTCCCTTCTAATCTTGTTTGCATTAGTTTTATTTGTACAAAGGCTTTTTAATTTGATGTAATCAAAATTTTGTATTTTGTGATCAGTAATGGTTTCTAGTTCATCTTTGGTCACAAATTTCTTTCTCCTCCACAAGTCTGAGAGATAAACTATCCTATGTTCCTCTAATTTATTTATAATCTCGTTCTTTATGCCTAGGTCATGGACCCATTTTGATCTTATCTTGGTATATGGTGTTAAGTGTGGGTCCATGCCTAATTTCTGCCATACTAATTTCCAATTATCCCAGCAGTTTTTATCAAATAATGAATTCTTATCCCAGAAGTTAGGGTCTTTGGGTTTGTCAAACACTAGATTGCTATAGTTGACTATTCTGTCTTGTGAACCTAACCTTTTCCACTGATCCACTAATCTATTTCTTAGCCAATACCAAATGGTTTTGGTGATTGCTGCTTTATAATATAATTTTAGATCAGGTACAGCTAGGCCACCTTCATTTGATTTTTTTTTCATTAATTCCCTTGAGATTCCTGACTTTTTATTGTTCCATATGAATTTTGTTGTTATTTTTTCTAGATCATTAAAATATTTTCTTGGAAGTCTGATTGGTATAGCACTAAATAAATAGATTAGTTTAGGGAGTATTGTCATCTTTATTATGTTCGCTCGGCCGATCCAAGAGCACTTAATATTTTTCCAATTATTTAAGTCTGACTTTATTTGTGTGGAGACTTTTTTATAATTTTGCTCATATAATTCCTGACTTTCCTTTGGTAGATAGATTCCCAAATATTTTATGGTATCAACAGTTATTCTGAATGGAATTTCTCTTTGTATCTCTTGCTGTTGGGTTTTGTTGGTGATGTATAAAAATGCTGAGGATTTATGGGGATTTATTTTGTAGCCAGCTACTTTGCTAAAATTATGAATAATTTCTAATGGCTTTTGAGTAGAATCTCTGGGGTTCTCTAGGTATACCATCATATCATCTGCAAAGAGTGATAGTTTGGTTTCCTCATTGCCTACTCTAATTCCTTTAATATCTTTCTCGATTCTTATTGCCGAGGCTAGTGTTTCTAATATGATATTAAATAATAATGGTGATAGTGGGCAACCTTGCTTCACTCCAGATCTTACTGGGAAAGGTTCCAGTTTTTCCCCATTGCATATGATGCTTACTGATGGTTTTAAATATATGCTCCTGACTATTTTAAGGAAAAGTCCATTTATTCCTATGCTCTCAAGTGTTTTTATTAGGAATGGATGTTGGATTTTATCAAATGCTTTTTCTGCATCTATTGAGATGATCATATGGTTTTTGTTTGCTTGGTTATTGATATAGTCAATTATGCTAATAGTTTTCCTAATATTGAACCACCCCTGCATTCCTGGTATAAATCCTACTTGGTCATAGTGTATTATCCTGGGGATAATTTTCTGTAATCTTTTTGCTAATATTTTATTTAAGATTTTAGCATCAATATTCATTAGGGAGATTGGTCTATAATTTTCTTTCTCTGTTTTCAGCCTACCTGGTTTAGGTATCAGTACCATGTCTGTGTCATAAAAGGAGTTTGGTAGGACTCCTTCAATCCCTATTTTTTCAAATAGTTTACTTAGCATTGGAGTTAATTGTTCTTTAAATGTTTGGTAGAATTCACATGTAAATCCATCTGGTCCTGGGGATTTTTTCTTAGGGAGTTGATTGATAGTTTGTTCCATTTCTTTTTCTGAGATGGGACTGTTTAGGATATTTACTTCTTCCTCTGTTAGTTTGGGCAAGCTGTATTTTTGGAGGTATTTTTCTATTTCATTTAAGTTGTCGAATTTATTGGCATAAAGATGGGCAAAGTAACTCCTAATTATTGCTCTAATTTCCTCTTCATTAGTGGCGAGTTTTCCCTTTTCATTTTTTTTATTTGATTTTCCTCTTTCCTTTTTTAAATCAGATTTACTAAGGGTTTGTCTATTTTGTTGTTTTTTTTTTCATAGAACCAACTCTTAGTTTTATTAATTAATTCAATAGTTTTTTTTTACTTTCAATTTTATTGATCTCTCCATTTATTTTTAGAATTTCAAGTTTAGTGTTTGACTGGGGATTTTTAATTTGTTCCTTTTCTAATATTTTTAGTTGCAAGCACAATTCATTGACCTTCTCTTTCTCTATTTTATACAAATAGGCCTCTAGAGATATGAAATTTCCACTTATTACCGCTTTGGCTGCATCCCATACATTTTGGTATGATGTCTCATTATTATCGTTTTCTTGGGTGAAGTTATTAATTATGTCTATGATTTGCTGTTTCACCCAATCATTCTTTAGTATGAGATTATTTAATTTCCAATTATTTTTTGGTCTACTTCCCCCTGGCTTTTTGTTAAATGTAATTTTCAATGCATCATGGTCTGAAAAGGATGCATTTACTATTTCTGCCTTACTGCATTTGAGTTTGAGGTTTTTATGTCCTAATATATGGTCAATTTTTGTATAGGTTCCATGAACTGCTGAAAAGAAAGTATATTCCTTTCTGTCTCCATTATATTTTCTCCAGAGATCTATCATATCTAACTTTTCTAGCATTCTATTTACCTCTTTGACTTCTTTCTTATTTATTTTGTGGTTTGATTTATCTAATTCTTAGAGTGCAGGGTTGAGATCTCCCACTATTATAGTTTTATTGTCTATTTCTTCTTGCAGCTCTCTTAATTTCTCTTTTAAGAATTTAGATGCTACACCACATGGTGCATATATGTTTAATATAGATAGTGCTTCATTATCCATGCTACCCTTTAGCAAGATATAGTGCCCTTCCTTATCTCTTTTAATTAGATCAATTTTTGCTTTAGCTTGATCTGAGATCAGGATGGCTACCCCCGCTTTTTTGACTTCACCTGAAGCATAGTAGATTTTGCTCCAACCTTTTACCTTTAACCTGCACGTATCTCCCCGCTTCAGGTGTGTTTCCTGTAAACAACATATTGTAGGATTCTGGCTTTTAATCCATTCTGCTAACGGCTTCCTCTTTATGGGGGAGTTTACCCCATTCACATTTATGGTTAGAATGACCAATTCTGTATTACTTGCCATCTTATTAACCCCTGTTTATACTTTTCTCCCTTCTTTCCCCTTTAACCCCCTTCCCAGTATTAAGTTTGTGAGCACCACTTGCTTCTCACAGCCCTCCCTTTTTAGTATCCCTCCCCCCGCCTTAGAGATCCTCCCCCTATCTTACCCCTTTCCCTCCCAGTTTCCGTATTCCCTTCCGCTTAGCTTATTCCTTCCCTTTTCACTTTTCCCTTCTCACTTTTCAATGAGTTGGGAGAAGTTTCACCATAGATTGAATATGTCTAAAATTTTTCTCTTAAAGCCAATTCTGAAGGCAGTAAGATACCCAGTATATTCATCCCCCTCCATTCTTTCTCTCAGATATAATAGGTTTCCTATGCCTCTTCATGAGATGTACTATCCCCACTTTACCCTTTTTCTGGTACAATGTCCTTTCCACATCAGTTTCTAGAACAAGGTATACATGTATTCTTTATACATCTTTATAGCCGAAATATAGTTCTCAAGATTAATTAGATTTCTCTTGAGTTCTATATTTGTAGATCAAATTTTTTGTTAAGTTCTGGCTTTTTCATCAAAAATAGGTGAAATTCGCTTACTTCGTTGAATGTCCATCTTCTTCCCTCGAAAAAGATGCTCATTCTAGCTGGGTAAGTTATTTTTGGTTGCATATCAAGTTCCTTAGCCTTTCGGAATATCATATTCCAGGCCCTTCGATCCTTTAATGTGGATACTGCCAGATCCTGGGTGATCCTTATTGTGACTCCTTGATACTTGAATTGGGTTTTTCTGGCCGCTTGCAATATTTTTTTCCTTCGTCTGAGAGTTCTGGCATTTGGCCACTATATTCCTTGGTGTTTTGATTTTAGGATCCCTTTCAGTGGGTGATCAATGAATTCTTTCGATGTCTATTTTATCCTCTGTTCCTATGACTTCTGGGCAGTTCTCTTTGATAATTTCCTGGAAAATAGTGTCCAGGCTCTTTTTTTCATCATGCTTTTCTGGGAGTCCAATGATTCTCAGATTGTCTCTCCTGGATCTGTTTTCCAGGTCTGTTGTCTTCCCCAGAAGGTATTTCACATTCTTTTCCATTGTTTGATTTTTTTGGATTTGCTTGACTGATTCTTCTTGTCTCTTCGAGTCATTCAATTCCAATTGTTCAATTCTGATTTTCAGTGAAGTGTTTTCTTCACTCACTTTTTAAAAAATTTTTTCTAATTGTCCCATTGAGTTCTTTTGTTCTGTGGAATTTTTTTCCATTTCGCCAATTTTGTTTTTTAGAGAGCTATTTTCTGTTTCCAGTTCACCAATCCTATTTTTCAAGGATTTTACTTCTTTATCCACTCTCTCTTTAACTTTCTCCAGGCTCTTTTGCCAAGCCTCCCATTTTTCTAGCTCCCTTGTGAGAGCCTTTTTAATTTCCTCCATGAAATTCATCTGTGCTGAGGAACAGATGATCTCCTTCTTTGGGGATTCACCTGGAGACTGTCTGTTTTTAGTCTCCTCAAGATTTAGAGTCTGCTCTCTATCTGTATAGAAGCTGTCAAGGGTTAAAGTCCTCTTCAATTTCTTGCTCATTCTGTCTAATAATCAAAGACCAACTAGCAAAGAAAAAAAGAAAAAACTGGAGTCTTTCCTTGGGGGAGAGGCTCGGTGGTGTTACCGAGCTTCCTCTACAGACTGTGGGGGACAGCAGTGAGGCCCTAGCACTACTGTGCTGTGCCTGTGCTCTGAAATCCCAGAGCATGCTGAGTCACTGTTGGGGGGGCGGGGCGGCCAGGTCCCAAGAGACTCCAGCTGTTTGGGGTTGTATTCTTCATCCCTGGTGTTTTTAGCTTCTCTGCTGGGCTGCTGACTTGCTACCAGGGCAAAAGTATCCAGTCCTGTAGCGAAGCTCTCCCCGCAGAGACGGCTGCGATCACTCCCCACCTCCTCTCCAGTCGGCCCCCGTGCTCTCACTGCCGCTGCCTGCTGCCTGCGCCCGATCTAAAACCATCCCAGCCCTCCAGTAAAAACAGACCTTTCTTGGCGAATCTCAAGGATGGCTTCTCTTGGTAACTATTTGTGGGTTTTTTTTTTTTCAGTCAAGCATTAATTCAGAGGCTTGTAATGAAATGGATAGTGAGAGAAAATACGGAGCTACACAGCTGTGTGCCTCCTCTCTGCCATCTTAACCAGAAGTCCCCAATCACTATTTTTTTCAAATAGTTTATTTAGCACTGGAGTTAGTTGTTCTTTAAATGTTTAGTAGAATTCACATGTAAATCCATCTGGTCCTGAGGATTTTTTCTTGGGAGTTGGTTAATAGCTTTTTCTATTTCTTTTTCTGAGATGGGACTGTTTAGGATATTTACTTCTTCCTCTGTTAGTTTGGGCATGCTATATTTTTGGAGGTATTCTTCTATTTCATTTAAGTTGTTGAATTTATTGGCATAAAGTTGGGCAAAGTAATTTCTAATTATTGCTCTAACTTCCTCTTCGTTAGTGGCGAGTTCTCCCTTTTTGTTTTTAAGACATAATTTGATTTTCCTCTTTCCTTTTTTTACTGAGATTTACTAAGGGTTTGTCTATTTTGTTGGTTTTTTCATAGACCCAACTCGTAGTTTTATTAATTAATTTAATAGTTTTTTTTTTTTTTTTTTTTACTTTCAATTTTATTGATCTCTCCTTTTATTTTTAGAATTTCAAGTTTAGTGTTTGACTGGGGGTTTTTAATTTGTTCCTTTTCTAGCATTTTTAGTTGCAAGCCCAATTCATTGAACTTCTCTTTCTCTATTTTATACAAATAGGCCTTTAGAGATATAAAATTTCCCCTTATTACCGCTTTGGCTGCATCCCATATATTTTGGTATGATTTCTCATTATCATCGTTTTCTTGGGTGAAGTTATTAATTATGTCTATAATTTGCTATTTCACCCAATCATTCTTTAGTATGAGATTATTTAGTTTCCAATTATTTTTTGGTCTACTTCCCCCTGGCTTTTTGTTGAATGTAATTTTCATTGCATCTTGGTCTGAAAAGGATGCATTTACTATTTCTGCCTTACTGCATTTGAGTTTGAGGTTTTTATGTCCTAATATATGGTCAATTTTTGTATAAGTTCCATGAACTGCTGTAAAGAACATGTACTCCTTTCTGTCTCCATTACGTTTTCTCCAGAGTTCTATCATATCTAACTTTTCTAGTATTCTATTTCCCTCTTTGACTACTTTCTTATTTATTTTGTGGTTTGATTTATCTAATTCTGAGAGTGCAGGGTTGAGATCTCCCACTATTTTAGTTCTGCTGTCTCTTTCTTCTTGCACCTCTCTTAATTTCTCTTCTAAGAATTTAGATGCTACACCACTTGGTGCATTTATGTTTAATATTATATTGCTTCATTATCTATGCTATCCTTTAGCAAGATATAGTGCCCTTCCTTATCTGTTTTAATTAGATCAATTTTTGCTTTTGCTTGATCTGAGATCAGGATGACTATCCCTGCTTTTTTGACTTCACCTGAAGCATAGTAGATTTTGCTCCAACCTTTTACCTTTAACCTGCACATATCTCCCTGCTTCAGGTGTGTTTTCTGTAAACAACATATTGTAGGATTCTGGCTTTTAAACCATTCTGCTAACGGCTTCCTCTTTATGGGGGAGTTTACCCCATTCACATTTATGGTTAGAATGACCAATTCTATATTATTTGCCATCTTATTAACCCCTGTTTATACTTTTCTCCCTTCTTTCCCCCTTTCCCCCCTTCCCAGTATTAAGCTTGTGAGCACCACTTGCTTCTCACATCCCTCCCTTTTTAGTATCCCTCCCCCCACCTTAGAGTTCCTCCCTCTACCTTACCTTTCCCTCATAATTTCCATATTCTCTTCCACTTAGCTTATTCCTTCCCTTTTCATTTTTTCCTTCTCACTTGTCAATGATATGGGAGAAGTTTCACCATAAAATTAATATCTCTAAAATTTTTTCTCTTAAAGCCAATTCTGAAAGCAGCAAGATACCCACTATATTCATGCCCCCCCATTCTTTCTCTCAGATATAATAGGTTTTCTTTGCCTCTTCATGAGATGTAGTACCCCCACTTTACCCATTTCCTGGTACAACATCCTTTCCACATCTAGTTTCTAGAACAAGGTATACATGTATTCTTTATACATCTTTATAACTGAAATATAGTTCCCAAGATTTATTTTTACCTATTTAGGTTTCTTGTAAATTCTATATTTGTAGATCAAACTTTTTGTTAGTTCTGTTTTTTTCATCAAAAATAGATGAAATTCACTTATTTTGTTGAATGTCTATCTTCTTCCCTGGAAAAAGATGCTCATTCTGGCTGGGTAAGTTATTTTTGGTTGCATACCAAGTTCCGTAGCCTTTTGGAATATCATATTCCAGGCCCTTTGATCCTTTAATGTGGATGCTGCTAGATCCTCGGTGATCCTTATTGTGGCTCCTCGATACTTGAATTGGGTTTTTCTAGCCGCTTGCAGTATTTTTTCCTTCATCTGAGGGTTCTGGCATTTGGCCACTATATTCCTTGGTGTTTTGATTTTAGGATCCCTTTCAGTAGGTGATGGATGGATTCTTTCAATGTCTATTTTTCCCTCTGTTTCTATGACTTCTGGGCAGTTCTCTTTGATAATTTCCTGGAAAATAGTGTCCAGGCTCTTTTTTTCATCATACTTTTCTGGGAGTCCAATAATTCTCAAATTGTCTCTCTCGGATCGATTTTCCAGGTCTGTTGTCTTCCCCAGAAGGTATTTCACATTCTTTTCCATTGTTTGATTTTTTTTTTTGGTTTTGCTTGACTGATTCTTCTTTTCTCCTCGAGTCTTTCAATTCCATTTGTTCGATTCTGATTTTCAATGAAGTATCTTCTTCTCTCACTTTTTAAATATCTTTTTCTAATAATCCAATTGAGTTCTTTTGCTCTATGGAATTTTTTTCCATTTTCCCAATTTTATTTTTTAGAGAGCTGTTTTCTGTTTCCAGTTCACTAATCCTATTTTTCAAGGATTTGATTTCTTTATCCACTTTGTCTTTAAAGGAGTGGGATGACTTCTCCAGCCTCTCTTGCCAAGCCTCCCTCTCCTTTTCCCATTTTTCTTCTAGCTCTCTTGTGAGAGTCTTTTTAATTTCTTCTATGAGGTTCATTTGTGCTGAGGAACAGATGATCTCCTCCTTTGGGTATTCACCTGGAGATAGTCTGTTTTTAGTCTCCTCAGGGTTTAGAGTCTGCTCTCTGTCCATATAGAAGCTGGCAAGGGTTAAGGTCCTTTTCTATTTTTTGCTCATTTTGTCAGAGAAGAATCAAAGACAAACTAGCACAGAAAAAAAAAAAAGGAAAAAAAAACCCAAATGGAATCTGCTTTTTTGCGGGGAGGGGCTGGGTGGTATTACAGAGCTTCCTCTACAGACTGTGGGCTCAACTGGGAGGCACTAGAAGGACTGTGCTGTGCCTGTGCTCTGAGTCTCCTAGAGTGTGCTGAGACACTGTGGGGAAGAGGTGGTCAGGTCCTGAGAGACTACAGCTGTTTGGGGTTGTATTCTTCACCCTCTGATGTTTTTAGCTTCTCTGCTGAGCTATTGACTTGCTACCAGCGCAAATTATCCAATCCTGTAGCAAAGCTCCCCCCGCAGAGACAATGGAGATCACATCCCACCCACTCTTTTCTGCTCGGGTGTGAGCTGCCTGCTGTGTTCCTGCTGCTGCCGCCTGTCCTCAGCCTGTGCATGATCTAAAACTGTCCCTGCCCTCAAGCAAAAACAGACCTTTCCTGGTGAATTTCAAGGATGTCTTCTCTTAGTAACTTTTTGTGTTTTTTTTTTTTTTTTTTCAGTCAAGCATTCATTCAGAGACTTGTACTGAAATGAATTCTGGAGAAAATGCGGAGCTTACACAACTATGTGCCTCTTCTCCGCCATCTTGGCCGGAAGTCCTGGAATATGGTTTTAAAATATCTGTCAATTCTTCCTGTTATTAAATGGTCATCAATATATTTTTACTTAGAGACTATACATATAAAGCACTGGCATGGGAGACATATGGATAAACAGAAATAGATAGTCCCATGCATAAATGAATATAACTTAAAAAATCAGAAGCCTTTGTTTCCCCCAATTTTCCATTTTATCAATTCTAAATCATAAATGATTAGCCAACATGACATTCTCTTATGTGATCTATATGTACATTAATATCCACATAGCAAACTTAATTGAGCAACAGAAGAGCTATTGTTCCATTATTGATGTCTGGGCTACATCATGAAGGTAGCAATTTAGAACACTATTATAAACAGAAAATTATAGTGGATGAAACTGGCTGGTCTAGTATTTTTAATATTGTCTTCAGGTTAAAGTATCATATAACATAATTACAGTGTTACAACTTTCATTATAGGGAAAAATGTTGCTTTTCTATTTGATAATCAAATAATTAGGTTTTTTACTAGATGTTTTACTATATGTTGCTAATTAAGCCATGGACTGAAATTATTTTAATTTTTTGTGAAGACTGCTGCTATAAAATTTTTAAAAGCATCATAAAAAAGGAAAAAAAAATAAATTATATGATCTATTAAAGTATACATGTTTCTATTTGACTTTCTACATACAGTGATGTCTGACTTAATTGGGATAACTTTATGGCATTTAAATATATAAGAATCACAGAATCACCAAATTATGATTGAGAAATGACCTTATACAATCAGTCCACATGAAGGACATCCCCATTAAACCACCAAATAGACATTCAGAATGCAAAAGGAGCTAGCTTTAAAGATGAAATAATTGCAACTTTTTGAGGCAGGCCATTAGGCTTTTAGACAGCTTGAAAATTTAGTATGTTTTTTATTGTTTTGTTTTGTTTCTTATTGTCTTTTTTTTTAAGTTCAATCTAAAATCTAAATTAGTCCCCTTTGTAATTTCTAGTCATGGGTCTTGGTTTTACTTTATCAGAATAATTGGATCAAGTTTAATCTTTTGGTCAAATGACAGTTCCATACATATATGAAGATGACTAATATATCCCCTATAAGCCTTATCTTCTCCAAGATAAACATAAAGATTCCTTCAACAAATCCACACATGCAATGAATTCAACAACCCTGTTCTGGACACTCTGATTTATCAATGTTTTTCATAAACTATATTATGCAGAATCAAATACAGGACTTCATATAAGGTCTTAAGAATTTGCTATACCTCTCTCAGTTCAGTAAAAGATCATGTTAGCTATTTAACTTCTACATAATGAATATCCACATTACACTGGAAGTCCATTGAAAACTCCAGAACTTTTTGAGAATAAATACTGAAGAACCATTTATTTCCTATATTATGATTGTAAAGTTCATTTTTTTATTCAAGTATATATCTTCACATTTTTACCCATTAAATTTTATTTTATTAGATTAAACCCAATACCTTAGCTTATGAAGATCCTTTTGGATCTTGATTGGATCTGTTATCCACTTTGTTAATAAGCATTTTCTCTATGCTTTTATCTAAGTCATGGATCAACATATTCAGCACAATAAGGCTAACAACAGTTTCCTGAAATTCTTTCAAAGAGATTATTGACCTTGATCCAATAACAATTATTGGTTGTATCCTGTTATCTAATTAGTAATAAATTCATATGATATTTATCTATTTCAATTGTTCCATCTTTCCACAAGTATATCATTAATATACTTAAAAAAAAAAAAAAAAAAAAAAAACTTTGCTAATGTCCTGATAAAATAATTTGGTAAAATGACTTTTTAAATAATGTAAATATGAGAATTATTTTCATCTATTACTTTAGTAATTGGAAAAAAAATTATTGCAATTATTCTCTCATGATTCTTCCCAAAAGAGTCATTTGGGCTCTTTGTAATCTTGACTTGCCTTTCTAGACATTTAACAATTATCTCTTTAATGGGATAGTTAATAATTTTTCCCGGGGAAAAAGTCAAACTCATTGGTTTATTTATTTAGTAACATCCATTTTGTTTTAAATTGGTCAACATTTATTCATTTCCAAAATTGCTATGTGTTTTTCATTTTTCATGATCTTACAAATATCATTGTCAGTGCTTCAGATGTCACAGTTGCCAATTCTTTTTAGTTTGTTTCGTATTTTACAAACAAGAATAAAATACATCTGGACCAGATGATGGGAATTCATTAAGGAACTAATCAGTTACTTTCACCATACTTATCTTTGATTTTTCTGACTAAGAATTGTTGATTTTTTTGTTGTTATTTCCAGTACAAGGTTTGGTTTTTTTGGTAAACAAACAAACAAACAAAACATTAGGGACTTATGACTTTTCTTTTTTTGTTACATATCCCATTTACACTATACAAAGATGCTATCTCTTCTTTGATTTTTTTCTTCCAATAATTTATTTTCCAATATTTTTCAGCTAAGATCTCGTTCTTATGTTGAAATCCTGTGATATTCTGAATTTCAATATTTTTTCATGCTTTTAAAAAAATTATTCTTTTCATATTTTTAGAATTTTACATATAAGTGTAATAACTTCACATTTATCTTGACAATAAAAATGATTTTTAAATACTCAAACTTTTGTACCACTATCCCAATATTAATATTTGTCATTACTGCCAAACATCCAATGTACCTTGTAAATGATTGCTTGATGGCCTCTCTGTTTACACTGTGGATAACTGACTTTAATTGGTTTTTAGCACTGCTTTTGATGTCTAAATCTAGTCAAGACAAATTATACCTGGGCTGAGTTTTCAATACTTTGAGCCCTTTAGTGTGCAATTTCTTTAATAGTTAGATTACACTTGTCTTCCTACTTCAGTGTAAATATAATTTTGGAGGCTTGTTTCTTGTTTCTGAGTAAGTATTGTGACTTGAAGATGAAAATATGCCACACCGGTTTGCCGGTTCTGCTTACAAGAGACATAGAACTGTCACTTGCTGAAAAGAAGAAAATGTTTCATCATTCACATTAAACTCCAAGGACTTATATGATCTGCTGTGTAAACAAAGTTTGAAGTACTTTTGTTCAGCAGCTATGTATAGCTCTGAAAGTAAGAGGAGCTCTGGGCCCCATTGTTCCTTGGCCATTTGAAGTATCATTGTTTAAGAACAGTATTCCTTTTTCTTCTCAAACACAATGGAACATATCATTTTTTCAGCATTTCAAAAAACAATTCCCTTATGGAAAGCAAATGACAGGAAATGTCCATTATAAGAAAATAACTTCCTTCTCCTAAAGCACAATACATCTTGAAATTGCCTTCTCATACTTTTATAGTGGATGACTGGTACACATGAGACAAATCAAGATGATAAAGTACAGAGATATCATTCTCAAAGCTTTGGCACCAGGTACCTATGAGGTACCTCTTGTCAGCTTGGTTGTGTTCCCAGAAAAAAAAAAAAAAGAAGGAATATTTCTTTCATTTTGATGGTTTGGGACAAAAAATAAAATAAAATGATTTCTATTTCTATCTACTTTCATTTAGCTGTCCTTCTGTCATCTGTTTATCTATCTATCAACCTACCTACCTACCTACCTATCATCTTTTTATTTATCTATCTATAATTTATTTTCAGTAATTATACAATTTTTACCTGACAGTGTTGCTATTTTTTCTATATTACCTCTAAGAAGATAGTGTGTCAAGGTATCCAATACAACTAAAAACAGCTAAGTGTTATAATGAATAGAGTTCAGGGCCTAGAAACAAGAAATCCTGAGTAAAAATACAGCTCCACACAGTAGCTATGTTACTCTAGGCAACAAGTTAAACTCTAACTCAATTTTATTAATTATAAAATGGAGCTAATAAAAACATTTACCTTTCAGATTTGTTGTGAGAATCAAATGAGCTAATATGTGTAATGGAGTGCCTGGAACATTATAGGTATTTTTTTTTTTAATGCTTTTTTCTTTTCCTACCTTCCTTTATTAGGAGGCAACATGTATAATAGTGAGAGCACAGGCTTTGTATTTAAAGCACTTGGGTTTCAGTCATTGCTATGGGGCTCTGAATAAATTACTTGATCAATTTACATCTCAGTTTTCTTTTCTGATGAAGCGAAGGCTTGGAACAAATTACCTCTATGGTCCCTTCTATCAATAGTCCTATGATTGTGAATTATAATAAAGAAGAAATAATATCCTATCTTGCTTGCTTTGTTAGTAGCTTTATTATAGTTGATTCTACTTGTAGTTACTGATCTTGGATCCTCTCTAATTTGAATTTCCAACTCTCCGCCTCCAAACTATTGGGCCAGAACTGCCCAAATAGAATTGCTTAGAATTCAAAATATTCTTGATTTCATAAATATAGCCTCCATATTTCTTAGAAGGAAGTTCATAACTTCTTAATTGCCCTAAAATTTATCACAATAGAACATTTGCTGGTAATGCAACACCAATTTACAGTCTGTGGCCTGGGAGAAATAAAGAAGATGTAATTAAGGAAGAAAGATGAAGGATTAAAACTTGAATGTTTCCAAGTGATTATGGCTTTAGTAATTGGTATTTTACTGTATGCATCATACCTCCATCTTCCTGCTACTTTAGTAAAATGTAAAATATCTTAAGATAAAAGACTGTTTTCAATTTTGCTTCTATATCCAACATTTAATTAAATGCCTCACACCTTGTACATATTTAAAATTACTTGGGGGATTTGATTAGATTGACATGTGACAAAGGCATCCTGGGCATCCATGAGGTTAGGGAAGCATGTCTTACTAGAGTTTGTGTTGCAGGAGCCAAGACAAGCAATGACTGTATTATTCAATCATGTAAAATAAAAGGAAAGGAAAAGGAAAAACATCTTATTAAAATTGAGATGAATAAGTTTATTGGATATGGAGAAGAAGAGCAAGAGAGGAGATAGCTATGGAGGTCCTGTTTGGAATATGGATGACAATACCAATGTTGATATCTAGGATTTAATGTTCGTTATTATGATAATACATGAGCATATAGTTAAAGGTCAGCAAACTCGGAGGTCAAGTCCTTACAGATGAAAGCAATGAGTTTTTTAAATAAATTTATATAAATTTAAATTTAAAATGTACAAATATGATTTGATTTAGTTAATTAATTAAAATGAAATACATTTTTAATTTAAATTTTATGTTAAAAGTTTTTTTTTTTTTTTTTTTTTTTTAAGCTGAGGCAATTGGGGTTAAGTGACTTGCCCAGGATCACACAACCATGAAGTATTAATTGTTTGAGGCCAGATTTGAACTTAGGTCGTCTTGATTTTAGGGTTGGTCCTCTATCCATTATACCAACTAGCTGCCCCATATTTTAAAGGTTTTTTTTAATAGTGAGAATGATTTTTATTTTATAATAATCATAATCATTAATAAAGACACAATTCAACCTATGATTTTAAATAAAGAATTTATATAAAGAACTTTAATCTTCCAGCTAAACTCTGCAAGTCTATTAAGACTGACACTTTCCTTTTAGGAAACTGAGGGAGAAAGTGACTAATTGCATTGTTCTGGGTAACATAGTCATTAATTTGCCAACATATGATTCAAGCTAACATCTTCCCTCAAAAATCTAACATTATAATGACTATGCCATCTAACTAACATTTACATTTTTTGTATTCTCATATCAATGTATACATAGTCTAGCAAATGCTGACATTTGAAGGATCTAATGGTAAGCTCACAATATTTTTCTTTTTTTGTAATTAAATCTTTTTATATTCAAAATATATACATGAATAATTTTCAACATTTATATCTCAAAACCCCGTTTTCTAATTTTTACCCTCCCTTCCAGCCCACCTCCTTCAGTCAGCAAGTGATCCAATATAAATTAAAGATATTCAATTCTTCCACACATATTTTCACAAATTGCAAAACTATGCTTCACAAGAATTAGATCAAAAAGGGAAAAAAAAATAAAAAAAGAAAAGAAAATGCAAGCAAACACTTACAAAAAGAGTGAAAATACTATGTTGTGGTGCAGATTGAGTTCCCACTGTCCTCTATTGGGATGCAAATGGCTCTCTGCATCACAAGACTATCACAACTGGTTTGAATCATCTCATTGTTGAAGAGAGCCATGTCCATCAGAATTTGTTATGAGCCAGAACTTGAAACAAGGTGATAACTCAAGGGAGATATTAGAATCCTAGTATTAACTCGATGGAATAGATACAGTGTTCATTGGTTCACACATTAGAGCAAATCCTTACAAAGTAATAAGTCAGTTGCCTAATTTAGCATGGTACTTAGCAAATTCTTTAACTCACTAATGTATTTAAGTACTCATTGGAGTTCATAAGTATGGAAGATTAACAAAGTTAAGTTTGTAACTTTGTGAATTCACACCTCCCTTAATCCCTCCCTCAGAAGAAGAGTCAACCTTTAAGAGATCATATATAAGAAGCTGACAGAGGTTCAGGAGGAAGTTGAGTTGAAAAGATTTAGAGTGGAGGATCGTCAGTTCAGAAGAAGCCCACTCTCGGAGACTGAACTAGATTCATTCACTTCATGTCACACCACTGTGGTGGCTGGCCTCCTGCACTTAGCCCAGTGAGACCGAGGCTGGTCTGAAGGGCTCTCCAGGAAGCTGCGCAGCTCCAGGCAAAGAGCCAAGACTCAGAAGGAGAAAATAAACGTTTGGATTTTTACCAGCTGACTGTATTTGAGGTGATTATTACTCTGAACGGAAACTAAGGCTGCCTCCAGAAAACCTCCCCAAGAAACCTGCTCAGAGAGAACCAATACATTTTAAAGAAGAGAACACCACAAGAATTGATGATCATATAGTCTTCTTGATGCTGCGTATAATGATTTCCTGGTTCTGCTCAATTCACTTAGCATCAGTTCATGTAAGTCTCTCCAGGCCTCTCTGAAATCATCCTGCTGGTCATTTTTTACAGAAAAATAATATTCCATAACATCCATATACCACAATTTATTCAACCATTCTCCAATTCAATGGGCATCCATTCAATTTCCAGTTTCTTGTCAATACAAAAAGGGCTGCCACAAACATTATTGCAGATGTGGGTTTCTTTTCCTTGTTTATGATCTCCTTAGGAAACAGACCCAGTAGAAACAAAGGACCAAAGGATATGAACAGATTGATAGCTCTTCAGGCATAATTCCAAATTGCTCTCCCAGAATGGTTGAATCATTTCACAACTACACCAACATTGCATTAGTGTCACAATTTCCCTACATCTTCTCCAACATTCATCATTATCTTTTCCTGTCATTTAAGCCAACCTGAAAGGTGTGTAGTGGTACCTCAGAGTTATCTTAATTTGCATTTTCCTAAATAATTGTTTAGAGTACCTTTTCATAGGACTAGAAATAGTTTTAATATTTTCATCTCAAAACTGCCTGTTCATATCCTTTGATTATTTATCAATTACAGAATGACTTGAATTCTTATAAATTTGAGTCAATTTTTCTATATCTTAGAAATGAGGCCTTTATCAGAACCATTGATGAAATTTTTTCCCAGTTTATTACTTCCCTCCTAATTTTGTCTTTTTATTTGTGTTTGTAGAAAATCTTTTTAACTTTATAATAAAAAATATCTATTTTGCATTCAATAATGTGCTCAAGTTCTTCTTGGGTCACAAATTCCTTCCTTCTTCACAGATCTGAGAAGCACACTATTCTTTGTTCTTCTAATTTCCTTATAACATCACTCTTTATGTCTAACTCATGAACCCATTTCTATCTTATCTTGGTGTAGAGTGTTAAATATGAGTCAATTTTTAGTTTCTGCCATACTAAATTCTAATTTTCCCACCATTTTTGTCATATCCTGAGTTCTTATCCCAAAAGTTGGGGTCTATGGATTTGTCAAACATTTAGACTACTATAGTCATTGGCTATTTTGTCCTGTGAATCTAAGCTATTCCACTGATCAACTATTCTATTTCTTAGGCAGTACCAAAGGATTTTAATAACCCACTGCTTTATAATATACTTTTAGGTCTGGTACAGTAATGCCACCTTCATTTGCATTTTTTCATTAATTCCTTTGAAATTCTTGGCCTTTTGTTCTTCCAGATGATTCCAGTAATTATTTTTTCTAGGTCTGTAAAATACTTTATTGGGAGTTATTGATATAGCACAAAAATAGCTTAATTTAAGCATAACTATCAACCTATCTAAGTGCATTTGATATTTTTCCAACTGTTTAGATTTCATGTTATTTGTGTGGAAAGTGTTTTGTAGTTTTGTTCCTGTAGTTTGTGGCTTTCCCTTGGCAGAGAGTTTCCCAAATATTTTGTATTATAGAAAATTATTTTAAATGAAATTTCTCTTTGTATATCTCTTGCTATTTGATTTTATTGGTGAGGTATAAAAATGCTGATGATTTATGTGGAATTATTTTGTATCCTGCAACTTTGCTAGGGTTCTACATTATTTCTAATAGGTTTTTTAGTTGCTTCTCTATGGTTCTCTATATATATCATCTACAAAGACTGATAATTTGGTTTTCTCTTTTCCTATTCTGATACCTTTAAACTCTTCTTCTTCTCTTGTTTTCAAAGCTAACATTACTAATGCAATGGTGAATAGTAATGGTGATAGTGGGCAACTATGTTTCACTCCAATCTACTTGGGAATGGCTGTATTTTATCCCCATTACATCTGATAATTGCTGATGGCTTCAAATAGATGCTCTTGATCATTTAAAGGAAAACCCCATTTATTCCTATACTTTCTAGTGGTTGGGTTGGATAAGATTGTGGTTGGATTCTGTCAAATGCTCTGTCTGCCTCTATTGAGATAATCATTTGATTTTTATTAATTTTTATTGATATAGTTAATTATACTAATTGTTTTCCTAATATTGAACCAGCTTTGCATTCCTCATATAAATCCTATTTGGTCATGGTGTATTATCCTGGCATAAGTTGCTGTAATCTCTTTGCTAATATTTTATTTTATATTTTTGCCATCATCATCCAATAAGGAAGTTGCTCAATTATTTTCTCTCTCTGTTTTGACCTTACCTGGTTTAGGTTTCAGTACTATATCTCTGTTATAAAAAGAATTTGGTACGGTTTCTTCTTTCCCCACTGTCCCAAAGAGTTTGCATAATATTGCAATTAATTGTTCTTTGAATGTGGTAGGATTTATATTTAAATCTATGTGTCCCTGGAGATTTTTTTGTTGGGGAATTGATTATAGTTTGTTCAATTTCTTTTTCTAAAATGGGACTTTTTAAGTAATGTGTTCCTTCCTATGTTAATCTGGGCAAGCTATATTTTTGTAAATATTCATCTATTTTACATTGGCATATAATTGGTCAAAATTGTTTCTAACTATTGCTCCAATTTCCTTTTCATCAGTGGAAAGTTCATCATTTTCATTATTGATCTGACAATTTTATTTCCTTCTTTCCTTTTTTTGATCAAATTAACTAATTGTTTATATATTTTGTTGTGTTTTTTTTTCATAAAAAACAATTCTTAGTTTTGTTTGTTAGTCCAGTAGATTTTTCTTATTTTCATTTTATTAATTTCCCCTTTTATTTTCAGAATTTCATATTTGGCATTTATTTGGGGAGTTTTATTTGCTTTTTTTTCTAACTTTTTTAGTTGCCTAACCAATTCATTGATCTTCTCTTTCTTTATTTTATGCAAATTTTTGGGATCAGATTATTTAGTTTCTAATTAATTTGTGGTCCATTTTTCTCTGGCTCTTTATTATATGTGATTCTTACTGCATCATGATGGATTCATTTACCATTTCTGTCTTTAGTCACTTAATTTTGAGGTTTTTATGCTCTAAATTATGGTCAATTTTTGTATAGATTCCATGAACTGCTGGTTAAAAAAAAAAAAGGACATTTCTTCCTGCCTCCATTAAATTTTCTCCAAAGGTCTATCATACCTAACTTTTCTAAAATTCTATTTGGCTCTTTAATTTCTTTCTTATTTTTTGTTGTGGTTCGATTTATCTAGTTCTGAGTGAGTATTATTGAGATCTGCCATTAGCATAGTTTTGCTGTCTATTTTTTCTTGCAGCTCTCTTAACTTCTCCTCTATGAATCTGGATGCTATACTACTTGGTGCATATATGTTTCATATTGATATTACTTCATTATCTATAGTACTCTTTAGCAAAATATAATTTCCTTCTTTATCTCTTATATATATATATATGCATATATATATGTGTGTGTGTGTGTGTGTGTGTGTGTGTGTATTTGCTTTTGCTTGATCTGAGATCATGATCACTACTCCTCTTTTTTTGTTTGTTTGTTTTGTTTTTTACTTCAGTTGAAGCATAACAGATTCTGCTCCAGCCTTCTACCTTTACTCTTTATGTATCACTCTGCTTTAAATATATTTATTGCAAACAACATATTGTAGCATTCTAGCTTTTAATTCAGTCTATTATCCATTTCCATTTTATGGAAGAGTTCTTTCCATTCACATTACCAGTTAAAATAATTAATTCTGTATTGCCTGCCATCTTATTTAGCCTAAATTATGCTTTTTTATTTCCTTTCCCTCTTTCCCTCCTTCCCAGTATTTTGCATCTGGCCACTACCTCCCTGAAACAACTCTACTCTTTTAGAGCCCCTTCCACTTTTTTACACCTTTTCCTTACTACTTCTGCCTCACCCTTTCATTTCCCCTTTCACTTTTCACTTCCCTATAGGGTGAGACAAGTTTTTTTCTCTGAAGTAGCAATTCTCTCCATTAGCCAGATCTTATAAGAGTAAGATTCATACAGTTTTCATCCCCCTTCTTCCTTTCTCTCAATTATTATAGGTCTTCTTTGCCTTTTAAGGAAATGTAATTTTCCTCATTTTACCCCCATTGTCCTCTTTTTCCAGTAAATCCCTTTTCTACTTCTACTTTCTTTTTTGTATTATCACAATAAAATCAAATTATACCTGCACTCTCTGTGTATATCCATAAAAGAAAAATAGTTTTCAAGAGTTCTTTTTTTTTTTAAGCTTTTTATTCTTCTCTTGAGTTCTGTATTTGGAGATCAAATTTTCTGTTCAGCTCTGCTCTTTTCATTAGAATTAAATGAAATTCACTGGTATCATTGAAAGGAGTTCTTTGCTTTTTTCCCCATTTCACTCAGTCTAAGTATTCTAGAGAACCATCATTGTATCAATTCCATCAGTGTCAGATCTAAAGCTCTCTTATAAAGCAATAATAATCAAAATGACCTGGTATAGCTTTAAAAAGAGTCAATCAATGGAACAAAGTACATACACAAAAGGACAAAAGAAAAGAAACAAAAACTGCTAGGGAAATTGGAAAACATTATGACAGAAATTAAATTTAGACAACACTAGTTCCAAATGGATTCATAATGAATATAAAAAGTCACACATTAAAGGAATTAGAATTAGTAAGAAATTTCCTTTCTTATCACAGTCTAAGGGAAAAGGTCAAAAGCAAACAAGAGTTAGAGAAAATCAATTGGACAATTTAGAATTTTATGCAAACACAACTAAAAGAAGCTTTGTTAGAAGGAAAACATTAAACATTACTTTGGGGGAAAATCTCTTCAGGAAGTTTTGTTGATAAAAGTTTCATTCCTAACATATATAAGTAGAACTGATTAATTTTTATTAGACTAAGGATCATTCTTTTATGGAAAATCATCAAAGAATATAGAGACAAATATACAATGAAGACATGTAATTTATTAATGACCATAAAAAAGATGCCAACGATAATTAACAATGAATAATTAACAATAATCACTTAACACCATATAGATGAGTAAAAATAAAGTGTATATATTGATATCAATATCTATTGTTGGCACTGTGAATTAGTCCAGCCATTAGGGGAATGCAATCTAATCTATGTCTCCAAATCAATATTCAGTATATATTTTAATATAACAAATGATCACATTGTTAGATCCTTCACCTGAAGAAATAAAAATAATGAATTTATACAAAATACTTATGGTAATTAATTTTGAAATGGCAAAGGAATGGCAAAAGGAGGGTATCCATAAATTGGGAAATGGGTGAACATATTTCATAATATGAAAGCAATGGAATGTTATTGTGCTTTAAGAAATGACCTCAAGGTTTAGTGCAGTTAAACCTGGAAAGTCTTGTATGAACTGACGCAGAATGATGTAAGTAGAAAAAAAAAACTAATTCATTTAACAACATAAATATTTTAAAGACAAACAACTTAAGTGCAATAATTAATTATTATTTATAAAAACTAATTGTGAAATATGTTACTGACCTCCTGACAGAGAGGTGTCAGGACTCCCAATGAAATATGTGTTTTTAAAAATTGATGAGAAGGAAGTTTATTTTCCTTACTTGCATATTTTTTCTTATTTTTTTTTAAATTCAGTAGTATTTATTTTTTCAGTTACATGTAAAGATAATTTTCAACATTTTTTTTGTAAGATTTTGATATCCTCCCTTGCTTACCTCTTCCCAAGGCAGCAAGACATAGGTGATATCTGTATAATCATTTAAAACATATTTCCATATTTGTCATATTGTGAATGAAAATCACAACAAAAGGGAAAATGAAAAAGAAAAAGCAAACAACATAAATCAATAGCAATACTCCTCCCAAAAAATAAAAAAAGTGAAAAATTGTATGCTTTGATCTGCATCTAATATCCCTAGTTCTGTTTCTGAATGTGGATGGTATTTTCCATCCTAATTTGGATGGAATTTTGGAATTTTGACATGATATTTCTTACAAGGCTTTTATTTTTCTTTAAAATTTTAATAGATGATAGTAAGAAAATGATAATTACAAAGGAAAATAAATAGAATAAATAGAAAAAAATGTATATTGGGATCATAGAAGTAATAAATTACAACTACTTAAACATATATTTCAATAAGGGAAAACTTTTCATTTTTATTTTCCTGCCTTATTGTCTTTTTGTGGTATCGCTTTAATGACTTTTCCTTATAGAAAGCTGAAAAAGTAAAATAGAGGTGAAAAGCAAATAACACAGTTCAGCTTTTCCCTCTCTACTTTTGGAATTCCTAGATGTTTTTCATCATTAAAAAGCAACCTTGATCAGTCACTCCATAATTAGGCTTGAAAAACTTTTCACATTTTTCAAGCCCACAGCAAACAGCAAAACAAAACCTGAAATTAACTAATACTTACATTATTAGCTTACCAAGTAACTATAGCATTATCTATTTGACCTACTTTGTGTTCATTGTTGTTTTTAAAAAAGAGAATGAAAGAAAGAAAGCCAGCACCATATGCTATCAATTAAACGATAAAGTTTTCTTGAAGAAATTACTGAAGATAAATTGCAGAGAACTTGATCATTTTTAAAGTGTGAAAGACTGGAACAAATGTGTTCTGGTAAATAGATACCTTACATCTAAATGAGCTATTTATTCATGAAATGTTATTATAATGTTGATCGTCCTTTGCAAAATTGTCTCAATGCTATGTGGAACTTCATTTATTTATTTTGTTGTTTAGTTGTTATTCAACTGGACCTGAATCTTTGTGACCTCATTTGGGATGAAATGGTATTTTCTTGGTAAATACATGGGAGTGGCTTGCCATTTCCCTTTCTAGCTCATTTAACATATGAGAAAACTCTAACAAACAGGGTTAAGTGATTTTGCCAGGGTCGCACAGCTAGTGTATATTTGATGACAGATTTTGGCTCAGAAAGAATAGATATTCTGTATCTTCTCCTAGCACTTTATTCACTTTCCCATCTAACTGGCCCATTTGTTTAATTTTGATTTGATTTTTAATTTCACATTATTATTTTCAATTGCCATGTTCAAATTTCAAAGTGGAGTTATGGACACAAATATCTTTTAAATGGAGAAGAGCAAAGACATTTATTGAAAATCAGTAAAATAACAAAAAAAGTCTCAGAAAACTTAGATCCACATTTTTTCCTGGCACCTGTACAACCAGAGTTTCATTATTTGCATTATTTCATCATTTCATGATAATTTAAAATGAGGTAATATATGTAATATGCTTTGCAAATTTTAAATTGTTACATAAAATCAGTTGTTATTATCAGAATAATTGCTATTACTTCTACAGCTACTAAAATTATGATGATGACAGATACTACTACTACTATTTATAAAATGATATAGTAATGTTTGAACTAGATGAAAGCTATAATCCTTTCTTTATCTTCAATCCTAGCATAACTAGCACTATCCTATGAGTTGTAGAATTTTTTTGAATCATTTTCTTTCCTCCTTGTGGTTAATAATTTGGGAGATTTACTGAAAGTTGCATATTTCCTTTATTGATAACTGAGCAGGATATGGTGACACCTCAGTGCATATTAAAAGTAAAATTTCTCTACCCACTTATCTTTTTTTCTTTTACTTGCAAGTCATGCCAGCACTGTTTCAAGTTGTTTGTCATTAATACATATGAGTTATCCACTTCCAAGTAAAAGAATGAGATTGAAAATAAAAGATATATAAAGTATATATCCCACCTCTTTTTTTTTTTCCATTGTTGATATTATCATTCAACTAAACTACTTGAAAGTGATGATCATAAAAAAGGGCATGGATAGTATCTTTGAAGAAATTATCAAGAAAAAGTGCCCCAATATACTAGAACCAGAGAGTAAAATAGACTTTGAAGGAATCACTAATCAGCGCCTAAAGTAGATTCTAAAATAAAAATCCATTAATATTGCAGCCAAATTCTAGAACTATAATGTTAGTGAGAAAATATTTGAAGCAGCAAGAAAGAAACAATTCAAATAATAAGAAGCCACAGTCAGTGTTATACAGGACTAGGCAGCCTATACATCAAGAGTTGAAGTGTGATTTCCAGAAGACAAAAAAGCTTGGATTAAAACCAAGAATCAAGTACCCAGCAACATTAAACATAATCTTTCAGAAGAAAAATAGACATTCATTGAAATAGGGGATTTCCAAATTTATCTGATGAAAACATCAGAGCCAAACAGAGAATTCAGTCTTCGAATCCAAAATTCAAGAGAAGCATAAAAAGGTAAATTGGAAAAAAAAAAAAAGATTGTGTTATTCAATAAATCAAACTCTTTACATACTGATGTAGGAAGATGATACTTGTAACTCTTCAGAACCATGTCTATATTAGGCAGATAGAAAAGGTGTACACACACACACACACACACACACACACACACACACACACACCTTTTCTATCTCTGTGTGTGTGTGTGTGTGTGTGTAAATATAAAAGCAGAAGGAGATATAAAAAAGTAAAGGATAAAAAAAGTGTACTGAAAGAAAAAGAAAGGAGAGGCAGAATAGGGTAAATTATGTCACACAAAGAAGCACGAAAGTTCTATTACATCAGAAATAACAAAATAAAGAAGAAAAAAGGCAAGAAGATGAGAATTTTAGAAACGTTTGATATGATAGATTTCTCAAGAAAAGTAAATGGGGATAGAAAGGAATATATTTTTCTCATTATTTTATGACTATTCAAAACTGACTATGCATTAGGGCATTAAAAACCTCAAAATCAAATGGAAAAAGGTTAAAAAAAATTCATCCTTTTCAGATCACGTGGCTATAAAAATTGCATGAAATGATTTGTCTAAAACTAGGACTATTGGGGCAGAGCTAAGATGGTGGAGAGGATGCATGCTTCTTTGTGACCTTTTACCATGAACCACAGACTAATTAGGAAATCTGGCCTCTGAATTAGATCTGCACTGGCAGAATCCATGAATATTGGGAGTGCAACAAATTACCAGCAGAAGATAATTTCTAAGATCACCAGAAAAGATCTGTTTCAATCAGGCAGTAGGGAAGCGGGCCAAGTGCAAGCAGGCTGAACACAGACACCAGTGCAGGCTGTGCAGACCTGGGGCAGTGGGAGTTTCACATGGCAGAAAATCTATGGGAAGGAATCTCCAGCAGTGTTGCCTACTTGGCCCTTGTTGCAAGCCAGTAGATCACCAGAGAAGTTATAAAGCATCCTACACAAACACAAAAAGTAAAGAGTGAACCCCAACATGCCAGAATCTCATGGGACCTGGCCTTGACCATCCAGCAATGAAAGTCAGTAAACACTGACTTAGCTCAGCTTCTTCTGCTTATAGAAGACAACCCTCCTTGCCCTAAAAACAAATTTAACTTTTTAAAAAATGAATAAAAAAGCAAAAAGAATTCTAATTGTAGATAGTTTTTATGGTGAAAGAGAAAAACAGATTTCAAACCTCAAGGAGACTAAAAACAGGTAGTCTCTAGAAGAAGTCCCAAAAGGTGCTATAAATTGGTCCCCATCACATATGGCTCTCCTAGAAGAAATTTTAAAAGAATCTTAAAAGAGAGATAGAAGAAAAAATGGGGAAAGGAAATGAAAACTTTGCAAGAAGATTTGGAAAAAAGCGACACAGAATAGACTTAAAATTAAAAGATAGATTTGAAAAAATGGAATGCAACTGGTATTCTCAAAATCAACTGGAGAAATATTTTAAAAATTCAGAAAAACAGAATTTGTGAAAGAAAAAAAAAGGAAATAACTCCTTAAAAAAACATAATTTGTGAAATAGAAAAAAAAAAATTCCACAGAATAAAACAACTCATTTAAAAAACTCAATTTGACAAATGCAAAAAGAAGTAGAAAAAAAAAAGTAAATGAAGAAAATAATTTGTAATGGGCTGAAGTTTGAGTTGATGCACTGAGGTCCCAAGCATGTGAGGCTAAATAGTAATTGGACCATATTCTATTAATATATATGCTTGGAGAAAGAATGGCCCCTGCGCACTCTTTGTGAAAGTCCTGATGTGTTGTATAGGAAATAATGATTTTGGTGGGTGGAGGCAGAGGGGTTGAGAGAGAGGTGGAAAGAGACTGCTGGCTGGTTCCTGTCACAGCTGCTCATATTGCTAATCCGCCTTCACCTCCAAAAAGAATAAAGATTAAAGATTTTCCCTTAACCTGAATTCCTGACTCTGGCTGATTTTAAAATATGTGGTCATCACAATTATTCACTAAAATTCAGAAAAGAACAAATGGAAATGAATGACTAAATGCAGCAACAAGAATGTGTCAAGGAAAACCAAAAACTTAAAAAATAGGAAAAAAAAAGGTAAAATAGCTAATTGGGGAATAGATCTAGAAGAGAAAATCTAAGGAATATTGGACTCCCTGAAAATCATGATGAAAAAAAGCACCTAGACTCTAATTTTCAGGAAATCATCAAAGAGAACTGTGTGGATGTCATAGAAGCAAAAAGTAAAACAGCCATTGAAAGAATTCACCAAATATCTTGTGAAAGAGACCCCAAAATTAAAACTCTAAGGAATACCAATGGCTAAATTTCAGAACTCTCAGACTAAGGAAAAGTATTAGAAGCACACAGAAAGAAATGATTCAAATACTGAGGAGCCACAATAAGGAATACCCAAAACCTAGCAGCTTCTAACTTAAAGGATCAAAAGGCCTGGAAACTGACATTTCAAAAAGCAAAGGAACTTGGAATGAAGCCAAGAATAAATTACCAGATAAACTGAGCATTTTCTTTCAGGGAAGAAGATTGACATTCAATGAAACAGGTGACTTTCATTTTATTTCTGATGAAAGGACCAGAGCTGAATAGAAAATTGGACCTCCAAATATAGAACTCAAAAGAAGCATTAAAAGGTAAAAAGAAAAGAACTCTTGAAAACTGTATCTCTGTTATGGGTATACATAGAGACTGCATTATAATTTGATCTTACTATTATAATATAAAAAAGAAACTAGATGTGGAAACTGTATTGTACTGGCAAAAGGGGAAAAGAGAGATAAAATGAGGCAAAATACATCTCAGGAAGACGCAAAGAAAATCTGTTATGGCTGAGGGAAAGAAGATTCATCCTCCTCCTTTCTTTCCCTCAGTCATAATGAAGATTGATGCAAAAATCTTAAATAAAATATTAGCAAAGAGATTATAGATAATCATCCTCAGGATAATACACCATGACCAAGTAGGATTTATACTAGGAATACATAGCTGGTTCAATATTAGGAAAACTCTTAGCATAACTGACTTTATCAATAATTAAATTAAGAAAAAAACATATGATTATTTCAATAGATGCAAAAAAAGAAATTGAAAAATTCCAACATCCATTCTTACTAAAAACACTAGAGAATACAAAAATAAATGGACTTTTCTTTAAAATAGTCAGTAGCATCTATTTAAAACCATTTGCAAACATCATATGTAATGGGGATAAACTGGAACCATTCCCCAATAAGATCCTGGGGTGAAACAAAGTTGCCCACTATCACCATTACTATTCAATATTGTTTTAAAATGTTAGCTTTGGCAATAAAATATGAAAAATGGATTAAATGAACTAGCATATGAATAAGAAAACCAAATATCACTCGTTGTAGATGATATGATGATATATTTATAGAACCCTAGAGAATCAACTGAAAAAAAAATTAGAAATTATCCACAACTTTGAATACAAAGTCGCAGGATACAAAATAAATCCACATCAATCATGAGCATTTTTGAACATCACTAATAAAATTCTACAGCAAGAGATACAAAGAGAAATTCCATTTAAAATTATTGTTGAAAGTATTAAATATTTGGGAATCTATCTGCCAAGGGAAAGTCAGGAACTATATGAGCAAAACTACAAAACACTTTCCACACAAATAAAGTCAGATCTAAACAATTGGAAAAATATTAAATGCTCTTGGATAAGATGAGGAAATATGATGAAAATTACAACACTCCTTAAATTAATCTATTTATTTAGTACTATATCAATCAAACTCCCAAGAAATTATTTTACTAAGAAAAGCAACAACAAAATTCATCTGGAAGAACAAAAGAACAAGAATTTCAAGGGAATTAATGAAAACAAAAAGCAAATGAAGCCTAACTTTACAGGATCTAAAATGATATTATAAAGCAGCAATCATCAAAACCATTTGGTAATGGCTAAGAAATAGAGCAGTTGATCAGTGCAATAGGTTAGATTTAGAGAACAAAATAGTCAATGACTCTAACGATCTAGTGTTTGACAAACACAAAGACCCCAGCTTTTATGTGAAGAATTCAGTATTTGACAAAACTGCTGGGAAAATTGGAAAGTAGTATGGCAGAAATTACGCATTGACCCACACATAACACCCTATATCAAGATAAGGGTGAAATGGGTTCATGATCTAGACATAAATAATAAATAATAAATAATAATATTATAAACAAATTAAAAAAAGATGGGATAATTCCCTCTTTGATATGTTGAGGAAGAAGGAATTGAAAGTCAAAAAAGCTATTGAACCAATAGGCAAAACTAATTATAGTTTTTATGGGGAGAACAATGTATGACTATTCAGTTAATTTAATTTAAAAAAAAGAAGAAAGCCAACTTAATATAAAAAATTTAGACGATTAATTTATCATAAATGAAGAGGAAATTAAAACAATAATTAGGATTTAATTATATATTAATCTGAAATCTGAAAATTTAAGTAAAATGGATAAATAATTTCACTAATATAAGTTGCCGAGAAAAACCAAAAAACCTTAAATAGCCTTATTCTAGAAAGAAAGAAGTTGAACAAGCCATCAATGAACTTCTTAAGAAAGATTTTCCAGGGACAGATGAGTCTACAAATGAATTTTTCCAAATATTTAAAGAACAATTTAGGGTTCTGTATTACTTGCTATCTTGTTAATTCTTGCTTATGATTTTCTCCTTTCCTTGCCCCTTACTCTCCTCCCCAGTATTAAATTTGTGAGCACCACTTGCTTCTCACAACCCTCCCTTTTTAGTATCCTTCCCTCCATCTTAGAGTTCCTCCCCCATCTTGATCCTTTTCCTCACAATTTCTACATTCCCTTCCACTTAGCTTATTCCTTCCCTTTTCACTTTTCCCTTCCCACTTTGCAATGAGGTTGGAGAAGTTTCACCATAAATAAAATATGTTTAAAATTTTTCTTTTTAAGCCAATTCTGATGGCAGTAAGATACACACCCCCTCTCCATTCTTTCTCTCAGATATAATAGGTTTCCTTTGCCTCTTTGTGAGATGTAGTACCCCCACTTTACCCTTTTTCTCATAAAATTTCCTTTTCACTTCTAGTTTTTGGAACAAGGTGTACATGTTACACGTTACAGCAGCAATATAGTTTCCAAGATTTCTTTTTACCTTTTTAGGTTTATCTTGAGTTCTATATTAGTAGATCAAACTTTTTGTTGAGTTCCGGTTTTTTCATCAAAAATAGGTGAAATTTGTTTATTTCTTTGAATGTCCATCTTCTTCCCTGGAAAAAAGATGCTCATTTTGGCTGGATAAGTAATTTTTGGTTGCTTATCCAGTTCCTTAGACTTTCAGAATATCATATTCCAGGTCCTTAGATCCTTTAATGTAGATCCTGAGTAATCCTTATTATGGCTCCTCTATATTTCATTTTTTTTTCTAGCCACTTGCAGTATTTTTTTCCTTGTTTGATAGGTCTGGCATTTGACCACTATATTTCTTGGTGTTTTGATTTTAGGATCCCTTTCAATAGGTGATTGATGAATTCTTTCAGTGTCTATTTTACCCTCTGTTTCTATGACTTCTGGGCAGTTCTCTTTGATAATTTCCTGGAAAAAAGAAAGAACACTGGGAAATGAATATAAACTGCTTGCATTTTTCTTTTTCTTCCTGGGTTATTTATACCTTCTGAATCCAATTCTCCCTGTGCAACAAGAAAACTGTTCGGTTCTACACACATATAATGTATCTAGCATATACTGTAACCTATTCAATATGTAAAGGACTGCTTGCCATCTGGGGGAGGAGGGGGAGGGAGGAAGGGGAAAAATCAGAACAGAAGTGAGTGCAAGGAATAATGCTGTAAAAAATTACCCTGGCATGGGTTCTATCAATAAAAAGTTATTTTAAAAAGATAATTTTCTGGAAAATATTGTCCAGGCTCTTTTTTTCATCATATTTTTCAGGGAGCCCAATGATTTTCAGATCGTGTCTCCTAGATCTATTTTCCAGGTCTGTTGTTTTCCCAAGAAGGTATTTGACATTTTTTTTTCTATTGTTTGATTTTTTTTTTTTTTTGGTTTTGCTTGACTGATTCTTGTTGTCTCCTTGAGTCATTCAATTCCATTTGTTTGATGCTGATTTTCAAAGAAGTATTTTCTTCACTCACTTTTTAAATATATTTTTCTGATTGTCCAATTGAGTTTTTAAGTGAGTTGTTTTGTTCTATGGAATTTTTTTCCATTTCACCAATTTTGTTTTTGAGAGAGCAATTTTCTTTTTCCAAGTTCACTAATTCTATTTTTCAAGGATTTGATTTATTTATCCACTGTGTCTTTAAATAAGTGGGATGACTTATCCAGACTCTCTTGCCAAGTTTCCCTTTCCTTTTCCCATTTTTCTCCTAGCTCTCTTGTGAGATCCTTTTTAATTTCTTCTATGAGAGTCATCTATATTGAGGATCAGATGATATCCTCCTTTGGGAATTCACCTGGAAACAGTCTGTTTTTAGTCTCTTCAAGGTTTAAAGTCTGCTCTCTTTTTGCTCATTTTGTCAGAGAAGAATCAAAGAAGACAAGCTAGCAAAATAAATAAATAAATAAATAAACACAGAACAAAACAAATAAACAAAAAAAAATGCAATCTGCTTTTTTTTTGGGGGGAGGTGGGGCTGGGTGTTGTTACAGAGCTTCTCCTATAGACTGTGGGGGGAAGCAGTGAGGCACTAGCAGGACATCAATGGCTGTGCTGCCCCTGAACACTGAGACTCTAAAAGTGTGCTGAGACACTATAGAGGGGTGGCCAGGTCCTGAGAGACTCAGCTGTTCAGGGTTGTGTTTTTCATCCCCTGTGTTTTTATCTTCTCTACTTGTCTACTGGCTTGCTGCCAGGGCAAAGTATCCAATACTATAATAAAGCTCTCCCCACAGAGATGGCTGAGATCACACCCCACCCCGCTCTGGTCTGCTAAACTGTGTGCTGCCTCGGTCTAAAACTGTCCCCGCTTTCCAAACAGATCTTTCCTCATGAATTTCAAGGACATCTTCTTTTGGTAATTATTTGTGTTTTTTTTTTTTTGTTTGTTTGTTTTGTTTTTTTCCAGTTAAGCATTAATTCTGAGGCTTGTCATGAAATAAATTCTGAGAGAAAGCACAGAGCTCATGCAGATGTGTGCCTCCTCTCTGCCATCTTGGTCAGAAATCTGCTCCAGTCTTTCGGTTTAATTCTTAATGAACAGGACACATCCGGCCAAGATGGCAGACAGGAGACACACAGCTGTGTAAGCTCCGCGTTTTCTCTCATTATCCATTTCATGACAAGCCTCTGAATTAATGCTTGACTGAAAAAAAAAACCCACAAATACTTACCAAGAGAAGACATCCTTGAAACTCACCAAGAAAGGTCTGTTTTTGCTCCAGGGTGGGGACAGTTTTAGATCAGGTGCAGGCTGAGGACAGCGGTAGTGAGAGCACGGGAGCAGAGCGGAGAGGGGGTGGGGTGTGATCGCAGCCATCTCTGTGGGGAGAGCTTTGCTACAGGACTGGATACTTTGCCCTGGCAGCAAGCCAGCAGCCCAGCAGAGAAACTAAAAACACCGGGGGTGAAGAATACAACCCTGAAAAGCTGGAGTCTCTCGGGACCTGGCCACCGGTCCCCCACAGTGTCTCAGAACACTCTCGGAGTCTCAGAGCACAGGCATAGCACAGTCTGGCTAGTGCCTCGCTGCTGCCCCTGCAGTCTGTAGAGGAAGCTCGGTAACACCACCCAGCCTCTCCCCCCAAAAAAGCAGACTCCATTTAGGGGTTCTTTCTTTTTTTTTCTTTGCTAGTTTGTCTTTGATTCTTTGACAAAATGAGCAAAAAATTGAAGAGGACTTTAACCCTTGACAGCTTCTATACAGATAGAGAGCAGATTCTAAATCCTGAGGAGACTAAAAACAGATTGTCTCCAGGTGAATCCCCAAAGGAGGAGATCATCTGTTCCTCAGCACAGATGAACCTCATAGAAGAAGTTAAAAAGGCTCTCACAAGGGAACTAGAAGAAAAATGGGAAAAGGAGAGGGAGGCTTGGCAAGAGAGGCTGGAGAAGTCATCCCATTCAGTTAAAGAGAGAGTTGATAAAGAAATAAAATCCTTGAAAAATAGGATTAGTGAACTGGAAACAGAAAATAGCTCTCTAAAAAACAAAATTGGCAAAATGGAAAAAAATTCCATAGAACAAAAGAACTCAATTGGACAGTTAGAAAAAGAAATTAAAAAAGTGAGAGAAGAAAATACTTCATTGAAAATCAGAATCGAACAAATGGAACTGAATGACTCGAGGAGACAAGAAGAATCAGTCAAGCAAATCCAAAAGAATCAAACAATGGAAAAGAATGTGAAATACCTTCTGGGGAAGACAACAGACCTGGAAAACAGATCCAGGAGAGACAATCTGAGAATCATTGGACTTCCAGAAAAAACATGATGAAAAAAAGAGCCTGGACACTATTTTCCAGGAAATTACCAAAGAGAACTGCCCAGAAGTCATAGAAACAGAGGGTAAAATAGACATTGAAAGAATTCATCAATCACCTACTGAAAGGGATCCTAAAATCAAAACACCAAGAAATATAGTGACCAAATGCCAGAACCCTCAGACGAAGGAAAAAATATTGCAAGCGTCTAGAAAAACCCAATTCAAGTATTGAGGAGCCACAATAAGGATCACCCAGGATTGAGCAGCATCCACATTAAAGGATCAAAGGGCCTGGAATATGATATTCCTAAAGGCTAAGGAACTTGGTATGCAAACAAAAATAACTTACCCAGCGAGAATGAGCATCTTTTTCCAGGGAAGAAGATGGACATTCAATGAAGTGAGCAAATTTCACCTATTTTTGATGAAAAAACCAGAACTTAACAAAAAGTTTGATCTACAAATATAGAACTCAAGAGAAATCTAAAAAGGTAAAGATTAATCTTGGGAACTATATTTCGGCTATAAAGATATATAAAGAATACATGTATACCTTGTTCTAGAAACTAGATGTGGAAAAGACATTGTACCAGAAAAAGGGTAATGTGGGGGCACTACATCTCATGAAGATGCAAAGGAAACCTATTATATCTGAGAGAAAGAATGGAGGGGGATGAATAAAGTGGCTATTTTACTGTCTTCAGAATTGGCTTTAAGAGAAAAATTTTAGACATATTCAATTTATGTTGAAACTTCTCCCACCTCATTGAAAAGTGAGAAGGGAAAAGTGAAAAGGGAAGGAATAAACTAAGTGGTAGGGAATACGGAAAATGGGAGGGAAAGGGGTAAGATAGGGGGAGGAACTCTAAGGCAGGGGGAGAGATACTAAAAAGGGAGGGATGTGAGAAGCAAGTAGTGCTCACAAGCTTAATACTGGGAAGGGGGGTGAGGAGGAAAGAAGGGGAAAAGCATAAACAGGGGTTAACAAGATGGCAAGTAATACAGAATTAATCATTTTAACCATAAATGTGAATGGGGTAAACTCCCCCATTAGGAGGAAGCAGTTAGCAGAATGAATTAAAAGCCAGAATGCTACAATATGTTGTTTACAGGAAACACACCTGAAGCGGGGAGGTACATGCAGGTTAAAGGTAAAAGGTTGGAGCAAAATCTACTATGCTTCAGGTGAAGTCAAAAAAGCAGGAGTAGCCATCCTGATCTCAGATCAAACTAAATCAAAAATTGATGTAATTAAAAGAGATAAGGAAGGGCATTATATCTTGCTAAAGCATAGCTTGTATAATGAAGCAATATCAATATTAAACATATATGTACAAAATGGTGTAGCATCTAAATTCTTAAAAGAGAAATTAAGAGGGGGACTTCCGGTTAAGATGGCAGAGAGGAGGCACACAGCTGTGTAAGCTCCATGCTTTCTCTCACTATCCATTTCATTACAAGCCTCTGAATTAATGCTTGACTGAAAAAAAACCCACATTTAGTTACCAAGAGAAGCCATCCTTGAAATTTGCCAAGAAAGGTCTGTCTTTACTGGAGGGCTGGGACGGTTTTAGATCAGGTTCACGCGGCGGGCAGCGGCAGTGAGAGCACGGGAGCAGACTGGAGAGGGGGTGGGGAGTGATCGCAGCCATCTCTGCGGGGAGAGCTTCGCTACAGGATTAGATACTTTGCTCTGGCAGCAAGTCAGCAGCCCAGCAGAGAAGCTAAAAACACCGGGGCTGAAGAATACAATCCCAAACAGCTGGAGTCTCTCAGGACCTGGCCGCCCCTCCTTCCCCCCCCCCCCCTCCCACAGTGACTCAGCACGCTCTGGGATCTCAGAGCGCAGGCGCAGCACAGTCCAGTCCTGCTAGTGCCTCACTGCTGCCCCCTGTAGTCTGTAGAGGAAGCTCGATAACATATCCAGCCCCTCCCCCAAAGAAAGACTCCAGTTTTTTCTGTTTTTCTTTGGTAGTTTGTCTTTGATTATTAGACAGAATGAGCAAGAAACTGAAGAGGACTTTAACCCTTGAGAGCTTCTATACAGATAAAGAGCAGACTCTAAATCTTGAGGAGACTAAAAACAGACAGTCCCCAGGTGAATCCCCAAAGGAGGAGATCATCTGTTCCTCAGCACAGATGAACCTCATAGAAGTGATTAAAAAGGCTCTCACAAGGGAGCTAGAAGAAAAATGGGGAAAGCAGAGTGAGGCTTGGCAAAAGGAGAGGAAAGCTTGGGAAAAGGAGAGGGAGGCTTGGCAAAAGAGCCTGGAGAAGTCAGTTAAAGAAAGAGTGGATAAAGAAGTAAAATCCTTGAAAAATAGGATTGATGAACTGAAAAACAATATTGGTGAAATGGAAAAAAATTCCACAGAACAAAAGAACTCAAGGGGACAATTAGAAAAAGATTTTAAAAAAGTGAGTGAAGAAAATACTTCACTGAAAATCAGAATTGAACAAGTGGAATTGAATGACTCGAGGAGACAAGAAGAATCAGTCAAGCAAATCCAAAAAAATCAAACAATGGAAAAGAATGTAAAATACCTTCTGGGGAAGACAACAGACCTGGAAAACAGATCCAGGAGAGACAATCTGAGAATCATTGGACTTCCAGAAAAAACATGATGAAAAAAAGAGCCTGGACACTATTTTCCAGGAAATTATCAAAGAGAACTGCCCAGAAGTCATAGGAACAGAGGAAAAAATAAACATTGAAAGGATTCATCAATCACCCACTGAAAGGGATCCTAAAAGCAAAACACCAAGGAATATAGTGGCCAAATGCCAGAACCCTCAGATGAAGGAAAAAATATTGCAAGCGGCTAGAAAAACCCAATTCAAGTATCAAGGAGCCACAATAAGGATCACCCAGGATCTGGCAGCATCCACATTAAAGGATCGAAGGGCCTGGAATATGATATTCCGAAAGGCTAAGGAACTTGGTATGCAACCAAAAATAACTTACCCAGCGAGAATGAGCATCTTTTTCCAGGGAAGAAGATGGACATTCAACAAAGTAAGCGAATTTCATCTATTTCTGATGAAAAAACCAGAACTTAACAAAAAGTTTGATCTACAAATATAGAACTCAAGAGAAATCTAAAAAGGTCAAGATTAATCTTGGGAACTATATTTTGACTATATAGATGTATAAAGAATACATGTATACCTTGTTCTAGAAATTGATGTGGAAAGGACATTGTATCAGAAAAAGGGTAAAGTGGGGGTAGTACATCTCATGAAGAGTCATAGGAAACCTATTATATCTGAGAGAAAGAATGTAGGGGGATGAATATAGTGGGTATCTTACTGCGTTCAGAATTGGCTTTAAGTGAAAAATTTTAGACATATTCAATCTATGGTGAAACTTCTCCCACCTCATTGAAAAGTGAGAAGGGAAAACTGAAAAGGGAAGGAATAAGCTAAGCGGAAGGGAATACGGGAACTGGGAGGGAAAGGGGTAAGATAGGGGGAGGAACTCTAAGGCGGGGGGAGGGATACTAAAACGGGAGGGCGGTGAGAAGCAAGTGGCGCTCACAAGCTTAATACTGGGAAGGGGGGAAAGGGAAAAAAGGGAGAAAAGCATAAACCGGGGTTAACAAGATGGCAAGTAATATAGAATTGGTCATTCTAACCATAAATGTGAACGGGGTAAACTACCCCATAAAGAGGAAGCGGTTAGCAGAATGGATTAAAAGCCAGAATGCTACAATATGTTGTTTACAGGAAACACACCTGAAGCGGGGAGATACATGCAGGTTAAAGGTAAAAGGTTGGAGCAAAATCTACTATGCTTCAGGTGAAGTCAAAAAAGCAGGGGTAGCCATCCTGATCTCAGATCAAGCTAAATCAAAAATTGATCTAATTAAAAGAGATAAGGAAGGGCACTATATCTTGCTAAAGGGTAGCAAGAATAATGAAGCACTATCTATATTAAACATATATGCACCAAGTGGGGTAGCATCTAAATTCTTAAAAGAGAAATTAAGAGAGCTGCAAGAAGAAATAGACAGTAACACTATAATAGTGGGAGATCTTAACCTTGCACTCTCAGAATTAGATAAATCAAACCACAAAATAAATAAGAAAGAAGTCAAAGAGGTAAATAGAATACTAGAAAAGTTAGATATGATAGATCTCTGGAGAAAATGTAATGGAGACAGAAAGGAATACACTTTCTTTTCAGCAGTTCATGGAACCTATACAAAAATTGACCATATATTAGGACATAAAAACCTCAAACTCAAATGCAGTAAGGCAGAAATAGTAAATGCATCCTTTTCAGACCACGATGCAATGAAAATTACATTCAACAAAAAACCAGGGGGAAGTAGACCAAAAAATAATTAGAAACTAAATAATCTCATACTAAAGAATGATTGGATGAAACAGCAAATCATAGACATAATGAATAACTTCACCCAAGAAAATGACAATAATGAGACATCATACTAAAATGTATAGGATAAAGCCAAAGTGGTAATAAGGGGAAATCTCATATCTCTAGAGGCCTATTTGAATAAAATAGAGAAAGAGAAGGTCAATGAATTGGGTTTGCAACTAAAAATGCTAGAAAAGGAACAAATTAAAAACCCCCAGTCAAACACTAAACTTGAAATTCTAAAAATAAAAGGAGAGATCAATAAAATTGAAAGTAAAAAAAAAATACTATTGAATTGATTAATAAAACTAAGAGTTGGTTCTATGAAAAAACCAACAAAATAGACAAACCCTTAGTAAATCTGATTAAAAAAAGGAAAGAGGAAAATCAAATTGTTAGTCTTAAAAATGAAAAGGGAGAACTCGCCACTAACGAAGAGGAAATTAGAGCAATAATTAGGAGTTACTTTGCCCAACTTTATGCCAATAAATTCGACAACTTAAATGAAATAGAAAAATACCTCCAAAAATATAGCTTGCCCAAACTAACAGAGGAAGAAGTAAATATCCTAAACAGTCCCATCTCAGAAAACGAAATAGAACAAACTATCAATCAATTCCCTAAGAAAAAGTCGCCAGGACCAGATGGATTTACATGTGAATTCTACCAAACATTTAAAGAACAATTAACTCCAATGCTAAATAAACTATTTGAAAAAATAGGGATTGAAGGAGTCCTACCAAACTCCTTTTATGACACAGACATGGTACTGATACCTAAACCAGGTAGGCTGAAAACAGAGAAAGAAAATTATAGACCAATCTCCCTAATGAATATTGATGCTAAAATCTTAAATAAAATATTAGCAAAAAGATTACAGAAAATTATCCCCAGGATAATACACTATGACCAAGTAGGATTTATACCAGGAATGCAGGGCTGGTTCAATATTAGGAAAACTATTAGCATAATTGACTATATCAATAACCAAGCAAACAAAAACCATATGATCATCTCAATAGATGCAGAAAAAGCATTTGATAAAATCCAACAGCCATTCCTAATAAAAACACTTGAGAGCATAGGAATAAATGGACTTTTCCTTAAAATAGTCAGGAGCATATATTTAAAACCATCAGTAAGCATCATATGCAATGGGGAAAAACTGGAACCTTTCCCAGGAAGATCTGGAGTGAAGCAAGGTTGCCCACTATCACCATTATTATTTAATATCATATTAGAAACACTAGCCTCGGCAATAAGAGTCGAGAAAGTTATTAAAAGAATTAGAGTAGGCAATGAGGAAACCAAACTATCACTCTTTGCAGATGATATGATGGTATACCTAGAGAACCCCAGAGATTCTACCAAAAAGCTATTGGAAATAAGTCATAATTTTAGCAAAGTAGCTGGCTACAAAATAAATCCCCATAAATCCTCAGCATTTTTATACATCACCAACAAAACCCAACAGCAAGAGATACAAAGAGAAATTCCATTCAGAATAACTGTTGATACCATAAAATATTTGGGAATCTATCTACCAAAGGAAAGTCAGGAATTATATGAGCAAAATTATAAAAAAGTCTCCACACAAATAAAGTCAGACTTAAATAATTGGAAAAATATTAAGTGCTCTTGGATCGGCCGAGCGAACATAATAAAGATGACAATACTCCCTAAACTAATCTATTTATTTAGTGCTATACCAATCAGACTTCCAAGAAAATATTTTAACGATCTAGAAAAAATAACAACAAAATTCATATGGAACAATAAAAAGTCAGGAATCTCAAGGGAATTAATGAAAAAAAAAATCAAATGAAGGTGGTCTAGCTGTACCTGATCTAAAATTATATTATAAAGCAGCAGTCACCAAAACCATTTGGTATTGGCTAAGAAATAGATTAGTGGATCAGTGGAAAAGGCTAGGCTCACAAGACAGAATAGTCAACTATAGCAATCTAGTGTTTGACAAACCCAAAGCCCCTAACTTCTGGGAAAAGAATTCATTATTTGATAAAAACTGCTGGGATAATTGGAAATTAGTATGGCAGAAATTAGGCATGGACCCACACTTAACACCATATACCAAGATAAGATCAAAATGGGTCCATGACCTAGGCATAAAGAACGAGATTATAAATAAACTAGAGGAACATAGGATAGTTTATCTCTCAGACTTGTGGAGGAAAAAGAAAATTGTGACCAAAGATGAACTAGAGACCATTACTGATCACAAAATAGAAAAATTTGATTACATCAAATTAAAAAGCCTTTGTACAAATAAAACTAATGCAAACAAGATTAGAAGGGAAGCAACACACTGGGAAAACATCTTCACAGTTAAAGGTTCTGATAAAGGCCTCATTTCCAAAATATATAGAGAACTGACTCAAATTTATAAGAAATCAAGCCATTCTCCAATTGATAAATGGTCAAAGGATATGAACAGACAATTTTCAGAGGATGAAATTGAAACTATTACCACTCATATGAAAGAGTGTTCCAAATCATTATTGATCAGAGAAATGCAAATTAAGACAACTCTGAGATACCACTACACACCTGTCAGATTGGCTAAGATGACAGGAAAAAATAATGATGAATGTTGGAGGGGATGCGGGAAAACTGGGACACTGATGCATTGTTCGTGGAGTTGTGAACGAATCCAACCATTCTGGAGAGCAATCTGGAATTATGCCCAAAAACTTATCAAATTGTGCCTACCCTTTGATCCAGCAGTGTTTCTACTGGGCTTATATCCCAAAGAAATACTAAAGAAGGGAAAGGGACCTGTATGTGCCAAAATGTTTGTAGCAGCCCTGTTTGTAGTGGCTAGAAACTGGAAAATGAATGGATGCCCATCAATTGGAGAATGGCTGGGTAAATTGTGGTATATGAATGTTATGGAATATTATTGTTCTGTAAGAAATGACCAGCAGGATGAATACAGAGAGGACTGGCGAGACTTACATGAACTGATGCTAAGTGAAATGAGCAGAACCAGGAGATCATTATACACTTCGACAATGATATTGTATGAGGACATATTTTGATGGAAGTGGATTTCTTTGACAAAGAGACCTGAGTTTCAATTGATAAATGACGGACAAAAGCAGCTACACCCCAAGAAATAACACTGGGAAACGAATGTGAACTATCTGCATTTTTGTTTTTCTTCCCGGGTTATTTATACCTTCTGAATCCAATTCTCCCTATGCAACAAGAGAACTGTTCGGTTCTGCAAACACATATTGTATCTAGGATATACTGCAACATATCCAACATATAAAGGGCTGCTTGCCATCTAGGGGAGGGGGTGGAGGGAGGGAGGGAAAAAAAAAATCGGAACAGAAACGAGTTTCAATATAAAGTAATTATTAAATAAAAATTTAAAAAAAAAGAAATTAAGTGAGCTGCAAGAAGAAATAGACAGCAAAACTAAAATAGCGAGGGATCTCAAACTTGCACTCTCAGAATTAGGTAAATCAAACCACAAAATAAATAAGAAAGAAGTCAAAGAGGGAAATAGAATACTAGAAAAGGTAGATATGATAAATCTCTGGAGAAAATGTAATGGAGACAGAAAGGAGTACATGTTCTTTTCAGCAGTTCATGGAATCTATACAAAAATTGACCATAGATTAGGACATAAAAACCTCAAACTCAAATGCAGTAAGGCAGAAATAGTAAATGCATCCTTTTCAGACCATGATGCAATGAAAATTACATTCAATTACACAAAAAGCCAGGGGGAAGTAGACCAAAAAATAATTGGAAACTAAATAATCTCATACTAAAGAATGATTGGATGAAACAGCAAATCATAGACATAATGAATAACTTCACCCAAGAAAATGACAATAATGAGACATCATACTAAAATGTATAGGATAAAGCCAAAGTGGTAATAAGGGGAAATCTCATATCTCTAGAGGCCTATTTGAATAAAATAGAGAAAGAGAAGGTTAATGAATTGGGCTTGCAACTAAAAATGCTAGAAAAGGAACAAATTAAAAACCCCCAGTCAAACACTAAACTTGAAATTCTAAAAATAAAAGCAGAGATCAATAAAATTGAAAGTAAAAAAAAAAAACTATTGAATTAATAAAATTAAAAGTTGGTTCTATGAAAAAACCAACAAAATAGACAAACCCTTAATAAATCTAATTAAAAAAAGGAAAGAGGAAAATCAAATTGTTAGTCTTAAAAATGAAAAGGGAGAACTTGCCACTAATGAAGAGGAAATTAGAGCAATAATTAGGAGTTACTTTGCCCATCTTTATGCCAATAAATTCGACAACTTAAATGAAATAGAAGAATACCCCAAAAATATAGCTTGCCCAAACTAACAGAGGAAAAATTAAATATCCTAAAAAATCCCATCTCAGAAAAAGAAATAGAACAAGCTATTAACCAACTCCCTGAGAAAAAATCCCCAGGACCAGATGGATTTACATGTGAATTCTACTAAACATTTAAAGAACAACTAACTCCAATGCTAAATAAAACTATTTGAAAAAATAGGGATTGAAGCAGTCCTACCAAACTGCTTTTATGACACAGACATGGTACTTATACCTAAATCAGATATGTTGAAAAGAGAGAAAGAAAATTATACACCAATCTCCCTAATAAATGTTGATGCTAAAATCTTAAATAAAATATTAGCAAAAAGATTACAGAAAATCATCCCCAGGATAATACACTATGACCAAGTAGGATTTATACCCGGAATGCAGGGCTGGTTCAATATTAAGAAAACTATTAGCATAATTGACTATATCAATAACCAAGCAAACAAAAACCATATGATCATCTCAATAGATGCAGAAAAAGCATTTGATATAATCCAACTTCCATTCCTAATAAAAAACACTAGAGAGCATAGGAATAAATGGACTTTTCCTTAAAATAGTCAGGAGCATATATTTCAAACCATCAGTAAGCATCATATGTAATGGGGAAAAACTGGAACCTTTCCCAATAAAATGTGGAGTGAAGCAAGGTTGCCCACTATCACCATTCTTATTCAATATCATATTAGAAACACTAGCCTCTGCAATAAGAGACGAGAAAGATTTTAAAGGAATTAGAGTAGGCAATGAGGAAACCAAACTATCACTCTTTGCAAATGATATGATGGTATTCCTAGAGAACCCCAGAGATTCTACTAAAAAGCTATTAGAAATAATTCATAATTTTAGCAAAGTAGCAGGATACAAAATAAATCCCCATAAATCCTCAGCATTTTTATACATCACCAACAAAATCCAATAGGAAGAGATACAAAGAGAAATTCCATTCAAAATAATTGTTGATAGCATAAAATATTTGGGAATCTATCTACCAAAGGAAAATCAGGAATTATATGAGCAAAATTACAAAAAAGTTTCCACACAAATAAAGTCAGATTTAAATAATTGGAAAAATATTAAGTGCTGTTGGATAGGCTGAGCGAATATAATAAAGATGACAATACTCCCTAAACTAATCTATTTATTTAGTGGTATACCAATCAGACTTCCAAGAAAATATTTTAATGATCTAGAAAAAATAACAACAATCAGCTGTACCTGATCTAAAATTATATTATAAAGCAGCCATCACCAAAACCATTTGGTATTGGCTAAGAAATAGATTAGTTGATCAGTGGAAAAGGTTAGGTTCACAAGACAGAATAGTCAACCATAGCAATCTAGTGTTTGACAAACCCAATGATCCTAACTTTTGGGATAAGAATTAATTATTTGATTAAAAACTGCTGGGATAACTGGAAATTAGTATGGCAGAAATTAGGCATGGACCCACACTTAACACCATATACCAAGATAAGATCAAAATGGGTCCATGACCTAGGCATAAAGAACGAGATTATAAATAAACTAGAGGAACATAGGATAGTTTATCTCTCAGACTTGTGGAGGAGAAAGAAATTTGTGACCAAAGATGAACTAGAGACCATTACCGATCACAAAATAGAAAATTTTGATTATATCAAATTAAAAAGCCTTTGTACAAACAGAACGAATGCAAACAAGATTAGTAGGGAAGCAACAAATTGGGAAAACATCTTTACAATTAAAGTTTCTGATAAAGGCCTCATTTCCAAAATATATAGAGAACTGACTCAAATTTATAAAAAAATCAAGCCATTCTCCAATTGATAAATGGTCAAAGGATATGAACAGACAATTTTCAGAGGATGAAATTGAAACTATTACCACTCACATTAAAGAGTGTTCCAAATCACCATTGATCCAGCAATGTTTCTACTGAGCTTATATCCCAAAAAGATCTTTTTTTTTAATTTATTTTTTATTTTTTTATAATAACTTTTTATTGACAGAACCCATGCCAGAGTAATTTTTTACAACATTATCCCTTGCACTCACTTCGGTTCCAATTTTCCCTTTCTCTCTCTCCACCCCCTTCTCTAGATGGCAAGCAGTCCTATGTTAAATATGTCGCAGTATATCCTAGACACAATATATGTGTGCAGAACCATGCAAATCTCTTGTTACACAGGGAGAATTGGATTCAGAAGGTAGAAATAACCCAGGAAGAAAAACAAAAATGCAAACAGTTTGCATTCATTTCTCAGTGTTCTTTCTTTGGGTATAGCTGCTTCTGTCCATCATTGATCAATTGAAACTGAGTTAGGTCTTTTTGTCAAAGAAATACACTTCCATCAGAATACATCTTCATATAGTATCATTGTCGAAGTATATAATGATCTCCTGGTTCTGCTCATTTCACTTAGCATCAGTTCATGTAAATCTTGCCAGTCCTCTCTGTATTCATCCTGCTGGTCATTTTTTTGCAGAACAATGATATTCCATAATGTTCATACACCACAATTTAGTCAACTATTCTCCAATTGATGGGTATCCATTCATTTTCTAGTTTCTAGCCACTACAAACAGGGCTGCCACAAACATTTTGGCACATACAAGTTCCTTTCACTTCTTTAGTATCTCTTTGGGGAATAAGCCCAGTAGTAGTACTGCTGGATCAAAGGGTATGCAGTTTGATAACTTTTTGGGCATAATTCCAGATTGCTCTCCAGAATGGTTGGATTTGTTCACAACTCCACCAACAATGCATCAGTGTCCCAGTTTTCTCGCATCCCCTCCTACATTATTTTTTCCTGTCATCTTAGCCAATCTGACAGGTGTGTAGTGGTATCTCAGAGTTGTCTTAATTTGCATTTCTCTGATCAATAATGATTTGGAACACTCTTTCATATGAATGGTAATAGTTTCAATCTCATCCTCTGAAAATTGTCTGTTCATATCCTTTGACCATTTGTCAATTGGAGAATGGCTTGATTTCTTATAAATTTGAGTCAATTCTCTATATATTTTGGAAATGAGGCCTTTATCAGAACCTTTAACTGTGAAAATGTTTTCCCAGTTTGTTGCTTCCCTTCTAATCTTGTTTGCATTAGTTTTGTTTGTACAAAGGCTTTTTAATTTGATGTAATCAAAATTTTCTATTTTGTGATCAGTAATGGCCTCTAATTCATCTTTGGTCACAAATTTCTTTCTCCTCCACAAGTCTGAGAGATAAACTATCCTATGTTCTGTAAGAAATGACCAGCAGAGAGGCCTGGAGAGCTAAGTGAATTGAGCAGAACCAGGAAATAATATACATAGTTAAAGCAACAAAGCAATGATCATCTTTGATAGACTTAGCTCTTATCAAGAAGACAATGAACTAAGAAAATTCCAAAAGATTTATGATGGAAAATGCTATCTAGAGAAAATGTTATCTGAATATAAAATTAAGCATGCTATTTTCATTTTTGTTTGTTTTTCTTTTTTGTGTTTTTCCCTTTTGTTTTGATTGAACTTTCACAGCATAACTAATATGGGAATACAGTTAATATTATTTTACATGTGGAATCTGTATCAGAATGCTTGCCATTTTGGGTAGAGGGGAGGTGAAGGAAAAAAAAAGTTGAAACTCTAAATACCATAAGTAAATGTTAAAAACTATCTTTAACTTTAATTGGAAAAAATAAAATGTCAGGCAATGTCTTATCCGTATTTATCATAGTATCATGGGTATTTCTGGCAATCAGAATGTATACATACATACATATACACATGCCTATCTGTCTATCCCTTGTCTATTTTAAGATAACTTTTTCCAATATGCCTCCTTTCTTTTAAAAATTCTTTTGTTGTCATAGTAATACATATTAAACGTCTGCATAAAAGGTTGTATATGAATTTATGAAATCCTGAATATAGTTAAGTTTATATTTGTTAAAACTTTATTCTTTTTAATATCTAATCTCCATATGATCTTTTTAATGTTTCATCTGTGAATTTTTTCTTACGTTCCTCTCTCTCTCTAAAACATTTGTCCTACTGAATTGTCCTCCACAAATACAAGTCCTCCAGTATAACAAATACATTTGCTGGAATAAAACAAATGAATTTATTTGCCATGTCTGAAAATAAATATTTCATTTTTTTTTTTCAAAATCTCTATTTGCCAGGAGATGGGAATCAAATTTCATCATTGGACTTTTTGAATCATGATTGTCCATTGCATTGAGCTTGGTATTTCAATTTCTTGAATTTTTCTCTTTACATTATTAAAATAATTGTATAACTTTACCCCTGAATTTTTATATTTTATATTGCATCAATTCAAATATTTTTTCCAGGTTTCTATAAATATGTCATATCTAATAATCTATTATAATACCATATAACATGAATTTACTAAACTTCATTCATTTTCCCCAATTTGGGGGTTTCTGTTTTGTTTCTGGTTCTGTTACAATTACAAATTGCTATCTAGTTTTATGTATAAAGAGAAAGAACTAGATCTAGATCACCACATGTAATTGGCTCAGTGAGTAAAGCCCTGAGCCTAGAGTGGAAAGAAGACCTGGGTTCAAATGTAGTCTATTAGTAATCTATGTGACTGAGCAAGTAACTTGACTTCATTTGCCTCACTTCCCTCATGTGTACAATGAGGTGGAAATGGCAATGGCAATCAGCTTTAATATTATTGCTAAGAAAACTCAAATGAAATCTTGAAGAATATGATACAACTGAAATGATTGAACAGCAAAAGGGTCTAGATAGATCTAGCTTTCTATGTTATTCTCTATGTCTTTGGCCTCTTCAAAATTTTATGGCTGATACTAGTACCACTTGAAATGGATCACATTTAGGCATCTGAGTTATAGTTCTAGTTTGTTTTCCAGAATGATTGCATCAACACAGAGATCCAGTTATACGGTATAATTGCTTTTGACTTCTCCTAGCATTTCCAATAATTGTTATTTTTGTCTTTTTTGTTTACTGAGCCAATGTGTGTAAGATGGTATCTTACTTTTGTTTTGATTTTATTGTCTTAATCATCTAGATCATTTTGCATAGCTATTGACAAATGCAGAACATTTTGTTTCATATTAATTATATTTATACATTGTATGATATATCATATATTATATATCTGTTTGGAGCATACCATATCTCTTAAGAAAAGGTGGTGGTTCTTCTTAAATATATGTGGCTAAGTTCTTTTCAAGATTGAGCCTACTAAGAAGTACTATATTTTTCTTTCTCATAATGTCTTTCTTTTAATGGTATCTTTCTCTTTAGTCTAGCTACCTCTGGTTATTCTAAATATGTGTTTTCTCAAATTTATTTCATATTTGGTCCTCCTGGTGTCTTTTTTTTTTACCACATTTTTTGTTTGTAAAAAACTTCACCCAAAGAAATCTACCTGTTGTAATCTTCTTTTCCCTTTATTTGGTCAATAATTCTCCTACTATTCATAATTATAAAAGAATCATCCTTCATTCTCTTTTATTTTTAATATAGGAATATATATATATATATCTATCTAAAACATTAAGTATATATATATATATACATGTATATATATATATACATATATATATATATATATATATATATATATATATATATATATACTTAATGTTTTAGATGGTCAACCAAATTCAGTTTCTCTTATACTACTTTCATTTCCCCCCGCCCCAACAGTTTTTTGTTGATCAGGAAGTCCTTACTACAGTGGTTGATATGATAGCCATTATTGAATACCAGACTATCCTGTTTCATTTCTTCTGGGATTTGTTTACATAATTTGTTCATTTGATCAACTTTTCTTCCCTCTCTCAAGAACTGAGTACTTTGGGGATTATTATTTGGCAATATAGTTTGAGATTTGTTTTATTTGACCAATTTCCTACTTTTTTTTTCAAAATACTATTCCTTGAAATTTTTAACCTGTTGTTCTTCCTTAATGAAATTTATTACTATGCTCTCTAGTTGTATAAGGTAACCTTTTAGTACTAGGAATAGTATGAAAAGATATAGATAGTACTGACAAATAGTAGATTTCCAAGTTAAATAAGAAGTACTAGATTGTTAAACTTAATATATTTATATAAGCTACCATTTAGTTATTTTATCTACCATTACTTGCCTTCATTAAGATAAATAATTTTATATTTGTATTTACATAATTTCCAGATGTGTCTTGGTAGATGTATTCACATATCATACACAGCAACTAATTATTTTGAAAAAATATATTATTTTTATAATAATTTCTCTCCATGGTGGTGTGCAGGAAATATTCAGAAAGGCTGATAAGTTTGTGGTCTTATTTTATATATTTCTAACTTATTGAGTTTAAAATTATAAGCTTTAGTTATCATTCAAGCTTTCTAAGTAAAGTGTTATCTACAAATGTGGATAATTATTTTTCTCCTTTGCTTATTTTTATTTATGGAATTTCATTATGGTTCTGTTGCAATACCTAATATTGCTACAACTATATCAATGAATTATAATATCACTAGACACCTTTGATTTCTCTCTGATTTTAATAGAAAGTTCTATCATTTCTCAATTATAGGAAATGATAGTTCTTGGATTCAAATACATATTATTTACCATCTTGAGGAAAGTGCTATTTTTTCCTATACTTATAATGATGTATTTTTTTATTTCATCATTTATTCACATATTTTTTTTTATTTTTAATGAATGTGACTGTGTTTATGTTTCTTTATTTATAAATCCCATGACCTGCAGGCTTTCTTTTCAAATCTTTTTTTGAAAGTTTATGAATTACTAATATTATTCCTCTGAAATTATATTTATTTTTCTAATAGGAATATTATGCATATTATCTATTTGTTCATAATCATAATAACTAGATCTGAAAGGGATCTAAAATCATTGTCAATCTATATTTGTATGTCCTAATATATGGTCAATTTTTGTATAGGTTCCATGAACTGCTGAAAAGCACATGTACTCCTTTCTGTCTCCATTACGTTTTCTCCAGAGATCTATCATATCTAACTTTTCTAGTATTCTATTTCCCTCTTTGACTACTTTCTTATTTATTTTGTGGTTTGATTTATCTAAATCTGAGAGTGCAGGGTTGAGATCTCCCACTATTATAGTTCTGCTGTCTCTTTCTTCTTGTACCTCTCTTAATTTCTCTTTTAAGAATTTAGATGCTACACCACTTGGTGCATTTATGTTTAATATTATATTGCTTCATTATCTATGCTACTCTTTAGCAAGATAGAGTGCCCTTCCTTATCTGTTTTAATTAGATCAATTTTTGCTTTTGCTTGATCTGAGATCAGGATGACTATGGCTTTTTTTGACTTCCCCTGAAACATAGTAGATTTTGCTCCAACCTTTTACCTTTGCTCTGCATATATCTCCTCGTTTCAGGTGTATTTCCTGTAAACAACATATTGTAGGATTCTGGCTTTTAATCCATTCTGCTAACTGCTTCCTCTTTATGGGGGAGTTTATGCCATTCACATTTATGGTTAAAATGACCAATTCTGCATTTCTTGCCTTCTTGTTAACCCATGTTTATGCTTTTCTCCCTTCTTTCCCCCTTTACCCTCCTTCCCAGTAATAAGCTTGTGAGCACCACTTGCTTCTCACAGCCCTCCCTTTTTAGTATCCCTCCCCCCACCTTAGAGTTCCTCTCCCTATCTTACTCCTTTCCCTCATAGTTTTCGTGTTCCATTCCGCTTAGCTTATTCCTTCCCTTTTCACTTTTCCCTTCTCACTTGTCAATGAGGTGGGAGAAGTTTTATCATAAATTGAATATGTCTAAAATTTTTCTCTTAAAGCCAATTCTGATGGCAGTAAGATACCCACTATATTCATCCCCCTCCATTATTTCTCTCAGATATAATAGATTTCCTTTGCCTCTTCATGAGATGTAGTACTCCCACTTTACCTTCTTTCTGGTACAATGTCCTTTCCACATCTAGTTTCTAGAACAAGGTATACATGTATTCTTTATACATCTTTATAGCTGAAATATAGTTCCCAAGATTTATTTTTTTTAGGTTTCTCTTGAGTTCTATATTTGTAGATTAAACTTTTTGTTAAGTTCTGTTTTTTTCATCAAAACAGGTGAAATTTGCTTATTTCTTTAAATATCCATCTTCTTCCCTGGAAATAGATGCTCATTCTGGCTGGGTAAGTTATTTTTGGTTGCATACCGACTTCCTTAGCCTTTCGGAATAGTATATTCCAGGCCCTTCGATCCTTTAATGTGGATGCTGCCAGATCCTGGGTGATTCTTATTGTGGCTCCTCGATACTTGAATTGGGTTTTTCTAGCTTCTTGCAATATTTTTTCCTTCATCTGAGGGTTCTGGCATTTGGCCACTATATTTCTTGGTGTTTTGATTTTAATATCCCTTTTAGTAGGTGATCGATGAATTCTTTCAATGTCTATTTTACCCTCTGTTTCTATGACTTCTGGGCACTTCTCTTTGGTAATTTCCTGGAAAATAGTGTCCAGGCTCTTTTTTTCATCATATTTTTTGGGAGTCCAATAATTCTCAGATTGTCTCTCCTGGATCTGTTTTCCAGGTCTGTTGTTTCCCCAAGAAGGTATTTCACATTCTTTTCCATTGTTTGATTTTTTTTGGTTTTGCTTGACTGATTCTTCTTGTCTCCTCAAGTCATTCAATTCCATTTGTTCTATTCTGATTTTCAATAAAGTATTTTCTTCACTCACTTTTTAAATATCTTTTTCTAATTGTCCAATTGAGTTCTTTTGTTTTATGGAATTTTTTTTCCATTTTTCCAATTTTGTTTTTTAGAGAGCTGTTTTCTGTTTCCAGTTCACTAATCCTATTTTTCAAGGATTTGATTGCTTTATCCACTCTGTCTTTAAATGAGTGGGATGATTTCTCCAGACTCTCTTGCCAAGCCTCCCTCTCCTTTTCCCATTTTTCTTCTAGCTCTCTTGTGAGAGTCTTTTTCATTTCTTCTATGAGGTTTATCTGTGCTGAGGAACAGATGATCTCCTCCTTTGGGGATTCACCTGGAGACAGTCTGTTTTTAGTCTCCTCAGGGTTTAAAGTCTGCTCTCTATCCATATAGAAGCTGTCATTGGTTAAGGTCCTTTTCTTTTTTTGCTCATTTTGTCAGAGAAGAATCAAAAACAAACTAGCAAAGAGAAAAAGAAAAAAAAAGCCCAAATGGAATCTGCTTTTTTGGGGGGAGGGGTTGGGTGTTGTTACCGAGCTTCCTCTACAGAGTGTGGAGGCAGCAGCAAGGCACTAGCAGGACTGTGCTGCGCCTGCGCTCTGAGACTCCTAGAAAGTGCTGAAACACTGTGGGGGAGGGGGAGCCGGGTTCCGAGAGACTCCAGCTGTTCAGGGTTGTGTTCTTCAGCCCCTGTGTTTTTAGCTTCTCTCCTGGGTTACTGACTTGCTGCCAGGGCGAAGTATCCAATCCTGTAGCAAAGCTCTCCCCACAGAGACTGCTGAGATCATACCCCACCCCCCTCTGGTCTGCTCCACTGTGAGCTGTCTGCTGTGCTCTCACTGCCACTGCCTCCCCTCAGCCTGTGCCCAGTCTAAAACTGTCCCCACCCTCAAGCCAAAACAGATCTTTCCTGGTAAATCTCAAGGATGTCTTCTCTTGGTAACTATTTGTGGGTTTTTTTTTTTTTTAAGTCAAGCATTAATTCAGAGGCTTGTCATGAAATGGATTCTGAGAGAAAATGTGGAGCTTATGCAGCTGTGTGCCTCCTCTCTGCCATCTTGGCCGGAAGTCCCCCAGCAGGATGATTTCAGGAAGGTTTGGAAAGGCTTACATCAACTGATGCTGAGTGAAATGAGCAGGACTAGGAGATCATTATATACTTGAAGAACATATATGATGATCAATTCTGATGGACGTGGCCCTCTTCAACAATGAGATGAACCAAATAATTTACAATAGAGTAGTAATGAATTGAACCAGCTACACCCAGAGAAAGAACTCTGGGAGTATGAACCACTACATAGAATTCCCAATCCCTCTATTTTTTATTTCCTTCACAGGCTAATTGTACACTATTTCAAAGTCTGATTCTTTTTGTACTTCAAAATAATTGTATGGACATGTATATCTATATTGTATTTAACATATACTTTAGCATATTTAACATGTAATGGTCAACCTGCCATCTGGGTGAGGGTGTGGGAAGAAAGAGGGGAAAAATGGGAACAAAAGGTTTTTCTATTGTCAATACTGAAAAATTACCCATGCACATATCTTATTAATAAAAAGCTATAATTATAAAAAGAAAATATATAAATTACATATCTAATCTTGATAAAGTTTAATATATCATCTAATAAAAATAAATTATAGAATTTTGATTGTCTCCAAAGAAGAAATGATTACTATTAGGATATTTTTGACAATATTTATTTTATTAGGTGTCATGTTTTCTGTTTTTAACTTTTCTGTTATAGTTATATATTTGTATGTGAAATGTTAACCACTATATAGTTTTTAAATTCATCATGCCAACATGGGAAGATGGAATATTTCTGTCTTGTACAATAACATAGTGTCTCAAGGTCAGATGTGACAAAATTCACAGAGACTCTGTGATTATCTTTATTATTGATCTTGTCATATAAAATCTACCTTGACCTAAGAAGATTTCTGTCTGCACAGCAAGGAATAAAAATAAAATAACAAAAAAGAAAAGCAGACACATACACATGCACAAAATTATTGCCTTTCTTTTTCAAAGAGAGATTGAAGTTTACATGTTTCACATGTAACAGATTAGAACTACCTGTATGAAACAGTTTTGTTAAAAAACTTTATAGCATGAAGTGAATTTTACTTGCTAAGTAACTGAAAAAGACAGCTGTCATTCGAATCCATTAGCAAAATGTAAAATGGAATACAAAATATTTCTTTTGCTCACTTTTATAGAACTGTACTAAGTATGGTTTTAATATTGATTCTTACATATGTTTTATGTATCACCCTTAGTTTCAAGCTTCCGCTGCCTAGATGTAATACAAATCAGTCTTGTCTTTCACCCTGATTCTCAGAAATGAATTTTTATTGCATTGCCCTTTCCTTCAGTCAGGATTATAAATGTGTTTTAAGTTGTGTTAAAAAAAAAGATATCTTTAATATAATTATGTACAACAAGAAATGGAAAAAATGAAAAAAAAGTTTAGTAATTTTCCATCACAGGTATGGGAATATTATACAAAATAGTTAAAATAACCAGGGGGTCACTTAAATTTAAAGCAAATTGTAAAAGCAGTCATTTGAAGCAATATTGGAAAACGTAAAACATGCATCATTTCCTTCTCTAATAAGGTAGACTTTTTTTAAAAGGCTAATAGATTGAGAAATGTAATTTTGCCTCTGTGCACATTTTTCTCTCCAATAAGCTTTTGGAGAACATGAACAATAATGAATCAAACATTTATCAAACACTTACTACATACTGGCAAGTTGAGAGGTAGCATCACATAATGAATGATAGAATCACAGATTTGGAGTTGTAATGATCTATTTCAAACACCTCATTTTACATATGAAGAACTGCAAACCAGATGGTTTAAGGATATTAGTTAAGTAGCACACTCATTACTTGAACCATTTTCCTTTGAGAACAAAAATCTGGGCTAAAGTTCTGCCACTAGCACATTCTAGCTTTATGACCATGAACAAGTTGCATAAGCTTTCAGAAGCCGAATAATTCTCTAAGACTATAATATAAAAGTTGTTCATTTGCACCTAAGTGAAAATAAAGTAGATATGGAGAGCTTTGTAACTATTAGCACAATAGGTCCATCTAACTACTACTCCAAAATGTTTGTGTCACCCTATTAATTATTAAGGAACAAAAATAAAATAAAATAAAAGACCCTTCCTGTCAGAATAATGACAAGTTACTAAAGATGATGATGTATGTACAAAAATTATTCTGATATAAGGTAAATTGTAATAAAAGTATGTTGATAGATGAAGATAAAGTATTTTGAATTTAAGGATAGGAACATTTTATTTTAATCTGCTAGGTTGAGGGATGGTTGGATAAGGAGATTCAAGCAAGGCCTTATGAAAGAGATGGCACCTGATGTATTTCCATCTGAATTTATATATCCTGTCATCATGTCCATGAACAAGAAGAAAGATTTGTATCTCCCCACATACACAAACACATCTTATATAATACAGAAAATTCTTTAAATTAACATCAAACCGAATACTGAGAAATAAATTCAGTTAAAAGAATAAAAATATCTTCTAATATAAAACTAATTTAAAAAAAAAAAAAAACAATGAAAAAACCCCAAAGGAATAAGGAAACACGTCCTTTGAACAAAGTTGGCTCCAGCATGACCAAAGAAAGAGCTCTTGGTTGCAAGGTTGCAAGGCTCTGTTTTCAAAGACTTCAAAATGCAAGGTTTCCATGAAAAAGAAAACAAAACAAAAACAAGATTTTGTCAGATACTTGGGGTGGGGTGCAGTGGGGATACTTAGATACTTACTTACTTAGAAAAGGATAGTCCAAGTCATGGGGCTCTGACTATGTTCTGAGACACAGGAAAGGGTTACTTCTCTAAAAGTCATTGATTGGTGGGGTATTAATCAAATGATTTAACATGATCATGGATACATGTATGAGAGGGAGGTTTTAAGGGTGAATTTTTTTCTACTAATTATTTAGTCATTTAATATAATAATGTATCCACAATCTAATAACAGAAAACACAGTAGACTATTTCCTCTAAATATAGATTTAGGGAAGAAGAGATTAAAAATCCAAAGCATCTTAGATGAAGTGAAGCAAAAGACCACCCCACTCAAAATTATATCATTCAGCAGAGCCTAGTACTGAAATAGAGCCCCTATAGAATTATAATAGTTCTCTGATGTCATTTTTTCACCTTCCTTTGAGTCACATGACATTTTTATTTTTTGAATGTAATAAATTTGTTACGTCAATATTCATGTAACATCAATATGACAAAATTAATTTATTTTAACATCACCTTTAATACCAGGAAAGACTACAGTAATAGAAAGCTTTTCACAACTTATCAAATGAATTTTCCTATTTGAATATCAGAATATATCAGCTCATTATTCATCTTCATGACTAGTCCTATATGGACTCAGAAATTAGTCTGATGGAATGACCATCTGACTTCATTTCATAATGTACAAAATAGGTATTGATCATTCACTTTCTTTTCAGTTTAAATGTTAAGCCAGTGCCTTATAAGTTGCTGCAGAGCTCAATGAAGAAGCTTTGAGTATTCTGAAGTTTGATTTAATAAATAAAATGATATCTACAAATAGCAGCATCTAATTAATATCATTTAAATGATTTTTTTCCATGTGTCTTTTTTGAAAATTATCCATTTTGACAATGATATCTCTCTTGGAATGGGTCATTGAGATGATTTTAAGGTTTTCCTATTTTGCACCTTGATTGACAGTAATTGAGAGGTGTAGTGTCTTGTATGTCCTGAATTTAAATTCATCCTTTGACATATGAATTTTGGTCTTGGGATAATCTTTTACTTAGCTGCTAAGAATCTCACATAACTTCTTTCTTTCTTTCTTTCTTTCTTTCTTTCTTTCTTTCTTTCTTTCTTTCTTTCTTTCTTTCTTTCTTTCTTTCTTTCTTTTTTTGCTGAGGCACTTGGGGTTAAGTGACTTTCCTAGGATCACACAGCCAGGAAATGCTAAATAACTAAGGTCAGATTTGAACTCAGCTCCTCCTGATTTCAGATCTGGTGCTCTATTCATTATACCAACTATCTGCCCCCCACATAAAATTTTAAGACTATATAAATTTCATAGCAGTTCCTGTTGTCCATTGATTAAAAGATATCTCACAAAAAATCCCCAGAAAAACCACAAATGTGGACATTTCAAATACCAATGAGAGACTTTGGGCAAAGTAATAATTAAGGTTGCATGTAGGAAAGAAATTTGGATGACAACATATCGTTGGATACATACATGGGAGATACACTTTATGTGCCTACATTTTGTTTGATTATTCTTTTAATTTAATTATTTATATACAAGCCAATAATATCAAATACAATAGGATGCTTTCTTTAGCTAAAAGTGGAACTAGCTCTAGTGACAGTGGGTCTACCTCCTCACTGTGTGAATGCTGGAGTACTATGCCACTGAATTTTTAATTATACAGGTATATAGCTACTTATAAACTTTATTAGGATGCTGTCAAATATAGTTAGCTCATTATCCTAGAATGACTTGAACAAAATAAACTAATTATATTTTGTAAGATTGAGACTTGTATATATTTTTGTTTGGAATCAAATTCTAATATTTTTCAAGGGATGTGTATTTCTATTTGGATATAAAATTTTCCAAAGTCATTATTATAGTAGGTGATACAACATATACATAAATAATTATCTGGGCTTCGGTTACCTAAACTATATAATGAGGGTGTGGGGTTATAAGATCTCTAAAGTCTCTCTTTGTTCTATATTACATGATGACTTTTAAAATTGGAAAATCATCATGAAATTTAACTCTTTTTTTTCTGTATCCTGAGCAAAGATTTTGAAATACATCCTTACTATTTAACAGTTTCCAACTCTGTCAATAAAATTTGCTTCTCTTTAATGTTTATCATTTAAATTAGCAACTCTTGCTTCTGTTCATTTTTATTTTTATAAAAAGTTTCTTGCTAGTATCTAAACCAAAAACTGAGTGACTAAACTTAGGAAATATTTTTTAAGGACATGGTCTTTCTTCTTTTCTGAAAATATGCAATACTTTTGATCTTTCTTAATAACTTTCAAGTCCTCTATGAAATTTCAGAAATTGTCAGTGGTAAAAGTAATTTGGTTCCTTTTTCTTCTTAAGAAATATATCATCTGAAATTGGTGAATTCTTTTTTCCCTATATTTTACTTTGTATACTTGATATCAATATGTATAATAACAAGGTTAGGCTCTCTTCTAATTACTGATATTTATTCTTTTTCATTCAAAGCAAAATTTTAATAAGGTTTTCAAATGACTGAAGTTTACACAGACACACACATACATATACATAAATAATCTGAAATGTGCAAAACTAAAATAATTACATCAAACAACATCAAAGGATCCTCTCAGTTTCAGAATCTCTGATCCTGTGAATTTCGAAGATTTGATTTTGATAAGAGACCTGAGTCTAAAATAGAATAGGTATCTTCAAGAATTGGAAGCAGGACAATGCCATGCTTTTAGTTTTGAAGTTTGAATTAGAAGCATTAGATGGAAGTTGAAAGGAAGATTTAGCCTTGGTTCATGGGGGGGAAATTGCCTTACAAATGTCTTCATCCCAAAGTGGTAATACTTATAGATACATATATACATTTGCAAATTTATAATTCATATAAGTATATGAACATATATATATATATATGAATATTAATTTATATGTTTTTATCTCTTCATTTTGGTCATTTGAAAATTCTTATTCAAATTTAGGTTTGAGTGAAGAAAGAATTCATACACACATACACGCACAAATATTCCTTAAATTTCATCTAACCCTTTATTTGAAAGTACTTCTGTTATTTTTATCCACTATTTATATTGTTTTTCAGTTTTCTGCAAATACATATACAAGCAGAAACTCATTTTTGTATCTAAATACTAGACTGAAACTCTCTTGTCTTTAATTAATTATCAGTTTAGTGAATAAAACTTGTGGCTAGCACCTGTCCCTGACCTCTTTTTTTTTTTTTTTGATTGTCATTGTTGTTGTTGTTGTTGAACCAGCAACTCATATACCATTTATAATCTTAGGAGTTTGACTTGGGATATGAGATATTTAGTGATATGTAATATCATAGATAAAGAGGTGGAAGTGTGTGCATTTCATCAAATTAATTCATGTTAAAGATGAAGAAATTAAGGTCTAGAGAGCTTATGATTTATTAAGCTCATAAATCTGCCAAGTTTCAGAGAGCCTATTACTGTAGAATCAGTATTCCAGAATGTCAACTCTGAAAACAAAGACTGTCTCACTATTTTTATTTATGAATAAAACACATAGTATAGTTTCTGGCACATAGTTAATATTTAATTTTATTAATAGATTGATTTATTGAGTTTCCCTTTTCAATTTTTCCCATGATCATACTGCTAGGATGTATCAGAAAGAAGAACATGAAACCAAGTATTCTTGACAACAATTTACTATAACCCAGATTTGTTAAACTGTGGTTTGCGATCACATATGGGCTCTCATAATTGAATATAAAGGCCATATAATTATGATTTATTATCAGTATGTTTTGTATACCTATTTTACATGTTTATGTGTTGGAATCCTTACTAACTGCTAAGTAATTAGAGTTGATCTAATCTTACAAGAAGTTGTTTTGGCCAGAACCTGAAACAAGGTACTAAGTAGAACTAATCAAGACAAGGCTTGTGTTCCCACCTTTACTCATTGGACTCCACAAGTATGCTAGCTTCACAAAGTACACTTTCTAACTTCAAGAGAGTTCACACCTCCCTTAAAGTCATTGGGCCGGAGAGCACTATGGGAGAAAACCCATAATCCCATTCTCTCAGAAGAGGCAGATAAAAAGCCAGCGATGAAGGATCTATGGCAGAATACACATTTTTTCCTCTTGGCTGGCTGATCGCGCTAGACTCGAGAGAAACGACTCTGCTGCAGAGAACACTTTTGACAGACTTCAGTGGAGCTACGCCAGAAGCCCTCTCTCCGCGGCAAATTGGTGGCTGGGCCCCCCAGAAGGAGATAAGAGAGATCTTCCATCTCTGTTGGAGGCAGAAGAAGGCAGAGGCAGAGGCTGAAGGACAGAACCTTTGGATTTGGAGACATCCGAAGGGCTCTAAGCCTCTAAACCGGCTGTCCTCTGAGAACAAACTCCAACATTTGAACTCTAACATTTGGAGCCCAAGCGTGGGAACCAAGGACCCTACCTTCACTGAAGAAGTCTCCAGTGACCAGGAACTAAGTGAGTACAACCTTTTTTGGCTGAAATGGGACAGATCCTAGGTAAAGATTCTCCATCCCCCACCCCAACCCCAGACCCACCCAAGAGTGGTGCTATAGAAAGCCTGCTTAAGCTGATAGAAGATCAAGGGCTACTTGTAACTTGGGGACAGACAGCTAGACTTCTGGCTACATTAAAACACACCTCCCCTTGGTTCTTAGAGGAAAAGCAAATCTCTCTAAAAAACTGGGCATTGGTTGGTCAACAGATGTCTGCATATAACAATGAAAACGGTCCTCGTTCAGTTTCCATTGCAGTGTTCTATTTATACAATACAATACAGATGGCCTTAAAATACCAGGATATCCAAAGGGGGAAGCCTGAGATAAAGGAGGAAGACAAAGAACAGATTAATGGCCATATCCCCACAGGGCAGGGAGACTTAAGTGAGGCTCAAGGGTGGGGTGAATCTGAGGCAGCCTCAGCCCCACCTGAGGAGCAGGTAATTGACTCTCCTTCATCAACTCCACCCTCCGGGATGGAGGGAGGAGGGGTAGTGGGGGGGGCAGTGACAGCACCAGCACCTCCCCCCCAGCATCTAGCACCTTCCCCCCAGCATCCAGCACCTCCTCCCCAGCATCCAGCACCTCCCCCCGGCATCCAGCACCTCCCCCCCAGCATCCAGCTGCTCCTTTGAGTAGATTGCAAAAGGGACTAATTAAGGCCAGAGAAGAAGGGAAAAATGTATTAGAATTTCAACACCACATTTTTCCTGTAATTCAACAGTTTAATTCTTCAGGTCAAGAAAGTAGAAGATACTCACCTTTTGATATAGAAATCCTCAAAGACCTGAAAAAAGCTTGCACTCTTTATGGGGCTACATCAGCTTATGTTAAGATGCTATTGCAAAATTTGTCTTTTGAAATCTTGACCCCTAATGACTGGAAATCGATAGCAAAAATATGCCTAGAACCTGGACAGAACTACTTGTGGCTTTCTGAATATAGTGAGCTCTGTAGGATACAAGCCCAACAAAATATTCAAAGTGGAGTTCATACTGCAATCACCTGTGACCTACTAACAGGTACAGGTCCTTATGCAGATGTCGCAGCACAAATTGGTTATTCTGTAGCAGCATATCAGCAAATTGCTGATAATGCTATCAAAGCGTGGGCTTCTCTTCACAATAAAGACGACAAGGGGGGGCCTTCACAAAAATAACACAAGGGCCAAATGAACCCTTCGCTGACTTTGTGGACGCTTGCAGACAGCTATCATAAGAACAAATGGAGAAAATGCAATAACAGACATCTTGATAAGGCAACTTGCTAAGGAAAATGCTAATGAGGTTTGCAGAAGAATTATACTAGGACTGCGCAAGGATGCTCCTTTAGAGGAACTCATAAGACGCTGTGCCACAGTGGACACAGGTGCCTTTTATAGCCAGGCTATGATGCAGACTTCCCAAAATCCAAACATGAGAAGACAGAATCCCTCTTGGCAAGGACTTCCAGAGAGACTCGTAGATGCTTTCAGTGTGGAAAAGTAGGACATCTGAAAGCTCAATGTTGGTATAGAGATAGAATGGGAAGACAAGGTGGGAGAACAAGACCCCAAACCCCATGTCCAAAATGCAACAGAGGCTTCCATTGGGCCTCAGAATGCAGACAGATTCAGGGAAACGGGATGAGGGGCCCAGCCCCAGGGCCAAGGCAAAAAACACTTGGGGCATGATGGCAGCCAATGGTGCACCCAGAGAGTGCCTAGAAGTCCAGTACCCAGACATGACCAATCAACCAGAAAGCCATATGATGGGAGAAGGGGATTACACAGTCAACCAGCCAGGAAGCAACCTGATGGCAGAAGGGAATTACAATTGGGGAGAATAGAGCTGTATGCAGCTGGGACAACTGAGATACCCCCTGGAGAGGTGAAATCTGTTCCTCTCCAGCCTATGGATCCCTTACCTCCAGGCACAGTAGGCTTGACCATTTCACCTCCTTGTATGTACAAAACAGTGTCCATCCACACACTGATGTGGGAAACTGGGGAATGTGTAGATAATATCCCAGTCACTAATACAGGTAGTCAATGTGTGACTTATCACCCAGGAGACGTAGTAGCATCAGGTTTACTCATACAGGATCCTAATAAGCAGCCTCGTGATAGTCACCCAGGTTCTGACTCCAGACCACAAAAACCAGAAATATATTGGACAGCAGCAGTAACGGCTGACCGACCTATGCTCACTATCTATATAAATGGCCTACCATTGGAAGGATTGGTAGACACAGGTGCGGATCGTACAGTTATTAGAGGTGCCAGTTGGCCCAGTCACTGGCCAAAGATTAAAGCAGATACCTATATGTCTGGAGTAGGAGGATCAATAGCAGCTGAAGTTAGTGCTGCCCCTATGAGATGGACTTTTGAAGGCAAATGGATGTGACTCATTATAAATCTTTTGGTCGTCTGTCTTTTATCCATGTTGTGGTAGACACCTTTTCAGGATTCACTTTTGCCATACCAGCAGCAAAAGAGACAGCCCGAGTGGTCACTGAATTCCTCATTCAAGCATTCGCAATTATGGGTGTGCCACAAGAAATAAAAACAGATAATGGACCGGCATATACCTCCAAACATTTTGAACACTTTTGTGCACAGTATAAGATTCTACACACTACTGGCATACCCTTCAATCCTCAAGGTCAAGCAATAGTAGAAAGAAGAAACAGAGACATTAAGACACTCCTCCAAAAACAAAAGAAAGGAGGAGCCACGGGTAACCCTAGAGAACTTCTAAATTTAGTTCTCTATACCATTAATTTTTTAATCTTTGATAAAGATGCACTGGCTCCAGCAGACAGGTTTTATAACCCACCAGAAGAGCAGTGTCCAGTGCGAGCAGCTCCACTATCTTTAGATAATCGCCAGGTGATGTGGAGAGACCCAGAAAGTGGTGAATGGAAGGGACCAGATAGACTAATTGCTTGGGGGAGAGGATTTGCTTGCATCTCTACAGGTGGAGAAGGAATCAGATGGGTGCCTACGAGCCGCATTCGCCTTGTCCATCGCAGAAAGATGGAGCAGACCCTTGAAACAAAGGAGAAGACCCAAGAAATATCGGGTGGTTCTGTTGCTGATTGTGCTCATAAGAATTATTAGATTCCTGGCACATGAACTAATGGACAATGGAATCCTATTGGACTGTTTCTAGGACTTATGGACATGTGTAAATTTTCAGATTGATTCTTGTTATTTGTTACATTACTACTAGCCTGTGTTATATTGCTATGTGCTCATGTAAATTATGTATAATGCCTCCCATATTGATGGATTTATGTATACCATGTATATCTGTTACAAAGTTCTGGCCCATATTGATGGATTTATGTGTACCCCCTCAGAAACCCCCTATGTTTTAAAACAAAAGAAAGGGGGAGATGTTGGAATCCTTACTAACTGCTAAGTAATTAGAGTTGATCTAATCTTACAAGAAGTTGTTTTGGCCAGAACCTGAAACAAGGTACTTAGTAGAACTAATCAAGACAAGGCTTGTGTTCCCACCTTTACTCATTGGACTCCACAAGTATGCTAGCTTCACAAAGTACACTTTCTAACTTCAAGAGAGTTCACACCTCCCTTAAAGTCATTGGGCCAGAGAGCACTATGGGAGAAAACCCATAATCCCATTCTCTCAGAAGAGGCAGATAAAAAGCCAGCGATGAAGGATCTATGGCAGAATACACATTTTTTCCTCTTGGCTGGCTGATCGCGCTAGACTCGAGAGAAACGACTCTGCTGCAGAGAACACTTTTGACGGACTTCAGTGGAGCTACGCCAGAAGCCCTCTCTCCACGGCAAATTGGTGGCTGGGCCCCCCAGAAGGAGATAAGAGAGATCTTCCATCTCTGTTGGAGGCAGAAGAAGGCAGAGGCAGAGGTTGAAGGACAGAACCTTTGGATTTGGAGACATCCGAAGGGCTCTAAGCCTCTAAACCGGCTGTCCTCTGAGAACAAACTCCAACATTTGAACTCTAACATTTATGTATATAGGGTCATGTAAAAATTTCTTTGGTGAAAAAGGGGTCATGAGAAAAAATGTTTAAGAAATCCTCTAATGTACCATGGTGCCTGTATCTAGAAGTATAAGTCTATGATTTTGCCTTATTTTAGCTCTGTTAAGAGTTCAGTTAGACTGGAAATTGAGGAGATGCACATCAGTTGGAAAATGGCTGAATAAATTATGGTATATGAATGTTATGGAATATTATGATTCTATAAAAATTGATCAGCAGGATGAGGCCTGGAGAGACTTACATAAATTGATGCTAAGAGAAATGAGCAGAACTAAATGATCATTGTATACATCAATAATAAGACTAAATAATGATCAATTCTGATGGACATGACTTTGTCTGACACTGAGATGATTCAGGCCAGTTCCAATAATCTTATGATAATGAGAGACATCTACACCCAGAAAGAAGTCTGTGGGAACTGTAGGTAGATACAGCATAGCATTTTCACTCTTTTTGTCATGGTTTTCTTAAATTTTATTTTCTTTCTCATTTTTTAATCCGTTTTTTTAAAATACAGCAAGATAATTGTATGAATATATATGCCTATATTGGATTTAAATATATTTAACATATATTGGATTACATACCATTTAAGGAAGGGGATGAAGGAGAGAGGGGGGAAACTGGAAACCAGTTTTTTAAGAATCAAGGTTGAAAAATTATCCTTGTGTATGTTTTGAAAATACCAAACTTCCGCGGGAAGAACCAAGATGGTGGAGAGCAGACATGACTTTCTATGATCTCCTCTAACTTTTTTTCCTCAAAGCAACAGAAGATTAAGCCTCTAAACTGGTTTTTGAAGCAAAAGAACTGACAAATATTTGGAGTACAATATATTTCTAGAAGAAGGAACCTTGGAAGAACTTCAGAACAAATTTATTTTAATTGGGCAGGTGGTCAGCCTGCTGAACCCAGACCACAGCACAAGGAGCCTGGGCATGATGCTGAGGCAAGGAGCCAGAGTGTTGATGCATTTGCAGACTGGGAAACCTTCTGTGAGTCTTGTAGGCTACTCTACCCTGGTTTGCAGGTAAGTGGCTTATTAGATTTGCTGTAGGACCCTGAAAGCCAATACAAAAAGACGAATTGTAAGCCACTAAGCCCCAAAAGCACTTGAAACCTGGGTGCAATTACCCAGTACAGAAAGTTGGTCAGAAACATTGGCCTCCGGGGCAAATTAAAGCAGCTGTCACTTCTTTATCTTAAGAACAGATCTCAGCCCTTTAAAAATGAACAAAAAAGTAAAAAGAACTCTACCCATAGACAACTTTTATGGAGAGAGAGAACAGACCTCCATTCTTGAGGTTCCAAAGGCAAATTAACTCCAGATGAAGCACCAAAGGGAGATATGAGCTGGTCCCCATTTCACAAGGCCTTCTTGAAAGATTTCAAAAAGGATCTTAAAAGAGAGTTGAAGAAAAATGTGGTAAGATCTTTGCAAGACAGTATGAAAAAGGAAAAAAAACAGAAATTATCTCAAGAAAATTCCTTAAAAATAGATTTGATAATGTGGGAAAAGCATATAACTCTTTAGAAAATAGATATGAAAAAGATATCAATTCACTGAAAAACAGAATTTGTGAAATGGAAAAAATGAAATGAACAAAACAATTCAATTGGTCAAATGAAAAAGGAACTAAAAATGTAACTAAAGAAAATAATACACTAAAAATTAGAATTGGACAAAAAAGTGGAAAAAACTCAATGATACTTCAAGAATCAGTCAAACAGAACAAAAAATGAAAAAGTAGAAGAAAATATGAACTACCTTCTAGGAAAAACAACTCAGCTGGAAAATAGGTTTAGGAGCGACTATCTAAGGATTATTGGACTTCCTGAAAACCATGATGAAAAAAAATGCCTAGATATTATCCTTCAGAAAATCATCATCATAATAAAAAAAATTGGTCCTGATGTCCTAGAATCAGAAGGCAAAATAGCCATTAAGAGAATTCACTGATTATAAATAATGTGCTATTGAATGTAGATGATTCTTTGCCACTTCATATTAATTAATGTACATTCAATAGCAAGTTGTTTATGTGGTCACACATGCACAGTGTATAGTTAGTTCGTGTGCAGTGTTGCTTTGGTTATATAAAGATATTTTGGTATATAAGGTTGAGAGAATTTGGAAAAAATGGACTGCATGTTTGACCATATATATGAGTCCTGCCTCATCACTCCTCTTCTAAGACCAAGGACTTGGACTCCTACCAAAGTCCTCCAGAAAGCTAGACTGGACACAGCATTGTTTCTTTTTAATTTGATTATGCTGTCACCCTTTATGTCAAAATCATATACTTATCTTGATCTTATGGTCTATGGTATGAAGTGTTGGTATATACTTAATTTGTGTCCTGTTGTTTTCAAATTTTCCCAGTATTTTTTGTCAAATAGGTCTTATCCAAGGACCTAAGGTCTTTTGGTATATCAAACACGAGGTTAATATGTGTATTGACTACTATGTCTTGTTTATCAAATCTATTTAACTGACTCACTGCTCTATTTCCCAACCATTTCAGATAGTTTTGATGATTACTGCTTTAAAATAGATATTAAGATCAGGTATTATTAGGTGACCTAGCTTTGCAATTTCTTTTTCATTAAATCCCATGATATTCTTGATTTTTTTGTTCTTCCAGAAGCATTTTGATATTATGTTTTCTAGTTTCATCAGAAAACTTTTTTTTATTATTTTGATTGCAATGAAACTGAAAAGGTAAATTAGTTTAGGCAGAATTATCCTTTTTATCATAGTGGCTCAACTTCTTCATGAGCAACTGATCTTTTTCTAATTATTTACATGTCTTTATTTTTATGAAAGTTGTTTTGTAATTGTGTTTATATAGCCCTGAGCTTGTCTTGTTAGGTGGACTCTCAAGTATTTTAAAGTAATTTCTATGCTTATCTTTTCCTGCTTCACTCTGTTGACCATATGTAGAAATCATGATGTCTTCTGTAGGTTTATTTGGTATCCTATGACTTTGTTAAATTTATTAATTATTTCAGGTAATTTTTAATTGATTCTTTACTTAATGCCTATTTTCTGGATATACCACCATATCATCTGCAAATAGTGATTCTTTGTTTTCTCATTGCCTAGTCTAATTCTTTCAAATTTTTTTTTCTTCTCTTATTGATAAAGTTTATGTGCTTAGTATCATATTTAATTTAATTTACTCCATTTTAATCCAGTTTTCCTGTCCTTCCAATTTAGTTCCCTTTCCTCCTCCACTTCCTTTTTTATATAATCACAGTGAAATCGAATCATACTTGCACTTCTAAGTATATCTATAACAGAGATAGGGATCTAAATGATTAAACATATCATCTTCCCATATAGGGCTATAAATTTTTAACTTTTAAAAGACAGTTTTTTTCTTTCTTTTTTCATCTTTTTTATGCTTCTCTTGAGTTCTGTTTGAAGATCAAGTTTTCATCAAAAAATAAATGAAATTCACTCATTTAATTGAATATCCATCTTCCTCTCCTCCCAAAATAATAATTAATTTTCCTGGATAGTTAATTTTTGGCTGCAATTCAAGTTTCTTTGCCTTTGGAATATCATATTCCAGGACCTTTGATTCTTTAACATGAAGATTGCTGGGTCCTGGGTAATATTGATGCTGGCTCCTCGATATTTAAAATATCTTTCTGGCTGCTTGTAATAATTTTACCTTGAACTGATAATCTGAAAGTTAGCTACAATGTTTTTTTGAGTTTTCCTTTTGGAGACTCATTCAGGAGGTGATTTAAAATGCTATTTTACTCTCTGGTTCTAAGATATCTGACTAGTTTTTCTTGATCATTTCCTGAAAGATTAAGTCTAGACTCTTTTTAATCATGGTTTTCAGGTATTCCAATAATTTTTAGATTGTTTCTCCTGGATCTATTTTCCAGGTCAGTTGTTTTTCCAATGAATTATTTTGTATTTTCTTCTATTTTTTTATTAAAAAAAATTTGATTCTTGTAGTGTTATTGAGCCATTCACTTCCAGTTACTCAATTTTATTTTTCATGAATTAATTTCTTCAGTTAGCTTTTTCATCTCCTTTTGCATCTGGCCAATTGAACTTTTAATTGAGGTGTTTTTGTTTTTTTTTCCATTTCAAAGATTTTCTTTTTCAATGAATTTTTTTTCAAATCTATTTTGTAAAGAGTTATATGCTTTTCTCATTTTGTCAGATTTATTTTGTAAGGAGTTATTTGCTTTTTCCATTTCATCAGATTTATTTTGTATGGAGTTATATAATTTTTTCAGTTCACTAAATCTATGTTTAAGTACTTTTCTTCAAATAATCTCTATTTCTTTTTCCAAACTCTCTTACAATATTCTCATTTCCTTTCTCCATTTTCTTCTATCTTTTAAAATCCTTTCTAAATTCTTCCAAGAGAACCTCGTGAGATGGGGACCAACTCATATCACACTTTGGGGCTTGATCTGGACATAATTTGCCTTCAGTATCCTTTGGGTTTGAGGTCTGTTCTGTGTCTCCATAGAAGTTATCTATGGTCAGACTTCTTTTTGCTGTTTGGTTCATTTTTACAGGTTTTATTTTGCTCTAGGGCATAGAGGAGAATATCACAGGCTTTGTCTATAGGTGACAGCAGCTTTACACTGTCCTGGGCTAGTGCTACTGATTTCCTTCCAATGCTAGGTGGCCTATGTCAAGTCCCATGTTATTCTGGGTTTTAGGGGCTCACTCTTTCCCTTTTGTATTTGTGTTGGATGTTCCACAGCTAATCTGCTGAACCATTGGCTTCTAATAAGGACAGAGTAGCCAACACTGCTTGATTTTGACTAAGTGTCTTCTTATAGTTTCTCTAATGCATGAATGCCTTTGTGCTTGGCTGCCTCCTCTCCCCTTCACCATTCCCAATTGACACAGACTTTTTCTGTAGTTCTACAAAATATCTTCTGCTGGAAATTTGTTACACTTCAAATATTTGTGAGTTCTGTCACTCCAAAAGCAGTTCAAAGGCTTATCTGAGGCATTCCAGGAAGAGCTCAGATAAAAATTAGTCTACTTTTCCTTGGCTCCACAACTCCGATTTTACATTTTAATATTTTTTTTCCCCCTTCAATTAGATTTTTTATTTTATCTTTGATTTGGATAAGAGGTTGCTTTCTTCAGTGGAATTTTTATTTCCCTTTCCATTTAACCAATTGTATTTTTTATGCAACTTTCCAAACTGTTGATTGTTGATTGTAGTACTCTTCTCTAAAAATATAGTTGTTCTCTGGGAGCAGGTTTCTTGGAGAGCTTCTAAAAGCAGCCTTAGTTTCAGTTCAGTGTAATAATCACCTCAAATGCAGCCAGGAAGCAAAGTCCAGTCTTTTATTGTCTCTTTTAAAATAGCCTGGTTAGTTTTCCTTGGTTCTGAGAGCTCTTGTTGCTAGTCTTTTGCCTCTGCCAGCTTCAGCCTCTCGTTTTGTCTCTGAATCCCAAACCTTCAGCCAGCACAAAGGTGATATATGGAATGAATTGACTCCTCCTCCAAGAGTGGGATTGTGGGAGCTGTGACTTGTGAATCTCCTCCACTGAATCCTGACTTGTGAATCTCCTGGATTTGTGAATCTCTCAAAGTGCCTATCAATTCCAGTGACTTAGCACCTTGTAAGAATTATAACATCTCCTGCTTTTTTTTTTTTTTTTTTTTTTTTTTTTTTTGCTGAGGCAATTGGGGTTAAGTGACTTGCCCAGGGTCATACAGCTAGACAGTGTCTGAGACCAGATTTGAACTCAGGTCCTCCTGACTTCAGGGCTGGTGCTCTATCCACTGCGCCATCTAGCTGCCCCTCCCGCTTTCTTTTGATTTTGAACATATATGTTCATAACCTTCCTGACTTCTCAAGGCGATGAGAACCGCCCCCCCCAAAAAAGAAAGTGATCACATCCTCCCTGACTCCTCAAAAAAGGAGTGAAAACACCATAAAAAGAAGGTGGTCACACCCTCTCTGATTCCTTAGGAAGAGAGATGAAAACACCAAAGGAAATGGGAAATCAAATCAGATTAGCAGGTTTCTGAATGAGCTCACTTGAAACAAGTATACATAAATCCATCAATGTGGGAGGTATTACACATAATTACATAAATTACATAAGCACATAGCAATATAGCACAGCTATATTCTATGTTCTATATTCTATATTCTAGCACAGGCTAGAAGTAATAACCAATAACATGAATCAACATGAGAATTTATACATGTCTATAAGTCCTTGAAATAATCCAAAAAGAACCTATTGTCCATTAGTTCATGTGCCAGGAATCCAATAATTCCTGCAAGTTTTGAAGACCTGCAATAGTCTCATCTTGTCTTAGGGAATCCAATGATTCCTGCTGGTTTTCAAGTCCTGCAACAGTCTTTATCAATGATTTTTCATCTCAAGAATGCAGTGATTCCTGCTGGTTTTCAAGTCCTGCAACAGTTTTTAGCAACAATTTTTCATCTCAGGGAATCCAGTGATTCTTGCTGGTTTTAAAGTTTTTTAACAGTCTCATTATCAGCCATGCTCCTTCAGTGTCAGATGCTTTTTAGGTCTTCTCTTTTGTTTTGAGGTTTTTCTCTTTTTATGTTTCTCTCCATATACTCATTGCCACCCACTGGTTTCCTTCTCCATCTGTAGGAATTCAAGCAAACCATCTCTCCCAGGCAGTTAACCTATCTAATTGCCTTTGATTTATCACTTTCAAGATCTCTCCTCATCACATGGCAATTACATTGGAGCTGTTTGCACTGGACACTGCCCTGCTGGTATAAAAGGCCTATATTCTCCCCAACTATAATCCCTTTCTGCCATCTGATTGCTTTTCTGTTGGTTGATCATGTAATCCCTTTTGGCCATGTAATTACTTTTAGGCTGATTGATCACGTCAGAGTCCTGACCTTCTACAGACTCTCTGGGTGTAAACTCAGTGCCATCATGCCCCACCTATCTTTTGTATGATATCTTGGGGATGGGCCATGCCTCTCACTTCCCTGGGTCAATCTACATTCCGAGGCCCAGTGGAAGCCTCAGTTGCATTTTGGATATGGGGTTTTGGGTTTTCTCTCACCCTGTCCTCTCACTCTATCTCCATATCTACAATGGACTCTCAGATGTTCAACTTTTCCACACTGAAAACATTGAAGAGTTTCTCTAGAATCCTTTGCCAAGAGGGAACCTCTATTTCCATGTTCATCATAGTCTGGGTATAATAAGCATTTGTGCCCACTGTGGCACAGTCTTATGATCTCTTCTAAAGAAACATCTTTCTGTAGTTCCCATGTGATTCTTTTGCAAACCTCATTAACATTTTCCTTAGCTAGATGTCTGGTCATTATTTCTGTAGCTGCATTTTCTCCAATGGTTCTTGTTACAGCTGTTTGCAAACATCTCACAAAATCAGCAAAAGGTTCTTTGGGATCTTGCTTTGTTTTTGTGAAGGCTTTATATCCTTTCTGTCCGGGAAGGGAACCCCAAGCTTTTATAGCCGCAGTTGTAATCTGCTCATAAGCTGTTGTGGGGTAATCAGTCTGTTCTGAATTTTCTCCATACTGACCTTTACCAGCTATCGGTCAAAAGTGATTTGTATATTAACTCCTGTTTGCCTATTTTGTCTGGCTTGAATCCTACATAATTCATGATACTCCAAAAGCCACCATAAGTTTTGTCCAGGTTCTAAACATGCCCTTGCTATGGATTTCCAGTCACAAGGGGTTAAGATTTCATAAGCCAAACTATCTAGTAACATTTTAACATAAGATAATGTAGCCCCATAAAGAGTGCAACCTTTTTTCAAATCCTTGATTTTTTTCCAAATCAAAAGGAGTGTATCTTCTCCTTTTTTGACTTGAAGAGTTGATCTCTTCAATCACAGGGTATGCATTTATAAAATCAGATACATCCTTTCCTTCATTTTGTGCCTTAACTAATGCCTTTTCTAATCTTGTAATAAGCTTCTTCATATGTTATTCTGTTTGTGTCACTGGCTCTCCCCCTCTTCCTTCTCCCTCCACCTGAGAAGGGTTGATTGAGGGAGGTAGCTCAGAAGATTGGGAATGATCTAATTTCTCCTGCTGTGAATTCTTATCTGATTCTTCATCCTTTTCACCTAATTTATTTGGCACCTTCCCCTCCTTCTCTTTCTTCTTTTTCCTTATTCTAACACTTATATAATTTCCTAAAGTCAGTTGTATTAATTATATGTAGTAAGTGTGTCTTTTGAAATTGAATCAGGTCCATTTTTATTGTATAACTGACAAAGTTCCTCTCCTACTAATTTCCACTCATTTAGATCCAATTCTTTTCCCATAGAGAACAAAGGAGATATGTACTGTACAGTTTCTAAAAATTCAATGATCTACTCCCAAATTATAATCAAACTTTGGCTTTTCATAATCTTGACAATGCTCTCTAAACATTTTCCTTGAAGAGAAGGCTTTTTTTTTTCTAAATATCTGTCCCATTTCAGCTGAAATATTATTTTAGCCCTCAACAAAGTTTCCTTGTTCTACTCACCCTAATTTCTGGGTTGAGGAGACTTTTCCACTGAATCAGGATCAGAGGCTTTTCCACTGGAATCAGGATTGTATCTGTCCCACATTCGGGTGCCAAAATGTAGTGTTCTTCTCTAAAAATATAATTGGTCTCTGGGAGCAAGTTTCTTGGGGAGCTTCTGGAGGCAGCTTTAGTTTCAGTTTGGTGCAATAATCACCTCAAATGCAGCCAGGAGTTAAAGTCCAGTCCTTTATTGTCTCTTCCAAAATAGCCAGGTTAGTTTTCCTTGGTTCCGAGAGCTCTTGTTGCTAGTCTTTTGCCTCTGCTAGCTTCAGCCTCTTGCTCTCTCTCCAAATCCTAAGACTCCAGCCAGCACAAAGGTGATATAGGGAATGAATTGACTCCTCTGAAAGTTGGATTGTGCAAGCTGTAATTTGTGAATCTCCTCCTCTGAATCCTGACTTGTGAATCTCCTGGACTTGTGAATCTCCTGGACTTGTGAATCTCCCGAACTGTCTATCATTTCCAGTGACTTAGCACCTTGAAAGAATCATAACAGTTGATTTTTATATTTCTCTTGCTTCAGTCTCATTTCTTTCCCCAATTTTCTTCTCCCTCTCTTATATGATTTTTGACCTTCTTTTCTGATGTCTTCCATGAATTCTTTCTGCCCCTGAGACTGCTTTGAGACTTTTTATCTTTGAGGTGTTGCCATACATATTTTGTCAATTTTGTTTTTCTCTTTTCAGATTGTATCTTTATCTTCCCTGTAATGACAATAACTTTCAGTAGCTATGTAGTACTATCTCAGGCCTCTTTTCCAGTATTTACAGGCACTGGCAGTTTACTTGGTGGTTCACTGATGCTGTCCTGAAATGCATCGAGTTTCCTGTCTGGTGCAGGAAGTGGGGCCATTGTACCTACCACTAAGCTAACTTGGTGCTGAAATGGTGACCTTGTAATAGCATCTTCCATGTGCTGTGGCCAGATGGATTGTTTCTTTTTCCTGGAGGCTACTCTGAAGGTGCTAGTGGTGTGGTCTCTGGAGCAAGTGGTTGTTTCTTTCTTTCCTTTTTTTTTTTTATAACTTTTTATTGATAGAACCCATGTCAGGGTAATTTTTTACAGCATTATCCCTTGCACTCACTTCTGTTCTGATTTTTCCCCTCCCTCCCTTCACCCCCTCCCCCAGATGGCAAGTAGTCCTTTACATGTTGAATAGGTTACAGTATATCCTAGATACAATATATGTATGCAGAACCGAACAGTTTTCTTGTTACACAGGGAGAATTGGATTCAGAAGGTATAAATAACCCGGGAAGAAAAACAAAAATGCAAGCAGTTTATATTCATTTCCCAGTATTATTTCTTTGAGTGTAGCTGCTTCTGTCCATCCTTGATCAATTGAAACTGAATTAGCTCTCTTTATCGAAGAGATCCACTTCCATCAGAATACATCCTCAAACAGTATCGTTGTTGAGGTATATAATGATCTCCTGGTTCTGCTCATTTCACTTAGCATCAGTTCATGTAAGTCTTGCCAGTCCTCTCTGTATTCATTCTGCTGGTCATTCCTTACAGAACAATATTATTCCATAATGTCCATATACCACAATTTACTCAACCATTCTCCAATTGATAGGCATCCATTCATTTTCTAGCTTCTAGCCACTACAAACAGGTCTGCCATAAACATTTTGGCACATACAGGTCCCTTTCCCTTATTTAGTATCTCTTTGGAGTATAACCCCAGGAGAAACACTGCTGGATCAAAGGGTATGCACAGGTTGATAACTTTTTGAGCATAGTTCCAAATTGCTCTCCAGAATGGCTGGATGTGTTCACAATTCCATCAACAATGTATCAGTGTCCCTGTTTTCCCACATCCCCTCCAACATTTCACATTATCTTCCCCTGTCCCTCTAGCCAATCTGACAGGTGTGTAGTGGTATCTCAGAGTTGTCTTAATTTGCATTTCTCTGATTAATAATGATTTGGAGCATATTTTCATATGTCTATAAATAGTTTCAATTTCTTTGTCTGAGAATTGTCTGTTCATATCCTTTGACCATTTATCAGTTGGAGAATGGTTTGGTTTCTTATAAATTAGAGTCAATTCTCTATATATTTTGGAAATGAGGGCCTTTATCAGAACCTTTGATTGTAAAAATGTTTTCCCAGTTTATTATTTCCCTTCTAATCTTGTCTGCATTAGTTTTGTTTGTACAAAAACGTTTCAATTTGATATAATCAAAATTTTCTATTTTGTGGTCAATAGTGATCTCTAGTTCTATCTTTGGTCATAAGTGGTTGTTTCCTGGAGTTGGAGTGCACCAGCTCTCCTGGTTTTGCCAAGGCACATGGAAGTTCCTGATTTTCAGGTTCACCAGCTTTAGCACCTTTGGGCTAAGGATCTCCGGCTTGTTTGCTGAGGTGACTTGCTGCTAGACTGGTGGGAAGATTTCTGTCTTGGACTGTGTCTACCCATTACCTTAGTGAGATTCACACCTCCTGCCAAAACTCCAAGTTTCTTGGCCTAAAAGACTAAACAAAACTCTTAAACTGTGGGTCATGACCACCAATGGGGTTACATAACTGAATGTGCAGGGTCATGAAAAATTTGACAATAGTAAAAGATTTCTGAATTTAATAACCAAAAATTAATTCAAAATCAAATGTGTAATGAATCTGAGGTGTTTCTTGTTGCACTTCCTCATGTTGCATCATGTCACTTCACTGCAGCCTTGGTTCTTAACACATAACATACACATCTTTTATTGTACAGGGATGGATTGTGTGCCAAAAACTCTTCAGCTCAGATTTTAGAAGGGGTCATGCAAAAAAATTCTCAGGAGAAAGGATTCATGACTGGAAAAAAGTTAAAGAAGCCTGAGGTAAAAGTTTGCTTTAGCCTATCTCCTAGAGGGTTCCACTGCTCCAGGACCTGTCTTAGGACACATTTTTATGGTTACCTAGAGTTAAACATGGGAAGGTTACAATCATTCAATGCTTCCTCCATTATCTTGGCTTCTCCAGAGGTAGTTAGATTTAGTCATTGATTTATATAGGAAAAGAGAAAATAGAAGTTCTTTTCAAGGTTTTGTGGCTCTATTATGTGATAAAATAAAATGATTAATGTAGAAGGACTAAAATTAGGAACAGTGGTTGGAATTTTTAGACAAATGTTTAGGTTTTTATTTAAGAATATATACTTTCTATATGTAGAATAGAATGCCAAGGGAAGTAAGCTATTCCCCTGTAATTGATGGGTTCAAGTCTTCACCTAGCTTGTATTGGAATTAAATTTCTCAAAAATATTGGAGAAGGAATTTCTATTTAGCCAATAAGTTTGTTACATGATATATGGAGGATAATTTAATTCTATGAGAATGAGGAATCCGATAATTTTGAGGCTATTAGTCTAGATAATTCAGAGAATGTCTGATACATGAAATAGTGAAATCAGCAGGGAAAACTGATTTTGGGATCCAGATAACAAGTTGAGTTTAAACTGTATCTATATAAGTCTATTAGGTAAAGCCATTGGGGATTTGGGTCAAGAGAGGTGAGGGTATATAAGTTCTACAAGAAGGAAATAAAAACGTACTAAGTATTTATTTGCCAGACACTGCTAAGTGCTTTACAAATTTTATCTGATTTGTTCCACATGACAACTCTGAGAAGTAGGTACTATTATTAATCTCATTTTACAGAGGCAAACAGAAGTTAAGGCATGCAGTTAGTATATAAGGTCATTTTAAAATTTAGTTTCTTCTAAGTCTAGGCCCAGCACACAACCTACAATGCCATCATCTTTCTAGTATAAATCAGATCATGAAGGAAAGGAATCTAAATTAAAAAAATTAATAACCTGGGATGAAAGGAGAAAGAACCAAGATACTCTTTATTGATTCAAGCAGAGTAAGACAATTAGAATTCCTTATCCAATTTTCAGATGACTGAGAATACCTTTCATGTCACACCACCAAAGTTATATATTCTAACCTCTTTTGTACAGGGGAATTCAAAGACTTCAAAGTATCCGATTTCATTTATCGACATCTCCAGTGGCTGTTTGTTTGTTTGTTTCGGAGAAGAAAGTATCTTTCATTAACTTTACTTACTAGTAATAAAAACAGGTAAGTAAAAATGATAGCCAAAAAGATTTTATTTGTCAATATACACTATACTGTCCACAAGGCTTTTTACCTCTACATATAAAAAAAAAAAAAAAAAAAACAACAGTTTCATCCCTTGTTTTCTAGGAAATAATGCTGATCAACATAGCAATTAATGTGAAATTAATTGCCTTTTAGTGTCACATTCATTTCTAATGTCAGTCATTATATTCTTGTTTTACATCAATCTATACAAGTTTTCTCATTTTTCTGAATTCCTTATATTTTTCATTCCTTAAAAGTACAATATTAGTTATACCACACTTATTCAGTCATTTCTCAATAGATGATCACCAATTTTGTTTCTATTTTTTGTCATTATGAAAAGTACTATTATAATTCTATGAATTCAAACATTTTTATTGATAATCTTTTGGATGCTAAATTCATTTCAGAATATATTTCTCTCCTCACCTGTGCTCTTGGAAAGAAATACAAAACAAGAGATGGTCAAGTGATATAGGTTTTTTTATAACAAAGAATGAAAAAAAAAATTGCTTAGCAAGACTAACATCAGTCAAAAGGGGTGAAGTAAAGAAATGATACCTTATATAGTGCCTGCTATGCGTAGGCACTGAATTGTTCCATACTCATCATTTGGTATTTTTGCATAGAAGGGAAATTCTCATCTTTTGGGTTAAGCTTGGTCATAACTGTACAGTTTTTTTTCTTATTCTTTCTACTTACATTGTTGTAATCATTGTGTATATTTTTTCCCTGTTCTTATTCCACATTTATTTATGTATTCTTCCCATGCTTCTCTAACAGGCTTTAGGCTGAGAATTTACTTTATCCCTCGGGATTCACATTTTGAGGCTTGCAGTCAGGAATCACCTGCCTGCCTTCTAGCTTCTTTCTAGCTCAATGATTATTGGGCACAGTGGAATCTAAAGGAAAAGAAACCAGGTTTAGATCTCTGTTCTGATCATTTTTAAGCCATGTGACTATGGGCGTCACTACTTACAAAGAAGTTGGATTCAATGATCTCTCAGGTCCCTTTTCCCAGTTCTAAATCCTGTGATTCTATTAGTAAGGAAACCAATGTCCTCTGAAGTGATTTCCTGACGAAAGCTAGATATTTGGACCCTGTAAAGAAAGTAGTACAAACTGATTGTGTAATCTTGGCCAAGTCACTCACATTCTCAGTGTTTTAGACAGTGTTCTAAGATTGCAAATTACAGACAATATCTGCATTGATAGAATTTTGTCACCTAAGAGTCTCCTATAACAGTAAATCATAAGTCCACTTAATTCTTTTCCTTATTATAGGATGTTAGAATAAAAAGCTGGCTGATTATTTGTGTCGTTTTTTTTTCTTTGAATTTTTTCCTTGTTCTTGTTTTTCAGCTCTAAATGATGCAGTCACTTAAAAGCTATTTAAATGTTGGTTTAACTTTTGTCCCTTGAAAGTAGAATGAATGTTGACATCTGATTTTGTTAAAACTTTAAAAATATTGTTAATACATACTGTTTTATGAATCATGTTGGGGGGGGGGAATCAGAGCAAAAGAAAAAAAAAACATGGGAGAAAAAAAAAACAGAATAAAGAAGTGAATATAGCATGTGTTGATTTACATTCAATCTCCCTAGTTCTATTTTTGGATACAGATGTCTAAAGTTTTCTGTCCCAAGTCTATAGGGATTACTTCAGGTCACTGTACCGCTGAGAAGAAACAAGCCATTTATAGTTGATCATCATACATTCTTGATGTTATTATGGACAATATATTCCTGGTTCTTTTCTTGCTCAGCATCAGTTCATGTAAATTTTTTCAGGACTTTCTAAAATTAGTTTGTTCATGATTTTTTATAGAACAATAATATTCCATTATCTTCATGTACCACAATTTCTTCAGCCATTCATCAATTAATGGTCATCTACACATTTTCCAGTTCTTTGCTACTACAAAGAGCTGCTACAAACATTTTTGCACATATGTGTCATTTCTCCTCCTCTATGGTTTCCTGGGGATACAGACTCAGTAATGATAGTGCTGGTTCAAAGAGTATATGAATTTTATCACCCTTTGGGTATAGTTCCAGATTGCTACAGAATGATTGGATCATTTCACAACTCAAACAACAATGTATTAGTGTCCCAGTTTTCCCATATCCCCTCCAACATTTATCATTATATTTTCCTATCTTCTTAGCCAATGTGAGATGTGTGAGTTAATAGCTTGAAGTTGCTTTAATATGCATTTCTCTAATCAATAGTGATTTAGAGCATTTATTCCAAATTACTGTAAATGGCTTTAATTTTGTCATCTGAAAATAGTCTGTTCACATACTTGGATCCTTTATCATTTGGGGAATGACTTATATGCTTATAAATTTGACACAATTTTTGCATATTTTATAAATGATACTTTTATCAGAAATGCTGGCTATAAAGACTTTTTCCATCTTTGTAATTGCTTTTTAATCTTGCTTCTATTGGTTTTGTTTGTGCAAAAACTTTTAAAATTTAATGTAAATTTATCCATTTTGCATTTCATAATAGTCTCTAGTTCTTCTTTGATCAATAAATTCCTCCCTTCTCAAAAAATATGAGAATTAAATTATTCCTTGCTCTTTTAATTGTTTTTTTGTATCATTCTTTATGCCCAAATCATTTATCCATTTTGACCTTATGTTGGTATGGGGTGTGAGATGTTGGTGTATATTAAGTTTCTGATATATTATTTCTCAGTTTCCCCAGCCATTTTTGTCAAATAGTGAGTTTTAATTCCAGAATCTGGAGTTTAGAGGTTTATTGAATACTACATTTTTTTTTGTGTGTGTGTGTGTTTTGTCTATCTAATCTATTCCTTTGATCCACTGATCTCTTTCTTAGCCAGTATCAAATGTTTTTGATAACTGTTGCTTTATAATATAATCTGACTTTTTTTTTTTTTACACAAAAAGATTCCAAAATATCTTCTAGGAAATCTCTTGCCATTTTTTCCACTGTGCCATTATATATTCTTTTCCTAATCATATATTGGGTTGATAATGTTGTGGTGGATATAGACAGTACTCCAAGGATCATTGTGCAGTTGTGCATTATTGAAACTTAAAGTGCATTGGAAAAAGCATATAATGCCCTAAGAAAATTAAAGTGCAGAGAGAAACAAAAACAAACAAAGTGTTCTTTTTTTTTGGTAGAATCTTTTTGTATATGGGAGTCTGGGGGAACATTTGACTGGAAGAATGGGAACTCCAGTGATGGCAAGAACCCTGGTTCTTGTGCATTTCCCAGTTATGATTCTCCTGGGAAGTGCTTCAGAAGGTTTATATCATGGGTGACTCAACTGGAGTCCCTTCTTTATTTTTTTTATCATAGCTTTTTATTTACAAGATATATGCATGGATAATTTTTCAGCATTGACAATAGAAAAACCTTTTGTTCCCATTTTTCATCTCCTTCCCCCCACACCCTCACCCAGATGGCAGGTTGACCATTACATGTTAAATATGCTAAAGTATATGTTAAATACAATATAGATATACATGTCCATACAATTATTTTGAAGTACAAAAAGAATCAGACTTTGAAATAGTGTACAATTAGCCTGTGAAGGAAATAAAAAATAGAGGAATTGGGAATTCTATATAGTGGTTCATACTCATTTCCCAGAATTCTTTTGCTGGGTATAGCTGGTTCAATTCATTACTGCTCTATTGTAACTGATTTGGTTCATCTCATTGTTGAAAAGGGCCACATGCATCAGAATCAGTCATCATATAGTATTGTTGTAGAAGTATATAATGATTTTCTGGTCCTGCTCATTTCACTCAGCATCAGTTCATGTAAATCTCTCCAGACCTTTCTGAAATCATCCTGGGGGTCATTTCTTACAGAACAATAATATTCCATAACATGCATCTTCCACAATTTATTCAGCCATTCTCCAATTGATAGCATCCACTCAGTTTCCAGTTTTTGGCCACTACAAAGAGAGCTGCCACAAAAATTCTTGCACATACAGATCCCTTTCCCTTCTTTAAGATCTCTTTGGGATATAAGCCCAGTGGTAACACTGCTGGACCAAAGGGTATGCACAGTTTGATAACTTTTTGACCATAGTTCCAAATTGCTCTCCCGAATGACTGGATGTATTCACAATTCCACCAGCAATGTATCAGTGTCCCTGTTTTACCACATCCGCTCCAACATTCCACATTATCTTTCCCTGTCCCTTTAGCCAATCTGACAGGTGTGTAGTGGTATCTCAGAGTTGTCTTAATTTGCATTTCTCTGATTAATAATGATTTGGAGCATATTTTCATATGTCTATAAATAGTTTCAATTTCTTTGTCTGAGAATTGTCTGTTCATATCCTTTGACCATTTATCAGTTGGAGAATGGTTTGATTTCTTATAAATTAGAATCAATTCTCTATATATTTTGGAAATGAGGCCTTTATCAGAATCTTTGATTGTAAAAATGTTTACCCAGTTTATTGCTTCCCTTTGAATCTTGTCTGTATTAGTTTTGTTTGTAGAAAAACTTTTCAATTTGATATAATCAAGATTTTCTATTTTGTGATCAATAATGATCTCTAATTCTTCTTTGGTCATAAAGTCCTTCCTCTTCCACAGGTCTGAGAAGTAAACTGTCCTATGTTCTTCTAATTTATTTATAATAACATTCTTTATTCCTAGGTCATGAACCCATTTTGACCTTATCTTGATGTATGGTATTAAGTGTAGGTCAATGCCAAGTTTCTGCCATACTAATTTCCAATTTTCCCAGAAATTTTTGTCAAACATTGAGTTTGTATGACAAAAGTTGGGGTCTTGGGGTTTGTCAAACACTAGATTATTAAAGTTATTGACTGTTTTGTCCTTTGAACCTAACCTATTCCACTGATCAACTAGTCTATTTCTTAGCCAATAGCAAATGGTTTGGGTAACCACTGCTTTATAATATAATTTTAGATCTGGTACAGCTAGGCCACCTGCATTTGATTTTTTTTTTTTCATTAATTCCCTTGAAATTCTTGTTTTTTGTTTTTCCATATGAACTTTGTTGTTATTTTTTCTAGGTCATTAAAATAGTTTTTTTGGGGGATTTTGATTGGTATAGCTCTAAATAAATAGATTAGTTTAGATATTATTGTCATCTTTATGATATTTGCTCAGCCTATCCAAGAGCATTTAATATTTTTCCAATTGGTTAAATCTGACTTTATTTGTGTGGAAAGTTTTGTAGTTTTGCTCATATAGTTTCTGACTTTCCCTTGGCAGATAGATTCCTAAATATTTTATACTATATGTAGTTACATTAAATGGAATTTCTCTTTGTAACTCTAACTGTTGGATTTTGTTAGTAATATATAAGAATGCTGATGACTTATGTGGGTGTATTTTTTATCCTGCAACTTTCCTAAAGGTGTGGATTATTTCTAATAACTTTTTAGGAGAATCTTGGGGTTCTCCAAGTATACCATCATATCATCAGGAAAGAGTGATAATTTGGTTTCCTCATTACCTACTCTAATTCCTTTAATCTCTTTCTCAAGTCTTATTGCTAAAGCTAGCATTTATAATACAATATTGAATAGTCATGGTGATAGTGGGCATCCTTGTTTCACTCCTGATCTTATTGGGAATGGTTCCAGTTTATCCCCATTACATATGAAGCTTACTGATGGTTTTAAATATATGTTCCTGACTATTTTAAGGAAAAGTCCATTTATTCCTATAGTCCCAAGTGTTTTAAATAGGAATTGATGTTGGATTTTTGCAAATGCTTTTTCTGCATCTATTGAGATGATCATGTGGTTTTTGTTAGTTTGCTTATTGATATAGTCAATTATGCTAATTGTTTTCCTAACATTGAACCAGCCCTGCATTCCTGGTATAAATTCTACTTGATCATAGTATATTATCCTGGGGATGATTTTCTGTAGTCTTTTTGCTAATATCTTACTTAAGATTTTAGTATCAATATTCATTAGGGAGATTGGTCTATAATTTTCTTTCTCTGTTTTCAACATACCTGGCTTAGGTATCAGTACCAAGTCTGTGTCATAAAAGGGATTTGGTAGGACTCCTTCATTCCCTATTTTTTCAAATATTTTATATAGCATGGGGACTAATTATTCTTTAATGTTTGGTAGGATTTACATGTAAATCCATATGATCCTAGGGATTTGTTCTTAGGGAATTGATTAATACCTTGTTCTAGTTCTTTTTCTGAAATGGGACTATTTAAGCAAGTCACTTCCTTCTCTGTTAATCTGGGAAGCCTATATTTTTGGAGGTATTCATCCATTTCACTTAGGTTATCAAATTTATTGGCATAAAGTTGGGCAAAGTAACTCTTTATTATTGCTCTAATTTCCTCTTCATTGGTGGAACGTTCTCCTTTTTCATTTTTAAGACTAACAATCTGATTTTTCTCTTTCCTTTTTCTAATCAGATTCACCTAAGATTTATCTATTTTATTATTTTTTTCATAAAACCAAGTCTTAGTTTTATTTATTAATTCAATAGTTTTTTTTTACTTACAAAATTATTAATTTCTCATTTTAATTTTAGAATTTCAAGTTTAGTATTTGATTGCAAGTTTTTAATTTGGTTTTTTGCTAGTTTTTTAAGTTTCAAGCCCAATTCACTGATCTTCTCTTTCTCTATTTTATTCAAGTAAGTCTCTAACGATATAAAATTTCCCCTTATTACCGCTTTGGCTGCATCCCACAAATTTTGGTATGATGTCTCATTGTTGTCATTATCTTGAGTGAAATTATTAATTGTGTCTGTAATTTGCTATTTCACCCAATCATTCATTAAGATGAGATTATTTAGTTTCCAATTACTTTTTGGTCTATCCCTAACTTATTGTTAAATGTAGTTTTTATTGCATTGTGATCTGCAAAGAAAGCATTTACTATTTCTGCCTTTCTGCATTTAATTTTGAGGTCTTTGTGTCCTAATATATGGTCCATTTTTGTATAGGTTCCATGAACTGATGACAAGAAAGTATACTCCTTTCTGTCACCATTAAGTTTTCTCCAAAGGTCTATCATATCTAATTTTTCTAATATTCTATTTACCTCTTTAATTTCTTTCTTATTTGTTTTGTGCTTTGATTTATCTAATTTTTAGAGTGCAACTTTGAAATCTTCCACTACTACAGTTTTGCTGTCTATTGCTTCTTTCAGTTCTCTTGACTTCTTCTTTAGGAAGTTAGATGTTATACCCCTTGATGCATATAAGTTTAGTATTGATATTGCTTCATTGTGTAGGCTACCTTTTAGCAAGATATAGTTTCCTTCCTTATCTCTTTTAATTCGATTGATTTTTGCTTTTGCTTGATCTGAGATAAGGATGGCTACTCCTGCTTTTTTGGCTTCACCTGAAGCATAATAGATTCTGCTCCAGCCTTTTATATTTACTCTGTATGTATCTCCCTGCTTTAAATGTGTTTTCTGTAAACAACATATTGTAGGGTTCTGACTTTTGATCCAGTCTTCTATCCACCTCTGCTTTATGGGAGAGTTCATCCCATTCACATTTATGGCTAAAACAATCAATTTTGTTTTTCCTGCCATCTTATATCCCCAGATTATGCTTTTCTTTTTCTTGCCCCCCTTACCTGTTTTCCCAGTATTAAACTTATGTGCCCCACTTGTGTCACACAACTCTCCCTCTTTAGGATCTCTCCCTCCTGCTTTGAATCCCTTCCCCTTTCTTGTACCCTTCCCTCATTACTTTTTTCCTTTTCCCTTTTCCTCTCACACTTTTTAATATGGTGAGAGAAGATTCTCTGTAATACAAGTATGTCACTTATTTTCTATTTGAGCCACCTCTGATGAGAGTAAGATTCACAAAATGTTCTCCCCCCTCTCTGAATTCCCTTATATATGATGAGTTTTCTTTGCCTCTTCATGGGATGTAGTTTCCTTCTTTTTATTTCTCCTTTTCCCTTTTTCTGATTTTATCCCCTTTCCATTTCTACTTCCCTTTTTTATGTTATATCAATAAAATCAAATTATACATGTTGTCTTTATGTATATCCACAACAGAAATACAGTTCTCAAGAGTTCCTTTTACCTTTTTCTGCTCCTCTTCCAGTTCTATGGTTGGAGAGCAAATGTTTTTGGTAAGGTCTATTTTTTTCTTTAGAAAGAAATAGAATTCATCTGTTTCATTAAATGTCCATCTTCTTCAATGTAAGAAAATGCTCAGCTTAGCTGGATAGTTTATTCTTGGCTGCATTCCAAGTTCTTTTGCCTTTTTGGAATATTAGATTCCAGGCCCTTTGATCCTTTAATGTGGAGGCAGCCAGATTCTGAGTGATCTTATTGTGGCATCTCATTATTTGGATTATTTTTTCCTGGCTGCTTGTGAAATTTTTTTCTTAGTCTGATAGTTCTGAAATTTGGCCACAATGTTCCTTAGAGTTTTTATTTTGAGGACTTTTTTAGAAGGTGTTCAATGAATTCTTTCAATGCCTATTTTACCTTGTGATTTTATTACATCTGGGTAGTTCTCTTTGATGATTTCCTGTAAATTAGTATCTAGTCTCTTTTGTTCATCATAATTTTTGGGAAGTCCAATAATCCTCACATTATCTCTCCTGGATCTATTTTCCAGGTCTGTTGTTTTTCCAAGTAGATATTTAATTTTTTTTCCCTAATTTTTCTTTTTTCTTTTTTTTCCTTTTGCTTGATTGATTCTTGATGTCTCAATGAATCATTCATTTCTATTTGTTCAATTCTGATTTTTAATGTTTTTCCTTCATTAGCTTTTTTAACTTCTTTTTCTATATGTCTAATTGAGTTTTTTAATGAGTTGTTTTGCTCTACGGACCTTTTTTCCAACTCATTCATTTTTTTTCTCTTGGAATTCCTACATTCCTGGGAATTCTTTACCTTTTCCAATTCACAAATTCTGTTTCCTTGCACTTCCTGAGAGTTCTTTACCTCTTCCAATTCATATTTCAGGAAGTTGTTACTTTCTTTCATAGCTTCTCTTTCTTTTCCCCATTTTTCTTCCAGCTCTCTTTTAAGATATTTAATAGTCTTGTCTAGGAGAGATTTCTGTGATGTGGGTCAGATTACATTCCCCTTTGGGGTACTGTCGAAAGACTGTTTGCTATTAGTTTCCTTGGGGTTGAAAATCTGGTCTCTTTCTGTATAGAAGTGATGGAAAATTCTTTTGATTTTTTTTGCTCATTTTTTTTTAAAGCTTGGAGGGTCTGCCTTCAGGGCAAGGAGGTTACCAGCTTCCTCTTCAGAGCAGGGATAGACAGTAGTTGTTCTGCGAATGGGCTACAAAGAGTGGTGAGGTATGGGAGTGCTTTGGGGAAAAGTTTCCCATCGGAAGTGGGGTGGGGGAGCCGCAGAAGTGTCCAGTGAGGAACCCCACTGTGCGGATTAGCAACTGTCCTGGGGCTAGAAGCTGAGCAGTGTAAGTGTCACTCCCCCAACCCAAAGTTCACTGTGGGGCTATGGGTATTAGCAGTTGACCAGCATATAGCCCCACATGGACCAGAAATGTCTCTGCCCAGGGAAGCACAGTCATGCTGTGGAAGTTCTATTGCCCCAGGCCAAGCCCCCCACTCTGCAGATTTGTGACTGCCCTGGCCCATGTTGCAGAATGCAGCTGCACAGCTGTGCTGTGGTCTATGCTGAGTCTCTTACAGTTCTGGGTGGGTATAACCAGATCTTGTTAGGTTCTGGTATTTTTTTATAGTATCCTTTACCTTTGGCTTTAATTTATCTCCTGGTCTACTGCTTTGTAAGCAAGGCAGAACATTCAACCTATAGTAGACTCATCTCTGTAATTTTTCTAACCAAAGAATCCATTCCTGCTGGGTCTACTCAATATGCTAACCTCTAGTTCTATTCCTGCCTACACTGGTCTGTTCCCGCCACTCAGGACAAATCTTTTCTGGTGATCTTCCAGATTATCTTTGGCTGGTAAGTTATTGTATTTCTAATCTTCGTGAATTTTACCAGTCAATTGCTATTTTTGAGGTTGAATTTAATAATTGCTCATGAGAGTATGAGAGAGCTCAGAAAGTCATGTATGCCTTCTCCACCACCTTGGCTGTTCCCCTTCTTCCCCCCACCCCCGCTGGAGTCTCTTCTTTAGCTTCCCTCACTAACTGAGCAAGACACTTGAGGAATGCCAATATTACCTGAGCAACTTGGCTGCCATTTAGAGTCATGTTTATTTATATTAATATAGTGACTATGTTCTTGTTTTGCACAAATCCACACAAGTTTATCATGTGTTTTTTTCTGAATTCCTTATATTCTTAATTCCTTAAAAGCACAATGATATTAATATACCACACATATTCAGGCATTTCTCAATTAACAATCACTTACTTTGTTTCTAGGGTTTTTTTTTTTTTTTTTTTTTTTTTGGTACTGTGAGGATTCTGTTGATTTAAATATTTCATTATCTTTTTATAGGATAACTTGTAATTCACTTCAGATAGAATGTCCAGTCTATCCTCTTTCAGGGATTCTAAGTCTTCAAATCCCTTTGCATAGTAGCTATATTGTGCAACCATTTGATAGAGCATATGTCAGCTTCCACAGCACTCTGTTCCCTGACACTGGAGCTTTAGTCCCTAGTCTGCTACTGCTTCCTGCCATATCTTTTTACATGCCTCTTCCCCAGAAATTGGAATAAACTTCCCACTGTCTTGGTGGCTGTGATTGCAATGGATATTTATCTATTGTTCATTTCATGCCACATGCATAGTCTACCAGGGGATAGGCTTCTTGATCCATAAAGCATTGACATATGACAGGAGATTTACTATTAGCCCCTAACTTCATTACAGAGGCTTGGGCTTATCCACCTCTGGTCACAGATAGAAATAAATATTGCCCCTCTTGATAAAATTGCCCTTTAAGCAATTCTTCCATGAAAGAGGAATACAATTAATGTCCTATCCTAGTTATTAACAATTAATGCTAGACTGAAGAGAAAGTTGTCCAGAGCATCTCTACACTTGAAGCCCTTTCTAGTCCGACACTAAGTCTGCTTTACTATCTCTATTTCTCTCCTGTCTTCACAATTCAGATATCTCCAATTGTTAGGGTATTATCTTTGTTAAACATTTATCTCTTTTTCTCTATCTTTGTCTCTCTTTAATTGCATAAAGTATCCCCAGTAATAAAATCTGTTGTGGTGAAGCAGAATAACATTGAATATCTCTCCAAATAGCCATCTTTCAAATACTTGATCACAGCTATCACATCTTTTACCTCAACTCTCACCATCACCAGAACAGATTGATACACTATGCAAATGGAAACTAATTTAATTTATATTTAAGATAGAAGAAATATACATGGGCTGGGGTAAGATTCGCTGGGGAAAAAAGATTAAGCACACTTGTATGTGAGAGAGTGACAGAGACAGAAAAGATACAGAGAAATACAGATAGACACATAGAGACAAAAACAGGGACAGAGGCAGCACAGATAGAGACACAGCTAGTGAGAGACAGAAAAAGGATTCCTTCCTTTTGGTTTAACGTAGTCTAAAACAGTGAAAAATTCAGTTGCTTCTCCTCTATCTCACAAAGCTTTCCAAGACTTAGAATTAAAAGAATCCATCCTCTGAGCTATTTGTCTTGCTCAAGCTTAATTAAATTAATCCAAACTCTGGAGTCCTCTTTTCAATGTCTACTCCCAGATCCCAAGGTAAAGTGGAAATGTGCCAATTGTGAGGTTGATTTAATTAAAGTAGATAGTGAAACCATATAGGTTGACAGAAAATATTCTAAATTATCTACACCTACCTGTCTATGTTGATCAAATTCAGTGGGTAATTTTGTAAACTATCAATCCACTTTGAACCATAGAGTTCCAGACCTAGTCCATTACTTTGAAAGAATCCATAGAACCAGATTGCTAAGTGAGGGGATCACACTTTCTTTGCTGGAAAGAATACAAACCATTGGACTAATGCTGTACATAAAATGAGTTTAAATTGAAGATGTGAAAAGAAATTTATAAGCAGAGAGCTATGAAGAAAGCATTTCTAATTACGTTTCTTAGACTAACTCCATTTATGGACTTAGGCTCATCAAATTACTCTGTCTCAGTTTACCCATTTGTAATTAAAGGCTGAAAAAAAGTACTCACTGAACAAAATGGAATAATTTATTAGTTAATTTTACCTGCAGGTAGAAAAGATGAAAATCACTAAAAATTTGTTAAACATAATGAAGCATAGAAACTGCTTAACTCAGAGGATGTTATAAACAATGCATTTTGTAAATAAGAAGCTCCTTATTAAATGCACTTCTTAGCTTATACAAAAAGATTTCTAATGGGGAAAATGTATGTATTCCTGAAACCCCTCCTCTTTCCCCACTCCCATCATGCAATTGTACCTTAATTATTCTGAAATGATTTTTCAATCTATATATTGATTTAAAAGGCATAAGTTTTACTTTTACTGCCAGGGGACAACCTAATTAAAGAAAACTAATCAGAAAATAAAAACTAAAAAAAAAATGTCACCTTGTTCAAAATATACTATTATTAAAGTCAACAATAGCCTTGTTAAGAATATAGCATCATGAGAGGCTTTTGGTTCAAAATGTAGCCCTTTTTGAATTTTCTTAAAGCCTTATAGAGAGGTAGGATGGCATAGGGAACACACTGCAAGTTTTAGAGTCAGCAAACCCTCTATTTAAAGTCTACCTCAAAAATTTACTAGCTCTATGACCCTGAAAAAGTTAATTAGTTTCTCTGTGTCCCAGTTTCCTCATTAGTCCAGTGAGAAAGTCAGACTTGATGGCATCTTAGGTCTTATCCATTTATTAATATATTATCCCTTAAATTCTTTCACTAATGCACTCTAGTGATGTCACTTTGGGAGAGTCAAAATCTCTCAGTTTTCCAAGCAATTCACTAAGAATATAATTTACACAGAGCAGTTTCTGCTCTGAGAGATTATATCCTCATGGAATATTTTAAATTTCAGACAAACTAGATAACATTATTTCTTATGTAAATATTTTAGTTACTGCTCCTCTGCATTCACTCCATCATCCAAACTCAGAATAAATGCAGTCTTTACAATGAAGTTTTCTTTGTTCTGACGTGAATTTTAAATGATCTTTCCTATATTGTCATAGAAACTTCATTTCTAGTTTTCTTTAAGCCTTTCTTAGATCCTATTTGACTTTTATGATAGTAATCCCACCACCCTATCCATCACTAGAAATCTAGAAGCCAAGCAGGGTATTAATTAATTAATTAATTCCATTTGGAGTATTGTATCTAGAATTCATGGCTATGTAGTGGTTAAACTAGATGGCTCTGATATGCCTTTGAACTATGAGATTGTATATATCAGTCACCAGTATTGGTACTCATTACTGAATTACAATTTTAATTAAACTTTAAAGCTCTTTAGAACATAGTGCAACTCTAGATATACAGCAGGCACTTAACATATATTTATTAAATGAAATCTTAATATATATTTTTATTCTTTTGTCACCAGTTTTCTTTTTTATATTCTTTCTTCTTCTTCTTCTTCTTCTTCTTCTTCTTCTTCTTCTTCTTCTTCTTCTTCTTCTTCTTCTTCTTCTTCTTCTTTTTTTTTTGATAACTTTTGATTGATAGAATGCATGCCAGGGTAATTTTTTACAGCATCATCCCTTGCATTCACTTCTGTTCCGATTTTTCCCCTCCCTCCCTCCACCCCTTCCCCCAGATGGCAAGAGTCCTTTACATGTTGAATGGGTTGCAGTATATCCTAGATACAATATATGTGTGCAGAACCGAACAGTTTTCTTGTTGCACAGGGAGAATTGGATTCAGAAGGTATAAATAAGCCGGGAAGAAAAACAAAAATGCAAGCAGTTTATATTCATTTCCCAGTGTTCTTTCTCTGGGTATAGCTGCTTCTGTCCATCTTTGATCAATTAAAGCTCTCTTTATCGAAGAGGTCCACTTCCATCAGAATACATCCTTAAACAGTATCGTTGTTGAGGAATATAATGATTCTGCTGGTTCTGCTCATTTCACTCAGCATCAGTTCATGTAAGTCTCGCCAGTCCTCTCTGTATTCATCCTGCTGGTCATTCCTTACAGAACAATATTATTCCATAATGTTCATATACCACAATTTACTCAACCATTCTCCAATTGATAGGCATCCATTCATTTTCTAGCTTCTAGCCACTACAAACAGGTCTGCCATAAACATTTTGGCACATACAGGTCCCTTTCCCTTATTTAGTATCTCTTTGGAGTATAACCCCAGGAGAAACACTGCTGGATCAAAGGGTATGCACAGGTTGATAACTTTTTGAGCATAGTTCCAAATTGCTCTCCAGAATGGCTGGATGTGTTCACAATTCCACCAACAATGTATCAGTGTCCCTGTTTTCCCACATCCCCTCTAACATTCCCCATTATCTTTCCCTGTCATTCTAGCCAATCTGAAAGGTGTGTAGTGATATCTCAGAGTTGTCTTAATTTGCATTTCTCTGATTAATAATGATTTGGAGCATATTTTCATATGTCTATAAATAGTTTCAGTTTCTTCATCTGAGAATTGTCTGTTCATATCCTTTGACCATTTATCAATTGGAGAATGGTTTGATTTCTTATAGATTAGAGTCAATTCTCTATATATTTTGGAAATGAGGCCTTTATCAGAACCTTTGATTGTAAAAATGTTTCCCAGTTTATTGTTTCTCTTCTAATCTTGTTTGTATTTGTTTTGTTTGTACAAAAACTTTTCAATTTGATATAATCAAAATTTTCTATGTTGTGGTCAATAGTGATCTCTAGTTCTTCTTTGGTCATAAATTCCTCCCTCTTCCACAGGTCTGCGAGGTAAACTATCCTATGCTCTTCCAATTTATTTATCATCTCTTTCTTTATGCCTAGATCACGAACCCATTTTGACCTTATCTTGGTGTACGGTGTTAAGTGTAGGTCAATGCCTAGTTTCTGCCATACTGATTTCCAATTTTCCCAGCAATTTTTGTCAAATAATGCATTCTTATCCCAGAAACTGGTGTCTTTGGGTTTGTCAAACACTAGATTATTAAAGTTATTGGCTGTTTTGTCCTTTGAACCTAACCTGTTCCATTGATCAACTAGTCTATTTCTTAGCCAATACCAGATGGTTTTAGTAACTGCTGCTTTATAATATAATTTTAGATCTGGTACAGCTAAGCCACCTTCATTTGATTTTTTTTTTTTCATTAATTCCCTTGAAATTCTTGACCTTTTGTTTTTTCCATATGAACTTTGTTGTTATTTTTTCTAATTCATCAAAGTAGTTTTTTGGGAGTCTGATTGGTATAGCGCTAAATAAGTAGATTAATTTAGGTAGTATTGTCATCTTTATTATATTTGCTCGCCCAATCCAAGAGCATTTAATATTTTTTCCAGTTGGTTAGATCAGACTTAATTTGTGTGGAAAGTGTTTTGTAGTTTTGCTCATAAAGTTTCTGATTTTCCCTTGGCAGATAGATTCCTAAATATTTTATATAATCAGTAGTTACTTTAATTGGAATTTCTTTTTGTATCTCTAACTGTTGGGTTTTGTTAGTGATATATAAGAATGCTGATGACTTATGTGGGTTTATTTTATATCCTGCAACTTTGCTGAAGGTGTAGATTGTTTCTAATAACTTTTTGGTAGAATCTCTGGGGTTTTCTAAGTATACCATCATATCATCAGCAAAGAGTGATAATTTGGTTTCCTCATTGCCTATTTTTATTCCTTTAATCTCTTTCTCAACTCTTATTGCCAAAGCTAGCATTTCTAGTACAATATTAAATAGTAACGGTGATAGTGGGCAACCTTGTTTTACTCCTGATCTTACTGGGAATGGTTGCAGTTTTTCCCCATTACATATAATGCTTACTGCTGGTTTTAAATAGATGCTACTGATTATTTTAAGGAAAAGTCCATTTATTCCTATACTCTCAAGAGTTTTTAATAGGAATGGATGTTGGATTTTATCAAATGCTTTTTCTGCATCTATTGAGATGATCATATGGTTTTTGTTAATTTGATTATTAATATGGCCAATTATATTGATAGTTTTCCTAATATTGAACCAGCCCTGCATTCCTGGTATAAATCCTACTTGATCATGATGTATTATCCTGGGGATGATTTTCTGTAGTCTTTTTGCTAATATCTTATTTAAGATTTTAGTATCAATATTCATTAGGGAGATTGGTCTATAATTTTCTTTCTCTGTTTTCAACCTACCTGGTTTAGGTATCAGTACCATGTCTGTGTCATAAAAGGAGTTTGGTAGGACTCCTTCATTCCCTATTTTTTCAAATAGTTTATAAAGTATTGGGGCTAATTGTTCTTTGAATGTTTGGTAGAATTCACATGTAAATCCATCTGGTCCCAGGGATTTTTTTTTAGGGAGTTGATTAATAGCTTGTTCTATTTCTTTTTCTGAAATGGGACTATTTAAGCAATTTACTTCCTCCTCTGATAATCTGGGAAGCCTATATTTTTGGAGGTAGTCATCCATTTTGCTTAGATTATCAAATTTATTGGCATAAAGTTGGACAAAGTAACCCCTTATTATTTCTTTAATTTCCTCTTCATCAGTGGTAAGTTCTCCCTTCTTCCCTAGTATTAAACTTATTGGCCCACTAACGTCGCTCAACTCTCCCTCTTTAGTATCCCTCCCTCCTCCCTTTGAATCCCTTCCCCTTTTCTTCTTCCCTTCCCTTATTACTGTTTTTCCTTCTCCCTTTTCCTCTCCCACTTTTTAATGAAGTGAAAGAAGAATCTGTGTAAAACAAATATGTCAATTGTTTCCTCTTTGAGCCAACTCTGATGAGAGTAGGATTCACACAATGTTCCTTCCCCTCTCTAAGTTCCCTCATATATGATAGGTTTCCTTTGCCTCATTGTCGCATGTAGTTTCCCTCTTTTTTTCTCCCCTCTTCCCTTTTACTGACACTATCCCCTTTCCATTTCTACTTCCCTTTTTTATATTATATCAGTAAAATCAAATTATGCATATGGTTTTTATGTATATCCACAACAGAAATACAGTTCTCAAGAGTTCCTTTTACCTTTTTCTACTTCTCTTGATTCCTGTTGTTGGAGATCAAATTTTTTGTTTAAGTCTGTTTTTTTTTCCTTAGAAACAGATGGAATTCTTCTATTTCATTAAATGTCCATCTTCTTCCATGGAAAAAAATACTCAGCTTAGCTGGGTAATTTATCCTTGGCTGCATTCCAAGTTCTTTTGCCTTTCAGAATATCTGATTCCAGGCCCTTTGATCCTTTAATGTTGAGGCAGCCAGATCTTGCGTGACCCTTATTGTGGCATCTCGGTATTTGAACTGTTTTTTCCTGGCTGCTTGTAAAATTTTTTCTTTAGTCTGAAAATTCTAAAGTTTGGCCACAATATTCCTCGGAGTCTTTATTTTAGGATCTTTTTTGAAAGGTGTTCCATGAATTCTTTCAACCCCTATTTTCCCTTCCGGTTCTATTACTTCTGGTCAGTTCTCTTTGATGATTTCCTGTAAAATAGTATCAAGGCTCTTTTTTTCATCATAATTTTCTGGTAGCCCAATGATTCTCAGGTTATCTCTCCTAGATCTATTTTCCAGATCTGTTGTTTTTCCAAGTAAATATTTGACATTTTTTTCCAATCTTTCATTTGTTTTGGTTTTGCTTGACTGATTCTTGATGTCTCAATGAATCAGTCATTTCTATATGTTCAGTTCTGATTTTTAGTGAGTTATTTTCTTCATTAGCTTTTTTTACTTCTTTTTGTTTATATCCAATTGAGTTGTTTTGCTCTATGGAAATTTTTTCCATTTCACTATTTTTTTTTTTAGTGAGTTATTTTCTTTTTCCAATTCGCAAATTCTCTTTCCCTGCACTTCTTGGGAGTTTTTTACCTTTTCCAATTCACATTTCAGGAAGTTGTTTTCTTTTTCCACTTTATCAAATTTTTCTTTTAGTGAGTTATGTGTCTTTTCTGTACTCTCTTGCATAGCTTCTCTTTCCTTTCCCCATTTCTCTTCTAGCTCTCTTTTAAGGTTTTGAATAGTCTCTTCTAGGAGAGCCTTTTGTATTGGAGACCAACAATTGTATGGAGACTGTCTGCTATTAGTCTCTTCAGGGTTGAAAAGCTGTTCTCTTTCTGTGTAGAAATTATCAATCATTCTTTTGATATTTTTACTCATTTTGTTAAAGCCTGTAAGATCTGCCTTCAGAGCCAGGAGGGTACTAGCTTCCTCTGCAGAGCAGTGAAAGGTATATGGACGGGTAGCTGTCCTGCCAACCGGCTACAAAAAGCAGGGAGATACTAGAGTGCTCTGGGAAAGAGTTCCCCATCTGAAAGTTACTCAGGCCTGCAGGGCTGGGCTGGGAAAGTGCCCTTCAAAGAACCCCGGCTGTGTAAGATGACGAGTGCCCTGGGGCTAGACATTTAGCAGTGAGAGTTTCACTGCCCCAAGCCAAACCCTGCCCTGGGGCTGTGGGTATTAGTAGCTGAACAGTGAATGAATTTTCAGGGACCAGAAGTGTCTGCCTGGGAAGTACAGTTAGCTGGGGAGATTCTATTGCCCCAGGCTGAGCCCCCCACTCTGCAGATTAGAGGCTGCCCAGGCTGTGCCCCCTTGCCGTGCAGATTAGTAACTGCCCCTGCAAAAGCCCGGAACTGCCAGATGTGGCCGCAGGGCTGCGATAAAGTCTACCTGAGTCACTTCCGGGTTTGAGGGGTTACAGCCAGATCTCATTAGGTTCTGGCATTTTTTAGAGGACCCTATGTTTTAGGCTTTGATTTCTCTGCCAGTTTACTGCTTTGTAATCAAGGCAGAGCAGTTAGCCTATAGCAGAGTCGTCTCTATAACTTCTCTAGCCACAGAGATCACTCCCACCCCTGGTCTTCTCAGGAGCTATCCTCTCGCTGCCTGTGCTAGTCTGTTCCTGGCCCCTCAGGACAAACCTTTCCTGGCGATCTTCCCAAATTGACTTCAGCTGGTAAATTGTAGTGCTTCTAATCTTCATGAATTTAAGTAGTGAAGAGTTATTTTTGAGGCTGGATTAAATAGTTGGTTATGAGGGTAATGAGAGGAGCTTAGAGAGTCATGTGTGTGCCTGCTCAGCCATCTTGGCTCCACACTCCAGTGTTATTCTTAATGGGAAAAAAGTAGATGTTTGAAATGACAAGACATTATAGTTATAAAATGATAAGAGTTGATGACTTCTTAAATATGATAGATGAGAGAAGATAAAGGGATTAAACATTACTTTATAAAAGAAAGGGAAGTAAATCAAATGTTTAGGAAAAGGAGAAAAATGATTGGATAGGTATTTAGAAATGTGGGTGCGGAACATTGAGGAATCTCATCAGAGAAAGAAACATAGTAGTTATTCTCAGTACTATGAAATAAGGGGGGGGGAGTTGATCTTTGAGAACACATACAATATAAAAGTTGCAATTTTGCATGCCCCAATCTCTATTCAGACCTCCAAATATGCTTTCAGAGTACTTCCTCTCATTTAAGTATCTTAGATTTGTAATTTACAAGAAACCTCGATTTCTCTGTAATGTAGATTCCCCCCCCCCATTGTTTTTAATGAAGAACCCAATCATTCTTTTCCCCACCAAGATAGAGTATTTTCCTCCATTCCTGTGCAGTAACAAAACGAATGTTTTTTTCCCCTAAGTAATGCAGAGTGTATATTTTTTGTCTTGGATTTTTTTAAAAAAAAGAATTTTTTTCTAGTCTCTATCCTAGGAGTTCTGCTAAGTACTTGGATTATTGATAATATAGCAAGTCAGAGGCTTACAGAAACAAGTTCTATCAGAATCCTCAATGGAAATGAAATGAATAACATTTTAGCATATATGTTAAAAGTATAATATATAACATATATACATATATTGTATTCTTGAACATATATATGTAAAACATCATTTAGCACAATAATTAATTCAATAATTTTTTTTTCTGAGTTTGTTCAGGATCATTGAGTATCAAGATATTTCATTTTCCTTAAAGTAAGATACATTTAGAAAATAATAGCATGATTCATTGCTATGTTCTTTATTATATGGGGTTAATTTTTTCCTGTAGTAACACAACTCAAAAATTGATATAATAGTCCATTGAGAAACATAGTTTGAGGTATGAGTATTCTATTAAGATATATATTTAGGGAACATATTTATTGCACAAAGCAAAGTTAATGTATTTTTCATGATTTTATTGCAGCAATGCAGAAAATGATACTTAAGTGGTTCAGAAGAAGTAAACTTAATCTCTAGAGTACCAAAATCAATTAAAAGAAAATGACAGTCTCTGAGGACAATTTGGATCAAAATAGGGTCACAGATTACATTGTGATTCACAAGGAAATACTGTTTCTGAAAAACTCATGCTCTATGAAATTTCAGTATTCTTATCATAATGTATATATTTTCTCTGATAAATTCCTTTTTTTATCTTCCTCAAAAAGGGGCCTGAACAAGAGATTTTTTTTATTCCCATTATAAGAATAATATAATTGTTCTGGGGACAGCATAGGCTGGTAAACTAGGATCAAATTTCCTAATCTGAAGTCACAGAAGAAATTTTTGTTTCATGCTTTGCTCCAGAGCCTTTGACCACCTTCTATCCTATTAGGATAGCACAAATTGGCTTGCAAGACATCTTATAATATTTGGCCAAAAGTGCTTATTATAACCATTCATCTCTACATAGCAGAAAATTATGACAGGAAGAGTCAGTGTTTTATAGGTAACAATTCTAAACAATTCTCCTGATGCACAAGGGGATAGTGTTAGCTTTTTTGGCTCTTCCTCTTACTATTCATTTCCCAACTTTTATGACCATCTTTAAAAATCTCTTTAACCATTTTCATCAATATGACTACTTTAATCTTGTTTTTGCAAAGAGAAAACAGAACAGTGCATTACAATTGTCAGCCTTATGCAAAATTAAATGTTACCTGTTGACTGGAGCAGACCTTTGCACCAATTCGGAATTCACAAGAATCTCATCTATTGACTTGGACACCTGAAGACACTGAGCAAGCAATAATGTCAGTATCATGCATTTGCTTTATTAATAAAAAGAGAAATATTAATTTACATTCTTTAGAGTCCAAAAGTACCAAAATTAATTAAGAAGATCTCTAAATTCCTTTGAGGCTAAAAGTAACATGATAGACATTCTCTCATTGCTCAGTTTTCTATAAATAATCCTTTAATAACAATTGTCAATATCAGAAAAATATTGCTAATCACAGAGCATTAGTTATAAAGCATTTTTTTAATTTAAATTTTATTTTATTTAATAATAACTTTGTATTGACAGAATCCATGCCAGGATAATTTTTTTACAACATTATCCCTTGCACTCACTTATGTTTCGTTTTTTCCCCTCCCTCCCTCCACACACCCCAAGATGGCTAGCAGTCCAATATATGTTAAATATGTTGCAGTATATCCTAGATACAATACATATTTGCAGAACTGAACAGTTCTCCTGTTGCACAGGGAGAATTGGATTCAGAAGGTAAAAATAACTCGGAAAGAAAATCAAAAATGCAAATAGTTCACATTTATTTCCCAGTGTTCCTTCTTTGGGTGTAGCTGTTTCTGTACATCATTTATCCAATGAAACTCAGTTAGGTCTCTTTGTCATAGAAATCCACTTCCATCAGAATACATCCTCATACAATATCGTTGTCGAAGTGTATAATGATCTGGTTCTGCTCATCTCACTTAGCATCAGTCCATGTAGGTCTCTCCAAGCCTCTCTGTATTCATCCTGCTGATCATTCCTTACAGAGCAATAATATTCCATAACATTCATATACCACAATTTACCCAGCCATTCTCCAATTGATGGGCATCCATTCAATTTCCAGTTTCTATCCACTACAAACAGAGCTGCTACAAACATTTTGGCACATACAGGTCCCTTTCCCTTTTTTAGTATTTCTTTGGGATATAAGCCCAAAAGAAACACTGCTGGATCAAAGGGTATGCACAGTTTGATAACTTTGTGGGCATAATTCCAGATTGCTCTCCAGAATGGCTGGATTCGTTCACAACTCCACCAACAATGCAGCAGTGTCCCCGTTTTCCCACATCCCCTCCAACATTCATCATTATTTTTTCCTGTCATCTTAGCCAATCTGACAGGTATATAGTGATATCTCAGAGTTGTCTTAATTTGCATTTCTCTGATCAATAGTGATTTGGAACACTCTTTCATGTGAGTGGTAATAGTTTCAATTTCTTCATCTGAAAATTGTCTGTTCATATCCTTTGACCATTTATCAATTGGAGAATGGCTTGATTTTTTATAAATTTGAGTCAGTTCTCTATATATTTTGGAAATGAGGCCTTTATCAGAAACTTTAATTGTAAAAATGTTTTCCCAGTTTGTTGCTTCCCTACTAATCTTGTTTGCATTCGTTCTGTTTGTACAAAGGCTTTTTAATTTGATATAATCAAAATTTTCTATTTTGTGATTGGTAATGGTCTCTAGTTCATCTTTGGTCACAAATTTCTTTCTCCTCCACAAGTCTGAGAGATAAACTATCCTATGTTCCTCTAATTTATTTATAATCTCGTTCTTTATGCCTAGGTCATGGACTCATTTTGATCTTATCTTGGTATATGGTGTTAAGTGTGGGTCCTTGCCTAATTTCTGCCATACTAATTTCCAGTTATCCCAGCAGTTTTTATCAAATAATGAAATCTTATCCCAAAAGGTAGAATCTTTGGGTTTGTCAAACACTAGATTGCTATAGTTGACTATTCTGTCTTGTGAACCTAACCTTTTCCACTGATCCACTAATCTATTTCTTAGCCAATACCAAATGGTTTTGGTGACTGCTGCTTTATAATATAATTTTAGATCAGGTACAGCTAGACCACCTTCATTTGATTTTTTTTTTCATTAATTCCCTTGAGATTCTCGACTTTTTATTGTTCCATATGAATTTTGTTGTTATTTTTTCTAAATCATTAAAATATTTTCTTGGAAGTCTGATTGGTATAGCACTAAATAAATAGATTAGTTTAGGGAGTATTGTCATCTTTATTATATTCGCTCGGCCTATCCAAGAGCACTTAATATTTTTCCAATTATTTAAGTCTGACTTTATTTGTGTGGAAACTTTTTTGTAATTTTGCTCAAATAATTCCTGACTTTCCTTTGGTAGGTAGATTCCCAAATATTTTATGCTATCAACAGTTATTTTGAATGGAATTTCTCTTTGTATCTCTTGCTCTTGGATTTTGTTGGTGGTGTATAAAAATGCTGAGGATTTATGGGGATTTACTTTGTATCCTGCTACTTTGCTAAATTTATGAATTATTTCTAATAGCTTTTTATTAGAAACTCTGGGGTTTTCTAGGTATACCATCATATCATCTGCAAAGAGTGATAGTTTGGTTTCCTCATTGCCTACTCTAATTCCTTTAATATCTTTCTCGACTCTTATTGCAGAGGCTAGTGTTTCTAATACGATATTAAATAATAATGGTGATAGTGGGCACCTCGCTTCACTCCAGATCTTACTGGGCAAGGTTCCAGTTTTTCCCCATTGCATATGATGCTTACTGAAGGTTTTAAATATATGCTCCTAACTATTTTAAGGAAAAGTCCTTTTATTCCTATGCTCTCAAGTGTTTTTATTAGGAATGGCTGTTGGATTTTATCAAATGCTTTTTCTGCATCTATTGAGATGATCATATGGTGTTTGTTTGGTTGGTTGTTGATATAGTCAATTATGTTAATAGTTTTCCTAATATTGAACCAGCCCTGCATTCCTGGTATAAATCCTACTTGGTCATAGTGTATTATCCTGGGGATGATTTTCTGTAATCTTTTTGCTAATATTTTATTTAAGATTTTAGCATCAATATTCATTAGGGAGATTGGTCTATAATTTTCTTTTTCTGTTTTCAGCCTACCTGGTTTAGGTATCAGTACCATATCTGTGTCATAAAAGGAGTTTGGTAGGACTCCTTCAATCCCTACTTTTTCAAATAGTTTATTTAGCATTGGAGTTAATTGATCTTTAAATGTTTGATAGAATTCAGATGTAAATCCATCTGGTCCTGGGGATTTTTTCTTAGGGAGTTGATTGATAGTTTGTTCTATTTCTTTTTCTGAGATAGGAGTGTTTAGGATATTTACTTCTTCCTCTGTTAGTTTAGGCAAGCTATATTTTTGGAGGTATTCTTCTATTTCATTTAAATTGTCGAATTTATTGGCGTAAAGTTGGGCAAAGTAACTCCTAATTATTGCTCTAATTTCCTCTTTGTTAGTGGTGAGTTCTCCCTTTTCATTTTTAAGACTAACAATTTGATTTTCCTCTTTCCTTTTTTAAATCAGATTTACTAAGGGTTTGTCTATTTTGTTGGTTCTTTCATAGAACCAACTCTTAGTTTTATTAATTAATTCAATAGTTTTTTTTTACTTTCAATTTTATTGATCTCTCCTTTTATTTTTAGAATTTCAAGTTTAGTGTTTGACTGGGGGTTTTTAATTTGTTCCTTTTCTAGCATTTTTAGTTGTAAGCCCAATTCATTGACCTACTCTTTCTCTATTTTATACAAATAGGCCTCTACAGATATGAGATTTCCCCTTATTATCACTTTGGCTGCATCCCATACATTTTGGTATGATGTCTCATTATTATCATTTTCTTGGATGAAGTTATTAATTATGTCTATAATTTGCTGTTTCACCCAATTATTCTTTAGTATGAGATTATTTAGTTTCCAATTATTTTTTGGTCTACTTTCCCGTGGCTTTTTATTGAATGTAATTTTCAATGCATCGTGGTCTGAAAAGGATGCATTCACTATTTCTGCCTTACTGCATTTGAGTTTGAGGTTTTTATGTCCTAATGTATGGTCAATTTTTGTATAAGTTCCATGAACTGCTGAAAAGAAGGTGTACTCCTTTCTGTCCCCATTACATTTTCTCCAGAGATCTATCATATCTAATTTTTCTAGTATTCTATTTATCTCTTTGACTTCTTTCTTATTTATTTTGTGGTTTGATTTATCTAATTCTGAGAGTGCAGGGTTGAGATCTCCCACTATTATAGTTTTACTGTCTATTTCTTCTTGCAGCTCTCTTCATTTCTCTTTTAAGAATTTAGATGCTACACTACTTGGTGCATATATGTTTACTATAGATACTACTTCATTATTCATTCTACCCTTTAGCAAGATATAGTGCCCTTCCTTATCTCTTTTGATTAGATCAATTTTTGCTTTAGCTTGATCTGAGATCAGGATGGCTATCCCCGCTTTTTTGACTTCACCTGAAGCATAGTAGATTTTGCTCCAACCTTTTACCTTTAACCTGCATGTATCACCCCGCTTTAGGTGTGTTTCCTGTAAACAACATATTGTAGGATTCTGGCTTTTAATCCATTCTGCTAACCACTTCCTCTTTATGGGGGAGTTTACCCCGTTCACATTTATGGTTAAAATGACCAATTCTGTATTACTTGCCATCTTGTTAACCCCAGTTTATGCTTTTCTCCCTTCTTACTCCCTTCCCCCCCTTCCCAGTATTAAGCTTGTGAGCACCACTTGCTTCTCACAGCCCTCCCTTTTTTAGTATTCCTACCCCCCTCTTAGAGTTCCTCCCCCTATCTTACCCCTTTCCCTCCCAGTTACCATATTCCCTTCCGCTTAGCTTATTCCTTCCCTTTTCACTTTTCCCTTCTCACTTTTCAATGAGGTGGGAGAAGTTTCACCATAGATTGAATATGTCTAAAATTTTTCTCTTAATGCCAATTCTGAAAGCAGTAAAATACTCACTATATTCATCCCTCTCCATTCTTTTTCTCAGATATAATAGGTTTCCTATGCCTCTTCATGAGATGTACTACCCCCACTTTACCCTTTTTCTGGTACAATGTCCTTTCCTCATCAATTTCTAGAACAAGGTATACATGTATTCTTTATACATCTTTATAGCCGAAATATAGTTCTCAAGATTAATCTTTACCTTTTTAGATTTCTCTTGAGTTCTGTACTTGTAGATCAAATTTTTTGTTAAGTTCTAGCTTTTTCATCAAAAATAGGTGAAATTTGCTTACTTCGTTGAATGTCCATCTTCTTCCCTGGAAAAAGATGCTCATTCTCGCTGGGTAAGTTATTTTTGGTTGCATACCAAGTTCCTTAGCCTTTCGGAATATCATACTCCAGGCCCTTCGATCCTTTAATGTGGATGCTGCCAGATTCTGGGTGATCCTTATTCTGGCTCCTCGATACTTGAATTGGGTTTTTCTAGCTGCTTGCACTATTTTTTCCTTTGTCTGAGGGTTCTGGCATTTGGCCACTATATTCCTTTGTGTTTTGATTTTAGGATCCCTTTCAGTAAGGGATCGATGAATTCTTTCAATGTCTATTTTACCCTCTGTTTCTATGACTTCTGGGCAGTTCTCTTTGATAATTTCCTGGAAAATAGTATCCAGGCTCTTTTTTTCATCATACTTTTCTGGGAGTCCGATGATTCTCAGGTTGTCTCTCCTGGATCTGTTTTCCAGGTCTGTTGTCTTCCCCAGAAGGTATTTCACATTCTTTTCCATTGTTTGATTTTTTTTGGATTTGCTTGACTGATTCTTCTTGTCTCTTCGAGTCATTCAATTCCAATTGTTCAATTCTGATTTTCAGTGAAATGTTTTCTTCACTCACTTTTTTAAGATCTTTTTCTAATTGTCCCATTGAGTTCTTTTGTTCTGTGGAATTTTTTTCCATTTCGTCAATTTTGTTTTTTAGAGAGCTATTTTCTGTTTCCAGTTCACCAATCCTATTTTTCAAGGATTTGATTTCTTTATCCACTCTCTCTTTAACTGAGTGGGATGACTTCTCCAGACTCTTTTGCCAAGCCTCCCTCTCCTTTTGCCAAGTCTCCCTCTCCTTTTGCAAAGCCTCACTCTGCTTTTGCCAAGTCTCCCTCTCCTTTTGCAAAGCCTCCCTCTCCTTTTCCCATTTTTCTTCTAGCTCTCTTATGAGAGCCTTTTTAATTTCCTCCGTGAGATTCTTCTGTGCTGAGGAACATATGATCTCCTCCTTTGGGGATTCACCTGGGGACTGTTTGTTTTTAGTCTCCTCAGGATTTGGAGTCTGCTCTTTATCTGTATAGAAGCTGTCAAGGGTTAAAGTCTTTTTCAGTTTCTTGCTCATTCTGTCTAATAATCAAAGACAAACTATCAAAGAAACAGAAGAAAAAAAACCCTTGAATGGAGGCTGCTTTCTTTGGGGGAGGGGCTGGGTGGTGTTACCGGGCTTTTTCTACAGACTGCGGGGGGCAGTAGTGAGGCCCTAACAGGACAGCGATGGCTGTGCCGCGTCTACGCTCTGAGATCCGAGAGCGTGCTGAGACACTGTGGGGGAGGGGTGGCCAGGTCCCAAGAGACTCCAGCTGTTTGGGGTTGTATTCTTCACCCCCGGTGTTTTTAGCTACTCTGCTGGGCTGCTGACTTGCTGCCGGAGCAAAGTATCTAATCCTGTAGCAAAGCTCTCCCAGTAGAGACGGCTGCGATCACGCCTCACCCCCTCTCCCCTCTGCTCGGCTCTGAGCCGGCTTCCGTGCTCTCGCTGCAGCTGCTGCCCGCAGACTGCTTCCGATCTAATAACCGTCCCCGCCCTCGTGCAAAAACAGACCTTTCTTGACGAGTCTCAAGGATGGTTTCTCTTGGTAAGTAATTGTATGTTTTTTTTCAGTCAAGCATTAATTCAGAGGCATGAAATGAAATGGATAGTGAGAGAAAAACGCGGAGGTTACACAGCAGTGTGCCTCCTCTCTGCCATCTTGGCCAGAAGTCTCAGTTATAAAGCATTTTAACAATAAAAATTCTCTAAGAACTTGATACTTAGGCCAGTGTCACTACCTAAAAAACAACTGTATTTAATAAAAGTTACTTGGATGTTGAAAATGAATCCTTCCTAATAAATTTATATTACGAAGCTCTGAGACTCTTTATACCCCATTGCACTAGAAGTCTATTCTCATTCCACTATCATCATATTGTTTATTCTGAATTTTCAGAGACATAGAATTTGTTGGGGCATCCCATATCTCTTGCTCAAAACTTCAAATAATACAACAAAGTGTATTTTTATAAGCATCATATCAGTTACACTCTTATGATGTCATTAGCAGTAAACAGCAAGATAATGAATAGTGAAAATGTTTAGACTAAGCAAGTAGTGATTTATACTAAGTAAATCCCATCAGTGGATTCTCATGATATTGAATGAATTTGAAAGAGTATGCCCTGAGAAGTGAATCTAATGTCAGCAAAGTGATAAGGAATGAATTTACAACAAACACTATGTGCCACCTCAAAGAATGGATCAATTCACTCCTTTTTTAAAATTCAGTTTTAAATAAATTTAATTCAGCAAATATTTAATAAGTTTGCATTTTGTTAGGACAATATTATATGTATTAATATTTCATCTTCATTTTATTGTTTTTCATCTCTTTTCCATTTTCTTTACTAGTATGCTTATTTCTGAAGTCCTTTATCATTTCCTTTTCCCTGGAAAGATTTGAAGACTCAAAGATTTCCAGTTCATATTTTCAAGTAATTTTGCAATATCTTGTATGTATTCATATAAAATCTTTAATTACATTGGAAATCAATTATATTTAAAATCAATTGAGTGAGATTACAAGAATTAGAATAGACTATCAGACAATAAGTATTTATTAAGCACCTACTTTACCAAGGATATGCTAATTACTGGGAGATACAAAGATGAAAGTACCTCAAATTCCATCTTATTTTACTTATTCATTATAAAAATAAATAAATTAAGGACAAGAAAATCTGAATTACACATGTAGGAAAATACAAGCCAAGATCTTCTGACTATCACTTAATCAAGGGATTTTTGCAGTGAATAAAAACCAAACCAAAGCAAACCAAACAAATGGACAAGCAAACAAAAATATTGTTCATATGCCACATCAGCCATTTAATCTGTTTGCAGAACCTTCTTAAGTAGAAATGCTTCTACCTAACATAAATGTTTTTACAAAACCTCCTAAGGTAGACAAATTCAATTGAGCTAGGGATGGGACTATATAGGTGCAGAAAATGTAAGGTTCTACTGAAAGGGAAACAGGGGCTTCCATTACTGTTAGGGAGGCTAATGGTAATTGAGGGCTGGCTCAGAGTCAGAAGAACTTGTTATAGTTCCATTTCTGACACATTTTAATTGTAAATATGCACAAGTAACTTTGTCTCTTAATACTCTGGGAAATGTCCTAATTTATTAATTAATTAATCAATACTGTAAATTTTAGAGAAGTAGTTCATCTTTACTAGTAGGGAGAGTTGAGCAAGCTCATTTGGTGGGAAGTTTCCAATACCAATGAAATCTAGTACCTTTTCCTCATTCCTGCCAGCTAGATATTAAATTAAATTGTTTCCACTTGCCAACAATGAGTGCTACAAGAATTCTATAAAGAACTTTCTGAATTTCAGCACTTTTTAGTCAGTTCTGGATATTGTCTTTATTCCTTATTCCCATTTGTTTAACCTCTGGATTAGTTGCTTCTTATCACTTTAGGATTAATTAGAATGTGCAGATACTGCCTTTTGTATCACTTAGGACTTCATGAACTAATCAATTTTTTTTTCAATTGGTCTCCTTACATTTTGTTGTTTTCATAATGAACAGGCCTTCAATGGAAAAAGAATGCTTCTTTCCTTGGGACATCTCCTATAATTCATGATAATCTTCTGCATGACTGTGAGTTACACTTACATTAGGAGGCTGTGGTGGAAGTTGCTTACTTCGGCCTAATACTTTTACTATAATTTCTTTTTTATAACCTCAAGATCCTAATGATATTGGATTAACAGCATTTGTTGTGTTACTATAAAAAGCATTGAGCTTGGAATCAAATGATTATAAATCTAATTCAGCCTAGGACCTCAACTTACTTCAACTCTGTAGGCCTCAGATTGATTAACTGAGCTTTAAGTTTATCTAGTCATCAAGTGAATAGATTGTTTACATTTTCAGTTACCAGAATTCAACTGAACAATGAACGACTGCCACAATGCTTCTTCAGTGTCATTTTCAGCAAATGCAGATGCTCTATCTTTGTGGTTGTATAACTTTAATAAAGTTTTACCTTCAAATCCTTTCTCAGTCATTTACGACTTCATGGCCCTTCGAGTAACTCAAATTTCTCAGCATCAGTTTTCTCATCTATAATGTGGGAATAATAATAATAGCACTGCCTACTTCCCAAGCTTGTTACAAAGCAAACAAGATAATAATTATAAAAATACTTAGTAAACAGTTACATAAATGTTAACTTTAAAATTTCAAGGGGTTGGAAATAGTGCTACTTATAGTCTCCTATTGAGTCAGATGTAGTATGACTTTAAATTTCATTAATTGTAATGATTAAATAATAATTTATAATTACAAAGTATTGATACTCTCCTTTTTGTCTTCCTTTAGCATATACTATCTGATTTTTTTTCCCCTGAACCTTCAACATTCCTATGATTGCTGCCTCAATTCAACAGCTATTTAGATTTTCTATATGCCAAGGGGAAAAAACTAATTGAAGAATAAAATCCTACACTGTGTACAACTGCAAGACAGAGCATTTGCATTTACTGAAGATGACACCAAAGAAGTGTGTAGCAGTAGCTCTTTGTTCAGCTGTATTATCTTAACTGGAAATGAAAGTGATAGACAATGACCTCTGTTTGTCCGTCAAGTTCACTGGTTAAATGAGAGTGTTGCATTGAGAGGCATGTCTATGATGTAAACCAATTTTATGCTCCTATTTGTGATCTCCATGGATCCAAGATTACTGAATGTTAAGACAAAGGTTGGAGATGATGAAGCATTGGCATATCTTAGGAAATGGCTCATTTGTCATTTGTAACTAGAGTCGATGTATTATTACCCATTTACAGTTCATGTTATTTTAACCAGACAAAGTGAATTACTAACCAAGGCTGAGTTCTACTTTGCCTAAGTTTTGGATAGAAAAGTAAAGCATAACTATTCATATAGCCAGGATAATTTACATACATACTTGTGATGCCAGTGTTGTAAATGTCGTTTTATGATAGTGTGTATGTTTTCCATGTCTTCTAATGCAAGGTAATTTTTGTTAATGACTTTCTTTAAAAAATAGTAATAAAAAAATAAAAATAATAATAAAAAAATTCATTATGCTGAAGAAAAGAGGAAGGAGATCCTGAAGAGAAAAAAAACTCATTAGAAAGGAGGCCTTATTAAGGAAAAGGTAGCCAAAATCTTGAATTTGATTTTTAAATGGAGTAAGTAATGCTAAAGAAAAGTTAGCTGAGGGTGGGCCTGCTCAGGAAGCCATCATTATTCTCAAATGATCAAAGAAATGCATTTAAGATTAAAGTTTTAGCAAACTATTTTGAAAAACAAACAAACAAACAAAAACAGTTTTGGTTCAACAATGTGACTTTTCATCTATTGGTTTCTAGTTCTGCTGTGTGGTTTACTCACCTTCTTTTCTTATGTCCTTCATCTTTGTTATTTCACTTGTCATGAAAAATTTAGCAATATCATAGAGTTTGCTTCTAGTTTAGGAGCTCTACTTCTTTAAATACATGATATAGCTACAAAACATGATTCTTACACTGATTATATGTATAACCTTGAGCAAATTCCTTAATTTTTAAAAGCATGAATTTCCTCATTTATAAAATGAAAAGAGTAGATTATGGTGAAGAAAGTCTATTCCCACTGTTAACTAATAGGTCTACTATTCTGTATATTGATTGTTCATTTATTCTTTCAAGATTTTCATATTCTATGAATCACAAACATATAAGATCAGTGGAATAATACTAATATTAAAAAAAGCTATTTTCTGTGTATTTATGGTAGAGATAGCATGTTTTCCCTCATTCTCAAAGAAGGCCATGACATCAAAGTGGTGAGGCCATTACAAGAATTGGATTTCAGTGAGAGTTGACTATATGAAGTTACTAGTCTCATTTTCTCCTCCAAAGAAATCTAAGTTCATTGGTAAGATATAGATCATGGCAACTAGAGATGGCCATGAGTGATGGGGTAGGTGAAGATTATTGAAAGAACTATGGAGTTTCAGGAGTGGAACCAAGAAAAAGAAACTGCTTGAGCTCTCAAAGTTTCTCTCAAAAACCACATGAAATCAAGCCTCTGAAGAGAATCTGATAGAATGAAACCACTCTCCACTTCAAAATAGAATGGAAAAAAAAAAACTTAAAAAAAGTTCTTTTTGACTGGGGAAAAAGGGTGTTCAGCACAGCTCAGACAGATTTTGGGAAAGTCAGTGAGAGGACCTTAATCACAGCAAATTAGCAACTGAGACCCTTGATCCTGGCTCAAGAAAGGAGCAAACCAGTATGGCAGTCCCCAGTCCACTCAGAAGGTAAATTATAGAAAAAACAGATTATTTTTCTGGAAAAAAAGCACCTCAAAATGAATTAGCTCAAAGTTAAGGTTCAAAGTTGTATAAGAAATTGGGACAGATCCCCCTTTACTTCAAGAGTAAATCTTGATCTAAAAATAAAAAAGAGGAAATATTAAAAGAAAAAGAGAGAAAATGAGCAAGAAACAGAGAAGAATCTTGACTATAGAAAGTTACCATGGAGACAGGGAAGACCTGAAACACCAACTCAGGCAAGGGCAAAATGTCCACAGAAGAAATTTTAAAAAATGATATGGTCTCAATATTGGTTAGAGATTATTGGTTCGAGATATTGTTCTTGAGCTCAAAGTGTATTTTGTAAGTGCTCATAAAGGACTATAAAAAATAAGAGATGTAGGATAAAAAATGAAAAATGAAATGAAAAATTAGGAAGACAAAGTCAAAAGCTTGGAAAAGAAAGTCAATTCCTTAAAAATACAATTGGCCAAATAAAATAAAAAAATCACTGAAGAAAAAAAATCTTCAAAAGTGCAATTAACTAATTAAAAAAAGAGATACAAAGGATAACTGAAGAAAATCAAACATTAAAACCTATAATGGAACAAATGGAAGCTAATAACTCTACAAGACATGAAGGATCAGGCAAACACATAAAAAAGAATGAAAAATGAAGAAACAGTGAAATACCTCATTAGAAAAATAACAGACCAAGAAAATAGATCCAGAGGACACAATTTTAAAATTATTGGTCTTGCTGAAGGCCATGACCAAAAAAAAAAAAAAAAAAAAAAAAAAAAAAAAAGGAGCTTCCATTCTTCAAAAGATCATCAAGGAAAACTGCCCCAATACTCTAGAAACAAAATGGAAAATACCCATTGAAAGAATCCATCCATCACTTTCAAAAGGATATCCCACAAAGAATACCTCAAGGAACAATCAAAATCATAGAGCTTTTTTTCCCAACTATATGACAGCAAGTCTGATGATCAAATGAAATGAATATTTATAAAAATAAAACTTGCCCAGATTAACAGAACAGGATATAAATTACTTAAATAGTTCCATTTTGGAAAAAGAAATTGAACAAGACATTAACTAATTAACTTTTTAAGAAAAAATCTCCAGGGCTAGATGATTTCACAAGTGAATGCTAGCAAACATTTAAAAAACAATTAATTCAATACTAAGTAAACTATTGGAAAAATTTGTAAAGGAAAAGTCCTGCAAAGTTCCTTCTATGACAAAAATAAACCAAAACCAAAAAAATTACAATAATCTTCATAGTGGATATTGATGTAAAAAGTTTAAACAAAATATTAACAAAGAGCAATTTATCAGTAGAACAATATATTATGACAAGTGGGATTTATATCAGGAATGCAGGACTTGTTCAACATCAAGGAAACTATTACCATAATCAACCATATCATTAACAAAACCAATAGAAATCATCTCATAATGTCAATAGATGTAAAAAAAAAAGGTTTTGAGAAAATATAGTAACCATTCTTATTAAAATATTAGTGAGGATAGAGATTAAGGAAGCTTTCCTTAAAAGTATTAAGCAGTAACTATTTAAAACCAACAGCAAACATCATTTGTAATGGAGAGAAGCTGGACCCATTCCCAGTAATATCAAGGACACCACAAGGATGTCCATTATCACCACTCTTATTGAACACTGTATTAGTAATTTTGACTTTAGCAATAAGAAAAGAAATTAAATGAATTTTAATAGGCAATGAGGAAATAAAACTATCACTCTTTGTAGATGATACAATAATTTACTTTGAGAATCCTAGAAAATCATCGAAAATCATACTGGAAACAATTTACAGCCTTAGCAAAGTTGTAGGACATAAAATAAATCCACACAAATCATCATACTTTCTATATATTACTGACAAAGCCCATCAGGAAGAGATATGGAAATTCCATTTAAAATAACTATAAATAAAATAAAATATTTGAATGTGTATCTATCTGCCAAGACAAACCTAAGGACTATATAAACACAATTACAAAACATTTCTCATACAAATAAAGCCAGATCTAAACAACTGGAAAAATATCAATTGTTCATGGGTAGGCTGATCTAATATAATAAAAAAAGACAATTCTGTCTAAAGTTATCTACTTGTTCAGTATCACATCAGTCAACTGGCCAAATAATTATTTAATAGAACTATACATAATAATAAAAATTGTTTGAAACACTAAAAGATTAAGAATACCAAGGGAATTAAACTATACAAAGGATGGTGACTTGGCAGTAGCCAACCTAAAACTGTATTATAAAGCAGCAATCATCAAAACCATTTGGTACTGGCTAAGAAATAGAGTCATGGATCATTGTAATAGATTAGATACACATGACACAATGATCGAGACATATAGTAATCTAGTATTTGATAAATCTCCAAACTCCAGATTCTGGAATGAGAACTCATTATTAAAAAAAATACAGATAAAACTGGAAACTAATATGTCAGAAACTTTGCATAGTCCTACATCTAACACTCTATATGGAAATAAGCTAAACATAGGTACATGGTTTAGACATTAAGGATGTAACTATAAACAAATTAGTAGAGCAAGGGATAATTTACCTGATAGATTTTTAGAGAAGGGGACAATTTATAACAAAGAAGAACTACATAAGACAAACTTTGATTACATTAAATTAAAAAGTTTTGTACAAATAAAACCAATAGAAACAAGATTATAAGCGAGGTACAAAGTTGAGAAAAGATCTTTACAGTCAATGTTTCTGATAAAGGTCTCATTTATAAAATACATAAAGAACTGTGTCAAATTTATAAGAATATAAATCATTTCCCAATTGATAAATGATTAAAGAATATGAAAAGACAATTTTCAAATGATGAAATTAAAGACATCTTCAGTCATTTAAAAATACTCTAAATCACTATTGATAAAAGAAACGCACATTAAAACAGTTCTGATTTATTACCTCATACCTCTCAGATTGGCTAAGATGACAAGAAAAGATAATGTTGGAGGGGATGGGGGAAAACTGGGACATCAGTGCCTTGTTGGTGGAATTGTGAAATGAGCCAATCATTCTTGAGATCAATCTTGAGCTATGCCCAAAGGGTTAACAAACTGTGCATACCTTGACCTAGCAGTGCCAGTACTGGAGCTGTATCCCAAGGAAATCATAAAGGAGGGAATATTTGTAGCAGTTCTTTTTGTGACAGTAAAGGGTTGGAAAATGAGTAGATGCCCATCAATTGAGGAATAGCTGAATAAGATCTGATATATGAACTTAATGGAATATTGTTCTATAAAAATGATGAACAAGCTGATTTTATAAAGGTCTGGAAAGATTTACACAAACTGATGCTGATTGAAACAAGCATAACATGGAATACATTGTACACAATAATAGCAAGAATATGTGATGAACAACTATGAAAGACTTGGTTCTTCTTAGTGGTTCAATTATCCAAAGCAATCACAAAAGACTTTGGACAGAAAATGCCATCTGCATTCAGACAAAGAAGTATTAAAATTGTGAATCAACACATCCTCTGTACACTTTTTTTTCTGTTTTTTTTCTCTTCCATTTTTTCCCTTTTTGTTCTAATTTTTCTTTCCCAACATGATTCATAAATCAATGTATATCAAAATAAATATTTTTTAAAGAGTAGTATCAATTCACCAAATGACATAAAATGTGTTATTTTTTTCTTTTCAATTAGATTCAGAATGTGTAAGCATGCACATCCATGTATACTACACATCCATATGAATACACATAATGGTGCATAACCATCTGTTTGACAACTCTAATAGGCAAAAGTATAAAATTATATTTTGAGAAATATTTGAAAAAATAGATCCATTTTATTAGAAGTAATTCAGTTCTTCTGTAAATAAAAATGGGAAAATTTGTGTACATAGAATGGATCCTAAAAGTCTTTGCACGAGAATGGAACTACATAATTTACAATGGCAGAAAAAAACCTTGTATGTTATAGATTTAGAAATAGAAGGGGCCTCATGTAGTCCATTAGATCATGTAGTTCATGTACATTGTGTAGTTTTACCCACTTATTAGGAAATTGGGAAATTGAAGCCCAAAGAGGTGAAATGATTCACCTAAGATTCACTTAAAGAATCAATATCTGGAGTGAATAGATTGCATAACGAATAGAGCCTCATTTGGACTTAGGAGGATTTGAGTTTGACTTAAGCCTGAGACATTTCACACTTACTAGCTGAGTGATCTTGGGCAAGTCACTTAACCCAATTTCCTGATCTAAAAATTATTTGTAAAAAAATATAAAGAAGAATCAAGATCTATGTAAAACCTATCCACTTATAAAAATCATTAACCACTCATTCATTGACCTCCCTGCACCATCTAACATTTCTGCCTGGTGAATCTTTGACTCTCTATTAGGAGTATGCCTAATTATCCAAATCCTTACAGGATTTGTTATTATTAGAAGTATTGATGTTACCCCTATAAAGAGAAGAGTAGAGTGGAAGTGAAACCATATGATTATTCCTGAGGTGAGAATGAGTGCTGAGAGGGCTCCTGTGAGGGGTCATGGGCTAGGGTTTACTATGTGGTAAGCATGAGTTTGGTGGGTCATTAGGTTTTATCATATAGATGTGGATTGATTATATGATTAAGAATTATCGTGTAAGCACAGGCTTACTAGAAGAGTAAAAACATAGGCCTGAATCATAGCCATGGCCAGTTCTAGAATTGTGAAAAGGAAAAAAGTTAATGAATATAATTGAGGATAGTACGATGTTAATGGAGTCCACAGTCAAACCTTGATTCTAATTCGAGGTCTCCAAATAATCCTTCCACTTATATTCCTGATGACTACTAGCAAGCCTTGCTAATCTAGCCCAACCTCCTTCCATTAATCTTTTAGGGGAACTAATAGTTATCATAACTTCATTCTCCTGATCTAACTTCTCACACTAAAATGAAATAATTGGGTTTTTAAAATCTATTACTCTGTCCATTTGTCATATTGTCATTTTAAGTGTCAAACTAACAATATTAAAAATAATTTTAGCATTTAGAGGCATTATAGTCTAATGAAAAGAGAGCTAGATTTACCATCAAGAAAACTGATATTAATTTGAGTTCTTGTCTTTGTGTGCTAAATAGCACTGAACAAATAACCAAACCCAATGGGCCTTAGTTTTATCTTAAAAATGAAGGTCTGAACTAAGTAACCTAGGTCACTTTTAGCTCAGTATCTTCATTGGAAATCAAGGCTATAAATATCCATAAGGTTTAATTGGAAAATGAAAAGAAAATGAAAGTTACCTTTTTTTTTTTTTCAAAGTAACACTGGTAACAGTGCAGAAAACTTCTATTTGTGTTTAACTGTAAGGTAATAATTCAGCAGATACATGTTGTTGACTCAGTTCCTCTAAATTGACAATTGTTCTGAACTACTGTTTATAGAATCAAAATTTTTTTTGTTCAATGTGAGCAAAAGCCACATATATTATAATAATGCGTAAACAGGATGAAACCCCCAATTTGCTTTACCTCACTACAGCATTAAATGTCAAGGTGTCAAGTCATCCCTTCTGCTTTCATTGGCAAACATAAATTACTGCTAATAGAATGCACCAGTGAAATTTTCTGAATAACAAATGGCTTCAGAGAGCATTACCACATGAAGGAACTGGAGTATGCTTGAGATAATTTATGATACAAATATTTTCAAAAGCTGCCTGCTTGGGAAGTTGATTTCTAAATGTAAAATAAATAACTGACTGAGCTTCGTGTGCTCAACTCATCCTCTTGCAATTTCTGTCAAATCTTTAAGACTAGCATGGTTATGGCTGCAAAGCTGCAGTGTCCTATTGCCCTTAGAACCCCAAGCAATTGATGAATGGTTCCATTCAACATGAATCACATCCAGTCTATATACTAAAGCTCTTTCGGCCACAACAAGGAAGGATACATAGGCTGTCACATCTTTTTTTTTTTTTTTTTTCATCTCCATAATACATACCCTCTTTTTTGTTTCATTTTTAATAACTAGTTTATTCTTTACAAGAAACATGTTTATTTTCTTTGGGGGACCATAACAATCATCTGGTATAGGTAGGGATAATCCTCTTCTCTGGAAAATTATGAAATCAAATATTATAATGAAGGAGGAGGAAAGTAGTTGAAGAAGTTAATCTCAGTAAAAGCTGTGAAGAAAGAATAGGATATACATACATCATATGCATATACTAAATTGATGAGCCCCACCCTTTCATTATGATCAAAAAGTAGCTGGAATAAGGCAAGTAAAGGTGAAGGTGCCATGAGAGTTTCTGTTATTAGCCCCATATAAAAATGGAGCTTTCTTTTCATTAGCATTAGATCTGAATCAGAGAAGGCAGGAAATGTAAGTCAAAAGAATGTAAATGTGAGTAATCATACATATATACTGAGATGGGAGAATGGAAAAAGGGCACATATTTATTTTTGTATATAATGACCCCAGCTGTGTATCTGCATGGGGAAATGTAAGGACAATTGACTGAGCTTCAAAAAATATATTTTGTCTACGTCAGTTTATTTGTTTGAGGTAATAATTCCATATACTCATTCAGTGAGCCTTGAGTGTGGTGTTCACATGGATGGATCAGTTGTCTCAATAAAGGCTTATTATTGTTCCTAAGCAAAATAAATAAATATATAAATAAGATAAAAATTAAAATAAAAATAGATGAATAAACAAATTAAAATAAAAAAGATGAGGCAACTCAAGGTCAAGTTCATTCCCCTGAACATAATATATAAATACAAGTCTTTGCAGATGTCTATTTGTTATTGGCACTGTGGATAATTCCTGATAGGGAAACATCAAACTAAAATGCAAACCATAGATAATTTAATCTTAAAGAATAGTTTGAAGCATAGACAAAGTAGTGTGCCAAGACTTGTATAGCTATTTTATAAGCAGTAGGATTTATAATCAGATTTAGCTTGCTATATCCCAGCACTGCATTCTTTCTGCTCCTCTTTCTTCACCTTCTGCTGTTGATATTATTATTGCTATTTCTGTTATTAATTACTGCTATTGTTGATGCTATTACTACTTCTACTACTACTGCTACTAATGCTGCTGCTACAGCTATTATTACTCCTTCTATCTATTACTAACACTGTTACTACTAATTTTATTAATAATGTTATTCGTATTGCTGCTATGAATATAGAGGTGGTGATTAGACCAGGATCACAGGAAAGATTTTCATCTGAGATAGCATATAGGGTAATGAAAAAGTAATACATTACAAATTTAAGGGCTAGAATGAATCTTAAAGAGGATCTAGTCTTAAAACGTCTAAGTTGGAGAGAAAAACTTAAAGCCCTGATCTATATTGTATCTTTCCTAAGATCACATAAGATTACAACTTCATTACCTGACGTGAGGAGGATTTAGACTTGAAAGGTTTATGCCATATCTAAATGATCATCTGGATAACTTGTGAGAGGTTAGAAAATAAGTCTGAATAATTCTCTAACTCCTCTTCAGAATTATCAGATGCTTTGGAATTATAGAATAGTTGAGAATAATTATTTGTTATTGCTTATTAGGAAAAAGTGAAAGGATCATAAATTTCCTATGGGATGATAGTACAGATTTTTTTCCCCCTCTATCTCCTCCCCCACAAAACAATTAATATAGTACCAACTACTGTAAATAATTATAATTCCTGGACAGTAAAGATGGGGTAGATGGTTAAAATGTCAATGATTACTTTCAGTCTGATTGAAATTAAAAAAAAAAAAACTCGCTCTATTATATGAAAGAATTTCCTGTAACAGAAACTAACTGAACACTGCAGAGATAAACTCTTTACAATGCAGCAGTATGCAGTTTGCTGCAGCCTATCAGTATAATCTCTGTCACACAATATTTCATCACATGTCTTTCCATAATGGTTCACTGCAGTAGAAGTGTTGTGCTACCATTACAGAAACTGTGGGAAAGGCAGAAAATACAGGGCACCTAAAAATTAGAAACATTATTTTCATGCATATTTATGTATCTGTGATCGGCTGGCATGTTAGTAAGGAATGATTTTTCTGACATCAAGTTTAAATCTTCCCCTCTTTAACAATGACCTATTTCCTACTTTTGTACTCTGGAGCTAAATAGAAAAGTCTAATTCCTCATTCATGATCTAGCATTCTAGCATTCCCCCCCCCCCCAGGCTAAATATCTTCCTCTACTTCAAATAAAAAACATGATTTCAATGTTTTCTCTTTCCTGGTTTCTTGTCTTTAGTTCTTTATCAATGTCTTTCTTAATGTGGAGTGACTTGATTTATCAGTTTCTTATAATCATTCTCATATTTTGTAAAATATGATGACCATAAGTTTAAAAAGTATGCATGTTTATCTTTATTTTTTTTAAAAAAGGAAGATCGCAATCAATATTTTCCCAATGATAGCCAACTTGTGTTCCTTCTCATTACTATCTGGTCTCCAGACCACTTTCTAGATAATATGCATAAATTACTGTTATAATTTCATACCTATTCTACATGAAATTTTCAATTGCTCCTTATTAAAAAGAAAATAAAATTATGTTATAGATAATAATCACACATATTTCTGCATATATATGTATATATATGCATATTTAAGTCATATGATATATCATGAATAAAAAATTAAATTCCTTACCTTTGTATTCAAGTCCCAAGAAAAGAAAACTTCAGTTTCTTGGCATAGTGTTATCATATATTAATTTAAAATATTAAACAATCCTGACAAAGCTAATACTCTCCATGTTTTACATTTATCTTCTTTTCTTCTTCTATATTCTTATATTTCCTTATATTTTTCCTTTATATTTATCCATTATATCTTTTATATATATATCCTTTATATATATCTCCTTTGTATCATAGGGGAAGTTCTATTTTCATCACCCTTAATGGATTATAAGTCTTGCAAAGGAATTATCTCTATTGTATCTATATTTGATTCATTTTTTCTGTCTCTAGCATGAAGCAAAAGATCTTATAGCAATTGCTGGCAAAATGTGTACTGACTTTGTTTTTTGACAACTCTAAGAAAAATATATTATACATATATGCATGAAACTGATTATATTTTATATGTACAACTAATAAATTCACTAAAGATTACTTCATCTTTATTATTAACTCAGATCAGAATCACCATATGTATTTTGGGCAATGGTAAAGCATCAGAGTCATTGAAGGTAACTATTTAAATTTTATGTTATGTTACTTTGTAGGATTTTACAAAGTAATGTTAAAGAAGAATTATAGAAGAGGAATGAACTGTCAAATACATCTTAGTGTGAATTTTTAAAATTTATGCATTTTTAATATATAGTTTATACCAAGAGACATTAATTGTGTTTAATTTTGAGAGTATTCTTAAATAAATAAAAAATAAAAAAAATGTTTAAAATTTAATAAAAATTAATATATATTACTTTTGAAAGTATAAGGTAGCAAAATATGATTTGTTGCTCTAAATATGGTATCTTTTGAAATTGCTTTAAGAACAACTGAATCATTTCTAATTAGTGGCAGGATGTTACATAACCCTAAAGTCTTAAGGTATTAACAACAACAACAAAAATAAAAAGCACATACACATCACCTACAGATTTATGCAAATCTTTCTTTTATAGAAAGAATTGTGGTCTTTTTTGGATCAGTTTTGTCTGAAAGAAGCTGTATTTGACAATATTGCTGAGGGGTTCCAGACCTTCCCATCTTCTGGACCCTTTCCTACAACTTCTGTATCCAAGTCCCAACCTGTAACTCTGTTTGCCAAATCTCCCTGAGTAGCTCAAGAAAAACTACTGTAAAGGAAGCAAACATTGTGTGAATATGCTTGAAGGTGATATACAGAGAGACAGACCTATAAGACCGACAAACCAAAAAAGATGGAGAATAGGCAGCTGTACCTTCAATCCAGGTCACATGGGTAAAGTCTGTGAAGGAAGGGGATGGTTCCCTAACTTCCCATTAAATTCAATGTTTTCATTACAAAAATGGTCACATGATAATAATATATTCTAATTATCTAATATCAAATGTAGTTTGGAATAAAATTGTGCAGATTCTTTTCTAATACTAAGACAGAGTCAAGTGTAATGAAAAGATTTCTGGACTTACTGTCTGAAGACATAATCATTGTCCATTTCCACTCCCATCTAATATATCATCCTTGTCAAGTGACTTTCAATGTTACCTAATCTTTCTGGATTTTTCTTTATCTTAAAGCAGGATAATATTCTTTCCAATAAGTGCTTACTTATAAGGTAAATGTGAGGAGCAAATCAGAGGGAATCTTTAATTTTCTTCTTAATAATTTAAAGCATTATATAACAGAAATTGTTATTCTAAATTTGAGTTGAGTCTTATTTCTTCTGCTTTGGCTGCAGGCATTCGTAGCTTTTTAACCATCATAAACCAAAAAACACAGAGGGGACATGTTTTGCCTTTTTTATTTCAGTTAGTTCACCCTGTTTTTCCCTGAATTTCTAGAAATCATAACTCCCCAAATCAGAGTCAGAACAAATTATACAATGGAATCAATAACGCAAAAGAAAGAAATAATATAAGTAATTGGATTCTGATTGATTTTAGTATTATCTTGATCCTGAAAAGGGATCAACACTCTTCCTGCTAAACACACTTCATACCTTGATACAGGGAAGTATGCAGGCCTTGGAAGTGGGGAATAGTAGACTTTCAATGAGGCATGATGCTTCATATCTTAGACACAGCCATTGCATTAGTCAGTACTCTTAATTGTTTCTCCCTACTCTCATATGTTACAAGAAAATCAAATGGCAAGGGAAGGATAGTAGCATAATAGTGTTTGTCCTTCATTTCTGAAAATGACTAATGACATAATGGGTTACTGTATTAACCTGTGTAAGAATTAATTTATATTAATTTATGTGAAGCAGAGTTGCATAAAGCCATCAGCCTTATCTTCTCTTCCAGAGTAATTGAAATCCAGTAGCAATGCAAAAGTCAAGATAACTGCTGAAGATCCAGGTGCAGTGAATGATCTTGGCATTTTTAATGTCTGGCCAAGCTCTAAGCATTCTACAGCACTAGCCACCATCACCTTCATAGCCATTAGAAAAAGTTGCTTTCCTCTACCCATTATGCCTGGGGAAATTTTCACATGCTTGGAGGAAAACATCACTGTAACTCACCAATGGGTTTGAGGCCCATTGGTTACCCTCAACTTGGTTTGACCTGTCTGCTGAGATGGGTTACAAGTTTGTGGCTAGTGCTACAGCTTCATAGAACAACAGGTGAAAGTTCAGTGCCAGGTAGATGCCAACAATACATGAGCAAGCCTGAAAAGTGACTCAGCAAGTGCTCACACAAGAAATACTAGACCTCATTGAATACCCTATATACCCCATCTAGAAAATAATGTGATGATAAGAGAGAAATCATGGGTAATACACTTTTTAAATGTTTCTGAATATATATAATAAAATAAACTTCACTAAAGTTCCATTTTAATGTCCTACCATACTGGATAGATATAATGGGCTGAAACTGAGTTGATGCATTGAAGTCCAAGCACTTAAGGCTAATTACCAATTGGACAATACTCTATTAGCATATGCTTGAAGAAAGAATGGCCCTGCCCACTACTCTGTGCAAGTTTGATCTGTTTGGTGTATAGAGAGATTGAGGCAGGATTTAGAGGGTGGAGTGAGAAAGCCAGAGTCACTCCTGGGAGATTCCTGTCACAATTCCTCTCACTTCATATCTCCATTCCATTCACGTCCAAAAAGAATAAAGATCAAGGACTTTTTCTGATCCTAACTCCAGCTGATTCTAAAGTATCCAGGGTGTAATGCGGTCATCACAGATATAGGAATACCTAAGAAAGTTTGAGTCATTTGCCAAAGATTAAATTATCATTGCCCTCGTATATATGCATGTATGCCCATGAGTGTATGTATGTATATATTATTGTCAAATTACATTTGGCATCTATTTACTAAAGAATGAAAGATGTATAACCTGCTTTGGTTAAGGACTGATAAAGTCACTGCTGTTTAAATGTATAATCTAAGTTTCTTCATCACATTAGATACATAATTTGATAAACATAGTAACTGTATATTAAAGTTTACACTGTTGGTGGAATTGTGAATACATCTAACCATTCTGGAGAGTAATTTGGAATTATACTCAAAAAGTTATCAAACTGTGCATACCCTTTAATCCAGCAGGGTTTCTACTCTGCTTATACCCCAAAGAGATTCTAAAGAAGGAAAAGGGACCTGTATGTGCAAGAATGTTTGTGGCAGCTCTCTTTGTAGTGGCCAGAAACTGGAAACTGAGTGGATGCCCATCAATTGGAGAATGGCTGAATAAGTTGTGGTATATGAATATTATGGAATATTATTGTTCTGTAAAAAATGACCAACAGGATGATTTCAGAAAGGCCTGGAGAGCCTTACATGAATTGATGCTGAGTGAAATGAGCAGTACCTGGAGATCATTATATACTTCAACAACAATTCTATATGATGATCAATTCTGATGGACTGGCCATCTTCAGCAATGAGATGAACCAAATCAGTTCCAATGGAGCAATAGTGAATTGAACCAGCTACACCCAGCTAAAGAACTCTGGGAGATGACTAAGAATCATTACATTGAATTCCCAATCCCTATATTCTTGCCCATCTGCATTTTTGATTTCCTTCACAAGCTAATTTCACAATATTTCAGAGTCCAATTCTTTTTGTACAGCAAAATAATGGTTTGGACATGTATACATATAATATATTTAACTTATACTTCAACATATTTAGCATGTATTAATCAACCTGCTATCTGGGGTAAAGGGTGGGGGGAAGGAGAGAAAAAGTTGGAATAAAAGGTCTTGCAATTGTCAATGGTGAAACATTACCCATGAATATATCTTGTAAATAAAAAGGTATAATAATAAAAAGGCTATAATAAAAAAAAATGATCACATGACTTGGAATATAATACTCCAGAGAGCAAAGAATTTAGAGTATAAGAATGAATCACCTACCTTGCAAAAACTAAATATAATCTGTCACAGTGAAAAATTGAAATTCAATGATATAAAACATTTTCAAGCATTCTTCATGCAAAAACCAGAGGTGAATTGAAAATTAGACTTTCAAACACAAAGATTCTAGACAAGCATGAAAAGTTACACAGTAATATCAAAATTATAAGGGATTTAATAAAGAAATCAAAGATAACTAGTGTTGTATGAAAAAATCCTCTAACTCACTATTGATTGGAGAAAGGCAATTTAAATAAATTTGAAGTACTACCATATACCTATTAAATTTGCTAATGGAAGATAAAAAGAAAATAACAAATATTGGAGATTTTGGATAAATGAGACAGTAATGCATTGTTGTTGGAGTTGTCAGCTGACATTTTTTTTCCTTATTTTTTAATTATTTTAATTATTAATGCTTTTTATTTTCAAAACACATGTATGGATAATTTTTCAACATTGATGCTTGTATAATCTTGTGTTCCAAATTTTCTTGTCCTTTCCCCAACCCTTTCCCCTAGATGGCAAGTAATCCAATATATTTTACACATGTTAAAATATGTTAGTTCCAAAGTATGTAAACATATTTGTACAATTATCTTGCTGCACAAGAAAGATAAGATCAAAAAGGAAAGAAAATGAATAAGACAACAAAATGCAAATGAACAACAACAAAAAGAGTGAAAATGTTATGTTATGACTCACAGTCAGTTCCTGCAGTCTTCTCTCTGGGTATAAATGACTCTCTTCATTACTAGATCATTAAAACTGACCTCAATCATCTCCTTGCTGGAAAGAATCACATCCATCAGAATTGATCATCATAGAATATTATTGTTGCCCTATAGAATATATCTTTTGTTTCTGCTCATTTCACTTAGCATCAGTTCATTTAAGTCTCTCCATGCCTCTCTAAAATCATTCTGCTAATTGTTTCTTATAAAAATAATATTGCATAACATTCATATACAATAACTTATTCAGCCAATCTCCAGCTGATGGGTATCCACTTATTTTCCAGTTTCTTGCCACTAGAAAAGGGCTGCCACAAACCATTTTGCACATGTGGGTACCTTTCCCTCCTTTAAGATTGTTTTGGGATATAGGCCCAGTAGAAAAACTGCTGGATGAAGGGGTATGCATAGTTTGATAAATGTATGAGTATAGTTCCAAATTGCTCTCCAGAATGACTGCATCCATTCACTATGCCACCAACAATGTATTAGTGTCCCAGTTTTCCCACATACCCTCCAATATTTGTCATTATCTTTTCTTGTCATTTATCCAGTCTGAGAGGTGTGAAATGGTAGCTAGAGTTGTTTTAATTTGCATTTCTCTGATCAATAGTGATTTAGAATACCTTAAAATTGTCTCTTCATATCCTTTGCCCATTTGTCAACTAGAAAATGGCTTGGGATCTTATAAATTTGAGTCAGTTCTCTATATATTTTAGAAATGAGGCCTTTATCAGAATCTTAAATGTAAAAATGTTTCCCCAAGTTATTGCTTCCCCTCTAATCTTGTCTGCATTAGTTTTCTTTATATAAAACCTTTTTAGTATAATATAATCAACTACTTGGTATTCAATCTTCTTTGGTCAAAAATGTCTTCCATCTTCACAGTTCTTACAGATAAACTATTCTATGTTCTTCTGATTCAACCTTATCTTGATATAGGTTTTAGGTGTGGGTCAATGTCTAATTTCTGCCATTATAGTTTCCAATTTTCCCAACTTTTTTTTTTTTTTGTTAAATAGTAAGTTCTTATCCTAAAAGCAGGAATCTTTGATTTTTTTCAAACCCCAAAATTGTTGTTTTGCCTCATGAACCTAACCTATCCCACTGATTGACTTCTCTTTCTTAGAGAGTACCAAATAGTTTTGATAACTGTTGCTTTATAATATAGTTTTAGGTCTGGCAGAGATAGGCCACCTTCATTCGCATTTTTCATGAGTTTCCTTGAAATTCTTGACCTTTTGTTCTTCCAGATGAACATTGTTATTATTTTTTCTAGATTTGTAAAATAATTTCTTAGGCGTTTGATTGGTATGGCACTAAATAAGTAGATTAATTTAAGTAGTGTTATTATTTTCATTACATTCACTCAGTCTACCCATGAGAACTTGATATTTTTCCAACTTAATAGATCTGACTTTATTTTTGTGGAAAGTACTTTGTAGTTGTGTTCATATAGTTCCTGACTTTCCCTTGGCAGATAAATTCCTAAATATTTTATGCTATCTTCAGTTGTTTTGAATGGAATCCTGCTTTCTTTGCTTGACCTGAAGTTTGATAGAATTCTGCTCCAGGCCTCTACTTTCATTCTGTATATATCACTCTATTTTAAATGTTTTTTTTTTTTTTTTTTGTTTTTTTTTGTAAACAACACATTGTAAAATTCTGGCTTTTAATCCAGTCTGCTATCTGCTTCTGTTTTATGGGGGAATCTATCCCATTCACATTCACAGTTAAAATAACTAATTCTGTATTTTCTGCCATCTTATTTACCCCACGTTATGGTTCTCTTTTTCCTTTCCCCCTTTCCCTCTATCCTAGTACCTTGCTTCTGAATACCATCTCCCTTAAACAACTTTCCTCTTTTAGAGACCTTCCCCCTTTCTTACACCTTTCCCCTACTACTTTTTCCCCTTATATTAGCCTTTCCCTTTCCTTTTCCCTTTCCCCTCTCACTTTCTTATAAGGTGAGATAAGTTTCTCTGTGAAATCAAATATGTCTGATATTCTCTTTATGAGCCAAATCTTAAGAGAGTAAGATTCACACAATGCTTATACTCTTATTTTCTTCTTCTTTGTCTCTTTGTGAGTGTGATTTACCTTATTTTACCTCCTTTTTCAATACAATCCCCTTTCCACCTCTAGTTTCTTTTTCATGTTATCATAATAAAATCAAATTATACCCACAGTCTGTAAGTGTTCACATAACAGAAATATTGTTTTCAAGAGTTTTTTTTTTCCTTTTTACCTTGTTATGCTTCTCTTTTGTTCAGTGTTTGGAAATCAATTTGTTTTTGTTCTGGTCTGCTCTTTTAATCAGGAATAGATGAAATTCACCTGTATCATTGAATGCCCATCTTCTTTCATAAAAGATAATGCTCATTTTAGCTGACTAGTTTATTCTTTTCAGTAATCCAAGTTCCTTTGCCTTTCAGAATAAAAAAATTCAGGCCCTTCAATCCTTTAAGTTGGAAGTTTCCAGGTCCTGGGTAATCTTGATTGTGACTCCTTGGTTTTTAAATTGTTTCTTTCTGGATGTTTACATTTTTTTCCCCTTAGTCCGATTGTTCTGAAATTTAGCCATGATATTCCTTGGTGTTTTCATTTTGGGGTCTCTTTCAGGAGATTTTCAGGAGATTGAATTCTTTCAATGGCTATTTTACCTTTTGATTCTAGGCCATCAGGGTTTTTTTCCTTTATTATTTCTTGTAAGATAAGGTCTAGGTTATTTTTTTTTCATTATGGCTTTCAGGAAGTCCAATAATCCTTAGATTCACCCTTCTAGATCTATTTTCCTGATCAGATGTTTTTTTTCCTAGGAGGTATTTCATATACAAAAGCTCCTTATGTATTTGATCAATTGAATTTTTAAATGAGTTGTTTTATTCATTGTATTTTTCCCATTTCACATATTCTGTTTTTTAGCAAGTTGGTTTCTTTTTTTTTTTTTCATATATATTTTGTAAGGAATTATATGCTTTTCCCACTTCATCAAATCTATTTTCAAGTTATTTTCTTCAGAAAATTTTGGTGTTTCCTTTTCCATACTTTCTTGCAAGTATACAATTATTCTATAGAGGAATTTGGAACTATACATACTCTTTAACCTAGCCACATCACTCACTACTAGTTCTATATTATAAAAGAGATAAAATACAAAAAAGGGAGAATATATATATATATATATATATATATATATATATATATATACGTAGATACACACACACACATATATATATTTATATTTAAATGTATGTATGTATATATACATATACACACACAAAATATTTCTTGCAGCTTTGCTCTAGTGGCAAAGAATCGGAAGTTAAAGGGATGCCTATTAGTAGGAAATGGCTGAAATACTATGATATTATAAGAAATGATGTGTGGGAAGCTCTCAAAAAAACCCTGAAAAGTCTTCAATTAGCTGAAGAAAAATGAAGTGTACTATATACAAAGTCACAGAAATATTGTAAGATGATCAATTGTGAATGACAGCATTTTTGAGCAATACAATGATTCAAGACAACTGTGAGGATCATATCATAGAAAATGTCTTCATAGTGCCTGAAGTCAGATCAAAACATACTTTTTAAAGTTTAATTTTATGAGGTTTTGTTATTGATGCTTTTTGGTTTATACTTTATTTCATAAAATGGCTACTACAGAAATGTTTTGCATAACTGCACATGTATAAACTGTATAGAATTGTTTGAACTCTCAATGGAGGTAGAGTATGAGGGTGAAAGGAGTGAATCTGGCCCTCAAAGTTTTAAAACCAAAGTTAAATATTTTTTACATATAACTAAGAAAAAATAAAATACTAAATAAACTTATAAAATATGTAAATTGAAAAAATGTAAAATATGAGAACTGTGTACCAAATGCTATGCTGTTTATGATAACTAATAAAAACTGTTCTTGCTTTCAATAACCTCACAGACTAATGTGAGAGAAAATATGCAAATAACTATATATACATAAATAATAGGATAAATTTGAAATAATCTACAGAGGGAAGCCATTAACATAAGTGGGATTAGGAAAGTCTTTCTGTAGATTTGATTTTAGATGAGTTTTGAATGAAGTTAGTAAGCAGAAATGAGATCGGAGAATATTCCATGCAGGTTGGGTAGCCATCCAAAAGTAGGCAATTGGAAGATGGAGTGTCTTATTCCCAAAAGAGCAAAGGGTTAAGTGTCACTTACTAGGAATATTAATCCTCTTTCTATGAAGCCATGTTAATTCTCAGCTAATTCATATCGTATCAGTTAACATTATTTACCATGTACTTAGTATTCAAAGCTGGGGACTAGTTTAAGAGTATAATGTCACAACATCTCTGGGTATGGTTTCTCCTTTGTAAAGTGAGAGGGTTAGAATATATACTTTAAGGGTTCTATTTGCCTCTTTGTCAAAGTCTTTGCTCTTCACTAAAGGTTTATATACATTCTGAAGATATCTAAAATTAATTATTATCTCATCTATTCTGATTCAATTAAAGCCTCAGAATGCCACTATATGTTCTCCACAAAAAATACCCATCAACTAAGTTATTTCATCAGTCTGTCTAATTTGCCCCTACTTAGATGATATCATATAATATCACCACGTTAACTTTCTCTGCCTTCAGAGTCATATACTCTTCTTATAGACACTTAGACACATAGGATAGCAAATATGGAACCAATATTCTTTATGTAGAAAATGGTGTGAATTCATACCTAAACACAACCATTCAATAACTCTTTTTACTAATGGGTCTCTTTCTCTAATCTTCTTTCCCTCCTCCAGGAACCAATTCAGTCCTGTTGACTTATAGTAAAAGAATTCAATTTTCCAACAGCGTCAAGAGAACAGTGCAAAGAAGGGAGAGGGAGCACTCTGTTCCCTCTCCCTTCTTTGCACTTGCTGTAGGGATAGATGGAGATTCAAGCATGGAAAAGTGCTGGGGGAAGAGTGAGGAAAAAAAAAAAGAAAGCATAAAGGAAAGAAGAAAAAAAAATGTTAGTGAGAGGTGGTGCGCACATGTGATAGCGCATCCACATCCAGCAGGCCCCCTGCCCCAATCCTTGTGGTCCCAAACATCAGGATGATGGGAGATGGGAAAATACATAAGGAAAATTGACTTTCCTTCCTAAGAACCTTCAGAGCACACATGACTTAGAGTACTATACTAATAGCTTTCCAAATAACAGATAAAATAATAGTATGGATATTCCAATTGATATAATAATTGGTTGTTGTTCAGTCAGTTCAATTGTACCTGATTCTTTGTGACGCTATTTGAAGTTTTCTTGGCAAAGATACTAGACTAGTTTACCATCTTTTCTAGAGTAAATGGAAGCAAACTTCTACTAGGTCACATAGCTAGTAAGTTTCTGAGACTGGATTTGAACTCAAGAAGAAGAGTTTTCCTGAATACAGACCCAATGCTGTAACATTATATTATCTACCAATTGAATGTCCCCCTGATCTTTTGTTTTGTTATCAGTTCCCCCATTAGTTTTATTTTTTTTTTGTACTTTAGTATTTTTTCTAATTATATGTGTAGTTTTTAACATTCTATTTTGTAAGTTTTTTGAGTAATGAATTTTTTCCCTCATTTCCTTTATCCCCTTCCCCAAAGATAGCAACTAATCTGATATAGGCCATACATGTCAAATCATATTAAACATGTTTACATGATATTATATTGTAAAAAATGGTTCAGAATAAAAGGGGAAAAACAAGGAAGAAAAATATAAAAGCAAATTGAAAATAAAATGTTTTGGTCTATAGTCAGACTTTATAATTATTTATCTAGTTATGGATACCATTTTCCCATCATTAGTCTATTGAATTTGTTTCAGATCATTGCATTGCTGAGAAGAACTAATTCTATCATAGTTGGTCATTATCCAATGTTGCTGTTGCCATGTAAATATTTTTTTCCTGGTTTTGCTCACTTCACTCAGCATCACTTCATGTAAGACTTATAGATTTTTTCTGAAATCTACCTGCTCATCATTTCTTATGGAGCAATACTATTCTATTAAATTCAAATATCACAATTTGAATTAATGACGATTAGCCTAATTCAATGAAATGTACATTGTTAAGTAATCACGGCCAATGTCAAGATAAACTTGGCAAATTGGCATAACTTTTATTCATCCATTCTCCAACTGATGGACAACTGAGGATAATTTCCAGTTCTTTACCACCATAGAAAGAGCTACTAAAATATTTTTTACATAAATCCTTTTTGATTTTTTTATGATCTCTTTGGGATAAAGTAATTGTATTGCTGGATGAATGAGTATACACAGTCTCAAATTGTTCAGATTTAGTTGGATCAGTTCATACTTCCATCAACAATGAATTATTATTCCAATTCTTCCACATCTTCTCCAACATTCATGCTTCCTTATTATCATATCAGTTCATCTGATAGATCTGAGGTAGTATCTCAAAGCTGTTTTAATTTGCATTTCTCTAATCAAGCAAAATTTAAAGCATTTCATAGGACTATGAATAACTTTAATTTTTTCATCTGAAAACTACCTCTTCATATCCTTTGACCTTTTCTCAATTGGGAAATTATTGGTATTTTTACACATTTGACTCGCTTCTCTATATTTTCAGAAATGAGATATTTATCAGAAACACTGACTGTGAAAATTGATTCCCAGTTTTATCTTTCCTTCTAATCTTTGTTACATTGTTTTTTTTTTGTGCATGTAAAAACTTTTTTGAATTTAATATATATCAAAATTATGAACTTTGCATTCCATGAAGTCCTCTATCTCTTGTTTGGTCATAATTTCTTCCCTTTTCCATGCATCTGACAGGTGAACTCTTTCATGCTCTTCTAATTTGCTTATAATCTCACCTTTTAAATCTAAATCATGAACTCATTTCAACTTTATTTTGGCAGGTGGTATGAGATGTTGGTCTATGATTAGTTTTTGTCATATTCTTTTCCAGTTTTTTCCAATAAAATGGTGACTTTTATCTCAGAAAAAGGAGTTTCTTTTGATTTATCAAATAGGCAATTTCTATTGTAACTTACTACTTACTATGTCTTGCATACCTAATCTGTGCCACAACCTACCACCGTATTTATTACCTAATAGTTTTGATGATTGTAGCTTTATAATGCATACATACATACATACATATATATAGTATACATATATATACACACAATATACATATATACCCACACACACATTATATATATATATAGATCTGCTTTGTCTAGGTCATTTTCCTTTTACATTTTTTCCCACATTAATCCCCTTGATATTCTTGGTCTTTTGTTTTTCCAAGATGCATTTTGATATTATTTTTGTAATTCTGTAAAATACATTCATATTTATTTGAAATAGGACTAAATAAGTAAATTAATTTAGGCACCATTATCAGTTTTTATTATATTAGTTTAAACCACCATGAGTCATTGATATTTTTTCAATTGTTTATATCTATTTGTGTGAAAAGTTTTTCCAGTTGTCTTCACAGTTCTTGAGTTTGTATTTTATATTTTATATTGTCTATAGCTATTTTAAATTTAATTTCTTTTTCTATTTCTTAATGCTGGACTTTATTGGTAATACACACAATTATCAGATATGCTTTTCAGTAACTTCATTGTTACCATGATAGTGTTCTAAGGTCATATTTTCTCCATCAAAATCTTGTGGCATGTCTACCACCACTGGCCACGTACTGCTGTCCCTATTGTACATCTGTTCAGCTGCAAGACTTCCTGGGTCAGTTTTGGAGCAATTAGACCTATGAAAAACATAACTAATTATGCTAGAGAGTTTACAAGATGAAATAACCATGATCCATATGGCTTTAGGTTATTGGAAGGTTGCAACATCTTTAAGTATGAAACCAGAATATGTCCAGGCTAATAAAATTGTCTGTTTTTTTTACGTGTGTGTTTCTATGTTAAGTGCTTCCTGGATGACTGTGGGAAAAGTAACAAAGCTCATTGCTTTAAAAAAATAATAAATAAAGTCTTCTTTTTTCTTTTCTTTTCTTTTCTTTTCTTTTTTTTTTTTTTTTAGTCTAAGACAAATTGGAATGAGCCAGTCTCACATGCCAACTTCTTTTCTACTTTCTGAGCAAAGAATCTTCTATGAGGTCAGTCCTTCTCACTGAGTAATTTTAAGGTAAAGATTTGTTCTTTCCCACACACACACACATTCTACTGCTGTGTCTAGGCCAGATCAGACAAATCAGAAATATATTTTCTCTGGGACCTGAAAAAGAACTGAAAATGCAATGGAAAAGAGAGACAGATCATGCTATTTTAGGCATAAGTGGGTATCTATGACAATTATGCATGGGGAGAAGATTCTGAAACAATGGCACAATTCATGCAACACCCCAAAATTATAATCATATGTTAATGATTATTAACCTAATGCAATGTACGTACAATGTAAGTAATCATCAGTAATGTCAAGCTTGGATAAATTGACATAGCTTTTTTAATATTCCAATAAATTATGATTAGCAAAGGACTGCTTTTTTATTTGTGAAAATGAAATTAAATCAGACTACCCCCACAACTCATCCTGACCCATGCAATGCACAAGGAAATCAAATTAGCGCTGTTGAACTATAACTGACACTCATAAAGAACCTGTTTTCTCCAGACATTGCTCTTTTCTCATGGCTACCTCTCTGTTTCCTCAAAAAAGTAAAAAGACAAAACTCTAAGGGGAGAAAAAGAGAATTTTTGATTTGTGATAATCTGTACTTCAAGCAGTACAATGAGCTACAAAACTTAGGAAGTACTGAGAGAATTGCTTTTCTCTCCAGAAGAGAGAAGGGATATTATTATTTACGGCTATTTGCCCTGCAGAGCATATGGATCTTCTGTATGGGCATACTGGGTGTTTGGGCAATATATCATTTCTCCTTTAAGTAGATATTAATGTTTCTTGTCCATTTTATCAGTTTCCAGTGGCTTCTGAAGTTATTATAGCAAAGTGTAAGATATCTGTCAGAACAGATGTCCTTTAAATGGCTATATAGGGCCAATATAGTTTGATATCACATGTCTTGCCATCAAATATTTTCCTCACTGCATGCATTTTGCTGAATTTCATCATTTTGCTATCATTTTCTCAATGTATTATATGACTCTTAAGGAGGGGTGAAACAGCCTAGCCAACAGACTAGGGCTTATCTCATAGTATTTTTCCCCATGTAGGATCTTAAGTCACAAAATCACAGAATCTTAGAATTGAAAGAGCAATCAGGGAACAGTGAATCCAATCTAACTAGTTTAACTAGTTAGGCAAGGCAGCCCATTCTACTTTTGTATTACAATGATTATTAGAAAGATTTAACTAAATTCAAATGTACATAATAATAACAACAATAATAATATAGGATAGAATTATTTAAAGTTTGCAAAATGTTTATATATCAGATCTTACTTGATCTTTACAAAAACCTTGTGAGGAAATGCTATTATTATCCCCATTTTACAAATGAGGAAACTGAGGCAGAACAGTTAATTGACTTGCCTACAGTTGCACAGCTACCACATATCAGAGGCAGGACTTGACCCCAGGTCTAGTTTCTTGGAGTATTTGAAAAAAAAATTTGTCCATAATTACTTTGTCATATGTCTTCACCTTTCTATTCACCTGGGCTCAAAACTTATATCATCCTTCATTCTTCTCTCAATCTTCTTAACTCCCCATGTGGAATAATTTCTCAAGTTGGGCCATTTTTATTTCTAGAATATCTCACATCTGTCCCCTTCTTTCATTAATACAACCACAACTGTAATCCAAAAGTTCATTTACTTTTATCTGGACCATTGCAAAAGCCTTCTAATTGAAAGTCAATATCTAAATTGATATTCCAAAAACACTGCTACTGTACTCCCATTTCAGTTAAAAGTCCAGTTGCTTTTTGATGGCTCTATGATCAAATATAAATTCCTCTATTTGCTTTCAAAGCCCCTTCACAACATGCTTCCAATTTCCTTTCCAGTTTTATTACCCACTGCTTCCTTTCCCTTCCCATACTCTCTGAGCCATCTGGGTGTCTTCTTATTGAATGTATGCATGAACAAGCATGCATTTATTAAGTTTCAACTATATGTCAGGAAATGACAGGTAATAAGTATTAAGGATAGAAACACAACTGAGCAAGATCACTCCTTTCTTCAAGTAACTTATCATCTAAAGAATGAAGACATCCTATATAGAGGAATCATAACCAAATATGAGTGTTTTTTAAGAGGCAATTCATAGAGAATTGCAATTGGCATCACAGGGCAATTATTTGGCATGTCCTAATAAGGAATAATTTTTGTCACTTTGATTACAGTTCTTCATTGATAACATTGATATGCCACTCTATCCCTATATACTTGTTACCTGTGCTATCCTTTCTACTTCCTAGTGACCATTGCCTTCTACCTACAAATATCTTGTGTTTACATTAAAGTTATTTTATGTTCCTATATGTGAAAATGTTTGTACTCTTAAAGAATATAAATTCTTTGTGAGCAAAAATTATTTAATTTCCATACACAATTATTTATAAGCTGGCACAGTGTTGGGCAGGATGTTACTGTTGACAGGGGGATTGTAGACAAAGACATGAATCAATAGATGTAGTCAAATATGTGAATTCATTCATGGAGGGAAATCTCAGTAACATAATTCCCTCTGTGGATGCAGAGAGGCACAGATCATATAGGCATAAGACATAATCTTAAGGAATTGTCTGAGGGCATTTTGATAGTAAATACTTTGTTCAGGTCATACAACTAAAATGAGAGATAAGTACTTAAATATACCAAATGCACATACATGAAGCATATTCAATGAGCACATAAGCAATTCTTAATTTGTTATCTATAATTAGTAGTTAGCTAAATATAACTATTATAACTATAAAGAGTTAAATATAACTATTTCATTACTCCTTTTTAATAATGTAGAAATTTGACAATTTTCTGTTTAGAACTGGTCACAGAAAGAACATGAAAGATTATAGAAATTAAAGTTAATGTGACAAGAAATATCATTGTATTGTGCCATTCAAATAGTGAAATTCATTCAAAGTATAGTTTCTTAAGGTGACTCATACATATTTTGAGAGAATTTGGAAATTTTCCTGGTATTTGATATAGGGAAAAAAAACCATGATAATTATTCTCTACCTTTTCTATCCCTCCTACAATTACACACAGAGATTGGAAAGAGAAAGGGAGACAAAAAAAGGGAGAATTAGAGAAGATTTGTGAGGCATTCAGAAATAACAGAATGAAACAGGGGTTCCCTAAATAAATAGAATCCTTTTTTCTTCTCCATCAACCAAATGAGGATGGGAGGTATCCTAAGAAACAATGATGCCATTGCATGCAGAAAGAAAGATATTAAGAATAAAGAATAAAGGAATTAAAATTAGAATTAGAATAAAGAATTAGCGAAGGAAACAATATTTTAGAAAAGCAAAAGGACATTTGGACAGAATAAAGCCTCAGAAGACATGTCAACAAGTTTAGTGTGAAAATGTGAGTGAAGAATCTCATATGTCATTTATTACCAGATAGATCTTCAACTTTTTCACTCTTCAGGACAAAGAAGGTTCCCTTTGTAATCCAGTGTCCTTTTGCCACTCCATAAATCATCTTTGTTATCTTGAGCTAAAGAGTAAGTGTTCTAAAATAATTTGCAAGTAAATATTTCACAGATGTCTTTTCCTATAAAACATTATAAGGGGAAGGTAGTCAGTGCAGTGGATAGAGCAAAAGACTCGAATTTAAAACTTGTCTCAGACACTTAACACTTCCTAGCTGTGTGATCCTGGACAAGTCATTTAAGCCCAATTGATTCAGTAAGAAACAACCAAAAAACACAAAAAATATTATATTGCTGTTTAGGTAGTGAGAGATTGACAAAGTGGAAATCAACTAGTTTATTAAGTATAAACCCTATGTCCAGCACTACATAAAAAATTATATAGATGCACTTTACAAATCCAGAGTTCAGTAATCTATTAACCATGCTGTTATGCTGACATTTACCTTCTGAAAAGAAATATAGTTCCAGGAGGTTTATAGGCAGTAGGGGCAGGAACTCAATAAACCTATAAATACTCCAATGAGGGTGGGTACCAAAAATACAGATATTAATTAAAAGCAGAGATCAGATCCAAAGCAACCACATACCCACATCTAAGCAGGATATTGAGAAGCAAGGTTTTGAAATTAGAATTCAAGAAATCTGTTTTAAAAAAGCAAAATATTATTGGGCTAAAAGGAGAAAAATTCTATGTTTGCACCCATTTTTCTGTAGGTAGATAGAAACTAGTTTTATCCTGCTTGTATGTGATAATACCCTCTCTAGCTTCTTAGGAGTTCACCTGATGATCTGCTATTGCAACTTGCATTATTTTTTACAAGAAGCATATATAATATTTGTAACAATGCATTTTTACTTCATATGCCTGGAATGCAAATTGAACTAAAATATTAATAACTCATGCACAAAAGTTCATGTACTTTTTTTCTGGAAAAACAAATTCTTAGTCAGAAGCTACTTTTACTTCACATTTTAACAGCATTTTTTTTATTGCTCACCTCATTTCAATTGTGAAGTTATACATTTGGAAAAGAAATGAAAGGCAGGGAGAGAATAGAGAGTATAATGCTAGATCAAGATACCTTGACAACAAAGAGGAAATATTAATAGTGAGAGAACAGAAATAAAAATAAGAAAATAAATAACATGTATTCAAAAAGAAGTGCTATTTGGGATCAAATAATATAGGAATAAATAGTATTACATATCTAAAATACTCTATTGGGCAAATATTGTACTGCTGTACAGTATGAAATCTGATACTCAAAAATGATAACCCTCAATATTCAATAAAGTTCATCTCTTTATAAAGGAAGGGGAACATGTAATTAATTATAAAAATTCTGATAAAAATCATATGTACATATTCATATGCACATGTATATGTATATTCAAATTTTGTACATAAAAGGATATTCTTTATGTATACAGGTAATAATTGTTTAGAATATCTGAAATCCTTCCCAAACTGAGGTGTGTTTTTTAAAACATATAGGCCAAAGAAATCCTAAATATTTATTGAATATTACTGATTGTTAAGACTTTTTTTTGAGTTCTCCATTAAAAAAAAATTATTATAGCTTTATTATAGAGTGAAACAAGGTTGCACTCTTTGCTGATGATATGATGGTATACATAGAGAACCCTAGAGATTCTACTAAAAAGCTATTAGAAAAAATCAACACCTTTAGCAAAATTGCAGGATACAAAATAAACCCATATACGTCATCAACATTCTTATCTATCACTTACAAAATCCAACATTTAGAATTACAAAGAGAAATTCCATTTAAAGTAACTACCAATAACATAAAATATCTAGGAATGTAACTGCCAAGGGAAAATTAGAAACTATATAAGCAAAACTACAAAACACATTCCACAAATAAAGTCATATCCAATCAATTGGAAAAATATTAAATGTTCTTGGATATGGCGAGCAAATATAATAAAGATGACAATACTACCTAAACTAATCTATTTATTTATCGCTATAACAATAATACTCCCAATAAAATATGTTAATGATCTAGAGTAAATAGCAAGAAAGTTCATATGGAAAAACAAAAGATCAAGAATTTCAAGGGAATTAATGAAAAAAAAAATCAAATGGAGGTGGCCTAGCTGTACCAGATCTAAAATTATATTATAAAGCAGCAGTTACCAAAATCATTTGGTATTGGATAAGAAATAGATTAGTTGATCAGTGGAATAGGTTAGGTTAAAAGAACAAAACAGTCAATAACTTCAATAATCTAGTGTGTGACAAACCCAAAGACACCAGCTTTTGGGATAAGAACTCACTGTTTGACAAAAATTGCTGGGAAAATTGGAAATTAGTATGGTGGAAACTAGGTATTGACCCACACTTAAAACTGTATACCAAGATAAGATCAAAATGGGTTTATGACCTAGGCATAAAGAAAGAGATTATAAATAAGTTGGCAGAGCATAGGGTAATTTATCTCTTATACCTGTGGAAGAGGAAGAAATTTATGACCAGAGAAGAATTAGAGATCATTATTGATCACAAAATAGAAAATTTTGATTTTATCAAATTGAAAAGTTTTTGTACAAACAAAACTAATGCAGACAAGATTAGAAGGGATGAAATAAAGTGGGAAAACATTTTCACAGTCAAAGGTTCTGATAGAGGCCTCATTTCCAAAATATATATAGAGAGAATTGTCTCTAATTTATAAAAAAAATTAAGCCATTCTCCAATTGTTAAATGGTCAAAGGATATCAACAGACAATTCTCAGATGAAAAAATTGAAACTATTTCTAGCCATATGAAAAAATGATCTAACTCATTATTAATCAGAAAAATGTAAATAAAGACAACTCTGAGATACCACTGCATACCTGTCAGATTGGCTAGAATGAAAGGGAAAGATAATATGCAATGTTGGAGGGGATGTGGGAAAAGAGGGACACTGATACATCATTGGTGGATTTGTGAATACATCCAGCCATTCTGCAGAATGTTTTGGAACTATGCTGGAAAAGTTATCAAACTGTACATACTCTTTAATCCAGCTGTGTTATTACTGGGCTTATATCCCAAAGAGATCTTAAAGAAGGAAAAGGGACCTACATGTGCCAAAATGTTTGTGGCAGCCCTCTTTGTAGTGGCCTGAAATTGGAAACTAAGTGGATGCCCATCAATTGGAGAATAGCTGAATAAATTGTGGCATATTATGGAAAATTATTGTTCAGTAAGAAATGACCAGCAGGATGATTTCAGAAAGGCCTGAAGAGACTTACATGACCTGATGCTTATTAAAATGAGCAGGACCAGGAGATCAATGATGATCAATTCTGATGAACCTGGTCTTCTTCAAGGAGATGAACCATATCAGTTCAATAGAGCAGTAATGAATTGAATCAGCTACATCCAGTGAAAGAACTCTGGGGGATGATTATGAACAACCACATAGAATTCTCAATCCCTCTATTTTTGTCTGCCCATATTTTTTATTTCCTTCACAGGCTAACACTATTTCAAAGTCCAATTCTTTTTGTACAGCAAAATAACTGTTTGGACATGTATACATATATTATATTTAACTTAAACTTCAACATATTTTACATGTATTGTTCAACCTGCCATTTGGGGAAGGGGTGGGGGGAAAGAGGGGAAAAGTTGGAACAAAAGATTTTGCAATTGTGAATGTTGAGAAATCACCCATCATATATCTTGTAAATAAAAAGCTATGATAAAAAAGTTATTAACCCATCATATTCAAATCATATTTGTGCTCTCTATCTATATAAATTCCTCTTAACTGCCCTAATAATTAGAAAGTTCTTTATGAGTTATAAGTATCATCTTCCAAAGAAGTATTGTAAGCAGTTTAATATTTTTGAGTATCATGTTTCTTTCCTGTTTGCCTGTTTATATGCTTCTCTTGAGTCTTGTATTTTGAAGTTAAATTTTCTATTGGCCTTCAGTCTTTTCATCAGAATACTTGAAAGTACTTTGTTTCATTGAATATCCAATTTTTTACCTCCTAAATGATTATACTCAGTTTTGATGGGTAGTTTATTCATGGTTGGAATGCTAGCTCTTTTGACCTATAGAATATCATTTTCCAAGTTTTTTGATAATTTTTTGTTAAAATTTCTAAATCCTGTTTCATCCTGAATGTAGCTCCATAATATTTGAATTGTTTCTTTCTAGCTGCTTGCAATATTTCTCCTTCAACCAGGAGTCTGGAGTTTGTCTACAGTATTCCTAAGTGTTTCTACTTTAGGCTTTCTTTCAGAAAGTGATTAGCAGATTTTTTTTTTCCATTTCTATTTTACGCTTTGATTCCAGAAAATCAGGATAGTTTTCTATGATAAGTTCTTAAACAATAATGTATAGATTTCTTTCTTGACCATGACTTTCAGAAAGTTAAATTATTTTAAAATTTTTCTTTTGACTCTGTTTTGAATTGTATTTTATTTTATATTTTACATCATATTGTATTTTTTTTTCATTTTTTAGTCTTGTTTTACTATTTCTTGATATCTCAAAGTCAATCATCTCTACTTGCTCAATTTTAATTTTACAATGAGATTTACATCTCTTTTTCCATTTGATCAATTCTATTTTTCAGTTATTTTCTTCAGTATTTTTTTGTGCCTGCTTTCCAGTATAGTGATTGTTTTTCGTGATTTTCCCACATCACTCATTTATCTTTTCAATTTCCAAAATCCTTTCTGAGATCATCTATTTCCTGAGACAATTCATATTTTTTCTTGAAAACTTTGGATGCATAAGTCTTGACCTTGCTCTCTCCTTTAAATATGTTTCCATCCTTTGTCACCTTAATAATTTTCTATGGTCAGTTTTTTTCGTCCAGCTTATTCATTTTCCCAGATTTTTTCTTGTCTTTTTATTCACTGCTAAAGTCCCTGTGATTTCAAGTTCTGATGTGCTAATGCGCTTTACTAAGGTAATGCGCAGTACTAAGGTACTGTCACTCAGGACTACAATATGGATCTGATATATCTGATAATGTTTGTTGCAGGGGATGCTAAGTGACCCAGTGGATAGAGCACCAGCCCTGAAGTCAGGAGGATTTGAGTTCAAATTCCGCCTCAGGCACTTGATACTTCCTGTGTGCCCCTGGGCAAGTACTTAACCTTAATTGCCTCAGCAAAAATAAAAATTAAAAATTAAAAATAAATAAATAAATAAATAAATGTTGCAAAACAACAGAATGTTTTTTTCAGTGCTAGCAACGAGAATCTTATAATCTTCTTCTAACCAGTTTTTGACTCTCTTACCCTCTGTAGGTTGAAACCCCCAAAAGGAGCTATTGCCACTTCTCATTTAGTGACTCTCAAGACCTTTTCCTAGTTTTCTGTGGTCTGGTTTGTTCTGACAAGAACTATATTCTATTCTCACCCTCATGACACACATTTTTCCAGGCAAACTTTTATATTTTATTGAAATGGAAAATTGTTTCATCCCACAGATTTATTAGTTCTGTCACTCTAGGATTTGTTTTAGGGAATTATTTAAACATCCTTGAAGAATTTGGCAAGAGAGCTTAGGTGAGTCCCTGCCTTGTTTCTGACACCTCTCTGATTCTCTTATCTGACTTTCTTAATAATTTTGAGGGCAACACCATCTTTCCAGTACTTCAGGATTGGAACATAGATGTCATCCTCGACTCTTTGCTATATTTCACCCCACATTTCCTGTGTTTTTCTAAGTCCTATTGATTCCACTTCTTTACTCTGATATTATCATCATTTTGCCCTTTATCCAGTAATACTTGACTATTATGATAGCCTGCAGATATAGGTGCTTGTCTTAAATTTTTCAACACTTCAATACAATCTCCATTTAACTTCCAAAGTGATTTTCCTAAAGTACAAGTCCACCAGTTTTTTATATGTATTGGATCCTTATTGTTTTCAGGATTAAATAAAAATTCTATTCTCAGTTTAAAGACCTTCAAATATCTATATCTACTATATCTCTTTGTCCTCTCCCATGTTTCTATTTTTTTTAATTTCTCACTCATTTCCACACACTGTGTGTTCAGTGACACTATAATCTGTTTTTTTTTTTCCCTTGTTTGCTTATTTTAAGCAAGATATCCCATCTCTCTGCTTTGGGCTTTTTCTTTGGTCATCTGTTATGCTTGGAATACTCTCCCTCCTCATCTATGCCTGCTGAATTCAGTGGCTTCCTTCAATTCCCAACTAATCCTCATATACTTTAGGAAGCATTGCCCAACTCCTCCTAAACCTATTGTCTTCTCTCTTTTAATTATTTACTATTTATCTTCCATACAACATCAGGCTACATATTGATTTACTGATCTTCTCAATTAGACTGTGAGGATTTTTGATGATACTTTTTTTTCCTTTCACTGTATTTTGACTCTTTTTATTCCCCTATATGATGCTTGGCACATAATAGGTATTAAATTTAAATTTTTAAATTTTTTCATAGTTTTTTTCATAAGATTAATAATCCTTTGCTTCTTATCAACTTTACCATATTTTTGTCTTGATAAACCTTTTTAAGTACATTTCTTTTTTTATTCCTTCAATGAACATTGCTTCTTCCTCTGATCTTTAATTTCAATTCTTGTATTCCTTTTTTTTCCCCATAGAAACTAATATTTTGGAAAATATAGCTATAAATAAATTAAAATGATGATTCTCATAAAATTTGTTGATTGCTCAAATTTTACCCTTTATTCTTTGATATTTTAATTTAATTTTAAAAGTACCATTTTCTACTACTTTGGGAGCCTTTAGAATGGCTTTGTTATAATTTTAGGGGAAAAATTGAAGAATTTGTTTTAACACCTTTACTTAACATATTTCCATTGTCTTTGATGAAATTTTGTTATGTGTTTAGAAACTATTTTCTTTGATTTTCCAGATTCCATACCACCTTTCATAATCTTTCTTAGTCATTCTGATATAGATGTCTTGCTGCAAACATGATTTTTATTAAGTCTGTTCATTTCTGTATATCCTCTTTTTTTTTTTTAATCACCTATTCTTTTGTTCTGAACTAGACCTGACACATATTAGTCTCTTGGAAGTTTCTGTTTTATATTGTGATAAAATGAGCAGCTGATAGGTCATTCAATAGTTAATAAAATGAGATTTACTTATCTGTATCTGGAGAAGAATATTTGCTAGGCATATGTAGTGAGGATACTCTGAATTTGAACAGTTAAGCATAACTCTCCTGCCTGCACTGCTCATTATGTTGTGCCAGAGAAGGACCAGACTATGCCCAGAGCAGTCTGCATCTTTTATACTCAGGCAGCCAGGAAAAGATTTCCATAACCTGAGCTTTTAATTCCCTGAGCCAACAGACTTTTAAGGATAGTTTCACTATCTTGTAAAGTAAAATTAAGATATGTGGAATCTTTACAAATTGCTAACTCATTAAAGTTGATGTTTTGGGCCAGAACCCTGAAACAAGGTACTAAGCAGAACCAACTAATACAATGTTTGTGTTTACACCTTTACTCATTGGAATTCACAAGTATGGGAGATTCACAAAATTAACTGTGTAACTTTGTGAATTCACACCTCCCTTGAAGCTCTTAGGGCTAGAGAGCACTATGGGAGAAACACATAATCCCTCTCTCTCGCATCCCACCATTCCTCTCTCTCAAATAAATAGAGCTTCAAAAGGGCCTGTCAGAAGTTTTCAGAGGAAGAAGCTACGAGTTGAGATTTTCAGCTGAATTATTCCAGAAGCCCTCTCTCCGAGGTAAGAGAGATCCATTCCATTTTTCCACTTGGCTGGCTGGTGGCTGAAGAAAGCAGAGGCAGAAGCAAAGGACAAAGCGGCAAGAGCTCTTGGAACCCAGCAGAGAGATAGGCCTCTAAGCTAACCGGGCTATATTTGGAGACAATAAAAAATCTGAACTTTTATCACCTAGCTGCATTTTGGGTGATTATCTACTCTTAACTGAAATGAAGGCTGCCGTCAGAAAACCTCCCTCAAGAGACCCGCTCTCTCCCAGAGAGAACCATCACATATACATTTTGAAGAAGAAAAAGAACACAAAGATGATCCTTTAGAGATCATAAGACGCTGTGCCACAGTGAGCACAAATGCTTATTATGTCTATGATTTGCTGTTTCACCCAATCATTCTTTAGTATGAGATTATTTAGTTTCCAATTATTTTTTGGTCTACTTCCCCCTGGCTTTTTGTTGAATGTAATTTTCATTGCATCGCGGTCTGAAAAGGATGCATTTACTATTTCTGCCTTACTGCATTTGAGTTTGAGGTTTTTATGTCCTAATATATGATCAATTTTTGTATAGGTTCCATGAACTGCTGAAAAGAAAGTGTATTCCTTTCTGTCTCCATTACATTTTCTCCAGAGATCTATCATATCTAACTTTTCTAGTATTCTATTTACCTCTTTGACTTCTTTCTTATTTATTTTGTGGTTTGATTTATCTAATTCTGAGAGTGCAAGGTTAAGATCCCCCACTATTATAGTTTTACTGTCTATTTCTTCTTGCAGCTCTCTTAATTTCTCTTTTAAGAATTTAGATGCTACCCCACTTGGTGCATATATGTTTAATATAGATAGTGCTTCATTATCCATGCTACCCTTTAGCAAGATATAGTGCCCTTCCTTATCTCTTTTAATTAGATCAATTTTTGTTTTAGCTTGATCTGAGATCAGGATGGCTACCCCTGCTTTTTTGACTTCACCTGAAGCATAGTAGATTTTGCTCCAACCTTTTACCTTTAACCTGCATATATCTCCCCGCTTCAGGTGTGTTTCCTGTAAACGACATATTGTAGGATTCTGGCTTTTAATCCATTCTGCTAACCGCTTCCTCTTTATGGGGGAGTTTACCCCGTTCACATTTATGGTTAGAATGACCAATTCTGTATTACTTGCCATCTTGTTAACCCCAGTTTATGCTTTTCTCCCTTCTTTCCCCTTTCCCCCCTTCCCAGTATTAAGCTTGTGAGCACCACTTGCTTCTCACAGCCTTCCCTTTTTAGTATCCCTCCCCCCGCCTTAGAGTTCCTCCCCCTATCTTACCCCTTTCCTTCCCAGTTTCCGTATTCCCTTCCTCTTAGCTTATTCCTTCCCTTTTCACTTTTCCCTTCTCACTTTACAATGAGGTGGGAGAAGTTTCACCATAGATTGAATATGTCTTAAGATTTTTCACTTAAAGCCAATTCTGAAGGCAGTAAGATACCCACTATATTCATCCCCCTCCATTCTTTCTCTCAGATATAATAGGTTTCCTATGCCTCTTCATGAGATGTACTACCCCCACTTTACCCTTTTTCTGGTACAATGTCCTTTCCACATCAGTTTCTAGAACAAGGTATACATGTATTCTTTATATATCTTTATAGCCGAAATGTAGTTCCCAAGATTAATCTTTACCTTTTTAGATTTCTCTTGAGTTCTATATTTGTAGATCAAACTTTTTGTTAAGTTCTGGCTTTTTCATCAAAAATAAGTGAAATTCGCTTACTTCATTGAATGTCCATCTTCTTCCCTGGAAAAAGATGCTCATTCTCGCTGGGTAAGTTATTTTTGGTTGCATACCAAGTTCCTTAGCCTTTCGGAATATCATATTCCAGGCCCTTTGATCCTTTAATATGGATGCTGCCAGATCCTGGGTGATCCTTATTGTGGCTCCTTGATACTTGAATTGGGTTTTTCTAGCCGCTTGCACTATTTTTTCCTTCGTCTGAGGGTTCTGGCATTTGGCCACTATATTCCTTGGTGTTTTGATTTTAGGATCCCTTTCAGTGGGTGATCGATGAATCCTTTCAATGTTTATTTTTTCCTCTGTTCCTATGACTTCTGGGCAGTTCTCTTTGATAATTTCCTGGAAAATAGTGTCCAGGCTCTTTTTTTCATCATGTTTTTCTGGAAGTCCAATGATTCTCAGATTGTCTCTCCTGGATCTGTTTTCCAGGTCTGTAGTCTTCCCCAGAAGGTATTTTACATTCTTTTCCATTGTTTGATTTTTTTGGATTTGCTTGACTGATTCTTCTTGTCTCCTCGAGTCATTCAATTCCAATTGTTCAATTCTGATTTTCAGTGAAGTATTTTCTTCACTCACTTTTTTAAAATCTTTTTCTAATTGTCCCATTGAGTTCTTTTGTTCTGTGGAATTTTTTTCCATTTCGCCAATTTTGTTTTTTAGAGAGCTATTTTCTGTTTCCAGTTCACCAATCCTATTTTTCAAGGATTTTACTTCTTTATCCACTCTCTCTTTAACTGACTTCTCCAGGCTCTTTTGCCAAGCCTCCCATTTTTCTTCTAGCTCCCTTGTGAGAGCCTTTTTAATTTCCTCCATGAAATTCATCTGTGCTGAGGAACAGATGATTTCCTCCTTTGGGGATTCACCTGGGGACTGTCTGTTTTTAGTCTCCTCAGGATTTAGAGTCTGCTCTCTATCTGTGTAGAAGCTGTCAAGGGTTAAAGTCCTCTTCAGTTTCTTGCTCATTCTGTCTAATAATCAAAGACAAACTACCAAAGAAAAACAGAAAAAACTGGAGTCTTTCTTTGGGGGAGGGGCTGGGTGGTGTTACCAAGCTTCCTCTACAAACTGCAGGGGGCAGCAGTGAGGCACTAGCAGGACTGTGCTGCGCCTGTGCTCTGAGATCCGAGAGCGTGCTGAGTCACTGTGGGGGAGGAAGAGGGGGTGGCCAGGTCCCGAGAGACTCCAGCTGTTTGGGGTTGTATTCTTCACCCCCGGTGTTTTTAGCTTCTCTGCTGGGCTGCTGACTTGCTGTCAGGGCAAGGTATCCAAACCTGTAGCAAAGCTCTCCCCGCAGAGACAGCTGCGATCACTCCCCACCCCCTCTCCAGTCTGCTCCCGTGCTCTCACTGCCACTGCCCTCAGCCTGTGCCTGATCTAAAACCTTCCCAGCCCTCCAGTAGAAACAGACCTTTCTTGGCGAATCTCAAGGATGGCTTCTCTTGGTAACTATTTGTGGGTTTTTTTTTCAGTCAAGCATTAATTCAGAGGCTTGTAATGAAATGGATAGTGAGAGAAAGCACGGAGCTTACACAGCTGTGTGCCTCCTCTCCGCCATCTTAACCGGAAGTCCCACAAATGCTTATTATGCACAGACTATGATGAACATGGAGAGACAGGGTCCCTCTTGGCAAAGGAATTCTAGAGAAACTTGTTGATGTTTTCAGTGTGGAAAAGCTCATTGTAGAAATGGAGATAGAATGAGAAGTGGGAGGGAGAGAGGGAGAACAGAGAGAAAGGGGAGGGAAAAAGAAAAAGGGAGAAGGAGATGTAGAGAAAAAGAAACTGACAAGTGAGGAGAATTTCCTTCAAAGTCTCAAGTTGTAGCCAGGTGTAAAGAGCTCTGGACAGCAAACTTTTAAAGTTCACTTATAAAAGAGAAACTAAGCCCCATGTTGGGTGCCAAAATGTGGAGTTCTTGTTCTTCTTTATGATAATAATATAAGATGATTCTCTCTGGGGGAGAAAGGAGGTTTCTCAGGGAGGTTTTCTGGAGGCAGCCTTAGTATCAGTTCAGATCAATAATTACCCTAAATGCAGCCTTCCAATGAGTAAAGGTGTAAACAAAAGCATTGTATTAATTAGTTTTACTTAGTACCTTGTTTCAAGTTCTGGCCCAAAACATCAACTCTAATGAGTTAGCAGTTTGTAAAGATTCCAACAAAGATAATGTTCAAGTGAATATGAGATTAGGGTTTTGTTTCCATCATGTTCATTCTCTTGGTAGTAACATCTGGATGGTTAAATCTTCTACAGAACATGTTGCCAGTTACATTACTGCTATTACTAGTAATATTTATTACTGCTTGGCCATGACCTCAAGGAAACAAGAAGTCTAAAAAGAGCAGTACTGAAAGAAGAAAGAAAACAGAAAAAAAGAAAGAGGAAAGAAAACAGAAACACACAAAAATACTGTCAGACATTTGAAGACATGATTGAATATAGCAGAATAAAAACAAGAAATCACTAGATTACCTTTACCCACTCTTGACCCCTACATCAATGCATATGCTTTTGAAATGATTAAATGACAGATATAAACAACAAGGTCAATATAATGAACAGTAGAAATTCTTAGTAGTTTACAATTTGTATTTCAACATAAAGAACATAAAATGTAGGCAAGAGCAGTGGCAGAAAAATCAGAGTTTCAGTGAAGATCATGTTATTTTCTCCATATAATGTATCAGGGAAATTTTTCTTGAGTGATCTCCAGTGTGCCCTGATCCACAAGAGCTAAAAGAACTTCCTTCATTCACGGAATCTCTAGGAAAACAAGGGAATAACAATATTAACCCATTAGAAGTATATGAAGGCCTTCTTTCCTCCTTCCCCACATTTTTTATTTCTAGGAATGAACATTTTTTTTTTTTTTTTATTTCTTGTGGCCAGGAAATTGGCACCTTTTCCACTTGCTACTTTACCTGATTTCAGCTCCATGGAACAAGATTATTGCTGGTGGCTAGCTAAATTTTCTTGCCTTCCTCCCTTCCCCCAACAATTAATTTATGCTCTTTGTGTTGTATCCCTCACCATTAAGTTATAAACTCCTTGAGAGCAAGGATTACCTTTTTTATCAATTGTATCCTCATAGTTGTAGTTTAGCACAATTCCTGACACAAAGTAGGGTCCTTAGAAATGTTTCTTGATTTAGATTAAATTGGATATTATGCTAAGTTAATGATTTCATCACACATAGAATAAGGTAGATGACACTTTCACTATACTCTGCCCTGATACTTCTATTCTTTCCACATCTGAAATATTTCCTTTAATTCTAAGCACCATATTGTACTAAGATACTGACAGATGAGAGAGGGCTTGGATTAAAACAATCAGAATAGTAAAATCCCTCATGCAATTTGAGGATCTTTTGAAGAATAGAAGGCATAAGTAGCTTTAAGTGTTTGACTGTTGTAGAGCAGAAATTAAATTTAGCATTATCATCCTCGGAGGAAAAACTAGAAACAATGATTGGAAGTTGTAGAGTTTGACTCTACAGTGAATGCTGGCAGACTTTCTTTAATAATTTGTGCTATCCACTTTGCACTGTCTAAAAGTAGAATGAACTTCCCCAAGGTTTAGTTGGATCTTTATCGGGATGACTACTTGTTAAATACTGTATGCTGTAGATTGGAATCTTGTTATGCTATAGATGAAGCTTCATGCCTTCATTTTTTGGTACATTTATTTATTTTTTATTTTATTTTTAATAAACATTGTTTCATGAATCGTGTTGGGAGAGAAACTCAGAGCCAAAGAAAAAAATCATGGAAGAGATATTAAAAAAAAAAGAAGTGAACATGACATGTGTCTCAGTTCTTTTTCTGGATGCAGATGATATTTTCTTTCCAAAATCTATTGGAATAGTTTTGCATCACTGAACCATTGAAAAGAAGCATTCATATTTGATCACTGCATATTCTTGTGCCATTCTGTAAAATATATTGCTGCTTCTGCTTGTTTTGCTTAGCATCAGTTCATGTAAATCTTTTCAGGCCTTTCTATAATCAGCTTGTTCATCATTTTAATAGAACAATAATATTCCATTACTTTCACATACAACAACTTTTTGAGCCATTCCTCAATTGCTGAGCAATTAATTATTGTCCAATTCTTTGCTACCACAAAAATAGCTGCTACAAAAATCTTTGCAGATGTGGATTCTTTTTCCTAATTTATGATTTCCTTGGGTTACAGGCCAAATTTCATGACTGGATCAAAGAATATGCATAGTTTGATAGCTTTTTGAGCAGAGTTCCAAATTGCTCTCCAGAATGGTTGGTTGTAAGCCTGTGTCCTTTGCCTTCTGGAATACAGTATTCCAGGTCATCTAATCCTTTATTGTAGAAGCTGCCAGATCTTGGATAATCCTGACCATTGAATTTTTTGTCTAGTAGCTTGCAGTATTTTCCCTTTAGATTGTAATTCTGGAGTTTTGCAACAATGCTCATCGGGGTTTTTCTTGTGGGACCTACTTCAAAGGTGATCAATTAATTCTCTCCATGAGTATTTCACTCTCTGTTTCTAAAGTATTGAAGCCGTTTCTTTGATTATGTCTTGAAGAATACTATCCAATTACCTTTTTTTTTTATCAAGGCCTTCAGATATGCAAATAATTTTTAAATTGTCTTTTCTGGATCTGTTTTCCAGGTCAGCTGTTTTTGTCACTGAGGTATTTTAAATTTTCTTCCATTTTTTCATTCTTTTTTACTTTGTTTGACTGATTTTTGCTGTCTCAAACAGTCATTAGTTTTCATTTGCCCTGTTCTACTTTCTAATGTGTGATTTTCTTCAGTTAGCTTTTGTATTTACTTTTTAAAGAGTTGTTTTCCCTCATGCATACCTTTCATTTCCTTTCTCTTTTGTTCTTCTACCTCTCTTATTTGCCTTTAATTTTTTTTTTTAAGAACATTTCCAAGAAACCTCTTTGGGCTTGAGACCATTTCCTATCACTCTGAGATTTCTTCTGTGGACATTCTCTCCTCAACTCAGTTTGTGTTTTGGTCTGCCCTGCCACCATTGCAGCTCTCTATGATTAAGGTAGTTTTCTGTTTCTTGATCATTTTCTTTTCCTTTCTATTTGTATTTCCTCTCATTTTTTTTTTTTTTTTTTACTTTTATGATTGAGCACTCTGCTACTCTGGTAAGGGGGTAAGGTTCCTGTGCAGTTCTGAGCCTTACCTTGGATCACAGCAGCCCCTTGTGTTTGCAGGACAAAGCTTTGCTTGCTCTTTTCAGGAAACAGCTAAGGTTTTTTTCCTAAGGTTTGCCTTCTGGGGCTGGAAGCTGCCCCATTGAATGTGCTCTTCTATTGGGCCAGGACTGAGGGAATTAGTTGCTGATTTGCTTTGATTAAAACCCTCTCGTTGGCTTTCACTGAGTCTATCTGAAGTGGAGTGAACACCTCAGTTAGACTGACTTTCTTGTAGTTTTTCCAATCTATATTGAGCTTGAGAGTGGTTTCATTCCATCACACTCAGTTCAAAGGCATGATTCCATGTGGCTTTTGATGGGAAAGAAGAACCTGGTGCAGCTTCCCGACTTTACTTTGTCACCTTGGCTCCACCCCTAGAAGTCCAGCTTCAGGCTTTCTAAAGTTCTACTGAAAAAGCAGATCTGGATTTGAACCCATCTCTTTACATTCTAAATATCATGCTTTTTACAAAATTATCATCTCTATGTCTGATTTGTTATCTCTGTCTTACTGACTGCATATGACAACTAACAAATTATCAATTCATTTTTTTCATTTTATTTGACCTATTTCTAATATTTTTTCTATAAAATATTCTCTGATCCTACCAAATAGAAGTTTCTCAGTGCTCTAACACACCCCACTTTGATTGAGACCCTTTTTATGGGACCTCTCACATTCTGAGCAGCTAAATAGATAGTAAATCACTCAGGCAGTAAGCATTTGTTAAGTACTCACTAGTTTATAGATTGTGCTAGGCACTGAGGATAATAGGCAAAGGACAGTCCCTGATCACACCCTGATAGAGGAAATGGCATGCAAACAAATATGTTTTAGGAACTTTATATAAAATAAATTGGAGATAATCTACAAAGAAAAAGCAAAAGGATTAAGAGTAAGGGGGTATAAAAAGCTTTTACTATAAGATGGAATTTTAGCTGGAATTTGAAGGAACTCAAGGAAGCCAGAAAGGACAGTATTCTAGGCCTGAAAACATTCTGTAAAATATCCAGTGAGAAGATAGAATATCTTTTTTGAGGAATAGATAGAATATCTTTTTTGAGGAATCACAAAGGAGGTGAATATATAGAGTAAGAAGACTAGAAGAAGATGGTATGGGCAGGTTATAAAGGTCTTCAAATACAGAGGATTTTATATTTGATCCTGAAATTGATAGGAAGACATTCTATCAGGTCAATACGAGTTTAAATGCCTCCTTTAATATAACCTGGGAAAGACACAACCAGTTATTCACTGCAAGCAATTCTATTAAAATAAAAATTCCAAAGGACTTACTATTTTCTTTTCATAGAGGGGGATTCTCTCTTCAGGAACTCCTACTGCTAATGTATCACAAATTTTAACTTTGATTATACTTATTTTCCCAACTCTTCTCTCTCACTTAATTATAAGTCCTTAATAGCTGGAACCATTATTGTCATCTTTTCTTTAGGATAGTATTGATAAAAAGTAGTTCAATAGAGCATTATTGATATGTATGAATCAATTAAAGCCAACATGTTTTAAGTCTCTACTATGGAGGCAGCTAGGTGGCACAGTGGATAGAGCATAAGCCCTGAACTCAGAAGGGCCTGAGTTTAAATCTGGCCTCAGACACTTAACACTTCCTAGCTGTGTGACCCTGGGCAAGTCATTTAACCCCAATTTCTTCAGCCAAAAAAAAAAAAGAATATGGTATATGGAAATGGTATGGAATATGGTATATGGAAAACATGATATATAAGACATAATCTCTTCCCTTATAGTTTTTTTTTTTTTACTTTTGGGGAAGGGGTTAATAAGTACTAAGTGTTTTTAGAATATTATTGAGTACCTTCAAAGTGTAACAGCAGAGGAGGATAAGTCAGGAACAATTACTTAAATGTGGCAAGAAGATAAAAAATTTCTGAGGAAGAAAGAGCTGAGTTGGGCTTGGTAGGATATAAGAAATAGAGATGGGAAAGATAACAGTGGAAGGAGGGGCAAATTAATATTAGGAAATGTAAGAAGGCAACTTGTCAGGAGCAGAGTATATAAAGAGATATGTTATGAATAAGATATAAGATTAGGAGATCTGGAAGGAAAGCTGAAGGGTTTTTGTTGTTGTTTTGGTTTTGTTTGATTTTGGGGGGCCCCTCTTAAAGGAGTTCTGAGCAGGAGGTATGTGGGTATGCTGTGAAGACCTCAAATATTTATCAGACAATCATAATTTAACTTGTATAAGAAATGTGGGGATTTGTCATTTTTATATTATATGAAATAATTTCAGAATTTGTTGTTAAATCTTCTAATAATTCAGTTAGGAACTTTGAACAATATGATCTATGCCACTTCATGTAGAAGTGAAGAAAGGAGGATTTAAAGGTATGGAAATTATCATATCATTCACTAGACAAAGTAATCGACTCTGTGCTGTAAATATTTAGAGGAAACAATAATCCAACTATGATATAAAAATGAATATGCATGGGGCAAGGTGTTAAAAAAAAGTTTATCTGAATGGCAAAGGTTAAACCACTTTACTTATAAAACATAAATGGTTCACATGTCAAGGTTTTCTGACCCATTCACATCATTTCCACCCCATCTGGATAGAGCCTAAACTAGATTTTTTTTTTCATCTTTTTCCTTATCTCTGGCAGATGCTTGAAGAGTAAGAGAACCATACCATCTGGGCCAGATAAAAGGGAACCTAAAGCTGAGAGCCAGTAGCATATTGATGACATTATAGTATGAAACATCTCACTTTCTCCCCAAGAGGCCTAACTGAAAAGACTTCACAGACAGAACCATATGTCACAGAGAACTACATTATCTAGTCAAAAATTGGAAAAAGAAGACAGCAGCAACTGTGGAGTAAAAAGCCTGTGTATTTTTAGTCCAAAATCTGTACTCTACTAGTCACAGATATGCCTCAAATAAAATGTTTTTATCTGTCACTTTTCTTCTGATTCCACATCATGACTGCCAGTCAATAGTAATACAATCCAGATATTCAAAGCAATTTTATGCTTCTTCCTGTCATAAATTAAAATGTTCCATTAACTAAACAAATTCTTGCTGGCATAAATCAACCTACACTAAGTAAATCATGGTTAGTGAAAACCAAATTGTAATTCCATCATAGTGATTAAGTTCTGGCAATTGAGATAGACACAGTGCAATGGAAAAAGCATAGCTATTAGATATCTGTAACTAGCGTTAAGACTGGCTAATAGCTTTCAAGTTTTTATTTTATAGTGAAAAGATTTTTATTTCAATTTAAAAAAAATACTTATTCAAGTATGATATCTTCATCCATGAATACAGCTATTAGAATATGAAACAATGATTATACTTTTTGAAATGGAAAAATTAGAAAAAAATAGAAATATTATAAAACTGAGCTTGCTGGTTCCTTAGTTCATCCCTACCATTTTAGAGATCAAGAATCAGAGGTCCATAAAAATTAAGTCATTTTAACTGTCCCGCAGCAGTAAATGTCAAGTCCTCTTACAACTAATATCTTAAGCATTGCTGTATTCCTCAGAACATTTAAAATCCAATTTCTTAATGAAGTTATTTAAATATATGCAATTTTTGTTATTGGATTTCCATAGAGATAATCACTGGGGGAAAAAAGAAAATACATGCATTCTGTTATAACCCTATGTTCCTCAGCATCAGAAGATTTCAGGATGATTTTCTTATGAATTCTATGTTCTTTCCACTTATGTTTAGTGGTGTCATTTTCAAAATAAATTTCCTAAACTGCTTAAAAGCCCAGTTTTAAGTAGTCACTATGACTACATATTTAAAACAACCAATTTGAGAACTCTTGAACTATGAGAATTCAATTAGGTTCAAAGGATGGATTTAGGAAGATTTTCTATTTTTAGAATATCAGTCAATTCTTCTTTCCCTTTCCCTCAGTATGTATACTGCTAGTGAAATAGAAAACAAAGCAAACAAAATCCTTACTTCAAGTGTGGGGAGAAGCAGAAGTATGCTGGAGTCAACTTTTGCTGGTTATAACAGCATATTATTAAAAGTTAAGGGTGAGAACTTGTATTTCAGAAATCAAACATCCACTTTTGTTTTATTGATTGTCTAGACTTAATAAAGCATTAATAATTCAGATTAAATTTAAAAGTATGTGTGCATACATTTCAAAGAATAATTGTTAAACATTTATAAGCATAATTCCATATTACTCTATAAATACTGCTTTGAAAGTTAGAAGTTTCAGGGAATGAAATAAACACTGGACTAAAGAACTATTCAAAATGATATGCTAGAGCTCTTGGATTTAAGTGTTTCTTTTTTTTCTTTCTGTTATTCAATTGAATTATTTTACCATGAATTCCCTTTAAAACATCTCTATCAAAGAGCCAACTACTGTACTTGAAAATATCAATTGATTAAAAGCTATCACTCTCTAAGAGGTAGTCAATTCCACTTTAGTAGCTATAATAATTAGGATATTTAAATATATTTATATATACTATCTTAATTTTGCTTTTCTTTAGTTTTCATTCTTTATTCTTGGTTCTGCCTTGGCAGGGCTATATGTTTTTCTTTTTGCTGTATGACAACTCCTCAAATATTTATTTTAACCAAGCCTGGCTTATTCCCCCACTTTTTTGTACTCATCTAGACATAGTCTTATTTGTCATTATTCATTTCAAAATATAATGCCTGACTCTATATCATATACCTCAAAGGTGGTCTGACCTTTAGGGAAGTGAAGTGCAAAATGGCTTCTTTGTAATGGATAGTTAGAGTTCTTTTAATGTAAACTAACATCATTTGCTTCTTTTAGACTGCAGTATCATTTTGTTGAATGTATTTGAGATATCAATTGTTCTGATGAGTTTCTCTGAAACGCAATTTCCCTTGAAGTCTGTCCACCCTTCGGGAACATGATAAGGCCATTTTTCTACTTGAGTATTTATTAGCAATTCATAATATTTATATGTCAGCTTAGCAACTTAAAGGAAATATAACCAAGATAGTTTTGGTTGAAAAAATATAAATTTGCATTATAGCTACTGATTAAAATCCCAAGGATCATACTGATATTTCTCTCTTATTGACAAATTAAAGTTTCCAAAAGTTTGCAAATCTAAATCAAGCAGAGACCTGAGAGAAAATGAAGGCTATTAGCTATTCTTTTTGCTTCCAAAATTGGATACTATTTTTTGCTTAATAGAGAAATGTGGGAATATATTCAGACAGTAATTTTTATTGACATGTAAAATCCTTATATTTGATAGTATAATAAATCATATATTATTTTGCTTTTATATGAAAATATAGTTTAAATTTTTTAGCGTGCATAAAGATAAAACTTCTCTGTTTGAATCTCCTAGAATTATTTTGGTATCTTAAAATACAAATGGTTATCCTATTTTGTCTCCATAGTGTGAATTGTTACATCAGTGACAAATGAAGTGGTGCTGAATAATGTCAATGTCTACTTTTTCATTAAAATGTTTCAATTATTTTTATTTGAAAAACAGTGTTATAATATAATTAGATACTTTCTGAGCATAAAAAGAGTTCTGTCATAATATGCCTCGTATCATCAACAACATCCTTTTACTACCATTACCTCTTTTCTATTATGGGAATCACCAAGAACAAAAACATGCTCCAAATGCAAAATACTATATTAGTATACAGTTTTTCTGAATTTGTAGCAAAAACTCAGTGTTAACCCTAGCGATTTTTTTTTTCCCTGTCTTATTTTGACAAGATGTTTTCAGAATGTAGTTCAATAGAATTTGAAAGGTTGAAAGATTGGGTACAAATTTTGACTCAGAATTTTGAGGGAAAGAGCCAAAATGGCTTTATCAGAGCTCTTTCTGGTTTCCCTCAGATTAACACCAGATCAAGCCTTTGAACAGGTTTTGGAGTGACATTACCTAGAAATATTTGGAAATGTAACAAATTTCAAGCAGAAGATATTTTGGAGGAACTTCAAAAAAGGTACATCTCAGAAGGGCAGAGTGGCAGGGGAGAGGGGGTGGTGGGGGAGGGTGTAACAGCCCAGCATAGGTGCAGCATAAGGAGGCCCAGGACAGAGAGGGCTCCTCACACTGGAAAAAATAATAGGAGGTGCTTAGCCAAAATACAACAGTGTTGGCTACTCTATACTGATTCAGGAGCTAGTAAATCAGCAGACTACCTCTGAGATATTCAACACATCTACAGAAGAAAAATAGTGAGCTCCTGAACCCCAGCAAAACAAGAAGGACTTGGCCATGATCACTGAGCATGGAAAGGAAAATGATAGCTCTGGCCCTAAAGCAACAAGAAGCCACTGCCACCTGTAGAGGAAACTTGAGACAAGCTCCTCTTTGCCTTAAGAAGGCAACACTAGAGACAATCTAGTCTCAAGAGAAAGGCATACTTGACTTTCTACATTCCTCTCATACCCTCATGACCAATTATTAAATTCAGCCTCAAAAATAGCACCTGACTGGTAAAATTCACAAAGATTACAAATACGTCAAATTACCAGCCAAAGATAATGTGGAAGTTCATCAGAAAGGTTTGTTGTGAGGGGCAGGAGAAGACCAGTGCAGGCAGGGCTAGAACTACAGGTTAGCATATTGAGCAGACCTGGTGAAGGTGGCCTCTGTGGTTAGAAAATCTATGGAGATGACTCTGCCATAGGCTGACTCCTCTGCTCTATTCACAAAACAGCAGATCAGCAGAGACATTAAAACCAAAGGTAGAGGGTACTCTAAAAAAATGCCCAAACCTAACAAGATCTGGCTATATCCTCTCAAAACTGGAAGTGAGTGACTCAGCACAGATCACAGCACAGCTTTGCAGCTTCATTCTGCAGCACAGGCTGGGACAGCTAAAATCTGCACATCAGGGGAACACAGCCCAGGGCAGCCTCTAATCTGCACAGTGCAGGGCTCGAACTGAGGCATAGAACTTCTGCAATAGAACTGTGCTTCCCTGGGCAGAGACACTTCTGGTCTGTGCAGGGACTATTCGCTGGTCAGCTGCTAATGTCCACAGCCCCATGACAAGCTTTGGCTTCGGGTGGTGACACTTTCACTGCTCAGTCTCTAGCACCAGAGCAGTCACTAATCTGCACAGCAAGGTTCTTCACTGGGAACTTCCTCAGCTAGGCCCATGCTAACCAGGTCTGAATCACTTGGGGGGGAACTTTTTCTCAGAGCACTCACATACCTAGCTACAAGCTTTATAAAATGAGTAAAATACTAAACTGGGAAAACATTTTTACAGTCAAAGATTCTGATAAAGGCCTCATTTCCAAAATATATAGAGAATTGACTCTAATTTATAAGAAATCAAGCCATTCTCCAATTGATAAATGAATAGACAATTCTCAGATGAAGAAATTAAAACTATTTATAGTCATATGAAAATATGCTCCAAATAATTATTAATCAGAGAAATGCAAATTAAGACAACTCTGAGATATCACTACACACCTGTCAGATTGGTTAGAATGACAGGGAAAGATAATGCGTAATGTTGGAGGGGATGTGGGAAAACAGGGACACTGATACATTGTTGGTGGAATTGTGAATACATCCAGCCATTCTGGAGAGCAATTTGGAACTATGCTCAAAAAGTTATCAAACTGTGTGTAGCCTTTGATCCAGCAGTGTTTCTCCTGGGCTTATACCCCAAAGGGATACTAAAGAAGAGAAAGGGACCTGTATGTGCCAAAATATTTGTGGCAGCCCTGTTTGTAGTGGTTAAAAGCTGGAAAATGAATGGATGCCCATCAATTGGAGAGTGGTTGAGTAAATTGTGGTATATGAACATTATGGAATATTATTGTTTTGTAAGAAATGACCAGCAGGATGAATACAGAAAGGACTGGCGAGACTTACATGAACTGATGCTGAGTGAAATGAGCAGAACCAGGAGATCATTATATACCTCAACAATGATAATGTATGAGGATGTATTCTGATGGAAGTGGATCTCTTCGATAAAGAGATCTAATTCAGTTTCAATTGATCAAGGATGGACAGAAGCAGCTACACCCAAAGAAAGAACACTGGGAAATTAATGTAAACTGCTTGCATTTTTGTTTGTCTTCCCGGGTTATTTATACCTTCTGAATCCAATTCTCCCTGTGCTACAAGAGAACTCTTCGGTTCTGCACACATAAATTGTATTTAAAATATATTGTAACCTATTTAACATGTATAGGACTGCTTGCCATCTGGGGGAGAGGGTGGAGGGAGGGAGAGGAAAAATTGGAACAGAAGTGAGTGCAAGGAATAAAAAATGTTGTAAAAAAAATACCTTGGCATGGGTTCTATCAATAAAAAGTTATTTTTTTAAAAATGAATAAAAAAATCAAAAGGACAATTGATAGCTTCTATACAGAAAGAGAGCAGGTTTTCAACCCTAAGGAGAGTAATAGCAAACATTCTCCAGACAATACCCCAAAGAGGAATGTTACCTGGCCCACATCACATAACACTCTCCTAGAAGAGCATATTAATAATTTTAAAAGAGAGCTAGACAGTATGAATACAGAGAGGCTTGGAGAGACTTACATGAACTGATGCTGAGTGAAATGACAGAACCAGAAGATCATTAAATACTTCAACAACAATACTGTATGAGGATGTATTCTGATGGAAGTGGATATCTTTGACAAAGAGAAGATCTAATTCAGTTCAAATTGATCAATGATGGACAGAAGCAGCTACATCTAGAGAAGGAACACTGGGAAATGAGTGTAAATTGTTTGCATTTTTGTTTTCTTCCCAGGTTATTTTTACCTTTCCAAATCCAATTCTCCCTGTGCAATAAGAGAAATGTTTTGTTCTGCACACATATATTGTATCTAGGATATATTATAACATATTTAATATGTATAAGACTGCTTGCCATCTAAGGGAGGGGATGGAGGGAAGGAAAAGAAAAGTTGGAACAGAAGTGAGTTCAAGGGATAATGTTGTAAAAAATTACCCAGGCATATGTTCTATCAATAAAAAAGTTATAATAAAAAAAAAGAAAAAAATAGAGAGAGAGCTAAAAGAAAAATGGGGAAAGGAAAGAGAAGCTATTCAAGAGAGTAACAACTTCCTGACATGTGAATTGAAAAAGATAATGAATTTCCAGGAAGTGCAGGGAAATAGAATTTGTGAATTGGAAAAGGTGAAGAAATCCCAGGAAAGTAGGATTTGTGAATTGGAAAAAGGAGATATCTCACTAAAAAAATTAGTGAAATGGAAAAAAATTCCCTAGAGCAAAACAACTCATTTAAAAGCTCAATTGGATATATACAAAAAAAGTTTTAAAAAAAGCTAATGAAGAAAATAACTCATTAAAAATCAGAACTGAGCAAATAGAAATGAATGATTCATTGAGACATCAAGAATTAGTCAAGCAAAACAAAAAAAAAAAAAAAGAAAAATTAGAAAAAAATTTAAATATCTACTTGGCAAAACAACAGACCTAGAAAATAGTTCCAGGAGAGATAATCAGAAGATTATTGGACTTCCTGAAAAGTATGATGAAAAAGAGAGCCTAGATACTATTTTACAGGAAATCATCAAAGAGAACTTCCCAGATGTCAGAAGGTAAAATACGCATTGAAAGAATTCATCAAACACCTTCTGAAAAAGACCCTAAAATAAAAACTCCAAGGAATATTGTGGCCAAATTTCAGAACTATCAGACTAAGGAAAAACATCACAAGCAGCCAGGAAAAAAGCAATTCAAATACTGAGGTGCCACAATAAGGAGCACTCAAGATCTGGCTGCCTCCACATTAAAGGATCAAAGAGCCTGAAATCTGTTATTCAGAAAGACAAAAGAACTTGGAATGCAGCCAAGAATAAACTACCCAGCTAAACTGAGCATTTTCTCTATTAAAAAATAAAATAAAGAATATATTAAGAAAGATACTATCAGTATTCAAAGAACTCAAATAAAATATGTGTGAAAAAGTTATATATATATATATATATATATATATATATATATATATATATATATATATATATGTTGAAGTAGAAGTTAAATACAATATATGTATACATGTCCAAACAGTTATTTTGATGTACAAAACCAGCTACACCCAGTGAAAGACCTCTGGGAGATAACTATGAACCACTACATATAATTCCCAATCCCTCTATTTTTGTCCACCTGCATTTTTGATTTCCTTCACAGGCTAATTGTACACTATTTCAAAGTCTGATTCTTTTTGTACAGCAAAATAATTGTTTGGACATGTATATTTATATTGTATTTAATTTATACTTTAACATATTTAACATGTATTGGTCAACCTACCATCTAGGGGAGGGGATGGGGAGGAAGGAGGGGAAAAATTGGAATAAAAGTTTTGTCAATTGTCAATGCTGTAAAATTACCCATGCATATAAAACTTGTAAATAAAAAGCTATTAAAAATGTGCTAGAAAATCAAAGATCATTCCTAATTGTACATTAATCTATAAGTCCTTTACCTTATTATATTAACCTGTTTAATTATTTTTATTTGAAATATTTGAAATTAACTAGTTTAAATAAAACAGTAATTTTCTAATATTGACTTTTAATTGATTATAATTTAATCAGCACAGAAACTCTCAATTCTGAAACTTCCTATAACTATGTAGATAAGGTGATCTATAAAAAAGTCAAGTCATAATCTGATTTTCTTAGAGATTTTGAGGCTTAAACTCTACCTGCTCTGGGTCAGTGAGTTGTGAATTTTTCAGGATCACATGGTTAATAGTTGTCAGAGGAAGCATGTGAATAGATTTTTCCTGACTCTGGCCTTTACTTTTTTCTGTAGTAACTCTTTCTCATTTTCAAAAATGCTTTCCCCCCAAATACATATTTTGTTATTGGCTTCTAGGTATTTATGGATTCAGTTTATTACAAATAAATCAAAAATTTTAAAGAATGAGAACATAAATAATTTTTACTCTTTTGAATACTCAAAGAGAGACAGAAAAAGGAGTGATTGAATCAAAGAGAGATAAACTAGGTTATTTAAAGAGAAGAGGATAGTATTCAACTAAGGAAAATGTAATGAACACTCTTCCCACACTGCTCTTGAGGGGAATCAGAACTGAAATATCAGCAATAAAATGAATTTTCTAATGAGAGTGGCAAAAATGCAAGTCATTATAATTTCTTTTAAAGTTGTAAATCAACAAAAATAAGGAGAATCTTCCAGAATGCTGAAATGCTGAAAATAATAACCATAAACAAAGCTAACTAATCTGATGGTGAAAATATTGGTTTCTCCTCTGAGAATTATTGTCACAGAAGAAACTAACAAGAATTTAAGTGTTTGACAAGTATTGAAATATTACTGGAGATTATCACAGAAAGTATTATGTTGTGAGGAATCCAGATGGATGTACATAAAAATATTAAAGAGACTTTTTGCAGTATTGTTGTTTATACCTACATTTCATCATTCATCAGTAATGAAATCCCAGTGCAAAAATTCTATACACCAGGCTGACACTAATTTGTCTGTTATTCATAATATTAGAGAGAGATTGTAGGGTGTTAAGGGGCAAGATGCTAAGTGACTTGTCCATAATTACATAGCTAGTATAACACAAAGAAAAATAAACTTCTTGAATTCAGAGGCTATATCTCTAATCATTACATTAATGCTTCATTTCAATGCAGTGCTGATCATATACATTATTTTTTTTTTTGTGATTCCTTGGAAATAGTTTATGATGATTAAAAGAAACAAACAAAAATTCTGTGGCTCTGATTATTTTATATCTCTTTCTTTCCATATGTCAACTGTTATTTGTCCTTCATTTTTGAAGAGGACCAATGATATCACAGGATAATTGGATTTAAATGAGGCAGAATTGTACAGTCATTAGCTTCTCTATTACATTGTCATCAGAATCAGTGGCAAGACACGAGTCAAGATCACTGCACATGAATCTGAATTCAGTGATAATATTGGCATCTTCAATGTGTGACTAAGTTCTATATACTACCCAAATGCCTGGTTTAGTTGTCTATATGGCCACTGGGATAAATTATCATCTACCCATTCAGTATTCATATGTTTGGGATAAACATCACCCTAAGTCACTGAGAAGTCTGAAGTCTGTTGGTTATATTCACTGTGGATTAGTCCATCTTCCAGGATGGTTTTGCTAGGGTGTGGCTACAATGCATGCAACAGCTTCTTGGAGCCAGAGATGAGAGTTGGGTAACAAATGCATACCAAAAATGTTTGAGTAGTCCTCAAAACAGCTTGGTGTTAGTACACCACAAACACTCCATATACCTCATATGCTGACTAAGAGAAAAGCCATCATATTCAATCACTATTAGGTTGTTCTTCAGACATTTGATTTTAGTCTTTTGCAATAAGTACTCTATTGTTTTTCATTTTTGCATCTCTCATGACTAGCACTATACTTTGATCATATTAGCTCAGTGAAAGTGAAAAAACAAATATTAAAGTATCTTCTCTGTATCAAAAACTGCAAATTCTAAGGATTTTGAAGGTGAAAGACAGTTGCTGCTGTCAAGGAGCTCAGGGTCTATGCATGCTTTACATAGTTTATTCAGGGAAGATATTACAAACAAGGGGAAATGGGGAAACTTTATCACAAAAGGTAGGATTTATTTTTTTTTTAAGACTGCAAGTAAGACAGAAGACTAAAATGAGGAAGAAAAGTATTCTAGTCATGGGTTTGGCCAGTGAAACTACCTAGAGAATGTAGATTGAGTGACTTAGGTTACCAATAACAAATGTTAAGAAAAGTGTCATCGAATTGGATCCATGATGGTAAATTATAAGAAAATTGGATAGTTAAGAAAGAAAAAAGCCTGCAAAGGACTTTGAATGCCAAACAGAAAATTTTATATTTAATCCTTAGAAGGCACAGTGAACTACTGATATTTATTGAATTAAAAAGTGAAATGTGGGGGCATAGCCAAGATGACTGAGAGGACACTCCTTTTTTTTTCTAACCTTCTCCCATGACCCTCAGACTAACTAGCAAATCTAGGTTCTGAATTAGTTCTGGATGGGCAGAACCCAAACGTATTGGGAATGTAACAAATTACTAGCAGAAGATAATTTTGAAGCTCTCCAGAAAAGGTCTGTTTCAATTAGGCACAGAGGGAAGAAGGTCAAGCACAAGCAGACTGGACACAGATGTCAGTGCAGGTAATGCACACCCAGGTTGGTGTGGGCTTCACATGACAGACAATCTACAGGAAGGAATCTACATCAGTATTGGCTATTGTGCCCTGGATGCAAGGCAGTAGATCAGCAGAGAAGCTATAAAACATCCAACAACAACACAAAAGATAAATAGTGAACCCTAAAATGCCAGGATTTCATGAGTCCTGGCCATGCCCACCCAGCACCAGAAGTAAGTCAGTATGGACTCAGTGAATCCAGCACTGACACAGTGTAAATGCTGCCACTTGTAGAGGAAACTTGGACAATATCCCTTACTCTAAAAGCAGATGTCAACTTTAAAAAAAAATGAGTTAAAAAGTAAAAAGAACTTAGACTATAGATAGTTTTTTTTTTTTTATGGTAAAAGAAAAGAACAGGTTTCAAACCCTAAGAAGACTAAAAGCAGATCATCTCCAGATGAAGCCTCAAAGGGTAATATAAATTGGTTCCCATCACACAAGGCTCTGCTAGAAGAAATTTAAAAGTATCTTAAAAGAGAGCTATAAGAAAAATGGAAAAATCAAATAAAAACTTTGCAAAACGGTTTAGAAAGGGAAATACAGATATTATCTGAAGAAAATTCATTACAAAATAGACTTTGTGAAATAGGAAAAAAAGCATATAACACTTTAAAATAGATTTGACACAATGGAAAAAGAAAACAAGTCCCTGAAAAACAGAATTTGTGAAATGGGAAAAAAATCCATAGAACAAAACAACTCATTTAAAAAATCAATTGGGCAAATACAAAAAGAACTTTAAAAAGTAAATGAAGAAAATAATTCACTAAAAATCGGAACTAAATAAATGGAAATGAATGATTCAATGAGATATCAAGAATCTGTCAAGCAAAACTGAAAAAAAAAAGAAAATGTATAATACCTACTTGGGAAAATAATTGACCTTCAAAATAGATAGATCTAAGGATTATTGGACTTCCTGAAAACCATGATGGAAAAAAGAACCTAGACATTATTTTTTAGGGAATCATCAAAGGGAACTGCCATGATGTTATAGAATCGGAAGGTAAAATAGCCATTGAAAGAATTCACCGAACATCTTCTGAAAGAGACTCCAAAATTAAAATTCCAAGAAATATCATGGCTAAATTTAAGAATTATCAGACCAAATACAGCAGGCAGCCAGAAAAAAAAAATAATTCAAATACCAAGGAGCCACAATAAGGATTACCCAGGAACTAGCAATTTCCACCTTAAACGATCAAAGGGCCTGGAATCTGATATTCCAAAAGGCAAAGGAACTTGGAATGTGATGATGGTGGTGCTACTGTTAAGAATAAGATAGGATTTGGGAGTTTTTATAATTTGATAATTTTGGACACACTAAATCCAAAGTTGTCTATAGGAAATGAGTTTAAGATTTTAATTTGCAATTAGAAATGCACATCTGGAGTTTAGAAGAGTATGCCAATATGAATAAACTGACGCTGAGTAGTTATTTGAGTCATCTCTGATTACACAACTTATATAGATATAAGACAAGATTCAAGCACAGGTCTACTTCATTCTAGTTTAAATGCCCTATCCACACTGCCATCTAGAAGTACCTCTAGGGGAATAGAGAAAAACATTTTTTCTAAGGATCTTAGGAAAATTAGTTATGCCTCAGTACATCTAACTAGTCTAGTTCAACACAGTTACTGCCCAGATAAATATGGTATTGCCAGGCTATCATACTTTCTATCGAATATAGAGTTCCTCTGGAAGACAATGAATGTAAACTTAAGGAGGAAAACCCATGTACTTAGGTTAACTCAGAACTCAGAAATGCAAATTGAAATGCCACTGATACATTCATGAACATTTCTATCACATAAATCCTTTTTCCTGTTAACTGCTGGTCTGTTCTTTTCTTTTTCTGATTGCTCTTTAGCTGGAAAAAGTTAGAATTTGTAAATCTTTCCAGGTTAAAACAATCACTAAAGAGTCATTTAGAATATCTTAACTTTATATTCAAAAAATAGTTCCCTTAAGATCAAAGAACAGCAATCCTCATTCGATTGAATACAGCTGGGAACTATTAATGAACACATATTAGATCAATCAGCTCTTACTATACAAAGATAATGCCTTGTCCATTCAGAACATTAAAGAAGCCACCGTAGGTCTATTCTATAGATAAGGCAAGCTAGCCTATCCATTTCTTCTTATTCAGCAAAGGAGACATATAGCTCCTGAACTTTTCCTCTCAAAGCTGAAGGAGCCAACTAAAATCAATAATTGTTTGAAAGATTTTAGTCTTATGAGCTTGGTGGTGAGGGTTCTAAAGACCAATATAAGAAATCTCTTATACTGTGAGACTGAGATTCTTTCCAATTAATCAGAAATCATGGAACTGAGTAAAACCTGACTGTTTTTATGATGGTTTCTTCAAAAAGCTACCCCAAAAAAACCCTTTGCCAATCTCCTGATGTTTCTTCAGTCTTCATTTTTCCTAACCTTTGCCTAAGCCTCCTATTCCATCACCTATAAATTATCTATACCATTAACAATTTTCAATGTCTTAAAGCAAAGCCTCCTGATTTATTGTTCTCTTAAAATGGTAAAAAAAAAAAATTACCCAATATTTCCCCTATGAAAACAATAGTCTATTTTAAAACCTGCCTCAATATCAAAATGGTTATATAATTTCTCCTTTTGGTAATTTTATTGTAGTAAAATGCATTCAAATGAGCTGAGATACCATAAAAACCTTAAGTTTTTAAATTTTCAACATGGTTTTCCATCTCACTTTGTCTCTGATGTGCTATTGTTCACATATTTTCAGATTTTAATTTTGAAAAATCTGCCTCTAGAAGCCCTCAAACTATATACAAAGAAGAATCAAGTTAGTGGCTAGTCGAACCACCAGCCAGCTCAACACATAGTCATACACACACACACACACACACACACACACACACACACACACACACAAAGAGAGAGAAAGACACAGAGAGAGAATCCTTTATTATAAAGAATTTTTAAAAGGTGGAAAAAACCTTAGCAACTCTGATCAGATCAAAACAATTTGACATTATATGTAATATTCCACATCAATGCATACCAAGCTCTATAAATGAATGTGTGTGGAGGAACAGAGGGTGGTTTGTTTTTTCTATTTCTTTTTTAAGGTCGAATTCAGTCATTGAAGCTTTGTAATTTTGGGAGCTTTTTTATTTGACTGTTTCTTGTTCATTATTCCTAGCTATATTGTTATAATCAATATGTATATAATTCTTTTTTTTTTCTTTTGGAAAAAATTTCTTTACAACACTATCCCTTGTACTCACGTCTGTTCCGACGTTTCCCCTCCCTCCCTCCACTTCTTCCCTCAGATGCCAAGCATGTTAAATATGTCGCAGTATATCCTAGATACAATATATGTGTGCAGAACTGAACAGTTCTCTTGTTGCACAGGAAGAATTGGATTCAGAAGGTAAAAATAGTCTAGGAAGAAAAAAAAATGCAAACAGTTTACATTCATTTCCCAGTATTCTTTCTTTGGGTATAGCTGCTTCTGTCCATCACTGATCAGTTGGAGGTGAGTTCAATCTTCTCTTTGTCAAAGAAATCCACTTCTGTCAGAATACATTCTCATATAGTATCATTATTGAAGTATATAATGATCTCCTGGTTCTGCTCATTTCACTCAGCATCAGTTCATGTAAGTCTCTCCAAGCCTCTCTGTATTCATCCTGCTGGTCATTTCTTATAGAACAATAATATTCCATAATATTCATATACCACAATTTAGCCAGCCATTCTCCAATTGATGGGTATCCATTCATTTTCCAGTTTCTAGCCACTACAAACAGGGCTGCCACAAATATTTTGGCACATACAGGTCCCTTTCCCTTCTTTAGTATCTCTTTGGGATATAAGCCCAGTAGTAGCACTGCTGGATCAAAGGGTATGCACAGTTTGGTAACTTTTTGGGCATAGTTCCAGATTGCTCTCCAGAATGGTTAGATTCATTCACAACTCCACCAACAATGCATCAATGTTCCAGTTTTCCTGCATGCCCTCCAACATTCATCATTATTTTTTCCTGTCATCTTAGCCAATCTGACAGATGTGTAGTGATATCTCAGAGTTGTCTTAATTTTCATTTCTCTGATCAATATTGATTTGGAACACTTTCATATGAGTGGAATATGTATATAATTCTTCAAAGAGTTTCTTTACTGTTTTCTTAGGATTTTCTAAGTGAACCATTACATTATCACCAGAACAACTATGTCTCCTCTATATCTCTCTTATTACTTTTAAATATTCCTCCTATTTTATTACTTGAATTTCTAGAAGTTTATCAAATAATGGCAAGAAAGAAGTTATCTACTTTCATAATGTATTTATTTGAAACATTCCAATGTTTATTCATTTCTGATTGACGTTTTTTATAGGTAGATTTTATTGTATTAAAGATATCTCTATGTCTGTACTTCATAATGCTTTATTTTGTTCTTTAGCATAAATGTATTTCGTATTCTGTTAAATGGTTTCTCTGAATTTTTGTTATTATACCACTGGTTGGGAGTTTTTGTTTGTAATATAATAACATTATTTTCCTAATGCTGAGCAATCATTGCAACTCTGACATAAACACAATTTGATCATAATTAATATTTTCACATAAAATACTTGTATTACCATTATTTCTTTTTTTAATAGAAAAAATATTTAAATTCTATTCTAATTGAAGCATTACATATTTGTATAAATTGCTGATAATATTTCATTCTTTATGGTTTCTCTAAATACAATATAATTTTCCTATTTTTCTCTAATTGCTAATTTTAAATTTACTTTTACTTTCTCTAATAGCATGACTAACTTTGCCTTTGAAAGAGAGGAATGCAATTGAATGAAAGGTAAATTTAGTAACAGATTTTTATTTTTATTCTATACATCTTAGGTTTTTTTTATGTTTCTCATAAGAAACAAGATGGAGCTTTGTGTTATCCATTCTGACACTTTCACTTTATTTATTGATTTATTCCATTTACATTAAAGTAATGAGAATTAAGTTTATGTTCTTATTCTTCAACATTTATACTCTGAACCTATTGAAAACTAAATAAGCTACATTTCTCCTAAATCTTCCAGGGAATTAGGGTATATTTTTCTTTCATTAAATTCAAAACTTTGCTCAATTACTGTATAATAGTTGTCTCTGTGTATTTTCAGTTAGGCTTAGGACTTCTGATTACATAGAGGTATATTTTTAATAAATGTATTTCATCTAGAGATACGTTTTTATAACATATGATCATGGGTTCTTTTAAAATTGCTTTTTAGGATAGAGCCAAGATGGTAGAGAGTTGTCGGTCTTTGCCTGAGCTCTCCCTGGATTCCATCAGATCAAAATCACATTAAGTCTCTGAATGGGTTTTGGACTGATATAATCCAGAAATATTTGGAGAATAACAAATCTCAAGCAGAAGACATTTTGGAAGAACTTCAGGAAAACAATAGCTCAATCTGGCAAGGGGAAACACAGCTCAGTTTAGGTGCAACACAGGAAGGCCCAGGGTAAAGAGAGATCTGCAGTGAGAGAATCTACTCTGCCCTGGTTCAGAAGCTAATGATTCAGCAGACAAGCTGTAAGACCTCCAATACAACTACAGAAAGCAAATATTGAACCCCTGAAGCTCAGCAAAACAAGCAGGACTTGGCCATGCCCACCGAGCAGGGAAAGGAAGCTGAAAGCATTGCCCTTAGGGCACTATGAAACTGCTGTATCCTTTAGAGGAAGCCTGAGACAATGGCCCCTTTATCCTAAGAGCTGACCTCAACTTTAAAATAACTTGCCAAAAAAGCAAAAAGAGCTGGAACATTGATAGCTTTTATGGAAAAAGATCAGAACAGACCTTAAACCCCGAGGACACTAAAGGAAAAATGAATCCAGATGAAGCCTCAAAGCATGATAAGAGTTGTTCATCAACTCAAAACACTCTCTTGGAAGAATGCAAAAAGGATCTTAAAAGAGCTAGAAGAAAAATGGAGAAAGAAATTAAGAGCTTTGAAAAAGGAAACAGAGAAATTTTCCAAAGAAAAATCACTTCTTACAAATAGATCTGGCAAAAAAGAAAAAGAAAACAACTTCTTAAAAAATTTTTTTTGGTAAAATGGAAAAATAAAACAACTGCTGGAAAAATGGAAGAGCTGAAATGAAAATTGAGAACAAGTCCCAAAAAAATAGAATTGATAAAATGGAAAGAAATCCATATTAGGGAAAGATATTAGGGAATTGGAGGAGAATGGGGTGGGGGGAGGGGAAAAATAGAAAAGCATAACATGGGGAAAATAAGATGGTGGGAAATACAGTGTCAGTAATTTTAACTGTGAATATGAATGGAATGAACTCTCCCATAAAACAGAAATGGATAGCATACTGAATTAAAAGCCACAATCCTGCAATGTGCTTTTTACAAGAGACACATTTAAAGTAGAGTGATACTTGTAGAGTAAAAGTAAAATACTGGGATAGATCTGTTTTGCTTCAGCTGAAGAAACAAAAAGAAAAGCAAGTTAGCTATTCTGATCTCAGATCAAGCAAAGGTAAATATATATCTAATTAAATGAGATAAGGAAACAAAACATATTTGACAAAATGATACTATAGATAAATGATATTAAACATATCCACCAAGTGATATAGCCTCCAAATTCCTAAAGGAGAAGATCAGAGAGCTGCAAGAAGAAATAAACAGCAAAACAAAACTAGTAGGGGAACTCAAGCTTATGCTATCAAAACTAGATGATTTGAATCATAAAAAAGAAAAAAGTTAAGGAGGCAAATAGAATTATAGAAAAGTTAGGTATGATAGATCTTTTGAAAAAAAACTTAATGGGGAGAGGAAGGAAAAATATTTTTCTCAGCAGTACATAGAACCTCCACAAAAATTGACCATGTAATAGGGCATAAACCCCCAAAATCAAATACAGAAAGGTAAAAATAGTAAATGCATCTTTCGCAGATCATAACATAATAAAATTATATGTAATAAAGGGCCAGGTAAAATAGACCAACAATTAATTAGAAATTAAATAATCTAATTCTAAAGAATGGCTAGGTGAAAGAACAAAATATAGAAACTATCAATACTTTCATCCAAGAGAATAACAATTATGAGACAATATGCCAAAATTTATGGGATGCAGCCAAAGCAGTTCTTAGGGGAAAGTTTATATCTCTAGATGCTAATATGAATAAAACAGAGAAAGAGAAGATCAATGAATAGGCATGTTAATAAAAAAGTTAGAAAAGGAACAAATTAAAACCCCCCAATTAAATACCAAATTTGAAATTCTGAAAATAAAAAGGAAGATTAATAAAATTGAAATTAAGAAAAGCATGGAACTAATTAAAAAAAAAACTAACAGTTGGTTTTATGGGAAAAAAATATAAATAAAACTTTAGTAAATTTGTTTAGGAAAACAAACAAAAAAGAAAATAAAATCTCCAGTATCAAAAATGAAAAGGGAAAATTTACCATCAATGAAGACAAAATTAAATCAATAATTTGGAGCTATTTTGATCAACTGTATGCCAATAAACCTACATAAATTAGATGTATGCTTATAAAAAATATAGATTGCCCAGATTAATGGAGGAGGAAATAAATTACTTAGGTACATTTTAGAAAAAAGAAATTGAACAAGTTAATAGTCAAATCCTAAGAAAAAATCTTCAAGGCTAGAAGGATTTATATATGAATACTACCAAACATTTAAAGAACAATTAATTCTAATACAATGCATACTATTTGGGAGAAAGAAAGAGTCCAACCAAACCCATTTTATTACACAGATAAGGTATTGATTACCTAAACCAAGGTCAAAATAAAGAAAGAAAATTATAAAACAAATTCCTTAATGAATTTAATGCAAAAATCTTAAATAAATATTAGCAAAGAGATTAAATCAAGTTATCACCAGGATAATACAGTGTTACCATGTCAGATTCATACCAGAAATGCAGGACTGGTTCAATATTAGGAAACTATTTAGATAATTAACTATATCAATAACCAATCAAATATACGATTATCTTACTAAATGTAGAAGAAGCATTTGACAAAATATCACATTCATTCCTATTAAAAACACTAGGAAATTTAGGAATAAATAGTTTTCCTTAAAATAATCAGTAGTATGTATTTAAAAGCATCAGCAAGCTACATATAGAGCAGGGATAAGCTAGAAGCATTGCCAGGAAGATCAAGGGTGAAATAAGGTTGCCTAATATCATCATTACTATTCAATATTCCATTAGAAAAAGACATTAAAGGAATTAGAGTAGGTAATGAGGAAACCAAATTATTACTCTTTGCAGAGTGGTAGACTTAGAGAATCTAGAAAATCAATTTAAAATTACTGGAAATAATTCACAATTTTAGCAAAGTTGCAGGATACAAAATAAATCCAGATAAATCATTGGCATTTCTAAATATTACCAACAAAATCCAATAGCAAGTTACAGAAAAAGAAATTCCATTTAAATTACTGTAGATAATATAACACATTAGGGAGTCTTGCTGCCAAAATATAGCCGGGAACTATGTGAAAACAATTGCAAAGCACTTTCCACCCCAAAAAAGCCAGAGCTAAACAATTAGAAAACTATCAAATGCTCATTGTTAGGGTGTGCTAATATAATAAAATGACAATTTTACCTACATTAATCTACTTATTCAGTGTTGTAAGAATCAAACTGTCAAGAAATTACATAGCTAGAACAAATAATAGCAGAGTTCATCTGCAAGAACAAATGGTCAAGAAGTTCAATGGAATTAAAGAAAAGAAAATCAAATGAATGTGCCCTAACAGTACCACACCTAAAACTATGTTTTAAAGCAGTGGTGATCAAAAATCTTTGGTATTGGCTAAGAAACAGAATAGTTGATCAATGGAATAGATTAGGTTCATAAGGCACAACAGTCAATGATTCTAGTAATCAAATATTTGACCAACCCAAAGATCATTTCTGGTTTGAGAAACCATTAGTTGACAAAAACTGTTGGGCAAATTGGAAAATAATATGGCAGAAATTAGGCACCTAACACTGTATACCAAGATGAGGTTTAAATGGGTCCATGATTTAGGCATAAATAGTAACATAATAAGCAAATTAGAAAAACAAAGGATAGTGTACATCTCAGATCTATGAAGGAAAGAATTTATGGTCAAAGAAGAATGAGAGCACTTTAGGAATTATAAAATGGATAATTTTGATTATATTACATTAAAAAGTTTTAGTACAAATAAAACTGATGCATAGAAGATTATAAGGGAAGTAGAAAACTTTGAAAAATATATTACATGCTGGGGTTCTGATAAAAGCCTCATTTCTAAAATATATAGAGAATTGACAAAAAAATATATGAATATAAGACAATCTCAAATTGATAAATCATCAAAAAAAATGAAGAGACAATTTTCAGGTAAAGAAATTGACACCATTTCTAGTCATATGTAAAAATGTTCAAAATCACTATTGATTAGAGAAATGCAAATTAAGGCAAATCTGAGTTACCACTACACATCTCTCAGGTTATGAAGATGTTGGAGGTGATGTGAGAAAATCAGGACACAAATATATTTTTGGTGAAGTTGCGAACAGATCCAACCATTCTGGAAATCAATTTGAAACTATGACAGAAGGGTTATTAAACTATGCATATCTTTGATCCAGCAATGTCTCTATTGGACCTGTAGAGAACCAGTAGAGTCAGAAAAAGAGTTAGAAGAAAAATGGGATAAGGAAATGAGAACTTTGTAAGAGGGTTTCTAAAAATTAACACAGAAACCATCTGAAGAAACCTCCTTAAAAATAGATGTAGTGAAATGGAAAAAGCAAATAACTGCATTGAAAATAGACTTCATGAAATAGGGAAAGCATATAACTCATTATAAAATAGATACGACAAAATGGAAATAAAGAAAAGAATCCCTTGAAAAGCAGAATTTGTAAAATGAAAAAAAAAATCAGTGAACAAAACAACTCATTTAGAAATTCATTTGACCAAATATAAAAGAAACTAAAAAATGTAACTGAACAAAATAATTCACTAAAAATTAGAATTGAACAAATGGAAATGAATGATTTAATGAGACATCAAGAATCAAAGAAAATTTAAAAAAAAGTAAAATACCTCATTGGAAAAGCAATTGAGCTGAAAAAATAGATCTAGAAGAATCTGTCTAAGGATTTATTGAATTTCCTGAAAACTATGATTAAAAAAAAAAGAGCCTAGACATCAACGTTCAGGAAGTCATTAAGGAAAACTGCCTGATATACTAGCACCAGAAAGTAAAATAGCCATTGGAAGAATTCATCAATCACCCCAAAGGGACCCCAAAATGAAAACTATAAGGAATATTGTGGCTAAATTTCAGAATTATAGGATCAAGGAAAAAATATTGCAAATAGCCAGAAAGAAACAACTCAAATATCAAGGAGCCACAATCAGGATTACTCATGACCAAACACCTTCCACTTTAAAGGATCAAAGGACCTGGAATCTGATATTCCAAAAGGCAAATGAATTTGGATTGCAGCCAAGAATAAGCTATCCAACTAAAAGGAGCATTATCTTTCAGGGAAAAAAGATGGACATTCAATGATACAGGTGAATTTTATTTATTTCTAATGGAAGAAATGAACAAACACTTAGATCTCAGATAGAAAACTCTGGAGAAATAGAAAAAGGTAAAAAGGAAAGAACTCTTGAGAACTTTATCTTTTTATGGATTATATTGTGAAAATATAAAAAAAACTGGGATGAGAAGGGGATTGTACTAGAAAAAAAGGAAAATGGGGATAAAATGAGGAAAATTGCATCTCATGAAGACTCAAGAAAACATATAATTGAGGGGAAGAAAGTAGGGAGATTAACATTGGGTGAATCTTTCATCAGTTTTGGCTCAAACAGAGAATATCAGACATATTTGGCTTCACAGAGAAACTCGTTTCATTTTATAAAGACATGGAAGGGGAAAGGGGAAAGGAAATGGGGAGGCTAATAGAAGCAAAGACAGATGTAGTAAAGGAAAGGTATAAGAAAAGGGAATGTCCTGTAAAGAAAGGGCATGGCTATTCGAAGGAGGTGGTGGTCAGAAGTAAAATATCAGGGAAGAGAAAAAGGATGAAAGAAAAGAGAAAAGCATAACTGGGATAAATAAGATGGAGGGAAATGTAGTATCCCTTAAGGCTACTCTATCTCACCACTCCTCAGTGGCCCACAACTAGGCCAGTTTATCTGCCTTCGGGTTCCAACCGAAATCACATAGAGACAGACAAACCAGGAGATGCAAACATTTTGTCTTTATTCAGTCATCCTCTCAGTGGGGGTAGCAGAAAGCAAGAGTGCAGGAGTGTAAGAACAAGAGTGAGCTCTGCTCAAGGCTGTTTATGTAAGCTTCCTCTCTTCTGGAATTGCCTGTGCCCAGTCCACTCAGAATTGCATAGGTGGTGCTACACCCAGGGAAAGAACTCTGGGAGATGACTATGAACCACTACATAGAATTCCCAATCACTCTATTTTTGTCTGCCTGTATTTTTGATTTCCTTCACAGGCTAATTTTACACTATTTCAAAGTCTGACTCTTTTTATACAGCAAAATAACTGCACATGTATACATATACTGTATTTAACTTATACTTTAACATATTTAATATGTATTGGTCAACCTGCCATCTGGGGGAAGGGGTGAGGGGAAGTAGGGAAAAGTTGGAACAAAAGGATTCGCAACTGTCAATGCTGAAAAATTACCTATGCATATATCTTTTAAATAAAAAGCTATAACAAAAAAAAAAAAAAAAGAACTGCATAGGTGGAGCCCAAGAACAGAGGCTTCTGGAGTTAATGTTGCTTTTGAGGAGGCCATCTAGCAAGAGGGCACACCCCTTGCCATCTTAAGAAACCTATTAGCAATTCCTTTAACCCCTGCCAAACACAACCTCCTATCTAAGAGGCCAAGTCCCTTTTTACCTCCTGGGTCTGCCCTACCTGCTGACATGGTGTAATTACCATGTCACATGTCAAAGAGAGAGCAGTGCTTCTTGCTCCTTACATTTCCCCCTCTTTTATTAATAAGACCAAGTGTTCTCATGTTGACAAATGAGAAGCTCTTCCTTAAGCATCTCTAAAGAATTTTTAAGAATACATATAACATCCTAGCAAAGTAGGCAAAAGTAAAAGAAGCAGCAATACAAAATTGGCTACATAGAGCCCATGGGATACAATAGAAGGGGATGGGAAAGGAAATATGTTGGATCTAATCACTAAGCCAGTCCAGCAAGGGTAGTCATCTCTCTGCTATGGTGCTTTTTTCTGGCATTTCTTGGGTCTTTTCTTCTTCTTCAACTCCTGTTTTAATAAGGAAAACTTTTCTTGTTCTTCTTTATTGACTCCAGTGGTCTTCCCATTCAGGATCTGGAAGACAAAAATATTCCAGCCCTCTCCAAAGTATTAATGATGAACCTTGCCAATGTCTTTCCACATCCTTCAAAGGACCTTTTGTGTGTTCTCCAGCCCTGGAAATGCTATTTTCATGGGGCCTAGTTTTTGTCCTATCTATAGGATTGTGCCAAATGTATCATTCCTGACAAGAGGCCAGTATCCCTGTCTAGGGACAAAAAAATTTTAAGTATATAAGGGCTTATCCACATCTACCTCTGTGAGCCACTGGGGAATCCATGTAGTTCCTTCCCCTTTCTGTTTAACAAGGGTTGCCTTCAGAGTATGATAGGCCTGTTCCATTAGGGCCTGGCCCTGTGGGATTGTAGGGAATTCCTGTAACATATTTAATGGTGAATATGGCAAAGAAGGTGGCCATCTGCTTAGAGGTATAAGCTGGACCATTGTCAGTCTTTATGGTGTTGGGAATGCTATGAGAGGAGAAGCAACTATACAAGTGTTTGATGACCAAAGGAGTGTTCTCACAGGAGGCCATTGTGGCCCAAAGGGTTTAGAAAAGGTGTCAATACAGACATGGATGGCTACATGGCCTACATGTGTCATCCATTTGTCACCCAGAGAGAGGACAATGCGAATTGAACGTGGTCCACAGCATAATATTTTCACTCTTTTGTTATAGTTTGCATTTTGTTTTCTTTCTCATTTTTCTCCTTTTTGATCTGATTTTTCTGGAGCAGCATGATATTTGTGGTAATATGTATAGAAGAATTAAACATATTCAATGTATATACATATACATACATATATGTACATACACACACACACACACACACACACACACACACACATATATATCATGTCATTTGCCAAATAGGAAAGGAAGTGGGGAAAGGAAAGGAAAGGAAAAAAAAAATAGAACAAGGCTTTGAAGGGATGAATGGTAAAAATTATCCATAGGTATATTTTGAAAAAAAAAAAAGAAGCTTTAATTTAAAAAAATTAGAAAATAGCATAAAAGAAAATACAGAATAGAATTTCTTCTTTAGTTACTCCACCTTTTCAAGGATCAATTGCCACTATAATGAAGAATTTATTAGCTATTAAAAATAGGGAAAGAATAAGTCCTATAAAATTCATTTTATGAAATAGATATGGTACTGATATGTAAACCAGGTAGGATCAAAACAGGAAAGAAAATTATATTTCCCAACTAAATATTGACATAAAATCTTAAATAAAATACTAGCAAAGAGATTACAGCAAGTTATCACCAAAATAACACACAATGACCAATTAGGACTTATATCAGGAAAGCAGGGCTGGTTCAATTTAGGAAAAATTATTTAGATAATTGACTATATCAGTAACCAAACTAACAGAAATCATAATTTTAGCTCAATAGGTACACAAAAAACATTTAACAAAGTCCCATACCCATTCCTATTAAAATACTAGAAAGATATAAAGTCATTTCAGGAAAGACAGAAATTAATAATTTTGTCAAGTCAAGTACTCTTCCGATAGGGATCTTTCTGTGTTTTTTTTTTTTTTTTTTAATTTTTAAATTTACATTGTTTGGATTTCTCCTTGATGTTTACTCTACTCTAATTAGAATCCTAGAAATCTTTTGTGTTTAAACCATTATTTAGGATGAATTCATGCAAGGATTGACATTAGGCAAGATGCTCATAGAAGATAGTTGTTTATTAAATAATTTTCTCAAGAATTATTAATGGATAGATGCATACATAGATAGATAAAGATCTACTTAACTTTGAAAGTAATCCTGAATCTGAAGCAAACCTCTGTTTTACAATTTGCTATATAATAGCAAATGTAATTCAATTCAAACTAATAATTATTAATTTGGCATCTAGGATTTGGCACTCCAAGTTGATATGCAGATATGCTATTACAGAGGAGAATGGCTGTTGGCAATGAAATAGTCCAAAGACATATTAAAGGTAGGTAGACTATTAAATTTCATGATAGAGTGATTCTCCACATCACTTTGTGCAGTACTTTATGCAAGCAATACTTTGCTCAAGTAACAAAGTTCTTCTTGGCTATAAAATTCATAACTATAGTCACTTATTTGTTAAATGTAATATACCATACACACACATACCTACACATGCACATACACATTTTTGTGCAATTCAAAGATTGTGATATATACTTGGATTGGATCTTGAAGGACAATAGAGTTTTAAAAATAGTCTTTATGAAAAACAAAATTTTCAAGACAACAATTTAACTCTACTAATTTTTTAAAGGTAGACCAAAGAAAAAGTTTGGAAAATAAACATCCAGATGGAGTGGTTGAAACTGTCTTCATTTGCAAAATAGGGGTTTAATTTCAAGCAAATTTAACTGTGTGATTGAGTGGTAATTAAGTATAGTAGAATGTGCTAGTCTTGGGTTAAAATAATTTGTAAGGCTTAATTAATGGCTACTACAACTGATAGCCCTGTCAAATTGGCAAGCAAATTCATTGATCTTAAATTTCAGCTGAGCTCAAATGAGAGACTGACAAAATAATTTGTAGATTGTGACAGAGAGACAGTTAGAGATAAGCGATGCTTGTGAAGAAAGACTACAGAATATACCACAATAAGAGATAAAACTCAGTCTGCACTTTCAAAGATATATTACACCTACATATCACCAAAGACAAGCCTCCAGCACTCACTCTATCTATCCTCTTCATGTATGTTATAAAAGATAGTTCTCAGTAATGCCCTCTGCTTTTTGATGTAGACAGTACATGTGACTAATTGATCAGAATCCATGTTATTTCACTATTATCTTAAGTATGCATTTCCATACAGCATAAGTAAGGACAATTTGTTAGAAAGAACCTTGATCCCCAATTACACATTGAATTTCAAGGTGCCATTTCATTTCTCAGCTATGCACAATTAGACTGCTGTCTCCTTTGCTTTACTGAATGTTTTGGCAACAAAGCCACCAATGAGCTGCTGGTAGCCAAAGTCAGAAAACAAACACACCAATAACAACAATAAAGAAACAACAGTTCTCATCCTCTTGCACTTTTTTGTAGTACCATAATGATTATTGTTCCTCTGTCTTCATGTTTGCCACCTTTGCTTCAGTTTCTGCTTTGTTTTTGTTCTTTTTTTTTTTTTAAAGATTAGACTATATTTGCCAAATAGTAATGGATGAAAGTAAATATTCCCTATCACTGTGTGGTCTTGATTAAGATCTGAAACTCTGAATTGTCTCTCTGTGTTCAGCCTAGAGATCCCAGTGCACCCTAGAAAGGATGAAAGGTGATATTGTCAGCAAAATGCTTAACAGAGATCTGACACATAATAAGTACTTTAAAAAGTTTGTTCCTTGCCCCTAATTCTTTCAGAAGGGCACATTTCTAAATTTCACTCTAAACGTTCTTTTTTTCACACTCATCCTTGACTTCTGTAATGCTAGTTTCTCTTGGTTATTTTGCTACCTGCACGATTGCATTCTCTCAGTTCATTTCATCTGTCAACTTCTTCAACGTCCTTCCTTCTTTTTTAACTATCTTTAATCTTTCTTCTGTAATGAGACTGTCCATTTCCATGGTTTCAGTTACCACACATGGGCAGGTAACTGGTTCACAGATATTCATACACTTCTCCACCTGTCTGTATATCTCTTATCTATGTCTATGTATTTGTATTACAAATCTCTCTTGGATAATAATGTAATTCTACATCTGCAACTGCAAGTTAAACTTTTCTATTTGGATATAATATGGATATCTCAAATCCAACATGATCAAAGTTTAATTTCTTATATTTTCTTAAAAAATTAAACAGCTTTCCCTTTTCCCTTTTTCCTTTCTTTTGCTTGATAATACCAGAGCCCTTGCAAGATAGAAACCTTGAAATGATCTTCAAATTTCCCCTGTCTCTCACTCAATTAATTCTGTTCTATTGTTAAGCCAGTACCTAGGACATAATGGATGCTGTGTGTATAGATGACACTGGAAAAAGTGTAATGCTTGGTACTTTAATGTTCTTTTTGTCTCAATTTCCTCATTTGTAAAACGGGAATAATAATATTACTTAACTACCTCCCAGAATTGCTGTAAGGATGAAATGAAATAATAATTGTAAAATGTTTAGCACAGTTCTTCTTGCATAGTTAGCACTATGTAAATGTTAGCTATTAGTATTTTTTGTCATTTCCCAAGCTCTCTTGATTCTTTCACCAAAATTTTTCTCAAGTTTATTCTCTTTGGATATCCACACTATGATCATATTAGTTCAGGATATTATCACTCTCCCAAATCTATTTTAACAGTTTCCTAAATATTGTACTTCCTACAAACTATTCTCTTCAATCTATCCTTCACAAGAAACCTGGCAATTCAAACTTCCTAATGAATAGCTCTGAATTTGTTATTTCCTTTAAAAAATAGTTTTATTTTTTATTGTCAGTAGTAGTAATTCTCAAAAGTTTTGGTGCCTTTATACTCTTAAAAATTATTAATGATTCCAAAGATTGCTTGTTTATAACCACTGTATTTGGGTGGCGGAGCCAAGATGGAGGAGAGCAGACACTATTTTTGAGTATTTGGAGTACAACACATTAACAGAAGAAGATACAATGGAAGAAATTCAGAATAGGTCTGTTTCAAATAGGAAGGGGCACCGACTGCCGAAGCCAAATCACAGCACAGCAAGTCTGGAGCAAGGACCTGGAGTGAGGAATCAGAGCATTGCAACTTCCAAGTACCTGGGAATCTTCTGTAAGCCTCTTAGGCTACTCTGTCCTGGGTGATCTAGCAGATTTGCTACATAAAGCAAATTGTAAACTACTGAGTATCAAAGTCAATAAGCAGAACAAACCCAGTGCAAACTAAAGCAGCTGTTGTTCCTTTTCATTAAGAACAGACTTCAAGCCTTAAAATGAGCAAAAAACAAAAAGAATTCTTACCATAGACAGTTTTTTTGGAAAGAGAGAACAGTCCACAAATCCTGAGGTCCTTAAAGGCAAATCAACTTCATATGAAGCCCCAAAGGGGGGTATATTCTCGTCCCCATTTCACATCATTTCACAAGGCTTTCTTGGAAGACTTGGATAAAAGATTTTAAAAGAGAGTTAGAAGAAAAATGGGGAAAGGAAATAAGATCTGTTCAAGAACGAATGGAAAAAGCATGTAACTCCTTACAAAATAAATATGATAAAGATACCAATTCATTGAAAAACAGAATTTTGTAATGGAAGAAATGCAATGAACAAAACAATTAAATTGGCCAAATACAAAAAGAACTAAAAAGCTAACTAAAGAAAATAATGCACTAAAAATTAGAACTGAATAAATTGAACTGAATGACTTAGTAAGACTTCAAGAATTAGTCAAACAAAACAAAAAAAGTGAAAAAAGAAGAAAATATGAAAAATCTCTTAGGAAAAACAACTGATCTGTAAAATAGGAATAGGAGAGACAATCTAAGGATTATTGGACTCTCTAAAAGCCATAATAATAAAAAAAAGATCCTAGACATTATCTGATAGAAATAGAAATCTGATAGAAAATAATAAAGGAAAACTACCCTGATATTTTAGAATCTGAAAGTAAAATAGCAAATGAAAGAATTCACCAATCACCTCCTGAAAGAGAACCCAAAATTAAAACTTCAAGGAATACCATATCTAAATTTCAGGACAAGTGCAGCAAGGAAAATATATTGCAATCAGTCAGAAAGAAACAATTTAAATACCAAGGAGCCACATTCAGGTTTACCCAGGACCTAGTAGTTTCCACCTTAAAGAATCAAAGAGCCTGGAATCTGATATTCCAAAAAGCAAAGGAACTTGGATTACAGATATGAATAAGCTAACTAACTAACATGAAAATTATCTTTCAGATGAAATGATGGACATTCAACAGGAGAATTTTACTTATTTCTAATTAAAAGATGAGAACTGGACAAAAAAAAATTGATCTTCAAACACAGAACTCAAGAGAAGTGTAAAAGGGAAATGGAAGGCATTGTTGAGAACTATATTTCTATGATAGGTATATATAGAAAGTGAAGATTTCATTTGTTTTATGATATTATGAAAAAAGAATCTAGAGGTGGAAAGGGGATTGTACCAGAAAAAGAAGGAAAATTAGATAAAATAAGAGAAATTGCATCTCACAGAGGAATAGAAGAATTCTTATAATTGAGGGAAAGAAGGGACGGGATAAGCATTGTGTGAATCTTACTTTTATCAGATTTGGTTCAAGAGAGAATATCCAGTTTCACAGAGAAACTTTTCTTACCTTATAGGAAATTGGGAGGGAAAAGAGGAAAAGAAAGGGGAAGGCTAATAGAAGTGAAAACAGTAGGAGAACAAAGGTATAAGAAAAGGAAAGGAGCACTAGAAGGGAAGGACTGTTTGAGGGAGGTGGTGATCAAAAATAAAATACTGGGGAGGAGGTAAGGGAGAAAGGAAAGAGAAAACCCTAACTTAGGGTAAATAAAATGACAGGAAATACAGAATTAGTTATTTTAACTCTGAATGTGAATAGGATGAACTCTCCCATAAAATGGGAGCAGATAGCAGGCTGGATTAAAAGGCAGACTCCTATAATATACTGTTTACAAGAAATACATTTAAAACATAACAATACATACAGAGTAAAAGTAAAGGGCAAAACTCTCAATTAAATACTAAATTTGAAATTCTGAAAATGAAAGGGAATATTAACAAAACTGAAAATAAAAAACTATTGAATTAATAAATAAAATAAGAGTTGTTTTATGAAAAAAAATAGATAAATCCTTAGGTAGTTTGATAAGATAAAGGAAAGAAGAAAATCAAATTGTTAGTCTCAAAAATGAAAAGGGAGAACTTTCCACCAATGAAGAGAAAAGTAAATCAATAATTAGGATTTTTGACCAAGTATATGCCAAAAAATTTTCTTTTGTTAACATAACTTTTTATTTACAGAAACCATGCCAGGGTAATTTTTTACAATATTATCCCTTGCACTCATTTCTGTTACGATTTTTCCCCTCCCTCCCTCTACCCCTCACCCAGATGGCAAGCAGATCTATACATGTTAAATAGGTTACAGTATATTATAGATACAATACATGTGTGCAGAACCAAACAGTTCTCTTGTTGCACAGGGAGAATTGGATTCAGAAGGTATAAATAACTTGGGAAGAAAAACAAAAATGCAAACAGTTTATATTCATTTCCCAATGTTCTTTCTTTGGGTGTAGCTGCTTCTGTCCATCTTTGATCAATTGAAACTGAAATAGATCTCTTTATCAAAGAGATCCACTTCCATCAGAATACTTCCTCATACATTATCATTGTTGAGGTATATAATGGTCTCCTGGTTCTGCTCATTTCACTTAGCATCAATTCATGTAAGTCTCACCAGTACTCTCTGTATTTATCCTGCTGGTCATTTCTTACAGAACAATAATATTCCATAACATTCATATACCACAACTTATTCAGCCATTCTCCAATTGATGGGCATCTACTCAGTTTCCAGTTTCTGGCCACTACAAACAGGGCTGTCATAAACATTTTGGCATATACAGGTCCCTTTCTCTTCTTTAGTATCTCTTTGGGGTATAAGCCCAGTAGAAACACTGCTGGATCAAAGGGTATGCACAGTTTGATAATTTTTTGAGCATAGTTCCAAATTGCTCTCCAGAATGGCTGGATGTGTTCACAATTTCACCAACAATGTATCAGTGTCCCTGTTTTCCCACACCTCCTCCAACATTCTGCATTATCTTTCCCTGTCATTCTAGCCAATCTGACAGGTATGTAGTGGTATCTCAGAGTTGTCTTAATTTGGATTTCTCTGATAAATAATGATTTGGAGCATCTTTTCATAGGGCCATAAATAGTTTTAATTTCTTTGTCTGAGAATTGTCTATTCATATCCTTTGACCATTTATCAATTGGAGAATGGCTTGATTTCTTATAAATTAGAGTCAATGCTCTATATATTTTGGAAATGAGGCCTTTATCAGAACCTTTGACTGCAAAAATGTTTTCCCAGTTTATTGTTTCCCTTCTAATCTTGTCTGCATTACTTTTGTTTGTACAAAAACTTTTCAATTTGATATAATCAAAATTTTCTATTTTGTAGTCAATAATGATCTCTAGTTCTTCTTTGGTCATAAATTCCTCCCTCTTCCACAGGTCTGAGAGGTAAACTATCCTATGCTCTTCCTGTTTATTTATCATCTCATTCTTTATGCCTAGGTCATGAACCCATTTTGACCTTATCTTGGTGTACGGTCTTAAGTGTGGGTCAGTGCCTAGTTTCTGCCATACTGATTTCCAATTTTCCCAGCAATTTTTGTCAAATAATGCATTTTTATCCCCCAAATTGGGGTCTTTGGGTTTGTCAAACACTAGATTATTAAAGTTAATGGCTGTTTTGTCCTTTGAACCTAACCTATTCCATTAATCAACTAGTCTATTTCTTAGCTAATACCAGATGGTTTTAGTAACTGCTGCTTTATAATATAATCTTAGATCTGGTACAGCGAGGCCAATTTCATTTTTTTTTTAATAATTCCCTTGGAATTCTTGACCTTTTGTTTTTCCATATGAACTTTGTTGTTATTTTTTTCTAGGTCATCAAAATAGTTTTTGAGAGTCTGATTGGTATAGTGCTTAATAAATAGATTAGTTTAGATAGTATTGTCATCTTTATTACATTTGCTCACCCAATCCAAGAGCATTTAATATTTTTCCAGTTGGTTAGATCAGACTTAATTTGGGTGGAAAGTGTTTTGTAGTTTGGCTCATAACGTTTCTGATTTTCCCTTGGCACATAGATTCCTAAATATTTTATACAATCAGTAGTTAATTGAAAGTGAATTTCTCTTTGTAACTCTAACTGTTGGGTTTTGTTAGTGATATATAAGAATGCTGATGACTTATGTGGGTTTATTTTGTATCCTGCAACTTTGCTAAAGGTGTGGATTGTTTCTAATAACTTTTTTAGTAGAATTTCTGGGGTTCTCTAAGTATACCATCATATCATCAGCAAAGAGTGATTATTTGGTTTCCTCGTTGCCTATTTTTATTCCTTTAATCTCTTTCTCAACTCTTATTGCCAAAACTAGCATTTCTAATACAATATTGAATAGTAATGGTGATAGTGGGCAACCTTGTTTCACTCCTGATTTTATTGGGAAGGGTTGCAGTTTGTCCCCATTCCATATGATGCTTACTGCTGGTTTTAAATAGATGCTACTGATTATTTTTTAAAAAAGTCCATTTATTCTCTCTCTCTCAAAAAGTTTTTAATAGGAATGGATGTTAGATTTTATCAAATGCTTTTTTCTGCATCTATTGAGATGATTATATGGTTCTTGTTAATTTGGTTATTAATATGGCCAATTATACTGATAGTTTTCCTAATATTGAACCAGTCCTGCATTCCTGGTATAAATCCTACTTGATCATGGTGTATTATCCTGGGGATGATTTTCTGTAGTTTTTTTCTTAATTTTCTTTCTCTGTTTTCAACCTACCTGGTTTAGGTATCAATATCATGCCTGTGTCATAAAAGGAATTTGGTAGGACTCCTTCATTCCCTATTTTTTTCAAATAGTTTATAAAGCATTGGGGCTAATTGTGGTTTGAATGTTTGGTAGAATTCACATGTAAATCCATCTGGTCCTGGGGATATTTTTTTTAAGGGAATTGATTAATAGCTTGTTCTATTTCTTTCTCTGAAATGAGACTAGTTAAGCATACTTCCTTCTCTGATAGTCTAGGAAGCCTATATTTTTGGAGGTAGTCATCCATTTCATTTAGGTTATCAAATTTATTGGCTTAAAGTTGGGCAAAGTAACCCCTTATTTTTTTCTTTAATTTCCTCTTCATTGATGGAAAGTTCTCCCTTTTCATTTTTAAGACTGCTAATGTGATTTTCCTCTCTCCTTTTTCTAATTAGATTTACCAAAGGTTTATCAATTCTATTAGTTTTTTCAAAAAGACCAACTCTTAGTTTTATTTATTAGTTCAATATTTTTTTTTACTTTCTATATTATTAATTTCTCCTTTTAATTTTAGAATTTCAAGTTTAGTAATTGATTGAGGGATTTTAATTTGGTCTTTTTCTAGCTTTTTAAGTTGCAGGCCCAATTCATTGACCTTCTCTTTCTCTATTTTATTCAAGTAAACCCCTAAAGATATAAAATTTCCCTTTATTACTGCTTTGGCTGCATCCCATAAATTGTGGTATGATGTCTCACCATTGTCATTATCTTGAGTGAAATTCTTAATTGTTTCTATAATTTGCTGTTTCACCCAATCATTCTTTAAGATGAAATTATTTAGTTTTTAATTACTTTTTGGTTTATTTACACCTAACTTTTTGTTGAATGTAGTTTTTATTGCATTGTGATCTGAAAAGAAAGCATTTACTATTTATGCCTTCCTGCATTTAATTTTGAGGTCTTTATGTTCTAATGTATGGTCAATTTTTGTGTAGGTTCCATGAACTGCTGAGAAGAAAGTATACTCCTTTCTGTCACCATTCAGTTTTTTCCAGAGATCTATCATACCTCATTTTTCTAATATTCTATTTACCTCTTTAATTTCTTTCTAATTTGTTTTGTGATTTGATTTATCTAAATCTGAGAGTGCAAGATTGAGATCTCCCACTATTATAGTTTTGCTGTCTATTTCTTTTCGCAACTCTCTTAACTTCTCCTTTAGGAAGTTAAATGCTATACCACTTGGTGCATATATGTTTAATACTAATATTGCTTCATTGTCTATAGTACCCTTTAGCAAGATAAAGTTTCCTCCCTTATCTCTTTTAATTAGATCAATTTTTGCTTTTGCTTGATCTGAGATAAGGATGGCTGCCCCTGCTTTTTTGACTTCAACTGAAGCATAATAAATTTTGCTCCAGCCTTTTACTTTTACTCTGTAGATATCTCCCTGTTTTAAATGTGTTTCCTGTAAACAACATATTGTAGGATTCTGACTTTTGATCCAGTCTGCTATCTGCCTCCTCTTTATGGGAGAGTTCATCCCATTCACATTTACAATTAAAATTACTAATTCTGTATTTCATGCCATCCTAATATGCCCAGATTATACTTTTCTTTTTCTTGCCCTCCTTCCCTTCTTCCCTAGCATTAAACTTATTGGTACCACTTGCATCACGCAGCCCTCCCTCTTTAGTATCCTTCCCTCTTCCCTTTGAATCCCTTCCCCCTTTCTTGTACCCTTCCCTTATTACTTTTTTTTTTCCTTTTCCCTTTTCCTCTCCCACTTTTTAATGAAGTGAGAGAAGATTCTCTGTAAAACAAATATGTCAATTATTTTTTCTTTGAGCCAACTCTGATGAGAGTAGGATTCACACAATGTTCCTCCCCCTCTCTAAAGTTCCCTCAGATACGATAGGTTTCCTTTGCCTCATCATCGCATGTAGTTTCCCACTTTTTATCTCCCCTTTTCCCTTTTTCTGACACTATCCCTTTTCCATTTCTACTTCCTTTTTTATGTTGTATCAGTAAAATCAAATTATACATATGGTTTTTGTGTATATCCACAACAGAAATACAGTTCTCAAGAGTTCCTTTTACCTTTTTCTACTTCTCTTGAGTCCTGTTATTGGAGATCAGATTTTTTGTTTAAGTCTGTTTTTTTTTCCTTAGAAACAAATGGAATTCCTCTGTTTCATTAAATGTTCATCTTCTTCCATGGGAAAAAAATGCTCAGCTTATCTGGGTAGTTTATTCTTGGCCACATTCCAAGCTCTTTTGTCTTTTGGAATATCTGATTCCAGGCCCTTTGATCCTTTAATGTTGAGGCAGCCAGATCTTGCGTGACCCTTATTGTGGCACCTCAGTATTTGAACTGTTTTTTCCTGGCTGCTTGTAAAATGTTTTCTTTAGTTTGAAAATTCTGAAGTTTGTCCACAATATTCCTCAGAGTCTTTATTTTAGGTTTTTTTTTTTTTAGAAGGTGTTTGATGAATTATTTCAACTCCTATTTTACCTTCCGGTTCTATTACTTCTGAGCAGTTCTCTTTGATGATTTCCTGTAAAATAGTATCTAGGCTCTTTTTTTCATCATAATTTTCAGGTAGTCCAATGATCTTCAGGTTATCTCTCCTAGACTATTTTTCAGGTCTGTTGTTTTTCTAAGTAAATAGTTGACATTTTTTTCCAATCTTTCATTTTTTTTGGTTTTGCTTGACTGATTCTTGATGTCTCAATGAATCAGTCATTTATATTTCTTCAGTTCTGATTTTTAGTGAGTTATTTTCTTCATTAGTTTTTTTTTTTTACTTCTTTTTGTATATGTCCAATTGAGTTGTTTTGCTCTATGGAAGTTTTTTCCATGTCACTATTTTGTTTTTTAGTGAGTTACTTTCTTTTTCCAATTCACAAATTCCCCTGCACTTCTTGGGAGTTTTTTACCTTTTTTAATTCACATTTCAGGAAGTTGTTTTCTTTTTCCACTTTATGAAATTGTTCTTTTAGTGAGTTATATGCCTTTTCTGTACTCTCTTGTATAGCTTCTCTTTCCTTTCCCCATTTTTCTTCTAGTTCTCTTTTAAGATTTTGAACAATCTCTTCTAGGAGAGCCTTTTGTATTGGGTACCATCAATTGTCTGGAGACTGTTTGCTATTAGTTTCTTTAGGGTTGAAAAGCTGTTCTCTTTCTGTATAGAAACTATCAATCGTCCTTTTGATTTTTTTTACTCATTTTGTTAAAGCCTGTAGGGTCTGCCTTCAGTGCCAGGAGTTTACCAGCTTCCTCTGCAAAGTAGTGAAAGGTAGATGGATGGGTAGCTGTCCTGCCAGTGGGCTACAAAAAGCAGAGAGGTACTGGAGTGCTCTGGGAAAGAGTTTCCCACCCGGGAGTAACTCAGGCAGGGCTGAGCTGGGAAAGTGCCCTGCAAAGAACCCCAGATGTGTGAGATAATGGGGGCCCTGGGGCTAGACAGTGAGCAGTGAGAGTTTCACTACCCCAAGCCAAAGCCTGCCCTGGGGCTGTAGGTATTAGCAATTGAGCACTGAATGGATTTGCAGGGACCAGAAGTGTCTTCCCCAGAAGCACAGTGCTGGGGAAGTTCTATTGCCCCAGGCTGAGCCCCCCATTATGCTGATTAGAGGCTGCCCAGGCTCTGCCCCCCTGCTGTGCAGATTTGTAACTGTCCCCCGCAAAAGTCCTGAACTGCAGGATGTGGCTGCAGGGCTGCGTTAAAGTCTGCTTGAGTCACTTCCGGGTTTGAGTGGTTACAGCCAGATCTCGTTAGGTTCCGGCATTTTTTAGAGTACCCTCTGTTTTAGGCTTTAATTTCTCTGCCAGTTTACTGCTTTGTAATCAAAGCAGAGCAGTTAGCCTATAGCAGAGTCATCTCTATAACTTCTCTAGCCACAGAGATCACCCCCACCCCTGGTCTACTCAGGATGCTAGTCTCTTGCTGCCTGTGCTTGTCTGTTCCTGGCCCTCAGGACAAACCTTTCCTGGCGATATCCCAGATTGAGTTTGGCTGGCATGTTGTAGTACTTCTAATTTTCATGAATTTAAGCAGTGAAGAGCTATTTTTGAAGCTGAATTAAATAGTTGGTTATGAGGGGTGTTGGAATCTTTACAAACTGCTAACTAATTAGAGTTGATCTAATCTTACAAGAAGATGTTTTGGGCAGAACCTGAAACAAGGTACTAAGTAGAACTAATTAGTACAATGCTTGTGTTTACACCTTTACTCATTGGAGTTCACAAGTATGCCAGATTCACAAAGTAAACTTTGTATCTTTGTGAATTCACACCTCCCTTAAAGCTCTGAGGGCCAGAGAGCACCATTGGAGAAAACCCATAATCCCATTCTCTCAGAAGAGTCAGATATAAGGCCAGTGATGAGAGAGCTATTCAAGAATATATTCCACTTGGCTGGCTGGTCAAAGAAGAGAGTTCAGCTGGTTAGAGAGGAGCACTCTGGTGCAGACACAGAGCACTTTGAGAGATTTCAGCTGAATTACTCCAGAAGCCCTCTCTCCAAGGCAAGAAAGAATATTTTCCATTTGGCTGGCTGGTGGCAGAAGAAGAGTTTTCAGAGGATAAAGCTACGAGTGGAGAGTTCAGTGGACAACCAGATTCATCTTCATCTCACACCACTGTAGTTGGTGGCTGGGCTCCTGCACTTCCCCCACTGAGACCAAGCTGGTCTGAAAGACTCACCAGAAAGCTAGCCGAGCCCCAAGTGAAGGAGACAAGCGATTCATTCCATCTCTGTGCTGGTTGGAGGCTGAAGAAAGCAGAGGCAGAGGCTAAAGGACAGAACCTTTGGATTTGGAGATATTCGGAGGGCTCTAAGCTAAACCGGCTATGTTTTGAGAAGAACAAGAACTCCAACATTTGAACTCCAACATTTTGGTGCCCAAAGTGGGGCTATATTAGAGACAATAAAAGATCTGAACTTTTATCACCTGGCTGTGTTTTGTGGTGATTATTACTTTCAACTGATACTAAAGCTGCCTCCAAGAAAACCTCCCTGGAGAAATCTGCACCTCTTCCCCAGAAAAAATCATTTTATATTATATATTTAAAAGAAGAAAAAGAAACACCGCATTTTGGAGCCCTGAATGTGGGACTGATTCAGATCCTGATCCAGTGAAAAAGCCTCTGACCGTGATCCAGTGGAAAAGTCTTCTTGACCCAGAAATTAGGGTGAGTGCAACAAAGAAATTTTGTTAAAAGAGGTAAAGTAGAATTTCATCTAAGATGGGACAGATGTTTAGAAAACAGCCTTCTGTTTCTGTTCAAGGAAAATGTTTAGAGAGCATTGTCAAAGTTATGGAAAGCCAAGGTTTAATAATAATTTTACAGCAGATCACTGATCTTTTACAAACATATGTCCTTGTTTCTCTCTGGAAAAGGAATTAGATCTAAACGAATGGAAATTGGTAGGAGAGGATCTTGTCAATTCTATAATAAAAATGGGCCTAACTCAATTTCCAAAGACATACTTAATACATATAAAAAATGCTGATTGAAAAGATTGACTCTTCAGGTCAAAAAGAGAGAAAATACACTCCTTTTAATTTGGGAAAAATTAAAGATTTGAAAAAGGGTTGCACTCTTTATGGGGCTACATCATCTTATGTGAAGATGTTACTAGATAATTTGTCTTATGAAATCCTAACCCTGAATGATTGGAAATCCATAGCGAGAACATGTGTAGAACCGGGACAAAATTTATTGTGGCTTTCAGAGTTTCATGAATTATGTAGGATTCAAGCCCAATGCAATAGGCAAACAGGAGCTATTGTACAAATTGCTTTTGACTAACTAGCTGGTGAAGGTTAGTATGCAGATAGTTCAGAACAGATTTATTATCACATAACAGTGTATGAGCAAATTTCTAAGGCTGCAATAAAAGCTTGGAATTCTCTCCCTGGACAGAAAGATGGAAATAATGCTTTCACAAAAATAGAGCAAGGTCCCAATGAACTTTTTGCAGATTTTGTGGGACGTTTGTAAACAGCTGTAATAAGAACCATTGGAGATAATGCTGCCACAGAAATAATGACTAGACATCTGGCTAAGGAAAATGCCAATGAGGTTTGCAAAAGAATTATATGGGGGCTAGACAAAGATGCTCCTTTAGAGGTGATCATAAGACGCTGTGCCACAGTGGGCACAAATGCTTATTATACCCAAACTATGATGAACATGGAAAGACAAGGTCCTTCTTGGCAAAGGAATTCTACAGAAACTCGTCGATGTTTTCAGTGTGGAAAAGTTGGACATTTGAGAGCTCAATGTAGATATAGAGATACAATAAGAAGACAGAATGAGAGAAAACCCAAAATCCCATGTCCAAAATGTAACCAAGGCTTTCACTGGGCCTCTGAATGTAGATTGCAGGGAAATGAGAGGTGGAGCCCAGCTTCAGAACCCCAGGTGGGGCAAGATGGCAGCCGAGGTTACACTCAGAGAGTCTTTAGAAATTCGATAGTAAGATATGATCAATCAACTAAAAGGCAAACAGATGGAAGAAGGAGATTACACAATCAATTAGCCAAAAGGCAATCGGAGGGGAAAAGGGGATTGCAATTAGGAAAAACAGAGTTGTATGCAGTAGAGACTACTGAGATATCCCCTGAAGAGGTGAAATCTGTTCCTGTCTAGCCTATGGATCCCTTGCCTCCGGGCACAGTAGGCTTGACCATTTCACCTCCTGAGGGTGCTTACAAAACAGTGGCCATCCACACACTGATGTGGGAAACTGGGGAATTTGTAGCTAATAGAGGGGAATGAGAGGAGCTTAGAAAGTTGTGTGTGCTTTCTCTGCCATCTTGATTCCGCCTCTGCCTAAATTTTATAATCTACTTGAAATGAAGGGACATTTAAAAAAATATTGACCAGGTTAACAGAAGAAAAAGTAAATTATTTAAATAATCCCATATTACAAAAAAAGAATATCACAATTTATCAATCAACTCCCCCCCCCAAAAAAAAAAAATCTCCACAGCCAAATGGACTTACAAATAAATTCTAACAAACATTTAAAGAACAATTAATTCTAATACTATATTAACTATTCCAAAAAATAAGGAATGAAGCACTCCTACCAAATTCCTTTTATGATACTGACGTGATGCTCATACCTAAACCAGGTAGGGTGAAAACAGAAAAGAGAAATGATAGGCCAATTTCCCTAATAAATATTGATGCAAAATTCTTAACTAAGATATTAGCAACTAGATTACAGAATGTCATACCCAATATAATATACCAATTAGGATTTATATCAAGAATGCAGGGCTGGGTTCAAGATTAGGAAAACTATTAGCATAATTGACTATATAGATAACAAAACTTAGGAAAATCATATGATTATCTCAATAGATTCAGAAAAAAGCATTTGATAAAATCTAACATCCATTCCTATTAAAAACACTAGAGAGTATAGGAATAAATAGACTTTTCCTTAAAATGATCAGTAGCATATATTTAAAACTGTCATCAAGCATCATACAAATTGGGGATAAACTAGAACCATTCAAAACAAGGTAAGGAGTGAAACAAGGTTCCCTACTATCACCATTACTGTTCAGTATTGTATTAGAGGGGCAGCTAATTGGTGCAGTGGCTAGAGCACCAGTCATGAAGTCAGGAGGAGCTGAATTCAAATTTGGCCTGAGACACTTATCCCTTCCTAGCTGTGTGATTCTGGGCAAGTCACTTTACCCCAATTGCCTCAGCAAAAAAAAAAATATATACACACACACACACACACACACACACACACACACACACACACTGTTTTAGAAATGTTAACTTTGGAAATGTGAGAACAAAAAGTGATTAAAAGAATTAGAGTACGTAATGAGGAAACCAAATTATGATCCTTTTAAGATGATATATGATACGGTGGTATATTTAGAGAGTCCTAGAGAATCAACTAAAAACTACTAGAAACAATTCATATCATTAGCAAAGTTGCAGAATACAAAATAAATCCACATAAATCATCACCATTTTTATATATTATCAACAAAGTCCAGCAGAAAAGAGATAGAAAAAAATCCATTCATAATAACTTTTAGTACTATAGAAGATTTAGAAATCTATCTGCCAAGGGAAAGTCAGGAACTATATGAACACAACTACAAAACACTTTCCAGAAAAAAAAAAATCAGCTCTAATAAGTATAGAAAATTATCAAGTGCTCATGGTTAGGCTAAACAAATATACTAAAAATTACAATACAACCTAAATTAATCTACTTATTTAGTGCCATACATATCAAACTCCCAAGAAATTATTTCACAGACCTAGAAAAATAATAACAAAATTCATCTGGAAGAACAAAATATTACAAATTTCAAAGGAATTAGGGGGAAAATTAAACATTATGGAATATTATTGTTCTGTAAGACATGCTCAACATGATTTCAGAGAAGGCTAAAGAAACTTACATGAACTTATGCTAAGTGAAATGAGCAGAACTAAGAGATCATTGTACATGGCAACAACAAGACTATACAGTGATCAATTCTGATAGATGTGGCTCTCTTCAACAATTTCAAACCAATTTCAATTGTTCAGAGAGTCATTTACATCCAGAAAGAGAGCTGTGGGAACAGAGTGTTCTTAATTCTTTCTGTTGTTGTTTGCTTACATTTTGTTTTCTTTCTCAGTTTTTTCCTTGTTGGTCCAATTTTTCTTTTGCATCAAAATAACTGTATAAAAATGTATACGTATGTTGGAGTTGACATATATTTTAACATATTTAACATGTATCAGACTATATGCCATCTAGGGGAGGGATGAGGGGAAGGAGGGAACAAACTGGAACAGAAGGCTTGAAGAAGGGTCAATGTTGAAAAATTATCCATGCATATGTTTTGTAAATAAAAAGCTTTAATAAAATAAAAAAAATGTTTTGTAAATAATAAATTTTAATTAAAAAATCAAATAAAAATAATTTATAAAAAGTGTCCTCTTTTTCCAGACAAACATCCTCATCTACATCAATGGGTCCTTATATTAAGCCTCTTTACTAATAACTCTTCTTCAAATGGTCCTCAGTTTATCAGGATCCCTCTTGAATTATGACCATCTAGACTATTGTGTTAGAAAGTACTTCTTCCATTTGAAGTATCCCAAGGAAGAATCCTAATTACTATCTTTAGTTATGTAGTTCTTGTTTGAATATGTCACATTATGGTACAGTTTTGGTATTGTTGTTGTGTTCCCATAACTTCTTAGCAGAGAGAAAGAATAAACTAAAAAATATAGTAACAAATAAGATTGACACTTAAAAATATAAGATGTTAAATCTTAAATGAAAATGATTAAGTTCTTTAAGGAACTGTTCTTTGAAGTTTGTGGATTTCTGCTTTTTGTATCAGCAGTCAGTATACCTCTGTTCTACTTCTCCTTGGTTTCTTGAAACTGAATTCTGCATATCTGATTATTCTAAGGTGTAAAGGTTCATAGATTTAGGACAGGAAGGGAACTTAAAGGTTAATTGGTACAACTCTTTCTTTGTTTTTTTTTTAAACATAGAAACTGAAGAGCAGATAGATTAAAGTAGTTATCCATGAGTGAAAGGAAAGGGAAAGATGGAATGAAAAAAAGAGAGAGAGAGGGAGGGATAACGAAATGAAGGAAAGAAAGTAAGAGAAAAATTTTATTAAATGCTCCCTATTTGCCCAGAATTGTACCAAGGAAGTCAGTAGGAGTTCCTGTGAATAAATAAGTATCTTTTTGATTCTAAATTAATTACTTTTCCATTGTACCATGATGCTTCTCTAAAGAGAATTAGTTCCAAAGTGTCACTAAGTTTATGTGTAATCTTCATTATTTGAGATGATTAAAAAAAACATTTCAAGTAAATCACAAAGATGCTGATAAATTAGACAAGTGAATTGTAAATTAGTCATTTAAATATCCATAGTTAAAATGTCAAACAAGACTGTAATTATTGGGAAATATCTGGAATATTGCTAACTCCTAATACCATAGTTTAAAAGTCAAAGTAGTAAAGTCACAATTAGAAACTTATTGGCTATCCTAAACTCCATTCGATCCATTTCCCCCAGTCTCCAATCAGTTTTAGTGCCTGAAAGACACTATTTCATTGATGTAGAAGCCAGAGTTTTAATTTGTCTTTCCAAAGAATAATACACTACTTTTTCTTATAAAATATTTTTATAACTGGATTTATTTTTCTCCCTTGTGAAGAAAGAATAAAAATCTGGGGTAGGGGGTGGCAATTAATATTGTGGAACTTTCTGAATATTTTGCAAGCAAATTTGATTTCAGTACAAACTTGCATTCATTTAAATAAATAAAGATTGATGATATCATTTAAATATCTGACATTCTTCAAAACTGGGATTATGGCATTTTCCGATGCTTTGTAAACTTTTTCATATTCACTTAAGTTCTTTATTGAACTTTAAGCTTTTTATCTATAAGTTGAAACATTAAAACTTGGTGAAATATAATACTTAATATATTGGGAATTGTTAATGATAGCATGCATATCATACCGTTATGATATCACTGTTAACCATTTTAAATAGAGGGAAACTTGCTGATAAAAGAAATTAAATTAATTATATTTAAAAATATTCATTAAGTCGTTATCAAGACTTTTTTCTTTATGATTGTACCTAACTCTTTCTGCCTCTCTAAGCTTCTTGGTAACTGCCCTTTGGCTCCAAGCAAATCAGTGGATATGGATCCAAATACCTTGGTTCCAAAGTATGGCTCTGATATTGTATGAAGTTAGGTGAGTCACTCAATATCTTTGGACCTCAGGTTCTTCTCTGTAAAATAAGTTGAACTGAATGACCTATAAATCAATGATTTTATAGTGGAACAAGTTTTACACATTTTACATGAAGGCCCTTTAAGTATTTGAATATAGTTGTATTGTTATTCTCCAGCCTCCTCTACTTCCACCTTCTATTGATTCTGGATCCATCCCTTCACTAGGGAGAACTTCTGAATCTCTTCAATTTCATATGGGTTGATGTTAAGCACCTTTAATCACCCTGATAACTTTCCTCTGAATGATTTCTCATTTATTATTATCCTTTCTAAACTTTAACATCCAGAAATGAAAAACTTTAAATATTTCCTAATTGCCTACACAGTGTAGAGTACCTACACTGTGTAGAGTACACAATACTTCTCTCTCTCTCAAAAATGACTATTATTTGGTTATTTAATATCCTTTTCACTGGGATAAATGGTCATTATGTCATTTTAATCATGCATAATTCTTTGAGAAACCATTTGGAATTTCCTTTAATAATGATCTTAGAGTACCTGAGGGCAGATTTTGAACTCATTTCTTCTGAACCCAGATCTAATTTTCTATTCACTGGGTCACCTAGTTTCTCCTGTTTTGTTGTTGTTCAAGTTATGTTTGAAAATAATTAGTTGGAATGTAGTGGAGACAAATTTAAAGTAAATGCAGATTCAAAATTTAATTGTTCAAATATGTTATGGGAGATGTGGTTTGATAGCAATTCATTTAAAATATCTAGTATTTGTCACTGATAATAGACTCAATTTGGTCTAATGGTGTAATTACCTGAAAAGTTAAGATATTTTAAACTTGCTTTAAATGACATACTATCACTGAGTCATCTTATTTACATTCTAATCAGCAGTCTTCCTCAAAATTTTAACCATACCTGGAAAATGTTTAGAAATATTGACAAAACTTTGTTGAAATTTTGATATACTGTGAGTATGGAATACAATAATGTAACAATCCAATAATTCAATTAAAAATGAGTTTGCTCTATAATGGCCAGGTCTCGATGAACTTATATTGGCTTCTAAATATTACCAAAATCTTTTTAATTACACATAAAACACTTGTATTAAGATGTAAGAAATGCTCCAGGAAAAGTAGACAAACATACTAGCATGAAGTTTTCAATATCTTAAATTCTCTTAAAACAAAACAAAATAGGATATAATATTTTCAGGCTTTTACTTACTATCTTTATATCCTTATAATTTCTTAAATATTCCTGACATTAGCTGTGGGATCATAACTGTAAATTCCTTTCATTTCCAAGAATATAATTTTCCTTGCCTTTATAATATAGATAATGTCAATCACTCAAAAGATAATTTGGAAGTGTGTATTATGAGCCTATAAAATCTAGTCTTTTTTCAATACCTTTTTGATCAATTCTAAAGTCCATCAAAATGTTTTGCAGCCCATCATATTTTATAACTCTGCATCTCTATTTCTTAATATATCTATGAAGAAAGGTTAAGGGAGACAGAGAGGAAAAGAGAAAGGAAGAGGCACAAAGGAAGAGAGAAATATTTGTGTATTTGCATATTTTATTTCCTAATAAAAATATGGATAGTTATTTACTTCTTCATTCTAAGTTTCGTAGCTCAACATTTATGTAATGAAACGTGATAATATGTGATGTTTATTAGATTTCACAAGTAATTTAAAAAAAATTTGAGGTTCAAGAAAAACAAAGGAAAACATTCATTTATAATTATTTAACTTCTCTCCCCCTTCCAGCTCATTTGAAGGAAGTTAAGAAATTTAAGAAAAGAATGTACCAAGTCAATAATTGTATTTGCTTTGTATTTTTTTAAAGATACTTTATTTTTCCCACTTTCCTACAAAAACAATTTTGAATAGTAGTTTTTTTAATTGAGTTCTAATTTTCTTCCTCCATTCCTCCCTCCTGTAAACAGTTTTATTGAGTTATACATGCACAATCATACAAAGCAGATTTCCATATTAATTATGTTATTAAAAAAAAAAAAACACAGACCTAAAACAAACAGAAAAATAAATTAATAAAACATAGTAGAATTAGGTCTGTATGCAGATTCCAGAAGTGGTTTATCTTGAGGTGGATAGAGTTTTTCACCTTGAATTCTTTGGTATTGTCTTGAATCAGTTTATTTCTGAGAACAGACAAGATATTCATAGTTGATCATCAAATAATATTGCTATAACATGTACAATGTTTTTCTGATGCTATTCAGTCCATTTTGGATCAGTTTATATAATTCTTTCCAGTTTATCATTTCTTAGCACATATTATAATCATATTATTATACATAATTATATCATGTATCCTAGTATGTTTAACCATTCTCAAATAAATGGGAATTCCCCTCAGTTTTCATATATCTCCTTCTGCTGTTCTAATTCACTTAATATGTAACAGTGTGCATTATAGCTCTCAAGAACTATACCCTATTCTCCATATATACAGTAACCTTCCTTGAGTGTAGTGATCAAGTGACCATGGATTTTAAAAACTCTCTCTCACATATATATATATTCTCTCTCTCTATATATATATATATACTCTCTCTCTATATATATATATATATATATATATATATATATATATATATATATATACTCCCTCTCTCTCATAGATAGATAGATAGATATACACACACTCTCTCTCTCTTGCATATATATATCATGTGTGTCAACATCGCATTGTTTATCATACCCTGTAGAGGGAAACATATAATAATAGATGAATGAATGAATGAATTATATAGTTATTATTGTTGTTTTCTCTAAGAGGAAAATAATTAGATATCATTGCTTTATCTAGAGAAGAAAAACTAAGAATTTCTTTGAGTAAAGAAATAAGAGATTATTTATAATTTTCTGATCTACCTCTTTTCAAATCTGCCAATTTTTAAATACTTTCATTTCCCTTTTAAATTTTTACTCTTCTGTGCTTCATCCCACCTTGCACATCATCTGGCTCGAGAGATCTTAAGAATCTATAAAAGATTTCTTGGGCTGAGATGAATATCCACCTCTGGGTAATGAGATGTTATGTAACTATGACTATAAATCAGAAAAATGTGTGTTAACATGAAAGAAGAGGAAAGAATATGGAAACAGAACATGTATGCAAATCTGTCCTCAGATGCAAGAATATCCCTGTGAGATTGAATAGAAAAATGTCATTTTGAAATTTTTCATAATGCCAGCAAGTGGGAAAGTCATTGGCAAGATTTGAATTTGCAAAGGGGATTCTTATCACTTGCTTCCTTCCCTTTCTACTATTCTCAAGTGATTCATAGAGTGACAGACTTGGATGTCTTTCATTCTGCTTCTGATCTGCTTGAGTAAACTTTTGCTTGCAGTAAAATTTCCCTTTGTCATCCACCCGGGTGGTGGAGTTACTGCATCCAGAATCTAAGGGAAATCTAAAGAAGACAACTTCTCTAGTGCTGTCCAAGATCTGGCAATGACACAGACTACAATTTCCCACTATATTAGGGTGGGGCTCTTATTCTATATCAAGTTATTACTAACAAAATGGAAAAAAGCCCACCTGACATAGTGGGCATTATCTTGTAATGCTCTTGTGTAATGGAACTGAAACTATAGCTTGAATGCCACTTCTGCCACTAACTGTGTGACCTTATGAAAAATGTTTTTGAGCACTGGATTTTCCTCCTATCCTCACTGATGGAGTATTAGGGAGAAATGCTGTTTGCTCCTTGTGGACATTTTTAGACTCACTCTATAGCAATCATTCAGAAAAATGTTCCCTTTAAAGTTTACTCTATCAAAATACAGCCCCCTCTCTAGATCTTCAAAACATTATTTGCTAACTTTTGGTTACCTAATTCCAGAAGCCTTTTCCTTGAAGCTTGACAGAATGTATAATTACTTAATGCTACACCTTATTTCTCTCCCTTCAGATGCTGGAGTTTCCTTTCTCTCTCCCTTAGTTGGTTATCTGCGCGCTGATGAGTAACACTATACTATAAGCACACATGACATTCTTGACACCCAGGAAATTCTAACCACTATCTTTGGTCCCTTTCAGTTCTGATTCTTTTTTCTTTGGGGACAGCAATGAAATTGCTGTGGAGAACATGTAGTGACAATTACAGATTTTGTTTTCAAAATTTTCCTGCTTCCTTAACCCATGTAGATATATAGATCCTAGGCCAATATAAGATCATTTTTTTTCTCATAAAACAAGATAGTTTCTTTTCAAGCCTCTTATTTTTTGTTTTTATTTTAGAGTTACAGAATTATTAGGAAGGTTATCTTGTCTCTATAATGATTCTAGAAATTCAGTCAAGATTTATGGAGGGAAAAATATTTTCTAGTTTCTTTCATTATAAGTAAACATAAAATGTAGGCATATAATATAGGCCCACATAAGGTAAGGATGTTTTTTGTACATTACTTGAAGAAAGTCTGAAACCAAATGATCTATCTGTGGTCCTAAACTAATCCATTTCTCTGTTTTAAAGTTTTAATTTTGTCATTTGTAAAATGAAAACATTAGACTACATGAATTCAAAATTTTCTTCCATGTATTAAAAATACATAATATATATGACAGATATTTATATATCTATATATACATCTAGATCTCTCTCTATATATACATCCATAGATAGATAGATAGATAGATAGATATAGATATAAGCTTATCTATATCTATCTATATCTACATACTACATACAGACTGAAAACAACAGAATTCAAGACAGACAAAGACACACACACACAGAGACAGACAGAGAAACAGAAAGATAGACAGAGAGAGACAGAGACAGAGGGAAGAGAGATAGACGAGAGAGAGACAGAGAAACAGAAAAAGGGAAGGGGAGAAGAAAGAAGGGAGGGAAAGAGAGAGGAAGGATAAAAGAAGGAATCCTTTCTCCAAAGAACCTTACATTCTATTAGTGTTGACAATATTGTCATACAGAAAAGAATGCAAAACAAACTGATAAATACAAATCTGACTTGAAGTAGTTAAATAAAAGATTTTGAGAAAGAGTAGGCTCAATTTGAGAAGACAAATAAAGATTTCAAATAAATGATTAATGTTTGAGTGTGACTTAAAAGAAGAGAAAGGTGGCACTAACATGAGATAAGGAGAGTGAATTCTAGTAAGAAAAGCCACCTGAAAAGTTGTTTCTTTAACTCCATTTCCATATAATCCAGGTTAATTTATTAATTCCCAAAAGGCAGTCATTTTTGCAATGTTAGGAAAGGCAAGAATTAAATATTTTTAACATCATACTATGACTGTCCTACTTCTTGAAATTTGATTGCTGTGCCTGCTTACCCCTTAATCTGAAGACCTAATAGTTCCTTAGAACTGAAGAGTTCAATCTCAACTCTGAATTGACAAGGAAACTGTAATTAAGGCAGATCAACATAAATAAGTTGAACTCTAAATTAATATAACTAGTTTCATATTTTGCTGACTTGTGAGCCAGCATTTGCTTTCTATATTTCCATACAGATGCTAAAAGTCTTTATATATTCTTCAACCCTGGATCCCTGTCTGCCTATCAACCTAGTTTCTTCTCTGAAACCATGTCTTACTCATACCAATTCTTCCAGTAATTGGCATTCCTAAATCTGTACTGTGTTCCCTAAGATATCTTGCCAAACAGCTCTATCTTTCTCAGGGAAGAGCAGAAGCAAGTTGGTGACAAGAATAAGCAATAAGGCAGAGGAAGAACAATCCTCTTCTTTCGGAAGGGGGCTGTATCCAAATTTAGATGAATCTAGTCATAAAGCAAAAGAATTTACTCCAACTAAGAACTTAATATTGAACCAGGAAGTGAATTGTGCAATGTCAGAAAAAAGATGTTTGACTAATTTTCTTCTACTGTATGACTGCGTCCTGTGCTGGTACACTGGTAAAGTTTCAAAGTGCACTCATTCGATTATGCTAGTAAGTCTCTGGAATGACACCTTAGCCTCCTGGGTACAAACCAACTACTTTTGTGGATCTAATCCAATAATCTGATTTTGAATTCCTTGATATCATATTTTGCCCTTCCTTTTAGAATGCTAGCAGGAGACACAATTTCCTATTGCTTAACCCAGAATAACCTGCTCCCAACTTGCCTACTGGGCCACTTTTATTATGACTTCCTGCATATGTGAAACCTTGCCTATAGAACTGCAGACAGCCAAAATTTTGTTTTCAGAATTCTAGATATTCATCTTCCTGTCAAATTTTCCTCTATACTCTGCTGATTTCCAGCTCACCTAATTTTACCTCATACCATTAAGTAGCCTGCCTACCCTTAAGTCCTAATCATTACAGAATCAAAATAGCTTTGATTTTGTAGAGATCTGCAGTGATTTCCACTGGGGTGGGATAATTTTTATCCCTTCACTTAAGCATCTACAGCATAGATATTTAAGTCTTTCCCCCCCTCCCCCCGGCAATTGGGGTTAAGTGACTTGCCCAAGTTCACACAGCTAGGAAGTGTTATGTTTCTGAGACCAGATTTAAACTCAGGTCCTCCTGACTTCAGGGCTGGTGTTCTGTCCACTTCACCACCTAGCTGCCCAACAGCATCCTTAAAAAAAAAAAATGTAGCTTCATATAGGGAAGCTAAATGGCTCCATGGATAGAGTGCTTTGTCTAGAGTCAGGAAGATTCATTTCATGAATTCAAATTTGGCATCAGGCATTTATTAGCTGCGTGAACTTGGGCAAGTCATTTAACTTTTTTAATTCTAGTTTCTTCATTTATAAAATGAGTGAAAGAAGGAAATGGCAAACAGTTCAGTTCCTTTGCCAAGAAAAGCCCAAATGGAATCACAAAAAGTCAGGCACAACCAAAAAATGACTAAAGAAAAATAAATCTTCACCTTGATGACCTTGATAACCAAGTTCTCTGAGAGAAAATTCACTACTTCCTAAAGTAGTCTGTTAGAATCCTTACAAAGTGATGTCAGTTGCCTAATTTAGCATGGTACTTAGCAAATCCTCTAGCTCACTAACATATTTAAGTACTCATTGGAGTTCACACTTTTGAGAGATTCACAAATCAGTATTCAGTATGAGATTCACAAGTCAGAAATCTGTAATCCCACTCTCAGATCCCATAATCCCATTCTCTCAGAGGAGGAATCAACCTTTGGGAGATCATATATAAGAAGCTGACAGAGGCTCAGTCAGGAGTTCAGTTGAAAAGATTGAGAGGGGAGCGTCAGTCAATTCAGAAGAAGCCATGAGTCTGAGTTGAGCTAGAGCCAGAAGTCACTTCGGAAGATTGACAGAGTGAGAGTTCAGTTCAGGAGATTGAGAAGCTAAACTGCAGTTGGGCAGAACCAAGATTCAGAGAGAGGCTGAAGCTAGTAACAAGAGCTCTCAGAACCAAAGAAAGCTAACCGAGCCCAAAGAAAGAGATAAGAAATAAACATTTGGATTTTATCAGCTGGCTATATTTGGAGTGATTATTACTCTGAGGTCAAACTAAGGCTGCCTCCAAAAAACCTCCCCAAGAAACCTGCTCAGAGAGAACCATTATATTTTAAAGAAGGGAACACCATAGTAGTCCGTAGTCTAGTTGACTAAATCTCTTCTTTGTAACTTCCATCTTAGCTCTAGCATTTGACTTCAAACAAGGATGGGGAATTATCATCTCATCACTTGTTATCAGCCCTTCAAATACTGAAGCAGAAACTGAATTACTTAAAACATGGGGGTAGAAATTGAGTGACTTATTCATTTCAGTGTTTTCAGTACTTTGATCATGGTTGTTTATTTTCTTATTCTTTATGCTAATGTGTCATGATAACTCTAGATATTTGGAATTCATATTTGAATATTTGTAATAATAATAATAACAAACATTTACTACATACTGCATTTTACACATTATGCTAAGTGCTTTAAAATTATTATCTCATTTTACTCTCCCAATAATCCTGCAAGGTATTATTATTATTACCATTTTGAAGATTAAGAAACTAAGGCAAGGGTTTGCAGAATTAAATGGCCTATGAGTGTCTTAAGACAGATGTGAATTCAGATATTCCTCTTTTCAAGATCTACACTCTATCCATCGATACATTTGTGAAAAATATTTTTGATAATTTCAATCTAGTCAGCAATTGTTAAATATTTATAAAGGGAAACATACTCTAAGGGCCTCTGATGAATATTAGTGATGGTCATGTTTTCTTTTAAATATCACTCAAGAAGTATTGCTGACAATTCAGCATTTGATTCGAATTGTGTTAAGTTTCAGGGGAATACAAAATTAAATACTATGATCCTACTCACAAGAAGCTTCTAATTAAATTAAGAAGTAAACAAGCTTTTGACAGTTACAAGACCATCAAAATAATACTATTTAGAATATATATATATTGCTTCAAAGTTTTTAAAGCACTTCCATATATTTTCATTTTATCCTTACAACAACTGTGTGAGGTAGGTACTATTATTATTACCATTCTACTGATGAGAAGACTGAAGCTGAGAAACCTGTTTAGGGTCATACAGCTAACATGTCTGAGGCAGAATTTGAACTCAAATATCCTTGACTTTAATTATAATACAGTATATTCTGCCTCACCTAGCAATCTACAATATTTCTATATTTCAAAAAAATCTAATTTCATTGGCATACATATACCTTTTACTGATAAATATGGTATTTTCTCTTTACACTTCATGAATAGTTGTAAAGGGGAAAAAAAGAAAACCATCTGAAAGATAGTTTTTTCTTAAAAACAGTTTAAGATAATATGTAATTATGTGCTAAATTTTATGGTAGAGTATAAGTGGTATAAAATTTCAGAGAACTTAACCTGATGCTGAAGAATAAAGAATAAATGGAGCATGAAACCTATTTTTTTAAAAAGGAAAGTGCTTTAGAAATTGTCAAATACTACACAAATATCTTAATAATCGTATTTTTGGTTGTTATTTTATACTTATGATATCATAAGATTATAGGGAACTCCAAAGTGTGCAACCTTCTGCTACCTATGCTGATCAGCCATTCATATTAAAGTTAGACACCTGGAGGATTAAGATATTAAATTACCTGACATGGTCACATAGATTGTTTTGTTTGGACTAGCTCTCTGGAGGACTTTGGTACCAGCCCAAATCCTTGGTCTTAGAAGAGGGGTGATGAGGTGTGACTCATGTGGATGGTCAAAGATGGAGTCTATTTATTCCAGATTCTACACCAAAACACAACTAACTATATAGTGCACATGAGGGACCATCTAAACAACTTTCTATTGTATGTAGATCACTCAGCTTCAATTATAACACAGGTAGTCATCTTCTTCTGCTTCTCAGGAAGACCAAGAGCCTCAGGGTAAATGGGGAGCTGAACCAGACATTGTCAACAGCTTCCCTCTGGGCTGAAGGATCTTATACCTCACTCAGAGTTCCCCCACTATCTGTGGCCCTCTGCAATAGAACATATGTAAGCCAGAGCTTGATGACCAACCTTCCTGGGCCCAAGACCTGTTTTCCATTCATTACATTCATAACTCTTGTTATACCCGTTTTTATTGTTGGAATTTGATAATTTTTGCTGTATGATTGCACAATGGAGGAGATCATTGGGATAATATAAAAATTCTTCAACAAAACAGTTACATATCTAGGATATATATATATATATATATATATATATATATATATATATCGAGTGTGTTACTAGTGTGTGAGAATATCAAGGTAGAAAGTGAGATTCTGTGTCCTTAAGGTGCTCAAAAGATAATGATAAGTAATATCTATGCATGATAGGAAGAGGTGGAACTTGTATTTTTCTAAAATAATGTTAGAATTGATACAATTTTGGAAATGACACAAAGAGATTAAACTTCTTGTCCAATTTCACACAAAAACTTTGTGGCAGAGCTGGGACCAGAATTCAGGATTCCCTTCTAAAATCAGGCTTATTTTTTCCTCTAGATACTGTCATTTTCAGGCAATAGGTGGAAGGAAGATTATGTATGATATTTAAAGCATACCTAAAATATTTCCAAATTCCTTGATAGCATTTTTTGTTTAATAAGCAATACATGTCTGGTGCCAATTATATACATATATAATACTTAAGATCCTAAGTTGTAAATGATTTTTATCACTACGCTTTTATGTCAGACTTCATAAATCCTTGAAAAAATCACTCTTTGATGCATTTTCAATTAAACTCAGTTAAAATGCTTGTTCAAACGGGGCAGCTTTCCTTTGTCCTACTCTCCTTGATCAACTTGGCTGATCCAAGAGAGGTAATTAGGTTTGTGAATATTTTGATTGATGTGATGCATATTTTGTAGTAATAAAGCCTTTATATTCTATGCATTTGTTCAAAATATTCTTTTGAATATTGAATTTTGAAAGTTATTTGTGGTTATTTCCCCTTGATCTATTTTTCTTTTCTCCTTGACTCTTCTTTAAAAGAAGCACACATTAATAACAGAATTTACTATTTTCCTGACTTCTTAGTTCACTAGAGAAAATACATTCACAGTAGTATCTGATAAAAAAAAACAAATTTCTGCCCTTGTTTCCTGTTACATTATAGACAAAAGAATGAGTTTATTTTCTTAATGATTATCTTGAAATTCATCTTTTCATTTATATTATTATAATAATTTTAAGGAATTAGAATGTGAAGCTGGAGAATACAAACAATAACAAAAAACCTTAAAAATCTTTTAGTCTAATATCATTATTTTATGAATGAGAACAACGAATCACAATGAAATGAATGTAGCTTCCAAATGTCATGGAGGTGGGAGGTATCAGAGCCAAGATTCAAAACCACTTAATCTGTCTCTAAATATAAAGTTCTTTCCCCTATACATCATACGTCTTGGTCTGACAGATACTGAGATCATGGGATCATAGTATTGAAGGTGGTAATAAAACATAGAGTTCATTTACTGAAAATCTCTTATATTTTACAGGTGAGAAACTGATGGTCAAGGAGGTTGGTTAAGTGGTCCATACAATATGTTAGAGATGATATAAAAATAAAAAATTGAATTTGTGTCTAATGAGTCAAAATCCAGTTAGCTTACTATTATATCATTCTTACTATCCATTATTTTTATAAGTAAAGAAATACACACAAACACACACACACACACACACACACAGAGAGAGAGAGAGAGAGAGAGAGAGAGAGAGAGAGAGAGAGAAACAAAGCAAAACTTTAAGTAATTCAAGTATGGACACAAATTTATAAAGAGTCATAAATCACATTTCTGACTTTCTTCAATTCAGAGATATTTTCCCTACATTATATTATCTTTCAGTGACAAGTCCCTATCTCCCTTCCTCCCTACTTCCTTGCTTTCCTCCTCGCCTTCCCTCTCCTCTTTCCTTCCTTCTTTTCTTCCTTTCTTCCTTCTTCCTTCCTTCCTTCCTTCCTTCCTTCCTTCCTTCCTTCATCCTCCCTCCCTTCGATTCCTCTTTTCCTGCCACAAAAATGCAAAGACAAGGTTGTTGTTTATCCATGCAAGCAATGCAATTACTTGGTTCTGTTTTCAATTAGTTCAGCCAAAATTATAGAAATAATAATGTGTATAGACACAGAACCTGTCTTAAAAATGTTTTAAGTTTTGTAAATTAATTTTATTGCTGTGCATTGATTCACTGATTAGTATAGTACATGTCTGTTGTAGTGTACTTTAAGATTTTAATAGCAAATAATGTATGTATTTCTTTCATAAGAAGAAGAGATAAATGGCAGATCAAGAATTTGTGTAGATATGAATCCATTTCTTATTTAAAGTATAGGGAAACTGCCAATGCAAACTTTATTAAGGTTATATCCCTTCCTTGTAGAAAATATCTATTAAATATATTAACCCTCTCTGAATGTATGTTAAGAGTTAACAGTTTTCATTGAAATATAACAAATTGTAATGCCTCTGTTGGCCTATTAAAGATCAAACTAGTTTTTTTTCCATTTTGTACATTTTTCAAGAAATTTTCCTGTTTTCTTTACCATTTTTCTTCAGTCCCAAATCTCTAACATATTAGAAATTTCTTCCAAGACCATTCTCAGGACAATCGTCAGCAGTCTATCCTGAATCAATAGTCAATTCCCAACATTAATTAATTTATATTATGCCTTGACTAATAATGAGAAACTACCAGTATACACCTATGAAAATAATGGTTATCTATTTCTATGTGATATATTGAGATTAAGCATCAAAAAAGTCAATCTTTTACTTAAAAAGACTATCAACAAGTTCCTCCACATATACCAACCAGTCTTACCCTTCTACCCTCTTAAGACTAATTAATTATAAAGCAATATTTTAATGACTGACATTTGCAAATGGAGCTTTACTTTGCTCTCTGTAAGACCTACTCAACCCCAGAAAATAAATGTCAGCTATCAAATAGCACTCTGCTCAGGCTGCGCTACTGCCAAAGATGTTCAAGATTCACTGTTTTCTGCCTTCCATACATAAAGCACCTTAGGAGATTCTATAGAGGTCTCAAAGGAATTTGAGAGACACTTAAATACCAGAATCTTCCTCCATCATCTTGGGGCAAAGCCAGCTGTGCAATAGCCTCACTAAAACTCACTTGTATCTTGAAGTTATCTCTGGCTCTGCTTTCATTTTTTAATGATACAGTGGTAACATTTATCACTGAATCATCCATCTAGAAAGTATTTGCTGCCAAATTTGCTGAGGAGTAAGTAGAAGATGTTAATCACTTCTCTAGCCTCTGAAATTATCCTCTGAAACTGGGGACAATTGGTATATGGAATGAAAAAATGCCACAGGAAGGGAGAAACCAATCTAGATAATATAATTTAGTAATTTAGAAATTATTAATTTAACTATTATTAAATTTTCTTTGATAACACATTTCTGTTATACATTATAATAATTCTACAATATCTGTGACAACAAGCATGACAAATTCAACTAATTAAGTTAGTTAAATGAGGTGTTTTGTTTTTGTTTTTTTGTTTTTGTTTTTGTTTTTTTTGTTTTTTTTTTGTTTTTACTATTGGATAGTATTGCTGAATTTTCTCTGTTTATTTTTTTTTTTTATTTGTTGGGGCTGTTATTTGTAGATCGAAATATGACATTTCATTAAAGTGCATTTCCAAATTGTGGAATTTGTATAACTCATTATTTTTCCTTAATCCTACCTTTTATGTATTTAATATATTATGGGGCAGTAACAAGGCAAAGTAGTTGGAGAAAGGAAAACCAGGGCTTCAGTTTCCTATAGGTATGTCTCTTGTTTTCAAAGATATTATTTTCTCAAATCATAAATTACAGATCATTTGTTTCCAAAATATACTGAAAAAAAAATCTTGGGTTTGGAAACCTGAAGAACAGACCAAAAAAAAAAAAAATCAAAAAAAATCTGAAATCAAAACTTTCTGGTAAAGATACAAAGAACAATGAATCCTCAAATGTAAGACGCGACTTGTAATAGGTAACTTAAATAGACCATGAAGCATGTGGTGGAAATTGGAGCTGGTATCATAATGAACTTCTAGTGTTCTAGCAACCTCTTTCAACTCAATAGCCTCTGAATATTATCATAAATCCTTCAGACTGATAATAATTGCATTCATAAAGTACATGGTGAGAAAAAATATGTAGTCAGCAAAGAGCAATGCACTAATGACAAGCAAATGACAAGAATGAAGAAGATAAAATCATGATCTGCCTAGAATAGTGAAACCCAGCTTGCAGGCTGAAATATATAGGCCTTTTAGGGAATTAATTGTTACTTATTCCTACTAACTATATCAACATTAGGAATACTAAAAAATATTGTGAACAATACCATAACCTTTGGAAAGAAGCTATTCATAATACAGTAGAATTATTCCTCAAAAGTCTATCAAAAATAAAACAGTGGCTCCATCTTCTTCAATTTCCTCATCTATAAACTGGTGATACTGGTAAAACTTCATCCCTCATATTGTTATGAGGATAAAATGAAAAAAAAATTTCAAAATGCTTTGCAACAGTTAAAAAACTATTTAAATACTAGAGATTATCATTGCAATTTTCATCAATGTTATTATAACATTAATGGTGTCTAATCTATATTTTCATAATGAAGAGGTATTTTTACCTTCTTGATTTTATCTGGTCATAGTTTGTTACCTTTACCTGAAACTATAGCAAATACAGTATTTTTTAAATCACCCAACAATAAATTTCAATATTTGCAACAAATGTTTTCAACTGAAATCAATTATAGAAGCAAATGAATAATTTGGAATAATAAGTAATATTTGAGTAATGAGTACATTTACTCATTAGTATTCAATGTTCACATTGATATGTCAGTTTGATTTGTTCTAAAATTTTTTCCTTTCCCTTCCCCCACACCCTCCCCTAGATAGCAAGTAAGCCATTTCATGTTAGACATATACAATTCTTCCCTACATATTTCCACATTTATCATGCTATGCAAAAAATTTACATCAAAATATGGGGAAAGAAAAAAAGCAAGCAAACAAGAACAAAAAGGTGAAAAAAATATATATATATATATATATGTATATATATATATATTTTTATTAATCACATTCAGTCCCTGCAGTCCTCTTTCTGCTTGCAGATGGCTCTCTGCATCACAGGTCTATTAGAATTTTCCTCAATCAGGTCATTGTTGAAAAGAACCAAGTCCATCATAGTTGATCATAATCTTGTTGCTATGTACAATAATCTTTTGGTTTTACTCAGTTCACTTAACATCAATTCAGGGAAGTTTTTCCAGGCCTTTCTGAAATCATCCTACTGTTCATTTCTTTACAATTAATAATATTTCATAACATTCATGGGGCATAACTCCCAGTGATGGGCATCCACTCAATTTCTATTTCCTTGCCACTACAAAAAAGGCTGGTACAAACAAGTTTGCATATGTGGGTGGTTTTCCCTTTTTATGATCTCATGGGGATATAGATCCAGCAGAGGAACTGCTATATCAAAATGTATGCAGTATGATAGCACTTTGAGTATAATTTCAAATTGCTGTCCAGCATGTTTGGATCAGTTCACAATTCCAACAACAATGTATTAGAATTCAAGTTTTCCCACATCCTCTACAACATTTATCTTTATCTCTTTCTGTCATCTTAGCCAATCTGAGAGCTGTGTTATATAACAAATATCTTAAAAGAAAAAAAAAATTAGGATGCTGCCAAGATGGCAAAGAAGACATACATTTCTTTCTGACCTTCCACAACCACTGACCCTTCCATTAATACTTACCAAATCCAGCCTCTGAATTAGTTCTTAACTGTCAGAATCTATGAATATTGGGAGTGTAACAAATTACCAACAGAAGATAATTTTGAAGATCACCACCAAAGTTCTGTTTCAATGGAGCATGGAGGGAGGTGGGCCAAGTGCAAGCAGGGTGAGCACAGATGCTAGTGCAAGCTGTGCAGACCCAGGGCTGTGTGGGGATCCTCACACTGGAGAATCTATGGGCAGGGATCTACAACAGTGTTGGCTACACTGCCCTAGTTGCAATCCAGTAGATCAGCAGAGAAGTTATAAAACATCCAACAAAAACAAAAATGGTAAATAGTGAATCCCCAAATGCCAGAATTTCACAGGACCTGGCCATGCCCACCAGGAGTGAGTCAGCCCAGTGCCTGCTATTTGTAGAGGAAGCTTGAATAACCTTTCTTGCCCTAAAAGTGGATCTCAATTTTTTTAAAGAGTTAAAAAAAACACCAAAAGATCTGTGAATATAGATAATTTTATAGTGAAAGAAAAAAAATAGATTTCAAATCCTGAGAAGACGAAAAGCAGATCATCTCGAGATGAAGCCCCAAAGGGTGATATAAACTGATCCCCATCACATATAGCTCTCCTAAAAGAAATTATAAAAGATCTTAAAAGAGAGTTGGAAGAAAAATGGGGAAAGGAAATGGGAATTTTACAAGAGGGTTTGGAAAGGAAAGTACAAAAATTATTTGAAGAAAATTCAATACAAAAAAGACTTCATGAAATGGAAGCATATAACTCCTTAAAAACTAGTTGACAAAATGTACAAAGAAAAAAGTCTCTGAAAAACAAGATTTGTGAAATGGAAAAATAATATAACTCTTTAAAACAGAATTTGTGAAATGGGGAAAAAATCCATAAAACAAAACAATTCATGTGAAAATTCAACTGGACAAAAATAAAAAGTAAAAAAAAAAAGTAAATGAAGAAAATAATTCACTAAAAATCAGAACTGAATAAATAAAATGAATGACTCAATGAGACATCAAAAATCAGTTGAGCAAAAGAAATGCATGAAATAAGAAAAAATGTAAAATTTCTACTTGGGAAAACAACTAGGATAATGTATGTAGGAGAGGCAATATAAATGTTATTGGACTTCCTGAAAACCATGATGGAAATAAAGAGTGTAGACACCATTTTTTTAGGAAATCATCAAAGAGAACAGCCCAAATGTCATGGAATCAGAAGATAAAATAGCCATTCAAAAATTCACCAAACACCTCCTGAAATAGAACCAAAGATTAAAGGAAAGGGGTAGCTAAATAGAAGGGAAAACAGAAATAGTAGGGGAAAGGTATAAAAAAAGGGGAAGGTTTCTAAAGGTGGAGGGCTGCTTCAGTCAATAGTGCTTATAAGTAAAATCCTGGGGAGGAGGGAAAGGGGAAAAGGAAATAGAAAAGTATAATTTGGGTTTATTATATAAGAAGGCAGGGAATACAGAATTAGTAGATTTTAACTGTAAATGTGAATGAGGTGAACTCTCCATAAAGTAGAAGTGGATAGCATATTGCATTAAAAGCCAGAATCCTACAATATGTTGTTTACAAGAAACACTTTTAAAGTATAGTGATGCATAGAGAGTAAAGGTAAAGGGCTGGAGAAGAATCTATTATACTTCAGGTGAAGGGAAAAAAAAGCAGGGAGAGCCATCCTGATCTCAGATCAGGCAAAAGCAAAAATTGATCTAATTAAAAGAGATAAGAAAGGAAATTATATCTTGCTAAAGGGTGGCATAGATAATGAAGCAAAATCAATATTGAACATATATGCACTAAGTGGTATAGCATGGAAATTCCTAAAGAAAAGTTAAGAATACTGCAAGAAGAAATAGCAAAACAATAATAATGGGAGATCTCAATCTTGCTTTCTCAGAAGTAGATAAATCAAACCACAAAATAAATAAGAAAGAAGGTAAAGAGGTAAATAGAACACTAGAAAAGTTAGGTATGATAGATATTTGGATAAAATGGAGACAGAGAGGAGTCCACTTTCTTCTTTGGAATTCATGGAACCTATACAAAATTGACCATATATTAGGACATAAAGACCTCAAAATCAAATGCAGAAATAGTAAATGCATTTTTTTTCAGATCACAATGCAATAAAAATTAATTCAATAAAGGGCAGGAGAAAATAGACCAAAATGTATTTGGAAACTACATATTCTCATCCTAAAGAATGAATGGGTAAAACAGCAAATCATAGACACAATTGATAATTTCATCCAAGAGAATGATAATAATGATACAACATACCAAAATTTGTGGGATGCAGCCAAAACAGTAATATGGTCAAATTTTATATCTCTAGATGCTTACTTACATAAAATAGAGAAAGAGAAGATCAATGAATGGGAGGTGCAACTATAAACGCTAGAAAAAGAACAAATTAACCCCCCCAAAAAAAAACAAACAAACAAAAAAAAACAAATACCAAACTTGAAATAAAGTGAAATTGAGAAATACCTACAAAATTATAGATTGCTCAAATTAACAGAAGAAAAGATAAATTACTTAAATAGTCACATATTAGAAAAAAAGAAATGGAATAAGTTATTAATCAACTTCTATGAAAAAATTCCCAGGACCAGATGTATTTACATGTGAATTCTACCAAACATTTAAAAAACAATTACTCCAGCACGATATAAAATATTTGAAAAAATAGGGAATGAAGGACTCCTACCAAATTACTTTTATGACACAGACATGATGCTGATACCTAAACCAGTAGGACAAAAATAGAAAAGGAAAATTATATACCAATCTTTCTAATGAATATTGATGCAAAAATCTTAAATAAAATATTAGCAAAGTGATTACAGAAAATCATTTCCATCATAATACACCATGACCAAGTAGGATTTATATCAGAAATGCAGGGCAGGTTCAATATTAGGAAAATCATTACCATAATTGATTCTATCAATAACCAAATTAACAAACACCATGATTATATTGATACAGAAAAAGTATTTCATAAGCTCAAACATCCATTTCTATTAAAAACACTAAAGACTGTAGGAATAAATGAATTTTTCCTTAAAATAATCAGTAGCATCTATTTAAAACCATCAGCAAACATTATATGTAATGGGGATAAACTGGAACCATTCCCACCATGATAAGGGGTGAAACAAGGCTGCCCACTATCACTATTACTATTCAATCTTGTATTAGAAATGATAGCTTTGGCAATAAGAGAAGAAAAAGAGATGAAAGGAATTAGAGTAGGTAATGAGGAAACCAAATTATCACTCTTTGCTGATGATATGATGTTATATTTAGAGAACCCTAGAGAATCAACTAAAAATCTATTAGAAATAATCCACAATCTATAATCAAAAAGAAAGAAAGAAAGAAAGAAAGAAAGAAAAAAGAAAGAAAGAAAGAAAGAAAGAAGAAAGAAAGAAAGAAAGAAAGAAAGAAAAGGAACTGATTGTATCAAAATATAGATTAAAGCATACTTTAAAACAAAACTAAAAAAAGAAATAGTCCACAACATTAGCAAAGTTGAAGGATACAAAATAAATCCATATAAATCATCAGCATTTTTATATATCACCACTAAATCCAACAAGAGATACAAAGAGAAATTCCCTTTAAAATAACTGTCAATAGTATAAAATATTTGGCAATATATCTGCCAAGGGACAGTCAGGAGTTATATGAACAAAACTACAAAACATTTTTCACACAAATAAAGTTAGATCTGAACAATTTTAAAAATATCAGGTGCTCTTGGATAGGCCGAGTGATGACAATATTACCTAAAGATGACAATATTACTTAAAATAATCTATTTAATTAGTTCCATAATAATCCAACTCCCAAGAAACTATTTTACTGACCTAGAAAAAATAACAACAAAATTCATCTGGAAGAACAAAAGGTCGAGATTTCCAAGGAAATGAATGAAAAAAAGCAAAAGAAGTTGGCCTAACTACCAGATCTGCTATAACCTGAAAAAAACATTTTCACATTCAAAGGTTCTGATAAAGGCCTAATTTCTTTCTTTTTTTTTTAAATTTTTTATTTAATAATTACATTATATTGACACTCGTTTCTGTTCCGATTTTTTTCCCCCTCCCTCCCTCAACCCCCTCCCCTAGATGGCAAGCAGTCCTTTATATGTTGGATATGTTGCAGTATATCCTAGATACAATATATGTTTGCAGAACCGAACAGTTCTCTTGTTGCGTAGGGAGAATTGGATTCAGAAGGTATAAATAATCCGGGAAGAAAAACAAAAATGCAGATAGTTTACATTCGTTTCCCAGTGTTCTTTCTTTGGGTGTAGCTGCTTTTGTCCGTCATTTATCAATTGAAACTCAGGTCTCTTTGTCAAAGAAATCCACTTCCATCAAAATATGTCCTCATATAATATCGTTGTCGAAGTGTATAATGATCTCCTGGTTCTGCTCATTTCACTTAGCATCAGTTCATGTAAGTCTCGCCAGTCCTCTCTGTATTCATCCTGCTGGTCATTTCTTACAGAACAATAATATTCCATAACATTCATATACCACAATTTACCCAGCCATTCTCCAATTGATGGGCATCCATTCATTTTCCAGTTTCTAGCCACTACAAACAGGGCTGCTACAAACATTTTGGCACATACAGGTCCCTTTCCCTTCTTTAGTATTTCTTTGGGATATAAGCCCAATAGAAACACTGCTGGATCAAAGGGTATGCACAATTTGATAATTTTTTGGGCATTATTCCAGATTGCTCTCCAGAATGGTTGGATTCGTTCACAACTCCACCAACAATGCATTAGTGTCCCAGTTTTCCCGCATCCCCTCCAACATTCATCATTATTTTTTCCTGTCATCTTAGCCAATCTGACAGGTGTATAGTGGTATCTCAGAGTTGTCTTAATTTGCATTTCTCTGATCAATAATGATTTGGAACACTCTTTCATATGAGTGGTAATAGTTTCAATCTCATCCTCTGAAAATTGTCTGTTCATATCCTTTGACCATTTATCAATTGGAGAATGGCTTGATTTCTTATAAATTTGAGTCAGTTCTCTATATATTTTGGAAATGAGGCCTTTATCAGAACCATTAACTGTGAAAATGTTTTCCCAGTTTGTTGCTTCCCTTCTAATCTTGTTTGCATTAGTTTTATTTGTACAAAAGCTTTTTAATTTGATGTAATCGAAATTTTCTATTCTGTGATCAGTAATGGTCTCTAGTTCATCTTTGGTCACAAATTTCTTTCTCCTCCACAAGTCTGAGAGATAAACTATTCTATGTTCCTCTAATTTATTTATAGTCTCGTTCTTTATGCCTAGGTCATAGACCCATGTTGATCTTATCTTGGTATATGGTGTTAAGTGTGGGTCCATGCTTAATTTCTGCCATACTAATTTCCAATTATCCCAGCAGTTTTTATCAAATAATGAATTCTTTTCCCAGAAGTTAGGGGCTTTGGGTTTGTCAAACACTAGATTGCTATAATTGACTATTCTGTCTTGTGAGCCTAGCCTTTTCCACTGATCCACTAATCTATTTCTTAGCCAATACCAAATGGTTTTGGTGACTGCTGCTTTATAATATAATTTTAGATCAGGTACAGCTAGGCCACCTTCATTTGATTTTTTTTTTCATTAATTCCCTTGAGATTCTCGACTTTTTATTGTTCCATATGAATTTTGTTGTTATTTTTTCTAGATCAATAAAATATTTTCTTGGAAGTCTGATTGGTATAGCACTAAATAAATAGATTAGTTTAGGGAGTATTGTCATCTTTATTATGTTCGCTCGGCCGATCCAAGAGCACTTAATATTTTTCCAATTATTTAAGTCTGACTTTATTTGTGTGGAGACTTTTTTATAATTTTGCTCATATAATTCCTGACTTTCCTTTGGTAGATAGATTCCCAAATATTTTATGGTATCAACAGTTATTCTGAATGGAATTTCTCTTTGTATCTCTTGCTGTTGGGTTTTGTTGGTGATGTATAAAAATGCTGAGGATTTATGGGGATTTATTTTGTAGCCAGCTACTTTGCTAAAATTATGAATTATTTCCAATAGCTTTTTGGTAGAATCTCTGGGGTTCTCTAGGTATACCATCATATCATCTGCAAAGAGTGATAGTTTGGTTTCCTCATTGCCTACTCTAATTCCTTTTATATCTTTCTCGACTCTTATTGCCGAGGCTAGTGTTTCTAATATGATATTAAATAATAATGGTGATAGTGGGCAGCCTTGCTTCACTCCAGATCTTACTGGGAAAGGTTCCAGTTTTTCCCCATTGCATATGATGCTTACTGATGGTTTTAAATATATGCTCCTGACTATTTTAAGGAAAAGTCCATTTATTCCTATGCTCTCAAGTGTTTTTATTAGGAATGGATGTTGGATTTTATCAAATGCTTTTTCTGCATCTATTGAGATGATCATGTGGTTTTTGTTTGTTTGGTTATTGATATAGTCAATTATGCTAATAGTTTTCCTAATATTGAACCAGCCCTGCATTCCTGGTATAAATCCTACTTGGTCATAGTGTATTATCCTGGTGACAATTTTCTGTAATCTTTTTGCTAATATTTTATTTAAGATTTTAGCATCAATATTCATTAGGGAGATTGGTCTATAATTTTCTTTCTCTGTTTTCAGCCTACCTGGTTTAGGTATCAGTACCATATCTGTGTCATAAAAGGAGTTTGGTAGGACTCCTTCAATCCCTATTTTTTCAAATAGTTTATATAACATTGGAGTTAATTGTTCTTTAAATGTTTGGTAGAGTTCACATGTAAATCCATCTGGTCCTGGGGATTTTTTCTTAGGGAGTTGATTGATAGTTTGTTCTATTTCTTTTTCTGAGATGGGACTGTTTAGGATATTTACTTCTTCCTCTGTTAGTTTGGGCAAGCTGTATTTTTGGAGGTATTTTTCTATTTCATTTAAGTTGTCGAATTTATTGGCATAAAGTTGGGCAAAGTAACTCCTAATTATTGCTCTAATTTCCTCTTCGTTAGTGGTGAGTTCTCCCTTTTCATTTTTAAGACTAACAATTTGATTTTCCTCTTTCCTTTTTTTAATCAGATTTACTAAGGGTTTGTCTATTTTGTTGGTTTTTTCATAGAACCAACTCTTAGTTTTATTAATCAATTCAATAGTTTTTTTTACTTTCAATTTTATTGATCTCACCTTTTACTTTTAGAATTTCAAGTTTAGTGTTTGACTGGGGGTTTTTAATTTGTTCCTTTTCTAGCATTTTTAATTGCAAACCCAATTCATTGACCTTCTCTTTCTCTATTTTATACAAATAGGCCTCTAGAGATATGAAATTTCCCCTTATTACCGCTTTGGCTGCATCCCATACATTTTGGTATGATGTCTCATTATTATCGTTTTCTTGGGTGAAGTTATTAATTATGTCTATGATTTGCTGTTTCACCCAATCATTCTTTAGTATGAGATTATTTAGTTTCCAATTATTTTTTGGTCTACTTCCCCCTGCTTTTTTGTTGAATGTAATTTTCATTGCATCGTGGTCTGAAAAGGATGCATTTACTATTTCTGCCTTACTACATTTGAGTTTGAGGTTTTTATGTCCTAATATATGGTCAATTTTTGTATAGGTTCCATGAACTGCTGAAAAGAAAGTGTATTCCTTTCTGTCTCCATTACATTTTCTCCAGAGATCTATCATATCTAACTTTTCTAGTATTCTATTTACCTCTTTGACTTCTTTCTTATTTATTTTGTGGTTTGATTTATCTAATTCTGAGAGTGCAAGGTTAAGATCTCCCACTATTATAGTTTTACTGTCTATTTCTTCTTGCAGCTCTCTTAGTTTCTCTTTTAAGAATTTAGATGCTACCCCACTTGGTGCATATATGTTTAATATAGATAGTGCTTCATTATCCATGCTACCCTTTAGCAAGATATAGTGTCCTTCCTTATCTCTTTTAATTAGGTCAATTTTTGCTTTAGCTTGATCTGAGATCAGGATGGCTACCCCTGCTTTTTTGACTTCACCTGAAGCATAGTAGATTTTGCTCCAACCTTTTACCTTTAACCTGCATGTATCTCCCCGCTTCAGGTGTGTTTCCTGTAAACAACATATTGTAGGATTCTGGCTTTTAATCCATTCTGCTAACCGCTTCCTCTTTATGGGGGAGTTTACCCCATTCACGTTTATGGTTAGAATGACCAATTCTGTATTACTTGCCATCTTGTTAACCTCGGTTTATGCTTTCCTCCCTTCTTTCCCCTTTCCCCCCCTTCCAAGTATTAAGCTTGTGAGCACCCCTTGCTTCTCACAGCCCTCCCTTTTTAGTGTCCCTCCCCCCGCCTTAGAGTTCCTCCCCCTATCTTACCCCTTTCCCTCCCAGTTCCCGTATTCCCTTCCGCTTAGCTTATTCCTTCCCTTTCCACTTTTCCCTTCTCACTTTTCAATGAGATGGGAGAAGTTTCACCATAGATTGAATATGTCTTAAGATTTTTCACTTAAAGCCAATTCTGAAGGCAGTAAGATACCCACTATATTCATCCCCCTCCATTCTTTCTCTCAGATATAATAGGTTTCCTATGCCTCTTCATGAGATGTACTACCCCCACTTTACCCTTTTTCTGGTACAATGTCCTTTCCACATCAATTTCTAGAACAAGGTATACATGTATTCTTTATACATCTATATAGTCAAAATATAGTTCCCAAGATTAATCTTTACCTTTTTAGATTTCTCTTGAGTTCTATATTTGTAGATCAAACTTTTTGTTAAGTTCTGGTTTTTTCATCAGAAATAGATGAAATTCGCTTACTTCGTTGAATGTCCATCTTCTTCCCTGGAAAAAGATGCTCATTCTCGCTGGGTAAGTTATTTTTGGTTGCATACCAAGTTCCTTAGCCTTTCGGAATATCATATTCCAGGCCCTTCGATCTTTTAATGTGGATGCTGCCAGATCCTGGGTGATCCTTATTGTGGCTCCTTGATACTTGAATTGGGTTTTTCTAGCTGCTTGCAATATTTTTTCTTTCATCTGAGGGTTCTGGCATTTGGCCACTATATTCCTTGGTGTTTTGATTTTAGGATCCCTTTCAGTGGGTGATCGATGAATCCTTTCAATGTTTATTTTTTCCTCTGTTCCTATGACTTCTGGGCAGTTCTCTTTGATAATTTCCTGGAAGACAGTGTCCAGGCTCTTTTTTTCATCATGTTTTTCTGGGAGTCCAATGATTCTCAGATTGTCTCTCCTGGATCTGTTTTCCAGGTCTGTTGTCTTCCCCAGAAGGTATTTCACATTTTTCTCCATTGTTTGATTTTTTTGGATTTGCTTGACTGATTCTTCTTGTCTCCTCGAGTCATTCAATTCCACTTGTTCAATTCTGATTTTCAGTGAAGTATTCTCTTCACTCACTTTTTTAAAATCTTTCTCTAATTGTCCCATTGAGTTCTTTTGTTCTGTGGAATTTTTTTCCATTTCGCCAATTTTGTTTTTTAGAGAGCTGTTTTCTGTTTCCAGTTCACTAATCCTATTTTTCAAGGATTTTACTTCTTTATCCACTCTCTCTTTAACTTTCTCCAGGCTCTTTTGCCAAGCCTCCCTCTCCTTTTCCCAAGCCTCACTCTGCTTTCCCCATTTTTCTTCTAGCTCCCTTGTGAGAGCCTTTTTAATCACTTCTATGAGGTTCATCTGTGCTGAGGAACAGACAATCTCCTCCTTTGGGGAATCACCTGGGGACTGCCTGTTTTTAGTCTCCTCAGGATTTAGAGTCTGCTCTCTATCTGTGTAGAAGCTGTCAAGGGTTAAAGTCCTCTTCAGCTTCTTGTTCATTCTGTCTATTAATCAGAGACAAACTACCAAAGAAAAACAGAAAAAACTGGAGTCTTTCTTTGGGGGGGGGGGGGGGGGCTGGGTGTGTTATCGAGCTTCCTCTACAGACTACAGGGGGCAGCAGTGAGGCACTAGCAGGACTGTGCTGCGCCTGCGCTCTGAGATCCCAGAGCGTGCTGAGTCACTGAGGCGGGGGAAGGGGGGGGCGGCCAGGTCCTGAGAGACTCCAGCTGTTTGGGGTTGTATTCTTCAGCCCCGGTGTTTTTAGCTTCTCTGCTGGGCTGTTGACTTGCTGCCGGAGGAAAGTATCCAAACCTGTAGCGAAGCTCTCCCCGCAGAAACGGCTATGATCACTCTCCACCCCCTCTCCAGTCTGCTCCTGTGCCCTCGCTGCCGCTGCCCGCCGCCTGCGCCCAATCTAAAACCGCCCCAGCCCTCCAGTAAAGACAGACCTTTCTTGGCGGATCTCAAGGATGGCTTCTCTTGGTAACTATTTGTGGGTTTTTTTCAGTCAAGCATTGATTCAGAGGCTTGTAATGAAGTGGATAGTGAGAGAAAGCGCGGAGCTTATGCAACTGTGAGCCTCCTCTCCACCATCTTAACCGGAAGTCCAGGCCTAATTTCTTAAATATCTAGTGAATTGACTCAAATTTATAAGAATTCAAGCCAATCTCCAATTAATAAATGGTCAAATAATATGAACAGAGAATTTTCAGATGCAGAAACTGAAACTATTTGTAGTGATGTGAAAATGTGTTCCAAATCACTATTGACCAGAGAAATGGAAATTAAAACAACTCTGAGATATCACTACACACCTCTCAGATTGGCTATGACAAGAAAAGATAATGTCAAATATTGGAGGGGATGTGGGAAAATTGGGACACTGATACATTATTGGTGGAATTGGGAACAGATCCAACCATTCTGGAGAGCAATTTGGAACTATGTTCAAAAAGTTATCAAACTGTGCATACCCTTGGATCCAACAGTGTTTGTACTGGTCTTATATCCCAAAAAAATCTCAAAGGAGGGAAAGAGACCCAAATGTGCAAAAAAAAAATGTGGCAGCCCTTTTCACAGTGGTAAGAAACTGGAAACTTAATAGATGCCCATCAATTGGAGAATGGTTGAATAAATTATTGTTCATTAATATTATGGAATATTATTATTCTGTAAGAAAGAACCAGCAGGATGATTTCAGAAAGGCCTGGAGAGACTGACATGAACTGATATACACAGCAATTCTGATTGATGTGGCTCTCCTCAACAATGAGATATAAATATTTCACATGAGACATTATTTCAGCCCAATATAACTTAAGTGGTTGATAGTAGAGGCCCATGACAACAGGGTAAGAAGCTAGCCTACAGCACATGTAGTTTTGCAATCAAAACTAACCTTGTCAACATGCTTGCAAGTCTACCAAAAAGAGTGAATGGCAGACTCATGACAATGCAATTTTCATTTGCAGGAATAAACCATGCCACCATCATAATTGCCTATATTCCCCACCATGATAAGTTCTTATGAAGTAAAAGAGAAATTTTTTGACAACCTGGAAACTCCCATAATCAATGTCCGAAAAGAGGACAAGCTTATGTGACTTTTATGCCCAAATAGACACAGATATCAGACAAAGCAGGTAGTTCTCAAGAGAAATGGATTCAGAAATGACAATAGCAATGATAACTTACTGGTGGAGAATTGTGTGTTTCATGACTTTTTAATCACCAACATCATTTTTCATTTACCTAAATGAAAAAAAAATTGTAAATGTACTCTCCCAGTGAATACTGACATTTAATAGTCTATCACTGGAAGAAGGAGAAACAGACAGGATGTCGGACTGACAAAGGCAATTTTTTTTTTTAGCTCAGTTCTGAGCTAATCATAGATTTATCATCTCCTAGCCAAACATTCACATTAAAGAGTGGTGTTCCAAGGAAAGATTTCTACTATAAGACAGTATCAAGAGATTAGAGCAATTTTCTTTATTGTGAAAAGTTTGTTGCTAAGTAGGAAGGAAAGTTGAATTAACAAATGGTGCAGTTAAAAAGGGGAGGTCAGCTTTCAGAGATTTAGTGTACAATACCGTACTCATCTGGACCAGAACACTCACATTCAATTGGTTTGCTCAAAATGATGGGAACATTCAAAAGTTGCTAAATGAAAACCAAGAATTCCATAGGTTTTACCAGTAAAATAGTTGATCAATCTTGAAGAAGGTAATATTTAATTTAATTAGCATTGCAAGTGAAATTTAAAGAAATGCAAATTCTTGGCTCAGTAATAAGGCAGATAGCATTCAGTTTTATGCTGATAGTAACAATCCACAGTACTTTTGTAACATTGTAAAGGCTGTATATATATATATATACATATATATATATATACAAAAACCAATGGAGCATCTCAACTATTCAGGGATGATGGAACCTCATTGAATAGTGATAAAAACATGATCCTGAAGAGATAAGTTGAACACTATCATGATGTTCATAACAAACCACCATCAATCAATGTTGAAACCAATAACTATGTACCTCATATTGAAATCCATCCTTTCCCCAGCTGAATTAACAAATGAAGAAGCAATTTTGAATAAAAGTATGCTCTTCTTGTGTAGCTAAGCACCTGGTGTTGATTTTATCTCAGCTAAGATAAACAAAGCAGGCAGTGCTTGCTTATAGAAAGTCTCACAGAAAATTTCCAGATTATATGTCAAGAGAGGATGCTTCTACTGTCCATCTCTATAAAGTAAAGTGGTAATCTTGTGGTAATCTTGGGTAATTATGATGTCTCTTTGTTATTGCTGGCAAAATATTTTTTTAAAGATTAACGAATGCTTATTTAATTTTCTCCAGTTAGATGTAAAAACAATTTAGCAATAATTTTTGAAACTTTAAGCTCCAAATTCTATGTCATTTTCCTTCTCCACTCCTATTATCCACCCAGAGAAGGCAAGCAATTCCATATTACTTTTATATGTGGAACCATGCAAAGCATTTCCATGATAATCCTGTTGTGAAAGAAAAGATAGAGAAAAATAACTCAAGAAAATGAAGAAAGGGGGTACCTAGATGGCATAGTGGATATAGTACCAGCTCTGAAGTCAGGAGGACCTGAGTTCAAATCTGATCTCAGGCATAACACTGTAAAATCTTTTTTGAGCTTTTCTATGGCATGAGACTATATTTTATTGGACACATTGGATGTAGGAATTTTGAATTTTTTATCTTTTTCTGTGTGTGATTTGATCTTTTTCATCATAACTTCCTATCATTTTTTCTGTTGTTTGCTCATTTTATCTACCTATTTCTTGAATAGTCAAAGTTAAAGTAGGGGTCTGCTTCCAGGGTAGAAGATGTATTGTGCCAAATTTTGTGCATCAGTTATTTAGGTTGACTTCTAGGAACCTGATTTTTTTTAGTCTTTTCAAGATGATATGGTGTCAGGAGAAGTGTTTACTATTCTTCTGGTTAGTATTTCAGTCAGTTAGTGACCATAAGCCATGTTTATTTCCCTTGGAACTGTGAGGAATGCTTATGTAGAGAACTATATATGAGTACTCGAAATCATAGATTAAGAGTTGGAAGGGATCATTTATTCACTATATATATATATATATATATATATATATATATATATATATATATATATATATATATATATATAATTTTTGTGGTTTCTTATTATATGTATGTATATATGTACATATATGTGTGTGTGTATATAAATTATTTAATATTTTCCCCAGTTACATTTAAAACATTTTTACATGTTTTTAAAACCTTCAACAAAATAAAGTAAAAAAATTAACAGAGAGAGAAAGAGAAAGAGAATATTCTTCAATCTATATTCAGACATAATGAATTTCTTCTCTGTATATAGGGTTTTTCATCACAAATCCTTCAGAGTAATTGTGAATCATTACACTGCTGGGAATAGCAAAGTCATTTACAACTTATCATCCCAGAATATTGGTATTACTTTGTATATGACATATTTCATTTTGCTTAAATTCAGACTTTTGTTTTGTTTTGTTTCATAAATTCCTTCCTCTTCCACAGGTCTAAGAGGTAAACTATCTTGTGTTCCTCTACTTTATGAAAATCTCCTCACATTAGGAATGGGTTTAATAGGCAACATTACAAAAATATCATGAAAGGTAAAGAATCCTCCAAAATATATTTTTAAATTTAGGATAGGTTGATGGGGAAACAAAGGGTGAGGGAAGAAGACAAGGGAGTGATCCCTTGATTGGGGGAGCTTAAATAATAGTAAGACAAGTTATGGAGCAGAATTTAGTGAGAGTTAGGAAGGATAGGAAAAACTTGTGTACGTGGGTTATGTGTGTGTGAGTTTGTATATGTATATATCTACATTATATCTATATATCTATATCTATATCTATATCTATATCTTTGCTATATGACTATAGATGGCTTTAATTTCTTCATCTGAAAATATATCATTTGACTATCAATTAAGGAATGTATTGTTATAAAGTAGACTCTAGATATTTTAGAAATTAGATATTTTCAGAAATACTGACTGTAAAAATTGTGTCCTAACTTTCTGCTTTTCTTCTAATCTTGGCCAAATTTAGTTTTGTTTGTTCAAAATTAAAAAAAAAAAAATTAATGTAATCAGAAGTACTGATTTTACATTTCATAATTGTCTCTATTCCTTCTTCCTTCATAAATTCCTCCCTTCACCAGATATTTGACAGGTAGATTATCCCTTGCAACTTAATTTGCTTATAGTATAATCCTTTAAGGCAGGGGATTTTTCCATAGAGAGTGTTCCCTCTGCAGCTGAAATCATAGTTTTACAGAACATTTACACAGGCATACATAAGAATTAATGTAAACAAGAATGTATGTGTGTACATGTGTGCTCTAGATAAAATCACCAAATGAGAGAATGATAATTCAATAAAAAGAAAGCAAAATACATAAATAATAAATGAACAGTCTAGGTATTGGCAAGTCTAACAATCAAATCATACAAAATCAATTTGAATAGGGTATATAATCACACTGTGCTTATTGTCTATTGATTACTTACAAAAAGATTTTGAGCTAGCAGATTTTAAAAAAAAAACATTTCCTTTAACATTCTTCCAACAAATTCAAATATGCACTAAACTTGTTCAAGTTTCCTTGAAATATATAATAACTGAGAATCACCTTGTTCACTGACCCTCAAATAATTAATAACAGGTGAAGAATAAAACAGTGAGACATATGCTCACTAAATAAGTTGGGCATTATCATGAAGCCAAATCAATGCAGACTACAAGTTGAGGAAGGTTTCCCTATAGATGCTGAAATCTTTCATGTGCTTTTATTTGCAGATGACAATGTGTTGATTGATTACAGCAAGCTCCTTAGCATTGCAAAGGCTGAGATTCAAAACTGCTCAAAGGAATTTGACTTAATGATTCTCTAAGTCAAAAAAAAAAAAAGTATGTGAATTATTCCTGTCATATAAATATGCCCTAAAGTTTGATGAACAATTATTGCATTACATCTATTTCTGTGTCTGGATAAGAAATGAAGGAGAAAGAGGGAGAAGAGAGATAGCAACAGATAGAAAGAGATTAGAGACAGTCCTAGAAAGACAAAAGTCGGAGGAGGAAGAAGGAAGAAATTGTCAAATAAGTTGAGAAAGGAACAGAGGTCATGGGATTGCACAAAATATATAGGCTATTTATCAGCTCTCCTTGAGTCTCCACTAACTCTGTTTCTCTAAGATTATAAAATTTTGTACCCTTGGCAAATCATTTAATCCTTTATGCCTCAATTCCTCTTCTGTAAAATGAGCTGGACAAAGAAAAGACAAAGCACCCCCATTATCTTTGCAAAAAAAAAAAAAAAAAACTGGATTGATGAAGAGTTACACATGATTGAAATGAGTGAATAAAAGATTATTTATATGCTTTTTGATGTATGGCATCTGTAGAATGACTAATCTAAAAAACATGGTTGAATCAGAGCAACAGGAATCTTTCATCCATTTGTGTATTTTTATACTCTATGTGGCTAGTCATTTATTTTGATTGGGCTTAGATCTCATATAGGAATTTCTAGATATAAATTTGTGCATGCATACACACACACACACACATGTAGCTATACTATCTTGAATAAGAAAGCACAGGATTAAAAAGAAAAGAGAGAGTAAGATAAATTACTAATAGGAAACTGCAGAAGCCTTTCAGTAACCCCAAAATTATTGTTGCTATATGGTTGTAACTCATGGAATGCTTTATAGTCCAAAGAATTCATTTGAGTTAATCTGAGTTAATCACTCAGAACAGACTTCACCAAATAACCCACAAGAACTTATAAAGATGTTGCATAAAACATGCCTTTAATGGAATAGAAGTTTTTTTTTTAAACATAGTTATGAGAACAAGAATATTTAATGGGCAGCCCATACACTCTAATACTATCATTTACCTGTTAAAAAGAAAGGAAGTTACTTCTTCATACATGAAATGCAAAATTTAGTGGTAAATTTAGAAGAAGATATCAATGAAAATAGCACAGAATGAAAGCAAGATGTGCATGTCTTGCAAATCATGGTACTGATAGGACCATCCATGTCACTGACATGCAGATTCCTTTGAGAAGGAAAAACTGGCAAATTGATTCCATTTTCCTCCTAGTTTTCTTTTTTCTTTTAGCTTTGGTTGAATAGGTAATATTTAATCTATTGTATTTGTTTTATATACTTATCATTTCTTACTTGATAGTGATTTAAACTTTCTTCTAATTAGTGAAATGTGCAATTGTCCCCATATAGAATAGTTATATAAATAGCTTTTAAGTAATCAGTATTAGCCTGTTTGTGCTTAGTAAAACTGAAAACAATATAAAATAATAAAATTATCATGAAGACAAAAGTAAATGTTTTGACATTGCTTTACTTTTTGCAAAATATAGACTATATATTTTAAAATTATTTATAAAATATGGTGTTGAATCAATCTCTATAGCTAAGAAGATGGTCAGAAACAAGAAAAATAAACAATGATAACATCTAGAAGATATATACCAATGCCAATTCTTTTTTTCTGAGATAATGGAAAAAGGAGAAAAGATTTTCAATTGTAAAATGAGAAAAAAGAGTTTAGAAACAAGGAAGATTTTTTTTTTCTTTGAAGAGCTATTATACACAGATAGGATTACCAAGTGTAAAGCTTATTTTCTGTAATTCTTGAAAATGAAACAAACTGTTATTGTTGTGACATAGCTTTATTTCAGTCCTACCAATGGTTCTGGGATAGATCTTCCCATTTAGACCTGGAAGGCATCCTGGAGTTTATTAGGTCCATCACTTGATTTTATGTTTAAGGATACTAAGCCTTAAAATGTCTCTGAAAGCAAGAGACAAAGCTAAGATTCAAACATATCTAAGAAATTTAGACCTCTTTCCAGCACAATATGTAATTATGTAGGATAATATAAAGATCTTTTCAAAACTCTGAATTTTATTAGAGAAAAAAATATTATTAGAGAAAAAAATAAGGTTCTTTTTTTTGATTACCAATGGCATTCATATTTGTGCAAATCTTAATTTTTCAGTAATAATCATTGTTTTCTTTTTAAATTTTTAATTAATTTATTGTCATTATTTAATTCTTATCAAAGCATTTTAAGACATCTTTACATTTCTTTTTAAAGCTTTAAGTGTAAAATTCTCTTTTTTTCTTCCCCATCTCACTCCCGTTTAGAAAGTACATGTGAAGTTACACAAAATATTTCCACAAAGAAGTTGTACCATACACCAAGATAAGGTCAAAATGGGTTCATGACCTAGGCATAAAGAATGAGATTATAAATAAATTGGAAGAGCATAGGATAGTTTACCTCTCAGACTTGTGGAAGAAGAAGGAATTTGTGAACAAAGAAGAACTAGAGATCACTATTGACTACAAAATAGAAAATTTTGATTATATCAAATTGAAAAGTTTTTGTACAAACAAAACTAATGCAGACAAGATTAGAAGGGAAAAAAAATAAACTGGGAAAACATTTTTACAGTCAAAGGTTCTGATAAAGGCCTCATTTCTAAAATACATAGAGAACTGACCCTAATCTATAAGAAATCAAACCATTCTCCAATTGATAAATGGTCAAAGGATATGAACAGACAATTCTCAGACAAAGAAATTGAAACTATTTATAGACATATGAAAATATGCTCCAAATCATTATTAATCAGATAAATGCAAATTAAGACAACTCTGAGATACCACTACACACCTGTCAGATTGGCTAGAATGACAGGGAAAGATAATGGGGAATGTTGGAGGGGATGTGGGAAAACAGGGACACTGATACATTGTTGGTGGAATTGTGAACACATCCAGCCATTCTGGAGAGCAATTTGGAATTATGCTCAAAAAGTTATCAAGCTGTGCATACCCTTTGATCCAGCAGTGTTTCTACTGGGCTTATACCCCAAAGAGATACTAAAGAAAGGAAAGGGACCTGTGTGTGCCAAAATGTTTGTGGCAGCCCTGTTTGTAGTGGCTAGAAGCTGGAAAATGAAAGGATGCCCATCAATTGGAGAATAGTTGAGTAAATTGTGGTATATGAATGTTATGGAATATTATTGTTCTGTAAGGAATGACCAGTGGGATGAATACAGAGAGGACTGGCGAGACTTACATGAACTGATACTAAGTTAAATGAGCAGAACCAGGAGATCATTATATACCTCAACAATGATACTGTTTGAGGATGTATTCTGATGGAAGTGGATCTCTTCGATAAAGAGAGCTAATTCAGTTTCAATTGTTCAAAGATGGACAGAAGCAGCTACACCCAAAGAAAGAACACGGGGAAATGAATATAAACTGCTTGCATTTATGTTTTTCCTCCCGGGTTATTTATACCTTCTGAATTCAATTTTCCCTGTGCAACAAGAAAACTGTTTGGTTCTGCACACATATATTGTATCTAGGATATACTGCAACCCATTCAACATGTAAAGGACTCTTGCCATCTGGGGGAAGGGGTGGAGGGAGGGAGGGGAAAAATCGGAACAGAAGTGAATGCAAGGGATAATGCTGTAAAAAATTACCCTGGCGTGCGTTCTATCAATACAAATTATTTAAAAATTTTAAAAAAATAAATAAAATAAAATATATAAAGAATTGACTTTAATTTATAAGAAATCAAGCCATTCTCCAATTGATAAATGGTCAAAGGATATGAACAGACAATTCTCAGGCAAATAAATTGAAACTATTTATAGCCATATGAAAAGATGCTCCAAGTCATTATTAATCAGAGAAATGCAAATTAAGACAACTCTGAGATACCCCTATGCACCTGTTAGATTTGCTAAAATGACAGGGAAAGATAGTGCGGAATGTTGGAGGGGATGTGGGAAAACAGGAACTGATACATTGTTGATGGAATTGTGAATACATCCAGCCATTCTGGAGGGCAATTTGGAACTATGCTTAAAAAGTTATCAAACTGTGCATACCCTTTGATCCAGCAGTGTTTCTACTGGACTTATACCCCAGAGATACTAAAGAAGGGAAAGGGACCTATATGTGCCAAAACATTTGTGGCAGCCCTGTTTGTAGTGGCTAGAAACTGGAAAATGAATGGATGCCCATCAATTGGAGAATGGTTGAATAAATTATGGTATGTGAACATTATGGAATATTATTGTTCTGTAAGAAATGACCAGCAGGATGAATACAGAGAGGACTGGCGAGACTTACACGAACTGATGCTAAGTGAAATGAGCAAAACCAGAAGATCATTATATACCTCAACAACGATATTGTATGAGAATGTATTCTGATGGAAGTGGATTTTTTCAACAAAGAGAAGATCTTACTCAGTTTCAATTGATCAAGGATGGACAGAAGCAGCTATACCCAAAGAAAGAACACTGGGAAATCAATGTAAACTGCTTGCATTTTTTGTTTTTTCTTTCCAGGTTATTTTTACCTTCTGAATACAATTCTTCCTGTGCAACAAGAGAACTGTTCGGTTCTGCACACATATATTGTATCTAGGATATACTGTGACATATTTAATTTGTATAGGGCTGCTTGCCATCTGGAGGAAGGGGTGAAGGGAGGGAGGGAAAAAGTTGGAACAGAAGTGAGTGCAAAGGATAATGTTGCAAAAAAAATTATCCAGGCATGGGCTCTGTCAATAAAAATTATAATAAAATTTTTTTTAAAAAAGTTGTTACAAAAAAAAATAGCTATCCCTCCCTGACACATCCTCAAAAGAGAAAACCCTTACAAAAATAAACTAAAAAAATTATGTTTCAATCTGTAGTCAGTTCTTTCTATGGGTATGGATAGCATTTTTCATCCTAAGTTCTTCAAACAGTCTTGGATCATTGTATTGCTGAGAATAACAACGTCATTTGCAGCTGATCATCCAACAACATTGCTATTACTTTGTACACAGGACATTTAACTTTACATGAGTTCATGAAGGACTTTACAATTTTTTCTGAGGATATCCTCCCCTGCTCATATGTTCTTATAGAACATATTATTCCATAATAATCACATATCAAAAAGTGTTTAGCCATTCCCCAAATGATTAGTATCCCCTTAATTTCCAATTCTTTGTCTTGAAAAAAGAGCTGCTAGATCCTTTTCTTTTTTTTTTTAAATTGCTTTTGGGAAACTTGTCTAATAGTTATATTGTTAGGTCAAAGGATATGCATGATTGTATAACTCTTTAGTCATAGGTTATATCTTTTGATCATTTATCAATTGGGGAATGGCTCCTTTTTATGTTTGATTCTGTTCCCTATACATTTGAGAAGTGAGATCTTCATCAGGGAAACTTGCTTCAAAATTATTTCCTAAATACTATAGCTAGTTATAGTTCTCCCTGTTTATTTTATTCTCTTGTTTTTTTTTTTTTCATCATGTCCTTTCTCAATAGTGTTTTACTTCTGACTATCCTCTCCCCCCATATGCCTTCCCTTCTATCACCCTCCCTTCTTCTCACATTCACTTCCTCTCAGACTTAAATATAGGGTAAGAGAGATTTTTATGCTCATATTGAGTGTTGTGTTTTTTTTTTAAGAAAACCTTTTTAAGGATATTATTGCTTATATAGAAATTTACCTGAAAATTGCATCTAAGAGTTACAGTAGATTGTAAGCTCAATATGAGTCAATCATGATATCTAGCTTATTGGCTTCCCTTCTAAAACAAAATATTTAGAACTAGGAAAGTCATAGAAATAGGAAAATCATAATTCTTCAATATTCTGACCTAGCACAAGCACATATGCAATATTGTGGTCAGTTCTAAGCACCATGTTTTAGAAAAGAGGAAGGACATGTAAAGGAGGATAACCCGGATGAGGATATGTGATGACTACATTTAGCTCCCAGGGTATTTTAAAATCAGCTGGAGTCAGGATAAGTGAAAGTCCTTGATCTTTATTCTTTGTCAAGGTGAAGAGGAATGGCAATATGAAGTGAGAGCAATCACAACACGAATCTGGCCAGCAGTGCCTCTGGCTCTCACACTCTACCCACCAAATCTTCTACCCAATCTTCTATACAACACATCAAACTTGCACAGAGAGTGGGTTGGGCCATTCTTTCTCCAAGCATATATTAATAGAGTATTGTCCAATTGGTAATTAACCTGAGATGCTCAGACCTCAGTACATCTGCTCAGCTTTAGCCCATTACAATGATGGGCCTTTAAATCATGCCATTAAAACAGTTGAACAAACTGGGGATATTTAGCAGCTATGGTGAAAAATTAGCAGGGGCATAGCTGTATGAAGTACCTCTTTAGGGAAGGGGAATTTGGTATCCATTGCTTTGTTTTAAAGGATACAGTCAAAGGTTAGAAATTGATCCAAGATAAATTAACATTTAACAGGAAGCAAAACTTCCTACTCATTAGAATTTTCCCAAAATAGGTAGGGCTGCCTGGTAGTTTCTGGGTATTTCTTAATTAAATTTCTATAATTTCCATTTGATCACTTTGCAAGTCTGTGTAAGAGTGAATTTCTGTTCAGGTATTGACTGGAATTGATCTGTTTTGAGGTACCTTTCCAACTGTGAGATATTTTGAGGCTGTAATTTTCAGAGTAAAATGTTCAGATAGTATAATGCAAGTACTTCAATGTAATTAGCATGTCAATACATTAAATATTCAGACTAACAAAGCAAGAAATAAGATTTTGCTCATTAATTCAAACTCTGAGAAGAAATTGCTATCAATGCTGTTGTTCTCCAGGGTTTTCAACATTTAGGAGAAAGACTAAGCTCCAGTTGGAGTCACTGAGCATTGTCAAAATGGATCAATTTTCCTAGGATAAATCATTTAAAAATGCCTTAGCTTCTAATTGATTGATCTCACATAATAACCTCTGTAAGACATGGGAAAAATGGGACACAGAAGGGGGAAGGGCATTGCAACAACACTTGAATCAAGCCTATGTCCATTTTTTAAAGTTTTGTGAATCAAAATAATATATAAATATAGACCTAGTTCCATATAGATAAAGATGGATAGATGTAGTACTTATAGAAATAGGTAGATGATAGAAAGATTCAAATAATTCAAAAAATTACACAAATTGAAGAGCTATATTGAATTTCATTAAGTAGTTGAATCAGTTTTATCATTGGTTTACTGAATGTTTAATCCTTAGAAATACCTGTTTTAATTTAAGCATCTTTTGTCATGTAGACTCTCCGATACTTTTCTGAGAAAACATAAGAACCAAAGACCATAGATTTAAAGCTACAAAAAGTATTAGAAGCCATCTAATTCAAACTTCATTTTTATAGGTATAGAAACTGAAATTCAAGTAGATTGAGTGATTTATTCAAAGCAAGATGTAGAATAAATGATAAGTAGCCAGATAAGATAGTAGATAAAACACTGTAGCTGAAGTCAGGAAGATCCCAATTCAGATGCATACTCAGACATTGACTACTTGAGTGATCCGGAGTAAAAAAAAGTTCTTTCTCCTTCAGTTTTTTGATTTGTAAAATAAAGACAAAGTAACTTATTTTCCAGGGTTTTGCGAGAGTATAATGAGATATTATCTATAAAGAACCTTAAAAACATAAAGCAGTTATAAATGAAACTATCATTATCACCATTGCTATTATTATTGATGACACAAATACAAATTGAACTTAAGCCCTTTGAATTTCTAGCCAATCCTCTTCTTGCACTATCCCTCTTTAATAATTTTCATTTGTTATTTTTTTTCTTTTTCATGATAAATCATCATACATTAATGCACTATTAACATGCATCACCTTTTTTCACATATTATACTGGTCTGCACACACTATTTGTTGATGTTTGTTGAATTAATTAATGATTAATGGATGAGGAGATCAAACATATTGAGTTGTTCCAGAGGCAACTGTATTTGAATTATATACCTGCATTTGTTCAACTGGTTTCTCTTTATGACAAATAGTAGGGATTCTAGGACCCCTGACTAGGTTAAAAGGGAGAGCAGTTTTCTATCCTGAAATAGGATAAAATGGTTAATACTATGCACCCAATTCGCATTTTTATCTTAATTTTTGCTTTAATCCAGAGAGCTTTGCAAGTAACATTTCTTATCCATATGGCTTGCTAAGGGGAGCAGCAGGGAAACTTTGTCAATGTCATTTCATTTGCTGAGGCTTTTAGTCATATTTCCTATGCATCCAGCAAATACCTTTGTCACTAGGACTCTGTTCTTCAAGAGCCCTAAGCAACAGAATCTACATCAGATATGAATTACCAGTCAACTATGTAATCAGCATTAAACACTCACCCCACTAGTGGATTTTAGGTAGAGATGACCTTGGAATATTGAATATAATCAACATAAAAATATATTTCACCATTCATTTCCTACCCCTTTCCAAATTTCCACTTAAATTCTAAATTTTTGATTACTTTTGTCGTGTTAATTGTGATTTTTCACTGCCACAGAAAATGCTGAAATCTCCTGATAAAAGCACATTGAGTGGTCTTTAGTCAATGAAAGCACCAGCTGTTCATTTAAGCAGAAAAATACATCAGCAGTAGTCAGAGGGAGGTAACTCCATTTGATGCCCTTACCCCATTGTCTGATTGAGAGTGTGTTCTACAACCCAGAAGTACAGCACAGCTGGAAAATAGCCCCAACTGGCATATTCAAATGAAGTCTAGAAATGGAACAACAGTTGGGATGCAGGTCAAGCTGAAGTTGGAGAGTTGAAATTCTTGATTTTTTTCTTTAAAGATCACATAAATCTACATAAATCCCAATGTATCATTATTCTTCTTTTGTTTTTATGAGAATCTAATTTATTCAGAGAAGGAGAAAATTATGTTATTTTTAAAGAATAATTATCTAATAGAAACCATACTTGTAAAAAGTTCAGAAGAAAATTACCAAATGGTTTAGCAGATAAGATACCTGATCTGAAATTAGAAAGACCTTTGTTGAAATCTAGCCTCAGATATTTGCTAAATGTGTGATACTAGGACAACTATGGAAGATGAGTTATGTTGTTATTCTCATTTATAAAATGAGGAAACAAGTAAATCATGGTTGAGTACCTTGTACAACTAACAAGTGTTTAATATCAAGTTAAATTGTAAGTCTTGACTCCAAGCCCTATTAACTATGCCACCTACTTGCTACTAAGACTTATATACTTGGAAATTAATTGAAATCTTTCATTTTACAAAAAAAAAAAAAAAGAAATTGAAGTGGGGTACAGCCAAGATGGCAGAGAGCAGACATGATTCTTTCTCACCTCCTCTAACCTTATCTCAAATTAACAGCAGATTAAGCCTCTAAATTGGTTTTGGAGGCAAAAAAAAATCCACAACTATCTGGAGTACAACATATACCTAGAAGAAGATACTTTGGAAGAGCTTCAGAAAAGGTCTGTTTCAAACAGGCAGGGGGACAGTTTGCTGAGCTCAGACTACAGCACAGTGAAACCAGAGAAAGAACTAGGGTTAGGAGTCAGAGTATTACAGGTACTGCACCTGGAAATCTCCTGTGAACATCTTAGGCCAATCTGTCCTGATTGCAAGCAAGTGGGTTGCAAGATTTGCCTTTTGCAAAAGGCAAATTGTAAACCATTGAGTCCCAGTAGAACTTCAGACCTAGCCCCCCAGAACCAAAAATCAATAAACAGAACTGCCTGAGGGCAAATTAAAGCAGCTGTGGATCTTATGCATTGAACAGATCTCAAGCCTGAAAAAAAAAAGAATAAATAATCAAAAAGAACTTTAACCATAGACAGGTTTTATGGAGAGAGAGAACAAACCTCAAACTCTGCCATTCCTAAAGATAAAGCAACTACAGATGAAGCTCTAAAAGGAGACATGAGCTGGTCCTCATTTTACAAGGCTTTCATGGATGATTGCATAAATAACCTAAAAAGAGAGTTAGAAAAAATGAAAAAATGTAGAAATTGTAAGAAGGAAAGGAAAAAAAGCATATCATGCCCTACAAAAGAGATATGAAAAAGACACCAATTCACTGAAAAACAAAATTTGTGAAATGGAAAAAGAATGCATTGAACAAATAAATTCAATTGGTCAATTACAAAACAAGTTTAAAAAGGTAACTGAGGAAAATAATAAACTAAAAACTAGAATTGAATAAATAGAAGTTAATGACTGAATAAAACTTTATGAATCAGTCAAACAAAAACAAATAAACTGAAGAGAATATGAAATATATCTTAGGAAAAACAATTGACTTGGAAAATAGATATAAAAGAGAAAATCTAAAGACTAATGGGCTTACTGAAAGCTGTGATGGAAAAAAAACAACAACAACAACATAAACTACCTTACAGGAAATCATAAAAGAAAATTGTCCTGATATTTTATAATCAGAAGGTAAAATAGACATTGAAAGAATTCACCAATCACCTCCTGAAAGAGAACCCAAAATTAAATCTCAAAGGAATATCGCAGCTAAATTTCAGAACTATCACACCAAGGAAAAGATATTGCAAATAGCCACAAAGAAACAATTGAAATACTGAGGAGCCACAATTAGGATTACCCAGGACCTAACAGTTTGTACCTTAAGGGATCAAAGGGCCTGTAATCTAATATTTCAAAAGATAAAGGAAATTGGTTTATAGGCAAGAATAAGCTATCCAACAAAAATGAGCATTATCATTCAGGGAAGAAGATGGACATTCAATGCTATAGGTGAATTTCACCTATTTCTTTTTTAATTTTTTTTAAATTATACCTTTTTTTTTTTTTTTTTTTTTTACAAAACATATGCATAGGTAATTTTTCAGTGTTGACCCTTGCAAAACCTTCTGTTCCAACTTTTCCCCTCCTTCCCACCTATTTCTAATGAAAAGGCCAGAACAGAACAAAAAAAAAAAAAATTTGATCTCCAAACACAGAACTCAAGAAAAGCATAAAAAGGTAAAAAGGAAAGAATTATTGAGAACTATTATTATTTCTTTTATGGGTATACTTAGAGAATGTGGGGATAATTTGATTTTGTTTTGATAATATGAAAAAGAACTTAGAGGTAGAAAGTGAATTGTATATTTATATTATGCAAGAAATACAGAATTACTTATTTTAAATGTGAATGTGAAATGTGAATAGGATGAACTCTTCCACAAAATAGAAGTGGATAGCAGACTGAATTAAAAGCCAGAATCCTACAGTATATTGTTTATAAGAAACACTTTTAAAGCATAGTGATGTATACAGAGTGAAGGTAAAGGGCTGGAGCAGAATCTATTATGCTTCAGGTAAAGTTAAAAAAAAAATGGAGTAGCAATCCTGATCTCAGATAAAGTAAAAGCAAAGATAGATCTAATTAAAAGAGATAAGGAAGGAAACGATATTTTACTAAAACGTACCATACATAATGATGCAATATCAATAAGAAACATATGTGCACCAAGGAGTATAGCATCCAAATTCCTAGTGGAAAAGTTAAAGGAGATGCAAGAAGAAACAGACAACAAAACTATACTAGTAGGGATCTCAACCTTGCTCTCTCAGAACTATATAAATCGAACCACAAAATAAATGAGAAAGAAGTTAAGGAAGTAAACAAAATGTTAGAAATGTTAGGTATAATAGATCTTTGGAGAAAACTGAATGGAGACTGGAAGGAGTTTCCTTTTTTCTCAGTCATGTGAGGGCATGCAACTTCAAAATCAAATGCAGAAGTGAATCATAAATGCATTTTTTTTCAGATCATGATGCAATAAAAATCACATAAAATATAAGGCCAGGAGAAAATAAAGTAAAAGTTAATTGGAAATTAAATAATCTAATCCTAAAGAATGAATGGGTGAAATAGCAAATCAGAGACACAATAAATAATTTCATCAAAAAGAATGACAATAGTGAGACAATTTGCCAAAATTTGTAGGATGCAAGCAAAGTGATTATTAGGGGGAATTTTGCAACTCTAGATGCATACTTGCATAAAATAGAGAAAGAGAAGATCAAAGAATTGGGCTTACAACTAATAAAGTTAGAAAAAGCATAAATTAAAATCCTCAAAAATAGCAAATTTGAAATTCTGAAAATAAAAGAGATTAAAGTTGAAAATAAGAAAACTCTGCAATTAATAAATAAAACTAAGAATTTGTTTTATGAAAAAAAAAGACAAAATAGAGAAACCTTTTATTTCAAGAGAAAAAAAGGAAAGGAAAAAAAGCAAATTGTTAGTCTCAAAAATGAAAAGGGAGACCTTTCTACCAAAGAAGAGGAAATTAGGGCAATAATTAGGAGTTAATTGCCCAAATATATGTCAATAAATTTGATAATCTAAATGAAATGGAGGAATATCTACAAAAATATAGATTGCCCAAGTTAACAGAAGAGGAAATAAATTACTTAAATAGCTCCATTTTAGAAAAGAAACAGAAAAAGCTTTTAATCAACTCCCTAACAAAAAACTCTCCAGGGATTTACATGTGAATTCTACCAAACATTCAAAGAACAATTAATTCCAATACTATAAAATAGGGAAAGACGGAGTCCTACCAAATTCCTTTTATGACACAGATATGGTGCTGATAGCAAAACCAGATAGGTTGAAAATAGAGAAAGAAAATTATAGACAAATTTTCCTAATGAATACTGATTCAAACATCTTAAATAAAATATTAGCAACAAGATTACAGAGTGTCATCCCTAAGATAATACATTATGACCAAGTAGGATTTATACCAGGAATGCAGGGAAGGTTCAATACTAAGAAAACTATTAGTTATAAACAACTATATCATTAACCAAACTAACAAAAATTATATAATTATCTCAGTAGATGTAGAAAAAAGCATTTGATTAAATCCAACACCTATTCCTATTAAAAAAAAAATGAACACTAGAGAGTACTGTTAAAATACACAAAATGATCAGTAGCATCTATTAAAAACCATCAGCAAGTATCATATGTAATGTGGACAAACTAGAACCATTGCCAATAAGATCAGAAGTCAAACAAAGCTCCCCACTATCACCATTACTATTCAATATTGTATTCGAAATGTAAGCTTTGTCAGTAAGAGAAGAAAAAGATATTAAAGGAATTAGAGTAGGTCATGAGAAAACCAAATAATCACTCCTTGCAGATGATATCATGGTATACTTACAGGACCCTAGAGAATTAACTAAAAAACTACTAGAAAAAAATCCACAACGTTAGCAGAGTTGTAGGATAAAAAATAAATCCACATAAATTATGACTATTTTTATATATTACTAACAAAGTCCAGCAGCAAGAAATTCAAAGAGAAATTTCATTTTAAATAATTGTTGATAGTATAAAATACTTGGGAATTTTTTCTGCCATAGGATTCAGGAAGTATATGAACACAACCACAAAACACTTTCCACACAAATAAAGTCCTAATCAACTGGAAAAATATCAAGTGCTCATGTGAAGGCAGAGCTAATGTAATAAAAATGACAATACTACCTAAATTAATCTACTTATTTAATGCCATGCCAATCAAACTCAAGAAATTATTTTACACATCTGGAAAAATAGTAACAAAAATCATCTGAAAGAACAAATGGTCAAGAATTTCAAGGGAATTAATGAAAAAAAAAATACGAGTCAAGGTGACATAGCTAGGCCAGACATAAAACTATATTATAAAGCATTGGTCATCAAAACCCTTTAGTACTGGCTAAGAAATTGAGTAGTCTATCAGTGGAATATGTTAGGATCACAGGACAAAATAGGCAATAACTATAGTAGGCTAGTGTTTGACAAATACAAAGACCACATCTTCTGGGATAAGAACACACTATTTGACAAAAACTGCTGGGAAAATTGGAAATTAGTATGGAAGAAATTAGGGCTCGACCCACACCTAACACCACATACCAAGAGAAGATCTAATAGGTTCATGATTTAGAAATAACGAGTGATATTATAAGCAAATGGGAGGAACATAGGATAGTCTACCTCTCATAGCTGTGAAGAAGGAAGTAATTTGTGTCCAAAGAAGAAGGGAACTCATAACACTAGATTAAGAATTTTGATTATATTAAGTTTAAAAGTTTTTGTACAAGCAAAATCAATGCAGACAAGGGAAGCAATAAATTGTGAAATCATTTTTACATATAAGAATTCTGATAAAGGCCTCATTTTAAAAACACATAATGAATTGCCTCAAATTTATAAGAATCCAATCCATTCTCCAAATGATAAACGTAAATTAAAACTATTTTTAATCATATGAGAAGGAAGCTCTAAATCTCTATTGATCAGAGAAATTCACCACTACACACATCTCAGACTGGCTAAGATAATAGGAAAACACAAGGATGAATGTTGGAGGGCATTTGGGAAACTGGGACACTAATGCATTGTCAGTGGAGGTGTTAATGGATCCAGACACTCTGAAGAGCAATTTGGAACTAAGTTCAAAAAGTTATTAAGTTATAAAAGTATAACTTTGACTTAGAAGTATTTCTATGGGATTATATCCAAAAGAGATCTTAAAGGAGGGAAAGGAAGCCACATGTGCCAAAATGTTTGTGTCAGCCCTTTTCTTAGCGGCAAGAAACCTGAAACTGAGTGGATGCCCATCATTTGGAGAATGGCTGATTAAATTATGGTATATGGATGTTATAAAATATTATCGTTCTCTAAGAAATGATCAGGAAGATGATTTTAGAAAGGTCTTGAGAGATTTACATGAACTGATGCTAAGTGAAATGAGCAGAACCAGGAGATCATTGTACATTGCAACAACAAGATCATTGTACATGACATCAAAATATGATGATCAATTTGGATGAATGTGACTCTTTCAAAAAATGAGATGATTAATGCCAGTCCCAATGTTCTTGTGATGCAGAGACCATCTACATCCAGAGAAAGGATTATAGGAACTGAATATGGATCACAAGATAACATTCTTGCTCTTTTTGTTGTTTGCTTGCATTTTGTTTTCTTACTCATTTACTTTCTTTTTTTGATTTAATTTTTCTTGTGCTAAAAGAGAATTGTATAACTATCTTTATATACATTGGATTTAACATATATTTTAAAATATTTAGCTTATATTGATTTGCTTATCATCTAGGGGACAGAGTGGGGGAAGGAGGAGAAAATCTAAAACACAAGCCTATAAAAGTGTCAATATTGTCAAATTATCTATGCATATGTTTTGAAAATGAAAACTTAAAAAAAAGAAAAATAATTAAAAAATTGGAGAAAATAGATAAAACTGTTCTCCCCATCCCATAGCTATAAAGTGATATAGATAGGACTCAGCTGTAGGTCCTCTCAAAATTTATTGACTACTTTCACTCCATCATTCCACTCTGACAAAACAATTAAGAAACCTACAATAATAAACTCCACATATCCTACAGATGTCATGTCCCTATTTAATTCCTATATATCATTGTGCCTCAAACTAATTCATGCATAGTAGGTCACAGTAATTCATTCTCATGATCTCATTCAAACATTCTATGACAAAAGCTTGTCTGAATTTGAAAGTTGATAGAGTTATTATTTTGAGAAATGAGCTAAACAACACTTTAAGTGCCTGAACAATAACATGTTTGAAACCTTAGGCAGGTGTAGGAAAATAGCTAATAGATACAAGAGCTAATTATTCTAATTTCTATTTCAGTTTTTCATAGCCATTAGCAAATTTGTTGATTATTGTACATGCACACACACAATCAAACCGACCCCCCCCCAAAAAAAAAACACAAAATGTTGTTGCTTCATCTAACCCCAATCAAGAGGCAACTAATTGACAATATGAACTCAATTGACATTGCAGTCTTTTATGAAGAGGGGAAGTCTTTCAAAAGTTGACAAGGAGAGGACTTCTGGCTAGGATGGCAGAGAGGATGTACATATCTACTTAAGCTCTGCATTTTATCTCAGAATTTATTTCCTGACAAACCTCAGAATTAGTGCTTGACTGAAAAAAAACCCCACCAAGAGAAGACATCCTTGAAATTCACCAGAAAAGGTCTGTTTTTGCTAGAGGGTGGGGAAGGTTTTAGATTGGGTGCAGACTGAGGGCAGGCACAGCAGAAAGCTCACAGGTGAGCAGATTGGAGGGGGTAGGATGTGATGTCAGCCATCTAGGCAGGGAGAGCTTTGCTACAATATTGGCTACTTTGCCTGGCAGCAAACCAGTAGACAAGCAGAGAAGCTAAAAACACAGGGGGTAAAGACTATAACCCCCAAAAGCTAGCATCTCTTGAGACCTGGCCACATCCACCCAGAGTGTCTCAGCACTCTCTCAGAGTCTTAGAGCACAGATGGAGCCCAGCCATTGCTGTCCTGCTAGTGCCTCACTGCTGCCTCCTGCAGTCTGTAGAGGAAGCTTGGTAATTACAACCAGCCCGCCCATCCCCCCCCCCCAAAAAAAAGCAGACTGCATTTGTTTTTTTGCTAGTTTGTTTTCTTTGATTCTTCTCTGACAAAATGAGCAAAAAAACACTTGAGAAGATAGGAATAAATGGACTTTTCCTTAAAATAATCAGTAGCATCTATTTACAACCATCAGTAAGCATCATATATAAAGGGGAAAAACTGCAACCATTCCCAATAAGATCAGGAGTGAAACAAGGTTGCCCACTATCACCATTACTATTCAATATTGTATTAGAAATGCTAGTTTTGGCAATAAGAATTGAGAAAGAGATTAAAGGAATTAGAGTAGGCAATGAGGAAACCAAATTATCACTCTTTGCTGATGATATGATGGTATACTTAGAGAACCCCAGAGACTCTACTAAAAAGTTATTAGAAATAACCCACAACTTTAGCAAAGTAGCAGGATACAAAATAAACCCACATAAATCATCAGCATTCTTATATATCACTAAGAAAATCCAACAGTTGGAGTTACAAAGAGAAATTCCATTTAAAGTAACTATTGATAGTATAAAATACTTAGGAATCTATCTGCCAAGGAAAAATCAGAAACTTTATGAGCAAACTACAAAACATTTTTCACACAAATTAAATCTGATCTAACCAATTGGAAAAATTTTAAATGCTCTTGGATAGGGCGAGTAAATATAATAAAGATGACAATACTACCTAAACTAATCTATCTGTTTAGTGCTATACCAATCAGAGTCCCAAAAAACTATTCTGATGACCTAAATAAAAATAACAACAAAGTTCATATGGAAAAACAAAAGGTCAAGAATTTCAAGGGGAATTCATGAAAAAAAAAAAAAAAGTGGCTTAGTTGTACCAGATCTAAAATTATATTACAGAGCAGCAGTTACCAAAACCATTTGGTACTGGCTAAGGAATAGATTAGTTGATCAGTGGAATAGGTTAGGTTCAAAAGACAAAATAGTCAATAACTTTAGTAAGCTAATGTTTGGTAAACCCAAAGACCCCAGCTTTTGGGATAAGAATTCACAGTTTGACAAAAACTACTGGGAAAATTGGAAATTAGTATGGGAGAAACTAGGCATTGTCCCACACTTAACACCATACACCAAGAAAAGGTTAAAATAAGTTCATGAGCTAGGCATAAAGAATGAGATTATAAATAAATTGGAAGAGCATATGATAGTTTACATCTCAGACCTGTGAAAGAGGAAGGAATTTATGACTAAAGAAGAACTAGAGATCATTAATTATCACAAAATAGAAAAATTTGATTACATCAAATTGAAAAAAAAATTATACAAACAAAATTATGCAGACAAGATTAGAAGGGAAGCAATAAACTGGGAAAACATTTTTACAGTCAAAGGTTCTGATAAAGGCCTCATTTCCAAAATATATAGAGAATTGACTCTAATTTATAAGAAATCAAGCCATTCTTTAATTGATAAATGGTCAAAGATTATGAACAGACAATTCTCAGATGAAGAAATTGAAATTATTTCTAGCATATGAAAAGATGCTCCAAGTCATTATTAATCAGAGAAATGCAAATTAAGACAACTCTGAGATACCACTACATACCTGTCAGACTAGCTAGAATGACAGGGAAAGATAATGTGGAATGTAGCAGGGGGTGTGGGAAAAATGGGATAGTGATACATTGCTGGTGGAATTGTGAATACATCCAACAATTCTGGAGAACAATTTGGAACTATGCTCAAAAAGTTATCAAACTGTGCATACCCTTTGATCCAGCAGTGTTACTACTGGGCTTATATCCCAAAGAGATCTTAAAGAAGGGAAAGGGATCTGGATGTGCATAAATGTTTGTGGCAGCCCTCTTTATAGTGGCCAGAAACTGGAAACTAAGTACACACCCATCAATTGGAGAATGGCTAAATAAATTGTGATATGTGAATATTATGGAATATTATTGTTCGGTAAGAAATGACCAACAGGATGATTTCAGAAAGGCCTGGAGAGACTTACATGAACTGATGCTGAGTGAAACAAGCAGGGCCAGGAGATCCTTATATACTTCAACAACAATACTATATGATAATCAATTCTGATGAACCTGGCCATCTTCAAGCAATGAGATAAACCAAATCAGTTCCAATGGAGCAGTAATGAACTGACCCAGCTACGCCCAGTGAAAGAACTCTGGGAGATAACTAAGAACCATTACATTGAATTCCCAATCCCTATATTTTTGCCTGCCTGCATTTTGGATTTCCTTCACAGGCTAATTGTACACTATTTCAGAGTCTGATTCTTTTTGTACAGCGAAATAACAGTTTGGTCATGTAAACTTATTATGTATCTAATTTATACTTTAATATATTTAGCATCTACTGGTCATCCTACCATCTAGGGGAGGCGGTGGGGGGAAGGAAGGGGGAAATTGGAACAAAAGGTTTGGCACTTGTTAATGTTATAAAAATTACCCATACATAAAACTTGTAAATAAAAAGCTATGAAATAATATATATGTATATATATATATATATATCATCATATCATCTGCAAAAAGTGATAGTTTTATTTCCTCATTGCCTATTCTAATTCCTTTAGTTTATTATTGTTAAATCCAGCATCTCTAATACAATGCTCTATAATAGTGGTGATAATGGACATAATTATTTCATTCTTGATTTTTCATCATTTTCTTGCCTCACTTTCATAACTTCCCTCAATTTTTCCTCTATTTCTCTTTCCTGATTATCAAAATCTTTTATGATCTTCCCTGGACTGACATTATTTCATATTTTTTTGGAGGTTTCAGAAATAGGACCTTTAATTTTGTTATCTTCAGAGTGTAACTTTTGATCATCCTTGTCACCATACAATTTTTTTCTAGTGAGAATATTTTTTTAGTCATTTTCTCAGCATATTACTTGACTTGATTCTTTGTTAAAATTAGACTCTATTTCTAAAGTGGAGGATACACTTTCCCATGTTTTAGGAGACAGCTGTATTCAAATATATTTCTAGGAATCTATACATTTTAACTTCCTCCAACATGAGTTGCAAGAGCCATTCCTGGTTTCCTGGGACTATACTACCATGGTATGTGCTTCACTACTCTAGTCTCACCTAGAACATTTTAAGTTTTCTTTGGTGTCTATGAGATGAATGCTCTAGAAATTGCCACTGTTACCCCAATGTCTGTTTCAGATCTGTTGATTTTGGGACTATGTTGATGTGGCTTATGCTGAACTGGGTTGCACTCTCCCCCTGCTGCAATAGCTCTTTCTCAAAGTTGTAATTGGGAAATTTTTTTCATTCTGTCTTTTTATGGATTCTGATGCTCTAAAACTTGTTTAAAGTTATTATTTAAAGTTATTTAGAGGGGCTTGGAGAAGAGCTCATGAGAGTTCCTTTCTTTATTTTGCCATCTTGTCCCTGTCTTTCTTTTATTTTTCTTACTCACCAGACTCCAAGCAGTTGACAAGCTGTCTTCACAGGATCATACATTTAGAAATGTTTGGGAATTTAGTGCTGACTAAATCATACTGTGTTATTCTATAAATGAGGAAAATGAAATTACAGAAATTTAAGTGATTTGTCCAGGTACATTTTGCTCTTCCCTAAATGAGTTACAATGACCCCACTTAAAATAATAACTCAAATTTAAATTGCTCTTTAAGGTTTGCAGAGTGCTTTTCACATAACAATGATGCAAATTTGGTGGAATAATTATTTTTCCATCATTTCCCTAATGAGGAAACCAATATGGAGATGTTAAATAATTTGCCTATGATTATACAGATGGCAAGGATATGAGACATCATTAGTACCCAAACTCCTGACTATATATTTCTGCCTCTAACCTATGCAACACTGTCTTTTCATCATTAGGCTAAAATTTAAAAGGAAACTTAGATAATCCGCTCTAGGATCCTAAATTTATTGTTGATAATATATAATTTCAGAGATATACAATCTCCCAGTAGGTAGAATCACTAGAATTCAAAGCCAGTAATTTTTATTCAAAAGGCAGATCTCTTTTCCTTACAGCTATCCTCTATCTTTCTCTTTGTGTATAGCTACAATCTATCTATCTGTCTCTCATCTTTCTAACTAAAATGAAGAGTTCCATACTAAAATTAGAAGTGCTATCTTTCAATCCAATCCCTGTTGGCAAAGTCCATATACATCTCTTCTCTGTATCTTGTTTTTTTAACATATATATGTATATATAAAATTTTATATTAGCTTTATAATGTAATATTATATATTCATTATAATGTCTTTAATTAATTTATAAGAAATACAATTATAATGTTATTAAAATTCTTAGAATATATTCCAACAATCCTGTTATATGCAGGTTAAATATCATGAGTCTTTCCTATAGATATCTCCATTGAAAATTATCTTTCCCTTCTAGGAATTTTGACAACATTCAAATTGTATATCTTATCATTTTTTAAGTTGTATGTCATCAATCAAACAAGAGACATCTATTAAGTACCTACTATGTATCAGGGACTGAGTAAGTTTCCTGAGATAGAAAGAAAAATAACCCCAAACCCTCTTTTTTCTTCAAAGATCTTACATTCTACTGGAGGGAGCCCAGCATAAAAATAAATACAAAGTAACAATGGACAAATACATAATATATTCAAAACAGTCTTAATGCAGTTTTGAAGCTTAAAACTTCATTAAAACTTTCAAAACAACTTGTATAATTAAAATGAATACAAAGTGAGATAACAGAATCATAGATATGGAACTAGAAGTGAACCCACCAGCTTCATCTTACATGTGAGGAAACTGATGTCCATGGAGGTAATGTGACATTCACCAAAGACCATGAAAGTATTAGGAAATAGAAGTCCTCTGACTCTACACAATATAGAAAATCCCTCATGCAAGAAGTAAAATTTTAGATAAGATTTGAAATATACTTAGGATCCTAAAATTAAAACATGAAGAGTTCCTGGTTATAGTAGACATTTTAAGCAAAGACTCATCAATAGCAGAAGGAGATAGAAAGCAGGTTAATTTTGCAGGATCAGATTATATATTAATTGAAGTCATAGATAATGGCTCCAGACAAGTGGGTTGGAGCTGGTTGTGAAAGAAAATGTCAAACAGGAGAGTTTGTAATTGATGTTAGTAGTAAAGGAGAGACAATTAATTTTACTGATTCTTTTCCTTGTGTGTTTCATTTTCCCCAGTTAACTTGTGAGCTACTTGAGGCCAAAAATATGTTTCATTGTTCTCTGTCTCTGTCTCTGTGTCTCTCTTTTGCTGTGTCTCTATCTCTCTGTGAGAAGCAAGTGGTGCTCACAAGCTTAATACTGGGAAGGGGGGAAAGGGGAAAGAAGGGAGAAAAGCATAAACCGGGGTTAACAAGATGGCAAGTAATACAGAATTGGTCATTCTAACCATAAATGTGAACGGGGTAAACTCCCCCATAAAGAGGAAGCGGTTAGCAGAATGGATTAAAAGCCAGAATGCTACAATATGTTGTTTACAGGAAACACACCTGAAGCAGGGAGGTACATGCAGGTTAAAGATAAAAGGTTGGAGCAAAATCTACTATGCTTCAGGTGAAGTCAAAAAAGCGGGGGTAGCCATCCTGATCTCAGATCAAGCTAAAGCAAAAATTGATGTAATTAAAAGAGATAAGGAAGGGCATTATATCTTGCTAAAGCGTAGCTTGTATAATGAAGCAATATCAGTATTAAACATATATGCACAAAGTGGTATAGTACTAAATTCTTAAAAGAGAAATTAAGAGAACTGCAAGAAGAAATAGACAGCAAAACTATAATAGTGGGAGATCTCAAACTTGTACTCTCAGAATTAGGTAAATCAAACCACAAAATAAATACTAAAGAAGTCAAAGAGGGAAATAGAATACTAGAAAAGTTAGATATGATAGATCTCTGGAGAAAACGTAATGGAGACAGAAAGGAGTACATGTTCTTTTCAGCAGTTCATGGAACCTATACAAAAATTGACCATATATTAGGACATAAAAACCTCAAACTCAAATGCAGTAAGGCAGAAATAGTAAATGCATCCTTTTCAGACCATGATGCAATGAAAATTACATTCAACAAAAAGCCAGGGGAAAGTAGATCAATTGGAACTGAATTAGATCTTCTCTTTGTCAAAGATATCCACTTCCATCAGAATACATCTTCATACAGTATCTTTGTTGAAGTGCATAATGATCTCCTGCTTCTGCTCATTTTACTCAACATCAGTTCATCTAAGTCTTTCCAAGCCTGCTGGTCATTTCTTACAGAACAATAATATTCCATAACATTTATATACCACAATTACCCAACCATTCTCCAATTTTTGGGCATCCATTCATTTTCCAGTTTCTAACTATTACAAAAAGGGCTGCCACAAACATTTTGGCACATAGAGATTCCTTTATCTTCTTTAGTATCTCTTTGGAATATAAGTCCAGCCAGTAGTGACACTACTGGATCAAAGGGTGTGCACATTTTGATAACTTTTGAGGCATAATTCCATATTGCTCTCCATAATGCTTGGATTCATTCACAAGTCCACCAACAATGCATCAGTGTCCCAGTTTTCCCACATCTCCTCCAACATTCATTATTATTTTTTCCTGTCATCTTAGACAATCTGACAGATATGTAGTGATATCTCAGAGTTGTTGTAATTTGCATTTCTATGATCAATAGTGATTTGGAACACCCTTTCATATGAGTAGAAATAGTTTCAATTTTATCATTTGAAAATTGTCTATTCATACCTTCTGACTATTTATCAGTTGGAGAATGGCTTGATTTCTTATAAATTAGAATCAATTCTCTATATATGTTGGAAATAAGGCCTTTATCAGAACCTTTAACTGTAAAAAACTGTGTCCCAGTTTATTGCTTCCCTTCTAATCTTGTTTGCATTAGTTTTGTTTGTATAAAGGTTTTTTTATTTGATATAATCAAAATTTTCCATTCTGTGATTAATAATGATCTCTAGTTCTTCTTTGGTCACAAATTCCTTCCTCCACCACAAATCTGAGAGGTAAACTCTCCTATGTTTTTCTAATTTATTTATATATCTCATTTATAATCTCGTTTTTTATGCCTAAATCATGGACCCATTTTGATCTTATCTTAAAGTATGATGTTAAGTGTGGGTCCATGCTTAGTTTCTGCCATATTAATTTCCAGTTTTCACAGCAGTTTTTGTCAAATAGTGAATTCTTTTCCTAAAAGTGGGGATCTTTGTTCTAGCACTTTGTTCTAGCACTAGATTGCTAGAATTATTAACTATTTTGTCCTGTGAACCTAACCTATTCCACTGATCAAATAATCTATTTCTTAGTCAATACCAAATGGATTTGATGACTGCTGCTTTATAATATAGTTTTAGATCAGGTACAGTGAGGCCACTTTCATTTTTTTTTTTCATTAGTTTCCTTGAAATTTTTGACCTTCTATTCTTTAATATGAATTTCGTTATTTTTTCTAGGTCATTAAAATAGTTTCTTTGGAGTCTGTTTGGTATAACACTAAATAAATAGATTAATTTAGATAGTATTGTCATCTTTATTTTATTTGCTCGGCTTCTCTATAGACAAACACTTTTGGAAAGGGATAGGGTGAAAGAAGAGGCCAAATCAATGGGGGAAACATAATTAGCAATAATGTTTATTAAAAAATTGAAGCAAATTTTTCTGATGGAATATTATAGTTGTTGAGGAAATGCTGAGCAGGATGCTCTCAGGAAAACAAATAAACAAACAAACCTGAAAAGTCTTCCATAATCAAAGTGAAATATACTGCATATAAAGCAATAGCAATGGTCTGGGATGACCAGATATAAATGACTTTGTTATTCTTTATTATTCTCTCTTTATTTTTAACTTATTTTTTCTTGAGAGTTTTTATTTTCATTAGGTTGGGAGATCTGTTTGTTTGTTTTTTTTCTCCACAAGTAGACTTTTACAGAAATGTTTTCAATAACTTCAATCTGATTTCTTATTTGTGGGTGAGAATAAAGGAGAGAACCCGAAACTCAAAAATTTTAAAAACAAATGTAAAAAAAAAGTTTTGAATGTAACTGGAGACAATATTAAATAAATAAATTAAACCAAAGAAATTTACTTAAATAGCATTTGTAAAATGATTTGTTGTAAAATGTTGTAATGTTGTAAATTTGTTGTAAATTGTAAATTGCTGTAAATGTTGTAAATGGTTGTTGTGAAGATAAAATGATATAATATTTGTAAAATTTTGTTAGATATTAATATCATTATATTACTACATACCCACACAGTATTGTTATTGAAGAGCTTTATGAAATTTGAAGCAGTAATAATTACAACACTGTTTTTATTATTTGCCACATAAAATTTATACCTTATGAGAATAGCATAATAAATAGAAGACTAATCTTGAGATCAGGAAAAAATCTTTTTAAGTTCTATCTCTGAAAGGTATTTGCTGTGAGACAATAGACAGGTGACTCAAGTTCTCAGTGCCTTGAAACAGTACTTTGCTACTTTGAATTTCAGATGACTAGATGAGCTGCATAGGAAAGAACATTAACACTGCAAATTTCTCAGAATGCAGCTCCTTCTGGTTGTGATGTTGGTGGTGGTTAACATTTAAATAATGTTTCAAGGTTTGCACACCATTTTACACTCTGGGTGATAAAAGTAAGGTAAGATTTTGGGGACAATTTGCATGTTATCTTGTTTCTTCATAAAACAAATTTATGAGGTAGAGCTAATATTATCTTCCTTTTTCAGATACCAAACTGAGTTGTAAGGAGATTGAATGACTCATGCAGGATCCCCCCAATTAGGAATTATCTTAGACATCATTGAAATTTAGACTTTCTTGGCTCTAATTTCAGTAGAGAGAGGTTGAAGGGAAAGAAGAAGGGAGAGAACAAGGGAGGAAGGAAGAGAGAAAGCATATAGAATGCTAAAAGATGTGAGAAGAAAACAATAAAATTATTTTACTGAATTCAACTTAATAAGAATGCTAGTTATAATATGGAGACAATTTTATTGTTCCCATTTTCCCTCCCTTCCCTTTTCTACCCTTCCATTTATAGGTTTGGAAAAACTTTTGTTTAGGGAATAGTATCTTTTCTTTAAGGCAATTAGCAAGGCCTAGATAATTACTTCATTTGGCATGGATAGAGAATTATTGATTTGACCACTCTATAATTTTGCTCTCTGCAGCATTTAAAAAATGAGACTTTGCTCAGCCCCTCTGCACAGTCAATGAATGTAAATGATCTCCAGAGCTTAAGCAGCTCTCATATTATGGAAGCAGTTTGTTTACCTAGAGGATTTTCTATGGATCATGAAATTTGTACTCTTTATTTGAATAGAGAATGGAAAAGGAAATTCTCTGTCAGAAAATCAGTATCAAAATCATTTAAGGTAGAAAACCCTATAGTTGTATTTTTTTAAAACCTCTCATGGGGATGGGATGGTAAAAATAAATTGGTCAGGTATATTGTACTAAATGTTATTCTTAAGCAAATTATTTTAACTGTAAATCTACACTATTTCCCTAGTACTAACTATAATCTTTTAAAATTATAACATATAAAGAAAAAATAGAGATCATTATTAAAACAATAATTTAAATCACAGTCCCAGTTCTTAACTATAAATTTAAATGACTTCAACACGTATTTATTAATTACCCATTATATGGAAGGTCAAAGATATAAAACAAAATAGTCTTTGCTTATAAGAGGCATGTATTCTCCTGAGGAGCAATGGATATAAGGTAGCCCCTTACATAAAATACAAGACATGTACAAAGAGGGATGAACTGTTAATAAATATTTGTAGTGGTTACGTTCATGTAAGTTTTCAGAGAGGAGATGGCACCTGAACTTTGTTTCTTTTTTTTATATAGCTTTTTATTTACAAGTTATATGCATGGGCAATTTTACAGCATTGACAATTGCCAAACCTTTTGTTCCAATTTTTCCCTTCCTTCCCTCCATCTCCCCCAGATGCCAGGTTGACCAATACATGTTAAATATGTTAAAGTATAAATTAAATACAATATATGTGTACATGTCCAAACAGTTATTTTGCTGTACTAAAAGAATCAACTTTGAAATATTGTACTATTAGCCTGTGAAGAAATCAAAAATTCAGGCGCATAAAAATATAGGGATTGGGAATTCTATGTAATGGTCCAAGTCATCTCCCAGAGTTCTTTTGCTGGGTGTAGCTGGTACAATTCATTACTACTCTATTGGAACTGATTTGATTCATCTCATTGTTGAAGAGGCTCGTGTCCATCAGAATTGATCATCAGTATTATTGCTGAAGTATATAATGATCTCCTTGTCCTGCTCATTTCACTCAGCATCAGTTCATGTAAGTCTCTTCAGGCCTTTCTGAAATCATCCTGCTGGTCATTTCTTACAGAACAATAATATTCCATAATATTCACATACCACAATTTATTCAGCCATTCTCCAATTGGTGAGCATCTACTCAGTTTCCAGTTTCTGGCCACTACAAAGAGACCTGCCACAAACATTCTTGCACATACAGGTCCCTTTCCTTTCTTGAAGAGTTCTTTGGGATATAAGCCCAGTAAAAACATAGCTGGATCAAAGGGTATGCACAGTCTGATAATTTTTTGAGCATAGCTGAACTTTGTTTCAAAGGAAGTTTGAGATTCTAGGAGCCACAAATATGTAGAAAGTGTATTCCAGATGTGAAGAACCAGTTATGCAAAGACACAGAGAGACAACAAAATATCTTCAATGTAGAATGATCACCAGAGCTTTTTGAGTGGAAAAGAGACTGGAAATATGAGTCCTTTGACAAAATTACTAGTCAAAGAAAAGGAAAATTCACACATTAGTTTTTAGATCTGACATTAAGTTCTTTTTTAAAAAAAATCTGTAAGAAACATGAAATTTTCTGCTTGGCCTTATGGAGTCAGAAGGGGGGCAATTACGAGATTTTTCTATTTTCTATTTACCTGTAAATGCATTATAAATATATCCAAATATGTTTATGGTAGAGGAAAGGTAAAGCATCTGCAAAGCTAATTCTATTTGTAGGTCTTTAAAAAATAGTTTTAATTTTTTTTCTGGTTGTACATGACCATGACTATTTTAAATACACATTTCTTAACAAATCACATTGGGATAAAGAAATTAGTGTAGGTAATGAGGAAACCAAATTATCACTCTTTGCAGAGGATATAATGGTAAATTTAGAAAATGCTAGAGAATCAACTAAAAATCTATTAGAAATAATCCACACCTTTAACAAAGTTGTAGGATACAAAATAAATCCACATATATCACCAACATTTTTAGATATCACTAACAAAATCCAACAACAAGAGATATAAAGAAAAATTATATTTAAAACACTGTCATAACTGTCAATAGTATAAACTATTTGGGAATTTATCTGTCAAGGGAAAGTCAGGAACTATAGGAGCAAAACTACCCAACACTTTCCACACAAATAAAATAAGGTCCAAACAATTGGAAAAAAAATATCAAGTGCCCATAGATAGGTCGAGCAAATATAATAACAAATATAATAAAGCAAGTAAAAATAGAATATTACCTAAACTAATCTATTTATTTAGTGCAATGCCAGTCAAATTCCCAAGTAACTATTTTATTGGCCTAGAAAATATAACAACAAAATTCATATGGAAGAATAAAAGTTCAAGAATGTCAAGGGAATTAATGGAGGAAAAAAAAAGCAAATGAAGGTAGCCTAGCTGTACCAGATCTAAAACTATATTATAAAGTAGCAATCATCAAAACCATTTGTAATTGGCTAAGAAACAAAATAGTTGATCAGTGTTATAGGTTAGATTCACAGGACAAAATAGTCAATGACTATAGTAATTTAGTGTTTGACAAAACCAAAGACCCCAGCTTTTGGGATAAGAACTCACTATCTGACAAAAACTACTGGGAAAATTGGAAAGTAGTATGGCAGAAACTAGGCACTGACCCACACCTAACATGGTATACCAAATAAAAGATTGAAATGTGTTCATGATCTAGACAAAAAGAATGATATTATAAACAAATTAGCAAAATATTGCATAATTTACCTCTCAGATCTGTAGAGAAGGAAGGAATTTGTGGTCAAAAAGAACTAGAGATCATTATTGATCACAAAAAATAATTTTGATTATATTAAGTTAAAAAGATTTTATACAAACAAAACTAATGCAGACAAGATTAGAAAGGAAGCAATAAACTGAGGAAACAATTTTACATTCAGAGCTTCTAATAAAGGCCTCATTCCCAAAATATATAGAGAATTAACTCAAATTTATAAGAAATCAAGCCATTTTCCAACTGATAAATGCTAAAAGGATATGAGCAGACAATTTTCAGATAGATAAAGAAAATTGAAACTATTTCTAGTGATATGAAAAGGTCCTCCATATCACTATTGATCAGAGAAATGCAAAATAAAACAACTCTGAGATACCACTACACATTTCTCAGATTTGCTAAGATGACAGGAAAAGATAATGACGAATGTTGGAGGGGATGTGGGAAAACTGGGACACTGATACAGTGTTCGTGGAACTGTGAATGGATCCAACTGTTCTGGAGAGCAATTTGCAACTATGCTCAAAAAGTTATCAAACTGTTCATACCCTTTGATTGAGCAGCATTTCTATGAACTTATATTCCAAAGAGATCCTAAAGGAGCAAAAGAGAAACATGTGCAAAAATGTTTGTGATAGCCCTTTTTGTAGTGGCTAGAAACTGGAAACTGATGGCTATGTTGGAATTGGAGAATTAATTGGAGAATGGCTGAATAAATTATGGTATATAAATGTTATGGAATGTTATTGTTCTGTAAGATATGACCAACAGGATGATTTCAGAAAGGCCTGGAGAGACTTATATGAACTGATGCTAAGTGAAATGAGCAGAACCAGGACATCATAATACATGGCAATAACAAGCCTATAAGATGTTCAATTCTGATGAATATGACTCTCTTCAACAATGAAATGATTCAAACCAGTTCCAACTGTTAAGTGATGAAGAAAGCCATCTACACTCAGAGAGAGACCTGTAGGAACTGAGTGTAGACCACAACATAGCATTTTCATGCTTTCTGATGATGTTTGCTTGGATTTTGTTTCCTTCTCAGGTTTTTTTTTCTTTCTAAATCTGATTTTTCTTGTGCAGCAAGATAACTGTATAAATATGTATATATATATGATTTACCTTATATTTTACATGTACTGGACTCCCTGCCATCTATGGATGGAGGTGGGTGGAAGGAGGGAAAATTTTGAAACAGAAAGTTTTTCAAGGGTCATTGTTGAAAAACTACCCATGCATATGTTTTGTAAATGAAAAGCTTTAATTTAAAAAAAAATCATATTTGAAGGGAAAAAAAACCAGGCCACCAGGGAAAAACAATTGAGAGAAATAGAAAAAAGAGAGAATAGAAACAAAGAGAGAAAACAAGTGAATATAGTGTGCATTGATTTACATTCAGTCTCCAAAGTTCTCTCTCTCTGGATCCAGATAGCATTTTCTGTCAAAAATGTATTAGAATTACTTTGGATCACTGAACCACTAAGAGGAAATAAGTCTTCCATAAGTGAATATTGCACAATATTGCTATTACTGTGTACATTGTAGACCTATCTCTGCTTGGTTCATTCATATAAATGTTTGCACGCCTTTTAAAAATCATCTTGTCCATCTTTTTATAGAACAATAATATTCTATTACTTTCCAAACCCACAAGTTGTGTTCAGTGATTTCCCAATTCATGGGCATCTACCCATTTTCCAATTCTTTGCTACCACAAAAAAGACGTGCTACAAATATTGTTGCAAATTTGGGTATCTTTCCTTAAGTTATGATTTCTCTGGGATAAATAATTAGTAATAGCACAGCTGAATGGAAGAGATTGCAGAGGTTTATGGTTTTAAGGCATAGTTTCAAATTGCTACCCAGAATGGTAGGATCATTTCACAACTCCACCAACAATATATTTGTGTCCCAACTTTCCAACATTCCCTCCAATATTTATTATTATCTTTTTCTGTCATTTTAGTCAATTGGAGAGGCATAAGGTGGTACCCCAGTTGTTTTAATTTACATTTCTCTAATAGTGATTTAAAGCATCTTTTCATATGAGAATAGATAGATGGCTTTACTTTCAACATCTGAAAACTGCCTATTCATATTTTGTTAGAATCCTAGTGTTAACTCAGTGGAATTGATACAGTGTTTATTGGTTCACACATTAGAGCAAATCCTTACAAGCTTCTCTTAGAGAACCATCATATATTATACAAAAGAAGAACACCACATTTTGATGTCCGAACGTGGGGCTGACAGGACCCTGATCTCTGATCCTGAATCCAGTGGAAAAGTCTTCTCAACCCAAAAATTAGGGTGAGTACAAAAGAAATTTTGTTAAAGAGCTAAAATAGTATTTCAGGACAGATTTTTAGAAAACAGCCTGCTTTTCTAGTTCAAGGAAAATGTTTAAAGAGCATTGTCAAGGTTATGAAAAGTCAAGGTTTGATTATAATTCTGGAGCAGATCACTGAACTTTTAGAAACTGTTAAGGACATATGTCCTTGATTCTCTATGGAAAAAGAACTGGATCTAGATGAGTGGAAATTAGTAGGAGAGCAATTAGATGAATAGTACAATTCTAATCCAAACTCAATGTAGTAGAAATTAGTAGGAGAGGATCTTTGTTAATTCTACAATAAGAATGCATTTTTCAAAGACATACTTAATACATATAATTTAATACAACTGGCTTTAAGAAATTATGTAAGTGTTAGAATGAGGAAAAAGAAGAAAAAGCAGGAGGGGGAGGTGCCAACTAAACTAGGTGAAAAGGAGGAAGAATCATATAAGAATGGAGTTAAATACAATTTTGAGTGCGATACTTCACAGCAGGAGAAATTAGATCATTCCACATCTCATGACCCTCCCCCCTCAACTAATCCTTCATAGGTGGAGGAAGAAGGAGGAGGGGGGGAGGTAGAAACACAATCAGCATCTCCTGTGAAGCAGAATATGACAAGATTAGAAAAGGCATTGATTAAGGCAAAAAATGAAGGAGAAGACATATCTGATTTTATAAATAGATATCCTGTGATTGAAGAGCTTGACTCTTTAGGTCAAAAAGGGAGAAGATATACTCCTTTTAATTTGGAAAAAAAATAAGGATTTGAAAAAGAGTTGCCCTCTTTAGGGGACTACATCCTCTTATGTTAAAATGTTACTAGATAATTTGTTTTATGAAATCTTAACCCCAAATGGTTGGAAATCCATATCTAGGACGTGTTTAGAACCTGGACAAAATTTGTTGTGGTTTTTGGAGTTTCATGAATTATGTAGGATTCCAACCCAATGCAATAGGCAAACAGGAGCTAATGTACAAATAGCTTTTTACCAACTAGCTGGTGAAGGTCAGTATGGAGAGAAGTCAGAACAGATTTATTATCCCATACCAGTGTATGAGCAAATTTCTAAGGCTGCAATAAAAGCTTGGGGTTCCTTCACAGGATAAAAAGATCGAGGGGAAGCCTTCACAAAAATAGAGCAAGCTCCCAATGAACCTTTTGCAGATTTTGTGGGACATTTGCAAACATCTGTAATAAGAACCGTTGGAGATAACGCAGCTACGGAAATAATGACCAGGCACATAGCTAAGGAAAATGCCAACAAGGTTTGCAAAAGAATTATATGGGGACTAGACAAACATGCTCCTTTACAGGAGATCATAAAGTGCTGTGCTACAGTGGGCACAAATGCTTATTATACCAAAACTATGATGAAAAAGGCAAGATAGGGTCCCTCTTGGCAAGGGACTTCTAGATAAACTCATCGATATTTTCAGTGTGGAAAAGTTGGACATTTGAGAGCTCATTGCAGACATGGAGATAGAATGAGAAGACAGGGTAAAAGAAAACCCAAAACCCCATGTCCAAAATGTAACCAAGGATTCCACTGGGCCTTGGAATGTAGATTGACCCAGGGAAATGAAAGGCAGGGTCCAGTTCCAAGATATCATACAAAAAACAGAGGGGGCATGATGGCAGCTGAGTTTACACTCAGAGAGTCCTTAGAAGTTCAGGACTCTGGTGTGATCAACCAACAGAAAAGCAATCAGGATTGAAGTTGGGGAGAATACAGGATTTTTAACCCAACAAGGCAATGTCCAGTGCAAATAGCTCCAATGTAATTGCCAGATGATGATGAGAAATTGCAAAAGTGGTAAATAGAAGGGAATTAGGTAGGTTAATTGCCTGGGAGAGAGGGTTTGCTTATGTTCCTACAGATAGAGAAGGTAACAGATGGAGAAAGAATCAGATGGGTGCCAAAGAGTCATATTCACCTTGTCCATCAGAGAGAAACAGAAAAAGAGAAAAACCTCAAAACAAAGGAGAAGATTTAAGAAACATCTGATACTGAAAGAGCATGGCTGACAATGAGACTGTTAAAAGAACTTGAAAATCTTCAGGAATCATTGGATTCCCTTATACAAGATGAGATTGTTTCAATTCTTGAAAACCAGTAGCAATCATTGGATTCCTTGAGATGAAAAATTGTTGATGAGTACTTCAAAGATTACAGGAAATATTGGATTCCTGGCATGGGAACTAATGAACAATGGATTCCTTTTAGACTATTTCTAGGATTTATAGACATGTATAAATTCTCATGTTGATTCATGTTATTTGTTACATTACTACTAGCCTGTGTTATATTGCTATGTGCTTATGTAATTTATGTCATTATGTGTAATGCTTCCCATATTGATAGATTTATGGATACTTGTTTCAAGTGAGCCCCTTTAGAAACCTGCTAATCTGATTTGATTTCCCATTTCCTTTAGTGTTTTCATCTCCCTTCTTGAGAAGTCAGGAAGGGTGTGATCATCTCCTTTTTATGGTGTTTTCACTTATTTTTGAGCAGTCAGGGAAGGCATGATCATCTTCTTTTTGGGGGGTTCTCACCTCCTTGAGAAGTCAGGGAGGTCATGACCACCTATGTTCTAAATCAAAAGAAAGCGGGAATATTCTTTGGCCAATTATCATTTGGGGAATGTCTTTTATTCTTAGAGATTTGACATAGTTCTTTATATATTTTAGAAATATGTCCTTTATCAGAAAATAATCATGTTGTAATTCTCCCCCCCCAACTTTGTGTTTCCCTTTTAATTTTGTTTGTATTGGTTTTGTTTATTCAAAATTCATTAATTTAATACAATCACAGCTGTCCATTTTGCATTTCATATATATACATATATATATATATATTTACTTCTTCTTTGGTCACAAATTTCTCCCTTCTCCAAAGATCTGATAAGTGAACTATCTTTTGCTCTCCTAATTTGCTTATGATATCACCCTTTATACTCAAATCATCTGCCCATTTTGATCTTATTTTGCTATGAGGTGTGAGAGGTAGATCTATGCTGAGTTTCTGATGTATTATTTTTCAGTTTTCTTGGCAATTTTTGTTCAATAGTGAGTTCTTATTCCAGAAGGTGGAATTTGGAGGTTTATCAAATACTGGATTACTACTGTCATTGATTATTGTGCCATGTTTATCTAACCTATTCCACTGATCCACACTGATTTATTTCTTGGGTAATGCCAAATGATTTTAATGACTACTTCTTTATAATACAGTTTTAGATTTTGTCCTCCTGGGTCACCATTCTTTGTATTTTTTCACCAATTCCCTTGAAATTCTTGACCTTTTCTTTTTCCAGATGAATTTTGATATTTTTTTCTAATTCTATAATTTTTTTTTTTTGTCATTTTGATTGTTGTGGCACTGAACATGTAGACCAATTTAGATAGAATTTTCATTTTTATTATATTAACTCTGCCTGCCCATGGGCAGTTGATATGTTTTCTAGTTGTTTTGATCAGATTTTATTTGTGTGAAAAGTGTTTTGTAATTGGTTTCATATAATTCCTGGGTTTAGTAGAAGTAATTACAAAATTTGAATTTTGCTTTACTGTATTATAATATCATCTTCATCATTCCACCATACAACTATGAACTTTAAAATAAGCTTTTTCCTTAGTATTTTTTTCCATTTCACTTATTTTTTTAAACTTCCTAATAAAATAGTGTTATAAACCTTTTTTTATCTTTAAACTCCTTGGGATCTATGTCTGGCAGTATGACCTCTAAAGTAAAGGCTTGGGGTATTTTATCACTTTCTCAGCGTAAATCCAACTAGATTTCCAAAATGACTGAACCAATTGGCAGTTCTACCAATAGTGTACAAGTACAATGTATGAATGAATTAATGAATGAATCTTGGTTGATTATCTCTGACAAATCTGCCTTCAGCAAAGTAAATGTATTAATTTGTGAGGACAGATTTTTTTCCTCCTTAAGTCTCAAAAGAGAAATGCATTAAAAAAGCACAGAGACAATCCATTTCAATCTCTATCATTTAAAGATAGAAAAATTGATGGATAGAGACTTTATCAACTTTATCCAAGATAACACAAGTAGAAAGTAGTAATGCGACGAGAATGCTAGTCTTTTGACTCTAGTTGTAACACTATTTCTATTATAAAACTTAGCTATCAATTCCAGATTTCTGCCTTGTATGGTAGTTTAAGAATTTCTTGTTTAAGGCAAAGCATATTCTATATGTGGTAATGCATACCAATTCCCCTCCCCCTGCCCTGTGGTCATTGTTTTGAGATACTTTCCCTATCTTACCAGACTGGAAGTGTAATGACCTTTTGTATGCCTGACCTTATTTTAATTGGAATGGGAGCTTTCCCCTATTTCATTTCCAAGTTAGATTGGTTTGCCTCCCCTTAGATAGCAGTGTGGCCCTCTCTTTTAGGAGGCTGGCTTGCTTTATTGGTTTCAGACTAATTGTAAACAGTAGATTGGTCCAGTTAATTGAAACTCAGATCTTTCAAGCTAAAAGAACCCATTTGTCTTGACCTTTTTAGAAAAAAATACACTTATGTGTCACCAACTGAAGAATGCTGGATTCTATATGAATGGGACATACATATCAAAATCGTCTACATTAAAAAAAATCATGTAAAATCAAGATTCAGAGCAGCTTTTATCATTTTCTTGTCTAGCCTCAAAAAAACTCATTTCAAATACTAATAACCTAAAAATTACAATAAAATAAATATTTAAAATTATCATTAATATAATTACTTTCACAAATAAGGAAAAAAATAAAATTAAAGTAGTTTACTCAAAGTCACAAACATCATGCAATGATAAATGCAAAAGCAAGAATGGAATGTATCCAAATCTCCAAAATCACAGTTCTTTATTCTTTCTATATTACCATGCTGCCTTTAAAAGAATTATAAGAATAGAACTTTCAAGTTGAAAAGAAACCTTCTAGTCCCACTCATATCTGAATGATAGGCCCTTGTACAACACAAGCAACCAAGAACTTGTATTTTTTTGAAGACCTCTATAGAAATACTTTAAAATTTATTTTTGCATAGATTCAATTGCTACCAAGTTTTTTTTCTTAGGCATAGTGAAAAAATAAAACAAAACAAAAAACTCAAAGCACTATTTCTTAATACTTCCACTCAGAGTACAGAATTCTTCCCCCTGGGAACAATGAAAACAAGTTAAATCCCTTAAAGTCACTCAAGGATAGATAGCTATGCTGTTTTCCATTCCTTTAAGTCTTCTCCCATGCCTAAACACACCTGGTTTCTTTGAATTGATCTCTGTATGGTTTGATCTAAGTAAGACCTTTCATCCCTCTGGCATCATATAGATAATCTCACTGTTCTTAAAATGTTTTCACAAAAAAACTGAAAACTTTTAGAAAAAAAGAGTATGTAGTATAAATTGAAACATAGATGATAATAGATGCCCTAAGCCTGAAAACTATGCCTCTCTAATGAAGTTTGATATCACAATTACTCTTTTAGCTTTCTTTGATATGGCAATGTTCACTAAAATTGAAAATTCAATTCACTTACACCCCCAGTTTTTTTCATTTATTTGAATATTAAACTTAATTTTGATATCATCTAAAATTTCTTTACATGATTAATTTTGAAATGATCTTATTCATTTTTGCTTCTATCCTATTTTGAATTTTCATTACTTTTAAATGTAATATCCTGAACTAAAAATGATTTCATTTCCATTGAAAAATAACTGTGAATTTTCTATATCCTTTAAGAGCTGCTACATATAATCACCTATATAAGTAAATGATTAAAAATATTCTATTTTGAGAATAATACTGAAATAGTATTCAACTATAACAATATTCAAACACCCCAGCTGGGCCCAAACTATTGAGGATTTCTCTACTCTGGCAGTCTCATTATCCATATATCATATTAGTTCATATTATCATCATGATCATCACCAATTGAACACTCATATATAGAATACTTTTCTAGACAGAAGGTGAGATACAATGAACTATAGATGACATGATAATACCCTTGTATTACAATATAAGGTGAAATGATCACAGGAGAAAAAAATTGAGCTATTTTCTGAATACAGATAAAGAAATATATTTTGGCAATATGAAGCCAGTATGGCATATAGATAAACTGGTCTTGGTACTGACAGACACTTTATCCTAGTTTGTTCTCAGGAACTGAAGTGTCCTGTTTGGTCATTTGGGAAGAAATAGATTCTAACACCTCTCATTCATGTTAAGCTAGTTTTACTTTGAAAGATATTCATAGTAGCTTTGATTTGGTCAAGGAACTGAAAATCACACTACTGACTCAGATGCCTACTGTGTAGTAATGGACAAGTCAAAAAACTCCTCACTTCCTCATTTTTTCCAATTATAAAATATTCATGACTTAACTCCAGGATTATTGTGAATACCAAATATTTTTAAAGTACTTAGCATAGAGCTCAGTATATAGTAAACACTTAATAAGTTTTCCTCCCTCTCCTTTCTAACCCTGCTCTCTTCTTCTTTCTCTCTGTTTTCTTACTTCCTCTCTTTCTTCCTTTTTTCCATCCTTCCTTTCTCTCTTCTTCTCTACCTCCCTTTCCATCCCTTTTTCTCTTGCTTCCAAATTATTTCCTTTCCTTTGTTCCCCTCTTTCCTTCCTTTCTTTCTTCTTTCCTCCCTTCCTTCCTGCCTCCTTTCCTTTCTTCCTTCCTTTCTCCCCTTCTTCCTTTCATAAGATATTTGTAATCTTCTTTCATACTTCCTACAGTTTAAATCACTTTATATTTTCTGTCACATTGAGACAGGGTGACTAAAAAGTAAGGAGATTCCATAGAAAGACCTGGATTCAGATTTGAACTTGACTCTGATATATACAAGTTGTATGACCATGAGATATCAATCAATTGATTGAAAAGTATTTTCTTACATGCTTTTTCTGGACCACATTTTTCAAATCTGAAAAATAGGGGTATATTCCTTTCAACTTTCAATCTAAAAGTTTCATGATACTCTAACTTTGATGCCTGGTCCTTATAACAAGAACAACAACCAACCACAAACAACAACAACATAAAGACTGATAGGAAATAAAAGGTTATGATATAGTTTTGCGTTCGTTTATTTCTTGCTTTACAGCATATATGCTTTCTTTTTTTCTTTTTCTTTTCCTTTTTAAAAAATTATTATATCTTTTTATTTACAAAACATATTCATGGTAATTTTTTTTTCAAAATTGACTCTTAAAAAACATTCTGTACCAAATTTTCCCCTCATTCCTCCCATGTCCTCCCTTACAAGTCAGATAATCCAATACATGTAAAATATGTTAAATTATCTGTTAAATGCAATATATTTATACATATTTATACAGTTTTCTTACTGCACAAGAAAAATTGGATCTAGAAAGAAAAAAAAACTGAGAAGGAAAACAAAAATGCAAGCAAACAATAAAAGAAAGAGTGAAAATGCTATGTTGTGGTCCACACTCAGTTCCCATAGTCTATTTCTGAATGTTCCTTTCATTACTGAACAATTGGAACTGGTTTGAATGAACTCATTGTTGAAGAGAGCCATGTCCATCAGAATTGATCATCATATAGTCTTGTTGTTGCAGTGTATATGATCTCCTGGTTCTACTCATTCCACTTAGCATCAGTCCATGTAAATCTCTCCAGGCCTCTTTGAAGTCATCCTGTTGATTATTTCTTACAGAACAACATTATTCTATAGTATTCATATAATTTATTCAGACAATCTTTAATTGTCTAATAGGACATCCATTCAGTTTCCAGTTTCTAGCCACTATGAAAAGCGCTGCCACAAATATATTTGCATATGTGGGTTTCTTTCCTTCTTTTTCTCTCTACAACTTTTTGCAAAGATAGCTCAGATGTTGTTGTTTGTTGACTTTCTTTGCTATGCAAAAGCAGGCCTTTGCTGCCCAGTAATAAAAGATAGAGGGAAAAGTTCTTTTTTTATATTCCACAAAATATGTAGATGATAGATTTGGTTGTCTAGCTTAATACTTACATCACACTGATGTGAACGAGGAACTTTTTCTGGGATCATGACAGGTAGTGTTATTACTTACTGCAAAACTGCTTTTAATACAGTAGATTTTTTTAAAAGTGTTTTATTTTCCCAGTTACATATGAACACAATTTTTAACATTCATTTAAAAGTTTTTTTTTTTTTTTGAGTTCCAACATTTCTCCATTCTTGAAATGCTGAGCAATTTTACATAGGCTATATATGTGAATCATACAAAACATTTCCGTATTAATCATATTCTGAAAGAAGAAATAGAACACAAGGAAAAAAGATATTCACAAAAAAAAAAGCTGGAAAATGGTATGCTCCAATCTGCATTCAGACTCCATTCTTTTGCAATTGTCTTGTATCACAGTAATGCTAAGAAGGGCTTATTCACAGTTGATTATAGCAAAATATTGCTGTTCTCCTGTTTCTTCTCACTTCACTTTGAATATATTCATGTAAGTCTAGGGTTTTATTTTAAATTTTCTGATTGTCATTTCTCATAGCAAAGTAGTATTCTATTACATTCATATACCACAATTTGTTCACCAGTTCTCTAGTTGATAGGCATCTCCTTGATTTCCAGTCCTTTATCACTATAAAAAGAACTGGAATATATTAATTTTGTTGCCTTAAAAAATGATCCCTCATAATTCATAAATCTCGAGATGCTACATAACTAGAAAAATCATTCCTGGTGTAATTACAAGTAGTATTCTCTCAAGCTATAATATTGACTTCTATTATAGGCACATAGACTTAAATACTAAATCAACAAATAACTGACTATATAACAGAACTAGAATACTAGAATAGTTGTGACAATCCTAACACTCGGAATATAGTAAATATAAATATAGGGGCTTTTTAGCAATTATATATAAACATATGAAAGAAAATTTTCACTTCATTGAAGTGCATCAATTTAAATACTGATTAGACAAAATGATATGTGGAAATAAACATTACTCTGAAAAGCAGAAATCAACAAGGGCAGGAAAGTATCATGGGAAAAGGAAAAGGAAAAAAAAAGCAGTGTACATGAAATCAGAGGACCTACATTTAAATCTCATTCTTCTACTTAATAAATATCTATTACTGTGGGAATCATTTTCCTTCCATAGACCTCAATTAGATCAACTATAAAATGAGAGGCTTGTTCTCTAAATAAATGACCTCTATTATCTCTTCCTGGTCGAAAGCTATGATTCTATGTTAAAATCAGATAGGATCAAGGACAGATCTCAGAGATATTCTCACTAGAGACTTCCTCTCAGTTTGAAACTATTCTCTTAATTATTATTTCCTTATCTGTTAAATAGGGGTAATAATAGCACTTTCCTCTGAGAACTGTTATGAGAATCAAATGCGATATTTATAAAGCACTTTGTAAAATAAAGTTTAAAACAAACTATTGATTATCATAGTTAATACATTCCAGTTTTTTGCCCAATTATTACGTATAATCTATCCTATCTTATAATAATGATAATAATAATAAACAATTACAATGAATTAAATTAAGTGAACATGTCAATTTGATTTCTTTAACACAATTGGAATTTTTGATCTCATATATTTTAAAAGTCTATTTTCTTTTGTTTTCAAGAATAAAACTTGTTTTCCACCCTTTCACTGAACAATCATTCTTTTCTAAGTCTTTTCTCAATATTTTCACAATAGTGCTTAAATTCTGTAACCTAAATTGGGCTGAATATAATATCTTCAGTGTTTCTCCTACTAGTTAATTTTGTCATTTTTCTAAAAACTATACTTTTGAAGATTTCAGTTTCTATATTCCTGAGATAGATATTAGTTTGCATATTCCTAATTATGGAGAATTAACTAGTTGATTCTTAAGCTATTTTTGGAACCCAAAATTTTATGAATGAATGTACAAATTAAAAATGATTAAGTATTTATGTGCCAAACACATAATTACAAAAGTGGAAAAGTATATGGTGATATTGGAATAGATCTCAGCTTAGAAATGTCTTGAAATTAAAAATTTGAGAGAAGGTAAATTAATGGGCTCCCTATTTTTTTTATCCTATCAGTTTAAAAAAATAGATGTACATAAGTCTCTCATAATAGGAACTGCACATATTTAATTCCTTAATAAAATGTTTGCCCAGTATACAATAAGTAGAAAAAGACTAGAAAAACAAGCAATTTAAACTTCTTATATAATGATACAATTAGAGAAGAAAGTTGTTCTCAGAAGGTAGCTTGATTATTTGATTTATAACACCGAATTCAGAGAAATTCATTGCAGAAAATCCTGAGAAACACATCAATAGTATCTCGATTTAGTATTATTATCTCTAGAAGGAACAGGTATATTAATTAATGCAAAAAATTTCCTTTGACATAAAAAATGTATTTTAATTTCATTTCTGTATGAATTTATATAGATAGATAGATGATACAAGATCATCATTTGATGCATTTTACTCCTTCAAGATTTATTATTTAACTTTTCATTCCAAAGTAACATATTATTGTTATTAATACTAAATTAAAAGATGATGGATTTCATTATCTTTGAATATTTACTAGCCACTAGGGAAATGGATGCGATAAAAATAATGCTTATTTTTACAATTTAGCATTATACTTTTCCCCCCTGAAGCCTGGAAGACGTGGCTTTTTTATACCTTTTTTCAAATAGGCAATTAAGTCATATCCAGCTAAGATATGATATTAAAAAGAATATTTTGTTTTAGGAATAGCTTTTCTCTAGGAATAGCATTTTCTAAGATCACTGAAAATACTTTTCAGATTCTATTTACCAGTACTTTCTTCTTAGTAATAATGCTGAGAGAGATAAAAATCTTCCAGTATATAAACATCCCATTTACAAAGAGGAAAGAAATAAATCCATTGAAGCAGCCTCCGAATTGGTGTCAGTTTCTGAGAAAACAATCAAATCTTGATGTGCCTTTTATATACCCTACTTCCTCCCTTTATTACCAAGATTGTATAGCTATATCAAACTCATCAATAACAAAGCATTGACTTTAATAATGCTCTGACCTCTCATTAGGGAACTTGTGGAACATTCCAAAACTGGCTACATTGGATTTTTTTTTTAATATAATTCTTTTACAATAAGGTTTTCTAATGGACATCTGTCATAGCTTCTTTAGGACAGGTGTTATTAAATGTGAAAGGGCAACTTTTAAAGGAATCCTTAGGAAACATTCATTTTCTTAAAGAAATTACAAAAATAACACACCTAAAATGATGTCATTAACTATCTATGACAGCTTTAGAGGGTTGTGTGTGTGTGTGTGTGTGTGTGTGTGTTTAGTAGAAACCTAACATTGATATTGATAGTCAATAAAGTAAAATTGTTTTGTTTTGTATTGTTTTCTCTCTTTGGTTAAACCACAGTATAATTCTTTTCTCATACTTCATCAATGTGTGGTGATCATCTTGGAGTCTTGACCTTTATTTTTGTCATCAGGCAAGTTCTTATAAGGTTATATGAAAATTAAAAGACTGTTAATATAGGTCCAATGAGAAACAGCATGTCCTTCATCTTAAGACTAGACATACTAAATGTGAAGTCTTAGAAACTGCCTCCTCAAAGATTTAAAGCTTTTATAAACTTTAGATATGTAATCCATTTGCTTTATATTGTTAGTAAAGAAACTGAAGCTATTAAAGAAATAATTTATTCAAAGTCATATAGTTAGAAAATGTCAGATGTTGAACTTGAATTCAGAACATCTGAAGTCAAATTCAGCGTCCTTTCTAACTACACTTGAGTGGTTGCAACCTGCAGTAGACAGCGTACCCACACTAATGAAATCACAAATCATTTCAAGTGTTTGAAGTTTACAATTTAGCTTGCCAGCATACTCATATGTTTGTATCTAGAAATAGTTAGAAATCAGTTTTCCCAAGATATCTTCCTTTCTAGTATTGGCCTATATTTGTTTAATCTTCTCATGCTCACCTTGTGAGATGTTACTGCAATACATGCTGAAACCTTTGTTCTTAGTTTCTTAGACTGTGCAATGTACAACAGAGTCTCTGGGGATTCTCCCAGTAATATATTTATGTTGTATCTATATTAATGAGATTTATCCTGACTTAAAATATCCTAATGGATACATTCCATTTTCATTAGGAAAATTAAAAAAGAAAACATTTAAGCCAGGGAAAATCCTTATTCCCCAGCTTTTCTTCCCTATGAATAAGTGAGTAATCTATGTGTTTTGTGATTGCTATAGCTTTTAATTTAAATAATCACAATGAGAGAAATTTGGAAAGGAGGATTTTTGTTATTTTTTAAATTTCTCAACAGGCTAAGCATATTATTCAGTGTTTTCAAAAAAAAAAAAAAAAAAAAAAAAGCGGGGAGGACCTTTAGCTTGTAAACTCTTTCAGGCAGAGTCAGATTTTGCATTTGTCAGCCATGTTTATATGAAGTGTTCTCCAGAGTATTGAACATGGTCTATTAGGCTCAAGGGATTAACTATGAAAATATAAATCCTATTAGCATTTACAGAAATTACTCAGATAAATCAGTGCAATTTCCTTATACTTAGGTGGGGAAAATGATAAAGACTTGAAACAAAAATGCCAATTTCTCTTAATAATTTCAAGATAAGATCTATTGTAAATTAAGGAAGTTTCATTGTAACTATCATGATCCCACCCATTCAGCAGTTTGGAATTGACTTTCAATTATTTCTTAGATGGGGAAAGTAAGAGCTGTAGAAATAAAGCTTCAGTCATGGTTTTATACTTCTGCAAACTATGTATTTTCTCATTTATACTTGATGCAATATGTCCCATTTAATCTTTTTTTTTTTTAGATAAACTTAACATAGCCTCTCAGGGTATATACTGTTCTGGCATGGTGATTTACTTATTCCAATTTTTATATTTGTTTTTCCTATTATTTTGGGATTTTTTTTTTTTCAGAGGACTACTAGTCAATTCTCCTATCTGTTGTGGGTTTTTGATAATGACTTCCAGTTTGGAACTCAGTAAGATTTCTTGAAATTGATTATATAATTTTAAACCAAAAATTCAGTTAAGCTGACAGTAGACAGTGATTTTTAACACAATGGCGTCAACTATAATCTGTACAACAAAATATTTTCATTGGCAATGTGATTTTACCAATCATTCCCAAATGATGGACTGTCTTTTCATATTCACTGTTCTTCTTCAACATTCCCAAACATCAGATTATTTTGGAAAATTGATAATTGTCATATAAAGGACTTGATATTCATACATTAATTGTTATAAGGACCCTTGAAAGTCACTTCTTTCTACCCTCTTATTCTTCAGATGGATCGAGCAGGGGGAGAGAGAGAGAGAGAGAGAGAGAGAGAGAGAGAGAGAGAAAGAGAGAGAGAGAAAGAGAGAGAGAGAGACAGAGATAGACACACACACACACACACACAAAGAGAGAGAGAGAGACAGAGACAGAGAGAGACAGAGACAGAGACAGAGACAGAGACAGAGACAGAGACAGAGATAGATAGATACACACACACACACACACACACACAGATACAGAGACAGACAGACAGACAGAGAAAACAAGAGAGAGAAGAGAAGAGAAGAGAAGAGAAGAGAAGAGAAGAGAAGAGAAGAGAAGAGAGAGAAAGAGGAGGAGGAGGAGGAAGAAAAAGGAGGAAGAGGAGGTAGTGGAGGAGGAAAAGAAGAAGGTTCAGGTAAAGAGGGGTGAGAAGAAGAGAAAGCTAATTTTAGGTGTTTCTCCCAGTATTTGTTATGTGCCTTTATGTGGTGTTCTTTTTCTTTTTTAAAATAATATAAGATGATGGTTCTCTCTGGGAGAAGGTAGGTTTCTCAAGGGAGGTTTTCTGGAGGCAGCTTTATTTTCAGTTCAGATCAATAATTACCCCAAATGAAGCCAGCTGGTAAAAATACAAATGTTTATTTCTCCTTCCAAGTCTTGTCCCTTTCCTTGGGCCCGGATAGCTAGATTATTTAGAGGCCTATCTTTCTGCTCGGTTCTGAGAGCTCCTGTAGTTGTGTCCTTTGCCTCTGCTTCTGCTTTCTTCAGCCTCCAGAGCCAGCACCAAGTTGAATCTGTCTTGCCTCTGAGAGAGTCTTCTCAATCATCAGTTGCACTCTCAACTCGTAGCTTCTTCCTCTGAAAACTCTTCTGACTAGCCCCTTTGAAGCTCTATTTATTCGAGAGAGAGGAATTGTGGGATATGAGACAGAGGGGTTATGGGTTTCTCCCATAGTGCTCTCTGGCCCTAAGAGCTTCAAGGGAGGTGTGAATTCACAAAGTTACAAAATTTACTTTGTGAATCTCCCATACTTGTGAACTCCAATGAGTGAAGGTGTAAAAACAAGCATTGTATTAATTAGTTCTACTTAGTACCTTGTTTCAGGTTCTAGCCCAAAACATCTTCTTGTAAGATCAGATCAATAATCTATCAACTCTAATGAGTTAGCAGTTTGTAAAGATTCCAACACCTCTAGACAACTAATTGACATTTTTTAGACAGTTTCCACATCTGGAAAATGGAAAAATTATATTTGCATTAACTGTCTGACAGGACTTCTGTGAAATCAATAAAATGCAAATGTTTTATTACTAAAATTGCAACTATTATTATAACAATTCATACATCAAGTATTCATTGTCATTGACAAATCAATTTATGGTGATGATGGATAATATGTATTTTTTGAAAGATAGAATGCTCAGTTCACTGTAGCCATTTATTATTCTTTTTTTTTGTCATCACCCTTTTTGCTTAACTAGTGTGACCAGACATTCCATTTTTCTGAAGCTGAATCTTTTTCTCAGGATCTTCATCCTAGTTTTGAAACAGACTCAAACAATTGATATCTCCCTTTTTCATTTGCTGACGCAGTAGTGCTGAACTTGAAATCAGGAAGAATTGTGTACAAATCTGACCTTATATGATTGTTAACTATTTGATCACATAAAAATACCTTCCAGGGGATTCAGTTTTGTGATAAAAAATAAAATGATAACAATACCTGCTTCTTGGAGCTATGATGAAGTTGAAATAAATGTATGTAAAGTAATTTAGAAATCTCCCATATAATAAAATATATAGATAGGAGACACCTCGGATATCATTTAACCCAGAACTCATTTTACAAATTGGGAAACTGAGAACCAGGATGATTAAATGTTCTCATTGCTAATAGTGGAAAAACAATCGTTTAAACTACAGTTCTAACTTTAAAGTGCTATATAAATGTGAACTGTCATTATTTTGATAAGTGGGTCTGCCTAATACAATAGTTCTTAAAGTATTGATGGGCTAATACATTAAAGTCAATGCAAAATAAAATGTTCTTAGTTGTGCCATATAAAGCTTTACCTTTATCCCTCCTTGATGACTAAGATCAGTTTTTACTCAATTGAATTCTAAACATAAGAAGTTAATGGTGGGAAGGGAGAGCAGATAACTGAAATGATGATTGATGGCCCATATAAGAGATTGTAATATTGGAGAAAGTAGAGTCTGGGATTCAGTTTTATAGGAGTATTATTCTCAAAATACCTAAAGGGACTTTTATAAAGTAAGAAGCTAAATATCAGTCCTAATACAGGACTTGTGTGGAATAATAATGCAACCACTTTTGACATTAAAAATCATTTGTAGGGGGAACTATGTGTTGCAGCGAATAGAGCACCAGTCCTCAAGTCAAGAACACGTAAGTTCAAATCTTAACCCAGATATTTAATACTTTCTAGCTGTGTGAACATTGGCAAGTCACTTAATGCCAATTTCCTCAAAGAAAAAAAAATGTGTAGAAAATATAGAAAGGATGAGCTCTTATGAACTTTGGTTACCATAATATTTATAACAATTTCCCTTAGTGATTCTGATAGTGTTTTTTTTCCCTCAAATTCCACAAAATAAGTAAAATAAGTAAGGAAAGTTGATTATAACAAAAAAATTCTATAGCTATAAATGTCAATACATTATCAAAGTTCATGTTGAATGAGACATTAATATCAACATAACAAATAACTCTATAGCTAAGAGAGAAAGAAGGGATATGAGAAGAGGAAGAAAGAAAAATAATAAATTAGAAAACAGCAATATATAGTATAAGTATGAGATTTAGAAAGCATCATGCAAAATGTTATAATAAAATTAGCTATAAGAAGAATTAAAGAACCTAAATTAAAATTCTGTTTTTGTTTTTGTTTTTACTTATTGCCTGTTTCAATTTGGACAAATTATTTCATTTTTCTTGTTTCAATTTCCTGTTCAATAAAATTTAAAAGTTGGACATGATTTTATAATTCCCTTCTATTTCTAAATTCTATTAACTTGAGACTGCATCAATACTTTCATTTACAAAACTTAAAAAAAAAACATAAAAAATACACAAATGAATATTTCATTTGTCTTGAAGTCATTTATTTGCAATATTTCCTTATCTGTAACTTGACTATTAGGAAGTAAGCAAAAACGTCTTTAGCATCTAAAAGGTCACATTCATGCACTAATACTTATCCACTTTGACTTACAGTGAATTTCTTGGGACCTCATTCAAAGCTTATTTCTTCTTAGAGTAAAAATAGTGTTACATGAACTTTTTTTTTTTCCCCCATCCAAGAAGAAACAAGTCACAGAATATAAGGGGATATATAAATGGATCCTGTCAGTATGCCAATAAAGGAAAAGCATAAAACCATTATATCTGTAAGAGAACAAAAAATGACAACAAAAACAGTCTCCAAAGAAGTAAAAAAAAAAATTAAATAATAACATGTGACCATTTAGTGGATGGGAAAATGTCTTAGAAGGATAATTTTAATAGCATCTAATATAATCAGTTATGAGACATGATCAAGTTATGAGGCCATAGTCAGTATATTTTAGTTAAGAAAAGATGAAAGTTTATAATACATTCTAGAGAGTTAACAATAGTACAAACAAAATTTGTGTCACTTAATAGGATAAATAATACTTATTGAAATATAGATTTCATAGAATAGTTCATTCTCAGCCAAATCTAGATACATATAGCACTGCTCTTTTGAATCTTCTGTATCTCTTAATATTTTTAATAATCTGATGTTTCAAAATCTCAAAGGTAAATAGCTTAATAGACAGTATGTGGAAACTAGAGTCAATAAAATTAAGGTTCACTTTGTCTAATATGATTCCAGGCAAGTCATTTAAATTCACTTTGCCTTAATCCACTGGAAAAGGATATGGCAAACTGGGAAGAAAAGTCAATGAACAGTATGGTTTAATGGGGTGATGGAGAGTCAGACATGATTTAAAGACTGAACAACAAAATGGTTCACTCTAGCCTATCAAATAGAACATGTAGTATGTGCTTAGCAAAAGATTATGGAATAGTTTATTTAAAATATATATATTTTTTTTTCTTTAGGGGCAGCTGGGTAGTATAGTGAATAACTTACTAGACCCGAAGTCATCAAACTTGACTTCAAATCCAGCCTCAGATATTTAATAGATGTAATACTCTGGGCAAGTCACTTGACTTTGCCTCATTTTTTCTCATTTGTAAAATGAGCTAGGGAAATAATTAATTTAACATGTAAGTATCTTTGCCAAGAAAACCTCAAATGGGGTCACAAAGAATAAGACAAAATTAAATTTACTAAAAAACAAATAAAAATATTCTAATACTTCAGTGGATCTTATCTTATTCAGTAGGCACTTCCCCCAAAAAAAAAACAAATCTTCATACATCCTTACCCTCCTGTTATGAGTTCAAATGTTGGAGTTCTTGTTCTTCTCAAGGCAAAGCTGGTTTAGAGGCTTGGAGCCCTTCGGATGTCTCCAAATCCAAAGGTTCTGTCCTTCAGCCTCTGCCTCTGCTTTCTTTTGCCTCCAACCAAGACAGAGATGGAAGGTCTCTCTTATCTCCTTCTGGGGAGCCCAGCCACCAACTTGCCGCAGAGTGAGGGCTTCTGGCGTAGCTCCACTGAAATCCGTCAAAGTGTTCTCTGCACCAGAGTCGTTCCTCTCGAGTCCAGCGCGATCAGCCAGCCAAGAGGAAAAAATGTATTCTGCCATAGATCCCTCATCGCTGGCCTTTTATCTGCCTCTTCTGAGAGAATGGGATTATGGGTTTTCTCCCATAGTGCTCTCTGGCCCAATGAGCTTTAAGGGAGGTGTGGACTCCCTTGAAGTTAGAAAGTCTACTTTGTGAAGCTAGCATACTTGTGGACTCCAATGAGTAAAGGTGGGAACACAAGCCTTGTCTTGATTAGTTCTACTTAGTACCTTGTTTCAGGTTCTGGCCAAAACATCTTCTTGTAAGATTAGATCAACTCTAATTAGTTAGCAGTTAGTAAGGATTCCAACACCCTCCCATTCTTTCTAAACAAAATTTGTATTGACCAAGAAATACCAGAAATTCCCAGGGAATGTTTCCAATGAGCTTTTTGATTCCTTCTATATATCTTTATATTTTCCAAATGCTAATAAAAAGGCCTTTGCATATGTTACAAACTTTCCTTTTTATTATGAGTTTAACTCCTTCTATGCCTAATACCATTTTTGTTTCATTTTTATATATATTCTCTTGTGAAGTCCTGCTTTGGTAATATAATACATTTCCAGTAGTTCCACTCTGATTTTTCATCATTACATGGAAATGATCCTGGATTATAGAAAGCTATTCTAGTAGATGATAAACTTTGGCAAGTTTTATTATTTAAGGATGTCCTCGGAACAGAGTGATTCTCCTTCCTGAGATTCAGTTTACATAAGTTTAGAAAAGCTTAATAACAGTAGGTAACCTACTTGGTGACAAACTTTTTATATATGGCACTCTATGAAACACAGAAAAAAAAAAGTGACCCTCGATTCTGTTTGGTCCCCTTCCAGTTCTTCAATAACTTTGATAAAGTGACAGGAAAAAGCAGAAGGTTCTGCTTTATAGCATTTAGATTCTCTATAAATTTTAACTTGTCTGTTACAACTTAGAGAGTTCTGAGATCTGCATCCCAAAATCAAAAAGCAAGTATAGTCTAGGAGGAGCCAAATCATATCATCACTGGCAGCCTCAGTACAAATACAGGGCAGGAGGGAATCAAAAAAGAAGTAATGTAAATGGAAGAATAGCTCACAATCTTTCCCTGAAGTCACAAAGGAATGATTTTTTGTACTTGATGACTTCAATACAAATGTGAAAATAAATAAATCTGGCGATTCTATAGAAAAAAAAAAAACACATGGATCAAGAATGAGAGATCATAGACATACCACACTGTTGGAATCCTTACTAACTGCTAACTAATTAGAGTTGATCTAATCTTACAAGAAGATGTTTTGGGCAGAACATGAAACAAGGTACTAAGTAGAACTAATTAATACAAGGCTTGTGTTCACACCTTTACTCATTGGAGTTCAATGAGTTCACACCTCCCTTGAAGCTCTTTGGGCCAGAGAGCACTATGGGAGAAAACCCATAATCCCTCTCTCTCGTATCCCACAATTCCTCCCTCTTGGATAAAAGAAACAGACAGAGGCTCTCAGTCAGATTTCACCGGAATGACATGAAGAGTGGAGCTGGCTGGAGGCTGAAGAAAGCAGAGGCAGAGGCTGAAGGACCAGACCTTTGGATTTGGCGACATTCAGAGAGAGCTCTTGGAACCAAGCAGAGAGATAGGCCTCTAAGCTAGCCGGGCTATATTGGAGATAATAAAAGATCTGAACTTTTATCACCTGGCTGTGTTTTGAGAAGAAAAAGATCACCACATTTTGGCACCTGAACAGGGACCGATTCAGATCCATCTGAACTAGATCACAACACCACACTGAAGCCTCATGACTATATTCCATGATTACCTTTCAGTAAATTAATTACTATGTAGTAAATATAAGTGTTAATAACAAAAATAAAATCAATTTTTTAATTGAGCACAACTTATTTATTTTGAAATAATGTACCATTTCTAAATTACATTTAAGTTCATTTTAAGGAACTATAATTTTATTTAAATTACATTTAAAGGAATGTAAGAAAGGGAAAAAGAAGTTAAAAATGAAAGTGGCACAAGCTAATCAATTAAAATAACAATTCTCACTTAAAAAAACTTATTGATAAAATATAGATAGAGGAAAAATACAGATATAGAAATGAATGGCATCATAAAGATGTTTAGATATTATAAATTAATTTCTCAAACAAGAATCTAAAAATATTTTATCCAAGGGGCACTTACAAAATGATGAGTCATGTAAGCCAGAGGCAATACAACTGTGGAATATGTAGAGTATTATTTGTGGAATCTAATGTAAAAGGGAAATTATAGGAGCATTACAGTATATAACATGGAGGAGAGAGATTAAAAGCAATTTAAAGATAGCTTTAAATAAACAAACAAAGCAACATCCTTCAGGGAGCCATTTTGGGGTTGAAAGTTGAGAAACAACTATCATAAAAAACATGAAGTTAGAGTCAAGATGTTAGAGTACAATAAGGAACTTGCTGAACTCTCCCCCAAATCACTCCAAATTCTTTTAAGCAATGAATTTAAACAAATTTAAGAAAAACTGAACACACAAAAAGATAAAAGTAAATATTTTCTAGCAAAGTCAATTTGGATTTGATCCTCTTAATCAGTGCCATGACTGGCATTTTCTAGAACTCAGTCCAGAGACACAAGAGATGACTTCAAAGGTCAGAAAGAAAGATCAATCAGTAGAGTTAGAGGGCCTTGAGAAACTTGTAAATCAGGAATAGGCATTAGTGAAAAGGCAGCAGTTTTTGGGAGTCTTAACTCTTAAGTAATCACTTGACTAGTACTGAGGAGGAAATTTATTGCTTTAGCATAATAGAAGTTATATCTACAATGAAGCAGGAACACACCCCACAGTTCCAGGGTAGAAAAGAATGCTTGTGGTCAGGTCCATAAAAGGTTCTTTGAAAACAACTAGGAACAGGGCACCTTCCACACTAGAAATGGAACCCTACTTTTAAAAAAAGAATTAAAAATGAGTAATAGGCTGAGAAAATGAGCAGACAACAGAAAAAATATTCTGACCAACAGAATGTTATTATAGTGACAAGAATGAGCTAAGTACACACTCAGAAGAAAAAAATAATAAAGCTCCTACTTCCAAAACCTCTAAGAAAAATAAGAACTGGTGAGAGACCTTGGAAGAGCTCAAAAGATATTTTGAAAATCAATTAAGAGAGATAGAGAAAAAAATGGAAAGAGAATTGAAAATGATAGAAAAGAAAATATAAAAAGCTAAAGAGGAGGAAAATGACCTAAAAAGTAAAATTGGCCAAATGAGAAAGAAAGTACAAAAGATCACTGAGAAAATTAGAGTAAAAATTGGTAAAAACTATTAGAAGTCTTGATAAGGTATTCTAGAGAGAAATGGAACTAGGATTCAACAAAAGATCACCTCTCCAGCAAACCTAAGTATAATTATTCAGGGGAAAAGATGGACATTCAATAACAGATATTTTCAAGCACTTATGATGAAAAGACTAGACCTGAATAGAAAACTTGGCTTTTAAATATAGTACTCTGGAGAAGCATAAGGAGGTAATCCCAAGGAACTTAACATAAGGTATAGTACTCTGGAGAAGTATAAGGAGGTAAACACAAGGAACATAACATACCTAACATAAAAGTATGATACTTGTAACTCAGAACTTTTTCATTATTATAGCAGTGAGATGTATATAGAGACAGAAGGCAGAGTGGTGAGTTGAACATGAAGTGATAATACCTTAAAAATGAAATTGGAAGAGGAATATACTGAAAGAATGGGAAAAAGAGAACTAGAACAGTATAAATTATCTTCCATAAAAAATGCAAGAAGGAGCTTTTTCAATAGAGAGGAAGAAGGGGAGGGAAAAAATCATAGTCTCATCAGAATTGGCTTAAACTGGAAACAACATGGACATAGAAATGTATCTTAGCCTGGGGGAAAGTCAGAGTAGAAGGGGATGTAGAAAGGATATAAGAAGCATGATAAAAGAAAGTTCACATTGGGAGAAGAGATGATCTGTAGGAAAACATTTTCCAAGCCTATTACTCATTTCTAACCCATTTTTAAAGTGGGGCTCCAACTTCTTGGGGTAGAGCCAAAATGGGAGAGTAAAGACAGGAAGCTGCTTCAGCTATCCCAATTTTTCTTGAAAACAACATGAAACCAAGCCTCTGAACAGAATTTGATGGACTAAAACCACTCTCCAACTTAAAATAGATTAGAAAAATCTCAAGAAAGATCAATCTTACTGGGGTGAAAAGGGTGTTCAACCTGGCTCAGATAGATTTTGGATCATTAGTGAGAGAGTCTTAATCACAGCAAATCAGTAACTAAACCTCAATCTAGACTCAGTTAGAGGAGAAAACCAGTGGAGCAGTTTTCAGCCCCAGCTAAGAAAGCAAACTCTGTGAAATCAGGATGTTTCCTGAAAAGAGCAAGCAAAGATATCCCTGCAAACATAAGGGACCGCTGTGCTCAACACTACAGCTTGGAGTCTTCCAGCTTGGAGCTGGAAGTTTTGACCCCTGGAGGAGAGATCAACTATAAAAGTAAAAATAAGTAAATAAATAAATGAATGAATGAATAAAATAAAAAGAGGAAATTCTTAAGGAAAAGGAAAGAAAATAAGCAAGAAACAGAAAAGAATCTTAATCATAAAAATTACTATGGTAATAGGGAAGACAAAAACACCAATTCAGATGATGACAAAATGTCTACAGAAGAAATCTCAAAGAGTGACACGAATTGGTCTCAAGCCTAAAAATGAAAAAAAAAGAATGAAAGGTATGCATGAGAGATTCAACAACTTGGAAAAGGAAGGGAAAAAAATTCCTGATGAAAACAACTGCTTAAATAGTAGAATAAACCAAATGGAAAAAGAAAATAAAAAACTAACTGAAAAAAATCACAAATTAAAAACTAGAACAGGACAAATGGAAGTTAATGACTCTATGAGACAGCAAGAATTAGTCAAACAAAAAAGAATGAAAAAAAAAATGGAAGGAAATGTGAAATGTCTCATTGGAAAAAGAGCCAATCTAAAAAATAGAATCAGACAGGAAAATTTTAAAATTACTGGTCTACCTGAAGGCCATGACCAAAAAAAAAAAAAAAAAAAAAAGAGCCTGTGTGCCATTCTTTAAGAGATCATTAAAGAAAATTGGCCTAAAATTCTAGACACTGAGGGAGAAATAAGTCATTGAAAGAATCCACAAATCACCATCAGAAAAAGTTTCCACAAGGAAGACCTCAAGGAACATTGTTTGAAACTCCAGAAGTAAAATCTCAAGGAAAAAATTCTGCAAGCTCCAGACAAAAGTAATTCAAATATCAAGGAGCAACAATCGTAATTATACAAGATCTGGCAGTTTCTACAGTAAAGATTTGGAGTGTCGGGAATACCATATTTTGAAAGACAAATGACCTAGGGTTGAAATCAAGAATAATGAGCAGCAAGATTCAGAATTATTTTTCAGGGATGCCAATCGAATCTTCAATGAAGAGACTTTCAATCATTTCTATTGAAAAAATCATAACTAAAACAACAAATTTAATCCACAAACACAGGTTTCAAGTGGAATATAGAAAGTTAAACATGGAGAAAAATAAATAAACAAAAACATATGTGTGTGTATTATTTAAAGGTTAAACTTTTTACATCCCTAGATAGGAAATCAATATCTGTAACTTTTTGACAACTGTATCTGTCACTTGTTCAGATGTGAGTTAGGCATCACAAGGATTGAGGTTATGATTATGAATGGACTCTGATGTGGGGATATGGAAGAGAAAGACATTAAGGAGTAGAAAAACTTCTGAACTGGAAAAAGAGGAAAAGGGAGGTATAATGAGATCATTAAAAAGACATTACAATCTAGGAACAAAAGGGAGGGCAAATATCATTGTCTGAAGCTTGATCTCATTAGTTTGGGTAAAAAGAGGGAATAATTTAATCATTCAGTTGGGTATAGAAATTTATCTAACCCTTTAAAGAAATGGGAGGAATAAGAGATAAGAAAAGAGAGGTGCAGGATAGATGGGAGCACAGAAACACAAGAGGAAAAGGTAAGAGAAAAGGGGAAGGGATGATAGAAAGTAAAGCAGTGGGTAGAGTGGTTAAAAAAACTATTAAGGGAAAGAGGCAGGGTTGATAGAAGATAAGATAGTGGGTGGGGTGGATAAAAAAACACTACTAAGGACTGGGTGGAACTAGGATCAATCTAGGTATTTATCTATCTATCTATGTAACTATATCTATCTATCTATTTAGATAGATAGATAGATGGATGATTATATCTATAATCTGTCTACATAGAGAGATATAGGATAGAGAGAAATAGAGAGCTTATAATCATAACTGTGAATGGGATAAACTCACCTATAAAATGTAAGTAAATAGAAAAGTGGATTAAAAAACAGAATCCTACAATATGTTGTTTATAAGAAACATATTTGACATAGAAATATATACAGAATAAATTTAAAAGACTGGAATAGAATATATTTTTCTGCAGCTGAAGTAAAAAAGAAAAGTAGGAGTACCAATTTTGATCTCAAGTAAAGCAAAATTGAAAAAAAGATATTATTAAAAGATGTAAGGAAGGAAAGTACAACTTGATAGTGTAAAAAATGAAGTAGTAAAGATATTAAATGTGCATGCACCAAGTGGTAAAGCAGCCAAAATCCTAGAGAAGATTTTAAGCTATTTCCAGGAGGAAATAGTGAAATCATACTAGTTGGGGTCCTCAACTTTCCCATCTCAGAATCAGATAAATCTAACCACAAAATAAACAAGAAAGAAATGAAGAAGGTTAATAGAATCCTAGAAAATCTAGATATAATAGAACTCTGGAGAAAATTGAATAAGGACAGAAAAGAATACACAATTTCTTGACAGTACATGCCACCTACACAAAAAATGACCATGTATTAGGGCATGAGAGCCTCAAAGTCAAATGAAGAAATGCACAAGTAGCAAATGCTTCCTTTTCAGACCACAATATAATAATTATATTTATATATACAATATTATTACAAATACAAAATACAAATACAAATAAATACAAAAATTATATGTAATAAAGGGCCAGAGAAAGATAGACTAAAACCAGTTGGAAATGAAATAATTTAATTCTAAAGAATGAGTGAATCAAACAACAAACCACAGAAACAATCCATAATTTCACCCAGGAAAATGACAATAAGAAGACAACATAGCAAAACTTATGGAATGCGGGCAAAGTAGTTCTTAAGGGAAAGATTATATCTCTAAATAGCTACATGAATAAAATACAGAAAGAGGACATCAATGAATTGGGTATGCAACTAAAAAAGCTAGAAAAAAAATTAAAATTAAATACCAAATTAGAAATTCTGAAACTCAAAGGGGAGACTAGTAAAGTTGAAAGTAAAAAAAAAAATATTGAATTAATAAAATAAAACTGTGCATACCCCTTAACCTAGTAGTGCCATTAGTGAGTCTGTATCCCATTGAAATCATAAAGGAGGGAAAAGAACCCATATGTGAAAAAAATGTAAAATATGAAGCAAAAATTGTAGCAGCTCTTTTTGTGATAGCCTCAGAAAAGCAGTAGATGCACATCAATTCAGGAGAGACTGAATAAGCATGACAAGTGTGAAAGTGACAGAATTTTGTTATTCCATAAAAAAGGATGAAGAGGCTGATTTTAGAAAGGCCTTGGAATATTAACACAAGCTGATACTGAGTGAAACAAGTATAACCAGAAATACATTATACACAAAAACATCAGGAATATGTGATGATCAGCTATTAAAGACTTCATTCTTTTTAGTGGTTCAATAATCGAAAATAATACAGAAAATGCCATCTGCAGCCAGAAAAAGAACTAAGGACACTAAATGTAAATCAATACATGCTTTGCTCACTTCTTTTGTTTGTTTGTTTGTTTGTTTGATTTTGTTTTTTTTTTTAATCTCTTCCATACTTTTTCCATTTTGCTCTGATTTTCCTCTTCAGGGTTTCACTTCTAGGATATAGGGTGTACTGCCCCTATCTATTTTTAAAGATTTTTCCTTGAGGAAAGCATTTTAAAGTAGATATCTCTGATAAAAGCTCATTTCTCAATTCTATAGATAACTGAGTCAAATTTATAATATATATACAATTCCCTTTATATATGAAGTATGGCCAAAAGCCTTTAAAATAAGCCCTTTGACCTAACGATAGCACTACAGGGCATGAATCCCCCAAAAATAATTCTTAAAAGGAAAAAGACCTGTAGATACAAACGTATTTAAAGCAACTCTTTCCTCAGGGCAAGAAATGGGAAATTGAGGGGATGCCCATCAATTGGGGTGTAGTTAAATCAATTATGATATGTGATTAAGATGAAATATTATTGTTTTATACCAAATGATGAGCAAGATGCTATCAAAAAAACTTGGAAAGTCCTCCATGAGGTGAAGCAAAGTGAAATGTACTGTGTACAAATATTTCTATAATATCATGGTATGGTCAGCTGTGAATGACTTTGCCATTCTCAGCTATATAATGATCTATAACTAATCTGAAGGAATTATAATTTTTAAAAAATGCTGTCCATGTCTAGAGAAAGAAGTGATTATATCTGAATACAGATCGACACATACTCTTTTTTTTAACCTTACTTTTTTCTTGAGAATTTTTTTTGAGACGTGAGGGAAATTTATGTTTTCTTTTACAACATGACTTTTATGGAAATGTTTTGCATAACTTTACATGCATGTGGGGGTGAGGAAGAAGGAATAGAATCTGGAATTCAAAGTTTTAAAAAAATAAATGTAGAAATTGTTTTACATATAACTGGAGAAAATATTTTGGAGGAAAGAAATATGGAAAAGATTTTCAAAAATATTTTTAACAAGGCACCATTCCACATCAAGGAATATGGTACCTTTACAATTGTAATCAAGCAGTATTCTTCCCGTGATTATGAAGGAAGTAGAAATTGTACTAAAATAAAATTATAATAAACAAATAAAATTATTGAACAAATGAATGTGGGGAAGTTCTTTCTTAAAGATATAATTCTTTATAGAATTTATAGAATAGTACAGAATAGAATGTCAAATGATCACTTCCTAATATTTTTCAGAGCAAGTTAAATTCTTAATGTGGGAGGGAATATTTTTGTTCTCTGTAATATAAAAAAGGCAAAAGAAAAAAGAAGTACTTAACTGCCCACTTATAAACCTAGATTCTTATCTATATACATTTTATTCATATTCACATGTACTAATGATATTGTCATATCTATCAGAAAAGAGGCAGAATTTCCAAGTGATATTTCATAGTCATTATGATAGTATTATTCTAAAACTGTAGAGAATACAATATCTATTGTAATCATTTATTGCTATATATACATATACAAATACATATGCATGAATATACACATGAATATGTATAATAAATATGCATGTACATGTAAATATGCATGTATGTATTATTCAATTTGCTAGATCAAATCATCAACATAAAGATTATCTTAATATAAAGTTTTCTTTTCCAACTCATAAGAAAAAAATTATATTTATTGAAACATGCAATGATAAAGATGACCTCATTGATGATTATTAATTGATATCAGATAAGGTAAAATAAATGAGAAAAGGTTTTGGCTATTGTCATGATGGAGATGCATTACAAAGTCAAACTGAATAATGAATCCCCATGAATGGTTAAGACTTCTAGAAAATTCTATTCATAAAAGAACAGAAGCTTTTAGGGTAATGATTGGTATAGAGCAAGGCAAGTAAATGAAAAATATTTATTGTACAGATTAAAATGTTTAGTTAGATAAAGAATAATAATAATAAAAAAAATCCAGAGATTTTCCTAATTTATTTATTTATTGTGTGTTTATTTATTTATTTGTTTGTTTGGGTTTTTGGTGAGGCAATTAGAGTTAAGTATCTTGGTACCACACAGCTAGGGATTGTTAAGAGTCTGAGCTCAGATTTGAATTCAGGTCCTCCTGACTTCTGAGTTAGTTCTCTATCCACTGTGCCATTTAGCTAAACTGCAGCTGGAGAGATTTAGAGTTTTCTTCAAAGATGAGTTTCAAAAGAAATACAATTTCTATTTTAACTGATTTAATGGACAATATGTGATCTCAGAAGGCAGTGTATTCCATATCACTGAAAGCATGCAACTACTATTTGGTCTTGTATCTATTATTGTTCAGCTGTATCCCACTTTTTGTGACATTTGTTTTTTTTTGTTTGTTTGTTTTATGTTTTTGTTTTTGTTTTGTTTTTTTGTTTGTTTCGTTTTCTTTTTTTGTTGTTGTTTTGTTTTGTTTTTGGCAAAGACACTGGAGTGATTTGTTATTTCCTTCTCCAGCTCATTTTATAGATGAGCAACTGAAGGAAATACAGGTAAGTAATTTGCCCATGGAAATAAAACTAGTAAGTGTATGAAGTTAAAATTAAATTTGAACTCATGTCTTCCTGACTCCAGATCCAGGACACTATTCACTGTACATAGTTTCCCTAAAAAATGTTTGTTAGGCATGCTACAAAGGCAATCTCTGTTAATAGATGCCTTGCAATAAATGTCTTTTCTGACCTTGATGAGCAGGCTATCATAAAGCTGCGGAAGAAAGTTGTTTTTTTTTTTGTTTGTTTGTTTTTTTAACAAATTGACACTGAGGAATTTATCTTTTGCCTACTTGGATATTGTAGCTTATTTATCTGCTGTATCCCTGTTTGTTTCAGTGATTTTAGGGGACCATGTATGTACTTGAAATTTTCCTGAAGGATGAGGTAGGGGAATGATCATTAAAATTTCTTTCTTTGTCTTATTCATGTGGGGGAACATTGGAGGCAAGAGTTACATGTAAGCAATTAGATTCATAAAGCCCTTTTGCCCTGAAGCAGAATAGAAGCTATAGTAGTAGTTTGAGAATCTGTTGAGGAGGAAATATAGATTTCTTACAACATAAAAAAAAAAAAAAAACTTAGATCACTAACCAAAAGGTTATGGCTGCTGTTGGCAAAATTATGAACCATGGAAAATGTATCTTTAGTGCTGGTTAAGGGAAAAAATAAGATATCTGCCTTTTGTCTCTGCTTTCATTATTCCTGCACATTGCCAGAATTAGCAGTTTCTTGAATCAATTCTTCAGGTAAGAATGAAAGTGAACCACAAACTGATGTTATAGACTCCATGTGTTGTTCACCTAATGTAAATATTTACATTAAAAAAAAAAAAAAAAAAAAACAAGATCTTAAGGTCAAGGCTAAATATACTTGCAAAGGTGTGAATCAATAATGTATGAGTCATATAGAAAGAAAGAGAGATTTGTAGCACGCAGAATATTCCCTGAATTCCTCATATCAAAGCAGAGATGCAATGGTCTATTCTGTCCCTACTGAAAAGCAAGGTGAATTATGTAGTTAGTCTTGTTCACTGTATTAAATCATGAAACCTTTGCTTTCTTCCTTACCCTTGATAACCAAAGGCCTGAAACAAATTCTATAAAGCAGAAAGAGATAGAAAAGTATGTAAAATACTTTGGAAACACCATCCTTATCAACAATGTATTCCAGAGGAGGTGCTGATCAGTGAAAAGAACATCTCTGAAACCATTAGAAACATCCTTGAGTCAGGAGAGTCTGCAAAATGGATAGCAAGCATCTGCATGATGTCATTGATGATATCAATAGTGGTACTATAGAATGCCTACTTAGTAAGTGCCACAATAGGAATTATTATAATAATGAAATTTTTATTTTGAAAGTGTGCTTATCATCCACATTATAAAAAGAAGTTAAACTAGAATTACAACCAGTTTGTTCACCTATCTATCCATCATCTAGTATTATAATAAATAAAGAAAAGAAAACAAAGAAAGAAGGGAACAAAGAGAGAGAAAAGAAAGAAAGAAAGAGAGAGGGAGAGAGGGAGAGAAGCAGGAAGGGAAAGAAAGAAGGTAGGAAGGAAGGAAGAAAGGAAAGAAAGAAGGAAGGAAGGAAAGAGGAAAGGAGGGAGGGAAGGAGGGAGAGAAGGAATGAAGGAGGAAGAAAAGAAGCTTGTTCATGTACCAAGAAAGCACTGGTAACCTACATTGCCTATTGGTATTTTCTTAGTGTTAGGAAAAAAATAAAACTATCAATATTTTGTGTATATTTCCTTTTGTGGAATAAAAGGAACATAAAAATAATAGTCATATGGAATCATAAATTTTAAATTTTATTTTTTAATTAATACTATAGTTAGGAAAACAATGATCTTCCACATTATGATGTGCATATGAGCTCATTTTGGCTTTAAATAGTTAGGTTTTTTTTTTATGATAAAGAGTACATCACACTTATGTTGATGTCTTACTGTACTTAATATGCTGTTTTAAACATATTCATTATTCAAAAACATTATTGATATTTGAAGTTTTTAGTATAATTAATTTACTGTGTCCTAGTAGACATTTTATTATTTGCAATCAGCTTTACCAAAAGAAATTGTAAGAGAAGTAATAACAATTCATTATTAACTTTCCTCTGTGTGCATTTGTGTGTGTGTGTGTGTGTGTGTAGTTTTATTAAATATATTTAGCAACTTATTTTTCTGGACTTACAGGTGAAAACAACTTTAACATTCATTTTAAAAAAAATTTTGGGTTCTAAATGATGTTCCTTCCCCCCTACATTGTGAAGTAAAGCAATTCTATAGATTTTATATTTGTACTCATGCAACACATTCTCATAACAGTGATATTGTAAAAGAAAACAGTGAAAATCAAGGACACAAATTCAAACAGAACAAAACAAAACCACAAAAAATAAGTAAAAAAAATAAGCTTTACTCTGTATTCAGACACCATCAGTACTTTCTCAGGCTATATTTAGCATTTTTCATTATTAGTCCTTCAGTTTTCTTAGATTATTTTATTGCTGAGAAAAGATAAATAATTCACAACTGATCATGGTACAGTATTGTTGTTACTTTGTTTACAATACATTTTATGTAGCATTAGCTTAAGGCATTCTTTCCAGGGTTTTTCCGAGAATATTTTTCTTATCATTTCTTATAGTACACGAGTATTCCATCATAATCACATAGACTGGTTGAATAAGTTCATAATTCCAACAACAATGCACCAATGTCTCAGTTCCGCCACATTACCTCCAACTTTTGTCATTTTTCCTTTTCTGTCCTATTAACAATCTAATAGGTATGCAGAAATACCTCAGTAATATTTTAATTTTCATTTCTTTAATTAATAGTGAATAAGAGCATGTTTTATATGGGTATAAATATCATTCATTACTTCATCTGAAAACGTTCATGTCTTCTGATCATTTGTCAATTGGGGGATTTTTTAAAAAATAAATTTGACTCAGTTCTTTGTGTAAACTTGTTTCACTTTTCTTCCCTACAGTTACTATTTCTTTTTCCCTTTATCCTATTTACCAATGCCCACCCCGCCTACTATTATATTTTATCACTTGTTAGCCTTGTCCTTCTCAAACACTGTTTTGCTTCTGACTACCATCTTCTACAATCTATCCTCCCTGCAATCCCTCCCCCTTTTCTTATTTCCTTCCTCTCCTATTTTACTGTAGGTTAAGATAAATTTCTATATCCAATTAAGTGTGTATTCTAATCCTTCTTTGAGTTAATTCTGATGATATTAACATTCAATCACTCCCCCTTCCTTCCCCAGGCTTTCCCTTTTCTATTAAAGCTTTTTCTTATCTCTTTTAGGTGAGATAATTTATCCACATTATTCTTCTCCCTTTACCTTTCTCCGAGTACATTTCTCTTTCATCCCTTTATTATATTTTATAATTATCAGACTTTCATGTTCAAATCACAACTGTGTCATCTCTATATATACATCTAACTGTAAATGAGAAAGTTCTTATGATTTATGATTTCCAAATATTTTCCATTTACAAATATAAACAATTTAGCTTTATTAAGGCCCTTATGATTTCTTTTTCATGTTTACCTTTTCATGCCTTTTCTGTGTCTTGTTGTTAAAAGTCACTTTTTTTTGTTGTTGTTGTTGAAGTCTGGTCTTTTCATCAGGCTTGCTTGAAAGTTTTTTTTTGTTTTTTTTTTAAATTTCATTAAGTATCCATTTTTCTCCTGAAAGACTATATGTAGTTTTCTTGGATAGGTGATTCTTTGTTACAATCCTAACTCCTTTGTCCTTTAGATTATCATATCCCCATCCCTTTGATCATATAATGTTGAGGCTGCTAACTCTTATACCATCCTGACTATACCTCCAAGATACTTGAATTGTTTCTGTCTGGATATTTGCGATATTTTCTTCTTGACCCAGGAGCTCTAGAATTTAATAATTATATTCCTGGGAATTTTCATTTTGGGATTTCTTTAAGAGGTGATCAGCATATTCTTTCAATTTCTATTTTACTGTCTGTTTCTAGAATATCAGAGTAGTTTTATTTTATAATTTTTTGAAAATTTATATCTAAGCTCACTTTTTACCATAGTTGTTAGTGTTCCAATAATTGAAAAATTATCTTTCCCAAATCTATTTTGTTTTATTATTTCTTGATTTTTCTTAAAGTCATTTGGTTCCATTTGCTCAGTTTTAATTTTTATGGAATTATTTTCTTCAATGAGATTTTGTACTCCCTTTTCCATTTGGTCAGTTCTTTTTAAGGATTTTTTTTCTTCAATGAATTTTTGTGCCTCTTTTTCCATTTGCCAATTCTCATTTTTTATGGATTTCTTCTTCTCATTAGATTTTTTGTACTTCTTTTATTATTTGGCCTAGTTTGTTTTTTAAGGTGTTATTTTCATCAGAATTTTTTAAAATGTCCTTTATCAAGTTGTTGATTTATTTCTCATCTTTTTACTTGTATCACTATCATTTATTTTCCCAACGTTTCTTCTATCTCTCTTGCTTATTTTTTTTCCAAAACTCTCTTTGAGTTCTCCACAATCTGAAATAAATTTATGTTTTTCTTGGAGGTTTGGATGTTGAAGCTTTGAGCTTTGACTTTGTTATTTTTTTAATCCTTTTTTTTTTTTTCTTTTATGAAGCAATTGGAGTTAAGTTTCTTGCCTTGGGTCACATAGATAGGAAGTATTAAGCATCTGAGATTGGATTTGAACTCAGATCCTTCCAACCAGGCCTGGTGCTCTATTTACTGTGCCATCTAGCTGTCCCTGCTATTTTTTTTTCTGGGTGCATATTTTGATTTTCCTTATCACCCATAGTAACTTTCTATGGTCAAAAATTTTTTTCTATTTTTTGCCCATTTCCCAGAACATTACTTGACCTTTAACTCTGCATTGAAATAGGACTTTGCTTCCACAGTGGAGTGTGCATTGTCCTGTGCTTCAATGGGTTTGGCAAGTGATTTTCTTTTTCTTTTTTTTTTTTTAATTATAGCTTTTTATTGACAAAACATATGGATGGGTAATTTTTTAACATTGACTCTTTTGTTCTAACTTTTCCTCTTCTTCCTTCCACCACCTCCCCTAGATGTCAGGTAAATATGTTAAATATGTTAAAGTATATATATATATATATATATATATATATATATATATATACACACACATATATGTATATATATGCTTATTTATACAATTATCTTGCTGCATAAGAAAAATTGGATTTAGAAAAAAGCTAAAAATAATCTGAGAAGAAAAAGAAAAGTGCAAGCAAAAAATAACAAAGAGTAAAAATGCTATGTTGTGGTCCACACTCATTCCCCATGTATTCTTTTGCTGGATGTAGCTGGTTCTGTTCGTTACTGATCAATTGGAACTGATTTGGGTCTTCTCATTGTTGAAGAGAGTCATGTCCATCAGAACTGGTCATCATATAGTATTGTTGAAATTTATAATGATCTCCTGGTTCTGCCCATTTCACTTAGCATCAGTTCATGTAAGTCCTCCGAGGCCTCTCTGTATTCATCCTGCTGGTCATTTCTTACAAAACAATAATATTCCATAACATTCATATACCACAATTTATGCAGCCACTTTCCAATTGGTGGGCATCCATTCAATTTCTAGTTTCTAACCACTACAAAAAGGGCTGCCACAAACATTTTTGCACATACAGGTCCTTTTCCCTTTTTTAATATCTCTTTGGGATATAAGCCCAGTAGTAACACTGGTGGATCAAAGGGTATGCATAGTTTGATAACTTTTTGAGTATAGTTCCAAATTGCTCTCCAGAATGGTCGGATTCGTTCACAACTTCACCAACAATGTATCAGTGTTCCAGTTTTCCCACTTCCCCTCCAACATTCATCATTATCTTTTCCTGTCATCTTAGTCAATCTGAGAGGTATGTAGTGGTATCTCAGAGTTGTCTTAATTTTGTATTTCTGTGATCAATAATGACTTGGAACATTTTTTCATATGAGTAGAAATAGTTTCAATTTCTTCATCTGAAAATTGTCTGTTCCTATCCTTTGACCATTTATCAATTAGAAAATGACCTGATTTTTTTTTTATAAATTAGAGACAATCCTCCATATATTTTGGAGATGAGACCTTTATCAGAATCTTTAATTGTAAAAATGTTTGCCCAGTTTATTGGTTCCCTTCTAATCTTGTCTGCATTCGTTTTGTTTGTACAAAAGCTTTTTAACTTAACATAATCAAATTTTCTATTTTGTGATCAATAATGATCTCTAGTTCTTTTTTGGTCACAAATTCCTTCCTCCTCCACAAGTCTGAGAGGTAAACTATCCTATGTTCTTCTAATTTACTTTTAATCTCATTCTTTATGCCTAGATCATGAACCCATTTTGATCTTATCTGGATGTATGATGTTAAGTGTGGGTCAATGTCTAGTTTCTGGCAAATGATTTTCAGATGTCCTTCTGGAACTTGAAAATTTTCCAGGAAAGTTTTTCCAAGGTGGTCTGATGTAAAGAGGTATTTACTATTCTCTTGGCCAATAATCTAGTCTATGAGTGAACATAAATTCTCTTTTCTATCCTGAAAGTGTAACTAATAATTGGAGCTCCTGATATAGCATTCCCCTGAATAAATAACATAAGTTTCTGGCTGCTCCCACCATTACTTCTTCTACTTCTGGCATCTTCAACAGTTGAAGCAGGTGCTGGAACAGAGTGAATAGTTTACCCACCTCAAGCAGGTAATCTCACCTGCTAGATGATGTGCAAATGAGGTGGTGTGAGAATAGAGAGGAAGAAATGCTCTAAGAGCCATGGGATACCTTTGGCTGGTGGCAGGCTTGGTGAAAGAATTTGCAAATCCCAATGAATGCAGGCACAAAGTTTATGGCAGAGAATGGGATTTAATTGCACTAAGAAGCCAGTTTGCTAGGAAGACAGACTTCTTATTGAGAAAGGAATATAGCAAAAGTGGGTTACACTGAGAAGAAAATATTTTCAGCTCTGGGCAAAGGCCTGTTTTGCAGTCTGTGAAGACAGGTTGACCAACCCTTGATTATATCAGGTAAGTCGTGGCCTGGGGTTGGGGAGCAGTTTGAGCCACTCAATGGAAGACTATTGACTTTGAGATCTCCAATTGAATGAGTTCACTTAATTGGGAGTTTGAGCCACTGGGAACGGTTTGGGGGGATTTAATCTTCAATTCAATAGAGGGTGGTGATTATGTCCCTGACCAAGATCTCCAATTAAATGAGATTATTTAAGGTGTTTCCATTATGGAAAGAAGAGTGTGCCCCTTCCATGGGAGATCTTGAGACTGCAAATAATCCTTTTCTCATGTATTAAAGGGGATGCAATTCCAGGGCCCCCCAAAGGTTAAAGGGAAAACAATTTATATTATAATGAGGTTCTCCACTCCACTGTGGCTACAAGCTCTAATGTGATAGTGTTTCACCCCACTACAAAGCTCCTATCCAAGAATACATCCCAAATCCCAGTGTGGGAAAAGCAATGAAATCCTGCCTCAGTGATAGCAACAATATCTCTATAATCTCTTTGTGATCAGTTGTTTTACCCTCTTCCTATCTGTATATTGAGAATTTGAGAAAGACTGTCACTGCTGAATCAGTTGCTCCTGAGGCCTACTCCTGGTTTGGTGCTCTATTGTGATTTGCTCCGCACTAGGTTCTACTATCACCACAGGTCTTTCCTGACCACCTTCTAAGTTTTCTATGCTGGAAAATTGTTCCATTCCATTTTTTGGTGAGTTCTGTCACTCTGGGATTTGTGTAGAGTCATTATTTAAAATTATTCTGAGGGGTTTGAAGAGGTTTTTCTGCCTTTACTCTGCCATCTTGACTCTATCACAAACCCTTGTCTCTTTCTTACTATTTGATCCAATACAAGCTATGTCACATCTCAGAGCTTCTGTTTCCTCATTTATAAAATGGGTATAAAGAATGGTTTGACTCAAGGGGGTAATAAGAGAAAAATACCTTTTGAACTTTAAAGGATAGTGTAATATTAGAGATAAAAGTTAAATATTTGAAGACAGTTATGATTCTACCCATTCCCACCCTCATACACTTTTTTTTTTTTTTTTTGCTTTTTTTGGCTAAGGCAATTGGGGTTGAGTGACTTGCCCAGGGTCACACAGCTAGGAAAGTGTTAAAAGTGTCTGAGACCAGATTTGAAATCAGCTCCTCCAGACTTTGCTGCTCTATCCACTGCTTCACCTAGCCACCCCACTTCATACATTTTTTTAAAATACATCAGACAAAACATTCCAATTCCCTCTGCCAGTCTTTACATTCTCCCTCTGTGCTCTTCAATAGTCGGTGAAATAAATGTTCTGATTATTTCTTGGCAGTACCAGGATTGTGACTACTTATTGATTTCTTGTTTCATTTTTTCAGGGTTCCATTATACATCATAATCTTCTTAATCTTCTCAGCCATTAATTGTAGAGGGCAGAACTTTGGAGAAGTATATTGAAAAAAAATATACTTGAAGCAAGTTTTTAACTCAGTGGAATTGATGAGACAATGGTTATCCAGTTTACATATACTTAGTACTTAGCATGGTGATATAAATAGTTCTACAATTGATGTAATTGTAATAGGGTATTTAAACTGAGGACAAAGTTAGCCACAGACATTCTATCTTTGACTATCCTCATGGTGGCTCTCCTGGCGCCTGCTCTATGGCAGAACTGGAATAAACTGGGACAATCAATCAGACTGTGAGTCAGACTGCTAGAAGAGACTGTGGAGCAGACTGGTTTAGACTAGAAGACTGAAGGAGACAATAAAGACTTTGGACTTTTTTCCTAACTGTTCTAGTGGTGATTATTCTGCTGAGACCAAGGCTGGTCCCAAAGCTCTCCAGAAAACTAGTCCCAGGCATTACAATTAATCATAATTTTTGTATTGGAAGGAGGTAATTGAAAATAAATTATGCATGTCTATCACCCACACTTCAATCCCGCAGTCTTCAAATAAGAAAAGGTACTAGTCTAATATAGTAGTATTAAAGAGGGAACATTTAGAAATAGATTCACAATGCAGCCATTATTTAGAACAACATGGCCAAGAGAAGTGAGGAGTGAGAGATAGAGAAAACTTCTGGTGTGTTAGGATGGGAGAAACATTAGATCATCTCAGAGGCAATCAAGGTTGTTGTTACTATTCTTGCATGCTGATAGCAAGGTGGAATCTGCTACAACCAGGTCATAGAGAAAAATATCACAAGAGAAAACTGAAGAGAGCAGGACTTAAGTAATAATTAGTGAAAATCACATCAAGCCTGCAAATGGACATCCAAATATGTTCCCTTTTTTTTTAAAATCCTCCCATGACTTGGAGTTGTGGGTGGATTGGAACTTTTCCCCTGTCTACTGGGGAAGGTGGGAAGATTTCCAGGACATGATTTGGCTAATTGCTTCACAAAATAATTTCAAAAAAGTTTCTTTTTTAATGCAAAGTGTGTGTTGTCTATATGAATATAAATATAGAGGCTTGGTCTTACTAAGATTATTTGTTTTAGAGACAAAAGTAGGGATAATCAAGCATTCTTCTATTTTCATATTTTAATGGTATTTCATTCTATTTTTAGTACCCCTAAATCAAAAAAAAGTTCAAATGCCTTCTATTCCAATGTGAATTTAGGTCAGTAAAAAGACAAAGTAGACTAAGACTATGGAAGAGTTAAATTCTTTAGGCTAGATAATGGGTGGGTGGAATCTGAAGTTTTTCAGGCAGTGGACACTAGTGTTCTGTGTTCACTTAAATGAGATAACTTAGTAGGTACCTTAAGAAGGGAGGAAACAATCATTAATTAAGTATCTATTATGTACCAGCATTATGTTAAGTGCTTTACAAATGTGATGTAATTTGAATCCTGTGGATAAGTAATACTATTATTATCCCTACTTCACAGTTGAGGAAATTGAGGCTGAAGTTAAGTGACTTGTCTAATGTCACACAGCTAAGATTCTCAAGTTTTTCTTAGTTAGATCAGGTTCTATAGATTATATAACCTAGATACACTGACTGCTGGTGGACAAAGGACATTTTTCACACTTCCTTTGTGACAAATTAATTAACTCATTAAAATGGTAAATCATAACTCTATTGACTTAAAACTGCTATTGCTACTATAGTACTTCATTACCTAGGATAAATAGGCACATCCTAATTACATACATATTAGTTCCTACTTAAAGATCAGAAAGTTCATTGATTCATTTGAATATTAATCTGATTTCTCCCTTCATCAGATTTGAATAATTTTGGCTTTATTTCCATTTTGGTAGGAATACATGTGAGAGCAGGATAAAGTTCATAGCACTATTGCTCAACAATAACAACAAAAAAAAAACTTTTGAATCTGAGAAGGCATTAAGGGTTTTCTAAAGCTTTTGTTTTAACAAACAAGTTTCTATCTAGAACTTGCATCTTGAAATACATATTTCCCATCTGGAAGTGTCCTTTAGTTATCCAAAGTAATATTGTAGACAGATGGCCTGTATTTAATATAGTACTTTATACAATCCATCCTGGGGAAATTAAGGCTAAAGAGTTTTATCAGCCTTATCAGCCCTAAAGAGACTTCATTTCCCAGAAGAAGTCAGGGTTTTCCAGGATACATCTCAATAAAAACTGATCTTTGAATTTTTTAAACCTACTTTAGGAAACTACTTATTTAAATACTTCAAGCTCTATAATTTCATCAACATTGGGGACTTTACCTGCCAACAGAGATTGTAATTCTGTTATATCTTAGTCAACCAGTATCCAATATTGCTATAGATTTTTTTTTTAAGTTATCGCTGTGTGATCAATCTTGTAATCAGTCTCCTCAAACTTTGTTAGACTTGCTCTTGAATATAAACAGACATATTATCTTGCACCAGGGCTATATTTTTTCAGTTATAGAAGGTGTGGTATTAAGTGTATTCCACGTACATAGTCTTTGGGAGCATATTATCTCCTCTATGGAAGAAAAAAGCTTAAGAGTATGTGGAGAGTTAAGGGGAAAAATATATTAACAACACTTAACCAGAATATATTGAGTACCTACAGACATTGTGCTAGTCAATGTGGGAGATACAAAGCAATATGAACAAAATTATTGGCCTTAAAAGCTTGCAATCTAGTGACAAAATGCTTTTTATGACATCTTGAATTATTCCAAATATGTTCTATTATGTTGATTATATTTTGCTTTCTCATTTCAGCAGTTTTAACTTTAAAATTAAATTAGAGAGGGATTCATAATGTAGCCATTATTTATTATATCACGAGTAAAAAGAATAGGAAACTGAGGAATGGTAAGAGAAAAGTTCAAGTGGGCACAGTGGGAGAAACATTAGGCCATTCCAAGGTAGTTCCAAGGTTCTTGTTGCTATTCTTGTTTGCAACTAGGCTATCACTGAAGAGAACAAGACACAAGTAATAATTTATAAAAATCTTATCTAACAGGTAAATGGACATCCAAATATTCTTTTTATTTAAAGATTTAAAATTTATTCTCTTCATAATAACTCTGGAGCATCTATGACACAAATAAGATTGTCTCATTGTTTAAGATGATGTAAGTGAAATTCAGAGATTAAATGATCTCTTCAGCAATAATTCTAATAAGAGTCAGAGTCAGATGTTGAAATAGCTGCATGATAGTGTGAATAGGATAACAAATTGGAATAAAAAAGACCCAGGTTCAAATCCTAACTTAGAAACTTACTATTTATATAATTTTGGAAAAGTCACTTAACATCTTAGAGCCTTAATTTTTCTCAATTTTAAAAAGAAGGGTTGTGTTGGAAGGTTTATGAGGTACCTTGCAACTCTAAAGATATAACTTCTAGATTTCATGGAAGACTCTAGTTTAATTCCTACTTTAGATACTTATTATTTGTAGTATTCTGGGTAATTCATTTAACTTTCCTTAGGCTCAGCTTCCTTATTTGTACAATGAGGAGAATAATAATATTTACTTGCTGTTTTGAATATTAAATAATAATATACTTTCAAAGTATTTTATAAACTCTAAAATATTACATAAATTCTAGTTCTTTTAAAAATTTTATTCTTGATTCTACATGCCTATGATTTCAAATGCATCCCTCTTCCCATTACCCCACAAAACCTCTCAGAACATGTTCCTTATGCCCAAGAAATAGATATTTTGTATTATTTTATAAATCTATTAAAAATCCTTCCCTTTTGCTTGCTTGTGATGTGGATGTGGCTCTGAGTTCTTGAAGCTTATAGCAATAGAGAACGATTGTTTCAAGCTGAAAAGTATGGAGCTAGAAAGAGCACCAGTCCTCTAAACATTAGTCTAGATAAATTTGGAATGACATGTTTTCAGTATTGCTGAGGTTTTGGATACCATTACTCATGAAGATCTTCTAATCTGAAGAATTGCAGTCTACATTGATGTTTAGAGTATAAGCATTGAAAAGTATGTATATACTTCAAATTGTTTTTATTCAATGAAGCAAAAAAAAAAATTCTTCTCTTTTATTTTCTAATATGAGGTTTTACTTTTTGAGTACAAAGACTTTATCTCTTAATACTCACACTTCTTTTTCAATGAATTCAACTAATTCCTAGTTATTTAATTAAATTATTCCAAGTCCTGAACTCTAAAAGGATTTACTATTTGTCTGGGATTCTAAGCTGCTCACAGTAATTACAATGCACTTAATAAGATGTCATATTTGTCATTGCAAAGAAAATACTGTAGATTGCCTGATTGTGGACTGGGCAATGCTTAGTAGGGCTGCCCATCAGGAGGATAAGGGGGGTTGGGATATATTTTGGAAATTTGAAGCTGCCAAATAGCTAGTGGCTAATTACAATACACTGACTCATAGGACAGTTAAGAAGAAATGGACTGACTGTTATTTTATTGTATATTCAGTCTTCTGAATGGTACAACAATATCTGACAAGTGGAATGGAAGTCAAATAAATGGCTGGCTCCTGAACATATACATAGACTATTGACATTATCTGAATAAATACAGGGGGAAAAGCATATCCACAATTCCAATAAAAATGATTTAAGTATCATAATGGATGTGTTAGGCCTTTCTGGGACCTAGCAAAGGATATCATCTAAGTCAACTTTAAAAAAAATTTCTATTTTATACTTAATTAGTTCTCTCCAATTCACAACAATCAGGTTACTTTAACAAAATAAAGGAAACAAAGTCAGTTTGTATTCATTCTACTAATATATGCATATTATATTCATGTGTACATGTAACAGGTTTATATTCATATTACATATATATGTTATTTAAGACAAAAAAGCATTTACAATTATTTCTTTAAATAACCTAGTTGATAGATATTATCTTCTCCTTAGAAGGTTTTCTAGATATGAATTCAAATCTTGCCATTGAAAAACACTTTCTGTGACGTGATCAAGTTACTTGGCTTCTACTCTTCTGTTTCCCAACTGAAAAATGAGAAAATTGGATTAGATAGCTTGAAAAGTGCCTTCCAAATTCAAATCTGTTTAATCTTATTGTATCTAGAAAAATCACTTAAATTTTCAGTGGTTCCCTAAGGTCAAAATGTTGATCTTGATGGAAATGGGAGTTTTCTTAGTGGAAAGTTGTTTGTTTGTTTGTTTGTTTGTTTGTTTTTTTAACCAATGAAATCACAGGTCTAGAAAAAAGATTCAATGATGTTTTCCTTTTAATAGATTTTTCCTATCACCAACTACAATTTCCTATGCTTTCCTTTCCCACATTATAGAGAAGCTATGTTTATGATGTGTTAATGTTCTTATTATCATTTTTCTTCCTTCTTATATAAACTATCTTATATGACCTCTTGACAACAACATTTATTTTTTCTCAACTAGAACCCCTGGATTACTATAAATACTGCTCATGTGTCTGCCATAAAGGGTCTTCTTTTTTACTTGTTGGCATTTGCCTCTTCATGTGGGATAGAATCAGAAACTATTAAACAGAAAAACTGTGAAAAACAGACTGGAACAGATTGGAAAGCATTTAAATACAGTGCGAATGAACTAATTATAAACCCAGTTATGTAGGGCAGCTACAGGTGCCAGCTGAGATCCTTAAAGATATTTTCTTGGGTCTATCTTTGTCCATTAGCATTAGCTTAGTTTCCCTCATGCATTTTAACTTATGCTAGGAATGCTAATGATAGCAAAGCAAATGTATGCTGAGAATATGCAGGAATATTGATTATTTATCTACAAAGTTTAGCAGACTTTCTATGCACATTCTAGACTGTGGACTAGGAGGCACAAGTAATATACCACTTTTTATTTTTTGCTATTAAATTATATCTGATGCTTCGTTAACATATTTAGGATTTTCTTGGCAAAGATACAAGTATGGTTTCCCAGAAAATGTCTTCAACAGAAGTTAGATTTTGAGATAATTTTGAAGGAAGTCAAGAAAATGAAAATTCAAAAAAGTAGATTAAAATTGGCAAAAAAAAAAAAAATACAATAGAAGGAAAATGGGGAGGAAGAAGGAAAGGGAAAATGAAGGAGACATGAAAGGAGGAAGAACAGAGTGGAAGAGAAAAGGTACCAGAGAAAGAAAAAAGGAAGAGAAGGAAGGAAGAAAAAGTAGGAAAGATGAAAAGAAGGGAGAAAAGAGGGAAAAAAGGAATGGAAATAAGGAAGAAGAAATTTGGAACAAAGATTTAAAGGCCTGAGCTTTACACTGGTGGTAGTTGGGTTATTTACAAAAAATGTCACACATTGACTTCCTTGCTCTTTAACATTTCTACCAAAGATTTTCTTTGAGAATTCCTGTTTCTACAACTCTTACCAAAAGTTGGAAGATAAAAATATTTAGATCCATCCTAATTATCCAATTTATCTTCAAGTAAAAGCATCTCAAAGTAAGGCATTTTATTATTGCACTGGAATTCCAGTTCTTTACATCATATCAACCTCTTTTGCTACTTGTCAAAACTCACAGTTAGAGATTATAACAAGTTGTCAATGAGAGAATTATGATCCAAAGCAGTGTGCATTTTGACTTAGAAATGCCAACTAGAAACCAGAAGATTCTAGTAACTAAAGTTGGGTAGTTCAAAGATCATTTAACAACAAATCTGCCATAGTAATAGAAATTCAAAATAGAAGTCCAATATCTGTGCTTAAGCTTAACAAGATTATGAACTGGAAATTTAAAAACTAGAATTCAATAAACTCAGAAAATGAACCATTTGTATGTCACTTTTAGTGACAGAAATTTTCACTCAAGATTCTTGTGATTGTTATTCCTTTGTGTGTGTGTGTGTGTGTGTGTGTGTGTGTGTGTGTGTGTGTGTGATTCCAATACTGTTAGTGCTTTTAACTGAGCTGGTGGGAGAATTCATGACATATCATTGATTGTAGGCTCTGAGACTTAGAAAATTTTTTAAGACATAAAAAACTATATTGTCTACTTATGTGTTTGTGTTCATGATGTTGTTCTGTATTTGTAAAATAAGAATAATAATATAAAATCTTCAAATTTAAGAGTTGGAAGAAACAATAACAGACATCTACTCAAAAGTACCTTCTGAACATACATGACAAATAATCATTCAGTAGTTGCTAGAATTCATGCTATGAGAGAATTACGCTCTTTCCAAGGATAAGTAAACCATGCAATGTTTGTATGACCCTCATCACTGTAAAATAATTTTTCACATAAAATATAGTTTTCCTCTTTGTAATTTCCTAAGTGATTTTTTCCTGGTCTAGACAAAACAAATATTCCTCTAGACAGTCCATCAAGTACTTGATGAGAGCTTTCTTGATATTCTGATTTTTCCTTTCTGCAGATTAAGTATTACCCTCCTCCCAATCCTCTTATCTAATTGTCATATATCATAAACTGGGAACCCATCACTATCTGGGCTGTCTTTGGATGCTTTCTAACATATCAATATTTTGTGGGGGGAAATGGTCCCTAAAATGGAGCACAATGTGTTCTATTAAATAAGGGAAAACATTGAATGAACACCTCTATTACTGGGAATTTGGAATATTTTTTATGGAACTCAAGATCCATTTTTGGGACATGGGCTATGATATTACCTCGTTGACCCAGATTGACCTTGAAATCAATTAAAATTCACATATTTTTCCAGACAAGATTCTAGCCCATTTTGTATTTGTTTTCTAGTTCAATATAATTTTTTGAACCCAAATGCTAGATTTCACATTTATCATGATTACATTTTATCATATTGTATTCAGCCCGATGATTTAGCCTGTCAAAATAACTACAGGAAGGCTCTGTCATCTGCTATGTTAGCAATCTTGTGTAGTTCTTTGTCTTCTGCAAATCCAATAAGCACATCATCTATGTTAATATGTGAGTCATTGATTAAAAAGAGTTATAAATAAACCAAACAACTAGAAAGAATTCTAGCTAGATCCCTGAATCACAGTAATATAAGTATACTTCCAAAATGACTTTAGGTTAGTGTGGCAATCATCATAGTATTGCTGTGAATATTTCATGAGATAAATGGAAGGGGAAAAACCTAACAGCATTTAATAAGTATTTACTATCTGTCTGGCACTGTTGCATGCACTTAATAAATATTTTCTCATAACGAACAATTAAATGAATGGGTATTATTATTATCATCGTTTTCCCCCTGATGAAACTAAGGCAAGCAGAGGTCAGGTAATTCATTGAGGTTCATACATCTGAATCATGTTCTTTCTGACTTCAGAGACAGATCTCTATCAATTGTTTCATCTAGCTACCTCTGGGGTAATACAAATAATTTTATAAAAGTCAGAATTATATCTGATTTATAAATTACAGTTTTTTAATATTTAAAAATTGGTAATTCATTTCTGGCATGAAAACCCAATACACTCCTAGTGGTGAAAGGCAAATATCAGATGTTGTCATTATCTAGAATATTTCATTCCTGTAAGATATTACAACTCCAAATAATTCTACGTAAAGAAAAAGAATATGTCCTGCTCAGTAACCTTAACAGAATTTAAAAGAACATATGAATAGATAGCATTTTTTCAATTACTTATATTTTCTAAATTTTCAATTACTTGAACAAGATTTAAAAATTCCCTTTTACTTCTAACTCAGCAGTAATCTCCTTTGTATTCTATAATGAGTAAGGACTAGATCTTATATGTGTTTGATATATTTTCATTTAAAAAATAAAATTTTTATCTTCAAGTCTTCTCCCATAAATCTACACATAACTGAAATGTCCAGGAAGATGATTGATTCAATCCATACTCATTAGTCAAATACATTGTCATTTATATTATTAAAATAGCTTAAAAATCTGTTTTTTGCATGAAATACAATAAGGATATGTGTAGATTAAGGATATTATTGCTATTATTATAAATCATTAATTAAATAATTATCATGAACATCAATTTAATTAATAATGACAAATAACATCATTAAATAGTTTATTTTTATTACATTATTAATATGATATAATTTATATTATATACAATTAAATACTATAACAAAATATAAATAAATAAATAATGAGTAATTACTAAGCAACTATTTTTTTTAATGGTGATTGTTATTAGTAGCTAAAGTAATAGTAATCATGGGTGTAATCATAGACACAGTTATAGAAGTAGTCATGGTAATAGTAATATTAATTGTTATAGTAATAAGAGTCATTATCACAGTATTAGTAGTAGTGCTTGTAGTGGTTATCATAGTTACTGTTGTGGTAGTAATCAAAAATAATAATAATAGTCATAGTCATAGTTGTAGTCGTAGTCATAGTCATGGTAGTATCTTTATAATGTGATAGTATAGGGAAACATTCCTGCAATAGGAATGAAAGGCCTTTCTTCAGGTTCAAATTCTTAGCATTTATATGTGTCATACATTTTACTTTATCTCTCTGTACCTCTAGTTTATTACATGTGGAACAAGGTAAGTGAGGGAGATTATATGATTTCTATCATATATTTTTGTGCCAAAATGAATATAATTTCGAGCCATGCAACAATTTTATGATTCTTATAAACTTACCAAATGTGTTTCCATGTATTAATTGTTGCTATCAAATATTATTTTATTCTGAGTGGTGGGGAACCAATTATTAAGTCATGTGTCTCTGAGATCATTTTCTCTCAAAGAATTGATTCAATAACTTCATCTACTAGTAGCCAAGCCTGAGGATAGAAAGAGAAAGACAATAATAAAGAATAAATAAAGGATGACTTTATCTTTTTAATTTTCCCAACAAAAAATTCACATATGCTTTTGCTTTCATACTTATTTATTCATACATTCTAAATATCTTTATTTCATGCCATACATGGTACTACTGAAGTACCTCTTCTTGGTAAAAATATGACATTGCATTCCTGAATGCTATCCCAGCAGAACACAAGTTCTAGAAGGCTCTGTTGTGTTGGAAGGACTTTAGGTCCTCTCACAATAGGAAAAAAAAATTTTTTTCTGAAGATCAATCTACCTAAAGAGAAGCACGTTACCCATGGGTTAACCATCTGTTGAATTTTTTATGGAGTTGATTAATTGGATAATGAGAATATTCCATATCTGGTATTTGGAAAGAAATAAATGGAGATATGATAATAAGAGATTTGAAGTTAGGAGGAAGTAAAAATTCAGAGAAATTAACTCAAGTTTATTTGAAAGAAACAAAGTAAAGTAAAAGAAAAGATGCTGACTTAGGAAATTTTGTATATGTGCTATGGAAAAGGAAGACTTCCAGGTGATGATGGGATCAAGAATATGAAGATTTCTTTATGTTTTAGGGTCTAGTAAAGTGAAGAGAGTTGAGTAGGTGGATTAACTTTAAAAGTAGGTCATTTGAAAAGACAGGAACATGTAAAGTGAAGTACCAATATATAAGGCTAGGTGTTAAAAGTATATGTGAAGGGCATGAATGAGCTACTGACAATGAAAAAGGAAAAAGTTTGACTTTTCCATCAGATTCGACATAGAATCGTATATCTAGATGTAGAGAAACTCAAAGCAGTAGATTAATAAATGACAAAGATAAGGAGATAATCTGGAATTTTGGATTATATTAGCATACTTCATCCAATGAAAAGAAAAAAAATGTTAGTTATTTATGACCAATTTCTCTCAAAGTGAAATTTGTCAATATAGAAGAATGTTTGTGTATATGTGTGTTTGTGTGTCTGTATTTGTGTGTATGCGATCAAAAGATTTTACAAAATGATTACAACTTTAAGCATTACTTTTTATGATAAAGTTTCTAAATTTTGAATTATTGGTTAAATATAAATATTTGGCAAACCACAAAAAGATATATGGAGAAAAAATAAAAAGTGAGTTCCTTATATGTTCAATTTAACTATAGCTCCCCAACTAATTATTATCATAGTGTATGGCTATAATGCTTTCTCTTTAGTAAGCATCTAATTTTTTTTCCTGCATTCATATACAAAACCTATCAATTTAGAGATTAAAGTTTATGGCATTTCACTTTTGTAGCAATAACATAGTTTTAAATGATAATATTTTACTTAAGACAAATTGATTATATGAAAACTCACATTTTTAGATAGCCAAGTGGTTATAAGCTCACATAATCACTGACTTGAGAAGCAACTCAGAGGTCATACCTATATCTATACAATATCATTGGAGCTCTATGGGGGAACAGACTGTCTAGCTAATGTTAAAGACTAAATTCACTTAAGTAAAAGTCCTTTTTTGTGAATATAAATTACTACATTACTACATTCATTACATGAATTAAACTACATTAATGATTTACATATATCCCAAGGTTCAAACTACATATTTATATAATACTCTTTTAAATGGTATATAAGATGATTCAATGATTGAGTGAGGGGTGGAGTTGGCATGAGAACATCAGATGCAAAATATCTTCTTTGCCCATTGCCCCAGTCTGCTCTTCTGAAAAAAAACATTTTTCTAAACTAAATTTATATCTGCTCTTTCCCTCATTATTTTTCTTTCTTTAACACTTATGTATGGCATTTTTTTATTTTGGGTAACACTATATATTTTTTTTAAAAAGATGGTTTTACATGAAATTGAATTCTATTATATACAACATATTATTACTTTTGAATAAATAATAAAATTATCATGTAATTTTTTTTGTTTTTCCCTTTTCCCATTTTTTCTCATTTTTTCCCCTCCTACTATTATTAGACTAAAATGGCTATGTGTTATATTTGTGTGTGTGTATATATATTTATACGCATTATATATATCTTTTTTATATGCACACATGCATATACATATATACATAAAATATATCCACACACATGTATCTACACATGCAATACATATAGTCATGCAGACATATACACATGTGTATGTGTAGATATGAATATGTACATATCTATATATAGATATATATATAGGTATATAGGCATATGTAAAATTATTCTATGCAGGTTTCTATTTATCAGTTCTTTCTCTAGGGGAAACACATACTTCATTATGAGGTTCAAGCTGCTTCCTCTTTCACAATACTAAAAGAGGATAGTATAAGGATTATATCTGAATGCTTGATTGTCTCTCATCAAATGCTACATAAATCTTAAATAAAAGACCCATCCCAAATAATAAATGCATTATTTATCTAAGATGATAGGAAGAAAAAATCATGAGAGTTATACAGATTAACATATACCACATAATCCCTATATTGGAATGTGTTTTCCCACCATGAGTCAGTTATCTCTGTTCAATCAAAATTCCTACGTGAGATTATGGATCTCACTCAAGGTAAAAGTCCCCAAAGTCTCAAAGAATTCAAGTTAGAAATCAGAGACATGTTGATGTACAGATAATCTATATGCCTGCCATTTCCCACAGTGGTTCTGGTCTATCTCTCTTCACTCGTTTTTTATTTTTTTGCAGCAGGAAGCAAAGTGGTTTATCCCTCCCAAACCTCTTATAACAGTTCCTTCCTTCACCTACATTATCATCTTTACCAAGAAAGTCTTATGCAAATTCCTGGTTTGACTCCAGATCTTCCTTTTCAGTTTGCCACCCTGAACCTCACTCTAAAATTGTCCCCAGAAAAATTCAGCTACTTGTTGACTGATATATTTCAGGTCTGCTGTCCCAACTACTGATTGTGGTATTTGTATGTTTGACTTAAAATATTAAGGGATACATATAAGGGATACAATTGTCAGATGACTATTTATTATTTTTTTTCATCCATTAATTTCTTTGTTAATATATTTTACTCCAATTCTTCTTCAAAAATTCCTTATTTGTCATATAGATTACATAATATATACCCTCACTGACCACTAGAAAAATATTGGTGTTGATGTGATAGATTTTTATTTCCTATTATGGAAAAAAAATTACTGTGACCATTAAAAGAACTTTGAAATTTCCTAAAAACAATTCATTCAGATTTCTTCCTTCTGTTCTAAATACTGTCTGTCCCTAGATTTATTATACTGATAGATAAATTCTCTAGAATGTCTGTGGAGGGCTAGAACTCTGGAGAAGCATACTTGAACCAAGCATATTTACAACAAGGTGTTAACTCAGTGGAATTGATGAGATGATGGTTCTCTAGTTCATATATATACTTAGTCCTTAAGATGGTTATGTAAAAGTTCTCTAGTTCACACATACATAGTATGCTGTAAATGATGTAATCATACCAAGGTATTTAAGGGATGAGAGGACTGGAAAAGAGACATTCCATTTTTGACCATCCTCCTAGCGGCTCTCCTGCCTCCTGCACTCCTCCACTAAGATCAAGACTGGACCAGAATAAAGACTTTAGGCTCTATTCTTTTTTTTTTTTTTTAATAACTTTTTATTGTTAGAACCCATGCCAGGGTAATTTTTTACAGCATTATCCCTTGCATTCACTTCTGTTCCGATTTTTCCCTTCCCTCCCTCCACCCCCTCCCCTAGATGGCAAGCAGTCCTTTCCATGTTGAATAGGTTACAGTATATCCTAGATACAATATATGTGTGCAGAACCAAACAGTTTTCTTGTTGCACAGGGAGAATTGAATTCAGAAGTTATAAATAACCCGGGAAGAAAAACAAAAATGCAAGCAGTTTATATTCATTTCCCAGTGTTCTTTCTTTGGGTGTAGCTGCTTCTGTCCATCTTTGATCAATTGAAACTGAATTAGTTCTCTTTATCGAAGAGATCCACTTCCATCAGAATACATCCTCATACAGTATCGTTGTTGAGGTATATAATGATCTCCTGGTTCTGCTCATTTCACTTAGCATCAGTTCATGTAAATCTCTAGGCTCTATTCTTGATCATTCTTGTGGTAATTATCCTGGTGAGACAAAGGCCCATATGAAGAACATCCAGAAAGCTAGCCTGAACATTACAGATGTCCATTCAAACACAACATCATCAGGTCAATAGACATGCTTTATCCACTTCACTTTTACTGTGTAGATGATGGGGATAAATTTTTTTAATTGATTATGACTCTCTTCCATAATGCACTGCATGTTACATGAGGAGTGAGGATTAACAACCTAATTTATCATAAATTTAGTCAGGCAATTGTACACTGTGCTATGATATTAAGTATACTGGAAGGCTTTCTGCTCTCTAATCCCTCTCCTCACAATTATACTATCATTCATTAATTTGTCTTTATCAATACTAGATTGTTATAAGCCTTGATTATTGTGTCAAGTGTATCTAATCTATCACACTGATCCAACACTGCATTTCTTAGTCAGTACCAAAATATTTTGATGACTGCTGCTTTAAAATGTAGTTTTAGGTTTGGTACTACTAAGCCACCATCCATTGTATTTTTTATTAATTCCCTTGATATTTTTTTACCTTTTGTTGAATTTTGTTATTATTTTTTCTAGTTCTATGAAATAATGTTTTGGCAGTTTGATTGATATGACATTGAACAAATAGAACAATTTATGCAGAATTGTCATTTTATTATATTAGCTCAACCTAGCCATGAACAATTTATATTTTTTTCATTTGTTTAGATCTGATTTAACTTGTGTGAAAAGTGTTTTGTAATTGTGTTTATATAGTTCTTGGGTTAGTATTCTCGGGTAGACCCCCAAGTATTTTATTTTGTCTACAGTAACTTTAAATGCAATTTCTCTTTTTATCTCTTGCTGATGGGCTTTGTCAGTAATGTTAATGTGTGAGTTTTCATTACATCCTGCAACTTTGCTAAAGCTGTGAATTGTTTCCAATAGGCTTCTGGATGTTTTTTCTAGTACCATATTTCCCCAATAATAAGACCTATCCCAAAAATAAGCCCTCTCCTTACTGTGTAAGATTCCTCTAAAATAAGCCCTCCCCCGAAAATATGCCCTATTGAGATTGTTACTGTAGTGAAGGTGATCCCCTGCGCTGCATGCTACATTATGGTACCCTCTGTATGCACTGTCCTTCCCTCCACCCACCACCCACCCCCGGGGTGAAATGCACGCCGCACTCCGAGCTGCATCCAATCAGAGCTGCAGTAGTGAGTGCGTCATCCTGTTCTTCCCCAGCGATTTGCTTGCTGGTGCCATTGAGAGCAGTGCCACGGAGGAGAGCTGGTATATAAGCGGGAGTGAGGGGGCATGATGGAGGATAAAAGGGGCATGATGGAGGGTAAAAGGGGCATGATGGAGGATAAAAGGGGAATGATGGAGGATAAAAGAAGAACTCAGGGGGCATGATGGAGGATAAAAGAAGAACTCAGCCAGCACTCACCATGCTAAAGAAATGAAGAACTTCCTTGCAGAGAGGAGAATAGATCAAGTAATGATTCCTGCAGGAATGACTGCCTATCTCCACACCCTTGATATTGCAATAAACAAGCCATTCAAGGACCACTTGCACATGGAAGTCAATGACTACATTGAAAATAGAATGGAAAGAAATCAGCGTGGAAACTTTGTGAAGCCCTGTCTGCAAGAAGTCGTGACTTGAGTGAAGAAGTCATGGGATAAAATTAATGACAGCTGTGTCGCCAAGGCACTACGAGCAGGTTACCTGGACAAGACATGTTCATTTAAAGAGAGCTATATTGCTGGACATGACAGATTGGGTCCACTTCTTCTGAAGGAAATAGAGGCACAAGACATCCAGGACGGAATTCAGGGTATGGACACTTATGATGATGTTGTTGAAGAAGATGACATGATCATTATTGAATAAAGGTACTTTTTTTTCTTCACATTTACCTGTTTATTAAAATTGCTGTCAATGTTCATTAAAATAAGACCTCCCCTGAAAATAAGCCCTCTGGTGTTTTTCTGTCCAAAAAATTAGTAAGACAGTGTCCTATTATTGGGGAAACACGGGTATTCTGTAACTATATCATCATACCATTTGCAAAGAGTTATGGTTTTGTTTCCTCGTCTAATTCCTTAAATTTATGTTTTTTTTAATTTTCTTATTGCTAAAGCCAACATTTCTTCAATGTTGAATAATAGTGATGATAATTAGCTCCCTTGTTTCATCCCTGATCTTATTGGGAATACATCCATCTTCTCTTCATTACAAATAATACTTGCTGTTGCTTTTAGATAAATACTGCTTATTATTTTAAGGAAAGCTTCCCTCATCCCTATGTTCTCTAGTGTTGTTAATCGGAATGGGTGCTGTATTATATGAAAAGAATTATGAAGATTGAATGTAAATCAACACGTTATGTTCACTTTTTTCTGATTTTTTTCTCATAAATGTTCCCTTTTGTACTGATTTTTCTCTCCCAATATGATTCATAAAAATGAGTATTAAAAATTAATACACATGAATAACCAGAAAAAATAAAACAATAAAAACCATCTATAATTTAATGCACCATAGACACTTCAATAACATGTTAAACAAACCAAACTTATCTTTTTCACTAATCTTTCTCTATGAACTCTTTGTAGTTTATTTTGTATGCCCTTAGTTCTCTTAGGAAATCTCTAAAACTAAATTTTGGATAAAGTGTTGACCTGTGTGAGTGAGGGTTGGAGGTAAGATTTCATCACTAAGAGTTCTTTATATACATGTGATCATTAAAAATCTTTATATATATTTAATCATAGATCTAATGCACTCTAACTAAACTTATAACCTAGATTTCTTGCAAGCATCTTGAATCACCCATGGAGGAAGGAAAAACATTTGAAGATCAGGAACCTCTGAATTTTTGCATTTTTATTCCCAGATTGTTAGTTTACCACTTGAAACAAAGTGGGTCCTTAACAGAAACGTTTACTGTTTAACATATAGTAAGTTATCATTATTGCTGTTATTCATTTTAGTCCTTTATATAATATATTTTTTAAATAAAATCATTAATATGTGAGGATTTTACACCTGATTCTTTTGATATTCCACAGATCCCAAGCTGGGCTATACTGAGGCTATCCATCTGTTATTTCTTATTCTCTTTATATGAATAGTTATACTGTGTATTATTTTCCTCTGTTCAAGTCATGTATCTCTACTAAGCTTTAGCATATATTTACATCTCTTTCTCTGTATCAAAAATACTTTCTGAATATGACGTACACTTAAATGTTGGTCAAATTAAAAAGCATGGCATGAATAAAACATCATTTGATTTTATTTTGACAATTATATTGAAGGCTTTTTCAAGATAACTACATGGAAAAGTAGGGGAAATGATCTAATTACTTTATGTTGATGTTAATTGGCATTGTATTAAGTAGTATTTCATATTCTAGATTGCCCTTATTGGTATTTACATACCAATAATTGATTGTATTTATGTAGTTTAAAATAATGAGTTAATCTGCAAGCCTATAAGAAAAAGCCATATAAATATCATAGGGACAAACCACTATTTTCTTTATGAATAGTCATTATTAAAGATAATTAACTACAAGACCTAGTTAATGAAAATAAGGGGAAGAATTTGCTGTTCTTGAAACATTCATTGGAACATAAATATCAAGGGGAGAAAGCCAGAAAAGATGACTTTCTGTATAAATTATCTATACTCAAGAATTGATTGGATCTTAATAATTAAATTGAGAAATAGTGATAAAATATTTGACCCAAAGTCAGAGAACTTGAATTCAAACCTTTATTTTAACAACATCTATGACCTTGGAGAAGTAATGACCTTTTTATTTCTCAGTTTAGTTTTCTTACCTACAAAATGAGGCAATGAATTTGAGGATCTTTTAAAATCTATTTCAATTATAATGATATAATCTGATGAGCCTTAAATTACAAACAGATAGGTCCTGTCTACTGTGAATAATGAAGTGGTTCAATATATTTAAATTCTTATTATTCAAAGAAATTGTGTAAATTATGATGGTTCCAATCCAATGGAAAAATGTAGTGTGGATTAAAATAATATAAATACTTCAAGGGATTTATTATTTATAGTAATTGGAACTTGACTGTATTTCAATTCTTATTTTAATTCTTGTATAAGGACCATAATAAAACTGTGATATTTAAAAATTACTGAATTTTTAAGGTGCATGTGGGTTTCAACTTCAACACCTTATCAAATTTTTCATATTTTATTTGTTCATAAGTAAATTTTGCATTCCACTTATACAAAATTCTTATATATCATCTAGTCTACTATAAACATTTTTAGAGTTCATAGTAATCAATTAAGCTCTCTAGATTTCATTTTTCAGGTTTTACACATTCCTATGTAGAGTTATAAAACTTAATTTTTGAAAACTATGGGGTTTAAATAGCTTAGTCTTTTTTAATTTTTATTAATAATAAACATCTCATTATTTAAAGATTTATTCCTAATGTGAAACATTTTATGAGATTATACTTTACAAAGATAATAAAAAAGATAACATTTAGAAAATCATAAACTTAATTTTATTCTGTTAAAAATGCTATTTACAGAGAATGCAAAATTAATCAGAAATAATAACTGTTCAAATTCTGATTAATATGAATTTACCCTTCCTACTTCTGATAGAAAGTACTCTAAAGTTTCTAGCTTTGCTAGGTCAAACAGTAATTAAAGACCTAGAGAGATGTCTGAGATTGTCCTATTAATTTTACTTTCTGTGATGAATGATGTGGTTTCAATGAAAATATATATGGTGATTTACATTGTACTCTTTTTGTGAGCTATGATTAATCAAATCATCTCAAACTGTGACTATTTAGAACTGAAGGAAAAGAAGTTTCTTATCTGCTAATAATCAAAGATTAGAAAAACAAAGAAGTTTTGTAATGTGGTTTCTCCCAAACAAATAATTTTATACCAAACAAAATTGAATCAAAATCAATTCAATAAGTATTTATTAAAAAGCAAACATTGGCATAACATAATAGAAATGTGAAATTACTAGATCACTTTCTGTTTTCAGAGAACTTTCATTAAACTTGATGTGTGTGTGTGTGTGTGTGTGTGTGTGGTGTATCTAAGAGAGAGAAAAATATTTGAAGATAAATAATACATGGTATCTGCCTTTAAGAAACTTCCAATCAAATAATAATTAGGAGACTTGTACTTATCTAACAAACATGAAAATAAAATGCTAGTGTTGTAAGAAAATTTGGATTAGGAAAAAATGATCTCTTTGAGTGAAACTGTAAAGTTTCAACATAAACATAAACAACAGAAAGAAGGAAAGTGTTATGTTGTGGTCCATACTCAGTTTCCACAGTCCTCTCTCTGGCTTTAATTGGCTTTCTGAAGAGACCCTTTTTGTTGTTGTTTATTTGCATTTTGTTTTCTTTTTCAATCTTGTTTTCCTTCTTTTTTAGAGGGCTGGAACGATTGCAAAGGGCTGGAACTTTGAAAAGGTGTACTTGAATCTAAGACAGCAGAGTACTTAAGTAAGTACCTACTCAATGTGAGATAATGGTTCTATAAATATATATTTAGATGATATGGTGTTCTGATGGCTCTCCCCAGGATTGGCACCTGCTGAAAGTATATTGGTGAGGTAATCATAAGGAAGGATTAGAGGGCTGAGGAAGATAGAGTCTCCTGGCTACAGCTCATTCAGTCAGGAAGACTTCAGGCTCCAGACTCCAGAGTCCAGGATCCATCTTTGAACAAGCCACGGGGCAGCTTGCCTTTCCCTCCTAAAGACCAAGGACTCTGACTGATCCTGAGGCCCTCCAGAGAGCTAGCCTATACACTACATTCTTGTTCTGATTTTTCTTGTGCAGCAAGATAACTGTATAAATATATAACATGTATTGGCTTTAACATATATTTTAACATATTCAACATGTATTGGATTACCTGCTATCTAGGGTAAGGCATGCGGGAAAGAAGGGGAAAATTTAAAACACAAGGTTTTGCTAGGGTCAATGCTAAAAATTACATATATATATATACACACACATTTCGATAACCCTTAGGGCATAGTTCCAAATTGCTCTCCAGAATGGTTGGATAACTTCACAACTCCACCAAAATGTATGTGGCCTAGTTTTCCCACATACCATCCAATATTCATCATTGTCTTTTCCCATCATCTTAGCCAATCTGAAAGATGTATAGTGGTATCTTAGAGTTGTTCTAATTTCCATTATTCTGATCATTAGAGATTTAGAGGATTTTTTCACATGACTAGAAATGGTTTAATTTCTTCATCTGAAAACTGTCTTTTGGGGCAGCTAGGTGGTGCACTGGATAGAGTCCTAAGTAGGCCCTAAGTTCAAATCTGTCCTCAGATACTTAATACTTAGAGCTGTGTCACCCTGGGCAAGTCACTTAACCCCAATTGCCTCACCCCCACAAAAAAAGAAATTAAAAAAAAAGAAAATTGTCTCTTCATATACTTTGACCATTTATCAATTGGAAAATGGCTTGAATTCTTATTGCTTCATTTCTCTATATGTTTTAGAAATGAGGCCTTTATTAGAACTTTTGAATGTAAAAATGTTTATTCCATCCCTGCTAAACTTATCTGTATTAGTTTGGTTTGTATAAAACCTTTTTAACTCAATATAATCAAAATTGTCTGTTTTGTTTTTAATAATGACCTCTAGTGCTTATTTGGTTACAAATTCCTTCTTTCTTCACAAATCTGAGAGTTAAACAATATTCTGTTCCTGTAATTTGTTTATAATTTCACTATGTCTAAATCATAAACCCATTTGAACCTTATCTTGGTATAGTGTGTTAGGTGGGGATCAATGCCTAGTTTCTGCCATACTGGTTTTCAATTTTCTCAGCAGTTTTTTGTCAAATAGTTTTTATCCCAATAGCTGGAGTCTTTGGGTTTATCAAACATAGATTGCTATAGATATTGACTATTTTGCCCTATAGGTAAACCTAACCTATTCCACTGATCTATTAATATATTTTTTTAGCCAGTACCAAATGGTTTTGATGACTGCTACGGTATAATATATTTTTAGATCTGGCACAGCTAGGCCACCTTCTTTTGCATTTTTCATTAATTCCCTTGAAATTCTTGGTCTTTTGTTCTTCTAGATGAATTTTGTTATTATTTTTTCTGCATTTGCAAAATAATTTCTTGGAAGTTTAATAGGTATGGCATTGAATAAGTAAATTAGGTAGTATTATCATTTTATTAAAAACTTGATGTTTTTCCAATTAATTAGATCTGACCTTATTTATGTGGAAAGTGTTTTGTGGTTCTGTCCATATAGTTCCTGACTTTTCTTGGGCAGATAGACTCCCAACTATTTTATATTATTGATAGCTATTTTTAAAAAATAATTTTTTATTGACAGGACCCATGCCAGGGTAAATTTTTACAACATTATCCCTTGCATTCACTTCTGTTCTGATTTTTCCCTTCCCTCCTTCCACCCCCTCCCCCAGATGGCAAGCAGTCCTATACATGTTAAATATATCATAGTATATCCTAGATACAGAAAGTAGAAATAACTCAGGAAGAAAAACAAAAATTCAATTTACATTCATTTCCCAGTGTTCTTTCTTTAGGTGTAGCTGAATCTGTCCATCATTGATCAATTGGAACTGAATTAGATCTTCTCTTTGTCGAAGATATCCACTTCCATCAGAATACATCTTCATACAGTATTGTTGTTGAAGTGTATAATGATCTCCTGGTTCTGCTCATTTCACTCAACATCAGTTCATGTAAGTCTCTCCAGACCTTTCTGAAATCATCCTGCTGGTCATTTCTTACAGAGCAATAATATTCCATAACATTCATATACCACAATTTACCCAGCCATTCTCCAATTGATAGGTATCCATTCATTTTCCAGTTTCTAGCCCCTACAAACAGGGCTGCCACAAACATTTTGGCACATACAGGTCCCTTTCCCTTCTTTAGTATTTCTTTGGGTTATAAGCTCAGTAGTAGCACTGCTGGATCAAAGGGTATGCACAGTTTGATAACTTTTTGGGCATAATTCCAGATTGCTCTCCAGAATGGTTGGAATTGTTCACAACTCCATCAAAAATGCTTCAGTGTCCCAGTTTTCCCTCATCCCCTCCAACATTCATCATTATTTTTTTCCTGTCATCTTAGCCAATCTGACAGGTGTGTAGTGGTATCTCAGAGTTGTCTTAATTTGCATTTCTCTGATCAATAGTGATTTGGAACACTCTTTCATATGGAAATAGTTTCAATTTCATCATCTGAAAATTGTCTGTTCATATCATTTGACCATTTATATTGATAGCTATTTAAATGGAATTTCTCTTTACAGCATTCTTTAGATTAGATTGTTTAGTTTCCGATCAATTTTTGGTATATTTTCTTCTGGTCTTTTATTGCATATAATTTTTATTGTTTCATGTTCTTAAAAATGCATTTATTCTTTCTGCCTTTCTACATTTGATTTTGAGGTTTTTATGTCCTACTATATGGTCAATTTTTGGATAGGTTCTATGTACTGCTGAGAAAACAGTATATTCCTTTCTGTTTTCTAGGATTCTATTTACCTCCTTAACTTCTTTCTTTTCTAGTTTGTGGCTCAATTATCTAGTTTTAGAGAGCAAGGTTGAGAACCCCCACTAGTATAGTTTTGCTGTTTAATTCTTCTTGAAGCTCTCTTAACTTCTCCTCTAGGAATTTGGATTTTATACCACTTGATGCATATATGTTTAGTATTAATATTACTTCATTGTCTATGGCACTTTTATGGAAGATGCAATTTCCTCCCTTATCTCTTTTAAATATATTAATTAAATTAATTAAAATTTTTGCTTTTGATTTATTTCAGATCAGTATTGCTACTCCTGTTTTTTTTTTTTTTAACTTCAGGTAAAGCATAATAAATTCTTCTCTAGCCTTTTACCTTTACTCTTAATGTATCACTCTGCTTTAAATGAGTTTCTTGTAAACAACGCATTGTAGGACTATAGCTTTTAATCCAGTCTGCTATCCACTTCTGTTTTATGAATTCATCCCATTCATATTTACATATAAAATTACTCTATTTCCTTCTATCTTGTTGATCCCCAGTTATATTTTTCTCTTCCCTTTCCTCCTTTCCCTTCTCTCCAATATTTTATCACTGATCTTCCTCATCCTCAAAAAGCCATCCCCTTTTGCAGTGCCCCATTTTTTACAACTTTCCCATTCTACTTTTGTTCTCCCTTTTATAAGCCTTCCCCTTCCTTTTCCCATTTGCTTTCTACTTCCCTATAGGGTGAAACAAGCTTCTTAGTGAAGCTAACTATGTCTGATATTCTCTCTTTGAGTTAAATCTGATGAGAGGAAAATTTGCACAGTACTCATTCTCCTGCCTCTTTCCCTCAATCAATAGGTCTTTTTTTGCCTACTCATAAAATGCGATTTACTCCATTTTAACTTCATTTTCCTCTTTTTCTTTTAGAATCACCATTTCTTCTCTAATTTCTTTATGAAATCCTCACAATAAAATCTAATTATAGTTGCACCCTCTAAGTATACTCATAACAGAAATACAAATCTTAACAGTCAAATATATCACCTTCCCATATAGGGATATAAGTTTTTTTTTTTTTTAATTTTAAAGAAAAGTTATTTTTTTTCTTTCCTTTTTTACCTTTTCATGCTTTTCTTGAGTTATTTATTTGGGGAGCATTTTTTTTATTCAATTCTGGTCTTTTCATCAGAAATAGATGAAATTCATCTGTTTCATTGAATGCCCATCTTTTCCTCTGTAAGATGATACTCAATTTTGCTAGATAATTACTTATTGGCTGCAAAACAAGTTCCTTCACTTCTCTAAATATCAGATTCCATGCCCTTTGATCTCTTGAAATGGAAGCTCCTGAGTCCCAGGCTGTCTTGATAGTGGTTCTTCAATATTTGAATTATTTTCTTCTGGGTGTTTGCAATATTTTCTCCTTGATTTGATAATTCTGAAAATTAGCTACAATGTTCCTTGGGGTTTTTATTTTGGAGTTTCTTTCAGGAGTTGATTGGTGAATTCTTCAATGGCTATTTTGCCCTCTGGTTCTAGGATGTCTAGGCAGTTTTCCTTGATGATTTCTTGAAAAATGATGTCTAAGCTCTTTTAATCATGCTTTTCAGAAAGTCCAATAATACTTACATTATCTCTCCTAGATCTATTTTCCAGGTCAGTTGTTTTTCTCATGAGGTATTTTACATTTTCTTCTTCTTTTTTTCTTTTCTTTTCTTTCTTTCTTTCTTTTTTTTTTCTTTTCTTTTTTTTTTTTTTTTGGTTTTGTTTGATCAGTTCTTAAAGTCTCATTGATTCATTTACTTCCATTTGTTCAATTCTACTATTTAGTGAATTATTTTTTCAATTAGATTTTTTTATCTCCTTTTGCATTTGGCCAATTCAACTTTTATATGTAGTATTTTGTTCATTGCATTTTTTTTCATTTCACAGATTTGTTTTTCAATGAATTGGTTTCTTCTTCAAATCTATTTTGTAAGAAGTTAGAAGGTTTTTCTCCATTCCATCAAATCTATTTTTGATGAATTTCTTCAGATAATTTCTGGTTTTCCTTTTTCATACTCTCTTGCAAAGATTTCATTTCCTTTCCCTATTTTTCTTCTAACTTTCTTTTAAGATCCTTTTAAAATTCTTCCAAGAGAGCCTTGTGAAATGAGCACAAACTCATATCACTGCTTGGGGATTCATCTGGTGTTGTTTTGCCTTTAGGATCCTCAGGGTTTGAGACCTGTTTTTCTATTTCTCCATAAAATCTGTCTATGATGCAAGTTTGTTTTTTCTCATTTTTTAAAGGTTAAAGTCTACTCTTTATTTTATTTTATTTTTTTAAATAACTTTTTATTTACAAGTTATATGGATGGGTAATTTTACAGCATTGACAATTGCCAAACCTTTTGTTCCAATTTTACCCCTCTTTCTTCCCACTCCCTCCCCCAGATGGCAAGTTGACCAATACATGTGAGGTCTACTCTTAAGGCAAAGCATTGACAGCCAATTTTGTTTGCCCTGGAACAAAAAGATATAAATGTGAAATACAATAATAAATCTGTAAAGTAGAAAACAGATCATAATCATTCAAATTTAGGAATCTACACTACTTTCTTGACCATATAAATGACAAACATTTTGAGGAATTAAATGACTATCAAACATGGACACTAATCTGACTTTAGAGAATCAGATAAATAGATGGTTAGAGACATGATGGAGGTGTCTCTCTGGCTAAAACAAAACATTAATAAAATCTCAGTTTCCTTTATTATTCTGTGCATGATTCTACCAAAAAAGAGCTCAAACTTGAAGTAACTATTTTGAGAAATAGTGATTCTAAGTCATGATTGAGAGTGAAAAAAAAAAGAAGTTATTTGCAAAAACTACATAGAAAAGAAAAGAGTTCAAAGGTCTCAGAACATTAGGTAGGAATCCAAATCTGAAAATTCTACAAGATCATTCAACCAGGAGGAATATGAAATTTTAAAACATAAGAAGAAAGATTCCAAATAAGAAAGAAATAATGACCTGCCTAAGGTCAACGATATGGCTATACTGGGTACTAAGTTGTCACTTGAAATAAAAAATAACAAGTTCCAACAATAAAGTGAAGGAATATAATAAAGGATTTTTAAAAAGTGAGGTAGGATCCCTTTAAAAATAGGTATTACTATCATTGGAACTAATGCTTAGGAAAAACCCAAATATTAATGACAAAGATAATATTTTAGTTATTTTTTAATTCTAATCATTTGATTCTTTAAGTACAGATTTGGGCTATAATCTAGAATTAAAATATTTTCCCACTAAACAATGAAGTTGAATTAAATTTTAAAATTAAAGATAGAGGTATGAAACCTTTTTGTTTTTGCCAAGAAGATAAAGGAAGAATAGGGTTCTTTCTTAGCATATGATCATGTGGAACCAATAGACTAGTCAGAAGTATCATAGCTGAAGCACAGTGCCTGGCATTTAGTGAATGCTGAATCAATTTTTATTGGTTAATTAATGGAGGTGACAAAAACAATAAATATTGCCTAAAGAAAGTCAAAGACAGAATGGTAGGGCAAGTACATATTAGACTGCAAATATCTACAGAAACTTCTTTTTAGTACCCACTGCCAAGGTTCTCTGTCCTCATTAAAAGTTTTCTTTACTTTTGTTGTATATCCCAAAATTAGCAAAGTATCTGTTATATACTTGAGTTATTAACAGAGGCCTATTGATTTATTGACTTTAATCCCATTCACCCCAAATGCAGAAAAGTGTTGCCTTTGTGGGAATATTAGAGGAAATCAATTTCCAAGCTGTTCTGGGGTGATAAAGGAAAAATAAAACAACATGATATATATGATGTTCTTACATGTATTCCACAACACATGTGGAAAATATGTCTAACCATTTTTCTTATGCTGAAAAATCTCTAAATTTTTGCAAATAATTGCTTTCTTTAGCATATCTGAAGGAAATATGCTATCTGAAAGTGCTGGATTTAGAACAGCTGTCTTCTAGTAAATGTTTAACAATCAGTTTTCCAAGGGCAAAATGTGCACATGACCTGCCTTGAAGTTTAATCTGCATTATTAAAACTGTATACATCATTTTCTTAAATCTTTAAATCAATACACTAAATTGCTTGCTTTTTTGTTTTTGCAGATTTCTTAAAGGTAAATTTTTATCTTAAAAAATTACTAATCATGTCTTAGAATCTGTTCAGACTGGCTCGTGTATATACTTGGCTTAAAGGGAGGAGTATCTGCAATGAAATCTTATCTCAGACACTACTAGCTGTGAAATCTGGATGTGAATTATTTAATCTTTGTGTAACTAAGAATTATGCCCCAGCACTCATCTATTTGAAGACTGAATACAATCTATCTTTGTATAGGAATTTTTTTCTTGAAAGTTTGAGGCCCTGAGGATGCAACTAATGATCTACATGCATATCTTAAAACCAACACTGGAGTAGAAGATGGATATAAACCACCCAATTTTATACTGTCTTTCTATGCTGAATTCTAAATTAAAGCACATGTAAAGTGATAGGAAATATACAGCTTTATGGCGATTGTATTAAAGGAACAAGAACAGTGGCTTTATTCTCAGTCTATATTGCCATTTTTAAGATCATAGTTCCTGCATTTCAAATGTTTACATAACTAGTGTGCTTACTTTGCATGCTTACATGAATGCTGGCATTCCTCCATATGCAAAGCCCATAGAACATATATGCCTTTTTATTCTCTGTGATTTAGATCTATGTCTTTCAACACTTCTTTTCATAAGGGACATAGAATTCAGAGGGTTCAATGAATGCTGTTTTGATATTTAACATTTATAATAGTAGATTTCAGTGTAGTATTTGGACCCTCTATCTCTGATTTTGTTAACATGACCAGCTGTGACTTCTTTCCATTTCTATTTCTGTATCTATATATACTCAAATCTTGCCTCTGACAACAAAAATGTGATCTTAAACAAGTTCTATCCTGTCACTGTTTTTAGTTTTCTGTAATATGAGGACTAAATGACCTCTGAGATTCTCCTTTCATCTCTAAATCTATGGAAACTCAATTCACTCCACCCACTCAGCTTATATCTTGTCTTAGATTTACAGTTACCCAGAGCAGAGAAAGTGATGTGACTTGCCCAGTCACACAGAAATGGAAGAGATAGTTTTGAACTGAGGTAAAATTCCAAGCCCAGTACTACCCAGAACTCCATGCTTCCTAACTTGATCAATTGATTAAAGTTATATGTATAACAAAATGCATTTTCTTCTCTTTACTGAAGATTTTTTAAATAAGGAAAGTATACTTTGTTAGGCAGTTACTGATTTTAAAACTGGAACTGAGTTCTAAGAATTAACCAGCCATGCAAATGGTCTATCCAATGTTTTATGGAAGACAATACAATAGATCCTTAAGCATCTAAATGCAAAAGAGAAAATGCAACAACATTTAATTTTAATAAAATGGAAGAAAAGAATACAACTCTACTTGCAAACAAAATTACCAAATTAATTTCCTTTTTATGTTTCAAATAACTTTGTAGTTGTAGATAGACACAAATGTAGGATATTCATTTCTAGTTCTATAGATTTCCATAATAATTTTATACTGGAGTTGGTTTAAATACTTACCAAGTGGATGGTTGTACAAAGGCCTATTCATTATCTTTAAATACTTTTAATTTTCCAGGATCATAAAATGTGGACCTTCATAAACTACCCAAATATTTTACCCCCAAATATATGGAAAATATCAGAACTTCAGAGAATAGTGATAAATACTGAACCAATTATAAGTTGGAATCAGAACCTTAATCAATTTGAGAATATTACTTGAATAAACTTAAGCTCCAAACCAACATCTAATCACATACCTAAATATTTTAATGCCTACATAATTATTTTGCTGCAGTTTCATAAATGCAGATTACCTGATTTTGTAATGTTGTAATATGACTTTAAATTTCCAGTTTTTTTGTTATTTAAATTAATCTACCATTATTAGGATTTTTAACTTATGATGGGAAATCCAAGACCCTACAAATGATATATGCTCATATGCAATTCTAGCATAATTAGAAACTAATTGTATGAAAGAAGATTGTATAGGCAGAAACTGCAGTCACATTTATAAAAATTACATACATTTTTGTCCAATTTTTTTCTCATAAAGTCATGAAAAAAGAAGCATTTTTTAAAAATAAAAAAGTAGATTGAGGTGAGGTGATGAGAATTAGTTGAATTTGTTCTAAATTTTCCATCAAGTCTTCATATTATGGCATACAAGCTGTATTGGGCAAAAAAAGAAGTCTGAGTGGAATAAGTACATTGTGGTTTTATGGAAGACAAGACAATAGATCCTTAAGCATAAATACAAAATTTTAAGGTTATAATCTCTAGTACCGTAATTGTAGATTTCTGTGCATATTCTACTCTGGTTGGCAAGAAAACTGTTAATTGTTGATATGTATTGGTAAAGTTGCATTTTCCCTTTTGAGAGAGAGAGAGATTCTATTATCTCCACTAATTGATTCCCTCAGAGGCTCTGGAATCAAGGATCCTGATAGCACTGTTAAATCCAGTAGCAATTCTATTTTAGGCTTTTAGAAGAGAGAGGGTATTGAGATTAGAGTATATATGCATGGCAAATGTGGATATATACCACTTGAGACAAAGGGGAGTCTTAATAGGCTAGAGCTTCATGACCAAGAAAAATAAATAACCTAGCTTTTCAATCAAGCAGCCTTTGAGAAGGAGTCATAAGTATCCCCTTTAATCCATATTATTTTCTGCCTTCCTATGCTGTCATATCATTTTGAAGAGTATCTTTGTTTAGTGGCAAGAGAATTGGACCTAAATTTTTTTAACTCTCACAGCACTTGGCATAGTGCTCTGCACACACCAGATACTTAATATTTATGAAATATGAATTTGTTGAATTCAGTTATGTATTTGTACTAGTAAATATTGTATCAAGACCAATAGTAGGCATACTAAGGGCAGCAATTCTCATCCATTCCAATAAATATTTTATTCTACTATGTGTAGAACATGGCATCAAGCGCTAAAAGCTTTAAAATAATTTAAATCCAATGTTCTTGCTCATGTAAATATAGCACCACAATATCCTTAACTATAAAATTATAAAATGAGGATAATCATAAAAACAGTCTAACCTGGCAAGTTTGTCATGAGAGTCAAATATAAGAAGGCAAATAAGGTGTTTTACAAGTCATAAAGTGCTATATATTGTGCTTTCTTATTGTGAACTACCTGAAGTAAGGAACAGAGATGCAATGTTGAAGTAAAGAAAAGTTAGGTTTCAATACTTCTTTTAACACACTGGTATAAGACTATAGACAAGTCTCACAGTTCTAGGCAACTCTCCAAGACCATACTCTACTGGCTGATCCTGAAATTTCCAAATCTGTAGTATTCTTGAATAAAAATCACTCATCCTCTTCCTTCTCCAGATTTAAGGATAAATTAGACATTACTAGAATTTCAATTCTTTTGCTTTCTATATCTGTGGACATAGGAGAATTGAGGTTAGAAAGCTTGGTTTCCACATGATTTCCAGCTCTATTGTACTAACAGAATTATGAATAGAAAATGCTTAATAAGCAGAAAAAACATTAGCGGCAGCATGATGTATGGTGGGCAAACCACAGATAACAATGTCAAAGATTCCAGGTTCAAATACTACCTTTGGCACTTTGTGTGATCACAGGAAAAGTATGTAACTTTTTATGGGTCCAAGACTTTCCTTATCTTATATTGCTATTGTTAGATTGCTATGCCATGTCTGAGTCTTCATGAACTGATAAACTGTACTACTCATGGGGTTTTCTTGGCAAAGATACCATAGTGATTTGCCATCTCCCTTTACAAGGGAAGCTTGCAAACAGATATTAAGTGATTTGCCCAGAGTAACACAGCTAGCAATGTATTTGTATCAAGTCTTCTTGGCTCTAGCTAGTGCTCTATCCACTGAGCCATCAGGTTGCCTCAAATGTACTCAAATTAAAATGAGTGTTGGAATAGATATCCTAGATCCTATATATATATATATCCCTCTGTAAATTCCTGTAAACTCCTATCTATATGTGAATAGAGAAAAACAACAGGACCTAGAAGTGCTCATAATTGTCCCTGTTATAACAATTGTCATGGCAAAAATTCTAATTCAACAAGTACATATTAAGTGACTATTATATGCAGAGCACAGTACTTGGCTCTAAGATAGAAAATTTAAAGTAAATGTGTTTCTTATTCTTATAAAACTTAAATGTTCTAAAGAATTGACATGAAAACTAAAAACAGAATATTACATGTCAGTGAACTGAAAAACATAAATGTAGTCTAAAGTGGAAATGAGTAGTCTAAAATCTGGCTACTCAGCCTAGCTATTTCTGAAGATTGAAAAGTTAATATTCTTTTGCAGATCTATATGCCATCTTCTGTATCTGTCATACTTTACAAAAAGTGTTTGATTACTGTTCCTGACTATCTAGAACATTTTTTTTAGCATGCTAAGAGATTCCAGGAGTGATACAGACTGGAGAAGAGCAATTGATGAGTTTCAGGAGTAAATCCAACAACCTTCTAATCTAAGGAGATGATATTAAGTTGAGGTATTCAAGGATAAAAAAGGTGCTTTTTTTTTTCCAGTGTGAAGATAAGGCAAAGAAAAGGAAGAAATACCATATTTTCTCTCCTATACTTCAAGTGTCTTTAAAGGATTATACCTAGGCTTAGAAGTCAAGTAATTACTAGGAAGAATCAGTGATGAAAGGATAATTCACATTTTTATTAAATATCAATTGTAATAATTGTGTATTTAAAATCAGCCAGAGTCAGGAATTCAGGTTAAGGGAAAAATCGTCAATCTTTATTGAAGTGAAGAGGTGAATAAGGATTGCGATAGCAATATGGGCAATAAAGATTGCCATAGCAATATGGGCAGCTGCGACAGGAAGCCAACTAACAGAGAGAGATCTGAGCTGAAAGGTCATTGCAATGGCAAAAGCAAGCAGTCTCTCCTTCCCCTTCCTTTTCCACTCCCCTGCCTCCACCCACCAAAATCGTCATTTTCTATACAACACATCAGGACTTGCACAAAAAGTGGGCGGGGGCCATTCTTTCTCCAAGCTTATATATTAATAGAGTATGGTCCAATTACTATTTAGCCTCATGTGCTTGGGACCTCAGTGCATCAACTCATTACAATCAATAAATAGGCTGAACAAGGGATCCTGTCATATATCACTGAACACATGTTCCTGGGACTTATTGTTACAGTTTTCATCTTTAATACCAAGGATTTATTTTAAACAAATGATCTGATTATAAAGCATTTTGCATTTTGATAAAATCATGGAAGACAAAGGGATCAAATTAACTCAATAATTTAATAGAGATTGTAAAGAAATTAGTATGGGCTCAAAAGAGGGAAAATAAAGGATTAAGAAAACTCTCATCCATATGCACATAAAACACATGTGTATGTGTATGTGCTATGTGTAAGTTGGACAAATAATGATGGTGATTAATGATAGTAGTTATAGAAATAGTAATAATGGTAACTAGTATTTGTATACAGTTCTAAAATTTGAAAATTGTTTCAAGTGTTTATAAGTATCTGATTTGGGTATCTAGATGGTGTAGTGGATAGAGTATGAACACACATACACACACACACACCACACCATACCACACCATTTGAAGTTAGGAAGATTCTCAGATTGGCTAAGATGGTAGGAAAAGATAATGTAAATGTTGGAAGGGATGTGGAAAACTGAAACTAATACATTGTTGGTTAAATTATGAACTGATCCAACCATTTTGTAGAGCAATATGGAACTATGCCCAAAGGGCTAACAAAGTGTGCAAACCTTTTGATCCAGCAGTGTCTTTATTGGGTCTATATCCCAAAGAGAGCATAAGCATAAAAAAGGAAAAAGAGCCCACATGTGCAAAAATGTTTGTAGAAGCTCTTTTTATAGTGGCAAGGAACTGAAAACTAATTTGGATGCCCATCAACTGAAGAATGGCTGAATAAGTTATGGTATATGAATATAATAAAATATTATTGTTTTATAAGAACAATCAGGTCAATAGTTTCAGAGAGATCTGGAGAGATTTACATGAACTGATGCTAAATGAAGTGAGCAGAACCAAGATAACATTGTTCAGAGCAACAAGATTATGTGATTATCAATTCTGATGGATGTGGCTCTTTTCAACAAGGAAGTTCCAATGGACTTGTAATAAAGAGAGCCATTTACATCCAGTGAGAGGACTGAAGGGACTGAGTGTAGATCACAATGTAGTATTTTCACTTTTTTGTTGTTGTTGTTTGCTTACTTTTTGTTTTCTTTCTCATTTTTTCCCTTTTTGATCTGATTTTTTGTGTGAAGCACAATTTCATATGTTTAACATATTGAGTATCTAGGTGATATGATTACTTGTAATGTAAGAAAGGAGGTGAGGGACATGGAAGGGAGAAAAACTGGAACACAAGATTTTGCAAGAGTGAATATTGAAAATATCCATACATTTATAGTAATTGAATTTAAAAAATATGATGTAGCATATACAACAAAAAGTTTAAATTAAAAAATTATGTTATGTATTCTATAATAAAAAATGTTAGGAAGACTCATCTTCTTGAATTCAAACTTAACTTCAAACACTTACTAGCTATGTGTCCCTGGGCAAGTCAATTAACTGTATTTGTTTCAGTTAATCATCTGCAAAATGACTAGGACAAGAAAATTGCAAAGTATCTGCCAAGAAAACCCCAAATAAGCTTATAAAGAAGAACAACATCAACGATACCTTCTGGGCCTCACAAATCATTGTTACCACTTTACATATAAGTAAAGGAAACCTGAGAAGTTGGAATTTCTCTATGATCTCATATCTTTTTGGATTCAGATTCAGAATTTGAAATCCTGAATTTAAGGCTAGCTTTCTAACATCTAACAACTGTTAGTAAAGATAGAACTAGATTTGGAATCCGAGGGTCCAGATTCAAATCTTGAGTCTGCTACTTATTACCTGAGTGACCATATTTGTTACTTCCTTTCCCTGAACCTCACATCTCCAATATTTTAAAGAGAAAGCTTGTATAGCATCAAGTATAATTTCCCTGAGAGTAGATGACTTTCATTTTTGTCTCTCTCTTTAGTGCCTAACAGTGCTTGACAGATAGTGGACACAAAATTTATTTTTAGAAAATCAGTCTTTGTGCTGAGTCAGTCTTAGTGATTATTATTATTATTATCATTATTATTATTTTATGTGTGGTAGACTTTCTATATTGTTTATTTATTTAATATTTTCCTCAGATATATTCAAAATATTTTTTACATTTCTTTTTATAATTTTTGAGTTGGAGGTATTCTCCCTTATTCCCATTCAAAATTAAGAAACCACATGTGAAGTTCTACAAAAGTCAAGTTATAAAAGAAAACAGATCTTCAATCCTAATGAAAATAAAAACCCTCTAGAAAAATTAAGTTAAAAAAGAGAGAGATGGAGAAAGAAAGGAGAATGCTTTAGTTTGTGTTTAGACAGTTCCTTCTCTGGGTATGGATAGGATTTTTCATCATAAATTCTTCAGAGTAGTCATGGATGATTGTACTATTGAAAATAGCAAAGTCCTTTACAGCTGGTCATTCCAGATCATTGTTTCTATTTTCCATACAGTAAATTTCACTTTGCTTGAGTTCATGGAGGACTTTCCAGGTTTGTTTGTTTGTTTGTTTTCCTGAGAAAATCTACTCGTTATTTCCCATAGAATGATAACATTCCTTCACAAACATATACAATTATTTATTAAGCCATTCCCTAATTGATGGGCATCCTATCAATTTACTTTTGTTCCCCCCAGAACAAAGCTGCTATGAATATTGTGTGTGTGTGTGTGTGTGTGTGTGTGTGTGTGTGTGTGTGTGTGTGTGTGATTTTCCATTTGTTCTTTGAATTTCTTTTGGCAATTGTGCCTAGTAGTAGTATTGTTTTTTGTTTTTTTTTTTTTTGGTTTTTTTTTTTTTTTAAATTTTTTATTTAATAATTACATTATATTGACACTCATTTCTGTTCCGATTTTTTTTTCCCTCCCTCCCTCCACCCCCTCCCCTAGATGGCAAGCAGTCCTTTATATGTTGGATATGTTGCAGTATATCCTAGATACAATATATGTTTGCAGAACCGAACAGTTCTCTTGTTGCGTAGGGAGAATTGGATTCAGAAGGTATAAATAATCCGGGAAGAAAAACAAAAATGCAGATAGTTCACATTCGTTTCCCAGTGTTCTTTCTTTGGGTGTAGCTGCTTTTGTCCGTCATTTATCAATTGAAACTCAGGTCTCTTTGTCAAAGAAATCCACTTCCATCAAAATATGTCCTCATACAATATCGTTGTCGAAGTGTATAATGATCTCCTGGTTCTGCTCATTTCACTTAGCATCAGTTCATGTAGGTCTCTCCAAGCCTCTCTGTATTCATCCTGCTGGTCATTTCTTACAGAACAATAATATTCCATAACATTCATATACCACAATTTACCCAGCCATTCTCCAATTGATGGGCATCCATTCATTTTCCAGTTTCTAGCCACTACAAACAGGGCTGCTACAAACATTTTGGCACATACAGGTCCCTTTCCCTTCTTTAGTATTTCTTTGGGATATAAGCCCAATAGAAACACTGCTGGATCAAAGGGTATGCACATTTTGATAATTTTTTGGGCATAATTCCAGATTGCTCTCCAGAATGGTTGGATTCGTTCACAACTCCACCAACAATGCATTAGTGTCCCAGTTTTCCCGCATCCCCTCCAACATTCATCATTATTTTTTCCTGTCATCTTAGCCAATCTGACAGGTGTGTAGTGGTATCTCAGAGTTGTCTTAATTTGCATTTCTCTGATCAATAATGATTTGGAACACTCTTTCATATGAGTGGTAATAGTTTCAATCTCATCCTCTGAAAATTGTCTGTTCATATCCTTTGACCATTTATCAATTGGAGAATGGCTTGATTTTTTATAAATTTGAGTCAGTTCTCTATATATTTTGGAAATGAGGCCTTTATCAGAACCTTTAACTGTGAAAATGTTTTCCCAGTTTGTTGCTTCCCTTCTAATCTTGTTTGCATTAGTTTTATTTGTACAAAGGCTTTTTAATTTGATGTAATCGAAATTTTCTATTCTGTGATCAGTAATGGTCTCTAGTTCATCTTTGGTCGCAAATTTCTTTCTCCTCCACAAGTCTGAGAGATAAACTATTCTATGTTCCTCTAATTTATTTATAATCTCGTTCTTTATGCCTAGGTCATAGACCCATTTTGATCTTATCTTGGTATATGGTGTTAAGTGTGGGTCCATGCCTAATTTCTGCCATACTAATTTCCAATTATCCCAGCAGTTTTTATCAAATAATGAATTCTTTTCCCAGAAGTTAGGGGCTTTGGGTTTGTCAAACACTAGATTGCTATAATTGACTATTCTGTCTTGTGAGCCTAGCCTTTTCCACTGATCCACTAATCTATTTCTTAGCCAATACCAAATGGTTTTGGTGACTGCTGCTTTATAATATAATTTTAGATCAGGTACAGCTAGGCCACCTTCATTTGATTTTTTTTTCATTAATTCCCTTGAGATTCTCGACTTTTTATTGTTCCATATGAATTTTGTTGTTATTTTTTCTAGATCAATAAAATATTTTCTTGGAAGTCTGATTGGTATAGCACTAAATAAATAGATTAGTTTAGGGAGTATTGTCATCTTTATTATGTTTGCTCGGCCGATCCAAGAGCACTTAATATTTTTCCAATTATTTAAGTCTGACTTTATTTGTGTGGAGACTTTTTTATAATTTTGCTCATATAATTCCTGACTTTCCTTTGGTAGATAGATTCCCAAATATTTTATGGTATCAACAGTTATTCTGAATGGAATTTCTCTTTGTATCTCTTGCTGTTGGGTTTTGTTGGTGATGTATAAAAATGCTGAGGATTTATGGGGATTTATTTTGTAGCCAGCTACTTTGCTAAAATTATGAATTATTTCCAATAGCTTTTTGGTAGAATCTCTGGGGTTCTCTAGGTATACCATCATATCATCTGCAAAGAGTGATAGTTTGGTTTCCTCATTGCCTACTCTAATTCCTTTTATATCTTTCTCGACTCTTATTGCCGAGGCTAGTGTTTCTAATACGATATTAAATAATAATGGTGATAGTGGGCAACCTTGCTTCACTCCAGATCTTACTGGGAAAGGTTCCAGTTTTTCCCCATTGCATATGATGCTTACTGATGGTTTTAAATATATGCTCCTGACTATTTTAAGGAAAAGTCCATTTATTCCTATGCTCTCAAGTGTTTTTATTAGGAATGGATGTTGGATTTTATCAAATGCTTTTTCTGCATCTATTGAGATGATCATGTGGTTTTTGTTTGTTTGGTTATTGATATAGTCAATTATGCTAATAGTTTTCCTAATATTGAACCAGCCCTGCATTCCTGGTATAAATCCTACTTGGTCATAGTGTATTATCCTGGTGACAATTTTCTGTAATCTTTTTGCTAATATTTTATTTAAGATTTTAGCATCAATATTCATTAGGGAGATTGGTCTATAATTTTCTTTCTCTGTTTTCAGCCTACCTGGTTTAGGTATCAGTACCATATCTGTGTCATAAAAGGAGTTTGGTAGGACTCCTTCAATCCCTATTTTTTCAAATAGTTTATATAACATTGGAGTTAATTGTTCTTTAAATGTTTGGTAGAATTCACATGTAAATCCATCTGGTCCTGGGGATTTTTTCTTAGGGAGTTGATTGATAGTTTGTTCTATTTCTTTTTCTGAGATAGGAGTGTTTAGGATATTTACTTCTTCCTCTGTTAGTTTGGGCAAGCTGTATTTTTGGAGGTATTTTTCTATTTCATTTAAGTTGTCGAATTTATTGGCATAAAGTTGGGCAAAGTAACTCCTAATTATTGCTCTAATTTCCTCTTCGTTAGTGGTGAGTTCTCCCTTTTCATTTTTAAGACTAACAATTTGATTTTCCTCGTTCCTTTTTTTAATCAGATTTACTAAGGGTTTGTCTATTTTGTTGGTTTTTTCATAGAACCAACTCTTAGTTTTATTAATCAATTCAACAGTTTTTTTTTACTTTCAATTTTATTGATCTCACCTTTTACTTTTCGAATTTCAAGTTTAGTGTTTGACTGGGGGTTTTTAATTTGTTCCTTTTCTAGCATTTTTAATTGCAAACCCAATTCATTGACCTTCTCTTTCTCTATTTTATACAAATAGGCCTCTAGAGATATGAAATTTCCCCTTATTACCGCTTTGGCTGCATCCCATACATTTTGGTATGATGTCTCATTATTATCGTTTTCTTGGGTGAAGTTATTAATTATGTCTATGATTTGCTGTTTCACCCAATCATTCTTTAGTATGAGATTATTTAGTTTCCAATTATTTTTGGTCTACTTCCCCCTGCTTTTTTGTTGAATGTAATTTTCATTGCATCGTGGTCTGAAAAGGATGCATTTACTATTTCTGCCTTACTACATTTGAGTTTGAGGTTTTTATGTCCTAATATATGGTCAATTTTTGTATAGGTTCCATGAACTGCTGAAAAGAAAGTGTATTCCTTTCTGTCTCCATTACATTTTCTCCAGAGATCTATCATATCTAACTTTTCTAGTATTCTATTTACCTCTTTGACTTCTTTCTTATTTATTCTGTGGTTTGATTTATCTAATTCTGAGAGTGCAAGGTTAAGATCTCCCACTATTATAGTTTTACTGTCTATTTCTTCTTGCAGCTCTCTTAGTTTCTCTTTTAAGAATTTAGATGCTACCCCACTTGGTGCATATATGTTTAATATAGATAGTGCTTCATTATCCATGCTACCCTTTAGCAAGATATAGTGTCCTTCCTTATCTCTTTTAATTAGGTCAATTTTTGCTTTAGCTTGATCTGAGATCAGGATGGCTACCCCTGCTTTTTTGACTTCACCTGAAGCATAGTAGATTTTGCTCCAACCTTTTACCTTTAACCTGCATGTATCTCCCCGTTTCAGGTGTGTTTCCTGTAAACAACATATTGTAGGATTCTGGCTTTTAATCCATTCTGCTAACCGCTTCCTCTTTATGGGGGAGTTTACCCCGTTCATGTTTATGGTTAGAATGACCAATTCTGTATTACTTGCCATCTTGTTAACCCCGGTTTATGCTTTCCTCCCTTCTTTCCCCTTTCCCCCTCCTTCCAAGTATTAAGCTTGTGAGCACCCCTTGCTTCTCACAGCCCTCCCTTTTTAGTGTCCCTCCCCCCGCCTTAGAGTTCCTCCCCCTATCTTACCCCTTTCCCTCCCAGTTCCCGTATTCCCTTCCGCTTAGCTTATTCCTTCCCTTTCCACTTTTCCCTTCTCACTTTTCAATGAGATGGGAGAAGTTTCACCATAGATTGAATATGTCTTAAGATTTTTCACTTAAAGCCAATTCTGAAGGCAGTAAGATACCCACTATATTCATCCCCCTCCATTCTTTCTCTCAGATATAATAGGTTTCCTATGCCTCTTCATGAGATGTACTACCCCCACTTTACCCTTTTTCTGGTACAATGTCCTTTCCACATCAATTTCTAGAACAAGGTATACATGTATTCTTTATACATCTATATAGTCAAAATATAGTTCCCAAGATTAATCTTTACCTTTTTAGATTTCTCTTGAGTTCTATATTTGTAGATCAAACTTTTTGTTAAGTTCTGGTTTTTTCATCAGAAATAGATGAAATTCGCTTACTTCGTTGAATGTCCATCTTCTTCCCTGGAAAAAGATGCTCATTCTCGCTGGGTAAGTTATTTTTGGTTGCATACCAAGTTCCTTAGCCTTTCAGAATATCATATTCCAGGCCCTTCGATCTTTTAATGTGGATGCTGCCAGATCCTGGGTGATCCTTATTGTGGCTCCTTGATACTTGAATTGGGTTTTTCTAGCCGCTTGCAATATTTTTTCTTTCATCTGAGGGTTCTGGCATTTGGCCACTATATTCCTTGGTCTTTTCATTTTAGGATCCCTTTCAGTGGGTGATCGATGAATCCTTTCAATGTTTATTTTTTCTTCTGTTCCTATGACTTCTGGGCAGTTCTCTTTGATAATTTCCTGGAAGACAGTGTCCAGGCTCTTTTTTTCATCATGTTTTTCTGGGAGTCCAATGATTCTCAGATTGTCTCTCCTGGATCTGTTTTCCAGGTCTGTTGTCTTCCCCAGAAGGTATTTCACATTTTTCTCCATTGTTTGATTTTTTTGGATTTGCTTGACTGATTCTTCTTGTCTCCTCGAGTCATTCAATTCCACTTGTTCAATTCTGATTTTCAGTGAAGTATTCTCTTCACTCACTTTTTTAAAATCTTTTTCTAATTGTACAATTGAGTTCTTTTGTTCTGTGGAATTTTTTTCCATTTCGCCAATTTTGTTTTTTAGAGAGCTGTTTTCTGTTTCCAGTTCACTAATCCTATTTTTCAAGGATTTTACTTCTTTATCCACTCTCTCTTTAACTGACTTCTCCAGGCTCTTTTCCCATTTTTCTTCTAGCTCCCTTGTGAGAGCCTTTTTAATCACTTCTATGAGGTTCATCTGTGCTGAGGAACAGACGATCTCCTCCTTTGGGGATTCACCTGGGGACTGCCTGTTTTTAGTCTCCTCAGGATTTAGAGTCTGCTCTCTATCTGTATAGAAGCTTTCAAGGGTTAAAGTCCTCTTCAGCTTCTTGCTCATTCTGTCTATTAATCAGAGACAAACTACCAAAGAAAAACAGAAAAAACTGGAGTCTTTCTTTGAGGGGGGGCTGGGTGTGTTATCGAGCTTCCTCTACAGACTGCAGGGGGCAGCAGTGAGGCACTAGCAGGACTGTGCTGCGCCTGCGCTCTGAGATCCCAAAGCGTGCTGAGTCACTGAGGGGGGGGAAGGGGGGGGCGGCCAGGTCCTGAGAGACTCCAGCTGTTTGGGGTTGTATTCTTCAGCCCCGGTGTTTTTAGCTTCTCTGCTGGGCTGTTGACTTGCTGCAGGTTCCAAACCTGTAGCGAAGGATCACTCCCCACCCCCTCTCAGCTCTGCTCCCGTGCTCTCACTGCCGCTGCCCTCAGCCTGCACCCGATCTAAAACCGCCACAGCCCTCCAGTAAAGACAGACCTTTCTTGGCGGATCTCAAGGATGGCTTCTCTTGGTAACTATTTGTGGGTTTTTTTCAGTCAAGCATTGATTCAGAGGCTTGTAATGAAGTGGATAGTGAGAGAAAGCGCGGAGCTTATGCAACTGTGAGCCTCCTCTCCGCCATCTTAACCGGAAGTCCCTAGTAGTAGTATTGTTAAGTCAAAGGATATTCATGAATTTATATCTCTTTAGACAGAGATCATATATTTTGATTATTTATCAATTGGGGCATGAGTATTACTTTTTATAAATTTGATTCTGTTCCCTTTATACTTGAGAAATGAGGCATTATCAGAGTAACTTGCTTCAAAATCTTTTTATAATTACTATTGTTAACTCTATTTCTCCCCATTTATTCTCTCTCTCCTTTCATCTTGTCCCTTTTCAGAAGTGTTTTGGTACTAACCACTCCTGTCCCCCAATGTGCCCTGTCTTTTGTCACCTTTCCCCTTTCCCAGATCCAATTTCTTCCTATTTTACTGCAGAGTAAGAAAAAATTCTATATCCATATTGAGTGTATATGCTATTTCCTCTTTAAGCCAGTTCTGATGAGAGTAAGGTTAACTCATCACCCTCTTTCCCTCTATTCTAAAAGCTGTTTTTGTCTTTTTTTTTAAGGCAGATAATTTGAACCATTCCACTTCTCCTTTTCCCTTTCTCCCAGTACATTCCTCTCTCAGCAATTAATTTCATCATTTTTAAAAAAAAGATATTATCCCTTCATATTAATTTCAATCCTGAACTCTCTCTATATACTCCTATTAACTGTCATAATAATGAGAAAATTTTAATGAGTTACAAGTATCATCCTCCCATGTAGGAATGTAAACTGATGAACCTTATTAAATCCCATATGATATCACCTTTCTTATTACCTCTTTATACTTCTCCTTAGTCTTATGTTTGAAAATCAAATTTTCCATCCAGCTCTGGTAATTTCATCATGAATATTAGCAAATCCTCTATTTCATTGAATGACCACCTTTTCCTCTGAAGGATTATACTCACTTTTTCTGGATAGGTGATTCTCGTTTGTAATCCTAACTTCCATTGATCTCTGGAATATCATATTTCAAATTCTCTGGTCCTTTAACTTAGAAGCTGGCAAATCTTTTGTTATCCTTACTGTGGTTCCACTATGTTTGAATTATTTCTTTCTGGATGCTTACAGTATCTTCTTTTTGACCTGGGAGTTCTAAAATTTGGCTATGATATTTCTGGGAGTTTTCATTTTGATATTTATTCCAGAAGTTGATTGGTTGATTCATATAATTTTTATTTTACCCTTTGTTCTTGAATTTCAGATCAGTTTTCCTTGATTATTTCTTTAAAATGGTGTCTAGATTCTTTTTTCTGTCATAATTTTCAGGTAGACCAATAAATTTTAAATTATCTCTTTTGGATCTATTTTCCAAGTCAGTTTTTTTTTTTTTTCCAGTGAGCCATCTCACATTTTTTCTATGTTTTTATTTTTTATTTGGTTTTGCTTTATTGTATCCTGATTTCTCATAAAGTCATTAGCTTCCATTTTCTCAATCCTATTTTTAAAGAACTATTTTCCTTAGTGAGCTTTTTGTACCCTCTTTCCCAGTTGAAAAATGTTGCTTTTTAAGGCATTCTTGTCATTAGTTTTTTGTATTTCCTTTTGCACCACTCTCAATACTTTTTCTATTTTTCTTCTATCTTTCTTACATGATTTTCAAAATCCCTTTTGAGTTCATCCATGTCCTGATTTTTCTTATTTTTCTGGGATGCTTTGGATGTAGGAGCTTTGACTTTGATATCATCTTCTCTCTGTTTTAATCATTCTCATCACTATAATAACTTTCAATGGTCAGAATTTTTTTTTCTGCTTATTTTCCTAGCCTATTACTTGATTTTTAACTCTTTGTTAAAGTAGGGATCTATTTCCAAGGTGGAGGGTGCACTGTTCCCGCTTCAGGAGTTTTATGCAGTTATTTTCAGAGATCCTTCTAGGGACCTGATTACAATACTTCTCTTTTTGGTCCTGGAGATGTTAGCGATGTCCTTGCCCCTCTTAATTGTAGGATCTAGTGTACTAAAGCAACATAGTCCTGCTTTGCTTATGTAGGAGCCAGGGTGGAGGCTAAGGTTATATGGTGTTACTGTGCTAGTACAAACTGCACTGGGCCTACATGCCCAACTCCCATCCTGTTTTCCTAGAACCTCTCTGCTGATTTTCCAAGTTTTTCCTGGTGTTGTTGGGCCATGATGTCCAGAAGTCTCCATCACTGCTGATGATTCAGAGATCCTGTCTTGCTGAAGCTGGGACTGGGACTGGGGCTGGAACTAGAGCCAGGGTTAGGGCTGGGCTAGCATGGCCTGCACTGAGATTGTACCTAGGACTCTGACCCTCGTTCCACAGACCCTTTCTGCTGACCTTTCAAGTCCTCTTTAGTGTCTCTGGGCTGAGTCTAGAAGCCATCAGTACTGCTACTGATTTAGAGGTCCTGCTTAGCTGATTTGAAGACTAGGCCAGGTCCAGAGATATGCTGTCACAGCCTACACCAGGACTGCATGCTGGATTCCCTGGTTAACTCCATTTTAAAACCTTGCTTCAACTCTAATTATATGGCAGCTGCCTATCTATGATAGCAGTGTGTATACATAAGTCCATCTCCTGATAATAGTAACAATGGGGGACTAAGATCCCAATTCCATGTTCTTATAAATTACATGAAACAATCAAAAGCTGAGGCAACATGGACTCCATTTCCTTATTTGAAACTTGGACCAATCAAGATAGTTTTATTGTCATATGGAAATTGCTTACCCTTTCCTATAAAAAAATATATTACAGATTAAATCCTAGTTGTTTTACCTAATACTTTTCTGCCTTATGTTGAATAAAATCCCTATAACTTGCTGAGTTTGCTTCTTTAATCAGGGCAAAGGTACAAACAATTATGTTTTTTTTTTTTTAACTTTATAAACATTTGCCATATTTGATTTGGCTGTTGTTCAAGATGTTTCAACTCTCTGGGCCTGGCAATTGCTGAAACTATGGCAGAGTGGTACCTGAGCAAAATTAGAAATGGATGAGGAATTTTTTGAAGTGACATTCACTATTGTCCCTATGATACTTTTTCTTGTTTTGAGGTTTTTTGTATAAAGTTCAGTTAATTCATTGTTAGAATAGATGGTCTTTATATTTCCTTAAATTGTTTCAGGATTTGTTGTTGTTGCTGCTAACCCTCTGATTACAAGTAGCTGAAGAGAGAGGGATAGATGGACCCAGACATTTTAAGCCCTTCCCTGCAAGGTACAGAAATAAAACAAGATAGATAATGAGCAGACAATATTTATTACATCTGTAAAGAAGGAACAAATTTCTGGTATCTCTCTCTCTTCCTTTTTCTTTTCCTGTTAGTGCTCATCGGAAGTTCTTCCAGAGACTCTGCTTTGAACCATTTACCCTCTACAGTTGTTCTAATTATATCCATCAAATGTGATGCATGTTTAATTGGATTTTAATAGGACTGTAACTCCTTGTTTAGCAGCAAGTTTAACAGGAGTGTAATTTATTGTTGATAAGGTACAGGGCCTCCAGTTCCTCCTACTAAATAAGTATTGGAACTACATTTGAAAGCCAATGTCTCGGGTGATGTTCCTGCTTTGAATGCAGATCTCTATAAATCAAAACTGGTGATTATTTTGTCCATGTTCTGAATAAGTTGGGAACAGACATTAAAGTGTTTAATAGCCCCTGCCTATGAAAAATGTTCTCCAAAAGGTGCAGCATATAATTCTCTCCACATTAATTAGATACAGGGTGTGCAATTTTCATGATAATATTACAGCATCAGGTACATTTCCTGCTGGAGGGGAGTATAAGCCAATGACAAATGAATTCTGTGAAAGCACAAACAAAGCAGCTGACCCAAAGATGCAGTATCCATCAAAAGAAATAACACTGACACGTGAAAAAAGGTGTTGTATTGTTAAGTAGCAGTCTACAGGCATTCAAATCTATTCAATATGGGGTCTTCTCCCCCTCCCCGTATATTCCAGGGGTCTTAGATAATATCCTTGCAGAGAATATAAACAACGGGTACTTAGAAATTTGAATTTAGCAAAACATTTTGTGAGACTCAAACTGAACTATCTTTTCTGCCCTCTCAGCTACCTCAAGTTGACTGGTTTATACCATGTTCAGGATGACAGAAAGATGAGTAGTGAGTAGGTGTTAATCTTTCTTTTTTGGGGAGGGTCCCTGAATATTTGAATAAGAATATAAAGAAAAGCAGCTACACAAAGGAACCACAAGATGGATATAGTTTCAGCAATACAGAGCCTTGTGTCATTTACATGACTGGCACACAGAAAAAAAGCTGCATTTTGGAGTTAGTTAACCTGGATTCAAACCTATATGCATGTTTGGAGCAAGTCCCTTAATCAATAATGATTTATCAAGTTCTTACTGTGTGCCAGGAATTGTGCTAAGCATTGGGGATTCAGAGAAATAACAGCAATAGCAAGAATAATGATAACTTCATTGCAATCAAAATCAGAGCGCTCATAAGACTCTTCTTATTCTCTCTGGGCCTCAGTTTCCTTAGATGTAAAATGGAGCTAGATGCTTAATTTATCTTCTTATACTAATTCTGTGATTCTGAGGCAGCTAGGGGAAATGGTGTATAGAGTATTGGTCCTGGGGCCAGGAAAAACTGAATTCAAACTCACTCTCAGACATTTACTATCTCTATGACAATGAACAAGTCACTTAAACTCTATTTATCTCAGTTTCCTCAAATGTAAAATGGAAGTGATAATAGCACATACCTTTCACATATGTTGTGAGATTCAAATGAGATATTTTTAAGCACATAGCATAGTTCCTGGAAAATAGCAGGGTCTATAAAAATATCTTTCCATTTCCCCATCTATCCCCAGCCAGATGGTCCCACTGAGGAAGAATAATTAATATTATCTTTTCCTTCTTGTTTTTTTTTTTTTTAACCAACATCAGCTTGTATAGAAGGTGAAGAAAATAAAAGCACATTTGAAGGAACCCCAAATTATTTTAGAACCTTCTTTGAATGTTGGGAACCTGATTTTTTTTCCATCTCATATATATATATATATGAGAATTTTGTATTTAGTGTTTTACTATAAATATATATATATATATATATTTATAGTAAAACACTAAATACAAAATTCTTTCTCAACATTTGCCTTATGGATTCTCATTTTAAGATTATAAAGTCATATAAAGAGAGAATAGACAAAATGAACTCTGACACATAAGTATGACTTCTTAAAGGAAAGGACCCAATAAGGAAAAAAATAAATAAATTAGGACCATATTTTTAAAGGAACTAAATTGACATGATGTGTGTATACACACACACACACACACACACACACACACACACATACATACATACATACTGTCATGGACAATTTTCTATGAGTAAAACAATGAAGCATAATAATCAGATTCCTGTCCCATTTAAATTTTTGATGAACAATAATAGCATTGGCATAGTACTTTAAGGTTTGTAATGTGCCTTGAAAAATGAGTTTCTAGTATCTTTACAACAATCCTGAGAGGTACTACCATCCTCACTATACAAATGAGAAAAACAAGGCTTTTATGTAACTGAGGGTAGATTTGAACTTAGGTCTAACTCCTGTATTAGCATGCTATCCACTGGAAGTCTTGAGTTATCAGGTTTGATATATTTCACAGAGCAGTAGCTAAGATTCTAGTCAATTTAGAAAACAGACCAATGTTTCCATGATATTTTTGCTCTATTTGATCATTTCTTTGCCATGCATGTTGGTGTTGAAATCAACAAAGGTGCATCAAGCATTTATCCTACTCCAACCTTGGACTTTTGATCCAGAATTAAGATCATGGAGATCAGAGTTAGAAGAACTAGAACAGACTGAAATCAAAATGAGTGGAATTATTTGACCAAATTTACAAGGATAATAGAAATAAAAGAAAAAAAAAAAGAATTGAGACTTGAACACAGATTCTACACCGCCTTCAATATTTTTTCAACATAGCTCCTCTCGCAACCATCTCCACACAATGTCTAAAATTTTTCTCCTGCAACACTGGATGCATTTGGTACTTATGAGAGCTTTAATATAATGTTGTATTTCTATAAGTTTTATATAGTGCTTCAGTTTTGCAATATACTTCACACATTTTACATATTTTATCCTTTTGGATGCTCACAACCTTTGTGAAGTAGTTTCTTTCATCCCCATTTTAGAGATGAAGAAATGGAAGTGGAGAGAAACTGAACAATTTTCCTGCAGTCATACAGACAGCAAGTATGTGAGGCACTTGGGTCTTTCTCACCAAAAGTCCTATGCTCAATCCTAGCTGCCTATAATAATAGATATCATACAGACCAGAAAGACAGGAGAAGTAACATGAGCCTTGGGAATATACTTTGATTAAGAAGAACTATGTGTTTTGGAAATAGGGAGAGTTTCTTTTCTTGATTGGGAAAATAAATATAAATATATGTGTACATGGATGTATTTTGTACACATATACATATATATAGACATATTTTGGATGATTGTACACATATATACAGATATATACATATAACATATTACAGCATCAGGTGTATGTGTGTATAAATGGACATATAAGAACATGTTTATATATATACATACACATATCTGTCTGGATATATGTTTATAAATATATATCCATAGATGTAATGAGTTGATGCACTGAGATCCAAGCACTTAAGTCTAATTACCAATTGGATAATACTTTATTAGTATATGCTTGCTTGGAGAAAGAATAGCCCTGCCCACTATTCTGCAGGCTTGATCTGTTGGATAGAAGATTGGGTGGAGGATTTGGAGGGTGGGGTGAGAAAGCCAGAGTCACTCCTGGTGAATTTGTGATGCGATTCCTCTCACTTCTTATCGCCAATCCATTTATGTCCAAAAAGAATAAAGAACAAGGAGTTTTATTTATCCTGACTCCGCCTGATTCTAAAGTATCCAGGGTGCTAACATGGTCATCACATTTGGCTCCCATTGTGGAACCAAGGACCCTACTTTCACTGAAGAAGTCTCTGATGACCAGGAAATTAGGTGAGTATTTTAATAAACAAATAGGGAACTTATTTTGTTAAGAGCTAAACTAGTAACCTCTTCTGGCTGAAATGGAGATGTTAGGAAAAGATTCTCCTCCATCCCCAACCCCACCCCCACCCCAAAGGGCTCTATAGAAAGCATGCTTAATTTGATCAAGGGACAAGGCTTAATTATAACTTGGGAACAGATCGCTAGACTCTTGGGTACATTACAACGCACATGCCCTTAGTTCTTAGAGGAAGAAGAAATTTTGCCAGACAATTGGAAATTGGTGGGACAACAGCTTTGTGAATACTACAATGATAAAGGTCCTCCTTCAGTTTCCATTGAAGCATTCTATGTATACAACATAATACAGTTGGCCTTAAAGAATCCTGCAAGTTATAGAAAAAAGAAAACTTCTAGGAATGGCCAGATGAGGAAGTCTGAGGAAACAGAGGAAGACTATAAACAGATTAATGACCATATCCCCACAGGTCATGGAGATTTAAGTGAGGTTCAGGGGTGTGGTGACTTTACATTTCACTAGGCAGCTTCAACCCTGCCTACAGAGCAGATAATTGACCCTCCCCCATCAACTCCACCTTCTGGGATGGAGGGAGGAGGAGTAGTGGGAGGGGCAGTGACACCACCAGCATCTCCCCTGCAGCAATCACCCGCTCCTATAAGTAGATTACAAAAGGCACTACTCAAAACCACTGAGGATGGAAAGGATATAGGTGATTTAAAACTACAAAGTTATTCTATGATTCAACAGTTTAACACTTCAGGTCAAGAAAGTAGAAGATACATTCCATTTGATCTAGAAATCCTCAAAGACCTGAAAAAGGCTTGCATTTTTTATGGGGCTACATCAGCTTATATCAAGATATTATTACAAAATTTGGCTTATGAAATCTTAACCCCTAGTGACTGGAAATCTATAGCAAGAGTATACTTAGAACCTGGAAAAAAACTTGTTGTGGCTTTCTGAATATAGTGAGTTCTGTAGGATACAAGCCCAACAAAATAGTCAAAGTGGAGTTCATATTTTAATCACCTGTGACCAACTAACAGGGGTAGGTTTTTATGCAGACATCTCAGTACAGATTAATTACTCCATAGCAGCATGTGAGTAAATTGCTGATGCTGTTATCAAAGCATGGGCTTTTCACCACAATAAGCACGATAAGGGTGAAGCCTTCACAAAAATAACACAAGGGCCAAATGAACCCTTTGCTGATTTTGTGGGATGTCTGCAGACAGCTGTCATAGGAACTAATGATGCAAATACTGTAACAGACATCTTGATAAGGTAACTTGCTAAAGAAAATGCTAATGAAGTTTGTAGAAGAATTATACTAGGACTATGCAAGGATGCTCCTTTAGAGGAGATCATAAGACACTGTGCCATAATGGGTACAAATGTCTTTTATAGCCAGCAATGATGCAGACTTCCCAAGGTTCAAACATGGGAAAACAGGGTCTCTTCTGGCAAGGGACTCCCAGGGATACTCCTCAATATTTTCAATGTGATAAAGTAGGGCATCTGAAAGCTCAATGTTGACATAGAGACAGAGTGAGAAAACAAGGTGGGAGAACAAGACTGAATACCCCATGTCCAAAATATAACAGAGGCTTTCATTGGGTCTCAGAATGTAGACTGATTCAAGGAAAAGGGATGAGGAGCCCAGCTCCAGAACCCCAGGAAAAAAACACTTGGGGCATGATGGCAGCCAATGCTACACCCAAAGAGTTCTTAGAAGTCCAGTACTAAGACATGACCATCAGCCAGGAAGCCATCTTATGGGAGAAAGGAATTACAAATGGGGAGAATAAAATTGTATGCAGCTGGGACAACTGAGATACCCCTGGAGAAGTGAAATCTGTTCCTCTCCAGCCTATGGATCCCTTGCCTCCAGGCACAGTAGGCCTGCCTATTTCACCTCCTGAGAGTACATAGAAAACAGTATCCATCCATACACTGATGTAAAAAAATAGGGAATGTGTAGATAATATCCCAGTCACTAATATAGGTAGACAATGTGTAACTTATCACCCAGGAGAAGTAGTAGCATCAGGTTTACTCATACAGATTCCTAATAAGCAATCTGGTGATAGTTGCCCAGATTCTGACTCCAAGCAACAAAATCCAGGAATATACTGGACAGCAGCTGTGACAGCTGACCAACCTATGCTCATATATATAAATCTCTCTCTCTATATATATATAAATTGACTCTATCTATATAAATGGAATATCATTAGAAGGATTGGTAGACACAGGTGCAGATCATACAGTCATTAGAGGTGCCAACTGGCCCAGTCACTGATTAAAGATTAAGGCAGACACCTACATGTCTGGCATAGGAGGATCAATAACAACTGAAGTTAGTGCTGCCCCTCTGAGATAGACTTTTGAAGGCAAAACAGGAGTTTTTACTCCCTTTATAGTTGAAAAATCCCCATCAATCTGTGGGGAAGAGACGTTTTACAACAATTAGGGTTAAAAATAAGTACTTTGGTTTGTTAGGCAGGGCTGCTGTTGAAGGCCTGCCAACACTTTCACCTGTTCCTATCCAATGGAAAACTGATACACCAGTGTGGATTGAACAGTGGCCCTTAGGTAGCGATAAAATTCAGGACTTATCTAATAAGGCCTGACCTTGGGCCGTGGACCCAACTTGACCAAGGACACTTATAACCTTCTCTAAGTCCTTGGAATTCCCCAATGTTTGTTGTAAAAAAAAAAAAAAATCTGGAGAATGGAGGAAAATGACCGATTTAAGAAAGGTAAATGAACACATGGAAACTATGGGAACTCTTCAGCCTTGAATTCCATCTCCTACTCAATTGCCTAGAGAATGGCCTCTTTGGATTATAGACATTAAGGACTGTTTCTATTCTATCCCTCTAGATAAGGAGGGTATGAAAAGATTTGCCTTTTCAGTGCCCAGCATTAATTTAGCTGAGCCTATGAATGGACAGTTTTGCCACAGGGAATGAAAAACAGCCCTACTATGTGTCAAATGTATATTGCTGCTGTTCTTACTCCAGTAAGAAAAGCATTTCCAAAAGTAATGTTATTATATTACATGAATGATATATTGGGATGTACTTGAGGAACAAATGTTAGAAGCATGTCTATAAAGACCATAGAAACACTAAGGAACTACTAATTGTACATAGCTCCAGAAAAAATTTAAAGACATGCTCCTTTTCAATATTTAGGATATGAAGTATACCCTAATGTGCTTACAGTACAAAAACTGTCCTTAAGAACAGAGAAGCTAAACACCTTAAATAACTTTCAGAAATTTATAGGAGATATCCAATGGATGCTACCAATGTTAGGCTTGAGTACCTATCAATTGCAACCATTATATGACATTTTAAGGGGAGACAGTGCTTTAAATTCACCACAACAGCTTACAAAAGAAGCTCAAAAGGCTTTGAGAGAAGTTGAACTGGCTTTATCCAACGTGGTTGAAAAAGTCACTCAAAAACCATTGGAAATATCAGTTTTTGCTACACAAGAGGCACCCACAACAGTCCTTCATCAAGGAGACAGTGTGATAGAGTGGGTAACCCTCCTGGCACAACCAGAAAAAAGCCTTACTCCTTACCCAGTGCTTGTGGCTAGAATTTTATTAAAAGCCATTAAGCTAGCAGTACAATTATTTGGGACAAGACCTGACAAGATATACACCTTTTATATGAATACACAAATTAATGAGTACTGTGAAACCATCCCAAATTGGCAAATTTTATTAGCCATGGCTCCAAATTTTACACATGGGTCTTCATTAAAGATAACCAGATTATTACATAATTGGTGATGGATTCTTGAAGAAAAGGTTTCTAAAGTTCCTCTTAAAGGACCAACTATCTTTACAGATAAATCCAAACATAATATTTGTGCTGTATATTCTTGTGATTTAACTATAAAGAGAGTAGTCAGAACTCCTTTTCAGTCCACTCAGCAGAATGAATTATATGCAATCATTCTAGCTCTTACTTATTATCCAGGAGAGATAAATATAATATCTGATTTGGTCTATTCAGTAGGTGGGATACAAAGAATTGCCACAGCCCAAATAAAATATATAGCCTCTAATATATATCAGCTCTTTAAGAAACTTCAAGAGCAAGTGAGAAAGCATCCAGGTTAGGTTTTTTTTTTTTTTTTTTTTTTGCATTTCCACTCTCATAGTGGACTTCCAGGTCCTATTTTTCATGGTAATTCAAAGGCAGATAGCCTTCTAACTATGTTGGTCAATACTCCTTTATTTCAAGAAGTCCAGGAATCTCATTCTAAATCTCATCAGGCTGCTTGAGCTTTATGTTTACAATTTGGAATAACAAGACAGGAAGCTAGGAGCATAGTAAAAGACTGTACAGCCTGTCTTCCTTTCCACTCTCCTACACTGCCTTCAGGGAAGAACCTCATGGTCTGAAACCCAATGAAATCTGGCAAATGGATGTGATCCATTATAACTCTTTTGGTTGCCTGTCTTTTATCCATGTTGTGGTAGACACCTTTTCAGGATTCACTTTTGCAATACCAGCAGCAAAAGAGACAGCCCGAGTGGTCACTGAATTCTTTATCCAAACATTTGCAATTATGGGTGTGCCACAAGCCATAAAAACAGACAATGGACCTGCATATACTTCTAAACATTTTGCACACTTTTGTGCACAGTATCAGATTTTACACACCACTAGCATACCTTTGAATCCTCAAGGACAGGCAATAGTAGAGAGGAGAAACAGAGACATTAAGACGCTGCTCCAAAAACAAAAGAAAGGGAGAGCCACAGGTAACCCTAGAGAACTTCTAAATCTAGCCCTTTATACTATTAGCTTCTTGATTTTTGACAAAGATGTACTGGCTCTGGCAGACAGGTTTTATAACCCATCGGAAGGGCAGTGTCCAGGATGAGCAGCTCCACTATCTTTTGATATTCACCAGGTGATGTGGAGAGACCCAGAAAGTGGTGAATGGAAAGGACCAGATAGGCTAACTGCTTGGGGGATAAGGTTTGCTTGTATCTCTTCAGGTAGAAAAGGAATCAGATGGGTGCCAACGAGCCGTTTTCACCTTATCACACAGAGAGATGGAGCAGACCCTTGGAACGAAGGAGAAGATCCATGAGATATTGGGTGTTTCTGTTGCTAACTGTACCCACCATTGAAAGAGCATGGCAGTTATGGTGTTTGACTCATGGACATCAAAAATTGTTGGACTTCAAAACCCTCAGAAATCATTGGATTCTCTGAGACATGATAAGACTGTTGTATGACTTGAAGCCCTCAGGAATTATTGGATTTTCTGAGAAATGATAAGACTGTTGCAGCACTTCAAAATTTGCTGGAATTGTTGGATTCCCTAACACATAAAAAGACTTTTGCAGGACTTCAAAAACTTGGGGAGATCATTGTATTCCCTGACATGTGAAGCCATGGACAATAGATTGGTTTTGGACTATCTCTTGGTTGTTGAAGAAGGCATATGTGTGACTGTTGTTTACATACTCTCCTTCTAGGACTTCTGGAAATCTTTTACAACACCATGTTGATTTATATTGTTTGTTATATCACTACTTGCATGCACAATTCATGTTTGTTACATCACATCAAGCCTGCACTGACTGGGGAGAGTCATCACTAATAGCCTGTGCATTATTGCCATGTCCTTGTGTAATACCTCCCATGCTAATGGGTTTGTGCATACCTGTCTCTAATCAGACCCTTCAGCCCAGAGACCCGCTAGCAACCCCCACTTCCCTTTGGTGCTTTTCATCTCCCTTTCTGAGAAGTCAAGGAGGGTGTGATCATCTCCCCTTGGGGGCTCTCACCTCTTTGAGAGGTCAGGGATGGCATGACCACCTGTGTTCTAAAACAAAAGAAAGCGGGAGATGTAATGGGCTGAAACCTGAGTTGATGCACTGAGATCAGAGCACTTAAGGCTAATTGCCAATTGGACAATACTCTATTAGTACATACATGGAGAAAGAACGGCCCTGCCCACTACTCTGCAGGCTTGATCTGTTGGATAGGATATTGGATGGAGGATTTGCAGGATGGGGTGAGAAAGCCAGAGTCACTCCTGGTGGATTCATGTTGTGATTCCTCTCACTTCATATCACCATTCCATTCATGTCCAAAAAGAATAAAGATCAAGGACTTTTGTTTATCCTGACTCTGGCTGATTCTAAAGTATCCAGGGTGATAATGCGATCATCACACATAGATATATATGTTTTATATATGTAAACACTTTTATTTTTCTCCCCCAGAAAACATTTCTCTACTACTAAAAGTTAAATTACATAATAATTCAAGTAAGAATTTAATATATGCTTGTACATAATATATTATATGTGTGTGCACATATACATGAATTTGTATTCTTGCAAGATTTTGCATTAGAAGATTGAGATTACACACACACACACACACACACACACACACACACACATACACACACACACACACACACACACACAAACTTTGCCCCCTCAGATAGGTGCAGTAAGTTACAAAACAAAATCGATCAATTGACAATTATTAAATCCATACTTCATGCAATGTATTGGTGATACCAAAATAGTTACAAAGATAACACTTACCCTCCAGAATCTTTCAGGATAAGGAGGGGAGACAACATGTGAATGAATATATAAGGAGACAGAAACAGAGATAAATAATATGTGTTTGCAAGCACACATTGTGTATGCACATGAAGCAAGTTTTTATAAATGACACATAGAAATTAATTGAAAGAGGAAAAACCATGGGAATTGATTCGTTAGGGAAGGTTTCCTAAAGATGGTGATTATTTTCATTTGGACTTAGAGGACAATAACAAATGAATAATCCGAGGGGAAGAGAAAAAGTGTTCTAGAGAGGGGAATATTAAGAGAAAATGACAGGAACTGAGTGAATTGTTTGTAGAATAGTGGAAACAACAGTTATAGGTCCTGAGGGAGCTCCTCCCTGACTGTGGGGGTGTTCTTGGAGGATCTAGATCTTAAGTCAGGGTTTTAACAAATTGGTGGAAATGCAAGAGATTAAAGGGAAGAAAGTAAAAAAGCATGCCCAGGGACACAGAATAGAAAAGTTTGATTAAAGCACAGAGTATATATACAGAAATAATTTGAAATGGGATGGAGAAAGGTGAATTCAGTTTGTGTTGGTCCTTGAATAAAGAAATGGAGTTAAAATTTGGCTTGTTAGGCAATAGGGATTTTTAAAAATATATTTTATTTTAAAAAAACAGTAAGAAAAAAAGAAAATCAGAAAAGGAATAAAAAATAAATAAAGCAAAACAAAAGAGAACATTGTCATGTGCCCAGCAGAACATCAGAGAGGAATCAAAATGTATAACAACAAATTACAAGATCAAGAAAAAAATATATATGCATATATAGTATTAGAATAAATTATATTTATGAATGTTTATTTTTTCTTCATTTCCTTGTAAATGTTTCCTTGGTTCTCTGCTGTGCACTTTATTTACTTTATTCTTTTTTCCCCCTTTCATCCCCTCCTCACCACCCCCAAGCAAGTTGCAGTTAAGAAAAGATATATTTATGTATACATATGTGTATATAGATATATACACATACATAATATATATGTATTATATATATATATACATATATATATGTGTGTGTATATATATATATATACACACACACAAAGACACACATATCTTTTCTATTCCTGCTGACTTTTTAATTAAATTCTATTCTATAACTTGCCTTGCTATTCCTTAATCTCTCTCTACCCAAGGATCCCTCCCTTGTCTTCTTTCCTCACCATTTGCTTCTCCATCTAACCATCCCTTTTCCCTTATTTCTTTATAGATTCGGAGGGTGCTATACTTTTCATTGTATATATGTAGTGTTGCCTATTGAATCCATTCCAGATGTGAATACCTTTTCAGAGCTATAAGTATTCCTCTCCCCAATGCCTCTGTGTCTATTTTTTCTCTTCCTCATTTGTATAACATGATTACTATTTTTACCTTAACTCTGCCAATCTTTCTTTTGAACTACCCTATTGTTGCTGTGAATCTTAAACATATAATATATGTTTCTCATGTAAAAAATAAAAAAATATGTCTATATTTAAAAAGTTTGCCCATGTTAAGCTCCTTTAAAATGATTTTTGATAATTTTTTTTCTATATTAAGTTTTCTGTTAAGTTTGAGTTTGGTTGATAATAACTCCTAAAAATCTGCAAGTTTATTGAAGGTCCATTTATTCTCATTCAAAATTGTAGAAAATATAATTTTACTGGATATGCTATATTTGGCCATAGGCCTAGTTATTTTGATCGTTGGTAGCAATGATTCCAGCGCCTGTGATCTTTTATTGTAGCTGCTGATAAATCTAGTAAAAATATAATTGTAGCTGCAGCATATTTGAAATATTTTTCTTGTTTCTTTACATTTTTTTCTTTGATCTAAGAGGTTTTGAAATTTGGTGATTATATTTTTGTTTGTTTTCCCCAAAAGAAAACACCCAGGTGGTGATTGGTGGGTTTTTTCTATTTCTACTTTTCTCTCATGTTGTATCATGCCACAAAAATTTTCTTGGATTGTTTCATGCATTATTGTGTCAAGGTTCTCTTTTTGGTCATAACTTTCTGGCAGTATAATTTCCTTTTATTTTCTCTTCTTGAACTGTTTTCTAGATCTGTTGTTTTTCTTATAAGATGATTCACCTCCTGTTCTATTTTGTTATTTCTGGTCTCTCATGGCTTCATTGACTTCCCCTTGCCAAATGATAATTTTCAAAAAACATTTTCATCTTTGAGACTCTGTATCTCCTTTTCTAATTGGTTAACTTTTTTTATAATCTTTTTTTGAATGGTCTTTATTTTATTTTATTTTTGGTTTTCCTCAATGTTTCTCATTTGATTTTTAAATTCTTTATTGAATTATTTTACAAATTCTCTCTGGGGCAGGGACACATTTCATGTTACTCTTTGGAGTAGATTTTTTTTTTTTTTATTAAAGTGTCCTCCTCTGAAAATGAACTCTGGTCTTCCCGGTTTCCACAATATGTTTCCATGATGAGGTTCTTCTTTGTCAATTCATTTTTAATGGGATGTATTTGTAAGCATCTTGAATCATGGGGAGGAATGGTGCCTCAACTTTCTTTAGTTCTCCACTCTGACTAGGACCTCAAATTATTGACTTCACCTTCCTGCAAGTGCCCACAGACAACTGCACAGTTGCTAGTTTCATTTTGCTCAGGGCTGTACCTCAGCAATACAACTGGGCCTGACTTTTGCAAACAACCAGAGGTTTACTCAGTCAGCCCCAAAGCAAAGTCTTGCTCTGTGGGTCCTGCAATCATACCCAACTTACCTGAGGGGTCCCCACCTGCTGCTTCCAACAAACTAGCCCAGAGAGTTTAGTACTTCATATAGGTTAATCCCCAGCCTGGGGTCTTTCTTCTTATCTTCTCAAATTGTATCAGGAGGACCTCACTTTTGTCTCAAGCCTTCTTGATTTGTTTGCCCTGAGGCATAAATGTATTCTATTTGTTGGGGGAAATGGGGAGAGCTGACTCCCCAGCTCCCACAGACCTTTTTTTTTTCTTTTTCTTTCTTTTTATTTGTTTTTGTTTTTAAAGGAGAAAGTGACATAGCCACATTGGGCCTGGGAGAAAGGACATAAATAGATTTCTTTAAAACTAAAATAATAATAGCAGTACATTTTGACACAAATTCTTACGTTTATTGAGAAATCAAAGAAAAAGAATTATCTTAAAAAATTTTAGAAATCAGTGAATATATAATGAACATTATCTTAGGGGAAAAAAAGTTAAGTTTTTGAAGCCTAATGATGCACTATTCCAAAATACATAAACAGCACTTATGTGAAAAAATAGGAATCATTACTTTTTAAGTCAAAAATAGAAATCATCACTTTGCTGAGATTTCTCAGTACAATTGGAATGTTATAGAGTAATTGCTATATCTATTGTCAGGTGTGCAGGAAAAGAGACATTTTTAGAAATATTGATAGAACATAATGAAACATAAGAACAATATGGTCCTGACAGCAGTTTTCAAAACTCAATGTAACTGAATGATTTTGTTTGACCAAATTAAAAGTGACTTACCTAAGTTCAGTTATCCTTTTTATCTTCCAGCCAAACTGGTTGACAACCAACTCCATCAACAACATTTTCATGTCTCTTCTGAATATATTCTACTCTCTAGCTTTATGGAAAACTGTTCTCTCTTGTGTCTGCGACTTGTTTAATCATTCCTTCTTGGTGTCTTTTGCTGGGTTTTCACCCATCTTACATATCTCCTTTATTCTCTACTTAGTACAACTGTCACCCTGATGGGATCCCTTATTACTTCAAAAACAAAATTCTCTTTTGGTTGGTTGTCCTGTCTTAAGGCTTTTCCTATTCCCATCCATCTGCAAGTTGTCAAAGTAATTTTCCTAAGGTCTGACCATGTCATCTTTCACACACATACACATATACTTAATAAACCAAAGTGATTCCATGCTATCTTCAGGATAATGTACAAAATTCTGTTTTTATCTTCCCACACATTTTATACCTTTCTCTCCACACATTAAATGACTCAGTAGATAGAATATTGATCCTGGAGTCAGAAAGACATATGTTCAAGTTTTTCCCCAGATACTTTTTAGCTATATGAACCTAACTTTCTTCATCTGTAAAACAGGAATTATAATAACAGCTACTTCCCAGAATTGTTGTGAGGATCAAATGTCATAATAAATGTAAGTACTAGTTGGTGCAGTGGGGTAACTAGGTAGCGCAGTGAATGGAATACCCTGCCTTGAAGTCAGGAAGACAAACTTTTTTGAGTTCAAATTTGTCATCAGACATTTACTAGCTGTATGATGCTGGGCAAATTCTAATTCTGTTTGCCAATGTTACTAACCTGTAAAATGAGTTGGAGAAGGAAATGGCAAATCATTACAGTCTCTTTCCTGAGAAAACCTGAATGAGATTCCAAGAGTCAGATATGACTGAAAATGATCCCAACAATATCACTTAGCACTGTGCTGGGCACTGGGTTAGCACTATATAAATGTTTATCATTATCATCATTTTTATTATAATCCACTAACACTGTTTCTTGCTATATATACTCTATCTCTGAGTTTGACTATTTCCCCCTCAGCACCCCTGCCTAGAAGATATTCCTTCTTCACCAATGACTACTGTTTCCCTGGCTAAATTCAAATGCTGCTTTTTAGAGGATGTCTTTTCAAAGTTTTCATTGATGGCCAATGTCTTCTGTCTGTTGTCTATAATTGTGTTCCATTTTCACTATGCATATTACATATATATATATATATATATATATATATATATATATATATATACAGGGATTTTAATATGGGTTCACCCATTACAACATAGAATCCTTGAGAGAATGGAGATCATTTTTACCTTTTATTGTGCAATGTCTGGCAAATAATAAAAACTTAGTAAATGTTTGCTGATTAACTCTCCCTTTCCTTCTTCTTGCTGTTTTTTATGCCTGAATTCCTTCCTTTCCCTTCTTCATCTATTGAATCTCTACCCAATGAAAATGTCTTATTTGTAGTCCAAGTCAAGTGCTCTCTTCTTCAAAAAGTATTGTCCATTTTCTTCTACAGAACATATATAGCATTTTTCTTTACAACTATCTAATATATTTATCATCTAAGATTTTGGATTACATAGTGAACTGTGTTTCCAATTTATCCTTCCATTAAATTGTAGGACAGTACTCTGCATACAGTAGGTGATTCAAAATTATTCTTCAGATTCATATTGTTGTGTAGATGTTATGTGGTGGGGTGAGGAAAAGGTATTTATCCTGCCAGTTTACTGTAAGAGCCGAAAAATTACAAAAAACAAGCAAACATTCACAACAGTCAGTTATAGAATACCTTAGCATGTATATCTTACATAAATTAAAAGCTAAAAAACACAAATATCCACATCAATAAAACATGTTTTTAAATGTAAAAAATAAAGTATAGAAAGATACACAGAATACTTTTGTTATCATCTTATTAAATATCTGTAGAGAAATTTATGCATATATAAATCTCCATGTTTTAATTATATGTGGAAATATTTTATATGTGTGCTTTATGTGCATATTTAATACTTTAAATATTAAGCCAACTCTTAAGAGTTCATAATTTCTTATGTATTTTTTCATGTTCTTTTTATATTGAAATTTCTGTTTGTTGATGAAGTTCATGAACAAAATAAAAATATAAGGTAGAGTTCCCAACTTCAAAGTCTTTTGCAACCATATAGAAGTGAAATAACATAGACCCTGCAATATGAAGCAGCAATGTACAAATGCACATACAAAAAGAAGTTTAAGGTTAGTTGTATATAAGCAAGCAGCATGACTTAAGGGACAGCAGAATTCATTAATCCCTTTGAGTAGCCTCTACTTTCTCAATGAGATTCTTGATTTGCATTCGGGAATTATCTTCAAACCGCCCTTATTTTTTTTTAAACAATAGCTTTTCATTTTCAAAATATATGTAAAGATAGCTCTCCACATTCATCGCAAAATCTTGTGCTCCAAATTTCTCCCCTTCCCTACTCCCCCACCTCTTAGTCACAGACAACAAGTAATCCAATATATGTTAAACATATGCAATTCTTTATACATATTTCTACTGTTATTTTGCTGCAAAAGAAAAATCAGATTACAAAGGGAAAAAGTTAAAAAGAAAACAAAAAGCCATCAAACAACAACAAAAAAGATGAAAATACAATGTTGTGATTCACATTCAGTTGTCAATCCTCTCTTTGGATGCAGATGGCTCTCTCCATCACAAGACCATTGGAACTAGCCTGAATCACCTCACTATTGAAAAGAGACATCCATCAGAATTGATCACTGAACTGTTACTGTTGTGCTGTGTACAATGTTCTCTTGTTTCTACTCACTTCAATTAGTTTCAATTTAAGTAAATCTTTCTAGTCCTTTCTGAAATCAGAGGATAATATATTTAAATCTATAAAAATGATATACAGAACTGCAAAGGAAGCTATTATATTGAAATATAAGTATCAAATACATATATATATATTATATATAGACACACACATATATATTTCAAATTAAAAATGCCTTTATTAGATTCTGACATCCCTTCCAACTAAAGAAATATGACAATGAATAAGAAGAAATGTAATTAGAGAAAAAGGAAGGGAGCATTTTGATCATGGGGTTATTATATTTAGAGGTCAGAGTGATTCACTTCAATAATCTAGGCCAGATTTGGTTCATATTAGTGGTTAAGTTTTCATACTGAAATTAAATGTTACACTTATAGATAATCTAGCAGTTATCATAAGGAAGTTTACTTATTCAAAACAAGAAAAGGTTATTCAGCAAGGATATAGCATTTATACTGCTGGCTACAGCTTTCCAGTCTTTCCTTAATTCATGGTGACTTTTAATCAGAAGTCTGAATCTTCTGAGTATGGTTTCTAAGATCTTTTCTTAATAAAGAAAAAGAAAAAAAATGAAGAAGGGAAACTCTGTGTTAAACCTAGGAGAAAAGTTTGGGGAAAGGAGGAATCTTTAATTTCTCCTAAATGCTACATTATTTTTTTAGTCCTCTGGAGCACCTGAGGGTTTTTTTTTTTTTAAATACCTCTAAGGACAAACTATCTTGACTATTAAGTTATATTGTTCTTCCCATTATTAAGCACAGAGGTGAAGTACAGGAAGTTCCAGTAAGGGAAAAGATTACCAATTCTTGGAGGGAGCATCCAAGCCAGTTGTTGTTTTGCTTTCTGTTTTTAAATTTTGCCAACCATTAGTTATATTTGGAAAATGTTGTAAATCTCAAAAGATACACTGTAAAATATATGTGGAAGATAAAGAGGGTGTCAGGATGAAGCAGTCCATTAACCTGATTTGATGTGGAGAAGGGATATTTCCTTGCTTGGCCAGAAGTCAGTTGTTTGAAACAAATATTCTGAATCATAAAGTAGGTTGAGGTTTTTACATTAAAATATAAAGTCTCCTGCCTGCCTCAGGCATTGGCAAAAAGATGGGAAATTCACAGAACAGTATTTATTTATTTTTCTTCAGTGTTCCATAAAAATTAAAAACTCTTATCTTTTTTGACAGTGAGAAAAAAGGCTTTTCACCAGAATAGCAATCTTCTGATTGGAAACCTTGATGTGCTTTTTACTTCACACTGAAGAGACCTGCCAGAACACAGCATGTTTTTTCACCATAAAGAAAGAACTGTTTTTATCATGACAATAATGACATTTAGGAAGTTGATCATAAGCGCAAACCAATATCATTGCTCTTGCTGCTGTTGGATTTCACACAGAGAAATGAGCTTGAAATGACCAGCTTTACCGCTCACTGTCCCCTTTATAATGAAAGGTTTATACAGAAAGGGAATTTTGTTTTGAGTTCTGAATTTTGAGTTTAAGACTATCCTGAGTACCCAGAGTCTTTTCTTACCATGAATCATGTTCTAGGTTTTACTAAGGGGTAGCAGGGATAAGAAAGAAGTAGTTTAGGGGGAGACACTTATTAAATATTAAAGTACTCTACAATTTTTTTTAATTGCCAAGACACTTGTCTTATTAACTTAAAACAGTTTTGTCTATAGGTATTGTTATTCATTTATTGTACATGGAACAGACTACCAGTATTAATATGCACAAAGTGCAGTGTGAAATTATTTCTCCTTTTCACCCCGTCAACCATGAAAAAGGTTATATGATAAATAATTGCGAAAACCTAAGTCACTATTCTGGATAAGCTGTGTAAATACTAAGTTCAAAAACAAGTGAAAACCATTTTCTGTACTTTCAACATCACATCTGCTTCACTGTGTATTCTCAGTTTCATAGCAATGCAAGATGTGTTAGAAAAGATGTGGTAAGATGTGGCTCTCTGAAGCATGATCAGGCTGAATTAGAACATTCTCAGTCTAAAACTTGAGTAATATTGTCTAAGTCATTATTTACTTTCTCTTTTAGGAAAAAGTTTTCCTGTACATGATAATGGGTTAATTTTATTTTGGAAATTGATTAGGCCAACTGATTGATTGAGCTGATTGCTTTTCTTGTATCTGCTAAGGATGTAGCATTTGTAATTCTTATTAAAAGTTTATTAGAACTTAATATTGTTATCCTTGTTGTATGTTGCATAATAAATTAAAAAAAAAGTTGCATGTTAAATTTCTAAATATAAATACAAGGTAAATCAAGCTGCAGGGTAAAAAGAAGATGAAGGAAAATAATGAACAATTTGAATGTTTAGTTCCAAGTTGAAAATCTGAGTAAATGTACTAGATAATCTTTTTTGATTCGATTAAAAGTCATATTTTTAAGAGTCTTGAAACTAATATGGTTTCACTTTGGGGATTTATAAAGTCATCTATGTGGATTTTTTTTTTGTGGTACACATTTTAGTCTGCTCATACCTTCCCAGTCTGTAAGTCTTATTAATTCCTGTTGTCAGCTTGTTCTAGGAGAGCCATACAATGTTTAATGTCCTGGGAGTTGTTCCTTTAACTATATTGATAGTAAGGAAGAGTTACCATTATGTCACATGAACTCCATAATTTATCCCTTGATTTCCTTATCTTTTTAGTTAGATACCTTTCTGAAGATGTATGTGTATATGTATGTATAGATCTAGATGCTGATAGTTTTTTATTCTTCAATACAATTTTTCATTGACATGTAGCAAACTAACCTCATTATTTCTCTCTCAAATGCCTTAATCTGTCACACAATATGGCAAGAAGAATATTGATATAAAAATCAATAGGCAAACATTTACCTATTATGTGTCAGGTACTTTTCTGAAGGCCAGACACACACAAACGAAGGTAAATTAGTCCCTGGTCTCCTTTGTATTAAGTAAAAGTTTGAGGCCACTAAAAACATTGTACAATTCTCAAAGTCAATTTAGACTGGTATCCAACTCCAATTATTTTGGAGTCTATTGCCGATTTGCAAAATCCCAGATACATGCACTAATGGGGGAAAAAAAAAGAAAAAAAATGTGTATTTTCAATAACAGATATTCTTCATCATTTGTTTTGCTTAGTATTTATGTATTGATTAATAGATGTTCATTGTATCCAGCTTTTATTTTCCTATTTCATACTTCATCTGCTTCTTCATGTAGCAAAAAAAAAAAAAAAATGATGTGGAATCCATATGTGATAGCTTTGTTGTCACTGATTGACAAAAAAGCTTGTTTTAGTAATTTAACAGGGGATTGGCCTTAGTATGTTTAGCTAACCTTGGTTTTGAAAAGCAAAAATAATCCGTTTCCAGGATTTTGTTTTAAACCTTTCCTATAAGATTAACCTTGGCATAATGGCTTCAACCAAAGCTGAAAAAATGATTACTTTCCTATACATCTATAAAGTGCAACTTTTCATTGATTGCAGAGACTTGTACACATTGGTTTACCTTTTTGAATAAGCACAAACAGTTGAACCAATTTAAACTAATGTACATTGAACTAACATGACTGGAATAAATTCAGACATTCTTCCTAGAATCACTTCATATCAGGTCTTTTAAGTTTCATGCCTTTCTGACAAGAGTAACATTCATAGCATCACATCTTGTGGCATCAAGACTTCCAATGGGAATTAGGGGTGGATAGGATGCTATCTCATTAGGCAACCATTTCATTCTGGAATAATTCAAATGTTAGGATTTTTCCCCCTTCAACTCCATTGTCATACGATAGTCATTTTTTCCTTCTTTCAAGATTGAATATGTCACAAAGGTGATATGATCTATGTATAAAGTGAGTGTGATAGGAAGGAGTTATCTGGTTTGGCAGGACGTTCATTCTGTTAAATTTTTCACTAGAAGATCTGTAACTGGTGAGCTCAAGGTAGATATGAACTCAAAGATTATAGATCTTAGAAATCACTCAGTCCAACCCTCAATATTTCTATTGCCAATTATCTGCTATGGATTAACTAACTTCTAGGGTTGTCAGTGTATTCTCCCTTCCAGCCAAGTAAAGATAATTGTTCTGAGTCTTAAGGTCATCATGCATTATAATAAGCTTATGTTCATCTTAATAAAAAACTAGATTAAAATCTTAGAATTACTTCCATTTACACAATTCTCAGTAATAAAAATGGAGTTAATGGGTATGCTCTTTAAGGCATCCATTTCAGGAGTCATTCTGAATCCTAGTGTCCATTGAGTATCGCATTCATTTGACAGCAAACAATTGAGATTCGTATACAGTGTCACACTAATGTTAGGAAGTGCTGAGCAGGCCAGAAATAATGAGTAAAAGGAAATGAAGTGATCTCCCATAAGCAGATGAATACAACTCAATCAGTGGAAAAAATCAATGAGATGAAAACAGTTTGGCAGGGAAAAAAATCAATGAGGTGAAAATACACTGACCAATGAACTTTGTCCATTTTTGTATTCTTGTTTAGCTTGAATCAAACAAATATAGCATTGTGGTCTACCCTGGAAAATTCCATCTCTTTTCCTATCCCCTTACTTGTCCAGGTATACTAATATAATTTTCCCTTTCTTTTCAAGACTTTTGAAACTCCTACTTTGTATAAACTTCCTATTTTACTAGTTTCCCATTATATTCCACAAAGCAAAAAAATATCAATTGATTATTGCTGTCATGTTCATTTGCATCCCATTCTTTATGGCCTCCCTCTTTTTTTGAGGGGTGGCTTCTTGGCAAAGATACTAAATTGGTTTGTCATTTCTTTCTCCAACTTATTTTACAGATGAGTAAACTGAGGCAAAGAAGTGACTTTCCCAGGTTCACACAGCTAGTAAGTGTCTCATGATAGATAAATTTGAACTAGAGTTTTCCTTATTCTGGCCTTGGGACACTAGATAATTCCCATCTAGTTGCTCATTGATATTCTTGCTTAAACTAAATCAACTATATTTTCTTTACTAGATCTACCTAAGTTCTCATCCCCATCTACATGTTAGGCATCTCAAACTGGATGTCCCATAAACCAGAGGTGTCAAATATCTGATCAACAGCCACAAAACTCACAAATGTGGTAAGTTAGTTAAAATATAATTGGAAATTATATTTTCCAAAAATAATATTTCCAAAATAAAAAAAAACAAATGAAATATAATAAAATGTATATTACATTTTAATACTGTCAACATATGATGTACAAAGAATATACAGATTAGTAACCTGCATCTCTATTTGAATTTGACATCATTGCCATAAACATCATTTCAAATCCAACATATTTTCTGAGCTCAGCATTTCTCTTCCCAGACTTCCTGCTTTTAAATGTCCCTATTATTATCTAGGGAAGTACTAACATCCGCATCACTCAAGCACACAAGTCAGCTATCATGTGGAACTCTTCACTTGTTCTGTTTCCCCTGACTCCTATCATATCCATTTTACTATGACTTGTTAATTTTAATTTCATAACACCTTTTGAATATACTGCTACTCTTTCAGGCCCTTATTGACACAAACTGGACTATTATAAAAGACTGCTCACTGGTCTTTCTGTTCCAAGCCTCTCCCTATCTTGTCCAACTTCTGATCAGCTCTCAAATTAAACTTTCTAAAACCCAGATCTGAACATATCATGCCCATATTCAATACATTCATATGGTTCTTCTCTATTACCTCCAGGAACAAATATAACATATTCTCTTCATATATCTTATATACATATATATGTGTATATATGTCATATACACATATGTCTATGTCTATCTATATATGAGTATATGTAATGTTCTTGGTTAGGTTTTCTGGAGGTCTTGGAGCAGCCTTCATTTCAGTTCAGTAATCATCACAAGTGCAGTCAGGTATTAAACTTCAAATCCTTTATTATCTCTTTCAAAGTCTTGTCTCCTTTCCTGGGGCCCAGTTAGCTTTCTTAAAGGCCTTCCCAAGTCTTGATTTCAGTGGAGAAAATGCAGGAGGACAGGCCTGCCACCACAGGCTGTGAGATGGGATGAATGAATCTGAGTCCAAGGGCTTGTGCTTCAGCCTTCAATCTGCTTCTCTTCCCTAGCTCTAAATCAATCTGGCTGAGGCTCCCAGCTTATATGCTCTACACTGAGTATAAACCAATCATTATATCACTAGGAAACCATTATTTGTTGTAAGATTAAATCAATTATACTGAACTTAGAGAAATATTAAGCACCATGCTAAACTAGACAACTGTTAGAATCCTTACAAAGTGTTAACTCACTGGAATTGATAGAAACTATGCTTACACATTACCTAGCACATTAGAGTTCACAAGTTCGGGAGATTCCCAAGTTACACCTCCCACAATCTCACTCTCAGAGAGGGAGTCAACCTTTCGGTTCACACCTTTAAGAGATCATATATAAGAAGTTCTTAGAGTTTCAGTTAGGAGTCAGTGAGGAGTAAGTGAGCTTGGGAGATTGACAAAGCCAGAATTCAGTCAGGAGATTGAAAACAAAGGATTTGGAAGAGGAGAGGCTGAAGCTGGCAGAGGCAAAAGACTAGCAATGAGAGCTCTCAGGACCAAAGAAAACTTACTGGGCTATTTTGGAAGAGACAATAAAGGACTGTGCTTTAACAGCTGGCTGCATTTGATGTGATTATTACTTGGAACTGAAACTAAGGCTGCCTCTGGAAGCCCCACAAGACACCTGCTCCCAGAGAATGATCATATTTTAGAAAAGAAGAGAACACCACAGACAACCATTGTCTTTATGAATTCCACTGACTTAACATCTTGTAAGAACCCTTGTTTCAAGTTCAGAGTTCTGGCCCATAACAAATATATATAAATATATGTAAATATATAAGTATATATGTGTGTATATAATATATACATATATATACATGTATATATATATAATATACGTATATTATATATAATATACGTATATTATATATATATATATACACACACACATAAATGCAAATACATACATATGCTCTTTAATCTTTGAAGTCCTTCATAAACTGCACCCTCTAAACTTTCTAGTTTTTTATACTCCTCTACATTCCACCTCCTAATAATCAATGTTGTTTCTTAAAAAAGGAATTCCATATTGAGATTCTGAGCATTTTCTCTGGCTGTTTCCCTTTCCACCAATAATCTTCCTACTCATCTGCACCTATTAGCTTACCTAGTTCGTTTCAAATCTCAGCTAAAATCTCACCTTCTACAGGATGCCTTTATTTGTCCCCTTTATTCTAATGTCTTACTTCTATTGATTATTTATTAGATCTATAAGATGTTGGTTATTTCCAATAAATCCTGAATATAGTTTTATTGCACATAATTGAGTTCATGTTGTCTCCATGAGTTAGGCTATGATTTCCTTTAGAGAAGGCATTGTTTCTTTTCTTTCTTTAAATTCACATAATCTAGTGCCTGGTTCATAGCACATATTAAATAAATGCTTACTGACTAATTTATCTCAAAACATTTGTCTAGTGAAATCAGAGAAACATTCTGATAACACATATTTCTTGTATTATTACTATTCCACAATATTTTAAAGATATATTTCTCTTTACCATATTTCAAAGGAACATAATAATATAAAATCTTAAGAGTTGATTCTATTCTTAAATGCATTATCATCTTTTCTAAATAGAATTATATATCCAAATTTTAGAAGAAATAGAATAAAAACAACATATCAATTATTTGATATATACATATTACTTTGTCTTTACCAAAAACAAAATGAAACCCCCAAAAAAGTATTTTTCATCTCATGGAATCTTTCTCTGATAACATTAAAATGTCATTGTACAAAATAAGCATAATATTTTCAACATCTGAAAAGAAAAGATAGCAACTAAAAGCATAACACTTGAATATAGAGATCACAGTAACCCAAACAACAAAGTCAACACTTATAAATATCTCAGCCTCCTCTAGACAAGACTCATCATGGATAAAAAATGAGGAGAAGACAATGGCTGAATAACTTAAAAGACTTTTTGGAATTCTGAAATCAAGGTTGAATAAGAATTATGAATTCAAAGTAATTAAAAACCTATGTAAAATCAATTCAAATGAGCTGATTTAGAGTTATAAGGTGAACCAAAACAAATATAGAAAAGGTTCACATCATATTTACAAAATTTAGGACTAGAATAGATATAAAGATTAATGTAAAACTTACTTCGTCCTACATAGAATGGAGAACTTGATAAACTACTCAAGTCAAAAACCTACTGAAATGTGTTTGAATAAGGCAGACATCAATTCCCTGAGAAATAGTGAAGGGGTCCCTCCCCCCTTTAAGTCTTCAGATTTTAGTAAAAAAATAAGCATTTAGTTCTTGATTTGATTAGCTGATACATAACATTGCTTTTGAAATATAAATGAAAGTTCCATAGATTCTGGATAGAGTCTATGAGGAAGACAAGATTCAGGATTGAATTGAGTGCTTTTTATTTATTTATTTATTTTTAAATTATTATAACTTTTTATTGACAAACCCATGCGTGGGTAATTTTTTACAACATTATCCCATGTACTCACTTCTGTTCCGACTTTTCTCTTCCCTTCTTCCACCTCCTCCCCCAGATGACAAGCAGTCCTATATATGTTAAATATGTCACAGTATATCCTAGATACAATATATGTGTGCAGAACCAAACAGTTCTCTTGTTGCACAGGAAGAATTGGATTCAGAAGGTAAAAATGACTCAGGAAGGAAATCAAAAATGCAAACAGTTTACATTCATTTTCCAGTGTTCCTTCTCTAAGAGTAGCTGCTTCTGTCCATCATTGATCAATTGAAACTGAGTTAGGTCTCTTTGTTGAAGAAATCCATTTCCATCAGAATACATCCTCATACAGTATTGTTGTTAAAGTATATAATGACCTCCTGGTTCTGCTCATTTCACTTATCATCAGTTCATGTAAGTCTCTCCAAGCCTCTGTATTCCTCCTGCTGGTCATTTCTTACAGAACAATAATATTCCATAATATTTATATACCACAATTTACGCAACCATTCTCCAATTGATGGGCATCCATTCATTTTCCAGTTTCTAGCCACTACAAACAGGGTTGCCACAAACATTTTGGCACATAGAGGTCCCTTTCCCTTCTTTAGTATCTCTTTGGGATATAAGCCCAATAGAAACACTGCTGGATCAAAGGGTATGCACAGTTTGATAACTTTTTGGGCATAATTCCAGAATGCTCTAAAGAATGGTTGGATTTGTTCACAACTCTACCAACAATGCATCACTGTCAGTTTTCCTGCATCCCCTCCAACATTCATCATTATTTTTTTCCTCTCATCTTAGCCAATCTGACAGATGTGTAGTGGTATCTCAGAGTTGTCTTAATTTGCATTTCTCTGATCAATAGTGATTTGGAACACTCTTTCATATGAGTGGAAATAGTTTCAATTTCATCACCTGAAAATTGTCTGTTCATATTCTTTGACCATTTATCAATTGGAGAATGGCTTGAATCAAGTACTTTTTAAAAGTGAAATCCAAATCTACTAACAATATATTCATGACGAAACATTGAACAAATGAGTATTTTGGGGATTTATATATAGGAACAGAGTTGATAATAGCAACATAAAATTAAAAATGGGTTTATCTTTACAGAGTTTGCACTTAGTGTAGATTAACAAGGAAAAGATTAGAAATTGTGAAAAATCCCTACAAGCCATAAAAATCTAGCCCCTAACAAGTACCCTAATGGATAAAATTGCATGTCAGAACATACTTAATTCTTGTGCACTAACAGATAAATCTTCCATATTCAAATATAAATTTGTATAAGATATGTTCAACTAGTAAACTATTCTACAACCAAATCATTATCATAGATTGTATTTCTAGTCACAATTGCCCAGACATAATATTCATCTATAAAAGCTTGAGAAATCTATTTTGAAGATGTTATAATATTAAATGCTCATAATTTCCAAAATACATGAAATGAAAAGCTTTCAAAATAATGACCCAGCTGAGGAAACCAAAATCATTTTGAGATTGGGACAGTCTTATCCTCCTTTTTGTCAAATCTACTATTGAAGTTTTACTGAGGATACTTTTGGTGAAACTATAAAAGATATACTTATATCCAAACATTCTACTCAACTACAAACTAGTTCACAGAGCCTTAATTACAAAAGAATACCATGAAGATAATGAATTGGCCTCGGGTAGTGACACTTTCACTGCTTAGTCTCTAGCCTTAGGGTAGTTGCTAAACCACACAGCTGGGGTCTCCACTGAACACTTCTGTGGCTCATCCTGTGCTGAATCACTTCCGGTTGGGGGGGAGGGGGACTTTTGCCCAGAGCACTCCCATAGCTCCATACCTCGCTGCTTGAAGCCTATTTACATCTTTCCCACCTTTGCAGAGGAAGCTGGTAACCCCCTTGCCCTGAAGGCAGACCCTAAAGGCTTTAAAAAATGAGTAAAAAAAAATCGAAAGGATAGCTTCTATGCAGAAAAAGAGCAGATTTGCAACCACGAGGAGACTAATAGCAAATGGTCTCCAGTCTCTGAGGAAACCCGATGGTTCAACAAATAGTCATGAAGACCTGAGTTCAAATACAGGCTTAGACATTTAATTATGTCTATGAGCCTTGTCAAGTTATATCACGTGACTCTGTCTGTCTTAGACTCCTCAATTGTAATATGGGTATAATAATAGTACCTAGGTCTTGTGATTGTCATGAGAATAAAATGAATTAGTATTTTTAAAGTTCATAGTACTGTGTATGATACATAATAGGCACTTTAAAAAGTTTCTTCTCTATGGGAGAATAATAAAGATATTGGTAATAATAGTATTAATAATTCTGATAATAAGCTACTTAAACAACTATAGAATAATATTTTCTTATTAAAAAAGGATTATGATTGAGACATGTTCTCATAGCACACGGTTAGTTTACAATTTTGTAGAAATAATTTTGTAATGAAGAAACATTACATATAGATTGTCAATGAGCATATATCTCTGGACTTGTCAAACATAACTGATAATGGTGTACTGCTGGATGTAAGCAATGAAAAGGTTGATATCCAAGAAGGGAATTTAAAATTTTTCTATAAGACATGTCCCCATGAACTCAACAAATTGTTTCTGTGTTGAATAGTTGAAAGGTGTTGAAAATAACATGTAGATTTGTTTATAAAAATAGAAGGATTAATAATAATTCAATTTTCACCAGGAATTACAAAAGTATTAAATTTTCTTAAGAAGTTATTAATCAATATGTATCATGCTAGAAAATAGTGGAAATTGTGAAACACATCACTGAAGGTTGAAAAAAAAAACTATCACTTATTGAATCTCCAATAAGGCATCAACTGGTGGCTAGAATTATACTTCAGAAGCTCACTATTTCTCATAAACTAACTGATGACAAATCCCCATTCTAGTGATGTGGAGCTCAAAATATCCTTCAGAATGCAACAAAAAACAAGGTATTATCATACATAAGATGTTGACCACAATCATCCAGACATAATATTGACCTATAAAAATAAAAGAACTTTTAAATGGATATCACTATACTAAATGTTCATCAGTTCTAACCTATATGGAACAATAAAAGCTTTCAAGACATAGAGATCTAGCTGAAGAAATAAAAATCCTGTGGGAATAGGATGAGATATATTTTATCACTGTCATCCTTTTTGCTACTGGGATTTTTGTAAAGATGCTTTTCAGTAAGCCTACAGAAGGTGAATCCACATGACAGCACTTTTATTTAATTACCAAAAGCAGGGTTGTTTTTTTTTTTTTAATCCACCTGTGCAGTAGTGGGTTTAGAGAATATGAAATAAGAAAAAAAGTAACTTTCCTAGCAATGTTTCTGTAGGAACTGTATTAAAAAAAGGTGAAATAATAATTACATATGATATCAACTGATGATTCTGATATTCTAAATGTTGCCAAATTAATGTATATAGATTTTGATTTCAGCCTCAAAGCCATCTTATAAAGTAAGTACTTCAGAAAACAGGTTCCATTTCAGGAGTCTAGGAGGAGAAGGGGGTTTATGCTGCTTTCTCCTCCCCCATTCCAATGTGCAGACCTGCCATCCTTCTAACCAAATGAGAAATAAGCAACTTCATTAACAATGCAGAGGTCTTGAATATCCTTCCAATAAGAAGAGCATAGGCAATCAGTGTCTGGGTAGGAGGAAGAAATAATCATATAATCTGTACTGACATAAGTCATTCAGTGATCTTACCTGACAATGAATCCTAAGGATGTCTGGACTTTGTTATTCATATTATAGTTTCAAGCATAAGACCACCAGTCCCTTCTCTTCACCTTACAATGAAATTCTCTTTTTCATTTAGAATGTGAGCAAAAGAGCAGGAAATATATTTTATTTATATGCATATAAACAATATATATCTATATCTATATCTGTATAGGTTGATATAGATATAGATAGGATAGAGTGTTGGAATTGGAGTTAAGAATACTTGAGTCCAAATCCACTCTGAAATATTAAATTTTTCTGTAGCCCTGGATAAAATTATTTAAATTTTGTTGCTCTCCATATTCCTCAACTATATAATGGGGATAATAATAGCATTCATCTCAAAGGGATGCTTTGAAAATTAAATTAGAAATTATTTGTAACAATCTTAATGTAGTTCCTGGCACATAATAAGTATTTAATAAAAAGTGTGTTTTCTTGATTCCTTCCACCATTTAGCATAGTACTTGCACATAGTAAATATTTAATAACTTTTTAATAATTTTTCAAATTTTTAATTTTTTTTCAAATTCCTTCAGAACTGTCTTAGATCACTATGTGTTGAGAATAACCAAACCAGGGAGTGGAACCAAGATGGTGGAGAACAGATATGACTTTCTGTGACCTCCTCTGACTTTCTCTCAAACAACAATAGATTAACTCTCTAATCTGGTTTTGGAGTCAAAGAACCCACAAATTTCTGGAGTACTACACATTCCCAGAAGAAGATACCTTGGAAGGACTTCAGAACAGGTCTGTTTTAAATGGGCAGGGGGACAGTCTGCTGAGCACAGACCACAGCACAAGGAGAGGGCAAGAAGTTGCAGGAGTCATAGAATTGCAGCTTCCACCTACCTAGGAATCTTCTGAGAGCCTCTTGGACTATTCTGTCTTGGTTGCAAACAGTTGGTTTGGCAGATTTGCTACAAAAGGCAAATTGTAAACCACTGAGTCCCAGAAGAAAACGGCCCTAGATGCAATTACCCAGCACCAGAAATCAATTAGCAGAAATACCCTCGGGGCAAACTAAAGCAGCTGTTGCTCCTTTGCATTGAGCTGACCTCAAGCTTTAAAAAATGAGGAAAAATACTCACCATAGACAGCTTTTATGGGGACAGAAATGAACAGACCTGGAATCCTGAGGTTTCTAAAGGCAAAACAACTCCAGATGCAGCCCCAAAGAGAGATATGATCTGGTCCTCATTTCACAAGCCTTTTTTGGAAGATTGTATAAAGGATCTTAAAAGAGAGTTAGAAGAAAAATGGGGAAAGGAAATGAGATCATTACAAGAGGGAATGGAAAAAAATTATATAATATCCTACAAAATAGATATGAAAAAGATGCCAACTCACTGAAAAACAAAATGTGTGAAAGGAAAAGAATAAAATGAACAATTGGCCAAATACAAAAAGAGCTTAAAAAGGTAATTGAAGAAAATAATCCACTAAAAATTAGAATTGAACAAATTGAAGTGAATGACTCAATAAAACTTCAAGGATCACCCAAACAAAAATTTTTTTAAATGAAAAAAAGAAAAGAAAATATGAAACATCAACTAGGAAAAATAACTGACCTGGAAAATATACCTAGAAGAGACAAGGATTATGAAATCCTGAAAAATGCCATTATGAAAAAAAGAACCTAGAAAAAAATCATAAAAGAAAACTGATCTGATATCTTAAAATGTGAAGGTAGGGGCAAATACTTGGTGTGGGGCAGCTAGTTGGTGTGGGGCAACTATTAGTATAGTGAGCACCAGCCCTGAGGACCAGAGTTCAAATCTGACCTCAGACAGTAAACACCTCCTATCTGTGTTGATCCTGGGCAAGTCACTTAACTCAAATTGCCTTAGCAAAAAACAATAATAATAATAATAATAATAAAATAAAAAATCAAAGTGTAAACTACTCATTGAAAGAATTCATCAAATACCTCCTGAAAGAGATCAAAAAATTAAATGCCCAAGGAATATTATAGCTAAATTTTAGAACTATTACACCAAGAAAAAGATATTGCAAGCAGCCAGAAAGAAATGATTTAAATTCTGTGATGCCACAGTTGGGATTATCCAGGATCTAGCAGTTTCAAGCATAAAGAATTGATGGTCCTGGACTCTGATATTCTGAAAGACAAAGGAACTTGGATTACAGCCAAGAGCAAGCTATACAGCTAAAATGAGCATTATCTTTCAGGGAAGAAGATGGATATTTAATGATGCAGGTGAATTTCACCTGTTTCTAATGAAAAGACCTGAAACTGAACAAAAACTTTGATCTCAAAACACAGAATTAAAGAGAAGCATAAAAAGGTAAAAAGGAAATAATGTTTCTGTTATGAGTAGACTTAGAGATTGGAAGTATAATTTGATTTTATTATGATAATATGAAAAAGAAACTAGAGGTGGAAAGGGGATCATACTGAAAAAGAGAAAAATAAAGTAAAATAAGAGAAATTACATTTCACAAAGAGGCAAAGAAGACCTATAATAAGTGAGGGAAAAAAGGGAGGAGGTGTGCATTACATGAATCTTCATCAGATTTGGCTCAAAAAGAAAATATCAGACATATTTGGTTTCACAAAGAAACTTGTCTCACCTTATAGGAAAATAGAAGGGGAAAGGAGAAAAGAAAGGGAAAGACTAATAGAAAGGAAAATAAAAGTATTAGAGGAAAGGCATAAAAAAGGAGGAGGGAAGGGCAAAATGAAAGAGAAAAGGCATAATTTAGGGTAAATAAGATGACAGGAAATATAGAATTAATTATTTTAACTGTGAATGTAAATGGGATCAATTCTCCCATAAAATGAAAGCGGATAGCAGATTGGATTACAAGCCAGAATCCTACAATATGTTGTTTACAAAAAACATATTTAAAGCATAGTGATACATACAGAGTAAAGATAAAGAACTGGTGCAGAATCTATTATGCTTTAGGTGAAATAAAAAAAAAAGATGGGAAGCAATCCTGATCTAGATCAAGTAAAAGCAAAGATAGATCTAATTAAAAGATGTAAGGAAGGAAACAATATTTTACCATAGGTACCATAGATAATGAAGCAATGTCTATACTAAACAGATATGCACCAAGTGGTATGACATTCAAATTCCTAGTGAAGAAATTAAGAGAGATGCAAGAAGAAAAATACAGCAAAATTGTACTAGTGGAGCATCTCAATCTTGCTCTCTCAGAACAAGATAAATCAAACCACAAAATAAATAAAAGAGAAGTTAAGAAGGTAAACAAAATGTTAGAAAAGTTATATACAATAGATCTTTGGAGAAATTTGAATAGAAAAAGAAAAAAATTCACTTTTTTTCTCAGCATTTCATGGAACCTATACAAAAAATGACCATGTATTACAGCATAAAAACCTCAAAATTAAATACAGAAAGGAAGAAATAGCAAATGCATTTTTTTCAGATCATGATGCAGTAACAATCATATGCAATATAAAGCCAGAAGAAGATAGACCAAAAGTTAATTGGAAATTCAATAATCTAATCCTAATGAGTAAATGGATGAAACAGCAAATCAGAGTCACAATCAATAATTTCATCCAAGAGAATGACAATAATGAAACATGTCAAAATTTGTCGGATATAGCCAAAGTGGATATAAGAGAAAATTTTATATCTCTAGATGCTTACTTGCATAAAATAGAGGAGAAAATCAATGAATTGGGCTTACAGTTAATAGAGAAAAAAAGGAACAAATTAAAAATCTTCAATTAAATACCAAATTTGAAATTCTGAAAATAAAGGGGAGATTAATAAAATTGAAAATAAGAAAACTATTGAAATAATAAATAAAACTCAGAGTTGGTTTTATGGAAAAATCAGCATAATAGATAAACCTTTAATTACTTTGATTAGAAATAGAAAAGAAAAAAATCAAACTGTTAGTCTCAAAAATGAAAAGGGAGAACTTTTCACCAATGAAGAGGAAATTAGAGTAATAATTAGGAATTCTTTTGCCCAACTATATGCCAATAAATTTGATAATCTGAATGAAATGAAGGAATTTCTACAAAAATACAATTTTCCCAGGTTAACAGAACAGAAAATCAATTGTTTAAATAATCTGATTTTAGAAAAAAGAAATAGAACAAGCTATTAATCAACTCCCTAAGACAAAAATCTCCAGGACTAGATGAATTTATATGTAAATTTTCTCAAGCATTCAAAAAAATAATTAATTCCTTACTATATAAACTATTTGAAAAAATAAAGAAATAAGAAGTCCTAACAAATTGCTTTTATGACACAGATGTGGTGCTGATAACTAAATCAGGTAGGGTAAAAACAGAGAAAGAAAAATATGGACCAATTTCCCTAATGAATATTGCTAAAAAATCATAAATAAAATATTAGCAATGAAATTACAGAAAATCATCCCCAGGATAATACACTATAACCAACTAGGATTTATACCAGGAATTCAGAACTAGATCAATATCAGGAAAACTATTAGCATTATCAACTATATCAATAATAAAACTAACAAAAATCATATGATTATCTCAATAGATGTAGAAAAAGCATTTGATAAAATCCAACACCCATTTCTATTAAAAACATGAGAGAGGATAGGAAAAAATTAACTTTTCCTTAAAATGACCAGTAACATCTATTTAAAATCATCAACAAGCATCATATGTAATAGGGAACAACTTCGGACCATTCCCAATAAGATCAGGAGTGAAACAAGGATGCCCACCAGTAATCACCATTACTATTCAATATTATAATAGAAATATTAATTTTGACAATGAGAAGAAAAAACGATTAAAGAAATTAGCATAGGTTATGAGGAAACCAAATTATCACTCTTTGCAGATGATATGATGGTAAACTTAGAGGACTCTAGAGAATCAAGTAAAAAACTACTAGAAACAATTCACAACTTTAGCAAAGTTGCAGAATACAAAATAAATTCATATAAATAATCAGCATTTTTATATATTACCAACAAAGTCTAGCAGCAAGAGATACAAAAAGAAATTCCATTCATAATAACTGTTGATAGTATAAAATATTTGGGAACCTATCTATCAAGGAAAAGTCAGAAACTATATGAACACAACTACAAAACACTTTTTATACAAATAAAGTCGGATCTAATAGAAAAAATATCAACTGCTCATGGGTAGACTGACCAGATATAATAAAAATGATAGTACTACCTTAATTGTTGTACTTATTTAGTGACATACCAAACAAACTCCCAAGAAATTATTTTACAGATTTAGAAAAATAATAGCAAAATTCATATGGAAGAACAAAAGGTTAAGAATTTCAATGTAGTTAATTTTAAAAAATGGTAATAAAGGTTGCCCAACTATATGCCAATAAATTTGATAATCTGAATGAAATGAAGGAATTTCTACAAAAATACAATTTTCCCAGGTTAACAGAACAGAAAATCAATTGTTTAAATAATCTGATTTTAGAAAAAAGAAATAGAACAAGCTATTAATCAACTCCCTAAGACAAAAATCTCCAGGACTAGATGAATTTATATGTAAATTTTCTCAAGCATTCAAAAAAATAATTAATTCCTTACTATATAAACTATTTGAAAAAATAAAGAAATAAGAAGTCCTAACAAATTGCTTTTATGACACAGATGTGGTGCTGATAACTAAATCAGGTAGGGTAAAAACAGAGAAAGAAAAATATGGACCAATTTCCCTAATGAATATTGCTAAAAAATCATAAATAAAATATTAGCAATGAAATTACAGAAAATCATCCCCAGGATAATACACTATAACCAACTAGGATTTATACCAGGAATTCAGAACTAGATCAATATCAGGAAAACTACTAGCATTATCAACTATATCAATAATAAAACTAACAAAAATCATATGATTATCTCAATAGATGTAGAAAAAGCATTTGATAAAATCCAACACCCATTTCTATTAAAAACATGAGAGAGGATAGGAAAAAATTAACTTTTCCTTAAAATGACCAGTAACATCTATTTAAAATCATCAACAAGCATCATATGTAATAGGGAACAACTTCGGACCATTCCCAATAAGATCAGGAGTGAAACAAGGATGCCCACCAGTAATCACCATTACTATTCAATATTATAATAGAAATATTAATTTTGACAATGAGAAGAAAAAACGATTAAAGAAATTAGCATAGGTTATGAGGAAACCAAATTATCACTCTTTGCAGATGATATGATGGTAAACTTAGAGGACTCTAGAGAATCAAGTAAAAAACTACTAGAAACAATTCACAACTTTAGCAAAGTTGCAGAATACAAAATAAATTCACATAAATAATCAGCATTTTTATATATTACCAACAAAGTCTAGCAGCAAGAGATACAAAAAGAAATTCCATTCATAATAACTGTTGATAGTATAAAATATTTGGGAACCTATCTATCAAGGAAAAGTCAGAAACTATATGAACACAACTACAAAACACTTTTTATACAAATAAAGTCGGATCTAATAGAAAAAATATCAACTGCTCATGGGTAGACTGACCAGATATAATAAAAATGATAGTACTACCTTAATTGTTGTACTTATTTAGTGACATACCAAACAAACTCCCAAGAAATTATTTTACAGATTTAGAAAAATAATAGCAAAATTCATATGGAAGAACAAAAGGTTAAGAATTTCAATGTAGTTAATTTTAAAAAATGGTAATAAAGGTGGCCTAACTATGCCAGACCTAAAACTATATTATAAATCAATGGTCATCAAAATCATTTGATACTGGCTAAGAAATAAAGTAGTTGATCAGTGGAATAGATTAGGATCACGGGACAAAATAGTAAATGACTATAGCAATCTAGTGTTTGACAAACCCAAAGACCCCAGCTTTTGGGATTAAATCTCAGTATTTGACAAAAATTGCTGGAAAATTGGAAACTAGTTTAGGGCAAATAGTAGGCATTGACCCACACCTAACACCACATACTAGATAAGATCTTGGTATATAAACACTTATATTCTTATAAATTTGATTCATATATCTCTATATATTTGAGAATTGAGGCCTGTATCAGATAAACTATGTAAAAAATTTCCTCCCAGTTTTCCGTTTTCCTTCTTGTCATGATTACATTGTTTTTTATTTGTGTAAAAACTTTTTTTTAATTATTGAAAACAATTTTATATTCTGTAATGCTCATTTTCTCTTTTTTTGATCATAAATTCTTCTGTTATCATAGATCTGACAGGGAAGTTACTTTGTGATCTCCTAATTTGCTTGTTTATCATGGTACCTTTATGTTTAAATCATGTTCCCATTTTGATCTTATTTTGTTCTACTATGAGATACTAATTATACCTAATTTCTGTGAAACCACTTTGCAGTTTTCTCAGTTTTTTTTTTTTTTTGTCAAATGGTGATCCATATTTAATTCATTAAATAATTCATTATCCTCATTTAACAGATCAAGCAAACAGAAATATGTTAAGTGACTTAATTATTGGCATATAGCTATTAGGAATTAGGAGAAGGACTTGAACCTAATTCTTCTTGACCTTGAATCTAAACAATAAAAACTCTCATGCTCATTAAAATGTTTAACCTTTAATTCTAGGTTGATTGTTTCCTTTATCTACAAAATGATATGTTTAATATTGATTATTTTTAATACAATTCTTTTAAGTTTATTACCTAATCCCTGGACTGACTTAAGATCTGGTTCTTAGAGAAAATAAAAAGCCTGCATTGAAATATAATACTCTTGTGATATAGTTTGCATTTATAAGGCCTTATAAGTTTGCAAAACCCATATTTGATTCTTACAACAAAATCTAGGGCAGCAAAGTAGTGCAATGGATAGTGATCTTAATTTAAAGTCTGGAATATCTGAATTCAAATCCAGCCTCACACAGTCCCTAGTGGTGTGACTCTGAACAATTTAATCAATCCTGTTTTCCTTAGACTCCTCATATGTAAAATGACCTGGAGAAGGACATGGTAAATAACTACAGGATCTCTGCCAAAAACAAAGAAACAAACAAACTCAAATGGGGTCATGAAGAGTTAGACATGACTAAAGCAACTGAGAAACAACAAATTATTATGATTATCACCATTATAAACACCAAAAACTAAAGAAAAAAGAAGTTAAAGCAACTTAACCAAAGTCATACACTTCTAAGTATTAGAGGCCATATTTCAAACTCTGGTTTGACTAATTCTTAGTGTATTACTCTATAGGTAAATGAGTGCCTGAGAGTAGATCCTGATGAAGCCTCAAGAAATTAATTTGGAAACCAGTAAAAAAGTAGTACCATTGAAACTAAGGATTAAAAGAAAATGTAACCGCAAATATGCTGTCACCTTAGGGAAAATGCTCAGTTTACTTTTTAGTGCACTGATATTTCAAAGGCAGTGTGCTCCATATTATCCTTAATAGGGATACCCAGATAGAGATCATATAGGATATCTGTCAAGGGCAACCAGAAAGTTTTTTTTTTTTTTTTTTTTTTAATAAGGGAACCCTGAAGAGTAGCAGTATGATGATGAGGGACCAAGGCTTGTTGACTACAGCAAGACAAGGCAATTAAAGGAATGAATACTACTTGGGGCAAATATCTCAAAGGCAAAACCTGACAGACTAGTGCTCTTAGTTAATTCAACTTGTAGGCAAGAAATAGAAGTTGGAGCATGATGTCATGGAGCTGACTCTAAAATACATTTCAATACTGACACTCTGATTAGGCACTATATGAACCAAGCACAGTGGTACTGGAGTAACAACCAGAGTTATGTATGAGCAACAACTATTTTAATCTTTCCCACCAAACTTCTACTTAAAACATTTAAAAAATTAACTTGCAAAACTGGACAAATAATACTGACAAGTGGAAATGTAAAAAAGAGAAAAATATACATGACAGAAAAGAATGTTTTAAGGAAAGATGTGTCCTTTTAAATTTCTCAGCAGAATAGGAAAGCTTAGAATTTTACTGTTTTTTATAAATCTAGAAACATTTAAGGTTTTCTGAATTTTATTTTGGAATTCTTTCCTTTATTTTGGAAATAATAATTTTGGAAATTTTAATAAATTTTAATTTATTAAATAAATATGTATTTATTTATGTATAATTAATATATTCTTATTTATCTTTTATATTATATTATTAAGTAAATAAGTAAAATAAAATAAATGAATGAATGAAAATAATAATAAAATAATAAAGAAAAAAAGGAGTTCCTTTTTTTGGAAAACTCTTTCTTGGTTATAATCTATATCAGGGAGATATTAACTATCAGGGTATAGAGAAGAGAAGGAATGGAGAGAATTATATTCTAGTTGGTCAGAGGAAAATATTTTGAGGACTAAAAATGTGTCAGCTAGATCATCCAGATCAATTTTTTATAAGCTCAGAGTGTCAGATAAGTGTTATTGAGGTATGCAACCTACCAACCTCTAAAGGAGGTAGCTTCAGGCAAACTCATGGAAGAGAAATCTCCCACTGAATTCAATAAAAATTTATTAATTCCTACTATGTGTGCAATATACTTTTTTAAGCAATAGGGATACAAAGACAACTAAACATACACACATACACATACATACATATACACAAATATAAAGATACATAGACACATGCATGCATATGGACACAAATTATTATAGTCATGAGCTCAAGGAGTTTGTATTCTTTGAAAATGATGTAAAATGTACACAATTAATAAAAATACAAAATACATAGAAAGCAATACAAATTGACTTCAATAAAGATGCTAATAAATGATAGAATAAGCAGTGATTGTTCTTAGAAGGTTGTATGGGTTTGGGAGGAAAGCTGTGCTTTGAGTAAAAGTAGTCGTTCTTTATTAGAGAGGGAAGAACTATGGAGAACAACTTTTCATTGCAGAACAAGAATCCATTCCTATTTAGTATGCGCCACATGATTACAGAGCCATAAAGTAACAGAGAGATCCCCAAACCTAACTTGATCATTTTAGAAATAAGGAAACTGAAACTTTGGTAAGTAAAGTGATTTGCCCCAGTTTGCACAGATACAAAGTAAGAGCTCATATCTGATCAGACTCAGGGCCTATGACTTCTAACTGAACACTTGCCACTTTGCATCATAAAAGCAGGACTTACCTGAGCTTCTGACTGAGGTTGTCCTTGTTTGTTTGTTTTTTGCTGTTGTTATTGTTGTTTAGTCATTTCAGCTCTGTCCAACTCTTTGTGACCCCATTTGGGGCTTTCTTGACAAAGATACTGAAGAGGTTACTATTTATTTCTTCAACTCATTTTACAGATGAGGAAACTAAGGCAAACAGAATTAAGTGACTTGTCCAAGGTCATACAGCTAATAAATATCTGAGAACAGATTTGCATTCAGAAAAACAAATTTTCCTGACTTAAGACCCAACAGTCTGTCAATTACACCACCTACTAGCCCCTGGGGGTTTTAAGTAGGTACTATGATAAATGTTATCAGAAATATAACTGCTATGTGAAGGCCAAAGTTTCAAAGCAAAATGGTTTTTAAAAACAATTTAATATTGGCCATTTCTACTTTTGAGAAACAGAATTCTATGAGTATCAGACTAGACTTTTCACCTTTTCATTTGGAGAAAGTTATCCCTGAATTGTGCCCAAATGTCAGAGATGTAACAATCTGAACTGATGAAGAGAATGCCAACATAAATGAAGCAAAGAACATGGAAATTGTAAAGAAAGTCAGTTTTCAAAAGTCCTGAATGTAAACAAAGCAGTATTATATGTTGTTGTAGATTTTTTTTAAGATTATATGAAAAGCATTTGCTCTATTAAACAAACCAAAATCATTTTCTAAAACTAAAAAGTCACAATTGTGTGATTTTATTTTGAAATATGAATGTAAGCAAGGGAAGTTAGGCTATCCAATAATTTAGAGCCAAATATCTAAGGACAATGATTTTGATTTCTTATTCATTCAAGATAAGTTACCAAGAAATTTCTCTGTTTCATGTTATTTGAATGGTCTCAATTTCAGATTTATATTATATGCAGACAAAGGTGGAACACAATTCTAGACAGTTTCCCAAATCACAGTTCTCATATTCTGATTTTTTCCCTTAGATAACCTTTCTACTAAAATAGTTTACTTGTATTCTTTTTAGCAAGGAGACAGCATGGCACAAATGATAGAGAGAAGGCCTTGAAGTCACAGGTTTAAATCTTTATCTTTTTTTCATACTGTCTGTATGATCCTTGCTAAGTCATTTAACATCTCAATGATTTCTAGGCAACTGTCTAGGACTCTTAGGTTTCAATGAAGGTACCAACTTGCTCTGGCAGAGAAAATTTCTTTACCTGGGGTTATCCCCATACTAATGAAATCATAGTCTCTATTCCAGCTATCTTTTAATGTTAATAATCATTATCTCCCCCTGCATATTCTTTCCTTCTTGAGATTCTGTGACACTGTTCTGTTGTTCCTCTACAGGTTCATTATCAATAGTTCAAGAACTCAGTGGACATGACCCCTTTTTTATTCTTTTCCTCTTTCTTTATAATCTTTCAGTGAAAATCTCATCTTCTCCCATACATTCAAATGTCATTTCTATGATAATAAGACCCAAGTCTAAACATGCAGGCCTGATTTTTCTCCTGCAAATCCCACATCACCAAGTCCCTGTTTATTCCATGTGGATATCCCTTTGGTATTTTAAATCCAACATGCCTAAAATAGAAAACATTTCCTCTCTGTAACTTCTATTGAGGTCAACATCATTCTTCCAATCACAGAAGTTCATAACCAAAAACCTTCAGTTCTTCAATTTCACATAGTTCCCATATACAAGCAATTGTCATATGTTATCAAAAATACTTTTTCAACTTTTCTCAGAGAGATGTTTCTTTTTGTTTACTTGTATAGGCAACTATTTAGTTCAGCATCACCTCTTATCTGGAATATTCCCATAACTTTCTAATTTGTTTCCTTACTGCTGGTATCTTTCTTGCAAAATTGTTACTTCTAAAGTGAGAGATGCTGTCTTTTATTTTCAAGATGACAGATTTGTTCCTCCTTGTTTTAGGGCAAAATATAAATACCTCTTGTTTGATATATATATATAACTTATCATAATTTGAGTCCAACCTATCCTTGCTATTATTTTTCTCTCCAACATTAAATCTCAGTCAAAATGACCTTCTAAATATTCTTCTTATGTCTTACATTTCATTTAACTTTGCTGTGCCTTTGCAGAAGTTATCACCCATATTTTCCTCCTTATTCCCACAGATTAGAACATCTAGCGCTTTTTGAGATTAAGCTAATGTCACATTTATTTCCCATAATTTTTAATGTCCCCTTTCCAAATTAAAATATGTTTACATACTATTTTTACTTTGCTTATATTGAAACTACTTGCTCTATATTTTTGTTTCATTTCTGAATTTCCTCATAATCCTAGTGCTTAACAGACAATTTGACATATGGTAAGTGACTTCATAAGTTTTTTTGGCTTGAATAACATAAAGTGTCCTAATATTGTAGTTGGTTCTGAACTTGAAGTCATAAGATTAAAAAAATGTAGAGTCAATAAAGAAGAGACTATCTAGTCCAAACCATCAGGACTTAAAAATGTGCCCACTTACAAATAATGAAACTAAGAGATTTGCCCAAATTCCCAATTTGTAAAAAAAAAAAATGAATATAATTTGAACTTATTTTTATAACTTTAAATTCAGTGTTTTAAATTCTATTTTACCATAAATCAGGATCTAATTTGGCTCTGTTAATAGTTCAATCTGTGACCTTTGGCAAGTCATTGAATCTCTCTAGGTATTTCTCTCCTCATCTATAAAATGAAGGGGCCAGATTGTCTTTCCTCCCACCTTACAAATCTTGCCTACTTTAAAATTACTCTAGGATATTGTGCTGCCCAATAATCTCTTGTTTTATCCTATACTAAGATATTATCAGGATTTTTAGGATATTCATAACAAGGGCAAAAGATCTTCTCACCCCAAATAAAATTTAACTGTGACTCCTCTGGGACAGCAAGTGAGGGCTGAGGGAAATAAGTTGAGAGGCAGAGACAGAGGTATATGTATTCCATTCCTAGTTCTATTAGTTTTTGGAAGGCTTCCATCCAATGAATAGCATTTTCTGACTTGCATTACAGAAGAGAAGAAAGGGAAAGTGAGAAAGGGAAACTAACAACCCTATCAGGTGGATAAAAGGATGTCTTGCAAATGTGGTGAATGATTGCTCAGTGGTCTAATTAAACATTCTGTTTCCTTAAGATTTACAATCTGCATTAATTATACTTAATGAGCTGATCGTTCTGTCCAATGGAAAATGAAAAAAATATAGTTAGGCCTAGTTATATAGTTCAAAGTAAAACATATATACATATGTAGCTATATACATATATATGCAGATGCACACATATATATATAGACACACACATTTAGACACATACATATACATAAATACACACACATATTCATAGACATATGATGTTCACTCTTAGAACTATTACTATATATCATACAGACTAGGTGTTCTGAAAGTCTTAGTGCAGTTGGAATATCATAAAGAGTATTCTATTGTGCATATATTCACACACAAGTATAAGCACATTCACATATTTTTTTTCTTTTTTAACATTTTAGTTTCTTTTTTTTTAAATCCATTTTTATAACAATAATCTGGATGTTCAATCCTGATAATTTTTGACTAATTATCTAGGGTTCAAGTACTTGTTTTATAATACAAAAAACAAAAAATTATTATGCTTTCCCTCCTACCCACACTCTTTAATTGGCCAAAGCTACAACAGCTGTCATTTTTGTGAGAATCAAATTTCAGTTTCAGAACCAGCATGCACAGTCTGGCACAGCCGTGTTACTACTACTTCATTTTAATCTGCTTGCCTCCCTTCTTCCAATTTCCAGGCTTCCTCCCTTCCCCCCAACTGGCAGTACCCTCCCCACACAAAGCTCTCTTTCCCTTTATTGGATCTGCCACAGAAACTTGTCTGGCTATTGATTCTGCAGAGTGTGCCAGTTCAGCATTGCAAGGTCACTCATAATTGCATCTGGACTTTTTTTCCCTCCTCTCTCCTTCTTCATTCCCCTTCTTAGAAGGTAAGTTGCTCTGTAACACAGTCACATTGGCATATCATGAACTGGAATATTATCAGTAATAAATGCCTTGTGATCATTGACTGAAAAGAGGTAATTGAAGGAATTAAACACACCCATTCAGGAGTAGGGGTTGTTTTTGTCATTCAAGTCAGTATGGGATCTCCTCAGGGACTATCCTCCTGGAATTAAATCTGTCCAAATTGACTAGGTCAGAGGTGAAATGAAAAGATAAAGGAAAGATACTATAGAAGTGTGAACTTAAAATTTCTTCCTTGATTTGTCAAATCCCTTTAAGGCATTGTAATATTAGTATTGTTTTTCTCTTCTTCACCTGGAAGGCAGTTTTATTTTCTGATGTTTTTGTATAGCATATAGTCACAGCTATGTGATAATAATAAAAATGGACATACTGCTTCCTCTCAGTTTTCTCACCTTTCACCAAGTTCTTCCATCACTAAGCCACTCATCTCAAAAGAAGTAACAAGAATGATTCCCTACTTTTACCTTCCTGCTGGCTCTGAGGTCAGTGCAACAGTATGAACAAGACTTGCTATAGATTAGTGGGCCAAAAGTGGCTCTAAAACTTGGTCCTGCTTTTAATGTTAAAAATAACACCCAAAGCTGCTTCTGAGATAAGAAGATATAGTCAGGAAATGGAAGAAAAGGGATTAGAATGGCAGGATCAAATGCAGAAGATCTAAAGGCAAGAAGTGGTGGTTATCTTACCTTTGGCACTTACTTGTTAGTTACATGAAAATAGGAAAGCTATTCTATCATTTCTGTTGCTTCCCATATAAAATGAGGATATTGATATTTGTGCCATCTACCTCTGAACTGTTAGCAAAACCCTTTGTAGTATTGTTTTTAATTTTTTGCACACATGTATAGTTCATATGGAATTAGGTAAATTACTTATTTTTCCATGAAGAAAATAAAGTACAGGGAGGACTTATACTTTGGCTCCAAAATCTGTTTCTTTCAAAGAATACTTTCACAAAAAAAAAAAAAAAAAAAAAAAAAAAAGATTAAATCTCAAACATGTGGTAAGATAGGCTTCTTGAAGGAAAAAATGGGTGGGGGTGGGGAGAGTACCAAGAAAAATTTTATCAAGTCAGGGAAGACTAGAGAAATGAATGGATATTTTCAGATTTTCTGTTGTATGTTAAGTTAGCAACAAAGGAATAAAGTATGAGAAGTTATTTTAAACACAAGAAAGTTGCCATACAGTACTATTGTGATTTCTCTGAATGTTCTGTCTTATAACATCTAGTATAAGTCTTACCCACCAAAGCCACTTAATAAACATTGGATTGATGTGCCGCACCACTGATAACTATAAACCCATTCTCAATTTATACCATCTTTCAAATATGATAGAATTCAATATTAAATTCATAAATTACAAAATCTAAGAGTTGGAAGGGATGCTATAGGCCTCACAGTCCAATCTACACCCAAATAAAAATTCCCGCTACAGGTTAATTCAATGATATGGTCGTTCAGTCTTTGATTTAGGAGCTGCAATCAGGATGAAGTTAAAACCTATTGAGCTCTTAAATTAACTCCAACTATTGTCAAGTTTTTCCTTATAAAGACCCTAAATAAGACTCTTAAAAAAAATAATCCATAGTGCCCAATTGTTCCCTCCAACTCAGATGTACAAACTGGAGATATTTAACCTAAAATAATAATTTATTTTTTTTAATGGGGAAGGTGGTATAAGAAAAGCATGAATTTTTTCCCCAAACACTTAAAAGACTATCATAAAAAGATGGATTAGACTCATTCTGTCTTGCCCTAGCGGGCAGAACTAGGAAAAATGTATGAAAGTAGGGACAATATACTTTTAGATTTGGTGAAGGAAACAAGTTCTTAAAATTAAGAGCTATACAGAAGTACATTGATTTTGCTGTCTAGGGAGTTGAGTTCCCCAACACTGGAAGTCTTCAATTAAAAAAACCACTTTTCAAATTTGTTGCAATAGTAAGTCCTTTTTTGGCTATTATTTGAGCTAGATGACTTCTGAATACCCTCCCCATAAAAACCTGTGATTTGGGGAATATTTTATATTTTATTGGTTTTTCCATCTAAAATGTGGCCTAGAACTCAGCACAATTCACTAGGGCATAAAACAAGAATACCATCACTACCCATTTACTGTACATTATGGGTCTCTTAGTGAAGTATAAAAATATATTACTTTTTTCATCTGCTTTATTAAATTACCAATTGTTATTAAGTTTCCATTCCTTAAATATATACATAAATACATACAGATACTTTTCCAATGGACTATCTTATAGCCATACTTCCTTCATCTTGCAATGTGGTGATTTAAAAAAAAATGTAAAATTTAATAGATATTATTAAATTTTATTTTAGATTAATCCCATCATTTTAGTGTTACAAAATCTTGCTCCCTGACTAAGTGATCCAAGGTATTCATCAAATTACCTTTTTAAATAAAGGAAAACTAAACATAGATCCCTAGAGTACTATAATGAATTTAGTCTTCTATGTCTATGACTTCTGAATCTATCTATGTTGTCATCTAGACATTCTCCATAAGAACACAATTAAAAATTATTCACATGTTTTGTTAAATCTAAGTAAGATTCATTTATATCAACCACTGATCCTGAAATCTAATATCTCTGTCCAAGAGCAGAAAAGGAAATTGTTAGTTCTTCATAAATTGTTCTGAATGAACTCAATCAAGTTCTGAATGGATTATTAGAAAAAGTCATCACTCTGGTAACAAGATCTAAAAATTTGCTAGGAATAGATCTGTATCTATAGGATAGGAATTGACTGTCTGATTATTTGTAGGCTCCATCATCTTCTATTTGAAAATTGGGACATATATTATTCTCCAATCCCATGTTATCACCCTTCCTACATATGATTTTCATTTTTTCCTAATTCAACCACCTTACAGGTTTGACATATGTGAAATGATTTGCCAGGGTCACATATGCAGTAGAATAACAAACTGGGCTTGAAATCCAGTTGGGGTTCTTTTCTAATGCATCATGTTTTCTTTTTCTTTTTCTTTTCTTTTTTAAAATTGTATTTATTTAATAATTTCACCAGTTGCATTCAAAATATTCTTAACATTTCTTTTTAAACTTTTTGAGTTTTTCTCCTTTATCCCCACTCACAGTTAAGCAACCACATGTGAAGTTATATAAAACATTTCCATAAAAACCAAGTTGTGAAATAAAGCATAGATCTCCCATCCTAATGGCAATAAAAACCCTCAAGGAAAAAAAAAGTTACAAAGCAAAAGAGATAGAGAGAGAAAGAGAAAACATTTCTATTTGTGTTCATGCACAATCAGTTCTTTCTCTGGGTATGGGTACTATTGCTTGAATTCATGGAGGACTTTCCAAGTTTCTATTTTTTTTTTTTTTCTGAGAGCATTCTGATCATTTCCAATAGAAAATAATATTCCATAACAAACATAGTTTACTAAGTCATTCCCCAAGTGATGGACATTCCTTCAATTGTCTTTTCTTCTTTTTTGTCCTGATAAGAAAGCTGCTATTAGTATTTTTTTTTTGTATTTTTTAATATCCTTTGTTATTCATGCCTAGTAGTGTTGTTAGGACAAAGGATTTTTTTGATCATTTATCAATAATTCATAATTTTCTTATAAATTTGACTCAGTTCCTTCTATGTTTGAAAAATTAAGCTTCATCAGAAAAACTGGCTTCAAAATTATTTTTACAGTTGCTACTGGTAATTGTATTTCTCCTCATTTATTCTCACTCTCCTTTCACTCTGATCTTCCTCAAAAGAGTTTTGCTCCTGACCACTTTCTCCCCCAATATGCCCTGTCTTTTATTAGCCCCCTTCCTGTAATCCCATTGCCTTTCTATTTTTCTGCAGTGTTAGATAGATTTCTATACCCATATTGAGTGTGTATGTTATTTTCTCTTTGAGCCAGTTCTGATTAGAGTAAGGGTCCCTCACTCATCTTCTTTTCTTTCTCTTCCCCTCCACTATAAATGCTTTTTCTTGCTTCTTTTTGTTATGGCAGGTAATTTGTGACATTTACTTTTGCCTTTCCATTTTCTCCCAATACATTCCCCTCTCACTCCTTAATTTCATCATTAAAAAAAGATATTATTTTTTAATATTAATTCACACCAGTGCCCTCTGTCTATGAATACTTTTTCTAACTGATGTGATTAGAAAATTTTAATGAATTACAAGTATCATCCTTTCATATAGGAATGTAAGAATATAAATCTTATTGATTCCCATATGATATCACTTCCATTATTAGCTTTTTATGCTTCTCTTTAGACCTGTTTGAAAATCATTTTTTTTCATTCTCCTCTGATCTTTTCATTACAAATGCTTGAAAATCCTCTATTTCATTGAATGACCATCTTTTTCTATGAAGGATTTTTACTCAGTTTTGCTAGTAGATGATTCTTGGTTATAATCTTAGTTCCATTGCTCTGTGGAATACCATATTCCAGGTTCTCTGATTTTTTATGTAGAAGCTGGTAAATTTTCTATTATCCTGACTGTAGCTCCACTACATTTGAATTATTTATTTCTGGATTCTTGCAATATTTTTTTTTCCTTTGACCTGGGAATAAGGGCAATTTGGCTAAAATATTTCTGGGAGTTTTCAATTTAGTATCTCTTTCAGGTGATTGATGGATTTTTTAAATTTCTATTTTACTCTTTAGTTTTACAAAATCAGAATAGTTTTCCTTGATAATTTCTTGAAAGATGATATCCAGTATAATTTAAAATGTTTAATATGTATGAGACTGCCTTTCATCTAGGGGAGGGAGTGGATGGAAGGAAGGGAAAAGTTGAAACAGAAGTGTTTGCAAGGGTCAATGTTGAAAAATTATCCATGCATATGTTCTGTCAACAAAAAGCTATAATAATAATAATAAAAAAAAGAAAGATGATAACCAAGCTTTTTTTTTTTTTTTTTTTTTTTTTTTTTTTAATCATATCTTTCAGGCAGACTAATTAATTTAAATTTTTTTGGATCTATTTTCCAGGTCGGTTGTTTTTCCAATGAGACATTTCACATTTTTCCCAATCTTTTTTCTCTTGGAGGGTTTTGCTTTATTGTATTTTGATTTCTGGTAATGCCATTAATTTCCTTTTGCTCAATTGTGTTTTTAATTAATTATTTTCTTCAGTGAACTTTTGTACCTTCTTTTCCAATTGGTCAGTTTTGCTTCTTAAAACATTCTTCTCCTCATTCCTTTTTGTATTTCCTTGTTCACCAATCTCAATTTTCTTCCTAATTTTTCCTCTATCTCTTATTTGATTTCAAAATCCCTTTCGAGCTTCTCCATGGCCGGAGCCAAATTGTTATTTTTCTTGGATGTAGAAACTTTGACTTTGTTATCCTTTTCTGAGTGTTTATTTTAATTTTCTTTGTCACCATAATAACTTTTCAATGGTCAGAAACTTTTTTTTTTCCATCTGCTCATTTTCCTAACATGTTGCCCAATTTTTAACTCTTTACAAAAGTAAGGCTCTGTTTCCAGGGTGGAGGGGGCACTGTCCCAAGCTTCAGGGGGTTTATGCAACTGTTTTCAGAGATTCTTCTAGGAACCTGACCCTAAGCTCTCTTTTCTGCCTTGGAGCTGTTAGATGGGTCCACCTTCCCCACATACCCTATAGCTGTAAGATCCAGTGTGCTGAAGTAAGAGCCCTGCTTTGCTGATGCTGGAACTATGTGCAGTTCAGTATCTAGTCTCAGTGCAGATCACTCCAGCATATCAGACTACCACCCTATTGCCCTCTCTGGTGTCCCCAAACCAAGAGGCTCAGAAATCTCTGGCACTTCTGCTTACCCAGAAGTCCTTTCCTGCTGATGCTGGGATCTGGTCCAGAGCCAGGGATGGGGCTGTGTCTGCATTGGACCAGGGCTGGGATGGCACAGCCAGCACTAGCATCCCATACTGGGTTTCCACCCTGGTTCCACGAGCTTTTTTTGCTGACCTTTCAAGTTCTCTTTGATGTCTCTGGGTTGTGGAGGTATGGATGCCAGCAGGATTGCTGCTGATTCAGGGGTCAGGGCCAGGGCTAGTGCATGCTGGCATGGCCTGCAGTGGGACTGCATGCTGGACTCCTACCCTGGTGTCACAGACTTCCACTGCTGACCTAAATTTGTTTAAACTGGAAAATGTTCTACTCTACCTTTTGGGGTGTTCTGATAACTATAAAATTTGTTTAAAATCATAATTTAAGAGAATTTGGAACTTTTTGGGGAAAGGTTAGATGAGTTCCTGCCTTTACTCTACCATCTTGGCTCTGCCTCATTATGATTTTTCAAAGACTATGCAAAGTACTTCAGCATTGAATCTTCCAATTATTTCAGAACCTATGAATCTAATTCACATGGATCAGCTAATTTATATTTATCAAACAGCTACCCACTTCTTTACTTATTCCCCACTTATTTTATGAATCAACTCACCATCAGTCTTTTTTATTTTATCTTTTATAATATTTTATAATTATTTACAATTCTCCAATAGGAAAAAAAAAAGAAGATTTTTTTCTGTCTCATATATTGATAATTCTTATTCCCCATTCGTTATTATATTGTCATTTTTTAAATCTTGTGATCTGTTTCCCAAAGTTTTCAACTATTTCCTCAGTTTCATTCAACAAACTTTTTATGAAGCACTATTAGGTTAAGAGTCTCAGGATATTAGGACAAAAAAGAGAAAATCCTTTCCTTCAAGAGCCTTATATTCTACTTTGGCATTCATTCAAGCCATTATTTAAAAGAAAATTGAGGACAGAATAAGCAGTTATGAATGGATGGGAATAGTTTATGTTGCTTTTTCATTAGGAGGGGAAATTATAGTTTCTATTTTTCACAGGGAACATTTAAGATATATATAGGAGTGTAGACATGGTTTTACAGAGTTTTATAGCAAGATGGAATATGTGCAAAGCCTTGAAAAAAATAGACAAAAGGACCAATTTGGGTAAATACAAGTAGTTGGAAGGATGAAATTAAGGAAATGATGTAATTGATGTTGCTTGGAATATATATATATAAAGATGCATACTATGGCACTTAATTATACAATATATAAACATATATGTAATTATATAAAAATTCTTGTTGAACATATCAATAATGTCAGATTAAACTTAAACGTGTGCTATGTACATAGTTTAACAATGACTTTCACATAGCTGCGGTTATGCAAAATGTGCTCAATACATGCTCATTGAGTATACGGTAGAAAGACTAGAGGGAAGAAAGACTGGGAGACAATTATGAGATAATGCAATGTTCTAGGTGAGAAGTGCTTTGAACAGTGGTAGTTATGTTATTGAGGGGAAAAAAAAGATGATGACTGCCAAATATAACTTAAAAGAGAATTGGCAGCCCTTGTTAAATGATTGGTATCAAATCTGAAAACATTTATTAAGCATCTGTTATGTGCCAGCTACTATTCTGAGTGCTGGCTATATAAAGACAAAGTAAAATAGGCTCACTCTCCATTGAGTAACATGCTCTGTTTGGTGAGACATAACCTACACATTAAAAAAAAAAAAAAAAAAAAAAAAGAAAGAAAGAAAGAAAGAAAGAAAGAAAGAAAAGAAAAGAAAATCTATACAACTTTTCCATTTTGTGGTTAGCAGTTAGAGGGATCAGGAAAAAAAAATGTCTTCTATTTAGTGATACCTGAATTGAGTTTTAAGAAAAAAATAAGTGTTCTAAAGGGAAAATTGAGGGGGACAGTGACAGGAGGAGAGCCTTTTCAAAAGGTGCAGGTGAGGGTTAGGTGAGAGATGTGTGTTGAAGAAAAATAAAGTATTGTTTGGATTAACCAAAAAAGTGCACGACGGGGAAATATTTATATTGTGGCTATAAAGGCAGTTGAAGACAATTTGTAAAGAATTTAATATTTTTTTAAAAAGGTTTAAAAAACTAAATAGGGGAAATTATTTCAATATTTGGGACAAGAGTGAACTCAAATATAAATTTGAGGATACAAATTGAGGTTAGCAGAAGAATAATAGTACTTTGAAAAACATAGAAGACTGGAAGAAGGGTAAGTTTAGAATGGGAATGAGAATAGGGAGAAGGAAAATAATGGTTTCCATGTTGAGAATGGATGACTTAAAATACATATAGTGATTGTAATATTTGCTAAAGACCTTATCATTCATTCCTGCCTCTTATCACAATATTTTCTACTACATTTTCACTTTTGATTGCTTTCCTCATGGGAACATATTTTATTAATATGAAATGCTATTCTACCCCTTTATCAGGTCAAATTTACCTCTTCTTGAAGAAATGCAAACCCTATGAGAAACATAGGTTGAAAATTGAAAGTGTCTTCAAGTTATCTCATCTAGCTCTCTCATTTGACTGATGAGGGAACTGAGTTCCAGGGAAATTAAATGATTGCCTTGGGCCTATACCGTAATTAGAAGTAGGATTTGAACTTACATTTTTTGATTTCCAAGTCAGAAAACTTTTTACTTTATGATATAGCTGCTGCTTCTTTCTTTCTTTCTTTCTTTCTTTCTTTCTTCTTCTTCTTCTTCTTCTTCTTCTTCTTCTTCTTCTTCTTCTTCTTCTTCTTCTTCTTCTTCTTCTCTTCTTCTTCTTCTTCTTCTTCTTCTTCTTCTTCTCTTCTTCTTCTTCTTCTTCTTCTTCTTCCTTTTCTTCTTCAAGATTTTTTTTTTCTTTCTGTCTGAGGTATTGATTTTTTCTTTCCGTCTCCCTGCCTCTGTCTCTCTCTGTGTTTCTGTCTCTCTCTCTCTCTCTCTCTCTCTCTCTCGCGCTCTCTCTCTCTCTCTCTCTATATATATATATATATATATATATATAGGGTGTGTAATATATATATATACATGTCTACCATATACATATTAATTTCTTCAGAAGTGGTCTAAAGAAGCTTTGCTAGCATAGATTCTGCTATTTTAGGAGATAGTTCAATGTAGTTTATGTAATTATATATACTTCATATATATAATTTTATTGAGGTATCAAGCATATCTCACACATGGTGCCACCTCTGAAAGAATTTGTTCTCAATCTTCTACACAAGAAAAGGTATTTTAATGATATTTACACATTAATTTTTTGAACTAAGCTCCCTAAACGAATCAACAATACAGGGAAGACACAGATTTTTTTTTTTTTTTAAGTAAATGATGCCATGTGCAAAAATGTTTGCCCTTTTATACTGGCAAGAAATTGAAAACTCAGTCGATTTCCATCAGTTAGAGAATGGCTGAATAAGTTATGGTATATGAATGTTATGGAATACTATCGTTCTATAAGAAATGATCTGGAGGATGATTTTAGTGAGGCTTGGAGAGACTTAGGAGAACTGATGCTAAGTGAAATGAGAAAAACCAGGAGATCATTGTACACAGCAACAAGATTATACAATCATCAATTGAGATATAGAGAGGATTGTAGGAGCTGACGGTGGAGCACAACATATCATTTTCACTCTTTTTGTTGTTTCCTTGCATTTTGTTTTCTTTCACATTTTTTTTTCCTTTTTGATATGATTTTTCTTGTGAAGCAAGATAATTATATAATTATGTATACAGATATTGGATTTAACATGTATTTAACAGGGGAATTCTTTTCATGTCTAGAATTCAGTAAGAGATCCAGGAGTGGAATGGAAGTTGGTTTGGGATTCTCCAACAAAGTTAGGATCCAAGAAAAAACTCACCAATAGAAAAAGAGGTCTTCAAGAAGAACATTTCAGGTAGGAAAGGGCCACAGAAATGGATGTATTTTATAAAGAAAAGAGGATCTAAACAAATTAAAATTTTTCAGGAGGAGGAAATCCACAGTTAGAAGACATACCATGAATTTTGAATGAGACTGAGAAATAATTGGATGGTTAGGGAAGGGAACAATATCTCAAAACTCCAGAGATAAGTGAATGGTCAATAGTGTTAAACACAACAGGTCAAGAAAAGGCAATCAGACTTGGTAGTTAAAAGTTCATTTGGTAATTTTAGACAGAGGAGGTTTAGATGAAATCAGAAGATGAATTACAAAGGTCTGAGGAGTAAGCAAACAAGTTGAAAATAAAGACAAATGTAGAAGCCTTTTTTGTTTGTTTCCAAAATGGTTAGGTTGAAAATTGGAGGAAAATAAAGATGAAAAGCTTGATGGGATGGTCACTTTCAGTGAAGAGCTTTTTTTTTTTTAAGGACTGGGAAGTTCAACATGTTTTATGGCTGTAAAAAAGGGGAAAAATAGTGAAGTAGGGATTAAAAAGTAGGGGGACAGAAAGATGATAGTGATTATGGTAGTAGTCATAATGATGATGATGATGATGGCAATGATAATGATGACAATGAAGGTTGAGGTTGTAATGTGAAGGAGTTAGGGAGAAAGATATGAAGAGCACATGTAAAAGGGTTAGCCTTAGGAAAGAGAAAGGTTTTTAAATAAAACACATCTATTATAATCTTAGCCCAAGGACTGAATGGTTCCCTAAATCTTGAGTTTTCCAGTCCCTAGGAAGTGACTGATGCTTTGATGACATATGAGTCAACTATCATGTGTAAATTGTCAACAAACATCTTATATTTTGATTTTAAAATACTGAACATACATTATTTATTTAATAAACCAGAAGCCTCACAGAAATTCTGTCACATATGCAGAAAAATATTTGAAGAATACAACTGAACAAAAGGGAAAATATGAAAGTTCATATTTAATGGTGTAGACTAGGTGAAAAAAAAGACATTTTCACTTTGATGTGTAGCTGCAAGGATAGCTGAGCAAGATTGTAATATGATCAGAGCTAGCAGGGATGGAGGGGATTTTTAGTAATGTCATTTTGAATAGACTGGAGATGAGGGAGGTCAAATGCTAGGAGATCAGAAAAGGGGTTGCAATAATCAAAAGGCATGTCAGGCCTTGGTTTTTGTAGTAGATTGCTAGAGAAATGAGTAAAAACTTTTCACATTTTGGAAAAGCAAAAAGTACTGGCTTCTAGCCTGAGAGAAGAGGTAGGAAATGGAAAGAGGAAAGTCAAAGATGATAATAGTTACAAGCTTAGATGACAGGGAAAATAATGTAGTTTTCCATAGGAAGACAGGAGGTTTTTAGAAAATAAAAAGTAGGGAAAATAATAAAAAGAAGTTCAGGTATTTGTCTGAGCTATCCAGACTTCTTGAGTTAGCAGGATTGCCTGCTTATGAAAACAGATATTTTCACTTTCACTTCAGTTCTAAAATGACACCTGAAAATGTATGGGTTGCTGGACAGATAAATCAAAAAAGGATACAAAATTTCATCCAAATCTAAAAGAATGCAGATAGAAATATCCAGATGATTTTTCCCTCTCCAAGCATTGTTTTGTTGATGGCTTTCAGGATAGAAAGAGACATTGTAAAATATGATACCAAAGGTATATTGAAATGCATTTTGAAGGTATTTTTATTGTAAGTCCATCAATTCTTTACTTAATATTTTTCATGACAAAGGAAGGAAAAGTTAATATGTTAATGATAATAACTTCAAGATAAACACAGAGATTTAATTAGGTGTTAGAGTTCTTTTCCTTATAATTATACCTATATTATCTGATTTGTTCAAGGAAATAATTCCAAAGCAATTTAGTAGTTTGGATTTCCTAATTAGTAATTCAGGATGTATGAATATAACTTTCTTCCTGCAAACATTTCAATTTGTTCTTTTTATCAGATTTTTAAACTTTTTATTGATATGTTCCATTTTTGTCAGTAATATTTCCCAATATTTTCACCTCTTTTTTTCTGGTAATTAGGTCATATAACAAAGAATAAAAAAGAAGTGAGGGAAACATTTAGCCCAATTAATCAACACATTATAGGGTCTGATGTGACATATCCTTGGTACCCTACCTCTAGGGGGAAAAAAAAGAAAACTTTCTAATTCTTCTTTGGGACCAAATCCATCTATATAGTTTCATAGTTATTGATTTGGTCATTTTGTGGGGATTCTTAACATTAAGTTCTTTTTTTTTTTTGTAGACTACCATATTTTTAATTTCCATGATTTACTTATTTCATGTTTTATCAGTTCATATAAGTGTTCTCTTACATTTCTGACAGTTCTTGACGAGGTAATACTTCATTTTGTTTAGTAATTCCTCATTCAATGAGAAAATATTTGTTCTCCATTTCTCTTCTGCTGCAAAAATCATTACTATAATTATTTTAGTGTGGATTGTGTCTCTTCTTTTATCATTGATCTCCTTCGGGGAATAGATTGATTTTGTTTATTTGTTTAGTTTTGTTTGTTTGCTTTGCTTTGCTTTGTATACCTGGTGCTAAACAAAGATTCTAGAAGCTTAATAAATGTATTTTGTTTGACTATGATATATTTTAGTGGGGGCATCTCTGAGTCAAAGGATATGGGCATTTAAGTCAAATTATTTGCATAACTCAAACATATTTTTTTACATTTGATGGACAAATTCATAGGGCCTACCAATTGTGTTAGTGTGCCTATATTCCTACAACTCCTGACAATATTGATGTTTTATATCTTCTTTTACTGTTGGCAATTTACTAGATGTGAGACAAAAATCTCTGATTTGTTTTTATTTATATTAATCTAATTATTATTGATTTGGAACAGTTTCACATGATTGTTAATGATTTGCAATCATTTTGAGAATTGTTTGTATCCTTTATCCTTGAATTTATTTAGAAATGACTTTTAATCTTGTAGACGACTATTAGTTCCATATATAGCTTATCAAACTCTGATCAGAAATAGTTGATAAGCATGCTTTTTATTTTGATTAAGATCATCTGTTTCATTCAACAGACATTTATTTGGTCTCAGATATATGCAAGTTGCCATTCTTGGTGATAGTGATGATAGAAGGAAGAAATGTGGAATAGTTTATTCTAACAAAACTTGCAGTTGTAAGACATCATTGTTAATTTCAGAAATCATAATGATCTTTAGTTTTTTGTTCAGATAATTTTTGATAGTCACACATTAATTAATAATTATTTAGAAGGATTATGTCATCCTCTTTAGTCACAAAAGGAAAGGAACATTTATTGAAAGTGTATTTAATTTGTTCATTTATTTTTAAGATATCTCAGTCTCACCAAATCTATTTAGATTGCCTTCTACTTGCAATTCAGTAGATGAGGTTTAAGGAAGTCGTAAGAAATAAATTGCCCATGGTCACATAGCTAACAAGTGTTCTTGTTAGTTTGAAGAAATATGAATTTGGATTCAGCATGCTGTTATAGAATGCTACTTCTCAAACATTTTAGAGGAACATTTTAGAAATATTTCTTAGAATTCCCATTTCCCTATGTTTTGCAAGTATTCCCTTTACAATTCCTCGAGGTAGATAATCCATATTATTCCCATTTTGGAGAGGAAGCTATTGAGTTTCAGAGAAATAAACTAACCTGCTTTTGGTCACCTGTTTAGTAAATGTTGAAGCCATGATTCAGACTTAATTAATTCAGACTTCCTCTTAATTTGAAATACTCATTTTAGCATACTGTGATATCTCTAATTTAATCAGTGAGATTTGGGGATGGGGATTTTCAAAATTCTTCAGTCCTTTCATAAGTGTTATAGAGCTAAACATGTGATTTCTAAGACTGTGTCAGTGTAAATTAAATATCCATAAAATTCCTTATATACCAATATAAAAGCATTTCAGTGTAATTCACAATATTGGTTCTTTCATAAAACACTACTTGAAAAATGTACTACTTGTTTTGCTGCTTAAATTAGCTAGGTAACTATCATTTTCTATCCAAAGTCTATTAGGATTACTTTGCATCACTGAACCACTGAGAAGAACCAAATGTTTCACAGTTGATCATTGCACATTCTTGCTGTCATTTTGTACAATGTATTCCTGTTTCTCTTTGTTTCACTAGGAATCAATTCGTGTAAATCTTCCCAAATCCTACTAAAATCAGGTTCTTTATTATTTTTATAAAACAATAATATTTCATTATGTTCATATACCACAACTTGTTCATCCATTCTCCAACTGATGGGCATTTACTCATTTTCCAATTCTTTGCTACCAGAAAAAGAGCTGCTACAAACATTTTTGCACTTGAAGATCCTTTTCTCTCCTTTATGATTTCCTTGGTATAACAATCCAGTAATGGTACTGCTGGGTCAAAGAATATGCACAGTTTTATAACCCTTTGGTGCTAGTTCCAAATAGCTCTCCAGAATGGTTAGATAATTTCACAACTCCACCAACAATGCATTAGTGTCCCACTTTTCCCACATCTCTTTCAACAGTTATCATTATCTTTTTTTTCTGTCATCTTAGCCAATCTGAGTGGTGTGAGGTGGTATCTCAAAGTTGATTTAATTTGCATTTCTCCAATCAGTAGTGATTAGAGCATTTTTATATGACTATACATGGCTTTAATTTTGTTATCTGAAAATTTCTGTTTATATCTTTGACCATTTATCAATTGGGGAATGACTTGTATTCTTGTAAATTTAACACTGTACTTTATATATTTTAAAAATGAGACCTTTATCAGAAACACTGACTGTAAAGATATTTTTCCAAGCCTTGTACTTCCCTGTTGATCTTTTTTCTATTGGTTTTGTTTCTACAAAAACTTTTCTATTTTAATGTAATTAAAGTTGTCTGTTTTGCCTTGCATAATGTTCTCTAATTCTTCTTTGGTCATAAGTTATTCCCTTCTCCAAAAAATATTATAGGCAAATTATTCCTTGCTCTCATAATTTGCTTATGGTATCACCCTTTATAATCATTTTTTCTATTTTGAACTTATTTAGATATGTAATTCTAGGCTGAGTTTCTGGTTATTTTCTAGGATTCCTGACAATGTGTGTGAAATAGTGAGAAATAGTGGAATTATGCCCTAAAAGTTATCAAACTGTGCATATCCTTTCATCCAGCAGTGCTACTACTGGGCTTATACCTCAAAGAGATACTAAGGAAGGGAAAGGGACCTGTATGTGCCAAAATGTTTGTGGCAGCCCTGTTTGTAGTGGCTAGAAACTGGAAATTGAGTGGATGCCCATCAATTGGAGAATGGCTGAGTAAATTGTGGTATATGAATGTTATGGAATAGTTTTGTTCTGTAAGAAATGACCAGCTTGATGAATACAGAGAGGCTTGGAGAGACTTACATGAACTGATGCTAAGTGAAATGAGCAGAACCAGGAGATCATTATACACTTCAACAACGATATTTTATGAGGATGTATTCTGATGGAAGTGGATTTCTTTGACAAAGAGACCTACCTGAGTTTCGATTGATAAATGAAGGACAGAAGCAGCTATACCCAAAGAAAGAACACTGGGAAATGAATGTGAACTATTTGCATTTTTGTTTTTCTTCCCGGGTTATTTTTACCTTCTGAATCCAATTCTCCCTGTGCAACAGGAGAACTGTTCGGTTCTGCAAATATATATTGTATCTAGGATATATACTGCAACATATCTAACATATATAGGACTGCTTGCCATCTAGGGGAGGTGGATGGAGGGAGGGGAAAAATCAGAACAGAAATGAGTGCAAGGGATAATGTTGTAAAAAAAAAATTAGCCTGGCATGGATTCTGTCAATATAAAGTTATTATTAAATAAAATAAAATATTTTTTAAAAAAGAAAAAAAATAAAATAAAATTATTTTGCTGCACAAGTGTAATGACCGTGTATTTAAAATCAGCCAGAGTCAGGAATTCAGGTTAAGAGGAAAATCTTCAATATTTATTGAAGTGAAGAGGTGAATAAAGATTGCGATAGCAAATATGGGCAGTTGCGACAGGAAGCCAGCTAACAGAGAGCGATCTCAGCTGAGCCCACCGTGGCAATGGCAATCCCAAAAGTCTCTCCCTCCCCTTCCTTTTCCACTCCCCTGCCTCCACCCACCAAAATCGTCATTTCCTATACAACACATCAGGACTTGCACAAAGAGTGGGCGGGGGCCATTCTTTCTCCAAGCTTATATATTAATAGAGTATGGTCCAATTACTATTTAGCCTCATGTGCTTGGGACCTCAGTGCATCAACTCAAGCCTCAGCCCATTACACACAAGAAAAGTCAAATCAAAAAAGAAAGAAAATGAAAAAAATAAAATAAAATAAAATGCAAACAACAGCAAAAAGAATGAAAATTCTATGTTGTGATCCATACTTAGTTCCCACAGTCTAATCTTTGGGTATAGATGGCTCTCTTCATCACAAGATCATTGAAACTGGCTTCAATCATCTCATTGTTGGAAAGAGCCACATCCATCAGAATTGATCATCATATAATCTTGTTTTTGCCATTTACAATAATCTCCTGTTTCTGGTCAGTTCACTTAGCATCAGTTTATGTAATTTTCTCCAGGCCTCTCTGAAATCATACTGCTGATAATTTCTTATAAAAAATAATATTTCATAACATTTATATGCCATAACTTATTCAGTCATTCTCCAACCCATCAGTTGGGTTCATTCAATTTCCAGTTTCTTGCCAATTTAGTTTATCTTTAATTAGCAGTTATCATTGATCTGATATTCTTTTTACCAATATCTGGTTACCTATATTTTCCCCAAAACATTTCTCTTCACTATTCATATTATCATATGCTTATTTTTAATCTTTTCTTAGTTCATATCATTATCTTTTAATTTTAATATTTTTGTCTTTTTTATTTTAAAAAATAAAGTAAGATAAAAAGGAATACAAAATAAGCACAAAACAAAATAAAGCAAAACAAAAGAGAACAACAGGGAGGTTTCAAAATATATCAACAAATTACCAGATCTAGAAAGCATACATATATATTTACATCATATATATGTATATACATATATATGATGTATATATATATATATATACATCATATTATATATATCAAATTATATTCATGAATGACCATTTTTATTTACTTGCTTGTAAATTTTTCTTTGGTTCTCTGCTTTTTTACTTTATCCTTTTTCCCCCTTTAACTCCCCCACCCCTCCCAAGCAAGCTACATTTAAGAAAATATATATTTATGTATATGTAACAGATACATATAGATACATACACACACTCACACTCACTTCACTAACATACATGTCTTTCCTATCCTTGATGCCTCTTTAGTTAAATTCTAGTCCATAATTTGCCTTGCTATTATTTTACCTATCTCCACCCAAGAATCCCTCCCTGGTCTTCTTCCCTCTCCCTTTGCTTCACCATCTTCCTTCTATGTCCCCTTGTTTCTTTATAGATTTTGGAGGGTGCTATACCCTTCATGGTATATATGTAATGTTACATATTGAACCCATTCTTGATGTGAATAGATTTTCAGAACCAATCCTCCTCATCCCAGTAATGCCTCTATGTCTATTTTTCCTCTGTACCTCATTTGTATAATATGATTTCTATTTTAACCTTAACTCTAACAATCTTTCTTTTCAGATACCCTATTATTAATGTGACTCTTATAGCCATACATGTGTATATTTATATATGTGTGTATATATATATAAACATAAGTAATCTGTATATGTTGAAACAGTTTGTCCATGTTAGATTCCTTAACATAGATGGCTCATATTGGCTCTTACATGTTACATTTTGTTAAATTCACATTTGGTTGATAGAAAGTCCTGAAAATCTGCAAGTTCCTTGAATGTACATTTTTTCTCATTCAAAATTATATGGTATTTTTGGTTGCAGGTGTAGCTCTTTTGATTGTTGGTAGATTTGATTCAAATACCTGTAGCTATAGTCTTTTATTGTAACTGTGGCTAAGTCATGTACAATTCTAATTGTATCCCCAGAATATTTGATTTATTTTTTTTTTCTTATTTCTTGTAAATTTTTTTCTTTAGTTTAGGGAGTTTCACAATTTTACAATAATATTCCTGTGATTTTCCACATAGGATCTCTTTGAGGTAATAATTGGTGGATTTTTTTCTATTTTTACCTTCCCATTATGTTCTATCATGCCGGAACAATTTTATTAGAATTCCTACATTTTTTGTATCAAGATTCTCTTTTTGGTTAGAATTTTCTGGCAGTCCAATTATTCTTATATTTTCTCTTCTTTGTCTGTTCTCTAAATGTATCATTTTTCTTATATGATATTTCACATTCTGTTCTATTTTCTCATTCTTTATAATCTGTTTTGCTATTTCTTGGTCTTTCATAGCTTCACTGGTTTCCCCTTATAATTGGGCAAGGGGGCAGTTAAGCTATGAGAGCCAAAAAAATAACAAAACATTATAATTATATCTTCAAAGAATTATTTTTATCCTTGAGACTCTGTACCTTCTTTTCTAGTTATTTAATTATTTTTCATAATCTTTTTGTTTTTCATGGATGGTTTTTATCTTATCTTATTTTTTTTAGTTTTTCCTCAATGTCTCATTTGATTTTTAATTACTTTTTTGAGTTTTACAAATTCTCTCTGGGTAGGGAGCCATTTCCTAATGTGTCCTCCTGTGAGGGTGAACCTTGGTCTTCCATGTTCCCAGAATATTTCAATGGTGGACTTCTTTCTTCTTTGTTCATTTTTTTAAAAATGTGAGGTATTAGTATAAGCAGCTCAAATCATGTTTTGGGGTATGGTATCTCAAGTTTCCCTTCAGTTCTTCATTCAGACTAGAAATCCCAAAACAAGAAGGCCACTCTCTTGGAAGTGCCTACAGTCAGTAGTGTCCCTGTCCAAATGCTTCCCCACTAACTTGGTGCTGGTTCCTTCTTGTCCAGGGCTACATCTCAGCAGCACTGCTGGGCTTGGCATTCCCAAATAGGGAGGTTGGCTTTGTCTTTCTCAACTCAAACCTCCACTCCTCAAAAAGTCCAGGAGATGAAAGTCTCTATGGTTCCTTCTGAGGCTTCAGCCATCCCCAGCTAGCCCAAGGGGTCCCTACTTAATGTTTCTGAGGAGCTAGCCAGAGGGGTTTCTACTTCAGACAGATTAATCCTCAGCAAGGGATCTTTCTTCAAATCTTCTCAGGTTGTACTAGGAAGACTCCAGTTCTACCTCAAGTTTTCTTGATTTTTCACAAGTCTGTTTACCCAGAGGTACAAATTTGTTCAATCTGTGAGGGGAATAAGGACACCTTGAAGTTTACCAACATACCCCGCCATCTTTCCAAAAGCCTCCCCCATTATCACACTTTTGTTGAATTTATGTTCATTTTTTTTTACAAAATGCATGTTTTTGCTATTTTCATTTCATGATAAGGTTCTTTATTGTTACATTGTATTTTATTGTAACTTACATTATGATTTATGGTAATTCTTTGTTACATTCAGTTGTTTTAGGTTTTTTTGTTTATTTATTTTTAGTGATGCAAATGAACAGTGTTAAAACAATGTAGATAAGCAATATGTACTTCACATATTTGCAGTTTCCATATAGGTAATTTTAAACTTAACTAGGAATGGAGCCAAAACAATTTTTAGTATCATCCAAATGTAATTCAGTTTCTCATTATACATAAAACAAATTAGCATTTCATTTGTAAGTGAAAAACAGTAAATTGCCCTACTAACTGTGACACTAAATTTTGATGAAGCTCAGATAAATTAAAAGACAGTTGTCAGCCTACAGCAACAATATAAAGCAGATTTCGATCAAATTCCACATCTAATGAAAATTAAGGTTTAAGTACTAGTTGGTACTTTCTGTTAACTGATCCTTTACAATATACCTTTTTTTTTTTTTTTTAGCATCTCTATAATCCAGGAACATATATTTCTCTTCATTTCAATTAAAAAGAGATTTACAATGAAAAGGACTGCTACTTTGGTTCTAAATTTCTAATGCTTATCTTATTTGAATTGACCTAGAGAAAGAATTATTAAATATCTGCAATAGATTTCATAAAGGAATTTTATCTAACATAAGTAAATATATGCAATATAATTCAAGTTGGGCTCTTATTGCTCCTCAACAAATCTTTTATTAATAATTACTAAATATTTTTTTCCCTTTGGTGACATTCAAACTTCTTTTCTCCTTAAGTCCCTACTCCCACACTTATACCTAATATTCACAAATGATAATCTCACCACCTTTTGTTACCAAGAAGTCCAAGAGTCATAAACCTCAAAAGTTTAAAAATGCACTTATTCATTTTATTACCTTTTCCTTTACTTTTAGAGAACTGAAGTCTCCATTTCCTCCTGAGATAAATCTTTATATAATTATCCCTACTTATTTCTTCTCTGCCTCCTTCAGTACATTATCACATTTCAGTTATTTATGTTTATCCTCACCCTCTTCATGGCCTCCTTCTTATTTGTTTTGAAGTCATGCTTATCACCATATCTTCCTCTTGCCTTTTAGCTTCTCAAATTTTTGCATTCTCTCTTCTTTCTTTAACCCATGAACATTTAAAAAAATGTCTGTACATAATTTCAATTATTTACTATAAAATCTTTTGTAAATACTTTATAATTATCTTCCAACTCCACTATCCCACTGCTCAGATTTGTCTCTACAAAATTGATAGATATACTATGCCAGAAACCATGTCCTTGGAGACAGGAAGAACGTGACTACCTGCGCGTAAACTCTGAGCTAAGACCTTATCGTGAACAAACAATACATCCTAAATTCCTGAGACAAGATAATGTGTGTCCCAGGAAATTGGCCTTATCCGCCCAGGAACTAGATAACGAGTATACCCCAGGATGTCAGCCACACCTGTGGTCTGACATTCTTCTCTTTACATTGCAACCCCCCACTCAGAAATCATATATAACTAGACCCTCTTCATTCAATAAACTGAGACTTTGCTCCACCTCAGCTCGTCTCCCTCCTCATTTCTAACCCCATCCCTTTTCAGGCATTAGCCTTACAGGCAATGTCCACCTTGAGACCCACATTTAGATGACCTGCTGGACGGGTTATTTGGCGCCCAAACGTGGGGCCCTGAGGCTGGACATCTGCCTGGCAGATTAAGAAGAATTTCGTCTGGACCCGCTACGAGACCGCTCCACAGAGAGCCCCGCAACTGAAAGGTGAGTAATCATCTGCCGCATTCATGGGGACTAACCTATCTAAAGAACAGGCCTTTATTAAGGACCTTAAGAGTAGCCTTAGAGAAAGAGGAGTAAAAATTAAGAAAAAGGATCTTGTTCGGTTTTTCCTTTTCATTGATGATGTCTGTCCCTGGTTCATTGTCAACGGCCCTGAAATCCACCCTGCTAAGTGGCAAAAGGTGGGACGGGATCTTAATAACAAGTTGAAAACCGAAGGGCCCGAATCCGTACCCATTCATGTTCTTTCCTATTGGAATCTGATCAATGACATTGTAGAATATGCCTCCCTTGACGGGGGTACACGACAGTTACTCATTTCTGCGGAGTCCTGTCTCCGCCCTTTGTCCCGAGCGGCATCCACCCAGTCTCTCCAAAAAACAGGGAAGCCGTCTTCATGACTTCCGTCAGGGATCATTGAGATCCCTTCCGTCACACCCAAGTCTATCTACCCCCCACTTCCCAAAGAAGGGACTCCCCCCGTAGAAAGCAATCTCACATACCCCGTCTTCCCCGCCGCCGAACCTAAACTCCCTGTGAAAAATGAAAGTGAAACTCAGGATGCCCTTAGCGCCTCAGACGTTGCTGAATTAGAAAGCGAGGCCGCAGGGTATATTCCACCTCCTTACAGCTTGCCCCTTCTTACCGCCCCGATACTTAACCCCCCTCTCGCCCTGGTCATTGACCTCACCACAGCTAATCAAGACTTAACTGAAAAAGTCAAAAACCTTCGAGAAGTTCTAGACTTACAAACTCAATATCTACAAATGACGAATGAACCCTCGGCATTACAACAATCTTTACAAAGAACTCTCTCCCTCCCTGTGTCAGAGTATCAGAGACAATTACCCAAAGCGGTGAGACCCTTGAAGAATAAGAGAAGCCCCCCTCACTCACAAAAATTAAAAACCCCACTCCTGCACAGCTTGCCTTCCCTGTGTTAAAAAGCCAGAAAACTTTAGTGGCACCAAAGGAGACAGAGGAGGAAGGTGGGGATGAAGGTGAGGTGGAAGCTTCAGGGGAAGAAGAAGGAGTAGCAGAAGGCCAACGAAATCAATTCGGCATTTGGGAGAGTAAGTCTGTCTGGGTACCTTTTGGGGTATCATCTGGTTCTGGTTCTGGTTCTGGTCTGGTCTGTTGCTAGCAACCTGTAGTCTCAGAATAAATACCGACAGGTTTAAAAATTCTGAGACGGATATTTTCTGGGACGCTGGAAAATATCCTCTGGGTATATGTTATGTGTTAAATGTTTGTTTAGTGTTGTAACTGTGTAGTCTGTGTGATGTGTGTTCTATGTTCTGTGTGATTTGTCTGTTTTATTGGTTGGAAAAATTTTTTAAATGGAGCTCCATGTTTGTCTGTGTGTGTCTGTGTTAAAAGGTAGCAAGCTTGTAAGAGATAAGGATTCAGCCTCTGTGTTGCAGGCTTAGAAAATATCAAGAAGTTTGAAAAATCTTTCTCTGTCTCTGGCTGACTGCAGCAGCCTGTGAGACAAAGGGAGAAAAGGAAAAAAAAAAAAAAAAAGAGGAAATGAAAAAAAAAAATAGATTGAAAGGGATTTGGAATTTCGGAAAGTTAAAATATGTATATAGAAGACCAGTGTGCTAACATTTAAAGGAAAGAAGTTTGAATAGAATATCTAGGCATTCTCTGTGAAGGCAGAGAAAAGCACTAAATGGGCTTGGAAGTTCACAGAAACCCCTTTGGATTCTGAAATGGGAAAAGGTGAAACAAATCTCTCTCTGGGGGTGGAGGTCCTGGAAACAGCCCCTAGTCTGTTTTTGCTGATTTAAAAGCTTTGTTAAGTTTTAAGAACAATAATTAAGAAATTTGGAAATTGGTTGTTTGAAAATTTGCTTGTGATTTTAAAACTTTTAACCTGTTGTACTAATTTTGTAAGTACATGGAATTTAGCTATTTTAAACGGACAGAAAAGGTTTTTTTTTTTCCCCCTTGAAACAAAGCTTACTAGAGTAAAGAGCAATAAAATTCAAGATTAGCCTGGCCTGGGCAATAAAAAGCTCTGGAGATAAGATGCTAATAGCTGTTAGAAGAAATGTGGTAGAAAAAAACTTTTAAAAACAGCTGTATTAGTTTGATTCAGTTTGTTACCTTCTGAAATATATTGAGTTATTTGTTAACATAAGTTATACTTTAAAACCAGCTCTGCTGGACATGTGTGGGTTTTTGGAGGTTTGGGCTATTCACTATAGTGTGAATCTTACAGGTTTTTGAAGGGAAAATGTAAGAGGAATGCAGGTGATTGAGGAAGGACTGATTTGTAGGGAAATTAGAGGTTTGCATGGTTTTAGGAAGGTGGAAGACTTTTGGGAGTAGAGGAAGAGGTGGGGGAGGGAGCCACCCATCCCCACTGTCTTCTGCTACTTTACCAAAGGAACATCTGGGAAGGAAAGTTCTTTAAGGAGAGTGTTCAAATATGTAGCCAGGCAGAAAGAGAAAGTTGGAAATGGGTAGATTTGGGAAGAAACCTGATGTTGGGAAACTGATGGGATAAATCTTGAAAAGGATCCCCATGTAGAAAATCGAGTGGGGAACCTGAGGGAAGTTTTTTCTAGAGAGCAGGAGTGGGGGAAGGGTGGCCATGTGGAATCCTCTCCTCCCCTCACCCCTCTAGAGTGTGTTACTGCCGTTTTTTTTTTCTTATTTGATTACGGCCAGTGCAGCAAACTTTGATTTTTTTAAGGGCATGCTTACTTTTAGGTTAATTGATTGAATATTTGGGTTTTTTTGATACATAAAGGTTTTCTTGGTTAAGAGATATGGTCATAAATGTGATCCATACTTTGGTATGAATATTTCTAAAAGTTTAATTGCTATGTTAAAAAAACCTTGAATTCTTTTATGTGGAATTGGGTGTTTTGTATAAGTCTAAATTGATTGTATTGGGTCATCCTGAGGTTATTTAAAAGGCCTCTGAACATAATAGTTTTTTCTTTGTCCTTTTGAAAATGTTTTTGTTATGGACAATATGCAATTTGGGATATTTTTTCTATGTATGGGGTATTTTAAAGGCAAAATGATTTGTATGTATAATGTTCACTTATGTAACATCTACCCAGATATGATAATTATTCTAAGTTGTGAACTTATTGAGATGAAATTTCTTTCTGTTATTACTACAAGGTTATGATAAATAATTGTTTAACAGTTATCAGAAATTTGATTAATGACATCTGTTATTGGGGGTAAAATTTTTTGGGCTTAGAGTTAATTAGTTAATGCTATTTGGGAGTTCTAAAGCTCCACCCTCTGACAGTTATTGGGACAATTGATTGATAAGCAGTTAAAACTCAACTGCTTATGTTATGTTATAGTTATGTTCTTGCATTTTTTCCTTTTGTAACTGATCTCTCTGATAAGAGCAATGGTCAATAGAAACTGTTAATGCAATTCAATTATGTCATGCCTTGCTATTTTCAGTCTGGTTACATGTAATCATTGTATCCTAAATGCTTGGGCAACTAAGTATTTCGTCTAGTCATCTGTCTGTTACTGGATATTGGTGTTTTGTTTCTTTAAGGTTTATACATGATAAGAGGACAATTAACAGGGGTCTGTGAGACTTCACTGATGTTACAACTTGGGACTGCAGCCATTTGCTTGGCCTGTAAAGCAAACTCATCTTTTCACATAGGAAACTGCTGGCCAATTTATTTTGGCCTCCTCATGTTTTGCAGCAACCTGATGAACTGAGTCTATCTGAGACTGATCTAATCTTTATTTGCTAGATCTGTGTTTTTGCTCTAGATTTTGGTCAAATTACAGATATTGACTTGCTTCTGGAACCTGGATCAGCTTTGATCAGCTTTGATTGTCACCACAGCACACACCCACTCTGCAAGGAATAAGCCTCCTATCATTTCACAGCCTAAAGCAGCAGTTTTTTTTTTTTTTTTTTTGGATGAGAGCCATGGACTAGACCCTGCCTCTACTGTACTTTGGACTAATATAAGGGACTTTGGGAATGGTTGATGAATGACTGTTAAACCTTGCCTGGATCATCTATTACTGTGTGCTTAAGATTTGGGATGGGATTTGTTAACACTGTGTAACTATTGCTGTTATGTTTGAGGGATTTTTAGGAAATGCTACTGTACTAGTCTGTTATGTATAGCGATTTTGATTCACTTTCAGGATTTATATGGGCAATGGTCATTTGATAATTCCTTTCCGAAAAAAAAAAGGGGGGGGCGGGGGGAGAGATAGAACATTGGGGAAACTGGTATATATTTTTTCTTTTTTTTTTTTTTTTTTTTTAAATTTTTTATTTAATAATTACATTATATTGACACTCGTTTCTGTTCCGATTTTTTTCCCCCTCCCTCCCTCCACCCCCTCCCCTAGATGGCAAGCAGTCCTTTATATGTTGGATATGTTGCAGTATATCCTAGATACAATATATGTTTGCAGAACCGAACAGTTCTCTTGTTGCGTAGGGAGAATTGGATTCAGAAGGTATAAATAATCCGGGAAGAAAAACAAAAATGCAGATAGTTTACATTCGTTTCCCAGTGTTCTTTCTTTGGGTGTAGCTGCTTTTGTCCATCATTTATCAATTGAAACTCAGGTCTCTTTGTCAAAGAAATCCACTTCCATCAAAATATGTCCTCATACAATATTGTTGTCGAAGTGTATAATGATCTCCTGGTTCTGCTCATTTCACTTAGCATCAGTTCATGTAAGTCTCGCCAGTCCTCTCTGTATTCATCCTGCTGGTCATTTCTTACAGAACAATAATATTCCATAACATTCATATACCACAATTTACCCAGCCATTCTCCAATTGATGGGCATCCATTCATTTTCCAGTTTCTAGCCACTACAAACAGGGCTGCTACAAACATTATGGCACATGGTATATATTTTTTCAAAATACCTGAAAGAAATGGGAACGCCTAGCTCCTATTCACTTTGCCTTAAGCACTTTTGCCCCACCCCCTATCTCACTAGTTCAGATTGAATTTGGATGCTTTAGTTTTAGAATCCCTTATTTTGTTAAAACCTCAACATCAACGAGCCTGGTGCAGCTTTACAATTTTCTACCATGGTTATGAATGACCCCTGGTATTGCAGATGGTGGACTTGGTTGAAGTCCCCCTGTGCCGGCTGTGGGTGAGCCAATGACGGGATTATTGTGGCCCCATATTTCAGGAACATCATACCCTCTGGCTGCAGGAACACCCAATGATGGGATTATTGTGGGCCGTTCTCCAGAAGCACACCCCGGAAGTTTGATGCTGGGGTGCTGGGACAGATGCCGCCCACATAGCCTAAGACAGGGGTCCTGCCTTTTTTCTGGCCTTTAAGGTCGGATTATTTGGGTACTGAATATGGACACCGGCCACATAGCCTAAGACAGGCCTCCCACCCATATATAAATAAAAAAGGAGGACATGCTAGAAACCATGTCCTTGGAGACAGGAAGAACATGACTACCTGCACGTAAACTCTGAGCTAAGACCTTATTGTGAACAAACAATACATCCTAAATTCCTGAGACAAGATAATGTGTGTCCCAGGAAATTGGCCTTATCCGCCCAGGAACTAGATAATGAGTATACCCCAGGATACCCTCTTCATTCAATAAACTGAGACTTTGCTCCACCTCAGCTCGTCTCCCTCCTCATTTCTAACCCCATCCCTTTTCAGGCATTAGCCTTACAGGCAATGTCCACCTTGAGACCCACATTTAGATGACCTGCTGGACGGGTCAATACTATTTGCCATATAATGCTTTTCTTTCTCTTATCATCCTTTTCTACTTCCTTATAAGTGAAACAGGAAACTGAGAACTCAGAATAATAGCCTTGGCTAATTCAAGATTTAACACCAAGGGTCTGTTAATCATTAAGGTCTGGGAAAAAGAGCAAAGACTTGCTCTTCCAGCAGAAAACATTTAAAAGATCACTTTACTCAACTGCTTAGGGAAGAACCTAATTATTTAATGGCCTGGAGATATTTGAGAAGCCTCCAAACTGGCTATCTGTATTTGTTGACTGAGAAAGCGTGAGGTAAACCAATCTTCCTTAGTTATTTTAGAAAACTTTAACCTCTCTGGCTTAATCAATTACTTACCTTTAAATAAATCTCCTTATTGTGAGGGATTATGTGGTTTCTCATAAAATCATTAACTAAGGTAGATTAAACCTATAACCTAAATTTTAGTATAGGAAGGTCTGATGGGTTTGGGAAAATGAAATTCTTTGTAGAAATATTACAATAGAATGCCAATATCAGCTCAACCAAGCATTTGCAAACATTATACTAAGCTGAACACAATAGAGTTAGGCAAACAAATCTGCAATAAGTCAACTACATTGACTTGATTAGAATTTAGCAAACCTTTGCTACTTCCACTTGAGCAGGCAGTAAAAATTAACTAGATAAGGGGAGGAGGTCATGGGTTCGTGTAGTTTTTGGTGATTTAAATTATCTCTTAACCTTTGTAAAATTGGCCTCCTCTCTCTGAGAATTCAGTGAGCTAATTGCCTGCTTCTCCCAAGATTCTAATAAAGCTTCTGATCTTCTCTTTGAGAAATCTCTGAGTAGTTATTTTGAGTCAGTGGTTGCCATCCCACATACTTATAACATTTGATTCAATTTATTTCATTTTAATGTTTTGAGGAAAGAGTAGTATTTTAGGATTTGTAGTTTGAAAAGACAAGTAATTCTCAGTTATGACATTCATTTGGAATTATCATGATCTTTTTTCTAAAAGAAAGATTTAAGTCACCCCTGGAAGTCCCCTTAAAGGGACACTTATAATCTTTGAGACATGAACTCTTTCTTTATCTGAAAGTGCAACAATAGAGAAAAAGCAGCACAAATAGTTAAAGTTATCATTATCAAGTCACAGGATTTCAAAACCTGGATTCCTCACCCAGACCTTTTTTCAGAGAATCAGAATCAAATTTTCAATTGTTGAGTAGAACTACTACTTATAATTAAATTTCTGACACCTCAAATAAAAAAAAATTCTTCCCCCAAATTTGTTCCTTTATTTGATTACCCCCCTCCCAATGATGCCATTTACTCATATTCAAAATCTTATTATCATCTTCAATGTCTTTCAAATACTGTCTAATCATTTAATTGCCATACCTTATCATTTCTAGTTCTGCAATATTCACAAAGTTATTTTTCTTTTTAATTCAGTCACATCTCTAATACCTTCATTCATTAACTGGAAATGGACTATGCAATTGTTCAGTCTTTCTATTTCAATTGCATGCTTCATTCTGATGCATGTATAAGGTTGCCTTACTTCTATGTTTTGTGGCTAGCTATTTTGTGACAATTAGGCAGCTAGGTGGTGCTGAAGAGAGAGCCCTTGACCTGGAGTCAGGAAAACTCATCTTCTTGAGTCCAAATGTGGCTTCAAACATTTACTAATTATGTGACCCTGGCCAATTCATTTAACTCTATATGTGTAAAAATGAACTGGAGAATGAAATATCAAACCATTCCAGTATCTTTGTCAAGAAAACTCCAAATATGATCACAGAGTTGTACATGACTGAAATGACTGAACAAATCTATGAGGCAAAGAAAATAAAAATATGCATTCAAAGTCCTCAACAATTTAAGGTTATCCTATTTTTACCTTTATATTTATCCCCTTCCATATACACCAAATTCTGGCCAACCTAGACTATTTGAATATGTCCCCTATGTCTTTGTTTCAACATTTCTTCACAGTCTATGTCCTCCATTTCATAAAACTATTAAAATTTTAGTCTATTTTTCAAGACATATTTCAAATGTTATTGTCTTCATGAAAACTTCCTTGAGTTTGTCTGTAGGAAATTATCCCTCAATATCTTGTATGGCACATTTCTATTTCTAATACTCTAATTCTAAAATATTCTAATACTTCTAATAACATAAAATAAATATTTCTATTATTCATTATAATGCTAATGCTCAATGGTTGAGACTTATATATTTAACTTTATATCTCCATGTGTCCTTTGCATATTGATCTGTACTTTACAGATGTCAGATCAAAATTTATTGAATTAAAATATTTATTTATTATCAGTTTAAATTATGTGTTTATTTTTGAAGTTTTACTATACATAAGTACAGAAACTAACAGTAATTGCCAAGCAAATAATATTGAATGAATGGGTAAAATTAATAAGGGCTACTCATTACCATCATTTAAGTTCTGTACAACCCTATTTTAGGTTTTCTTGGCAAATATATTGTTGGCTTTATCCTTTTTTGACTCATCTTACATATTAGAAAACTAAAGAAAACAAGGTTTATTGACTTGTCCAAGGTCACAGAGATAGTAAACGTCTGAAGCCAGATTTTAACTCACAAAGGTGAAGCTCTCTGACTTCAGGATCAGTGCTTTATGCATTATGCTAGCCAACTGTCTTAAAGGCTTACTCTATGCCAAAAATCATACTAAGACCTTTGAGTACAAATACAGAAATGGTAAACATTTTACTCGCTCAAGAAAGTTACATTTTTATAGGCACAGACAATGCAGAAGGGGGATTGGTGGCCTTCAAGGAATGTTTTCCTTTAGTAAAATACAGAAATAGTAAGAGAGGCAAGAAAGGATTTGATTTACATGTCCTTCACAATAGGGGAAAAAAAGATTCCATTACAGTTCACAGGAAATTAATTATAATAATGATTAATTTTGGCATAGATCACTTTTGTTTCTTTTTTTTTCTGAATTCAAAATCTTTTCCAAAATAAGATTCCTATCTGCCTTGTTCTCCACTGTTCATTCTCTAAAGTACCAGCTGTTCTTCCTACAATAATAGGTTTAGAGCAACATTTAATGACAACCAAGGGAAAAATAAAGTTACACTTTGATTACAGTAAATCAAGCAATGCAGAAAACACTATGTTAAATGAAACAGCTACATAACATGCCCTGGTCAACAACATCCAAACCAAAGGCTTTCACAAGGTAAATAAAACCTCACTAGTACTGAGGTTTTATTTTCATACCATTTGAGGTTTTAAAATCAATATTTACAATGACATGAAATTGTTTAATCAATATTATTAAAGAAAACTTCATAGACCTCAAAGTTTTCATAATGTAGAATCACTCATTTATCCTCTAATAACCATTTATATAAATAAATGTGGGAACATACATTGATAAAGTAAGAACTCTAAAAAGCAAAGTCACCCATTTGATAGAGTAAGTATGTGATATACATATGTATATGTATGTGGATATAGATATATAGATATTTAATTTGATTTACATCCTATGGACATAGCTTCAAATTATTCTCCACAATAGCTAGAGCAGCCCAAAATCTCCATTGAAAATGCGTTAGTTTATCTATTTTTCCACATCCCCTCCAGTACTTACAATTTTCTATTTTTGTCATATTAGATAATCTGATCTATGTGAAATGCTACATTAGAGTTTTAATTTGTACTTCTCTAATCAATATTAATACAGAAAATTTATGTGATTGATGATTGTTTTGATTTCTTCTTATCAAAAGTAGTTGATTAGATATTCTTTTAGCATTTATCAATTGGGGAATGACTCATTTTTAATATAATTTTGATTCAGTTCTCTATATATTAGATGAAATGACCCCTTTGTTTAAAATTTGTTTAAAAAATTCTTATTGGGGCACCTAGGTGATGCAGTAGATAGAGCACAAACCCTGAAGTCAGGAGGACCTGAGTCAAATCTTGTCTCAGATACTTAATACTTCCTAGCTATGTGACTCTGGGCAAATCACTTAACCGCAGTTGCCTCAGGGGGGGGGAAATCTTATTTCCTTTTTTCCTTCTAATTTTGGCTACTTTTGATTTATTTGTGCAAAATATTTTTAATTTCATGTAATAAAAATTTTCACTTCACGTGTAATGATTCTCTATTCTAATTTGTTTATGATATTACCCTTTATATCTAAATCACATATCCATTTTTATCTTATTCTAGTATATGGTGTGAGTTGTAAGTATATGCCTTGTTTTTGTATTACTACTCTTTTGTTTTCCTACCAATGCTGGTCAAATGACGAATTCTTGCTTCCAAAGCTTAGATCTTTAGGTTTATCAAATATATTTTTGTGGTCATTTACTACTATGCATTATGTACCTAATCTATTTCACTGGTACACCATTACATTTCTTAACCAGTCTCTTAAGATTGTTGACATTTTGTTCTTCCCTGTGAATGTTGTAATTGTTTTTTCTAGCTCTAAAATAATTCTTTTATAGCTTAATTCCTATGTACCTAAATAAACAAATTAATTTAGGTAGGATTGTCATTTTTTCAAATTGTGCCAACTTACACTTTAGTAATGGATTGTTCTCCAAATGTTTAGATATATCATTATTTGTGTAAAAATGTGTTGTATCTCTGTTTATACAGTCCTTGGGTATGTCTTGGCTTTTAGACTTCTGACTATTTTATTATGTCAATAGTTATTTTTTTTTAAATTCCCTTTCTGTCTTTTCCTGCTGAGTTTTGTTGATAACATATAGAAATGATAATTAATTAGTGTGTATTTATTGTAGGTCCTGAAACTTTGCTATAGTTATAAGTTGTTTGAATATTTTCTTTAGTTGACTCTTTAGTGTTCTATAAACATATCAGTATATAATCTAAACAAGTGATATTTTTATATGCTCATCTAGTAGTATTTTTTTCAATTTATTTATTTTTTTTGCTTTAGCTAGCATTTCTAATGCAATATTGAATAATAGTGATAATAATGGTCATATTCTCAATGTGGTCTCTTGGTTTTAGATAAATACTATTTGTCATTAAAAAAAAAAAAAAACAAACACTGCATTGATTTCTATAATCTAGAGGTTTTAATAGAAAAGAATGTACTTTGCTAAAAAAAAGGTTTTTTTGGCATCAGATATAATTCTATGCTTCTTAATGCAATTAATACTGCTTAAATATGGTCTATTATGTATATTGTCCTTCAGTCATTTAAATAATATCTAATTTTTTATGACTCCATTTGGGGGTTTTCTTGGCAAAGACATTGACATAATTTTGTCATTTTTTTTCTCCAGCTCATTTTGCAAATGAAGAAACTGAGGCAAACAAAATTAATTTATTTGCTCAGTCACATAGCTAGTGCCTCAGTTCAGATATTAACTACAGTATTTGTCTTCATGAATCCAGGCTTGGCATTCTATCCAATGTACAACTGCAGCAATGATATTTATGATTTTGCTAATATTGAACTAGCCCTGAATTCCAGATATAAATCCCACCTAATCATACTTTATGATTTGTGATAAATTATTGTATTCTTCTTGATATTTTATTTTTAATATTTATATCTATACTAGAAAAAAATAGGCTATAGCTTTCATTCTTTGTTTTTGCTCATCCTGTTTCATCATGAAAAAGATATTCATGTAATAAAATAATTTAGAAAAACATCTTCTTTACATATTTTCCAAGTAGTTTATAGTATTAGAATTATTTTTTCCTTAAATATTTGGTATATTTAACTTGTAAAACCATCTGATGCTGGGTTTCTTTTTTAAATGCCTATTTATGACTTTTTTCATTTATTTTTCTAAGATAGGGTTATTTACATATTTTATTTTCTATTCTAATAATCAATATAGCAATTTATATTTTTGTAAATAATCATCCATTTTAATTGTCAATTTTTCAGGTTGTTAGTTTTACTGGCATATCATTGGGGAAAATGATGCATTTGATCTTTCAGGTACTAATACTCTAGTTTTCTTTTTTTTTAACCATATAAGTCAATTTTTGTTTATTTAATTTTAAAAATAATAAAATCATCTTTAGTTTGTTAGCTGACTTTTTTCCATTCAATTTTATCAATCCATGCTTTGATTTTTTAATTTTCAATTTCCTTTATTTCTTTATTTAGGAATTTTTCCTATTTTATTTCTAGTTCTTATTTTTGTATGCATGCTCATTTTTTTGATCTATTTTTCCTTTCATTTATTGGTATATGTATTTAAAGAAATCAATTTTTCCCTAAATATTTTTCTAGTTGAATCCTAATAATTTTGATATATTATCTCATTTTAGTCATTTTTTAAATGATTTCTTTTTGTTTCTGAGATTTATTTTTCAATTGTTTTATCCTTTAGGATTTGATTGTTTGATTTCCAAAAAACTTTTATTCTATGCATCCATAGTTATTTATTAAATATATTTTATTTGATTCTGTTTTAGAAAGGTTAATTTAATGTTTCTGTGTTTGGTTGTGAAGTTTTTATATATTAATAAATAATCATTTTTTGTGAAGATACCATATTAAGCTGATAAAAACAAATATGTTCCTTTCTTTTACAATTCAATTTTCTCCAGAGGTTTATTGTATTTAACTTTTTTAAGATTACATTCATTACCTTATTGACTTTCATATTTATTTTATGCTAGATTCAGCTTGTTCTGAGAGAAGTGAGTTAAGGTCTACCACTAGTAAAGTATTATTGTCCATTTCCTCCTGTAACTCATTCAACTTATCCTTTAAAGATTTGTATACTATGCCATTTTGATGCATACATATTTATATTGATATTAGTTCATTGCCTATAATGACTTTTAGAAGATATCATTTTCCTGCCTATATAGTTATCATGTCTAATTTTGCTCTTGCTTTGTTTGGGATCTTGATTGCTACCTCTCCTTTTCTTTTCTTTTTTTTTTTTTAACATCATAAGTTCTGCTCCAGCTTCTCATTTAACTCTATACATCATTCTGTTTCAAGTTTGGTTTTTGCAAACAATTATTATTAGATCCATTTTGATAGCCACTTCTTTGTTTTGGATGAATTCAAACCATTCACAATCACAGTTATAGTATCTCCCTTCACCATGCTTTTCTCTGTTTTATTTTCCTCTTTCTTTTAACCTGTTCCTTCTCAAAAGACTGTTTTTCTTTTGACAACTTCTTTGTAATCTGTTTGCCCTTTATACCCTCACCCTTGCTTTTATCTCCTTTTCCTCCTACCTAATTGTTGAGTAATATAGATTTATATACCCAGTTGAGTGTGTATCTGTGTGTTTTATGTGTGTGTGTTTCTTTCTTTGTATCAGTTCAGATGAAGGTAAGATTTATATGTTGCCTGCCCCCTAATATTTTCTTTTCCACTGTAAAAGCTCTTTCTTCTATACTTCTTTTATGCTAAATGATTTTCCTGATTCTTCATCTTCCTTTTCCCTTCTCTCACCTCATTCTTCTTTGTCACCCATCTTTATTGTATTTTAGAGCACCCCAACATAATTGACTCACCAAAATGGTCTCTGTTTATATAGAATCCTTCTAACTTCCTTACTATAAAGTTCTTCATATTTACAGTAATCATCTTCCCATTTAGGAATGTAGACTCATGATTCAGTTTTCACATTTACTTTTTAAATATTTCCCTTAAGTTTTATAGGTCTTTTGACATTTTCTTCTTTTAAGTTTGTTTCTTTATCTTCCCTGACTACAGGGAAATTTTATGGTCAGACTGTTAATTATTTATTTATTTTTAACACCCTATTTCTTGTCATTGAACTTAATGTAAAATGTACTCCTGGAACAAAAGTAGGGGGATCACTTTCTCAAGTTTCAGGCTTTTTTTGCCCTGTTGTTTTCAGATCAGGTCTTGGGGTAGGATGGGGTTGAAATTTTAAATACTTCCAAGATGGTGTGATTCAGGTAGAGGAAAAGTCACTCTCTCCTGTGACCTGATGCAAAACTACTCTTAAAGTCTCCTATTCTCTTGTAACTAAAGATAGATGTTTCTGTTCCTCAGGGGTGGCACTACCTTGAGAATACAAACACTCCTCCTTCTTGGAACTGTGATTCTGATGTGGATATCAACAGTGGTATTGACAAACAATGTATAATCCTGAACCCAATGCTATCACAGAGTTTATTTATAATTTCTTTCAGAACAATTTCCTTATGACCATGCCTGATTTGAGAATTCCCAAAATTGTTAGTGCTGTTGCCATCTCTAAGGTCCACCACAGTTATGGCCACTACAGGGTCACTGTCTACCTACCAACCTTGTGTCACAGATCTCCCCTCTGAACTCCTTAATTGTTTTGTACAAGAAAATGTCTCATATTGACCTTTTGCTGACTATTGTTACAGAAACCTACTTGAAGCATTATTTTCCTCTCAATAGCATTGTGTTTTTTCTAAAAAATGTAAACATATTTTTGAACATTCATTTCTTTAAAAATTTGTATTCCAAAAATTTTTCCTCCCTTCTTTTTCTCCTCCCTCCCCAAGACAGCAAGCAATTCAATATAGGTTAAATATGTTTAGTTCTTTTAAAAATATTTCATGCTTGTCATGTTGTATGAGAAAATAAAAAAAAGGGGGAAAATAAAAGGAAGAAGAAGCAAACAAACTGAAAAACAAAAAAAGGTGAAAATACTATGCTTTGATCAACATTCAATCTTTACAATTCTCTCTTTGGATGTAGAAGGTATTTTCCATGAAAATCTTCACTAGGAATTTCTTTAAATCACTGCATTATTGAGAAGAGTCAAGTCCATCACAGTTGATCATCACACTGATCTTGCTCTTACTACATATAATGATGTCTTGGTTCTATTCACTTTGCTCAATGCCACTTCATATAAGTTTTTCCAGACTTTTCTGAATTCAGATGCTCAACATTTCTTATAGAACAGCAATAATTCATTACATTTAAATACTATAACTTTGTGATGACCGTGTATTTAAAATCAGTCGTAGTCAGGAATTCAGGTTAAGGGAAAAATCTTCAATCTTTATTCTCAATAGAGGTGAAGAGGATTGCGATAGCAATATGAGCAGCTGCGACAGGAAACTAGCTAGCAGAGGTGAAGGGGGGTCGCGATAGCAATGCGAGCAGCTGTGTCAAGAAGCTAGCCAGCAGTCTCTCCTTCTGCTTCCCTTTCTACTCCTCTGCCTCCACCCACCAAAAATGTCATTTCCTGTACAACACATCAGGACTTGCAAAAAGAGTGGGCAGGGACCATTCTTTTTCCAAGCATGTATATTAATAGAGTATGGTCCAATTACTATTTAGCCTCATGTGCTTGGAACCTCAGTGCATCAACTCAAGCCTCAGCCCATTACACCAGATCATTTAGTTCAGTTATAAAAAGGCCTCAGGAGGAGTGTACTCCAAAAAATGTCAGAATCTAACAGGTTCTGACTACACCCACCCAACACCAGAAGTGATTCAGCACAGAACACAGCACAGCCATGCAGCCACATTCTGCAATGTGGGGCTTTTGCCCAGGGTAGCCACAAATCTGCATGGGGCGGGGAGGGGGGTGGAGGGGAGAGAAAGAAGAAGAGGGGGTTCTGCCTGGGGCAGTAGAACTTCAACATCCTGGCTGCTCTTCCCAGGGCATTTCCGCAGCTCACCTGCTCTTTGCAGCCTGTTATATTTATCCCTGTCCTGCAAAGGAAGCTGGCAACCTCCTTGCCATGAAGGCAGACCCTGAGGGCTTTTTAAAAAATGAGTAAAAAAGCCAAGTGAACCCTAACCATTGATAGCTTCTATACAGAAAGAAAACAGGATTTCAACCCTGAGGAAACTAATAGCAGACAGTCTCTTGACAAAACTCCAAAGGGGGATGTAACCTGGTCCCCGTAATACAAGGCTCTCCTAGAAGAAAGTATAAAAGATCTTGAAAGAGAGCTAGAAGAAAAATGGAGAAAGAAAAGAGAAGCTCTGCAAGAGAGTATGGAAAAGACATATAACTCAAAGAAAATTTTGATAAAGTGAAAAAAGAAAATAACTTCCTGAAATGTGAATTGGAAAAGGTAAAGAACTTCCAAGGAAACAGAATTTATGAATTGTAAAAGATAAAGAACTCCCAGGAAAGTAGGATTTGTGAAATGGAAAAAGAAAATTAAAAAAAAATAAAATAAAATAGTGAAATGGAAAAAAATTCTATAGAGCAAAACCACTTATTTAAAAACTCAATTGGACATATACAAAAAGAAGTTTAAAAAGCTAATGAAGAAAATAACTCATTAAAAATAAGAACTGAACAAACAGAAATGAATGATTCATTGAGACATTAAGAATCAGTCAAGCAAAACCAAAAAAATGAAAAAATGAAAAAAAAGTTAAATATCTATTTGCAAAAACAACAGACCTGAAAATAGATCTAGGAGAGATAATCTGAGGATTATTGGACTTCCTGAAAATTATGATGAAAAAAAGAGGCTAGACACTATTTTACAGGAAATCATCAAAGAGAACTGCCCAGATGTAATAGAATCAGAAGGTAAAATAGGCACTGAAAGAATTCATGGAACACCTTCTGAAAGAGACCCTAAAATAAAAACCCCAAGGAATATTCTGGCTAAATTTCAAAACTATCAGGCAAAGGGGAAAAAATATTACAAGCAGCAAGAAAAAATAATTCAAATACCGAGGAGCTACAGTAAGAATCACTCAGGATCTACCTGCTTCCACATTAAAGAATGGAAGGGCCTGGGATCTGACATTCCAAAAGGCAAAAGAACTTGAATTGAAGCCAAGAATTAAGTATCCAGGTAAGCTGAGCATTTTCTTCCAGGGAAGAAAATGGACATTTAATGAAACAGGTGAATTCCATTTGTTTCTAATGAAAAAAAAAAAAAAAAAAAACAGAGCTAAACAAAAAAATTGACCTCCAACTATAGGACACAAGAGAAGCAGAAAAAGATAAAAAGAACTTTTGAGAATCGTATTTCTGTTATGGACATACATAAAGAGTAGATGTATAATTTGATTTTACTGATATAATATAAAAAAAGGGAAGTAGAAGTGGAAAGGGGATAGTATCAAAAAAGAGAAAAGGGAAGAGAAAAAGAGGGAAACTACATCCCATGAAGTAGCAAAGGAAACCTATCGTATCTAAGAAAATTTAGGGAGGAGGTGGAATATTGTGTGAATATTACTCTCATCAGTTTTGGCTCAAAGAGATTATAATTGGCATATTTGGCTTACAGAAAAACTTTTCTCACCTCATTAAAAAGTGGGAGAGGAAAAGGGAAAAGGAAAAGAGTAATAAGGGAAATGTATAAGAAAGGGGAAAGGATTCAAAGGGGGTGGGAGGGATTCTAAAGAGGGAGAGCTGTGTGAGGCAAGTGGTGCTCATAAGTTTAATACTGGGGAGAGGAAGGGAAGAGGGAAAGAAAATGAAAAGTATAATAAGATGGCAGGAAATACAGAATTAGTAATTTTAGCCATAAATGTGAATGGGATAAACTCTCCCATAAAACAGAGGTGGATAGCAGACTGGATCAAAAATCAGATCTCTACAATATATTGTTTAGAGGAAATACATTAAAAGCAGGGAGATTCATACAGAATAAAGGTAAAGGGCTGGCACAGAATCTATTATGCTTCAGGTGAAGTGAAAAAAGCAGGGGTAGCCATCTTTATCTCAGATTAAGCAAAAGCAAAAAATAATCTAATTAAAAGAGATAAGGAAGAAAACTATATCTTGCTAAAGGATAGTCATTGTCTACAATGAAGCAATATAAATACTAAACACATATGCACCAAATGGTATAGCATCTAACTTCCTAAAGGGGAAGTTAAAAGAGTTGCAAGAAAAGATAGACAGCAAAACTAAAATAGTGGAAGATCTCAAACTTGCATTCTCAGAATTAGATAAATCAAATCACAAAACAAATGAGAAAGAAGTTAAAGAGGTAAGTAGAATATGATAAAAGTTAGGCATGATAGATCTTTGGAGAAAACTGAATGGAGACAGAAAGGAATACACTTTCTTCTCAGCAGTTCATGGAACTTATACATAAACTGACCATATATTAGCACATAAGACCTCAAAATTAAATGCAGAAAGGCAGAAATAGTAAATGCATTCTTTTCAGATCATGATGCAATAAAAACTACATTCAATAAAATGCCAAGAGAAAATAGACCAAAAAGTAATTGGAAACTAAATAATCTCATCCTAAAGAATGATCGGGTGAAACAACAAATCATAGAAACAATTAATAATTTCACCCAAGAGAATGACAACAATGAGACAACATACCAAAATTTGTAGGATGCAGCCAAAGCTGTAATAAGGGGAAATTTTATAACTTTAGAGGCTTATTAGAATAAAATAGAGAAAGAGAAGATCAATGAATCAGGCTTGCAACTTAAAAAAACTAGAAAAAGAGCAAATTAACCACCCCCCCATCAAGTACTAAGGTTGAAATTCTAAAATTAAAAGGAGAAATTGATAAAATTGAAAGTACAAAAGAAACTATTGAATTTATAAATAAAATAGTTGGTTTTATGATAAAACCTATAAAATAAATAAACCTTTGGTAAATCTGATTAGAAAAAGGAAAGAGGAAAATCAAATTGTTAGCCTTAAAAATAAAAAGGGAGACCTTTCCACCAATGGAGAGGAAATTAGAGAAATAATTAGTAATTACTTTGCCCAACTTTATTACAATAATTTTGATAATCTAAGTGAAATGGATGACTACATTCAAAATATAGGCTTCCCAGATTAACAGAGGAAGAAGTAAATTGCTTAAATAGTCCCATTTCAGAAAAAGAAATAGAACAAGCTATTAATCCACTCCCTAAAAAAAATCCCCAGGACCAGATGGATTTACATGTGAATTCTACCAAACATTTAAAGAACAATTAGCCCCAATGCTATAGAAGCTATTTGAAAAAATAGGGAATAAAGGACTCCTACCAAATTCCTTTTATGACACAGACAAGGTAATGACACCTAAACCAAATAGGTTGAAAACAGAGAAAGAAAATTATAGACCAATCTCCCTAATTAATATTGATGCTAAAATCTTAAATAAAATATTAGCAAAAAGATTATGGAAAACCATCCCCAGGATAATATACCATGACCAAGGAATGCAGGGCTGGTTCAATATTAAGAAAACTATCAATATAATTGACTATATCAATAATCAAATTAACAAAAGCCATATGATCATCTCAAGATAATTCAACACCCATTCCTATTAAAAATACTAGACCATAAAGGAATAATAGACTTTTCTTTATAATAGTCATTAGCATCTTTTCAAAACCATCAGCAAGCATCATGTGTAATGGAAATAAACTGGAACCATTCCCAATAACATCAGGGGTGAAAAAAGGTTGCCTACTATCACTACTGCTATTCAATATTGTATTAGAAATGCTAGCCTTGGAAATAAGAGAAGAAAAGTAGATTAAAGGAATTAGAGTAGGTAATGAGAAAATCAAATTATCACTCTTTGCAGATGATATGATGATATACTTGAAGAACCCCAGAGGATCAAGTAAAAAGCTATTAGAAATAATCCACAACTTTAACAAAGTTACTGGATACAAAATAAATCCATATAAATCATCAGCATTCTTATACATCACTAACAAAATCCAAAAGTTAGAGTTATAAAGAGTAATCCCATTTAAAGTAACTGTCAATCATATAAAATATGGCAGAATCTATCTGCCAAGGAAAAATCAGAAACTTTAAGAGCAAAACTATAAACCCTTTTCACACAAATAAAATCAGATCTAAGCAATAGGAAAAATATCAAGTGCTCAGGGATAGGTCAAACAAATATAATAAAAATGACAATACTACCTAATCTATTTCTTTAGTGCTGTACTATTCGAACTCCCAAGAATCTATTTTACTGATGTAGAAAAAATAATAACAAAATTCATCTGGAAGAACAAAAAGTCAAGAATTTCAAAGGAAGTAATGAAGAGAAAAGCAAATGAAGGTGGCCTAGCTATATCAGATCTAAAACTATATTATAAAAAATAAGAAATTGATTAGTTGATCAGTGGAATAGTTTAGGCTCACAGAGCAAAATAGCCAATTACTATAAAAATCTAGTATTTGATAAGCCAAAATGCCCCACCTTTGGGGATAATAATTCACTATTTGACAAAAACTGCTGGGAAAATTAGAAACAAGTATAGTAGAAAGTGAATATAGACTCACACCTAATACTATATATCAAGATAAGATTGAAATGAGTTCATGATCTACACATAAAGAATGACACTATAAACAAATTACAAGAATAAAGGATAATTATCTCTCAGATTTTTGGATTAGTAAGGAATTTGTGACCAAAGAAAAACTAGAGATCATTACTGATCATAAAATAGATAATTTTGATTATATTATGTTAAAAAGTTTTTGTACAAATAAAACTAATGCAGACAAGATTAGGAGGGAAGCAATAAACTGGAAAGACATTTTTATCTCAAAGGATCTGATAAAGGCCTCATTTCTAAAATATAGAGAGAATTGATTCTAATTTATAAGAAATCTAGCCATTCTCCAATTAATAAACGGTCAAAGGATATGAACAGACAATTTTTAGATGAAGAAATTGAAACTATTTGTAGCCAGCACATGAAAAAGGTGTTTTAAATCACTATTGATCAGAGAAATGCAAATTAAGACAACTCTGAGATACAACTGCACACCTGTCAGATGACTACGATGACAGGAAAAGATAACAATGAATATTGAAGGGGATGTGGGAAAACTGGGACACTGATACATTTTTGGTGGAACTGTGAACAGAGCCAACCATTCTGGAAAGCAGTTTGGAACTATGCTCAAAAAGTTATCTAATGAACATACTCTTTGACCCAGCAGAGTTTCTACTTGGTTTATATCCCAAAGAGATCTTAAAAGAAGGAAAGGGATGCATATATGCAAAAATGTTTGTGGTAGCTCTTTTTGTAGTGGCAAGAAACTGGAAACTGATAGATGCTCATCAATTGGAAAATGTCTGAATGAATTATGGTATATGAATGCTTTGGAATATGATTGTTCTGTAACAAACAACCAGCAGGATGATTTCAAAGAAGCTTGGAGAGACTTACATGAATTGATGCAAAGTGAAATGAACAGAACCAGGAGATCTTTGTACATGGCAACAACCAGACTATACAACTATCAGTTCTATGGACATGGCTCTCTTCAACATTGAGATGATTCTAACGAGTTTCACTTGTTCAGTGATGAAGAGAGCCATCTACATCAAGAGAGAGAACCATTGGAACAGAGTGTGGAACACAACATAGCATTCTCAATCTCTCTGTTATTTGCTTGAATTTTGTTTTCTTTCTCAGATTTTCCTTTTCTTCCTTCTTGATCTGATTTTTCTTGCACAACAAGATAACTGTATTAATATATATACATATATTGGATCTAACATATATTTCAAGATATTTAACAGGTATTGGACTATCTGTCAGCTAGGGGAGGAGGTGAGGGGAAGGAGGGGAAAATTTGCAATAAAGGCTTATACAACTGTCAATGTTGGAAAAAATTACCCATGCATATCCTTTGTAAATGAAAAGCTTTAATATTTTTTTTAAAAAGACTATCACCAAGATTGATCATTTGGGGAATCTTGCAAAAATTCAGAATTAGATGTTTAAGAAATCCCTTGAATTACTCAACAATAAATAGATGTGATCCTTTCCTAGAATTTTTTATTCCTTTACTGGATAGCTGGGAGCTTAAGGGATAGGTGTCTAATCTTTTACTTCCTAGTTTTTGGTGGAATTCATGTGTACTATTACACTGAACTCTGATGGAGCTTGGGTTTATGCTAAAATGGGAGAAACACATTGAAAAATGAGAAATAAATGCATTGTGTTTTTCTACTCTTTCATATAAAAAGTAACAATTTCTATTGGTCTCACATAATACATCATTTCTTCAGTTACTGAAGCAAAGAAAATAACTAAATGCTTGGAATATGCATAGAACTGTAAAAGTACCACATTCACACACACATTCACACACACACACACACACACACACACACACACACACACCCACCAAAAAAGAGGAAGTGACACATGGGCCTGAGATTAAACAGTATTCAAGAGGTGCAGTGGATGGAATGTCAGATTTGGATCCCCTAAGTTTAGATCACTAGTTGTCTGACCCTGCTAAGTCATTCAGTCTTTTCAGAACCTTAATTTCTTCATCTGAAAAATGGGAATAGTAAAATACCTACTTTATTGGATTGTTGTGAGAATTAAATGAAATTACTTGTAAAGCTTTTGAAAACTTTGAAGTGTTATATAATGCTAGCTATTTTTACATTATGTTCTCATTTCCTTTTTTTTATATTTTCAACAAGAATTAAGTTTTTGACATTATCTTTCTAACCAACAAAAAACTTAACTAAGCTTTTTTGATAGCCAATTTGTCTTGGCTTCCACCAATATAATCATTCTTAATTTCATTTAGACATTAATAATTTGAAAGCAATATGATATTTCACAATCCAGCCTATTGTCCTGATTCAGAGAAGTTAAGATTATGTTGACAGAATAGGAATTGCTGAGATTGCAAACCAAGACATTTAATGTTGTGGCACAAAAGAAAGGTGAGTTTCTTCAGACTAAATTCCTTTGCACTTTGTTTATTTGAAAATAAACATCTCTCCTTTTCCTGGAAATTCATGGACTATTTGGAGAATATTTGTGACAAGAGACAGAAAAGATGGAGGTCTATAGTAAATGAATGCCACTTTAGAATTTAAGTAGGAAGAAGCTACTTGTCTCAGGCTTTGGATAAAAGTACTTATGTTATTTATATTACATTATTTATATTATGTTATATTACTTGGGGCTTGGATGTGATAGGATAATATGATTTAGAAGATCTTAGAGATCTTTGCTTCAACCCCATTCCTCCTTTCCCTCATTTTACTGATGAGAAACATGAGATAGTTTAAAGATTTGCCCAAGGTCATAAAGGGAAGAAATAGTAGAGCCAAGAATTAACCCCGGGGCATCTGATTTCAAATTAAAAGTTAATCTTGCCCAGTATAAACATTGAATTGGAAGAGCTTGGCATTTGTAGGGAAGCAGAAGTAACCCCTATTCTATAATTTCTGATTAAAGGCCTATGGTCATGGAGGAGCAAAAAATTCTCTTTCTAGAACTTTGGAATTTGCAATCTTTATAAAGATCAGTTTATCTTGAAAAAATAAGAATTAAATTTTTCTTAAAATTGCTATTTCAAAAGCCAATTTGACTTTTCAAAAAAAATTGAACAAATCATATAGTACAAAACTCATTCATCATTATGAAGGTGCTGCTTTTTATTTTTTAAAATTTATATAAACAGGGGAAATAAAAATAAATAAATGTCCCCATTCTACCAATGCATTCCACCATGCATTGTCTGCATGTATGGGTTGAAAGTTGAGGGGAAAAAAAGAAAGACAGAAAGACAGGGAAACAGACTAAGATGTAGAGAGAGAATAATGAATAATTTTTCTTACTCTGAGAGTCTCTGACTCTTTTTTGTGGATGATACTGTTCCACACAGTTTGGAAGCTCATCTGGGATATTTCCTATTTGTGAGAGATGTCTTCTGTTCAGAATCCTTGGGAAGGCATCCTTCAGAGAGTTCTCTGGTGATCTTTGGACTCAGATCAGGAACCCCTGCTCTTATCAGGTAAACCCTAAAGAGAGACACTTGGAGAAAACAAAAGTGAAAGTGGGCTAACAAAGACAGAAAATTAATTTGGCTCAGAAGATAAGCCAGCTGAGAAAAGTGTTCAATCAGTGTGAACCCAGGTATAGCTAAGAATTGGGGAGAGGAGTAGAGACACTGCCAAAAACTGTTGAGGGGAGGAGAGACTCTGTTAAAAACTGGTGAGAAATTGGTGAGAAATCTGAGTGGGATTGGATTTGGGACAATTTAGGCAGTTAGAAGGCTCCCATTTCTCTTTGATATTGAGAAAATCTTAGGCAATTTAGTCCATAAGAATTTTCTTGTTTGCCTTTCATAAGATCAGGTGAGTCCTCCATTAGAGAGAACAAGAAAACTGTGAATCATGGGTAAGGAACAATATAAAGTAGTTGGCTCTGAGAACCTATATATTATTTCAGAACATAGCCCTCTAGATAATAAGCCTAAGAATTGGAATAAAATACCAACATGTACAGGGAAGTACCAAAAAAAAAAAAAAAAAAAAAAAAAAAAGATTAAATACTGTTGTTTTGTTTGGGCAGGTACTCTATTTGGAGGATATGTCTTCTGGCCAACGTATGGATCTTTTGATGTCTGGTGTGCCAAAAATTGAATCAGTATGCAAATGCAAAGGAGCCTGTCAATTCTAAGGAGAGTGAATATACAGTCTTGTGGTTGTGGACTATGGGACAATCTGTTTTGAAGGCAGAGAGAGAGGAGCCAAAAAAATTCTATCCTTGGGGCCCCCTCTCAGCACTGCCTCCTGCCTTTGCCCTCCCTGCTGGGCACTGCTCCTAAAGCTTTTGGCTTTAGAATTCCCCTCCTTGATTCCACCCTAGGAAGGAGCTGAAGAAGGGAACTCAACTGATTTAAAACCATAAACTATTTCCTCTCCTCAGCCCTCTTTGGAAGGAATTTATATAAATATTAAAGCATCAAGAAAACTTTTCATTCCCCACAAAGACTAGCTTCTTCCCACTTAGAGAGGTCCCACTTTCCAGGGAGGAATTGGGTTTGTAAGTCTTCTCCCAAGTAGCATGGAAGTGAGAAACTTTAAAAAAAGACATGAAAGCCCTTTTAGAAGATCTGTTATGCCACAGTTCTCTTTAACTGTCCTGACTCAGTTTCCCTGTCTCAGTTTCCTTTACTGTTGTGTCTCTTCGCTCTCGGGTTATAAATTAGCAAGATAAAAGAGTAGATCTCCTGATTCTTTTATGGATTTACAATATTCCTTTAGAATATTCCAAGATTAACCCATGATATCTTTACTTCTTTGTCTCTGGAATTTTTAGGTTTTATGGCTTCCCCTCCCTGATAAAAACTTTCCCTCCCTTTCTCTTCTTTGTCTCCAAAAAGGTATTTAAGAAGTTGGGGTTCCTCCATTCATGGCTGGAGAATGGCGTCTGGCAGCTGTATGCTGGACGCTGGATTCTTTGGGTCCTCCAGCCCTGGGACCAATATGGATTCCTTGGTCCCAGTATACCTATCTCTGTCTGACTGGATAATCTGAGACGAGAGTCCTGTCCAGTCAATCTTACTCTCCAATTAATAAAATATTAAAAACTCTCTAATCTCTCTCCTGCCTCAGTTTCTCCGGCATTACAATTGATCCAGGTTAGTGAACAATTTGACCAATTCATTGGTCCTAACATTTACATCTGGCTGGAATTGATGTCAATCTTAGTCATCCTCTTCACTGGAGAAGAACAGGGGCAAATTAGGAGAGCTGCAAAAAGAACCTGGGATAATGCATAGCAGGGATCCAGGGGAGAACAAAAATTCCCCCTCCTGGAACCCAATTGGGATTATAACAATCCAGCTCATAGAGTAAATATGAGGGACCTAAGCAGATGATTGTTCAGAATATTGAAAATGTAGTCCCTCAAAGTCAAACTATAAATAAAATAACAGAAATCAAGGAAGAAAAGGGAAAGACCCCCTCAGACATAGACATTGTACATAGACTCAAGGAACATATAAGGAAGTATTCAGGGTTAGGAGAAAATGATGCTATGGAGCAAAGTCTGCTTCAGACATACCTTGTCATCAATTCATCACCAGATATAAATAAAAAGCTCCAGAAGCAAGAGGGATGGCACACCAAGCCTTGGATGAAATATTAGAAATGGGCCGGAAGGTAGATGTAGTCAGAAGAAGTGAGGAGAAGAAAGAAAGAGAAATTATGTTACAGCCCCTTAGACAACAGGAAAAGCAGACTAAAGTTATGCTTCAGATGATGCAAACAGCTATTAAATATGTAATGAAAAATCAAGGGCAACCTGGGAGAGATAGGGGAAGGAGGACTTTTTGCTCAGACACCCAGCCAACAGGAAATTCAGAAAATGGAAGGGGAGTGGGCCACCCAGTTTGGACTCCATTAACTTCTTTCAATTGTAAACTAGAAGGACCTATGAATAAGGATTGCCCACAGGGGAAGAGGGAACAAAAGATCTACTCCCTCATAGAAAAGGAGAAGGTGTGTGAGGGGCTCATTGAAAGAAACTGTCCAGAGCAGTAGATAAATTTAAGGATGGGACCAGACAAAGAGAAATTGGTCTTCCTGATAGATCCCAGGACTACTAGATTCTCAGTAACTCAATTGCCCTGAGGGTCCATAGCTTCCAAAGAAACTTTCTTAATTTAGGGTATAAAAGAAAAGATTTTTGAAGCCAGTAAGTGTTTTATTGCTGTAGATGCCCTCTGGGCTTGTCCCCCAGATTCCAAAAGCAGGGATATTTTTGCCATTGAATTGGAAGACCTAAATACTGGAAAATAGCAGTGTAAGTGGTGCATCATACCCCAGAGATAGGCAGAATCCCCTAATTTGTATGGGCAAGTAGTAGAAATTACTTTGGGGAAATTTAGAGATCCCCAGGGTACCCAGATAAACTACCTAGGGAGGAAGGGATTCAGAGTCTCAAAAAAGAAAGCTACAATTTGTGGAAAGGAAAGTAAGGTACTTGAGGCACCTAATTAGTGAAGGGAATAAACTTTATGCACTCAATTAAGCCCTGAGGTTATTAGAAAAGAAGGAAGGGAGTATTTATATTGATTCTAAGTATTCCTGGGGATGGGCTACATATGTTTAGAAAATTTTAGGAAGAAAGGGGTATCTATAGTCAAAAATCTTTTACTGCCTGAGACCATTTTCATTGTACATGTGAATGGGCATCAGCCTGATCAGTCATTTGAAGCAAGAAGAAACGATCTTGGAGATAAGCAAGCAAGAAGGTCAGGGAATGAGGAACCTGAACAGGTTGATCCCCGTTGCTCTTGTTCCCCTCCTTTGCCCAAGTCTAGCCACTCCAATTTTGTCAGAACCTGGGAGGAATGTAATGGTAAATGGTTCCTTCCTGATGGCCAAGAATCCCTGAATAAGGAAAGTATGAAGCAAATTTTACAGCAGGGCAGCCACTGGGATGTCCAAAATCTATGTGATGCAGTTTTGACCCTGTTCATATCTTCTGGCCTGTATACCCTTGTACACTACCTAGTAGATGGTTGCCTTATTTGTTGAAGGATGAATAAGTCTGTCCTGTACCAGGCAAAGCAAGAGGAAAGCTCTCTGGAAGCAAATCTTTTCAGTAGACTTTACTGAGCTGCCTTTGGTAGATTGCCCCAGATACCTGCATGTCATGATAGACCATTTACCTCAAGGGTACAGGCCTTCCTAGTGACCCAAACTACTGCTCAGACTGTTAGTGAGGTTTTACTGAAGCAAAGTATTCTCAGATATGGGATGTTGGAGAGGATAGATTTGAACGAGGGGACTCATTTTACTTCTAACTTTTTCCAGTCTCTGGTAAAGACCTTAGATGATAACTGGGAGTTTCATACTTCTTGGCACCTTCCTTCGGGAAGTAAAATGGAAAGAATAAACCAGAAGTTCAAGAGGCAACTCACTAAATTAACATTAAAATGCCTTCCTCTGGCCCTCCTCAGAATTAGGAGCAAACCACAAAGGGATATTGGATTATCCTCTTATGAACTCCTCTTTCAACAACTTTGTCTGGGAAGAGGAAAGGAAAACTGGGATCCTATATTTGACAATAGAGACAAGTTCCCCAGGAATTGTGTGTGTTTTCTTGCAAAATATTTTGATTGTGTTGCAGAATAAAGGGCTAATTGTTCAGACTCCACCACTAAGATTTCCTGTATACAAATTTCAGGCTGGGGATAGGCTGCTGATCTGGAAGTGGAAAGAAGAAAAACCTCCTCTCTCCTGAAAGGAACCTTTCCAAGTCTTGGTGATGTTAGACACTGCTGCTGGACTTTCTACATTCAGACTAAGGGACCACTTATGGTTCCCACTAAATGGATCCTGGATTAAAGCATCCTGATGACTTCCCATTGGGTGGATACATGAGCCTTGAGAATATATGTAGGATGTTTGTGATTTGTCTGTTTTAGCATTTCTTGACTTTAGTAACAGACAGTTTTACTCTAATTACTGGTGACGCAAATGGTTAGAGTGATAAATATAGAAATAGATGACAGAAATATCTGTAGATAGATATAAACATATATCTATCTATATTATATTATCTCTAGATTATAGATAGATATAGAAGTAGAGATAGATAGAAATGGTTGGGGCAATTGCCCCATATAGGAGCTGGGGATACAAAACCACAATTTGTAAAGATTGAGGGAGATCCTGTTAGACAAGGACCCTAGTAGAAAAAAAGGACATGACAAGTTCAAAGGGATTGGAGACTGAGAATCAGCTGCTTGAGGAAATATATGAAAAATTGTGTGAGAGTATTATGCCACAGTTCTCAGTTTCTCTAATTATCCTGGCCCAGTCCTGACTCAGTTTCTCTGTTTTTCAAAACTCAGTCCTGCAAAACCTCCCCTCCCTTTTTATCAGAATATTTGATAAGGATAAAATACTGTTTTAGAATATCAGAATACCTCTCCCCATCCCAAGCTACCAGAATGTCAGATACCGTTTAATCAAGATACCTCTCCCCATGTCCGGAGTCCTCCCCCTATTATGTCACCATATCTTCGGAGACTCACTCTACCCTGTCAGAGTCTCATTCCTGCTCTCAGCACCCTGACTCCACCTCTGCCTCAATCTACTCCCTGAGCTGGACCTTGTGTATATATGTCATTGAGAACTCTCATTGTTTGCTGGATTCTTGGAGACAATCTCATTCAGCCCTGGGACCAAAGCACGGATGCATTTGCTCACAGTAAATCTCTCCCTCTAAATAAATTATTAAATACGCTCTAATCTCTATCTTGCCTCAGTTTCTCCTGCATTACAAGAGGTCTTCAAAGGATAAATAAAAGGGGAGGGATTGTGAGGAATTAATTGAGTGAAGACACTCTCCTGGGAATATAGCCTTAAATTATAACTGTTGACTTAAAACTTTATGATAACAGAGTTATAGCTAAAAGTTGCAGGTATTTGTCTCCTCCTATTTATCTACTACCCCTTAATTAGCATTTAATTATTCTTTGTTTCTGGGTTAGATTTCTGCAATTAAAGATTAGGATGTAAACGTGGCCTCCCTCAAACAATAGGAGAAAAGATCAGGCTTAGGGCATGAGGGTTTCAGGGGCTTCTGCATTCAGGCTGTTTTATCTTATGTTTTGCAGTTTATGCTTTGTACTTCTTTGCTGATGAACAAACATCTTGTCAGATGGAAGATGCCTTCTTGGGAGATCATAATAAACTCATTTTTGCTTTTTCTTATTCTCAGAGTCTCTGATTGTTTTTGTGTTTGATACTGTCCCATACACTGGCATTGCCAAGGGGAATTTTTTTGTGGAAAGAATTACTTACACCAGTGAAATAACGTGCCCAATTCCTATCCCTATTTTTTTGTGTCTGCTGGATACAAGTCATAAAACTTCTGCTTAAACTATAATTATTAGGAGATGTTAGGTTGGAGGGGGACTTATAAAACATCCACTTTAATGCTCATATAGTATAAATGAGGGAGACTGAGAACCAGAAAAAGATAGATGACTTACCTAAGTTATCATAGAGAGTAAGTGAAAAACTCAAGCTTTGAACCAAGTCCCTCCAATTCATCCTCAGTGTGTTATGCCACAGTTCTCTTTAACTGTCTTGACTCAGTTTCCCTGCACTAGCTTCCCTTGACTCATTTTCTTTAACTGTTCTGTGTCAATCCTATAAGTTGTAAACCCCACCCCCACCCCCTCTGGTCTGACTGAGGACCAATTACTCTAAGGTTATAAATTGTTAGCAAGATAAACAAGAGAGTAGAGCTCCTGACTCTTTTCTGTCCTCAAGAATTTACAATATCCCTCTAAAATATTCCAAGATATCTCTGTGTATTCAGACATTCTGTCTCTGGATTTTTTTTAGGATTTATGGCCTCCACCATCCTGACAGCTTCTCAGCCCTTCCTTTGTTTAGAGAAAAAGTATTTAAGAAGTTGGGGTTCCTCTATTCATGGCTGAAGTCTGGTAGCTGGAGGATGGCGGCTGGCGGCTGGATGCTGGATGCTGGATTCTTTGAGATGACAGTCTCCTCCAGCTCTGGGACCAATATGGATTCCTTGGTCCCAGTATACTTATCTCTGTCTGACTGGATAATTTGAGACGAGAGTCCTGTCCAGTCAATCTTACTCTCCCATTAATAAAATATTAAAAACTCTCTAATCTCTCTCCTGCTTCAGTTTCTCCGGCATTACAAGTGCTTTCCTCACAATATTGCATCTCCTTTCATAAGTGTAAAGTGTATATGATTTAAAAGCATTTCTACTTGTCATTGGCAGTTGCATTTTTGTGATTCTCAAAACAACTAATGGTAAATTTAAGCCAATCAACTGTTTACTTTTTCCTGTGATGTGACAGATGGAGGATTTGATTTATTTGTTCACACTGTATTGCCTACATTGGATGACTTTTGAATTGAGAAAATTGACTCCATAGAATGAAGCTTTATGAATAATGTTAATCTATTTGATAAGGGGATTAAAACAGGAATATTAAAAAGTTCCAGAAGAATAGCATATACACTCACTCAGATGCTATGATATTTAAAGTTTCTTTTCCTTATTGCCAATAAAAACAAGAATGCTGAGAGTTATCAACATCCAAATGTTGATAAGGATGACATTTTTACTCTAATTCTATTTTTATTACTTGATGGTTCATCCTAAATCTTCTGAAAAATCATGAATAAAGCTTGTATTTCTTATTTAGGACCAACAATCTACCAAAACTGTCTTTTGTCATTTTGTATTAATTAACATCAAGAAAAAACAAATGAAGGAAATATTTTCCCTAATTTCAAACTATTAATAATTTTAATGTTTTAATTGCCAACTTGGCATAATGGAAAGAGGACTATCCTTATAGTCATAATAGAAAGAGGGCTGACTTTATAGTCAGAGTTCAAACTTCTCTCCTATACATCTAGGCTGTTTGACGATGAGCAAATCACTTAATTTTTCAATAAACAAGCCTCAGTTTCTTTCATAATTCCTTCCACCTCTGTTTTCTAATTCTTTGACCCTCTGATTGCCACAAATTTATAAACTATAGTTACATTTCCAAGCTGCATCTTCTTCCCTGTTAGATCATCAGGTCTTTGAGACTAAGACTGTTTTTTTGCCTTTCTTTGTAGTCCAAGATTTAGTTCACTGGCCTGGCACAAAATAAGACACTTAATGGATGTATTTTGACTTAATGGAGGAAGGTATCCATTCTGGGAATGACCTAATCCTATAAAACCTTGTCAAATTAAACTCAAAGGGGAAAGAAAATAAAGTCTTCTGATTTTTTAAGTTTAGTATAACGTGAATATTAAAAAGATGACATTTAGTCAGTTATCTTTTTAGATCCTTACAATAAGATATTTACAGTTGTTGATACGCAGTTCTTTTTCATTTATGTCTTACTTTTCATAATCCCATTTGAGGTTTTCTTGGCAAAGATGCTGGAGTGGTTGGCCATTCCCTTCTCCAGCTCATTTTATAGATAAGGAAACTAAGGCAAAAAATGTGAAATGATTTGTCCAGGATCATGCAGGTAATCAGGTCAGATTTTTAAGTCAGAAATATGAGTCTATCTGGCTGCATGGTTGGTGCTCTATGCACTATGCCATCTAGCTTTGCTTACTAACAATATTAAGTCATACAATTAAAAAAAAAAAAAGAAATCTTTCTTTCCCTATACTGATCCATTTTTGGATGAATCCCTAGAAAGCCACATATGTTACAAAATATATGATTTGTTCTCTAGGACTTTGATTAGAATTGTAGCAAATCTCTGAAATTTGTCACCTGCAGGTGTGACTTTTACAATGGGCCATTTGTGACATTGTTCTTGTTGTTTAGACAAGCCTCTGCTGTGTCTGAGAGAAGCTGCTTCTATCTTATTCATTCAGCATGTTTAATCAACTATGTCATTTAAATAACATCAGGCTCATCTTGCATCTTTGATTTACTGAATCTTTTCCCAGCAGTTCATGGTAAACTATACTCAAAAACCTCAATATGACATTCTGCAATACCTCAATACTTTTTTTTTTCAATGATATGATACAGTCCTGACTCATAATTCAAATTACAGTTTTATTATTGAAGATATATCCAAGCACTGTGATCAATAAACCATCTTCTCAAGTACAGACAGGGTGCTCCTGGGTCAGTGAACTGAAATATCCTATGTATTTGTCCACATTTTTTTTATTTTTTCTAATATTATCTACTCTTACAAACACTAGTTTATACTATTTTAATTCCAAACATTCATCTCTTGAATATAATCAAAAAGCATTATTTTTTTTAGTAAAATCTTGACATCTTCAGGAAAGTATAAAAGTAAAGATTGGTCTGAAGTTTCTAAAGGAGATGGAAACTTATGCTGAAAAAAGTATGTCTTCTTACTTAAATTCTTTTTTTTTTCCAAAGTAGAACAGGTACAGTCTTTTCTAATGTCATCTTATATCAAAGCATTTATTTCACACACAAAATTAGAAATGTTAATTACTAACACATTTAAAAGAAATAAAATGTAATTATTCTTCGTCCCACTGCACAAAGATTTGTTAAATGAAAGGCCTTGCTAATTTAAAAGCTATTACAAGTTATGATTAATCTTAATAGTTGCAATAATCATTGAGAATAAATCACTTAAACCTTTAATTAAAAGTTGAATGATCATTAAAATTATGTAAAGTAGAAGGGAAAAGGGTCTTGTGTTCAAAAGCGGTCCTACTTTCATTTAAAAATATAGTGGAAAATGCAGTTCAAAAGTTTTTTAGAGTAGAAGTATCTAATAAGCTAGTGTAAGAGAAGCTCTTAACAGGATGGAATCTTCAGTTTTCTTCCTATAGTACAGTGGCACAGCATGACTGTCTTTCTCTTAAAGAGGGATTGCAAATTGTTAAAAATCATTGACATCGAGGAACTCTGTGTTCAAATAGAATTACTGAAGCAATTTCCTGTCAACTAGGATGCATTTCATGATTCATGACAGATTCTTGGGCAAAGTGCCATTAAAATCAGCCACAACAAACCAGAAATCGTTCTACCTATATGAATGAATCCATCAAAATGTCTTCATGTAATCAAGGAATGGCACACTGAAAAAGGCCATCTTATTTTCCTTACTCCTATAGCCAATTGTCAAATTCTATTGTTTCTTCCCCCTTAGTTCTTCCTTAATAAGGCTCTCATCTTTTATCTATCTATACTTAGACCAATTCAAATAAAAGTTTACCTCTGGACCAATTCAATTTAATATATAATTATTAGCCACATAATAAGCATAAAGTAGTTTGCTAGGCACTAGGGAGAGAAGGGGAAAAGGAAAACTTTATTTGCCCTTGAAGAGTCTATATTATACTGGATTCTGAAGTTCAAGGCCCTAGTCTCAATGCTTTTGCTCATACACTTTCTAATGCCTGGAAATAACTTCTCCCTTATTTGTATATTGAAGTTTCTATCTATAATCAAAACACAGGTCAAGTGGCTGCCTCTTTCAGTAAACTTCTTACGATGCATTTTCTACTTAAAGAAATCTTATTTCTTCTTTTTCAAAGACCTCTAAATCCTTTCTCTGATCCTTAACTTTCTACTTGCCTCATTCTTTTTATCATCTTCAGGTTTGCTCTTTTTCTCCATTGGCTCCTCTAAAGCAATTACTTTTCTGTTAGGGAGAACAACTCCTTGCACAGAGTAAGGAGTTTATAAATGTTTGTCCAAAAATGAATTACTGCTATAAAATTATATGCTCAAACCTGATTTTAAGTAGCAGTATTCGATGGCCTTTCCATATTTATTTGAAGAAATAGGGGACTATGAATTCAGAATGTTACATAAAATGGTGTACTTGGTTGATATATGGCTTAACCCTGCTGATTTTATTAATCTCTATATTCTTTGTTTTAAGAGATTAAACTCTGGGAGGATTAGAGAAAGGATATATTGGGGCATCTAGTGATATGAAAACTCAAATATCAATCAACATTTAAAATTAATGTTTGCTACATTGAATGAAATAGAACATAACTGTAATAATTTTATTCAGTCTTTTCCAACAACTGGAAGAAGGGAAAATAATTTTATACTGTACTAAAAATGTTGAATAACAAAGTAGTAGTGGAGGGAATAATAACCCATCTTGTCCTAAATAAGCAATAATAAATATATGATAAGTGGAAATAACACCACAATTCATCTTCTTTCAGAACAAACTTCTTCACAATTAAGATCTTTTGTCTTGCTATAAATAATTATCTGTAGGTTTTTCTGAAACACTACTGCAATATTTAGCATGAAAGATATTCAAATGAGTGTGAGTGTAGAGATTATGAATAGCACCTAAGCTTTTGCAGGCAGCACACCAATGAAGTATCTGAAGCACAGATACCTAGCTATAAGAAATCAGAAATCAGAAATCCTGAATTCTGTTTCTAAACTGGATTTTTTTTCTTCCATTGATCACATACTACTCATTATTCTCCATAACCCTTTGTGAGTGTTGTCTTTAACATTCATAATTCTTTAGGATTTTTGCTTCTCCATTGCAATATATATTATACACACTACAATCCCTGATAAAAATAATGGTTGGAATCAATATTGTTTTTCCTCCACATTTATAACTAAAAAAAAAAAAAAAAATGCTAACTTTCAATTACAGGTTAGTAAAAATTCCCATCCAAGTTTACTAACCTTCTGAAATGAAACCAAGGAATCCATGGATACATTTTTTAAAAATCTAATTTATATAGAGATAGTAATAGAAAAACTTTTACTTACTAAAAAATGGAAGAAAAGTAGTTTGGGAATTGGCTGAACAAATGATTCTATATGAATCGAATAGAACAAAATAAAAATGTCTTAAGAAGCCACATGTGTATACATATGTGTTTCTATGTTTCTAATGGGAAAACACTGGGAAAGTTGTACAATTTTTCCCAAAGAGCAGAATTAGGAGGATAATGTACATAATGACAACATTAATATAAATTAAAATAAAAACAAAAATTCAAAACAATAAAAACTGCTATTCTTAAGTAAAATGCAATGCAGGTCTTGGTTTGATGACAAATAATGAAACTCATTTAAGAAAAGATAAACTTGAAAATATAGAATCATGAATAAACATAAACTAATGCAAAGTGAAGGAAGCAGAGCAAAGAAAACAGCATACGCAATGACTATGTCATACATATGACAATGGGAAAGCAATATCAACCATTACAATACAAATGACAGAAATATTTGCTTTTTTATTCCAAACTATTCAGTATAGAAGTGGAATAAAAAGTTCTCCTCTTACCAAGGATTCAATGCTCAGGATTTGTAGTTTTAAATAGAATAGGTTTTGCTTTTTTTTTTTTTTTTATTTCTTAGTCTTTTTATTTCTTCCTTTAAGAAAAAAAAATGGTAGAAGTATAAGTGCATTTGCACATGTATCTCTTTATTGATAGAGGAGATGTTTCAAACTTGTATGAAGTCAGAGTTGATTTAAAAGCTAGTGAGAGTAAATTGTTCTTGTGTCCTACCTTGAGAGGAGATAAACATGGTTGTAGAACTCCTTTAGGGAAAATCTTTGAGGGAAAAGTTTTTGGAAACAGCAGAGAGGAAGAGGAGTTATTTAATCCCAATATATCCCTGATTTTTAACTTCCATCATCAGATGCAAAATGTTTTCCAGGGGTGTGAATTAAAATAAGTGATCTCACTCCCAGTGGGAGAGTTTATTTATTCTACATATTTTCTAGTATATTTGAATCTACATAACTTATCTGATTTCTTCTTGTTACTTTTGCGTAAATGGGTTTACTTATTATTCACTAATTGTGATATCAAATGTATTTATTTGGTATTCACTGAACAATGTATTGTGTAACAGGTATTTAGCCTCAAGAGAATACAACTTTTAGCTATAACCTTAGGAAACTTCTTCCCATATCTACTGACCAAGAAAATAAGTCAAATCAAAATTGTTTTCCTTAGACTGGAAATATTTAGTGAGGCAGATAGATATCTCTAAAAAAAGCAGAAGAAGCACTCTAATTATGCAATCTTTTGACTCTTTCATACAAAAGAGCAGGTGATATTCCAGAGTGATCTATTCATGCCTCTTCAAAAGTCATATTTAGACAAACCTATGTGGACATAAGGTAATTAAATACTGTAATAGACTGTTAGTCCTGGGATCAGGAGTACTCATCATCCTGAATTCAAATCTAGCTCAGACATTTACTAGCTATGTGACCCTGAGCAAGTCACTTAATATTATTTCTCTCAATTTCCTCAGATGTAAAATGAATTAGAGAAGGAAATGGCAACCAGCTCCAGTTTTTTACCAAGGAAAACCCAAATGGATCTGACTCATGACACATGAAGAGTAAGATATGACTGGAAAATGACTGAATAATATGTGAGCATATATAATCAAAATGGACCAAACATACAGATGTGGCCGCACACACAGACACATATACACATATACATCTCAAAGAATAGCTCTCTGGAAAAAGGAACAAGATTAAAGACACATAGAGAAATTTAGAGCATGAAAGATAACATTTTATTCAAAAAATACATTCTTAATTGTTTGATGGAGGCAATGAATAGGAAATTGAATAAACTACAAGGTATATATTTCAGTTTTGCATAACTATTGCAAGGGAATGCTTTGAGGATGATGAGAATAAAGGTGCTAATTTCAGAAAACAACTATAATCATTTTTAAAATCTATCTGAGAGGGAAATTTTAGATCTGCCAATAATAGAAGCAAAACAGTCATGGATAAGGTTTAAATCATCTCTATTGGTGGCTTTATTTTAAGAATTGGGAGACCAAGTGATGTCCCCAAGATTGACAGCAGAGTTTGCAATAGAAAGGAAGATGATAAAAGAAATAATTCACTCCATAACAAAGGAGGGAATATGACCTGTAGTGGGAGTGTTCTTTTATTTATTTATTTATTTATTTATTTATTTATTTATTTATTTATTTATTTTTGCTGAGGCAATTGGGTTTAAGTGGTGCACCCAGGGTCACACAGCTAGGAAGTGTTAAGTGTCTGAGGTCAAATTTGAACTCAGGTCGTCCTGACTCCAGGGCTGGCACTCTATCCACTGTACAACTAGCTGTCTGGTGGGAATGCTCTTAATAAAGAAATATATTCATTGTAAGTGATGCCATTATTGGAAAAAGAAATCATGTTCAGATACTTTCCTTTTAATAACCAGTATATTCATTTGTTCTGAAAATTATGATGTTAAATTCAGGTACTTCCCAAGTAGTAACAATCCATTATTCAGAAAATTTATGTATACAACCAACAAACAAGCTGTCTGTTTACCAGTATAGGGAATTATCTAAAATATTTTCTCCACATATTTTTTTCTTCTTGGAGAAATTATGAACATGCCTTTTATTTCTTCTCTTTTTTGTCTTTAAATTCTATTTCAGTTAATTCTACTAGGAACTGTCTTTAAAGAACACTCAAAAGACATTTTTAAGTTACTAGTGAAAATTTTCAATTGAGGGAAGGTACTAGAATCAAGAAGGAATGGGCAAAATTTCCTGTAAAAAGATGATTTTAATTAGGATTTACAGGAAGATTTGGAAGTCAATAAGAGTTTGAGGATAGAGCATTTCAGGCATGGAGGACAGCCTGAGAAAATGTCTGGAGCCAAACAATAAGATGTCTTGTTCGTGGAATAATCAGGAGGACAGAGTCACTGTTTTGAAGAGTATATGCTAAGGAGTAACTTGTAAAAAGATTCAAAATAAAAAAGAAGTTAGAAGATATTTTGAAGGGTTTTGAATATTAACTACAACATATTGAATTTGATCTGGAAGCATCTAGGGGAATCAATAGATTTTATTGAGAAAGCCAGGAATGATACTGTTGAATCTGCATTTTAGGAAAAGCATAATTCCTGCTTTCAAGGAACTAATGATCTAATGAGACTATGTGGGCCCATACATAAATGCATAAATAGATGTACCACAGGAATAATTTGCTTTAGCAGGGAAAGAGGAGAGATAAAGCATTGTGCTTTCACAAAATTTGAAGTGGTAACATTGCTATGTGCAAGTTCCTGTGATAGGTATTGTTCATGTCTCTTAGCTAAGTGTCTGGGACAGAACATCAGTCAATCACTTAGTTGATCAAAAATATTTATCAAATGCCAAATATGTGTCAGGCATTTTAGCAGTAATATACAGCAAGAAATTGTTCTTATTCTCTGAGCACACACATTTTTTCAAGTATGACAATTCCTATATAGCTGTGTGTAGACTAATAAATATACGGTATTTAGGAATAGGGGGTACTAACAAGTGAAATATCATAAGAAAACAAATAGAAAATGATGTTAGGGAAGCATTGAAGGAGATGAAGAATTTTACGAATTTGATTTAAAATTATTGAATGAATGATAAATGAAAAACATAGGAAAATGAGTAAGATATAATAACTGACTTAAAAGAACTTAACATCTAATAAATTGTAATGATGATGTAATAATTAAGAAAGATAAATAAATGAACATATTTTAAGAAGGAACATGATAATTCTGTAAAAGAACTTGTAAGAGCCCATAGAAAATTTTTATTAGTGTCCAAAATAGTTATTAAAATCAGTAAGAGATAACGAGATGAGAGAAAACTTCAAGGAATAGGCAATATTTGAGCTGCATCTTGAAGGATACATACATATGTAGAATTTCTTTAGAATAAGAGGAGAAGGGAAATTATTTCAAATGACAAAATTACATGGGCAAAAGTACAAATTCAGGAAAAAATGAAGTGCATTTAGGGAATAGTGAGTAGTTTAATGTTCCATTTCTACTTATATTTTACTCTACTTAACCTTATTCTTTATCCTTGAAGTAACTTGTCAATCCCTCCCCCAACTCAGAAATGTCTCAGTCCACAAACCCATTCCTGTTAAACTCTCCTCTATTTACATTGGCTTACACTCTTGAATTCCTTGTCCTTTTTCTGCCACCACTGGCACACTGCAAAACTCCAACCCAAGATTACTTCCATTGTCTTCCTCCTTTATTCCTATTCTTGTACTGCTGAATGTATATAGGCATTTAAAAAAAATTGTGTTGAATGGTTTCACTACAATTTTGTTTTTTTAATATCACTGAAACAAAATAATCATATTAATTCTTAATTGATTTTCTTTCTTACCAGAGTGAACTTAATAAAGATTTGAGGAATAACAGGTAACACTTGATTAGCTTTTCAAGTGTTGAAAGCAGTATTTGAACTCTGATATCTGGACTCTCATTCAAGAATTCCTTTTATAATACCCACTGCCTTTCTATTCATGGAAGGAATAATTATTATCATGACACAAAGCATCAGAAAACAGAAAGTCTTCCTTTTTCCTTATTATGTGTGTGTCTAGCACAGCTTTTTCAGGAGGAAGGCAGGGTAGGCAACTAATTTCTTTGGTTTAAAAGCGGGGATTTCAAGTGACTTCCATTAAGAGTCTCATTGTAATGTGGTGAATGTCAACAGAGGTTTTAAGCAAAGGAAGTTATGTGAGAAGGATGCTGAAATTAGATATTCTGCAGATAATTGATGTCACATGAAAATTGAAATCTAGGTTACTTATTGCTTATTACAATTACCAAGACTGACAACCAGAGGGAAAAATTAATTTCATCTTCACAAATGGCTTTTCATTTTATATTTCAGTAATGAGAATCAACAGTGCATATGATGGGAATAGTATATGCAACAGATACCATTCATGTTCATGGAATGTACATTTCTGTCGTGGGATTGGTAGTGAGATTTGTTTTAATCTGTACTATTAAAGTTTTGTTTCTTTTTGTATATGTGCTTGTGTGCTTTGTGGGATTTTAAAATTATTCTGGAGATAAATTGCTACAATTTCTTTAATAATTATTTATTTTTCATTAATATTCATTACAGAAATTGGTCTATAATATTCTTTCTCTGTTTTGGTTCTTCCTGATTTAGGTATCAACATCCTATTTGTGTTATAAAAGGAAGTTGGTAGAACTTTTTTGCCTATTTTCATAAATACTTGATGTAGTATTGGAATTAATTGTTCTTTAACTATTTTATGGAATCCATTTGTAAGTCCATCTGGCTCTGGAGATTTTTTTTTTCCTTAGGGAGTTCACTGATGGCTTTTTGGATTTCTTTTTTTTTCTAAAATGGGATTATTTAATTATGTTATTTCTTCCTATGTTAATCTGGGCTATTCATATTTTGTAACTATTCATCAATGTCAATTACTTTGTCAAATTTATTGGCATACAGTTGGGCAAAATAGCTTCTAATTTTTGTAATAATATCCTTTACATTGGTGGTGAATTCACCCTTTTCATTTTTGATAATGATAAATTTTGGTTCCCTTTTTTAATAATCAAATTATCAGGGCAGCTAGTAGGTGCAATGGAAAGAACACTAGTTCTGAAGTCAGAAAGACCTTAGTTCAAATCTGGCCTGAGACATTTAACACTTCCTAGATGTGTGACCTTGGGCAAGTCATTTAACCCCAATTGTCTCAGCAAAATAAACAAATAAAAAATAAAAATCAAATTATTCCAAGACATCAATTTATTGTCTTTTTTTCATAAAATTAATTTTATTTATTTATTCAATAGTTTTTTTTAATTTTTTCAGTTATATTATTCTCTTTTGATTTTCAAAATTTCCAATTTGGAGTAATTTTTTGGGGGGAAAGGGATTGATTTTTTTCCCCTCTAGCCTTTTAAACTGCAGTTTATTTATTTATTTATTTATTTATTTTTACTGATTTTTGACTGGATGTTTTTTTCATTAACTGATTTTTTTTTCTATTTTATTCCTACGAGCACTTAGAGATATAAAATTTCCCCTATGTACTGCTTTGGTTGTATCTCATAAATTTTGGTATGTTGACTCACTATTTTTATTCTCTTTTTATGAAATTATTGTTTCTATAATTTGTTGCTTGACCCACTCATTGGTTAGGATTAGATTAATAACTTTCCAATTTATTCTTAATCTTTCTTTCCATGGCATGCTATTACATGTAATTTTTATTGCATCATGATCCGAACATAAATACACTTAAAATTTCTGCTCTTTGCATTTGACGTCAGAGTATTTTTGCCCTAATATGTGGTCATTTTTTTTTTTGTACAGATGCCATATAACTCTCAGAAAAAGATGCATTGTTTTCTTTTCCCATTCAATTTTCTCCAATGTTCTATCATATTTAACTTTCCCCCCCTAAAATTCTCTTCATTCCCTGTGTTTGTGTTTATTTTGTTGGTAGATCTTTCTAGTACTGAAAGGAAGAAGCTGAGGTCCCCCAGTAATATAGTCTTGCTATTTATTTCTTCCTATAACAATTAACTTTTCTAATAATTTAGATGCTATACCACAGATCAGAATTGCTACCTGTTTTTTTTTCTTTTGTTGAAGTATAATATATTTTTATATATTTTACCTTTACTTTACTATCTTCTTAAATCTTCTCTCAGTAAGTACAATGTTGATTTTATCATTACATCAAAGTTAACATAGACCCACTTTATTTGACAAAGTATTTTCCTTTTAATAGCGCTAATAGAGACACAGTCCTTAAGATTTCCAAGTATCATCCTCCCATGTAGTGATGTAGTTTAATCTTGTTGAATACCACGTTCTTTTTAATTTTTCCTGTTCAGCTTTTTATGCTACTTTTGAGTTCTATATTTTCTCAAGTTCAAATTTTCTGTTCAGCTTTGCTCAATAAGGAAATTTTGAAAGTGCCCTATTTCATATAATATCCTTTTTTTTTTTTTTTTTTTTTTTTTTTTTTACTCAGGAAGATTCAATGATTATTTTTTGTGGGTATTTAATTGATAGTTGTAATGAAAAATCCTTTGTTTTTTAAAATATCACATTCTAAGCCCTCCAATTCTTTAACAGAGAAGCTGATAACTCCTGTGTTATTCTGACTACAATTCCTTGAGATATGAATTGTTTCCTTGTGGCCATTTGCAGAATTTTTTTCCTTGATCTGATAGTTCTGGAATTTGCCTACAACATTCTTTGAAGTTTTCATTTTGGGATATCTTTGAGGAGGAATTGTTGCCTTTTTTATGATTTTACCTTCTGGTTTTAGATTATCAAAGGTGTTTTCTTTGATAATTTCTTGAAAGATGCTATCCAAGGAATTTTTCTTATCCAGGCTTTCAGATTGTGCAATAATTTTTAAATTATCTTTTCTGGATTTTTTTCCTATTTTCTATTTTCTAAGGTCAGTTTTTTTTATTTTATATTTCTTTTTTTTTTCATTCTTTTCATTTTGTTTGAAAATTCTTGATGTGTCACACAGTCTTTAACTTTCAATTGCCTAATTTAATTTTTAGGGAATTATTTTCTCTAGTTAGTTTTTCTATCTTCTATTTGCCAATTCCACTTTTAAAGGAGATTTTTTTTCTTTAGTCAATTAATGTGCTTTCTTTGACCAGCTCTTAATTTATTCTTGCATAACTCTTTTCTTTCTCCATGTTTTCTTCTACTTTCTTACTTGATACTGAAGATGCTTTTTCATCTCTTCCAAAAGGACTTTTGTGTTGAAACTAATTCACATTCCCCTTTAAGGAGGCATTTTGGCTTTATTCTTTTCTGAGTTTTTTGTTTTGGTTATCCCTATCCCCACAGTAGTTTTTGATCATCAGGATTGTTTTAATTGTTGTTTCTGCTTTTATTGTTGTTGTTTTGTTCATTTTTAATTTTTAAAAATTCAGGTCTGTTCCTGGGGTACAGAACACAGGGTCCCAAGCTTCTTGAACAAGGGCTTAGGGCCGGATCACTGGTTTCTATAGTGGGGTCCCTGGGGCTGGTAGTTTCCCCATGGTTCTAGAATGGTCCAACCCAGCTGTGCTTGTTGTGTCCTGGATTTTAGCACTTGCAGATCTGGCTGCACTAGGCCTAACCTCCCAACTGATATGCTTTATCACTGGCATATGGAGCGAGGTCAATGGGACCTCATATAATGAATGATCTGTGTTGTGGCTAAGAACTTCTTACTGGTTTGTCCAGACTGTGCTAGCACTGTGCTTCACTTCCCTGTAACCCAAATGAGCCAAACCTTTTCTGATTTTTTTTTTTTTTACGTTATCTTGGGCTAGAAAATTGTTTTTATATTTTTGTATATTCACTGTCCTAGAACCAATTAAGAGACTTGATTTAATGTTGTTTCTGAGGTAAATTGGGTACACCTCAGGTAACTTCCTGGCTACTGTCATCTTGTCTTCATATATTTTACATATCTCTATGACTCCTTTCTTTCATTGTTCAAATATACTCATTTCTCATTTATTCTATCATAAATATTAAAATTCTATCATGAAAAACAAACCTTCCCATTTGTCTATTATATATGATTATAGTACTCTTGTTTTCTTTTAGTTATTTTTTTTTTTTTGCTTCTTCACTGTTTTTTTTTTTTTTTTTTTTTTTTTTTACTCATTCACTCTCTAACTCTATGAATCAGACTTCTCTAAACCTAAGAGTCAAGTCCATTGACATTTTCTAAATCCCAGGACAATCATTTATTTCATTCACATGTATTTTTTTTCATTAATTCTCTTGATATTCTTGACCATTTTTTCACCCAGATGAATTTCGCTATCATTTTTTCTGGTTCTATAAAGTAATTTTTGGCAGTTTGTTGGCATAGCTCTGAACAAATAGATTGATTTAGGCAGAATTGTCATTTTTATTATATTAGCTCAACATATCGATAAACAATTAATATATTTCCAGTTGTTTAGATCTGACTTTATTTGTCTGAGGAGTGTTAAATAAATGTGTTGATATAGTTCTTGGGTTTGTCTTGATAGGTAGACAACCAAATATTTTATTTTGTCTATAGTTATTTTAAATGGAATTTGTCTTTTTATCTCTTGCTTATAGGCTTTGTTAGTATCCTACAGAAATGATGATGATTTATGTGGGGGGTTTTTATACCCTGCAACTTTGCTAAAGCTGTGAATTATTTCCAATAGATTTTCGGAAGCTTTTCTAGGATTTTTTACATATATCATCATATTATCTGTGAAGAGCGATATTTTATTTCCTCATTGCCTATTCTAATTCCTTTAGTTTTTTTTTTTCTTTTCTTATTGCTGACCCCATTTCTTGTACAATGTTGAATAATAAAGGTACTAATGAGCATCTTTCTTTCACTCCTGATCTTATTGAGAATGTGTCCTGATGCTCTCTATTACCAATAATGCTCAGTGTTGCTTTTAAACAGATATATTTACTGTTTTAAGAAAGCTCCTTTATTCATATGTTCTTGAGGGTTTTTAATAAGAATGGGTGCTATATTTTGTCAAAAGCTTTTTCTGCATCTATTGAAATTATTATATGCTTTCCTTTTTTTTTTTTTTTTTGATATGGTTGGTTATGATCATAGTTTTTTCTGATATTTAATCAACCCTGAATTCTGGGTATAGATCCCACTTGTTCATAGTACATGTTCCTGCTGATATGTTACTATAATCTCTTTGCTAATATTTTATTTAAAATTCTCATATCAATATTCATTAGGAAGATTAGTCTGGATTTTTTTTTCTCTGTTTTGGCTTTTCCTGGTTTAGGTATCAGTGTTATATTTGTATCCTAAAAGGAATTTTGTAGGACTCATTCTTTAACTATTTTTCCAAATAATATACATAGTATTGGAATTAATTATACTTTAAATGTTGGGTAGAATTCACTTGTAAATATATTTGGCCCTCAATATTTTTTCTTAGGGAGTTCATTAATGACTTGTTCAATTTCTTTTTCTAAAATGGAACTATTTAAGTAATTTGTTTCTTTTATATCAATGTGAGAAATTTATATATTTTTTCTAAATATTCATCCATTTTTTTTTAAATTTTTATTTAATAATTACTTTATATTGACAGAATCCATGCCAGGGTAATTTTTTTTTACAACATTATCCTTTGCACTCATTTCTGTTCCAATTTTTTTCCCCTCCCTCCTTCCACCCCCTCCCCTAGATGGCAAGCAGTCCTTTATATGTTGGATATGTTGCAGTATATCCTAGATACAATATATGTTTGCAGAACTGAACAGTTCTCTTGTTGCATAGGGAGAATTGGATTCCAAAGGTATAAATAACCCGGGAAGAAAAACAAAAATGCAGATAGTTCACATTCATTTCCCAGTGTTCTTTCTTTGGGTGTAGCTGCTTTTGTCCGTCATTTATCAATTGAAACTTAGTTAGGTCTCTTTGTCAAAGAAATCCACTTCCATCAAAATATGTCCTCATACAATATCATTGTCAAAGTGTATAATGATCTCCTGGTTCTGCTCATTTCACTTAGCATCAGTTCATGTAAGTCTCGCCAGTCCTCTCTGTATTCATCCTGCTGGTCATTTCTTACAGAACAATAATATTCCATAACATTCATATACCACAATTTATCCAGCCATTCTCCAATTGATGGGCATCCATTCATTTTCCAGTTTCTAGCCACTACAAATAGGGCTGCTACAAACATTTTGGCACATACATGTCCCTTTCCTTCTTTAGTATTTCTTTGTGATATAAGCCCAATAGAAACACTGCCGGATCAAAGGGTATGCACAATTTGATAATTTTTTGGGCATAATTCCAGATTGCTCTCCAGAATGGTTGGATTCATTCACAGTTCCACCAACAATGCATCAGTGTCCCAGTTTTCCCGCATCCCCTCCAACATTCATCATTATTTTTTTCCTGTCATCTTAGCCAATCTGACAGGTGTGTAGTGGTATCTCAGAGTTGTCTTAATTTGCATTTCTCTGATCAATAATGATTTGGAACACTCTTTTATATGAGTGGTAATAGTTTCAATTTCATCATCTGAAAGTTGTCTGTTCATATCCTTTGACTATTTATCAATTGGAGAATGGCTTGATTTCTTATAAATTTGAGTCAGTTCTCTATATATTTTGGAAATGAGGCCTTTATCAGAACCTTTAACTGTGAAGATGTTCCCCCAGTTTGTTGCTTCCCTTCTAATCTTGTTTGCATTAGTTTTGTTTGTACAAAGGCTTTTTAATTTGATATAATCAAAATTTTCTATTTTGTGATCGGTAATAGTCTCTAGTTCATCTTTGGTCACAAATTTCTTTCTCCTCCACAAGTCTGAGAGATAAACTATCCTATGTTCCTCCAATTTATTTATAATCTCGTTCTTTATGCCTAGGTCATGGACCCATTTAAATCTTATCTTGATATATGGTGTTAAGTGTGGGTCCATGCCTAATTTCTGCCATACTAATTTCCAGTTATCCCAGCAGTTTTTATTGAATAATGAACTCTTATCCCAAAAGTTAGGATCTTTGGGTTTGTCAAACACTAGATAGCTATAGTTGATTATTCTGTCTTGTGAACCTAACCTTTTCCACTGATCAACTAATCTATTTCTTAGCCAATACCAAATGGTTTTGGTGACTGCTGCTTTATAATATAATTTTAGATCAGGTACAGCTAGGCCACCTTCATTTAATTTTTTTTTAAATTAATTCCCTTGAGATTCTTGACTTTTTATTGTTCCATATGAATTTTGTTGTTATTTTTTCTAGATCATTAAAATATTTTCTTGGAAGTCTGATTGATATAGCACTAAATAAATAGATTAGTTTAGGGAGTATTGTCATCTTTATTATATTCGCTCGGCCTATCCAAGAGCACGTAATATTTTTCTCATTTGATTTTTTTTCGATGTTTCATAAAGTCATTAATTTTCACTTAGTCAAATATAATTTTAAAGAAATTATTTTCTTCAATTATCTTTTGTATCTCCTTATCTACTTGGCATATTCTGCTCTTCAAGACTTTCTTCTTCCATTGGATTTTTGTGATCTTTTAACACTTGGCATCTTCTATTTTTAAGGTATAATTTTCTTCAGTATTGTTTGTGCTTTCTTTATCAAGTTGTTGACTCATTTTTCTTTAACTTTCTTGCATCATTGTCATTTCTTTACCCAGTTTTTTACACTTCTTTCATTGATTTTTAACATTATTTTTGAGCTCTTTCAAGAATTCTTTTTGGTCTGAATCATATTCATTTTTTTTCTTTGAGTCTTTGGATGTAACAGTTTTTGATTTTGTTATTTTCTAGGTGCTTTGTTCTTTTCTGTCATCACAGCCACTTTCTTGTTCTTTATTTGTTCTTGTTATTTTTTTTTTTCAGTTTATTGCTTTAATTTTGCCTTTATTTCAAAATATAATTTTTCTCTTAGGGTAGAGGGGCAATTGTTTTAAGCTTTATGTGCAACTGTTTTTTATAGTTCTGTAAGTTTTCAATTCTTCAGAATTAGAATGCTCTAAGAAGAGATGAATTTACTACCCTCCTTCATTCTGTTCTGTTCTGTGACTGAGCCTAAGCACTCTTTTGTGCCCTGGAACTGTAACTGGAATCTGTATTCCCCTGAAGATACAAGCTTTGATATGCAGGTGCTCCTTTTTATCCTGGAACTGCATCCCAGTTCTGTGACCTAGATTTGAATATGGATAATGTAACAGTCCTGTACTCAGTGCCAGCAAAGGGACCTCTATATTCTCCTCCTGACAAGTTGTCTGACTCTTTTAATGTCTATATGCTGAGAGTGCTGGAAGCAGCTGCTACTGCGTTGCTCCTATGGTCTGCTGCTGGTTACCTCTGGTGAGACCATATATTGAAACAACCTGAGCTAAATTGTGCTCCACTCTCACGCTTATTTGATAGATCTTTTCTGATAACATTCTAAGTTGTCCTGGGCTGGAAAATTATTTTATGCTACCCATTTTGGTTTCTGCTTCTCCATAATTTGTTTTGAGGAATTATCTAAAGTTGTTTTGGGAGGAATTTGGGAGACCTCAATTACAACCTCGTCTTTTCTCAGTATCTTGGCTTCTACCTTGATGGTTGTTTTGAATAGTATATTACAGAATAATACAATATACTGTATTATAATCTGTTATGCTGTGGATATAATTGTGTCTACTTTTTTGGAGGACTACTGGTGATTTAGAGGAATAAGCCATTTTCTTGCACTTGAAAAATTTGTAGACTGATTTTTAAAAATATATAAATATTTAACCACATAAAGTAGTTTGGAATAGGAACTAGACCTATTATTTTATTGGTAAGAAATTGTCAGATGAAGAAATTGCCTCTAACAAGACAAGTTTGTTTATTCTCTATGAAATTTTTAGTTTTGAAGAATTGCCCAGATCACTTGCTCTGCTTCACATAAGCCAGTACGTATCAAAAGTACCTTTGAACCATAACCTCTTTATGAGAAGACCAGCACTCTTGTCTACTGTGCCATGCTGCCTTCTTCTTATGAAGCAGTTTTGCTAATGAAAGAAAAATTTCTGAAACTCTTAATATAATTAAGACTTTGTTATATGCAGTAAGAGTACCAACTTGTATGTGTTTTTCACATACATATATATTTTATATAAATATATTATCAAACTAACTTACTTTTCTATATTATATAGTAATAAATTTTACAGAGTATGCCTCTTTCCACTGTCCTGTGAGGTAATAAGTGCAAATATTATTATCACCATTTTAGGGATAAAGAAACAGTATTTTTTCCTTATTCACACAGTTGAAATTAACCCAATAATATTGAATTTATTAAATCTTAATTGCTTTCTCTAGGAAATAGCATCCACAGATATGATTATCCCAATTTTACAAATTGGAGAATTTGAAGAAATTGAGGTTTAGAGATATTTAGAAACTTACTCATGATCACACAAATTTTGTATTTTAGATTTGAATTCTATTCTTTCTAACTTAGAATAGATACTCTGTATCTTTTTTACCTCATTGTTTCTGGAACTCTAACTTTGCCAGGATTTCAACATATCTGTAATATAAAAAAAGCTAACATCCATAATAATGATCCTAAAGAACTGAAAGATTTGAAAGTAATGGCCTCTAATCATTCAAGAGTAATGAAAATAGACAAGAGAATGTGTCATTCTCCCTCCCCCCCTCCTTGGAATATATTTCATTATATTTAATATTGCAAAAGTGATCATTTCTATAAGATTATCTAGGATATGATTTCATTAGTAAGGATATTTGATTAAGCAAAATGGTAACAAAAGAGCACAGATTTCACTGGAATGAGAATTTTGTGTGTCTCCACACAGTAAAGAGTAAAGTAAAGAGAAAACCAAGCAAAACCAAACAAAAATAAACAAACAATCCTATAGTGTCTGAAAGGCAAGGTAAGTAAGGTAAGTAGCAAGCTCTTTGTTTTATGTTCTTCATACTGATATGCATACAATTTCTCCTCACCTTTTGTTCTTGGAGCAGACAAATCCATAAGGTCATAGTCTCCAGTCCCAAATCCTTGGAAATTAGATGAGAGAGTGAATAGGGTTGCCAACTGTTTATTAAACAGCATCAATCTCCTCAGCCTTTGACTATCAGTGACTAGTAGATTATGAAGTTTTTTCACAGAAATTGTTCAAATACATTTGGTGATCTTGCATTGGTATGGGTTTTTATTCCAAGAGAGTTCAAGCTTCTCTGAACAAGTTACTTTCTTTGCCTTGCCTTTCTCCTTTTATAGCTAGAAATATGTAGCTAGGCATTTGCATTGGAAAGAGCTTGCATTTTACATCACTATTGTTTCTGTCTTTCAGCTTGTGTAAGGGTATTGGAAAGAATAAAGGGATTACTCCTGTGTGTCGTTTTTTTGAGATTCAGAATCTCTCAAAATTGGAAGGGAATGTGTTTTTCAATCATTTTTCAGTCATGTCTGACTCCTTTCAGAGTACTTTTGGCAAAGATACTGCTTGGTTTACTACTTCCTTCTCCAGGATATTTATAAAAAGGATACTTAGAGATCTTCTAATCTATGTCCTTGATTTGACATATGAGGAAAGTAAATCTCATCTAACTTGCTCAAATTCAGATTAGTGAAAGTACTAAAATTAAAACTCAGATCTCCTGACTTCTAGTCACCTCTTTTTCAATACTCACCATGCTACATTTCATGTTAAAGGTGGAAGGTATCAGTTAGCTGATCTGAAAAATCACAAATATAAGATTCCTTAATAGATTTAAGTTCCTTAAGGGCAGGAACTATGTCAGTGTTTGCCTTTGTTTTAACAGTTTTTAATATAACAACTAGTACATGGGACATACTTTATAACTGCTTGGTCCCTGAAAAAAAAAAAAAAAACTTTGGCCTTTATCATAGCATCATCCAATCCCAGTCTTCCTTTTTACAAATGAGAAAGCTCGGATCCAAAGAAATTAGATTATTTAAGGTCACCATGGTAATAAGTGGTCTAAATGTGCATATATTATCCACTAAGTTTACAATGAAAGATTCTACTTTGTCTTTCCCAGAGTCACAATATTAATTTTATTTTACATTTTTGGATCTATAATTGCATCAGTGGGAGAAATTTTTCATATTGAAACTTCCTCTGACAGATGCTGGTTGGCAACTCTTCTGTATTCTTTTATCTTACAGAACTGCCTGATATCACTCAAGTGGTATGCTTTGTCCATAGTCATGTAGTTTCTATAATCAGAGAAAGAACCAGAATACAGATTTTTATGGAGGAATAGAATAATTATGTTCAAGTAGTAGAAAGGATGCAATTTAGGAGAAAAATTAGATTTCTTCTGCTTTGTATTAAAGGATGGAACCAGGAACAATGGGAAGAAATTAGGATAAAGCATATTTAAGCCTGAAATCATGAAGGTTTTTCCCTAGAATAAGAGCTAAAAGTAAATGGAATGTGTTGACTTGAAGGTGAGTACTTTGTCGCCAGAAATCTTCAAAAATGAGTTGTAAGCCCTCCTTTTGTATATGTTAAGGTATATATGACATAAATGACAGAAACTCTTTGTTTCTGTGATTCTTTTCAGTGGTCCCTCCATTCCATCATATTATCTTTGAAGTCATCAACATACAGAAAAAAAAAAAAAAAAAGGTAGTGTAATTTGTGATACTAAAAATTTTCTAATGTAGAAAACTAAAGAAAAAGAGAATAATATAATTCATAGGCAAATCCTAAAATATTATCTGATTCACCCCCCTGCCTCTAGTGACAGATGAATCAGGACTCCAAAGATATTTTCCACAATCTCCCTCAATTGACATATTTCGTAGTTTAATCCTGACTGGTGAGGGTGGGGATAGAAGATTTTTTTTCTTCATGTCTATCAAAATCACTCTTGTTTTGCTAAGTTCATTTCCTCATGTTTAGTCTTATTTAGATACCAATTAGCATCTTTTCAGTCAAATCCCTCTATTTATATCCATGAACATCGTAATTAAGTTTTTCCTTTGCCTTCACTTTTCCAGGCTAAATAATCTTAATTCATTTAATCACTCCTCTTAGGAATTTCTCTTACACCCTTTAAGTAAAACCAAGGAAAATAAGACTATTGTTTTTCATGTACATGCTCCAATTTTGCAACCGTTATTTTTAAGAAGTTTGTGAGAGCTTAAAAACAACAATTTAGAAATTAGACATCCTTTTATTTTCTTTCTCCTGAAATCAATAAACACAGTAGAATTATGCTTCAGAAAAGAAAGGCATACTCTTGTTCTCTTGGGCTTTAAATTAATTTAAAACTCAGATCTCCTGACTTTCAGTCTCTTTCTTTTCAACACTCACCATGTTGCATTTCATGTAAATATACATGTTATATTATATATATATATATCTATATATATTACACATGCAACTCTAGTAATAAGCAAATTTGTTAACACCATCTCAAAACTGGAAGATATAGGCTAGATGACTTGAAAAATTACACATATAAGATTATTTAATAGAATTCAAGCTCTTTAAGGAAAAGGACTATCTCAGCTTTTGTCTTTGTTCACCAGTTTCTAATATAACACCTGGCACATGGAACATACTTTATAACTGTGTAAGGAAAAGAGTTCCTCTTCATTTCTGGGTCATCTCCAAAGTAAGGGTATGCAGCCAATGCACTCTTTTGAAGGAATTTGCACAGATTAAAAAAGAATAAAGTGCATCCTTGGACAATCTAACAATATGTTCCTACTGTGTTTGGAGAAATCTATTTGCTCCTTTCACAAATATTGAAGAAGGAAAGTGTGTGGGGGCAATACAACATTGCCAGGAGCACTTTATTGATGAAAATAGCTTTCTAGTCACCTCTATGTTTAATGTTTAGAAAGAGTCTAGGATTTCTTGAGTATTTATTGTGTATCCAGTCCTGAATATGCACCTTTCTGAGTATGCAGAGCATACAGGGAGAGTTAATGCTTCTACATTTGGTGTTAGAGTTTAATTCAGTAAGTTTGTAGATCACAGAATGGGAGATAAGTTATTTCTCACAAGGTAGATATTGTGTGTATGTAGTCAGAGAGAAAGACTGAAAAGATATAGAAAAACATCCACACATAGAGAGAAAGAGAGAGACAGAGACAGAGATTCAGAGATGGATACAGTTAAGTAAGTATAGATTTCTAATGATAGATTTTAATATAATGTTTTAAGATTTAAAATACTCTTTATATTAAGAGTCTATCTGCAAACATTAAGTCCTTTTGATGTGATGTTGCAAACATCCAACAATCATGTTGAAAGCTCATCCAACTCACTTTTGTATATGAAACCAAATTTGTGTGGAACATGCCAATGTATTAATGGGCATAGATGTTATTAATGTAGATATAAGTATAAATAATATAGTAAACTAAAACAAAAATCCACTTCCCTAAATGTAAAAAAGAGATGTTTTCAAAATCAGTGGTTTAGTATAACACACACACTCACACACACACACACACACACACACACACACACACACACACACACACTTGCATATACATATACTAGCAAATTCAGAAATGGTCATGTTTAGAAATTTAGGATAGATCCCATGTTCCTTGGTAGCAGAATCTGGATTATTTTTCATTTTTATAGCCACAATGCTCATTCACATTGAGCACATTATTTACAATAGATGTTTAATAATTTGCTTAATTAACCTGTATCCTTTAATTTTTTTTTTTTGGCCAATTTTCTTTCTCCAAAACAGAGGATAGTAGACCAGATCAAAGTTTCTTAAAGTGAGTTGCAGCCCCCTATGAGATTACATAACTAAATGTGGGGGACATGAAATTGTGATTTATAATCAGCAAATGTTTGATTTATATTCTTAATTTATATATTTATACACCTGGAGTTGTGTAAAAATCTCTTGGCCAAAAAGGGGTTGTGAATGGAAGAAGTTTATGAAGGCCTGGACTAGATGACCTTCCAAAATCTCTTCTAAATCTAATTTATGGCATAATCATCCTGTGAATTGATGTTTCTGTCCTCAAAAAAAAAAAAAAAAAAAAAAAAAACCAAAGAGACATATGTTTCTTCTGAATATTTGGGCACCAGGCCTAAGTTGGAGCTGCCTTACTGATATATGCTACAGACCTCAAAATATGTTCTGGCCTCTTTAAGCTTTTTTAAACATTGCTTAATATTAAAGATTTGCTATTAGCTTTAGGAAATGCTAAACATTGCTATATTAAGAATAATTGATTATTTTGAGGTTGCAAACGTTAGAATGCAACTGATACACAGAGTATAAGATATCTCTCCAGAGTGAAAAGAAAAAAGACAGTTCTATGGTATCACTGCACAACAGGCTATTTTTTGTGTTCACATGCATCAACTTTTTTATGAATCTTGCCAGAAACACCCACTGGACTCTCATTTTAACACAGAAAAACAGAATAGGAAAATATATATATATATGTGTGTGTGTGTGTGTGTATGTGTGTGTTTATACACGTATATAAGACTACATATAGTTTTTATATATACATATCTGTCTTTATATATACATATATCATACATACATACATGTGTATCTTATTTATCTATTTTAATTCTTTTCTGTTTTTTTTTCCTCATTCCTTCCGAAGGCAGCCATCTTTTCTGGGTACCTGAAATATGGTACTTATGGCAGGAAATGAAAAAAAAAAAAAAAAAAAAAACCTTCAAAACATTCCAAGAACCTTTACAGGCACATCCAGCAAATTTCAGTAATGAGTTACTCACTGGCAGCAATCCAAGAAATGAAGATAAGATTGACATTTTGAAATTTCAGCACAAGTGAAAATAAACAACAAAAAATAAAAATAAGTGAAAAATAAAATCTAAGGCTATGGAAAACCCCACTGTCTTTTTTTTTTTCTTTCAGCTGTCAGCTTTTTTTTTTTTTTAAGTACATATGTACAATTACATAAACACGTGTGTGTGTGTGTGTGTATGTGTGTGTGTGTGTGAGGGGGGGGAGAAGGGGAGAAAGAGAAGGGGGGAAGAAGAAAAGGGGAAGAGAGAGAGAGAGAGAGAGAGAGAGAGAGAGAGAGAGATTGAGAAAGATTTTTCTTTATACCTCGAGGAAACTGACCAAAGGATTTTTCCTCAATTAAGATATATTTGGGAAAAATAGATGAAAGAAGTTCCTTTATCCTTTTTATGGTGCCATATGATATATGCAGGATCTTTGTGTAATACATCTAAATGTTACATTAATTTGGAGAATAATTTGTTTTGCTGATCTATTTTGGGGCTAATATGAATAGGAATATCCTAGAAAGCTAATTTTCCCAATCTGTTCCTAAATTTAGTATCATAGATGAATGCAAAAGAATTAGTGAAGAAAAGAATGTGTTTATCTTTGATAAATACAAAAGTGCTTCATTGGGATTCAAAAATTCATTTATTCAGTTTTGGATGAACTGCCCATGGTTAGATCATAGCTTACATTAAATAAAAAATGTATACTTTTTTATACATTGAAAACTCAATAGAATCAAAATCATAATATGATAATTTAATCCAATTCAACAAACATTAATTATCTACCTAATATGTGTTTGTAAATTTCTTTGCAAGACACTGGGAATACCTATAAATACGGAATATACCATTTAGAAACTTAGATCAGATTATATGATTACATGTCCATAAATAAATATAGTAAAGGAAACTGAAAAAATCTTGAATTAACTTTAAAAAACTATCAGGGAAGACTTTATGGGGAAAAAATGAAAACTTAATTAATCCTAAAATGATTTGAAATACAAGAGAAGAAGAGAGTTAGTACACTCTAGAATTGCAGAACATGGTGACTCCCTTAAGGCAAGCAGTTAAACTTGGAGATAGGGTAGATAGACATCCCATAGGACAATCAGAAAGTTTTCTAGGAGTCAATTGTTGGTATATACTAAAAGTTCAGTAGATACATCATGACTCAATTTATAGGACTGAAAACAATTTGAATCAAGATGTTAACCAATGTGAACTAAAGTATTCTCAAGAGATTATTTATAGAGGGAAAAAAAGAAAGACCAAAATAGAGAACAGTCATACAAAGAAGACAACCTAGGAAAGAATCACACAAGTCCAGGTAATGGATGGTACTTCAGTTAATCAAAAACATTTATTAAGCACCTACTATGTATCAGCACTTATGTCAAATACAGAACATATGAAGAAAAGCAAAATGACTTTCTTTTTTGAAGGAATTTACCATCTAAGGGGTGAGACAACAAATAAATATGTATAAACAAACTATATTAGGATAAGAAAGAAATAATTAAAAGATGAAGACACTGGAATTAAAAAGGGTTGGGAAAGATTTCTTGTAGATTGTGATATTTTAGTTAGGATTTAAAGGAAGTCAAGGACACCACTTGGAGAAAATAAGGAGGGAGTAAATACAAGTGATGGGAGATAACCTGAAAAAAAAATCCTGGAGCTGAGAGATGGCAGGTCTTATTCATGGAATAATGGGAGACCAAAATCACTGTGTCCAAGTGTTCATGGGCAGAGCAAAGTATAAATTTATCAGCAAGTAGAGGTGGTATAGATTATGAGGGATTTCTGTTGTACGAAAAGAAATCTGGAAAATGGAGGATGTTGATAGATTTTAAAAAAAAGTAAACAAAGAGATGGAAACTATGGGAATTCTTCAGCCTGGACTTCCATCTCCTACTCAGTTGCCTAGAGAATGGCCTCTTTGGGTTATAGACAATAAGGATTGTTTCTATTCTATTTTAGATAAGGAGGAAATGAAAAGATTTGCCTTTTCAGTGCCCAGCATTAACTTAGCTGAGCCTTATAAAAGATATGAATGTAGAGTTTTGCCACAGAGAATGAAAAATAGCCTTACTATGTGTCAAATGTATGTTGCTGCTACTCTTACTTCAGTAAGAAAAGCATTTCCAAAAATTATGTTATTACATTACATGGATGATATCTTGGGATGTGCACCTGAGAAGCAAATGTTAGAAGCATGTCTACAAAGGACCATAGAAACATTAAGGAACAACAAATTGCATATAGCTCCAGAAAAAAATCAAAGACATGCTCCTTTTCAATATTTAGGATATGAAGTATACCCTAAGGTGCTTACAGTACAAAAGCTTTCTTTAAAAACGGAGAAGCTAAGCACTTAAATGACTTTCAGAAATTGATTGCAGATAGCCAATGGATGTTTCCAGTGTTAGGCTTCACTACATATCAATTACAACCATTATATGACATTTTAAGGGGAGATACTGCTTTAAACTCACCACGCCAGTTTACAAAAGAAGCTTGAGTCTTTGAGAGAAGTTGAACTGGCTTATCCAATGTGGCTGAAAGAGTCACTTAGACTTGGAATAACAGTTTTTGCTAAGAAAGAGGCACCCACAGCAGTCCTTAATCAAGGACTTAATCAAGGTGCGTGAACCTCCCAGTACAACCAGACCAAAGCCTTACTCCTTACCCAGTGCTTGTGGCTAGAATTTTATTAAAGGCCATTAAGGGAGCAGTACAATTATCTGGGATAAGACCTGACAAGATATACACCTTTTATATCAATGCCCAAATTAATGTATGTTGTGAAACCATCCCAGAGTGGCAAATTTTATTGGCCACAGTTCTAAATTTTACACACGGATCTCCATTAAAGGTATCTCAGCTATTACATAATTGGCGATGGATTTTTGAAGAAAAGGTTTCTAAGATTTCTCTTAAAGGACCAACTATCTTTACAGATGCATCCAAACATAACATTTGTGCTGTATACTCTCGTGACTTAACTATAAAGAAAGTAGTCAGAACTTTTCAGGATTTACTTTTGCAATACCAGCAGCAAAAGAGACAACCCAAGTGGTCACTGAATTCCTTATACAAGCTTTTGCAATTATGGGTGTGCCACAAGCAATAAAAACAAATAATGGCCCTGAATATACTTCTAAACATTTTTCACACTTTTGTGCATAGATTCAGATTTTACACACCACTGACATACCTTTTAATCCTCAAGGACAGGCAATAGTAGAGAGGAGAAACAGAACCATCAAGACACTCCTCCAAAAACAAAAAGAAAGGGGGAGTGACAGGTAACCCTAGGGAACTTTTAAACTTAGCTCTTTACACTATTAATTTTTTCATTTTTGATAAAGATGCACTGGCTTCAGCAGACAGGTGCACCACTTTCCCTGTCTTCCCTCCCCCAGGCTTGTTGATGTAATTACAGAAAATAAGTACAATAGAAATAGTGGGGTGTTAATATGTTAAAGGAAATGCAAAGACTTGTTCATTTTATGATGTGTGAAAAAGTATGCCAGATAAAATTGCAAGAGCAGCTTGCCACCAGTTGGCCAAAAGATTGGTCACATCCTTTAAAAAGCTAAACTTGCCATTGATAGAAAAAAAAAAATCGATGATCAATGCAATGGAGACAGGGAGCAGCTCTGTGGAGTGTAACTTCTGTACTAGAGGGGAGATAGTATGGGTCAGAGTTAGTATAAGTTGTCCTGTGGGACAACATGCAGCAAAGGGAGAGGAAGGGGGATAAGATCAATCAAATTCAGGGCATCTTTATAACCACAGCTCTTTCTAACTACATAGTGAACCATGCAGAACCAATTGCAGTGTACCTGTATATGTTCTAGAATTCTCTCCAAAGTACTTCCCTTATACATCTTCATGTTTTTTTGAGGCAATTGGGGTTAAGTGACGTGCCCAGGGTTGAACTCAGGTCCTCCTGACTTCAGGGCTGGTGCTCTACCCCCTGCACCACCTAGCCACCCCAACATCTTCATGATTCATTTAGAAAATTGTAATGTTTGGGCTAGCTTTCTTGGAAGTCCTTTGTGTAATGACCGCGTATTTAAAATCAGCCGGAGTCAGGAATTCAGGTTAAGGGGAAAATCTTCAATATTTATTGAAGTGAAGAGGTGAATAAAGATTGCAATAGCAAATATAGGCAAGAAAGATTGCGATAGCAAATATAGGCAGTTGCGACAGGAAACCAGCTAAGAGAGAAAGACGCGAGCCGAGCCAACCGTGGCAATGGCAAATCCAAAAATCTCTCCTCCCCTTCCTTTTCCACTCCCCTGCCTCCACCCACCAAAATCGTCATTTCCTATACAACACATCAGGACTTGCACAAAGAGTGGGTGGGGGCCATTCTTTCTCCAAGCTTATATATTAATAGAGTATGGTCCAATTACTATTTAGCCTCATGTGCTTGGGACCTCAGTGCATCAACTCAAGCCTCAGCCCATTACACCTTTGGATGAGCCTTGGTCTCAGCAGGATAGACATCATGAGAATGGTCAGGAATAGAGTCTAGCGTCTTTACTGTCTCCTTCACAGTTTGTCTCCTTTATAGTCTGTGTCTATCACAGTCTGATCCAATCTCAGTCTGTGTCTCTCCCAGTCTCCACCTGCAGTCTGACAGTCTGCCAGCCTGATCCAGTCTTGATCTTAGTGGAGGAGTGCAGAAGCAGGAGAGCCACCAGGTCAAAAATGGAATGTCTCATTTCCAGTTCTTCTCAACCCTTGAATACCCTATTACAACGTTACATCATACTAATTATGTGTGAACTAGAGAACCATTACATCACCATGCTAAGTAATAAGTATATGTATACTAAAAAATAATCACCTCATCAATTTCACTGCATTAACACCTTGTTATAAATATCCTTGTTTCAAGTATACTTCAACAGAGTTCTGAGCCTCTACAGATTTCAAGTTCCAAACAGCAGGTTTTTAATTGTTCTTGTTCTTGTTTTATTTGTTTGTTTGTTTGTTTGCTGTAACTTAGATGCAATAGGGAGCTTCTGCAATTTACTGAATAGGAAAATAAGATGGTAGGACCTATATATTTTAAGAAACTTACATTTGAGATTGAAATGAATGATTGATTAGAGCAGCAAGAGAACTGAAGCAGGCAAACACATGAGCAGGCTGATGCAATAATACATACATAAAATGATAAACATCTACAACAGAATGATGGAATTGTCTGAGGAGAGAAGGTATTTTGGAAAACTGTTGCAGAGGTGAAATGAACAGTACTTGGAAATATATTGAACATAAATGGGTTGGAGATTATGAGGATTCAACTATGACACCTTGATGACAACAAACATGAGAGATGGAGAGGATTTATTTTTGTCCCTGACAATAATAAGAAAGCAATGAGAAAGGGGAAAATGGAAGGGGCAGAGGATAGCAGGTTCTGCTTTGATATCTCTGGGACATCCAGTCTGATATATTTTAAAGTCAGGTAGAGACATGAGTTTAGAGATAAGCAGAGAGGTTAGGGAACGATGGATAGAATTGATAATCATCATCATAGAGCTGGTATTTAAATTTATGGGAGATGATGACTTCACAAAGTGAAGTATTATAGAAGGATAAGATAAGAGAGCATATGATGGAAGCTTCTGTGACATTTAAATTTATAAGGTATGATCAGAAAAAAGTATCTAACAAAGGAGAGTGAAAAGAAATAGACTATAACATATGAGGTGAATCCATAAAATGGTTTCCAAAAAACTTAAAAAAGAATATCAGGGAGAAGAGTGATCAATAATACCAAAAATTGCAGAAACCTTGAGGAGGATAAGGATTGAGAAAAAGGTATTGGATTTGGAAAGTAAATTTGAAGATCATTAGTAACTTAGGAGAAAGCAATTTTGATAAAATTATAAGGGAGTAAGAAGAAAGTAAAAGACAAAAATATGAAAGCACCTAATGTTAACTGTCTTTGCAATGAGTTTAGCCATAGAGAACAGATGAAATATACAATAGCAAATGGGATGAAAATTTATTATTGTAATTTAAATGTTTTAGTATGTGGGATAAAAGATTATATTTTAGAGGTGACAAAAGTGTTAGAAGTGACAGAATACAATGGAATTGCTTACAGAGATGAAGATATTAGGACAGCATAAAAAATAAGGTAATCAAGGCAGATGATAATATAGTAGAACTTTTTAACTCAGAACAAAAACTATGAAGACATAAAGTGTGTGTGGGATAAACAAAAAGAAACAAGGATGATAGACTGAAGGAATAGGAAAAGGCTGAAGAATTGAGCTTTATGATAAAGATAGAACAGATATAGAATAAATGATACAAGAGATGTAGAAAGATAGATAATTTTAAGTGGAAGAAAATTTCTAATTTCAGAATCATAGAGACAAGCACAAGTAAGATAATATTTTATGAGTGATTGTGGGTGCCTGAGGTAGAATGATGTTAACAGTCAAGAGAGTTAAGAAGAATGGTTGTTTGAAGGTCCATCAATCTGTATAATTAAGGTTGCCCACTATCACCATTATTATTCAATATTCTATTAGGAATGTTGGCTTTAGCAATAAAGAATAAAAAGAAGAAATTAATGGCATTAGAATAGGTAATGAGAAAACAAAATTATCATTTTGCTAATGATATGATGGTATACTTAGAGAATCATAGAGGATCAACTAAAAACTACTAGAAACAATTCATAATTTTAGCAAAGTTGCAGGATACAAAATAAATCCATGTAACCATCATCATTTTTATATGTTACCAACAAAATCTAGCAGCAAGAGATAAAAAGAAAATTCTATTTAAAATAACTGTAGATAATATTAAATTTTGGGGAATCTACCTGCCACGGCAAAATCATGAACTATATGAACACAATTCCACATAAATAAAGTCATATCTAATCAATTGGAAAATAATATTGTGTTCATAGGTAGGCAGAGCTTATATAATACAAATGACAATATTATGTAAATTAATCTACTTATTCATGCCATGCCAATCAAACTCCCAAAAATTATTTTACAGACCTAGAAAAAAATAACAATAAAATTCATCTGGAAGAACTAAAGGTGAAGATTTCAAGGGAAATAATGAAAAAATGCAAATGAAGGTGGCCTAGCTGTACCAGATCTAAAACTATATTATAAAGCAGCTGTCATCAAAACCATTTGGTATTGGCTAAGAAATAGTAGTCAATCAGTGGAAGAAGTTTGGTTCACAGAATAAAATAGTCAATGACTATAGTAATCAAATGTTTGATAAACCCAAAGAACCCAGCTTCTAGGATAAAAACCCACTATTTGACAAAAATTGCTGAGGAAATTGGAAATAAGTATGGCAGTAACTAAGCATTGACTCACACTTATACCCTTTACCAAGATAAGGTTGAAATGGGTTCATGATTTGGAAATAAAGACTAATACTATAAGCAAATTAGAAGAACAAAAGATGGCCTACCTCTCAGACCTGTGGAGAAGGAAGGAAATTATGGTTAAAGAAGAAGTAGAGTATATTATGGAATGCAAAATGGATAATTTTGATTATATTAAGTTAAAAGATTTTTTTTTGCAAATGACACCAAAGCAGACAAAAGGGAAGCAGACTTCCAGTCAAGATGGCAGAGAGGACACACAGAGCTATCTAAGCTCCTTCTTGCTCTCAGAATACTTTATTTCTTGACAAGGCCTCAGAATTAGTGCTTGACCAAAAAAATCCACGAACACATTAGCAACAGAAGATATTGTCAAAATTCACCAGGAAAGGTCTGCTTTTGCTAATGTTCCGGGACAGTTAGATCAGGGACAAACTGAAGCTAGGCAATGAGAATACAGCAGGGAGCTCACACTGAGAAGACCAGAGGGGGGTAGGGTGTGAACTCAGCTGTTTCTGCGGGAAGAGCTTTACCATGGTGTGCCTACTTTGCCCTGGCAGCAAGCCAGTAGATCAGCAGAGAAGCTATAAATACAGGGGGTAAAAACTATAACCCCAAAAAGCTAGAGTCTCCCAGGACCTGGCCACACCCACCCACAGTGTCTCAGCACACTCTCAGAGTCTCAAACCACAGACATAGCTCAGCCATTGCTATCCTGCTAGTGCCTCACTGCTGCCCCCGGCAGTCTGTATAGGAAACTCTGTAATACCATCCAGTACTCCCCCCTCCTGCCCGCTCTCCCCCCTCACAAAACAGACCACATTTGTTTTTTGTTGTTGTTGTTAGTTTGTTTTCTTTGATTCTTCTTTGACAAAATGAGGAAAAAAAAAAAAAACGAAAGCAACTTCTAACAATAGAGAGCTTCTATATGGATAGAGAGCAGACATTAAAACCTGGGGAGACTAAAAACAGACAGTCTCCAGATGAATCCCCAAAGGTGGATATGATCTGATCCTCAACACATAAGACTCTCATAGAAGAACTTAAAAAGGCTCTCACAAGAAACCCAGAAGAAAAATGGGAAAAGGAAAGGGAACCTTGGCAAAAGAATCTGGATAAGTCATCCCACTCATTTAAAGATGGACTGGATAAAGGAATCAAATACATGGAAAACAGAATTAGTGAACTGGAAAAGGTAAACAATTTCAAGGAAAATAGAATTAGTGAATTGGAAAAAGAAAATAGCTCTCTAAAAAAATAAAATTGGCAAAATGGAAAAAAAATTCCATAGAAAAAAACAACTCACTTAAAAACTCAATTGGACAATTATAAAAAGAAATAAAAAAGTGAGTGAAGAAAATAATTCATTAAAAATCCGAATTGAACAAATGGAAATGAATGATTTGAGGAGACACCAAGAATCAGTCAAGCAAAACCAAAAAAAAAATGGAACAATGGAAAAAATGTCAAATACCTTCTTGGGAAAACAATAGACCTGGAAAGTAGATTTAGGAGAGATAATCTGAGAATTATTGGACTTCCTGAAAAATATGATGAAAAAAAAGAGCTTGAACACCATTTTCCAGGAAATTATCAAAGAGAACTGCCCAGATATTATAGAAACAGAAGGTAAAATAGAAATTGAAAGAATTCATTGATCCCCTACTGAAAAAGACCCTAAAATCAAAACTCCAAGAAATATTTTGGCTAAATTCCAGAACTATCAAAACAAGGAAAATATAGTACAAGCTGCTAGAAAAAAAAATTCAAATACACAATAAGGATTACTCAGGATCTAGCAGCATCCACATTAAAGGATCGAATGTACTACAATCTGATATTCCCAAAGGCTAAGAAACTTGGTATGCAGCCAAGAATAACTTACCCAGCCAAAATGAGCATTTTTCCCCCAGAGAATAAGATGGACATTCAATGAAATAGGTGATTTTCATCTATTTCTGTTGAAAAAAAAATGGAACTAAACAAAAAGATTGATCTCCAAATATAAGACTCAAGAGAAACTATTTCCACTCATATGAAAGAGTGTTCCAAATCACTATTGATCAGAGAAATGCAGATTAAGACAACTCTGAGATACCACTACACACCTGTCAGATTGGCTAAGATGACAGGAAAAAATAATGATGAATGTTGGAGGGGATGCGGGAAAACTGGGACACTGATGCATTGTTGGTGGAGTTGTGAACGAATCCAACCATTCTGGAGAGCAATCTGGAATTATGCCCAAAAAGTTATCAAACTGGCTATACCCTTTGATCCAGCAGTGTTACTACTGGGCTTATATCACAAAAAGATACTAAAGAAGGTAAAGTGACCTGTATGTGCCAAAATGTTTGTGGCAGCCCTTTTTGTAGTCGCTAGAAACTAGAAAACAAATGGATGCCCATCAATTGGAGAATGGTTGGGTAAATTGTGGTACATGAATGTTATAGAATAATATTGTTCTATAAGAAATGACCAGCAAGATGAATACAGAGAGACTTGGAAAGACTTACATGAACTGATGCTGAGTGAAATGAACAGAACTAGGAGATCATTATATACTTCAACAATGATACTATATGAGGATGTATACTGATGGAAATGGATACTTTTGACAAAGAGAAGATATAATTCCATCCCAATTGATCACTGGTTGACAGAATCAGCTACACCTAGAGAAGGAACAGTGGGAAATGAATGTGAACTACTTGCATTTTTGTTTTTCTTCCCAGTTTATCCAATTCTTCTTGTGCAACAAGAGAACTATATGGTTCTGCACACATATATTTTATCTAGGATATACTGTAACATATTTAACATGTATAAGACTGCTTACCATCCAGGGGAGGGGGTAAAGGAAGGGAAGGGAAAAGTCGGAACAGAAGTGAGTGCAAGGGATAATGGAAAAAATTGACTATACGTATGTTCTGTCAATAAAAAAGTTATAATTAAAAAAATATTAGAACGGAAGCAGTAAACTGGGAAACAATTTTACTTCCAAGGATTCTGGTAAAGAACTCATTTCTAAAGTATAGAGATAATTGATTTATAAGAAATTTATAAGAATTCAAGCCATTCTCCAACTCATATCAAAGGATATGAACAATTTTCAGATGAAGAAATTAAAACAATTTCTATTCATATTAAAAAATGTTCTAAATCACTATTGATCAGAGAAATGCAAATTAAGATAATTCTGTGATACCAACACACATCTCTCAGATTGACTAAGATGATAGGAAAAGGCAATAATGAATGTTGGAGGGAATGTGGGAAAACTGGGGCACTAATAAATTGTTGTGGAGTTGTAAACTGATCTAATAGTATTTTAGAGCAATTTGGAAATATGCTCAAAGGGCTATGAAATTGTCTTGACTGGGTCTGTATCCCAAAGAGATAATAAAAAAGGGAAAAGAACCCACATGTGCAAAAATACTTATAGCATCCCTTTTTGCAATGACAAATAACTGGAAACAACTGGAAAATGAATGGATGCTCATCAGCTGTAGAGTAGCTGAACAAGTTATTTTATATGAAAGTTACAGAATATTATTTTTCTAAAATAAGCGATAAGCAGGATGGTTTCAGGGAGGCTTGGAGAAACTTAAATGAATTGATGCTAAGTGAAGGGAGTAGAACCAGGAGAACACTGTACTCAACAACAGCAAAATTATACAATAGTCAATTCTGATGGATGTGACTCTTGAACATCAAGATTATTCAGGCCAGTTCCAGTGGTCTTGTGATGAAGAGAGCCATCTGCACCCAGAGAGAAGACTATGGGAATTGAGTGTGTATCACAACATAGTATTTTCACATTTTTGTTGTTGTTTCCTTGCATTTTGCTTACTTTTGTATTTTTTTTTTCTTTTTGATGTGATTTGTTTATGCAGCATGATAATTGTGGAAACATGTATAGAAGAATTGCACATGTTTAACAAATATTGAATTATTTGCTATATAGGGGAGTAAGTGAAGGGAAGGGAGGGAAAAATGTTGGACACAAGGTTTTGCAAAGGTGAATGTTAAAAATTTTCTATGCATGTGTTTTGAAAATAAAGAAAAACTTTAATAAAAACAAAAAAAAAAAAGATTACAAATATGTATAATGAAACTCCAAATTAAAAAGACAAAAACAAACAGTGTTTGGAGTGGCAAGATAATGATTCAGTCCTGTATTTCCTGAGAAAGTGGATTTGGATGAAGAAGAAGAAGAAAGAAGATCTGTTTCAATAAATCAGTCTCCACATCACTTTTGCTTCTTTCTCTTTTTTCTTTTTTGTGTAGCTCTACAATGCTTCTCTAAGATGAAAATTTGATATAGAAGACATGTTTCTTATTAAGTTGTTCATTCAATTGCAATTCATAATCTGGACAATAAACTTCTTCATATACTTGGATTTGCTAATGTAGATAGGCTAAATTCTTTTGGGTGAGTATCTCAGCAGATTCTGTCATGTTTCAAGGCTTAATGAAATCAGCAAACTATTACCCTCAAATAGCATTGTCTGTAGGATCTCATAATATATAGGAAGTTGTTCTTTAATGTAGGCTGCATATTTTATACTTAACTTTAAATATAATCATAGAGTCAATGAACAATGTTATATTTGTTGTAATATTTTTCACAAAATCTTTTATAATATTGAAATATGATATATCTAATAAATGCTGTCTTTTATAGGTTATAAGATTCAATAGCATACAATCAAATACATTCATATAGATTTGATCTGCATCCATGAGTTAAATTATGTTATCAAAGGCAAGTAATTGTGTCCTTTAAAATAAAACAGCAAGGGCATCCAGTGTTACTCTTGCCAAAGTGTCCCTATGATGGATAAATCAGTGAGATTCAAATTTGGCTGGCATTGGATGAGAGAGCTTCACAGGCTGAAATGTTAGATAATTTCATTACCACCTATTTTAATATATATATTAATAAGTTTGAGACAGCATGGGGAATAATCAGAAGTATTCATATAATTAGGGTAAGCTGAAGCATTTACAGGACTTTATTATCACAAGAGTCTGCCATAGCTATTGAAGTGTAGAGAAGAATATTATACTTCATTTTAAGTCAGCAAACTATATTTCCACCTTTGTAAACTGGTTTTGACCTGATTAAATTATATAAACAGCAAATATTAGTTCAAATAGTGTCTATTTTGGGGAGAGAAAAATAACAGTGATGGTTATCTACAACTTTATTCTTTTTCATAGTAAAAATGAAATAACCTTCTCACACTTAGTCATATGTTAAGTCATATATAAAGTATATTGTTCCAAGTATAGGCTTTTCTGAATTTAGGTCACAGTGTTAAAATAGAACTCTTTCAAAAGAAAAAAAAAGTAGGTATTCTCTGTATTTTGGTAGCGTAAGTCTTCTGTTCATCAAGTCAGACTACAAGGATTCCATGATTTAGGAGATGATATTTGGTAAGATTTTGTGGTCAAAAAAAAAATCTTCACCGGGGCCCATTTTTGCCAGATGCATCTCTTCTAAATTGATGTCCATGAAATAATAATTGCAATTATTAATACTAATTATAATGATAGTTATATCTAGTCTTATGGTGAGTAAAGCATTATATATGTTTATATGAATTTGATCCTCACAATAATTCTTGGAGGTTGGTGCTTTTTTTGTCCTCATTTTAAAGATAATAAAATTGAGATCCAAAATGATTAATAGACATATCATAGGGTCCTGCAGATAGTATTACTAATGGAAAATTTGAATCAGGTTGATTTCAAGCCCCAAAACAAAATAAATACGCTATGCTACTACACTGCAGTGTATCAGAGCTTGTAGATGGAAAGCCTTGAACAAATTTGAAATCTTTCTAATTTTCTAGAAAGGTTACGGCCTCCCAAAGCTTATACTTATCCAAGAAGGAAGAAAGAAAGAAAGGTAGAAAAAGAAAGAAAGAACAAAAGAAAGAAAGAAAGAAAGAAAGAGAGGGAAGGAGGAAGGAAGGAAGGAAGAAAAAAGAATGAACAGAGGGAGGGAGGGAAGGAGGGAGAGAGAGAAGGAAGGAGTGAGGGAAGGAGCAAGGGAGAAAAGGAGGAAGGCAGGGAGAGAGAGAGAGAGAAAGGGAGGAGAGAGGGAAAGAGAGAGGGAGGGAGGAAGAATGAAAGAAATGGAAGGAAAAAAGGAAGGAAGGAAGAAAGGAAGGAAGAAAAAGAAGGAAGGAAAGAAGGAAAGGTGAGTAATCGCTCTGCATTATTTTCTAGGCACTGTACTAAGCAGTTCACAAAAATCATCTCATTTGATTCTCTCGACAACTCAACACTATTATTACCCATGTCTTACTGCTGAGTAACTTGGAGCAAACTGAGGTTATATTACTTGTCTAGGGTTATACAACTGGTAAATATTTAAGGGAGTATTTAAGTGCTTCCTGACTCCAGACCCAAAACTTTATTCAATATTCTAATATTATTAGTAGAGCTATTCACCCACATTGGGCTCAGCTCCTCATCCAACTCATCTGTGGTTCCAGGAAGCTGGAGTATGCTCAATGGCCTCACCCAGTTAGACCCTTTTGACAGATATGTTAAAACAGGTTGAGGGTGACCAATAGGCCTCAAATCCAGTGGTGTGTTAAAGGAATATCTACTCCATGTGTGAAAATTTTCTCCACATAAGATGAATAGGTGAAAACAAATTTGTTCCAACAGCCATGAAGGGGGTTGAAGCAGACAATGTAAACTGCTTAGCGCTTGGTCAGACATTAAAGACGCCAAGATCACCATGTATTCCAAGTCATCACCAATGATCTTGACTTTTTCTTGTCATTGAATTTCAATTACTGCAAGAGAGAGGCTAATGACTTTGTGCAATTTGAACCTGATTCACACAAGTCAATACTGACTGTGATGTCATTGGTCTTCTCTAAAAATGAAGAATAAAAAATTACAACAATTGTAGCTACCTCAAAATATAAGATATTGGGGGTTGTGGGGGAGGTACAGAGGTGAAAAGTACTACAAAGCTACATTCCATTTCATTAAAATTAGAATGTTTATTGTTATTGTAAGGGATATAGAAGACCCTTACCCAAAATGACTACTCAGAGATCATTCAGTAAAAAGCAGAAAAGTTGTTTATTGAAAACCTCTGGAGGATGAGTCCTCCCATCACGAGATAAGAAAGAGAAAGCTCATGGTAGGAGGGCTAAAGAGGTAGTCAAGATACACAGCTTTTATACATTAGATTACATCACAAGTAAGAGAGCACTGAGATGGGGAGGGAGAGGCATCTAATTGGTTGTTGCTATTTGGAGAGATTGGAATGGAAGGTTTCTGTTTCCCCAAAATCTCCTGATTTCTAGAAACAGAAAACCAGGCCTTCAGGCTTAATCAAGCAGACAGTGGTCAAGCAAATAGACTAAATATCAATAAATGTCAAATACTAATAAATGTCATCAGTTCACGTTAAGTAAATATGTTTATAGCTGGCCAAGGCTCAAGTAAATATGAGCCTGCACATATTATACAGGTCATAAGGGAAACACAGAAATAATGAAAATAAAATACAGAAAAAGAATTCATACATTCCTGTAAGTTCTTCAACTTATCTCTATTGTTGATAATAGAGATTATCTATTCCACACATTATGAATCACACAATAGTATCTAGAGTTGGAAAGTATATGAAGGATAGCTTAGTACAAAAATATCTTTCATAACACCTTAGCTGTTGATTGATTATGGAATTACACAAAGTAACATGGACTGTAAGTAATAGATACCTGTTTCACATATATAGATACTCTGAAGTCAAGTTTATTAACTTCAACTATACCACACTGCCTTGCTCTTGTGATAATTCTTTTCTTTTCATTCCTTTTGTTATCATTTTCTTTCATAGAATGCAATTATGCCTTTAAGAAGCTTAAACTTTGGCTGATGGTTCACTACTGATTTTTATGATGTTTCCAACCTTTCTTGCTTCAATATCAATAACTCTATCTGTTATCTATCTATTTTTCTATCTATCTATCTATCTACCTCTCTCTCTATGTCTCTAACTCTATCTCTTTATATTTATCTATCTATATTTATATCTATGTACCTATAGATATATAGGCATAGAAAATATAGTAAATGTATACTTGTGTATATGTGTGTGGTGTGTGCGTATTCATGTGTATGTACATATATCTGTGTATTTGTTTGTAAAACAACATTCTATCCTTAATTGTTATGAGCCCTATGAATCAGAATCCCTGTCACCCCTTGGAATTCTCTCAGTAGTTTAGCTCTTACTTATAAAAATAGGCAAACAGCATAACATTGTTTCCTTTGGGAAAATCAGAAGCTAAACTAAATATTAGATGTCATCAACTTTCCATTAATATATTGGCAACAGATTTAAATTTACTCATGGTCTTTGAGCCATGACATTTCCACTATCAGAACAGTCACCTGCAAAGTAGAAAATCATTGGCATAGATTATTGTGGTCAAAGGTCTGCAGCCTCTGGAAATTGTCACATTAAAGTAAATCAGAGCAAAGTAGTATTTGTATAGGGAAAATCTAATTTCCAAATCTAGTCAAATTCATGTGAGGTGTATGTATGTGTGTGTGTGTGTTTATGTGTGTGAGTATGTGTGTGTGTGAGAGACAGAAAGACAGAGAGAGTCAGACAGAGACAGAGAGTTATGGAGACACAATAACAATTAATAACATTACCCCAAATAAGATTATCCCAATCTTACAAATCAAGAAACTGAAGGCCAAAATTTGATAACAAAAAGTTATGAAACATACAGATAAGGGTCCTAAGCACTGAGAAAGACAGAAAGATTAGAATTCACATAGCCTATGACTGCAAGGAACAAATAATACATATTTGAATATTTGAGAAAAATGATAAAATGCATACTGTGTTTGTCTTGAGAGAAAACAATTTTATTTATCATATCAGAATAGACTTCTAGAAGGATAGACATGTTAAATTTTAAAGAACTAATAGGTCTATAGAACAAGAAGGAAGAGACCATTAGGTGTTATAAGTATTATATGTAAATGAATTTGTTAATGAAATCTGGTGGGGCAAAGAGGATGGAGATGACAAAATATGAAATGAATGCAGAAGGTAATGTTCCTTTAAGAATGGAAGACCTTGAGTGCCAGGTAGAGGAGTTTTGACTTTAAACTAGTAGTAAAAGGGAGTCACTAAAGATTCTTGAATTGAGCAGTGAAATAATGTATACTCTGCTACCCTCCCATTTCCAACAATCCAAAACTGCCTTCACAGGTCAATATCTTTCTATTAGTTTTTTTCTTCCCACATTAGAACATAAGCTCCCTGAGAGGAGAGAATCTCTCTCTTTCTGTAATATTTGTGTTCCTCAGAAAACATAGTACTGGAACATAAAAATAAGTTAATACTTTTTTTTTTTTTACTTACCCATCCATCCATCTATTATTTCCCCCCATTAATTACATTAAAGTGAAATCTCATTAGTGAGGGTGTTCCTTCCTATCATGAGTTAAAATTCATGCTTGACTGTCTTACTCAACTGTTGTCTATTTCATTCTGTAAAACCTCCATAGGGTATTTACTCAACATCATCACATTCTCTTTATATTTTGGAGTAATGAATTATAGAGTTGATGTAATTCATCTTTTGTTTTTGATACATAAAGGCTCATCTTTCTTTGTGATGATACATTTACCTAACAGCATTCTTGATATCATTTCTAATGAGAAGTTCCCCATTTATAATGTTGTGTGGTCTGTTCAAACCTACAAATCTTTTCCAATTGCCTTTTATGGGCCCTCAATTTCAATTATATGAGAATATTAATGTTGAAAACACATGGCGACTTGCTTTAGGGAAAAGCTTGGAGTTATTAAAGAACTATCCAGTTTTCCAAAGGCAATCCAATACACTGTCTTCTTCCTATTTAATTATAGACCTCAGTTATAGTCCACTTGCATGATATGATAAAAGAGTTATGGAGAGAGAGAGATAAGAAGATACTGAATGAAAATATTACAATAATTCACCTAGGTTATTCAAAACAAGTTACTTAACATGCTGAAATTGTTTACCCATAATTAAAATAGAGACAATAATTGTAGTAATACTTGTTTCATAGAGTTGTTGTAGTGCTCAAATGGCATCATATACATGAAGTATTTTCATTCTCTAATGTACCTTACACATGTGAATCATGATTATTTAATAATGTAATTTTAATGGCCAGAATATTTGTGTCACAATTTGGGAAAATCATTTGAAGGATATGTCTAAGATTCCATATTTCTGCAATGCTTTTTACTAAGAGAGTGGCTCACTTAGATGGTTATATTTTTCAGACTAAATTCTTCAGAAGGCTGTGCATGTGACTACAGCATGTAAATAACCTACTACTGCTTTCTGATTATTGATGAGATTTTCAGTGTAAGTGGATTAAATTTACTATTGAACTCTCATGATTCAAGCTGTCAGTCACACAAAAGCAATAGTAGAAATTTCAAAAAGAAAAGAATTGGCATATGGATTGATAACATACTAGGCTTATGAATGTAGATAAATAGGAATGGAGGTAGAAGAAATGTGATAATCTGAGATACAGTCTGTATCTGATCTATATATTTTTAATTTTTAGTGCCTAAGAGGGAAATTATCACTAGTTGTGACTTTGAGACTGAAAATTAAATAACTCCTTTCTTCAGCTACTGGTTTCTAATTCACTTCCATGGATTAATAACTAAGGTATTCTCTAAATATGTTAGTAAATATTGAAGGATTGAATAGGGATTGGATTTACATTCTTTTTTTCAATAGAAGCATGGAAGAAGAAAGCCAACAAAGCATGGGTGCTTTTTTTTCTTCATATTTACCTTGCTTTCTATTTATTTAAGCCTCCTTAGTTTTCACTTCACTTGTCATTTGGTTTAGTATAGCCAAGAGTCATTTAGTGAGGGCTCTGATCTATGTATTTAAATGGATGCTGAAAAAAAGAGCACACTGAACATGAAAAGGAGCAATAGTTCCAAGAACAATGTTGCAAATTTTGAGGGACCTGCACTACATACTGATTATATGTGTGAATTATACTGTTTATTTTATAGATTTGATGATAATATATACATATATGCAGAGAGAGACAGACAGACAGTGTATGTCTGTGAGAGACAGACAGAGAGACAGAGAGAGAGAGAGAGAGAGAGAGAGAGAGAGAGAGAGAGAGAGAGAGAGAGAGAAAGAAAGAAAAAGAGAGAGGGAGGAAAGGAAGGAAGGAAGGAGGGAGGAAGGGAAAGAGGGAGGGAGGGAAAAAAAGAAGGAGGGTGAGAGAGAGAGAGAGAGAGAGAGAGAGAGGAAGGGAGGAAGACCAGAGACAAAGAGACATAGAAATCTTCTTTTCATGAAGATTTAAGTTTTTTTTTCCTCTTTGACAGAATATTAATCCATGTGTCTCATTTGTCATGGTGATCTGAGTAGAAGAGATAAGTCTTATCTTTATTCCTCTCTCATACTACATTAGTTAATTGAAGTTTCCTGGCTTGATAATAGTCACAGAATAGTATGATAAAAACCCCAAATGCAGGTTTTTGTTCACTTTTTTATTTCTTTGTTTTATCTTTTTCCTTTATTTGACTCAATACGTGGCAGTAGAAAAGATGTTCACTGAATAATAGTTCATAGAGAATTGCAGAAGAAAAAAATAAGAGAAAGAAAATGAAGCAATCTTCACTTTAATACTAAAGAAATGTCCAGACTAGTAGATATAGGAATGTTTTCCCATTGCTTTCTGAAAAAAAAATAAATAAAAACAAAAACCTATAGAAAGCCTATAAATTCCACAGCTGCTAAACTAAAAGGAGCATTAGAGAACATGAAGACACATAGAATGAACTTTCAAATAGGCTTTTGTGTATTCAACTGCAAAATAGAGTGAAAAAAATGCAAGGGCACGTTTTTAAGTTTTAGGATGTGTTTTTTTTTTTCCACTTTCCAGCTCAGAAGCATGATGATGTTAAAAGTAGAAGCAAACAGTATATAATATGACTTCCCTTCTATTGTGTGAGTCACTTTGAAATAGCCCAGAGCAAACAAATAAACAAACATAACTCTGAGAAAAATGGATCCAAAAAGAGTAGGCAAGCAAAGAATTGTGCAAACTTGCCAGACATATGTAGATTTTTTTGTTTATGGGTTTCTTGAGGAAAAAAAAAATCACTATGCTCTACTTTATCAAGCCTAAAATGTTACAAATAGTCTGGCTCATTAATATATGTAACAGGTATTTAAGTATTCAACTGGTGACTATGACATGAATTTTTAAAACCTAAAGTAAGCAAATGCTATATATATTTTGATACACATTAGATTTTCCATAATAAGAAGATTATTAATTAGTTACACTAAACTCTATACAGCACTCAATCAACATTTAGGTTCTTACTTAAATAGATAAAATGTATAACACTCTCCTCCATATTATATATATATATATATATATATATATATATTTCCCCCAACCATAAGTTATCAATAGCTTCCTTCCTTTTCTCCAATATAGAATATTTTTATCTCTATAGGCTTCTGCACCTCAAGGCCAGTTATTCTTTCTTTCCTTTCTTCTGCTTTTTTTTTTTTTTGTGCTGAGGCAATTGCAGTTAAGTGACTTATCCAGGGTCACACAGCTAGAAAATGTTAAGTGTCTAAGGCCAGATTTGAACTCATGTCTTTTTGTTTTAGGACAGAGATGTTTGCGCCCTCCCTGACTTCTCAGGGAGGTGAGAACTCCAAAAAGGAGGTGATCACACTCTCCCTGATTTCTCAGGAAAGGAGTTTGTGAAATTCCTAAAAAGAAGATGATCACGCCCTCCCTGATTTCTCAATTAGTGAGAAGAAAAACACCAAAGGAAAGTGGGGAGCAAGATATTGTTAGTGGATTTCTTTGCTGAAGGGTCTTGCTAGAAACAGGTGTACACAAACCCATCAACATGGGAGGTATTACAAAAGCACATAGCAATAAAGCTCAGGGCTAGCAGTGATGACTCTCCCAAAAGCCAGTGCAGGCTCAATGTGGTGTAACAAACATGAATTGTATATGCAAGTAGTGCTATAACAAACAATATAAATCAACATGATTTTGTAAAAGATTTTCAGAAGTCCTAGAAGGAGAGTATGTAAACAGCAGTCACACATACGCCTTCTTCAGCAGCCAAGAGATAGTCCAAAACCAATCTATTGTCCATTGCTTCACTTGTCAGGGAATCGAATGATCCTTGGAAGTTTTTGAAGACCTGCAACAGTTTTTTTATGTGTTAGGGAATCCTATGATTCCTGCAGATTTTGAAGTACTGCAACAGTCCTATAATGTCTCAGAGAATCCAATGATTCCTGAAGGTTCTCAAATCCTACAACAATCTTTTCATGTCTTGGGAATGCCAATGATTACTGAGGGTTTTGAAATCCAACGATTTTTGATGCCCTTGAGTCAATCGCCATAACAGCCAAGCTCTTTCAGTGGTGGGTACAGTCAGAGACAGAACCATATGATGTTTCTCAGGTCTTCTCCTTCATTTCAAGGGTCTGCTCTGTCTCTCTCCGATGGACAAGGTGAATATGGCTCAGCACCCATCCGATTCCTTCTCCATCTGTAGAGGTACAAGCAAACCCTCTTCCCCAAGCAGTTAGCCTATCTGGTCCCTTTCAGTCACCACTTTCTGGGTCTCTCCACAATATCTGAAGATTATCTAAAGATAGTGGAGCTGCTCACACTGGACACTGCCCTTCCAGTGGGTTATAAAACCTGTCTGCTGGAAAAAGTGCATCTTTGTCAAAAATCAAGAAGTTAATAGTATAGAGAGTTACATTTAGAAGTTATCTAGGGTTACCTGTGGCTTCCCATTTCTTTTGTTTTTGGAGCAGCATTTTAATGTCTCTGTTTCTCCTCTCTACTATTGTCTAACCCTGAGGATTAAAAGGTATACCAGTGTTGTGTAAAATCTGATACTGTGCACAAAAGTATACAAAATGTTTAGAAGTATATGCAAGTCCATTGTCTGTTTTTATTGCTTGTGGTACACCCATAATTGCAAATGCTTGTATGAGGAATTCAGTGACCACTTGGGCTGTCACTTTTGCTGCTGGCATTGCAAAAGTGAATCCTGAAAAAGTCTATCACAACATGGATAAAAGACAGATGACCAAAAGATTTATTAAAAGGTCACATCCATTTGCCAAATTTCATTAGGTCTCAAACTACAAGGGTTCTTTCCTGGAGGGAGCATAGATGCGTGGAAAGTAAAGCAAGCTCAACAGGCTTTTACTATGCTCTAGCTTCCTCTCTTGTTATTCCAAATTGTAAACGTAAAGCTCGAGCAGCCTGATGATATTTAGAACGAGATTCTTGGGCTTCCTGAAATAAAGGAGTATTGGCTAACATGGTTAGAAGGCTATCTGCCTTTAAATTACCATCAAAAATAGGACCTGGAAGTCCACTATGAGAATGGACATGCAAGATATAAATCTTAAATGAATGCTTTCTCACTTGCTCTTGAAGTTCCTTAAAGAGATGATATATATTGGAAGCTACAAATTTTGTTTAGGCTGTGGCAATTCTTTGTATCATACCTACTAAATAGGCCAAATCAGATATATTTATATCTCTTGGATAATAGGAGCTAGAATGATTGCATACAATTCATTCTGCTGAGTGGATTGAAAAGGAGTTCTGACTACTCTCTTTATAGTTAAGTCACAAGCATATATAGTGCAAATAATATGTTTGGATGCATCTGTAAGGATAGTTGGTCCTTTAAGAGGAAATTTAGAAATATTTTCTTCAAGAATCCATCGCCAATTATGTAATTGTCTGGTTATCTTTAATGGAGACCCGTGTGTAAAATTTGGAGCCATGGCTAATAAAATTTGCCAATCTAGGATGGTCAAACAGCATACATTAATTTGGGCATTGGTATAAAAGGTGTATATCTTGTCAGGTCTTAGCCCAGATAATGGTACTGCTCACTTAATGGCCTTTAATAAAATTCTGTCACAAGCACTGGGTAAGGAGTAAAGCTTTGTTCTGGTTGTTCTGGGAAGTTCACCCACTCTATCACACTGTCTCCTTGAGGAAGGATTGCTGTGGACACCTCTTGTGTAGCAAAAAGTGATATTTCCAAGGGTTTTTGAGTGACTCAGCCACATCGGATAAAACCAGTTCAACTTCTCTCAAAGCCTCTTGAGTTTCTTTTGTAAGCTGATGTGGTGAATTTAAAGCATGGTCTCCCCTTAAAATGTCATATAGTGGTTGCAATTGATAAGTAGTCAAGCTTAACACTGGACGCATCCATTAGCTATAGATATCTCCTATCAATTTCTGAAAGTCATTTCAGGTGTTTAGCTTCTCTGTTCTTAAGGAAAGTTTTTTTTTTTTTTTTTTTTTTTTAGTAAGCACCTTAGGGTATACTTCATATCCTCAATATTGAAAAGGAGCATGTTTTTGATTTTTTTTCTGGAGTTATGTGCAACTTGTAGTTCCTTAGTGTTTCTATGGTCTTTTGTAGACATGCTTCTAACATTTGTTCTTCAGGTGCACATCCCAATCTATCACCCATATAATGTAATAGCATAACTTTTGGAAATGCTTTTCTTACTGGAATAAGAGCAGTAGCAACATACATTTGATACATAGAAGGGCTGTTGTTCATTCCCTGTGGCAAAAGTGTCCATTCATATCTTTTATAAAGCTCAGCTAAGTTAACACTGGGCACTGAAAAGGCAAACCTTTTCACAACCTGTAATGACTGCGTATTTAAAATCAGCCGGAGTCAGGAATTCAGGTTGAGGGAAAAATCTTCAATCTTTATTGAAGTGAAGAGATGAATAAGGATTGCGATAGCAATATGGGCAAGAAAGATTGCGATAGCAATATGGGCAGCTGCGACAGGAAGCCAGCTAACAGAAAGAGATCTGAGCTGAGCAAACCGTGGCAATGGCAATGCATTAAGTCTCTCCTTCCCCTTCCTTTTCCACTCCCCTGCATCCATCCACCAAAATCGTCATTTCCTATACAACACATCAGGACTTGCACAAAGAGTGGGCGGGGGCCATTCTTTCTCCAAGCTTATATATTAATAGAGTATGGTCCAATTACTATTTAGCCTCATGTGCTTGGGACCTCAGTGCATCAACTCAAGCCTCAGCCCATTACAATAACCCTTTAATATCTATAGCCAAAAGAGGCCATTCTCTAGGCAATTGAGTAGGAGATGGAAGTCCAGGCTGAAGAGTTCCCATAGTTTCCATCTGTTCATTTACCTTTCTTAAATCAGTCAACATCCTCTATTTTCCAGATTTCTTTCTTACAACAAATACTGAGGAATTCCAAGGACTTAGAAAAGGTTGTAAATGTCCTTGGTCAAGTTGCTCCTGTATTATATCTAATAAGGCCTGAATTTTATCTTTGTCTAAAGGCCACTGTTCTATCCACACTGGTGTATCAGTTTTCCATTGAATAGGAACAAGTGAAAGTGTTGGCAGGCCTTCAACAGCAGCCCTGCATAAAAAACCAAAGTACTCATTTTTAACCCTAATTGTTGTAAAATGTCTCTTCCCCACAGACTGATGGGGATTTTTTCAGCTACAAAAGGAGTAAAAACTCCTGTTTTACCTTCAATGTCCATCTCAAAGGGGTAGCACTAACTTCAGCTACTATTGATCCTCCTACGCCAGATATGTAGGTGTCTGCCTTAATCTTTGGCCAGTGACTGGACCAGTTGGCACCTCTAATAAATGTATGATCTGCACCAGTGTCTATCAATCTTTCTAATGGTAGGCCATTTATATAGATTGTGAGCATAGGTCGGTCAGCTGTTACAGCTGCTGTCCAGTATATTCCTGGATTTTATGGTCTGGAGTCAGCATCTGGGTGACTATCACCAAGTTGCTTATTAGGATTCTGTATGAGTAAACCTGATGCTACTCCTCCTCCTGGGTGATAAGTCACACATTGTCTACCTGTGTTAGTGGCTGGGATATTATCTACACATTCCAAGTTTCTCACATCAGTGTATGGATGGACACTGTTTTGTAAGAACTCTCAGGAGGTGAAATGGTCAAGCCTACTGTATATGGAGGCAAAGGATCCATAGCTGGAGAGGAACAGATTTCACTTCTCCAGGGGGTATCTCAGTTGTCCCAGCTGCTTACAATTCTATTCCCCACAATTGTAATTCTTTTCTCCCTTCTGGTTGCTTCCTGGCTGATTGATCATGTCTGGGTATTGAACTTCTAGGCACTCTCTGGGTGTAGCTTTGGCTGCTATCATGCCCCAAGTATTTTTTGCCTTGGACCATGGGGCGGGGCCTCTTATCCTTTTTCTCTGAATTAGTCTGCATTCTGATGTGCAATGGAAGTCTCTGTTGCATTTTGGACATGGAGTTTTGGGTCTTCTTCTCCCACCATTTTCTCACTCTGCCAACATTTAGCTTTTAGATGCCCTACTTTACCACATTGAAAGCATTGATGAGTCTCTCTGGAAGTCCCTTGCCAAAAGAGACCATGTCTTCCCATGTTCGGATCTTGGGAAGTCTGCATCATATCCTGGCTATAAAAGGTATTTGTGCCCAGTGTGACACAGCATCTCATGATCTCCTCTAAAGGAGCATCCTTGTGTAGTCCTAGTATAGTTCTTCTACAAACTGCATTAGCATTTTCTTTAGCAAGTTGCCTTATCATAATTTCTGTTGCTGCATTTTCACCAATAGTTCATATGACAGCTGTCTGCAGAAGTCTCACAAAATCAGCAAAGGGTTCATTTGGCCCTTGTGCTATTTTTGTAAAGTTATCTCCTTTGTCCTCTTACCTGGAATAAAACACCATGCTTTGATAGCACCAGAAGCAATTTGCTCATATGCTACTGTGGAGTAATTAATCTGTGCTTAAGTGTCTGCATAAGAACCTACACCTGTTAGTTGGTCATAGGTAATTGGAATATTAACTCCAGTTTGAATATTTCATTGGGTTTATATCCTACAGAGCTCACTATATTCAGAGAGCCACAACAAGTTTTGTCCAGGTTCTAAGAATGTCCTTGCTATAGATTTCTGATCACTAGGGGTTAAGGCTTCATTAGCTAAATTCTATATAACATCTTAACATAAGATGATGTAGCCCCATTAAGAGTACAAGCCTTTTTCAGATCTTTGATGATTTCTAGATCAAAAGGAGTGTATTTTCTACTTTCTTGACCTGAAAAGTTAAACTGTTGAATCACAGAATACAATTCTATTCTCAGATCAGCTGTATTCTGCCCTTCTATGGCTTTCAGTACTGCCTTTTGTAATTTAGTCATAGGAAGGGGTGATTGCTGTGGGGGAGGTGCTGGTGATATCACTGCCCCTTCCACTATTCCTCCTCCCTCCATCCCGGAAGGTGGAGTTAATGGGGAAAGATCAAGGACCTACTCTGGTGTAGGCAGGGTTGAAGCTCGGCTGTGAGAGTGAAAATCACCACACCCTTCAAGTTCACTTAAGTCCTCATGACCTCTGGTGATACTGCCATTAATCTCTCCTTTGTCTTCCTATTTCTCTTCATACTTCCTCATCTGGCTGTTCTTAAAACTTTTTTTTTCCTATAATTCGTGGGATTCTTTAAGGCCAATTGTATTAGGTTGTATATATAGAATGTTTCCTTAGAAATTTAATCAGGACCTTTATCATTGTAATATTCACATAGTTGATCTACTAGTTTCCAATTATCTGCCTCTATGTCTTCTTCCTTGAAGAACAAAGGGGACGTGCATTCTAATGTAGCCAAGAGTCCACCAATCTGCTCCCAAGTTACAAGTAAACCTTGTCTCTTGATCAACCTAAGTATGCTTTCTATAGAGCTCCCTTGGGACTGGGGTAGGGGTGGAGCTAGAGGTGAGAGAGAATCTTTTCCTAATATCTGCCCTATTTCAGATAGAAAAAGAGAATTACTAGTTTAGCCCTTAGCAAAGTAAGTAACCTGCTTATCTATTAAAATACTCATCCTATTTCCTGGTTACCTGGGACTTCTTCAGTGAAATTTGGGTCCTTGGTTCACATGTTGGGCTAGCTCCCTGGAGGCCTCAGTTTTAGTCAAAGTCAGGAGAAGCAAAATTCCTTGGTCTTCAGGGATAGAAGTGAAGGAGACGGACAAACTGCCACAAGTTTTCCATCAACCTCCCTTCTCCTGGTCCTGCTGCCAAGTGAAGTTCTCTCACCTCTCTCACTCCATCCACTAATCCTTACTTACAATTCTCTTAACCCCAAACATTGAGCCAGCATTAACTGAGAGAAGAGCAATTCCAAACATATGCTAATAGAGCATTGTCCAATAGGTAATTAGCCTTAAGTGCTCAGTTGTCTGATTCAAATGCACCTACTCAAAGTTTCAGCCCTTTGCAATTCTTCTTTCCTTATTTTTCCAAATATTTTGCATAATATTGGAATTAATTGTTCTTTTAATATTTGGTAAAATTCACATATAAATTTATCTGTTCCCAGAGATTTTACCTTAGAGAGTTGATTATTAGCTTGTCCAATTTCTTTTTCTAAAATGGGATTATTCAATAATTTATTTCAGCCTCTGTTACTCTGGGCAATCTATGTTTTTGTAGATATTCATTCATTTCATTTAGATTATCAGATTTATTGGCATACAGTTGGGCAACTCTACTCTTAATTATTTCTCTTATTTTCTACTCACTTGTGAAAAGTTAACCCTTTTCAATTTTGATATTGATTTTCTTTCCTTTTCCTAATCAAATTAACCAAATCTTTATTAATTTTGTTACTTTTTTTTCTAAACCAACTTTTGGTTTTGTCAATTGGTTCAATAGTTTTCTTACTTTCAATTTTATTAATTTCCCCTTTCATTTTCAGAATTTCAAATATGTCATTACATTGGATTTCTTTTTCTAACTTTTTTAGCTGCATGCCCAATTCATTCATCTTCTCTTTCTCAATTTTATGAGAGTAAGCATATAGAGATAAAAAAAAAAAAAACTTCCCATAAGAATTGCTTTGGCTGCATCCCATAAATTTTGATATGTTGTCTCATATTGTCAGTATTTTGGTTGAAATTATCAATTGTGTGTATGATTTGTGTTTCACCCACTCATTCTTGCAATTAGATTATTTGACTTCCAATTAATATTTCATCATTGTCAGCTGGTCCCTTATTACAAGTAATTTTTATTGTACCATAATCTGAAAAAAGATGCATTTACTATTTCTCTTTATGCATTTGACTTTGAGGTTTTTATGCCCTAATACATGGTCAATTTTTGACAGGTTCCATATTCTGCTGACAAAAATACTATATTCCTTTCCATCTCCTTTCAATTTTCACCAAAGGTCTGTGATACCTAACTTTTTCCAAAATTCTATTTATCTTTAAACCATCTTTTTTATTTATTTTGTGTTTTCATTTATCTAGTTCTAATATAGCAAAGTTGAGATTTCTCTATTTCTTCCAGCTCTCAACTTCTTCTTTAGGAATTTGGATGCTATACCACTTGGTGCATATATATTTAGTATCAATATTACTTCATTATCTATGGTATGTTTAGATAAGATGTAGTTTCCTTCCTTATCTCTTTTTATTAGATCTATTTTTGCTTTTGCTCTTTCTGAGATCAGGCTTGCTACTCCTACCTTTTCCTTCAGCTGAAGCATAACAAATTCTGCTCCAGCCTTTTACATTTACTCTAAATATCTCACTCTGTTTTAAATAAGTTTCTTATACTCAATATATTGTAGGATTCTGGCTTTTTATCTAGTCTACTATCTGTTTCCATTTTTAGGAGAGTTCATCCCATTCACATTCACAGATTAAATTACTAACTCTGCATTACCCATTATCTGATTTTTCTCAAGTTATATTTCTCCCTTTCCCTCTTCAGCAGTGTTTTACTTCTGACCATCACCTCCACTTTTACAGTCCCTTCTCCCTTCCTTATCCCTTTATCCTTCTACTTCTTTCATATGCTTCATATAATGTAATTTACCCTAATTTACCTTCTCTTTCCTCTTATTTCAGTATAATGATTTTTCTACCAATAACTTTTTATGTATCAGCACAGTAAAGTTAAATTACATCTGTAACACTAACAGATATGCAGTTTTCAAGAATTAAATCTCTCATCTTCCCATATAAGAATATTAACATTTTAACATTTAAAAAAACAGGTTTTTTTCTTTCCTTTTTACCTTTTTTATATTTTTCTTGACTTTAACACCAAATTTTCTTTTCAGCTCCTGTCTTCTCATTAAGAATAAATGACAATCCTCTTTCAATGAATGTCCATTTTTTCCCCTGAAAGATTATGCTTAATTTTGCAGAGCTTTGATTCTTGGTGACAGTCCAAGTCCTTTTGCCCTCCAGAATATCTTATTCCAAGCCTTTTTATCCTTTAAAATGGAAACTGCTAGGCCTTGAATAATCCTGATTGTGGGTCCTTAATATTTGAATTGTTTCTTTCTGCTGGGTTGCATTTGATAATTCTGGGCTTTAGTCACAATTTTCCTTGGAATTTTCATTTTAAGTTTCTTTCGGGAGATGGTTAGTAGATTCTTTCAATGGCTATTTTGCCCCCTTGTTCCAGGACATCAAGGCAGTTTTCCTTGATAATTTCTTGAAAGATGTTATCCAGGCTCTTTTTTTCATGATGGTTTTCAGGTAATATAAAATTTCTTTGACTATCTTTCCTGGATCTATTTTTCAGGTCAGTTATTTTTCCTATGAAGTATTTTGCATTTTCTTTGGTTTTGTTTGATTTATTCTTGATGTCTCATTGAGTTATTTTCTTCCATTTGTTCAATTCTAATTTTTAGTAAATTATTTGCTTTAGTTTCCTTTTTTTTTTTAATCTTCTTTTACATTTTGCCAATTCAACTTTTAAATGAGTTGTTTTGTTCAAAGGTTTTTTTTTTCCTTTTCAGAAATTTTGTTTTTTGAAAGTGATTTTCTTTTTTCCATTTGCCAAAACTATTCTTTAAGGAGTTATTTTCTTCAGAAAGATTTTTTTCTTCTCTCTTTCCATTTCCAGAGCTCTCATGTACTTTGCCCATTTTTCTTCTATTTTAATTTTTTGAATTTTTCTAAGAGAGACTTGCGAGATGGAGACTAGTTTATATCACTCTCTGATGCTTCATCTGGAGATGATTTGCCTTTATTGTCCTCAGGGTTTGAAATCTGTTTTTCTCTTTCTCCATAAATGCTATCTGTTTTCAGTGCTTTTTTTGCTTTTTTGTTGATTTTTAAACATTAAAGTCTATTCTTAGGACATAGTAGAGATTTACCCAAGCTTCTTCTACAGTTGACAATAGATTCATGCCGCTGTGGGACCAGTGTTGTCTGCTTCCTTCTCAGGGTTGGTGGGGATGCCAGAGTCCCTCTTTATGCTGGAGTGCAGGGGCTCACTGTTTGCCTTTTGTAGTTGTGTTGCACTTCTTACAGCTAATGTGCTAATCCACTGGCTTCTAAACCAGGACAGAGTAGCAAACTATGCTTTGTTTTGGTTCCTTGACTCCCAGGAGATGTTCCCAGAGCATGGAAAACTCTCTGATCTTGGTTTCTCTGCACTGCACTGTGCCTTCATTGGCCTGCAACCCCCCTCCCCCACTGCCTGATTGAAAAAGATGTTTCCTGAAGTTTTTTTTTTTTTTTTCCCCAAAATAACTTCTGCTGGAAATTTGTTACATTCCAGATATTTGTGATTTCTATTATTCCCACAACCATTCATATTCTTCATTTGTTGTTGATCTGCAGGATGCCAGGAAGAGCTTTATAAAATTTAAAAAATTATATGTCTTCTCTCTGCTATCTCGACTCAGCATGTGACATAGCTCTTTTCAACAACCAGGTGATTCAAGGCAGTTTTGATGAATTTGTGATGGAGAAAGCCATCTGAACTCAGATAGGGATCTGTAGGAACTGAATGCAGAGCACAAAATAATATTTTCACTTTTTTTGTAATTGTTTGCTTGCTTTTTTTCTCATTTTTTTTCCTTTTTGACCTTTTTATTGTACAGTATGATAATTGTGGAAATATATGTAGAAGATTGCACATGTTTAACATACATTGGATTATTTTCTGTCTGGAGGAGTAGGTAGGGGAAAGGAAGGAAGAAAAATATTTGATACAAAAGGTTTTGCAAGGGTAAATGTTGAAAATTGTCGTATATATTTTGAAGATAAAAAAGCTTTAATAATAAATTTTTTTTAAAAATTGAATAATAAAGTCATAAAATCAAATAAGTGTATTTTTGGTAATGCTGGAATACTGCCATTTACATTGATGGTACATATTTTTATTAATAATGATGATGATGTTAAGCTATAACTTCCAGCACATTTATAAAAGAGTGGGCCACACTGTGAATTAGATATTTCATTGTCAGTACTTTCCATTTTTTTTTAGTTTCTTTTTTGCCTTTTGGATCCTTCTTATCTCATTCTGCCAACTATTTAGCAATCTCATGTTAATTTCTGCATACCCAGTTACTTAAGTGATACCCTTCCAGGGCAAAACTTTTTCTTGATGTTGATTGACTTCTAACTATCCAAGCAAGTAACCTTTATTTTATTTTCTCAGAGCAATTCTTAGGAATGACTAGTTAAGTAATGCTAGCAATTATTTTTAGCTGGCTTGCATTTGCATTTGTATCTGTATTGTGACAGCTGACTTTCAGGTTATTAAACCCTCTGCCATGAAGTTAAATAATTTGGAAATTAAAGCAATTAGAAAAGATTCAGGGTTCAGAGTATAATTCTAGTGTTGTCTCACCATTTATTGCTGCTTGAGTGATCTCTGAATTTCCACCACTACCACTACCAACAAAACTATTCAATCAAACATTTATTTATTTAATAATAGCTTTTTGTTTTATTTTTTAGAAAACATATGAAAATAGGTTTCAATATTCATCCCTGTAAAACCTTGTGTTTTACATTTTTCTCTCTCATTTCCCCCTCTGTTTGACAGCAAATAATTCAATAGAAGTTAAATATGTGCAGTTCTTCTAAATATATTTCCATGTTTGTCATGCTAAACAAGAAAAATCGGATCATAAAGGAAAAAAAAGAAAAAATGAGCAAGTAAACAACTAAGATGAAAATTTATGTTGTGATCCACATTTAATCCCCACATTCCTCTTCCTGGATGCAGATGATTCTCTCCATTACAAATCTATTGGAACTGGCCTGAATCACCTAACACTTAAAAAGAGCAAAGTTCACCACAGTTCAATCAAGTATTTATTATCTACCTATTTTTTCCAGCATTAAGCACTGCATTACAAAAACAAAAATATAAAAAAAAGTTGCTGTTCTCAATGTTCTTAAATTTTATCAGAGAAAAAATATGAAAGTAGATATATACTTACAAAAATGGTTATTTGGAATAAACTATGGAGTGCAAGAGAAGCATAATGCAAAAAAGTATTTTCAAGCTGAGTCTTGAAGGAAACAAAGGATTTTAAAAAGCAGAGGTAAAGGAGGAATGTACTTTAAATGCATTGTGCTATTGATCCTCAAACAACTATGTGATATAAATATCATACAAATACACATACGCATACACAAATACATGTGTAAGATATATATAGCATATTATAATATATACATATGTATATACAAATATGCATACATTTATATGATGTACATACATGCATACTTTTACTTTATAGCTTAAAATAATGTAATTGAGGCCTCAAAATATAAAACAGGAATATTTCCACACAATCACATTTAATCAAAAAATAATCTTTCTTAGCTCTCTTGTCATGTTTCCTTGATGAAAGAAGTGACAATTGAAAGAGAATTTTACAGGGTAAAAATGCAGGTTTCTGGATTCCCCAAAATGTGGCTAATCCTCCTCTCTCAGTGTCTAGTCTTGTTCAGTTATTGTGTTTTGTTAACAATGTCTGCTGAGCCCTGATGACTCCTGGTAACCAGAATTTGCTGTTAACTGAACTGTGGGAAATACTAGTGCTTGTAGCTAATGCACTCTCAAAGCTGCACAGTAGGAAAACAGCGGGTGCAAAGTAAAAGCAATAATAAAAAATTGAACAGGCCTTAAGTGCTATGATTATTACCATGGGCCAGTTTGTATGTGCCCTTTTGAAATTCAACTTCTTGATTTCCCTGCTTCTGAAAGTATTGATAGGAATATTATCCTCATGTTTTCCGTCCAAGTGATAGAATACACAGACTATAACAACAACAATCAATTTGTGGAAATTTATGAGGCTGGTCAAGGAATTGTGGATTTTTAAATATAGGAAAACAATTATCTATTGACCTTGCAAAGATTCTTTCAAGTATTTTGTAAATGTCCCAAAATATTAAAATAGAGTTTATCCTGGAATCCTTATATCAATTTTACTATTTTTATAGATTTGTCTTTAAAATACTTTTGGAAATAATTTCCATTTTACATAGGAAAAATCAGAAAAGAATGGAATTTATCTAGTAATACATCAGGGTCAAAACTGAGATCACTTAAATTCCTTCAATTCCACAAATACTTAACCTAGAACCTAATATATGATCTGGATGCATGATTTAAGAGAGATCAATTATGGGAACACCTTCCTTCAGTGAAGACATGCTCCTCCCATTTAACTTACTATCTTTTTAATTTTTTTTAATTTAATTTAATTTTATAATAACTTTTTATTGACAGAATCCATGCCAGGGTTATTTTTTTTTTTACAACATTATCCCTTGCACTCACTTCTGTTCCAATTTTTCCTCTCCCTTCCTCCACCCCCTCCCCTAGATGGCAAGCAGTCCCATATATGTTAAATATGTTGCAGTATATCCTAGATGCAATATATGGTTGCAGAACCGAACAATTCTCTTGTTGCACAGGAAGAATTGGATTCAGAAGGTAAAAATAACCTGGGAAGAAAAACAAAAACGCAAATAGTTCACATTCATTTCCCAGTGTTCTTTCTTTGGATGTAGCTGCTTCTGTCCCTCATTTATCAATTGAAACTGAGTTAGGTCTCTTTGTCAAAGAAATCCACTTCCATCAGAATACATCCCCATATAATATCATTGTTGAAGTGTATAATGATCTCCTGGTTCTGCTCATTTCACTTAGCATCAGTTCATGTAAGTCTCTCCAAGCCTCTCTATATTCATCCTGCTGGTCATTTCTTACTGAACAATAATATTCCATAACATTCATATACCACAATTTACCCATCCATTCTCCAATTGATGAGCATCCATTCAATTTCTAGCCACTACAAACAGGGCTGCCACAAACATTTTGGCACATACAGGTCCCTTTCCCTTCTTTAGTATGTCTCTGGGATATAAGCCCAGAAGTAACACTGCTGGATCAAAGGGTATGCACAGTTTGATAACTTTTTTGGGCATAATTCCATATTGCTCTCCAGAATGGTTGGATTTGTTCACAACTCCACCAACAATGCATCAGTGTCCCAGTTTTCCCGCATCCCCTCCGACATTCATCATTATTTTTTTTCTGTAATCTTAGCCAATCTGACAGGTGTGTAATGGTATCTCAGAGTTGTCTTAATTTGCATTTCTCTGATCAATAGTGATTTGGAACACTCTTTCATATGAGTAGTAATAGTTTCAATTTCATCATCTGAAAATTGTCTGTTCATATCCTTTGACCATTTATCAATTGGAGAATGGCTTGATTTCTTATAAACTTGAGTCTGTTCTCTATATATTTTGGAAATGAGGCTTTTATCAGAACCTTTAACTGTGAAAATGTTTTCCCAGTTTGTTGCTTCCCTTCTAATCTTGTTTGCATTAGTTTTGTTTGTACAAAGGCATTTTAATTTGATATAATCAAAATTTTCTATTTTGTGATCAGTAATGGTCTCTATTAACTTACTATCTTTTTAATACTGAGTGGTTAAGTCACTAGACAATAATTACATGTTCTTCACATATGTTGGTCTGAGTCTAAAACTAATCTTACATATGTGTGTGTGTGTATACACACACACACACACACACACACACACACATTATATATTAAACCAAGTAGCCTCTTACTTTTCCAAAATAGGTATTTAATTAATGTTTATTGAATTAATAAATTTTATTTAGTCATTATTTTTAGTTATGACCAACATTTTGTTGACCTCATTTGGGGTTTTCTTGGAAAAGATACTGATGTAGTTTGCCATTTCTTTCACCAGCTCATTTTATAGATGAGGAAATTAAGGTAAAAAGATTAAGTGACTTGTTTGTGATTGAATAGTTAATGACTCTGAAGTCAGATTTAAACTGAGGAAAAGGGGTTTTCCTAACTCCAGGGACATCTTTCCATCCTTTGCATGACCTATTTGCCCCATTCAATTGTTATGAGGTTTCCTATGTCCTAATTTAATTCCTAATGTACTATTATAATCATATCACTGCTTTACTCAAAAACTTAGTGGTTCCCCTTTGTCAAGTGAATTTAGCTGAAATTCCTAATTTTAGCATGTAAAACTTTCTAAAATCTGCCCTCAAACTACTTTATTAGCTTTATTTTATACGATATGCTGTGTTCTACCTTCTAGTGAGATTAGAGTTTCCACTATATCCCTTATTTTATGCACATCTGATGTTTTTGTCTATGCTCTTGCACTTCACTATGCCTGAAATATTATCTTCTTCCCACATTCTTCTCTATTAAAATCCACCCCCTTCAAAACATTCATCAAGATATGATTCAGTTTTTGCTTCTTTCATGAAACCTTCAATAATCTATTTGTTTAAAATTATTTCTATCATGTCAATTTTTTTTTTTAGTGTTTTGCTGAGACTTCTCCCATTCCATTGCATACTTTACTTTTGTTTCATGACAGGTGTTGTTAATATGTAGAACATTCTCCAGACTAGGTCTTTTAAAGTTTTTTTTTTTTTTTTTCCTACTTGTGATCCCTTCGGAAAAATATTTACATGATTCCAGGAATATAATTATACAAAATAGGTATACAAATCAACAATTTAATGATGATAAATAATAATTTCATGACCTCCACATTCAGTTACAAGACCCCTACATTGCATTACAAACTACACTTTAAGAATTTGGGTTCTATTCTACAACCTGCTTGAAGACAGGGGCTATGTGATTTTGTTTTCCATTTTGGGATTCCTATTGCTAGAAATGGTATTTGTATGTAAGAAGACTCAGAAAATAATTGTTGAATTGAATAATAAAATTTTATAAGTTTCTTGATTAGAGTGAAATTATGTAAATATGAAGTTTATGGGAATAGGAAAAAGATCCACATCCATTCTGTATTTAAACTTCCTTGCCAACAAGTAAGGCCACAAGGATATTATCTTTTGACTCAACTCAAGCTTATAATCTTTTAATTTAATTCCACTGCATTCCATAGTTAAATGCAGAAAGAGACCTGAAAGAAAACTAAGTGGACAAAAGGTTTTGGTTTATCCCTATGTGTTTTAATCTATTATGTTACAAAATCAGATTATGTTTTATAGCTTAAAGCTTATAGACAACTGGAATGCTGTACGAGAAAGACATTCTCTCCATTCCCTCACAAACAATTTTGAAACAGTAATGACATGTAGCATAAATATAAAGTAAATATATTTGGAGGATCAGGCATATTTTAGAATCAAAGATCACCAAAATAAAAAGGTAGTTTAAAGATAATTTACTTTAATTAAATTTTAATTTAATAACAGGCATACAGACATTCTGGGAGTTACTCAAGGTCACATCATACTTAATGATAAAGAGGAGATTATTATTTAGATTTTTGATTCTTATTCTATTCTAAAATATAAATTATACAAAAGAAATTATGGTTAAAAGCACAGAAATTTATCCCAAATATACACAGAAGAGGGCATGGAGACTTTTTTTTTCATCTCTCCTTTTGTGGAACAAGTTTTGGTTAATACAATTTTAATGTATTAAGTTTCCTATATTTTGTTGCTAGACTGTGTGTATATATATATATATATTGCTTCTGCTGCCTTTAATTTGTATTAGTTACTATTTCTTCTATTTATTCTTTTGTGCTTTTAGAATTTTTTACTGTGCTTTTAGAATTTTTTACTGTCCTTTTAAAATTTGTTCTTTGCAGAGATGAAAGTCAGTAGTTATGTAGCTGAATAAGGAATATTGGGGGGGGGTTTCATTTGTTTGTTTTGGGTTTTTTGTCAAGCATTTTTATAGATTTTTTTATTCGTTTCTTTTTTTTTTTATTTTAAGAGATGATTCTCTGAGAATGGAGAAATGTGTTTTTCTAAAAAGAGCTTATTCACAAAACAAGACATATCTATATGTATAGATAAATGTATAAAATGTATATTTAAAAGAAGTAGGGAATAAGAAGGAAGTTTGATTAAGTGTGATAGCTGGGAATCTTGAAGAAAAACACAATAAAAATAAAAGATGTTGAAAGTTTATCTAAATGTAAGAAAGAAAAAAAAAGATCTAGAGGTCATAGTGAAGAACAATTATTATTCCAAGTAATTAAGAAACAATTATGGCACAGTGATGCATAAATAGAGTAATAATATCATGTGGTAATCATCCCATTATTCTCCATACTGGTCAGACCCCTATTAGAATAATGTGTTCAGTTCTGGGCTCAGTGAGTAAAGAGGGATGTGGTCAATTTGGAAAGTGTTCAGTTGAGAGCCACAAAGATAATTAAAGTGGTGGAAATATGGTCTCAGAGTAAAGGTTAGAAAAACCTGGTTTATTCAACCTGAATAAGAAGATGCTGTAGAGAAATTTGATGATGGTCTCCAAGAATATTAAAGACTTTTACATAGGGGAGGATAACCAGATATATTGCCCATTTCTAGGGGGGACAGACATTATGAAATAATTAGATTTTATTATGTAGGAATTAAGTTAGCTAAAATGAAATGTTTCCTGATAATTAGAATTAATAAATAGTTTCTGATAAATATAGTGTAGCCATTTTCTAAGAGTTTGAAAAATTGTAGATAAATTATCTTATTTCTGGAATTGTTTAAATACAATCATGTCTATCCGGGAAGGTGTAAATAAGATAAAGCTCCCCTTCATAATCTAAATTTAGTCTGCTTGTACAAGACAAATATTGGGGGGGGGAGGGGGGAGGTGTCTTTCTCATTCCATAGCAAAGAATCAGGAAGTATGTTCTAGCAAGGCCAGTTTACCGACAATTTTGTCAATTTGATACTGGCCAAAAAATAACACGACATACAGCCAGCTGTCTATGGGTTAGATTTAAAAGAAATACACACATTTAAAGGAGGAAAGGACTAAACAAGACAGATTTATTAGCAGGCTGGAAGAGTTAAGTTTATTTAAAATACTTAAATTTGTAACTTTCCTCTTTGATCATTATTGAAATTCACTACATTTTGATTTCCTTGTAGTCCTTAGTAACCAAATTCTTTTAAACCATGTAAAATAATAGTGCCCAATTTCCAGGAAACAGATATAGGTAAAGGTCTATGGGACCCCACATGGACTGAGTGAATTGGACTCAGAGACTGGGACACCAGGCACAGCATGACTTTTCCATTATTCTATTCAGGCCTACATCTCCCTATTTCTCTCTCTCTTTTTTTCAAAACATGTTTTCACTCTAGCTCTCTGATTTTCATATTCTTCACATCATTGTTCCTCAGAAAAATTTACTCTCCTCACATGACTCTGCCTCTCTGGTCACCCTTTTCCATGCTGGTTAATCCTTCTGAAAGCCCTCCTAACAAGCTAAGAATTACTCTGTCCTAAATTATTTTTTCTTGTATGTTTGCCATAGTGCTGGTACTTCTCACCAGTAGAACTAATTACTGCTGTTATTAATTACCAGTAGTAATTACTGGTTTATTATCAGTAATAAAGGTAAGGGGTTTTGAGTCATAACTTATTTTAGGCTTTATGTTACCTAGAGAAATAACTAATAACTACAAACCATATTTAACTAATCACAATATTTACAAGGATTGTTTTATTTGGTTAATCATCTGTAGTTTTATATTTTTATTTAGAACAGAATGAAAGGGGGCATAAAGCAGCAAGGTTGTGGTGTTAGATGAAGCTCCATTATGAGAAACCTACCTACCAAGGGGATGTCAGTCACATTTGCCAGAGATGGAGGAGATAAGTAGAGATGGACAGAGCAGTAGAATAAGTAAAATGTAAACTTTGTTTACTTTCAAATTTTGTCTTGTGCTTTTTTTATATCTTTTTTACTGCCTCTAGCTTTTTTCCTAATGAAGTAGATTTTGTTCCCTTAGTGCATCTACTTTAAAAAGGGCCATGAAAAACATAAACTCACAAAGTTTACAGAATACTCAAAAAGCATTAAAAAACTATTCCCTGACTCCCCAAAGATGAAAAGAGATCTAGAATATTGATCGCCCTACAGTGACATCCAATCACTAGGACATTTTTACTTTAGGCAAAGGCCTGAGTAATCAGACATCTCAAACCAAACCTATTCTTTGGGAGCAGAGGTTTTGACACTCAGAGAAGACATCGAACTATTGCTCAAAAGGAGAAATAGAAAATGCCTTCACTCCCTCAACAAATCGTTGCTCCAAGTCTTTGTCTTCGATCCTTTGTAGCCTAAAGAAAAACAATCTTTTTAAGAATTATTTTTAAAAACTCATCCTTGCTTCCAGATCTTGTCAACTACTTTCATCTGCTTTTTCTTTTAAAATATTCTGACAAGCTCATCCTCTCCAACACCATCCTTGTTGGCAGTAGATGGGTTTTTCTGAGATGGTAATGTGGTTCCCCTACCAGAATTTTCTCATAGCATTTTACTAAGTCTTATTTTAAAATGTTGAATGCAAAGAATTTTTACTCAGTATAAGGCATTTTCTGCCATGTATTATACATATATGCATATATATTATATAATATGTACATCACAATAGTAGAGAATGATAAGTTTCTCAGATAAAATCTTTTTTTTTCACATTCTGACAACAGAGTGTTGAGATGAAGAGCTGGTGATGCAGAAAATGTGAAAACTATAAACATTTTTCCTTTTCTACCCCTTCAACAACAGGAAGTTATTTTAACATCTCTGTCATTTTTCCAGGTAGCTAGTAAAACATACCCACTTTTATTGAACAAAAACTTGATGTTCTTCATAGAAAAGAATCAGAGGACTAAGAACAATTTATAAGACATGCATATTAATTCTGAAATCAGAGCAAAATAACCCCCAAATGGTAGGAAAATAATTAAATATGACAAGCAGGAAAAGAAACAAATAAACAGAGAGAAATAAAAAACACCTAATAGTTAAACTGGCAGAAATAACAGCTTAGCAGATAAGGCAAAATATGTCAGCTGTAGTAACAAAAATAACTAATGAATACTCAGTGAAAACTCATAAGAAAAAAAATACATTTTAGGAGAAAAAGATTCAGAATAAGTAGTTAGCTTCCATTTTTTAAAAACATGCTGCTTAAATTAGAAAACAAATTGAAGCAAATATAAGGGCTATTTCTTTCTTTATAATTAGGTTGGAAGACTATAAAACTCTTAACTTAGAGCAGTTCAGGTGGTCTAGAGCCTAAATTGTATAGAATTTAAAGCACCAACTCAGGCATCTATAATAGGGACAAAGGAGACAGTTTAACCTAAAGTATGTGATTTTTAAAAAATATATCTTTTGCAATAAATTTGTTTCTTTATAATCCCACATATTTTATTTATATAAAAATAATATTCTGAAAACAGGATACATCAGATAGCCAAAGGTGACCAAAAATTAAGGAATTTCTAGCCAAGAATAAATCATATTTTTCATGTCTCTCTGATTCTGCTGCTCAACATAAACAAAGAATTTTGAACTTTCATATTCTCCAGAAAAGTAGAAAAGCTCCAAATTTTCAATTTATTATAATAATGGTTCATTTATTAGTTTTCATATCTATTAATATGCTCAGTTAAAAGTACATTATCCAGAAGTTTATAGTGTATTTTTCATAACAATGCTTTGAGATAATTATTATATTTTATACTTCTTTAACAAATAAGTAAACTGAATCTCAGAGAGATTAAATGATTTGCACAGTCATATCACTAGTGATTATTATATTTAGGACTGAAGTTGAGGATTTCTAAATTTAAGTTTAGGATTCAGGACTACACCATGAAAAATGACTGTGAAATGACATTTCCCATATAATACAAAATATAATACATAATTTAAGATTATGTACCTGTTATTGAAACTGTAAAGAGATATATGGAAATTTCAATAAGAACTAAAAATATTTTATTTAATAAGATAAATGCCACAGCTAATACTGGTATATTGGTATCAGTCCTCTCAATTTTTGCAAGATTCTGAATGCAACTTGAAATAATAGTTAATAATCATCAAAAATTCTCATTGGCTTCCAGTGTTTTCATTCCTTTGTTCCTTTTTGTGTCTACTTCTCGTGACTCTGTGTGCTAACAATCAATATATACAATCATCAACTTTTGATGAATACAGGCTTCTTCCTGTCTGAAAAAAGAGTGCATTAAAGAGATTATCTGAGTTGTAATGTTATATTTCAGAGGTTAGGGCTAGACCTTCCACAACAAAGCTCATTTCTCCCTAGAGAAAGGATAACAGGAATGATGCATCAGAATATGCCAAATATGCCAACTCTAATGATATCAGCTGCCTTTCACCTGGACACTTTGTAAGTCATATGGGTGGATGATATGTTGACAAATTTTAGAAGCTATGAGTGATAACTGTCTTTGTGGTAATATATTAGGAGTTGCCTTATAGCTGACTATAAGGAGAGACAAGTGATATTTAGAATTCAGAAGCTGAGAGATGGAAAAACACTTGAAGGAATAGTACTGATGATGAACAAGGGAAGTTATTTCCTGGGGATGATTACAAGACTGAGTTCTTTGTAATTCATGCAATATTTGTTTCAGAAGAGCAAAATGCAAATTTAAGGCAGGAGACACAACATATCAATGAATTTCAATTACTGTAACTACCATTATTTAAGCAAAATAGAGAAGAGAATTACTTAATATTAATAATAGCCCTAAAAGAGAAATAATAAGTAATTAAGAGAATTAAATAATTATATAAAAATGATTTAATGCTTCCTAATAAATAGTAAAAGAAAATAGTAAAATGATGATTTTCAAGCAAAGAAATGCAAGTTTAAACAAACACATTTTAAAAATTGCTCAAGTCATGAATCATAAAAGAAAATCTGGAAGTTCTACCTCTTAAATACTAGACTGGCAAAGGAACAAAAATTAAAAAAAAAAATAACTTGAAAAGGTTGTGGGAGATGAGACATTCTGTTGGTAGAAATTTGAAATCATCTAAGTACTCTGAAAAGTAATTTGGATCCATAATCAAAATGTCAATAAACTATCAATATCCTTTGGTGTACAAAAAGCACCTTCAGACCTATGTCCCAAGAAGGCCTGAGAACAAGACAAAAACACCATAGGTATGAACATTTGTAATCATGTTTTTAGTTGTGGCAAATAACTGACAACTAATCAAGTGGTCAATGGTTGGCACATAGTTGAACAAACTGTAGTTTATGCATATAAAGAAATATCATTTTGCCATAAGAATGATGAATATGATGGATTGAGTGAAACCTAGAAAAAATGTATGTGATTTCATGGATATTGAAATGAGCAAAAAGCATGAGAACAATTTATGTATTAAACATAATGTCAGAACAATGACAACTTTGAACTCCTTCAGAGCATTGAACAAAACCATGATAAATCATGAAATTAAAAGACTGATCATGAAGCATGCTTCACATCAGTTTGTGGAAAATTTTAAAGTAATATTTTTAGAATGAAACATATGTTTTAAAACATGACCAATGTGTTTATTTGTTCTGATTAATTTGTTCTTATGGAAAATTTTTGCTTTTGTTTTGTAGAACTAGCAGGTAATAGTATTGTCATTTCCCCTCAAAGAAATAAAAGATAGAAATTAATATGTGTTTAGCAAAGAAATAAGATCTTATGGTTCAAATTCGTTTTTATTAATTTTATGAATGAGAGAGAAAATGTAGTTTTGTTAAACAAAGTAGAAATGAGTTAGGGGAAGAGTAAAATATTCAGAAGCTGGTATAACTTGAATAAAACTATTCTGTAGTTCACATAAGTCCCTAGAACAAATAATTTCAGGTGAACCAGTTCATATAAAAGTTAAATAACAAGTAGGTGGGAAGAACTGACGCAAATATAGAAAGCTGACCATTTGAGAATGAGGTAAAAGTATTCTTGCCTGAGGACAAAGTCCATCAGAAATTGCGGGGAGAAGTTTGTGAAGGCAGGCATTCAATTACTGCCAGAGCTACCCTGTCAGTAAAGAAACTTTACATACCTGTGAGTAGAGAGGGACAGATTAGATAGAAAAAAAAAGAAAGAAAAGAAAAGAAAGAAGGCTTTAATTCATTCTAAAAAATTACACCTCAATCCACCATAGTAATGTCAGGACTCTGAGTAAAGTATGATGCATTGTAATGCTCTTCTATTCACTTGGCAGAGAGAGCAATAGAAGGCATATAATTCTGGAGTAATAGCTGTGATAATGTTTATGGTATACCATCAATAAAAGTCATAATATTAGATATAATATGGACTCATATAATCTCTTTAACCAGGAACTCTCATTCAATTACAGGGACTTTCAGAAGATTAGCAACCTTGATTAAACACAAGTAAACTTAGATTGCTTTGAATATTGAGAATCACAAGATTATTTAGGAAGGCAAGAAAAAAACAATTGTTTCCCCTTGAAACTGTGATTGTTCTATCAATCTCGTGGGAGCATCACCTCCATATAAGTAAATTTCTTCTGCTTTTCTATGAACACAAGAAATGTGAACATCTCAGGGATATATCCAGCAAAAGAAGAAGAGATTTATTTGCCCATCTTCATTGCTTCTATTCTTTGAAGTTAAGATGAACAGAAAGGGATAGGTAGGTGTCTCATTTGATTAAAAAGTGTTCTATAAATAACTGACTTTTATTTACTACCTTGTATATTAGTCATTCTGAAAAGAATCAAAATGGCTTCCTTTCATAACAACTGGATTATAATATTGTGTTTTTTTTTTAAAGAAAGAAAACCTGGCCTAGAAAGATGGGAAGACAGATTTTGATGAATAATATAGCTAATAGGAATATGAACAAGATTTTTCATCCTTTGTATTTTTCAAATCATGAGAAAGCACATACCTACTATTGAAAGCTATTTGTAGCAGCATGAACTTTTCATTTTTGTTGCTATTATTGTGTTAGATGAATATGATTATTCTTATAAACATTAAGGAAAATTTATGGGATATATTTTTCAGAATTAAATATATATAGTATATATTATATTGTATTATGCATATATTATATACATTAAATAGACAGACATACTATATATATGTATTATATATATATATATAATACATATATATGTGTGTATGTATGTGTGTGTGTGTATATATATATATACCTTAGAAGACATACATCTCAATTGTTACCAAGTATTCCTCTTTGAGGGAAAACTCATTCTTTCTTAAAAGAGTCTAATATACTTTGTATGGCTCTACTTGTTAAGAACCATGTTTTCCCCTTTTCCTTTTATCAATCCCAAATTGGTTGCTTTAAAATTTCTATATACTGTTTCTAGTCACGTCCTCTGGGTAAAGCAAAATAAATATAATCCCTATTCCATAGGATAGTACTTGACAGCAATTATCATGTCGCATTTAAATTACCTTTTCTCTTAGGATTTCCAAGGATGGCAGAGTAAAGACAGAAACCTACTCTATCTCTCCTAGTTTCTCTCAATAAGTACACGGAACCAAGCCTCCAATTAATGTCTGATGGAATGAAATCATTCTTCAGCTCAAGGTAGATTGGGAGGACTTCAAGAAAGGTCAGTCTCACTAGGTAAAAAGGTGTTCATCCCAGCTCAGATGAACTCGGAGAAAAACCAATGAGAGTGAGAGAATTTTAATCATAGCAAATTAGCAAATATGATACTCAGTCATGACTCAATAGAGGAGCAAATCGGTGGGGCAACCTCCAGTACCAACTCAGAAGGCAAACTCTTGGAAACCAGGCCATTTCCTGAAAAGAGCAGAGAAAGTCACCCCCTGCAAACATAAGGGGCCCCTGTGCTCAAAACCAAGTCTTAGAACTACACAGGACAGTGCTCCCTTTATCCTAGGAATAAAGCTCAACCATAAAAGTGAAAAAAGAGGAAATACTAGAGGGAAAGGAAATAAAATGAGCAAGAAACAAAAAATTATCTTGACCATAGAAGGCTGCTATGGTGACAAGGCAAACTACTCAAAGAAAAATAATATGTCCACAGATGAAATCTCAAAGAATAGTATGAATTGGTCTGAATCCCAAAGCACTTTATGAAGTGCTCATAAAAGACTTTAAAAGAAAATAAGAGAGGTAAAAGAAAAAATGAGAAAAGAAATAAGATGTATGGATGAGCGAGTCAACAGTTTGGAAAAGGGAGAAAAAATTGCCTGAAGAAACTATTTCTTAAAAAATAGAATTAATCAAATGGAAAAAGAGATACAAAAGCTAATTGAAGAAAATCACACATTAAAAATTAGAGCAGGGCAAATGGAAGCAAATGACTCTGTGAGATAGCTAGAATCAGTCAAACAAACTACTAAAAATGAAAAAATCAAACAAAATAAAATTTTTGTTTCTGTTTTGTTTCACTGGGACAGAAAGACAGGAGCATCACATGGATGGAGAATGTGAGTGTAAATGGATTCTGATGTGATGACAAAAGAAAAAGACATTAAGTAGTGGGGAAAGGTCTGTACTGGAAAAAGAGGAAAGGGAAAGTATGATGGAACAATTAGTTCACACAAAGAGGCACAAAAGAATTACAATCTAGGAAAAATGGAAGAGCATGAGCATTGTCTGAAGTTTCTTCTCATCAGTTTTAGCTCTAAGATGGAATAATAATCATTTTGTTGAATATGGAAATTTACCTAACACTATAAAGAAGTAGGAGGAGCAAATGGAAAGAGAAGGGAGGGGCAAGATAAAAGGGAGGTGAGAAACACTAAGGAAAAAGGCAAAAGAAGGGTGAAAGGGAGGATAAAAGATAAAGCAGTGGGTGAGGTTGGTAAAAAAAAAAAAAAAAAAAACAAAAAACCTAAGGACAGGGTGTAAAGAGAAAACAAAAGTATATATAGGGGGAAAATGCGATGGATGGAAATACAGAGTTGGTAATCATAATTGTGAAGAACTGTGCCACATTTATAAGACTACAAGTCATTTCCCAATTGATTAATGGTCCAAGGATATAAAAAGACAAATTTTCATGATGATGAAATTAAAATCATTTATAATCAAGTGAAAATAAACTCAAAATCATTATTGATTAGAGAAATGCAAATAAAAACAAATCTGAGCTTCACATCCTTCAGATTAGCTAAAATGACAGGTAAAGATAATGATAAACATTGGAGGAGATATGGGAAAACCGGGGCACTAATGCATTGTTGGTGGAGTTTAGAAATGATTCCACCATTCTTGAGAGCAATGTGGAACTATACCCAAAAGCTATAAAATTATATAATGCCTTTTGACCATGCAGTGCCATTACTGGATCTGTATCTTAAGGAAGTTGTAAAAGAGGGAAAAGGACTCACATGTGCAAAAATATTTGCAGCAGATCCTTTTGTGGTAGCAAAGAAATGGAAAAAGAGTAGATGCCCATCAGTTGGGGAATGGCCAAATAAGTTGTAGTATATGAAGATAATGTAATATTATTGTTCTATAAAAATGATAAACAATCTGATTTTAGAAAGGCCTGAAAAACTTTGCATGAGTTGGTGCTGAGAGAAATAAGCAATAGCAGGACTACATTGTGAACAATTCAGCAAAAATGTGGAATGATCAACAATGAAAGACTTGGTTCTTAGGATTCAGTGATCCAAAGCATTCCCAATGGATTTTGGAAAGAAAATGTCACCTGTATCCAGAAAAAGAATTAAGGAAACAACACAACTAGGTTCACTTTTTTGATTGTTTTTTATCTCTTCATTTGGTTCTTTCTTTTTGCTCTGATGTTTCTCTCCCAACAGTGTTCATGAAGTAATTTGTATTAAAAATAAATAAATTCACTAGAAAAAAAATTGTAGACAAATACATAAATAAACAATCTGTTCTCTATATTCAACACCATCAGTTTTTGAAATCTGCCCATAAGGCAGAATCTCAAGCTACTTCGTTGTCCTGATTGCTTTCTTTTAGGTCTCCAGTTTATTAATGTTCTTCTTAAAATTTGATGCCCAGACTAAAGACAATGCTACAGAAGTGGCCAGATTAGATCAATGTATAGTGAGAGTGACACCACTCTAATCCTAGATTTAATATCTCTCTTGGGGAAATCAATTATTTTAGAAGGTTTCTAACCTGCTAAGTCATAATGTCAGCTTTTCTGAAATATAATAGACCTAAAATACATAAAAGCCATGCAAAATTGCAAAATTGCTCTAGAAACAAGCCTTTTAGCATGTTTTTTTAAATCAATGAAACATGCATTAATGTATTCCTTACTATAAGCCTAAGTGCTGTGTGTACAAAGGAAAAAGTTAAATAACCATTGTCTTCAAGTGCCTAAAATTCTCCTTAGGAGATCTAAACTGTGTATATATGCATATACATATAAATAGATATGTGTTTGCATATATGCATGTGTATATACACTTATGCATAAACATCTACTCATATACATATAATATAAATATATGTATTGTGATATGCAAATATCTAAACACACATATATACATAAATATATGTGTATTATTTAAATATATGCATAGTTAAATATATGCATATACATAGATATCCATATATACAGGTACATATCTATATCTATATCTGTATCTATCTATCTATCTATCTATCTATCTATCTATATGTATATATATATATATATATATATATATACACATATATATACATATATATATGTATATATACACAATCTACAATTCATTATGTAACCTTGGTAACATATGTATGAGAGAGAGAGTGTGTGTGTGTGTGTGTGTGTGTGTATCCATATATACTCATACATATGTTCCCAAGATTACATAATGAATTGTACATCTTTCCTGAATATAGTTTATATATGCTTATGTGGGTTTTTGGGATATGGTTTGCATGGTAGCTCAAGAAGCTGTGCTTAGAATCTCTTCCTTGTATTTGATTTCTGATAGAAAAAGAAACCATGGACAAGATCATAAGGTGTCCACTGCACTTTCCCCACAAAGAGGAAGTATCAGGCTAAAATTAAATTGATCTGTTCTCATAAATATCATTAGGACATAGGAAATAATTTTTAGGTCATTAGCCAAGATTGTTGTTTCTATATCCTATCCACCCCTCCTCCTCTTGAAAGGAAGCTGACCAAACTTATCAGCCTGCTTCAGCTGGTATTACTTATAATTTTGAAGTATTTTGTAGGTATTTATGCATTTACTATTATGCTTACAATCTATAAGCTCCATGAAGGCAGATACTGGGCTTTATTATTTATTTATTGCAGACAGCACTTTTTTTTTTTTCCTGAACACAAATATATGATTGTTTTGGATTGTTGAAAGAGTACCAGTCCTTATTGACATTGTTGAAAAGGCATGTTCCCATCAACTAGACCATTGGAAATAAATGGCAGATGTATATATCTTTGTCAATCAGGTATTTTCATTACAAGCACTCAAAGTTCACTCAGTCCACGTATTTCTTAAACATTTGCAAATATGGAGCTAAGATCTGAGGATAGAAGTAAAGGCAAAAATATCTTGGAGTAGCTTATGTTCTAATAGAAGAAATAATATTTATTTAGGCTATGGTCAGATAAGTAGGTAGATATTTATATTTTAAAAGTCCATAGCCATAAATGGAAATGTATGTTAAATTAAATATTACTGTTAACAAAAGGTGAAGCTCATTCAGATATATAGGCAATAAATATTTCTAAGCAACTCGATTTTCAAAGCAATGTTCTAAGCATTGGACAAACAAAGAACAGGGAGAAAACAAAGTACACAGTCTCAAAAAGCTCACAATGTAGTGAGAGGTACACCCGGCAAAGAAGTGAAAAGAAGCTATGTAAAAGCAAGCAATATATAAGACAAACTGGAAATGAATACTGGACTAAGAGACTAGAAGAATTTTTTCAATATATTTTTATTTTGTTAAATATTTTTCTTTTTTTCCTTTTTTTAATTATAGCTTTTTATTTACAAGATATATGCATGGGGGATTTTTCAGCATTGACAACTTCAAGACCTTTTGTTCCAACTTTTCCTCTCTTCCCCCAACCCCTTCCTCCAGATGGTGGGTTGACCAATACATGTTAAATGTGTTGAAGTATAAGTTAAATACAATATATGTATACATGTCCAAACAGTTATTTTGCTGTACAAAAAGAATCAGACTTTGAAATAGTATAGAATTAGCCTGTGAAGGAGATCAAAAGTGCAGGCAGACAAAAATAGAGGGATTGGGATTTCTATGTCGTGGTTCATAGTCATCTTCCAGAGTTCTTTCCCTGAGTGTAGCTGGTTCAGTTCATTACTGCTCTATTGGAGCTGATTTGGTTCATCTCATTGTTGAGGAGGGCCACATCCATCAGAATTGATCATCATATAGTATTGTTGTTGAAATATATAATGATCTCCTGGTCCTGCTCATTTCACTCAGCATCAGGTCATGTAAGTCTCTCCAGGCCTTTCTGAAATCATCCTGCTGGTCATTTCTTACCAAACAATAAGATTCCATAATATTCATATACCATAATATATTCAGCCATTCTCTAATTGATGGGCATCCACTAGTTTCCAGTTTCTAGCCACATATAAAGAGGGCTGCCACAAACATTCTTTCACATACAGGTCCCTTTCCCTTCTTTAAAATCTCTTTGGGATATAAGCCCAATAGTAATACTGCTGGATCAAAGGGCATGCAGAGTTTGATAACTTTTTGAGAATAGTTCCAAATTGCTCTCCAGTGTATCAGTGTCCCAGTTTTCCCACATCCCCTCCGACATTGCACATTATCTTTCCCTATCGTTCTAGCTAATCTGACAGGTGTGTAGTGGTATCTCAGAGTTGTCTTAATTTTCATTTCTCTGATTAATAATGATGCAGAGCATCTTTTTCCCCTTTTTCTGACACTATCTTCTTTCCATTTCTACTTCCCTTTTTTATGTTACATCAGTAAAATCAAATTATATATGCTGTCTTTATGTATATCCACAACAGAAATAAATTCTCAAGAGTTCCTTTTACCTTTTTCTGCTTCTCTGGAGTCCTATGGTTGGAGATCAATTTTTTTGTTTAGATCTGTTTTTTTCCTTAGAAACAATTGAATTCATCTCTTTCATTAAATGTCCATCTTCTTCCATGAAAGAAAATGCTCACCTTGTCTGGGTAGTTTATTCTTGGCTACATTCCAAGTTCTTTTGCTTTTTTGATGTTTACTCTCCAAAATCTATTGAGATTGGACTTCCGGCCAAGATGGCGGAGAAGAGGCACACAGCTGTGTAAGCTCCATATTTTTCTCTCAGAATCCATTCCATTACAAGCCTCTGAATTAAGGCTTGACTGAAAAAAACCCCACAAATAGTTACCAAGAGAAGCCATCCTTGAGATTCACCAGGAAAGATGTGTTTTTCCTTGAGGGCGGGGACGGTTTTAGATGGGGCGCAAGCTGCAGGCAGGCAGGCAGGCAGCAGCAGCGAGAGCACAGAAGGCAGCTCACAGCCCAGCAGACCGGAGTGGGGAGGAGGGGAGGGGGTGATCGTAGCAGTCTCTGTGGGGAGAGCTTTTTTACAGGACTGGATACTTTGCCCTGGCAGCAAGCCAGCAGCCCAGCAGAGAAGCTAAAAACAACGGGAGGTGAAGAATATAACACCAAAAAGCTGGAGTCTCTCAGGACCCGGCTACCCCTCCCCCACAGTGTCTCAGCACGCTCTCGGAGTCTCAGAGACTAGGCGCAGCACAGTCGGGCTAGTGCCTCACTGCTGCCCCGCAGTCTGTAGAGGAAGCTCGGCAACACCACCCAGCCCCTCCCCCAAAGAAAGCAAACTCCATTTAGGGGTTTTTTTCTTTTTTTTCTTTGCTAGTTTGTCTTTGATTCTTTGACAAAATGAGCAAAAAATTGAAGAGGACTTTAACCCTTGACAGCTTCTATATGGATAGAGAGCAGACTCTAAATCCTGGGGAGACTGGAGACAGACTGTCTCCAGGTGAATCCCCAAAGGAGGAGATCATCTGTTCCTCAGCAAAGATGAATCTCATGGAGGAAATTAAAAAGGATCTCACAAGAGAGCTAGAAGAAAAATGGGAAAAGGAGAGGGAGGCTTGGCAAAAGAGCCTGGAGAAGTCATCCCATTCATTTAAAGAGAGAGTGGATAAAGAAATAAAATCCTTGAAAAATAGGATTAGTGAACTGGAAACAGAAAATAGCTCTCTAAAAAACAAAATTGGCAAAATGGAAAAAAATTCCATAGAACAAAAGAATTCAATTGGACAATTAGAAAAAGATTTTTTAAAAGTGAGTGAAGAAAATACTTCATTGAAAATCAGGTTCGAACAAATGGAATTGAATGACTCTAGGAGACAAGAAGAATCAGTCAAGCAAATCCAAAAAAATCAAACAATGGAAAAGAATGTGAAATACCTTCTGGGGAAGACAACAGAACTGGAAAACAGATCCAGGAGAGACAATCTGAGAATCATTAGACTCCTAGAAAAGCATGATGAAAAAAAGAGCCTGAACACTATTTTCCAGGAAATTATCAAAGAGAACTTTGCCCAGAAGTCATAGAAACAGAGGTAAAATAGACATTGAAAGAATTCATCGATCACCTACTGAAAGGGATCCTAAAATCAAAACACCAAGAAATATAGTGGCCAAATGCCAGAACCCTCAGACGAAGGAAAAACTATTGCAAGTGGCTAGAAAAACCCAATTCAAGTATAGAGGAGCCACAATAAGGATCACCCAGGATCTAGCCGCATCCACACTAAAGGATCGAAGGACCTGGGGTATGATATTCCAAAAGGCTAAGGAACTTGGTATACAACCAAAAATAACTTACCCAGCAAGAATGAGCATCTTTTTCCAAGGAAGAAGATGGACATTCAATGAAGTAAGCAAATTTCACCTATTTTTGATGAAAACCCAGAAATTAACAAAAAGTTTGATCTACAAATAAAGAACTCAAGAGGAATCTAAAAAGGTAAAGATTAATCTTGGGAACTATATTTCTGCTATAAAGGTGTATAAAGAATACATGTATACCTTGTTCTAGAAACTAGATGTGGAAAGGACATTGTACCAGAAAAAGGAAAAAGTGGGGGTACTACATCTCATGAAGAGGCAAAGGAAACCTATTATATCTGAGAGAAAAAATGGAGGGGGATGAATATAGTGGGTATCTTACTGCCTTCAAAATTGCCTTTAAGAGAAAAATTTTAGACATATTCAATCTATGGTGAAACTTCTCCCACCTCATTGAAAAGTGAGAAGGGAAAAGTGAAAAGGGAAGGAATAAGCTAAGAGGAAGGGAATACAGAAACTGGGAGGGAAAGGGGTAAGATAGGGGGAGGAAATCTAAGGCGGGGGGGGAAGAGATACTAAAAAGGGAGGGGTGTGAGAAACAAGTGGTGCTCACAAGCTTAATAGTGGGAAGGGAGGTAAAGGGGAAAGAAGGGAGAAAAGCATAAACAAGGGTTAACAAGATGGCAAGTAACACAGAATTGGTCATTTTAACCATTAATGTGAACGGGGTAAACTCCCCCATAAAGAGGAAGTGTTTAGCAGAATGGATTAAAAGCCAGAATCCTACAATATGTTGTTTACAGGAAACACACTTGAAGCAGGGAGATACATGCAGGTTAAAGGTAAAAGGTTGGAGCAAAATCTACTATGCTTCAGGTGAAGTCAAAAAAGCAGGGGTAGCCATCCTGATCTCAGATCAAGCTAAAGCAAAAATTGATCTAATTAAAAGAGATAAGGAAGGGCACTATATCTTGCTAAAGGGTAGCATGGATAATGAAGCACTATCTATATTAAACATATATGCACCAAGTGGTGTAGCATCTAAATTCTTAAAAGAGAAATTAAGAGAGCTGCAAGAAGAAATAGACAGTAAAACTATAATAGTGGGAGATCTCAACCTTGCACTCTCAGAATTAGATAAATCAAACCACAAAATAAATCAGAAAGAAGTCAAAGAGGTAAATAGAATACTAGAAAAATTAGATATGATAAATCTCTGGAGAAAATGTAATGGAGACAGAAAGGAGTACACTTTCTTTTCAGCAATTCATGGAACCTAGACAAAAATTGACCATATATTAGGACATAAAAACCTCAGACTCAAATGCAGGAAGGTAGAAATAGTAAATGCATCCTTTTCAGACCGCGATGCAATGAAAATTACATTCAATAAAAAGCCAGGGGAAAGTAGACCAAAAAATAATTGGAAACTAAATAATCTCATACTAAATAATGATTGGGTGAAACAGCAAATCATAGACATAATGAATAACTTCACCCAAGAAAATGATAATAATGAGACATCATACCAAAATGTATTGGATGTAGCCAAAGTGGTAATAAGAGGAAATTTCATATCTCTAGAAGCCTATTTGTATAAAATACAGAAAGAGAAGGTCAACGACCTGGGGTTGCAACTAAAAATGCTAGAAAAGGAACAAATTAAAAACCCCAGTCAAACATTAAACTTGAAATTCTAAAAATGAAAGGAGAGATCAATAAAATTGAAAGTAAAAAACTATTGAATTAATTAATAAAACTAAGAGTTGGTTCTATGAAAAAACCAACAAAATAGACAAACCCCTAGTAAATCTGATTAAAAAAAGGAAAGAGGAAAATCAAATTGTTAGTATTAAAAATGAAAAGGGAGAACTCGCCACTAACGAAGAGGAAATTAGAGCAATAATTAGGAGTTACTTTGCCCAACTTTATGCCAATAAATTCGACAACTTAAATGAAATAGAAAAATACCTCCAAAAATATAGCTTGCCCAAACTAACAGAGGAAGAAGTAAATATCCTAAACAGTCCCATCTCAGAAAAAGTAATAGAACAAACTATCAATCAACTCCCTAAGAAAAAATCCCCGGACCAGATGGATTTACATGTTACTTCTATCAAACATTTAAAGAACAATTAACTCCAATGCTAAATAAACTATTTGAAAAAATAGGGATTGAAGGAGTCCTACCAAATTCCTTTTATGACACAGACATGGTACTGATACCTAAACCAGGTAGGCTAAAAACAGAGAAAGAAAATTATAGACCAATCTCCCTAAGGAATATTGATGCTAAAATTTAAATAAAATATTATCAAAAAGATTACAGAAAATCATCCCCAGGATAATACACTATGACCAAGTAGTATTTATACCAGGAATGCAGGGCTGGTTCAATATTAGGAAAACTATTAGCATAATTGACCATATCAATAACCAAACAAACAAAAACCATATGATCATCTCAATAGATGCAGAAAAAGCATTTGATAAAATCCCACATCCATTCCTAATAAAAACACTTGAGAGAATAGGAATAAATGGACTTTTTCTTAAAATAATCAGGAGCACATATTTAAAACCATCAGTAAGCATCATATGCAATGGGGAAAAACTGGAACCTTTCCCAGTAAGATCTGGAGTGAAGCAAGGTTGCCCACTATCACCATTATTATTCAATATTGTATTAGAAACACTAGCCTCTGCAATAAGAGTTGAGAAAGATATTAAAGGAATTAGAGTAGGCAATGAGGAAACCAAACTATCACTCTTTGCAGATGATATGATGGTATACCTAGAGAACCCCAGAGATTCTACTAAAAAGTTTTTAGAAATAATTCATAATTTTAGCAAAGTAGCAGGATACAAAATAAATCCCCATAAATCCTCAGCATTTTTATACACCACCAACAAAATCCAAGAGCAAGAGATACAAAGAGAAATTCCATTCACAATAACTGTTGATAGCATAAAATATTTGGGAATCTATCTACCAAAGGAAAGTCAAACAGTATATGAGCAAAATTACAAAAAAGTTTCCACGCAAATAAAATCAGACTTAAATAACTGTAAAAATATTAAGTGCTCTTGGATAGGCCGAGCGAACATAATAAAGATGACAATGCTCCCTAAACTAATTTATTTATTTAGTGCTATACCAATCAGACTTCCAAGAAAATATTTTAATGATCTAGAAAAAATAACAACAAAATTCATATGGAACAATAAAAAGTCGAGAATCTCAAGGGAATTAATGAAAAAAAAAAATCAAGTGAAGGTGGCCTAGCTGTACCTGATCTAAAATTATATTATAAAGCAGCAGTCACCAAAACCATTTGGTATTGGCTAAGAAATAGATTAGTGCATCAGTAGAAAAGGTTAGGTTCACAAGACAGAATAGTCAACTATAGCAATCTAGTGTTTGACAAACCCAAAGATCCTAACGTTGGGGATAAGAATTCATTATTTGATAAAAACTGCTGGGATAACTGGAAATTATTATGGCAGAAATTAGGCATGGACCCACACTTAACACCATATACCAAGATAAGATCAAAATGGGTCCATGACCTAGGCATAAAGAATGAGATTATAAATAAATTAGAGGAACATAGGATAGTTTCTTCTCAGACTTGTGGAGGAGAAAGAAATTTGTGACCAAGATGAACTAGAGACCATTACTGATCACAAAATAGAAAATTTTGATTATATCAAATTAAAAAGCCTTTGTACAAACAAAACTAATGCAAACAAGATTAGAAGGGAAGCAACAAACTGGTAAAACATCTTTACAGTTAAAGATTCTGATAAAGGCCTCATTTCCAAAATATTTATAGGACTGACCCTAATTTATAAGAAATCAAGCCATTCTCCAATTGATAAATGGTCAAAGGTTATGAACAGACAATTTTCAGATGATGAAATTGAAACTATTACCACTTATATGAAAGTGTTCCAAATCACTATTGATCAGAGAAATGCGAATTAAGACAACTCTGAGATACCAGTACACACCTGTCAGATTGGTTAAGATGACAGGAAAAAATAATGATGAATGTTGGAAGGGATGCGGGAAAACTGGGACACTGATACATTGTTGGTGGAGTTGTGAACGAATCCAACCACTCTGGAAAGCAATCTGGAATTATGCCCAAAAAGTTATCAAACTGTGCATACCCTTTGATCCAGAAGTGCTACTACTGGGCTTATACCCCAAAGAGATACTAAAGAAGGGAAAGGGACCTGTATGTGCCAAAATGTTTGTGGCAGTCCTGTTTGTAGTGGCTAGAAATTGGAAATTGAATGGATTCCCATCAATTGGAGAATGGCTGGGTAAATTGTGGTATATGAATGTTATGGAATATTATTGTTCTGTAACGAATGACCAGCAGGATGAATACAGAGAAGCTTGGAGAGACTTACATGAACTGATACTAAATGAAATGAGCAGAACCAGGAGATCATTATACACTTCGACAATGATATTGTATGAGGGTGTATTCTGATGGAAGTGGATTTCTTTGACAAAGAAACCTAACTGTGTTTCAAGTGATAAATCTCCACTTCTCACACAAATAAAGTCAGATCTAAAGAGTTGGAAAAATATCAAGTGCTCATGACTAGGCCAAGCTAATATAATAAAAATGCCCAAATAGGTCTACTAGGTCAGTGCCATACCCAAAGAAAGAATACTGGAGAGGGACTTCCGGTTAAGATGGCGGAGAGGAGGCTCACAGTTGCATAAGCTCCGCGCTTTCTCTCACTATCCACTTCATTACAAGCCTCTGAATCAATGCTTGACTGAAAAAAACCCACAAATAGTTACCAAGAGAAGCCATCCTTGAGATCCGCCAAGAAAGGTCTGTCTTTACTGGAGGGCTGGGGCGGTTTTAGATCGGGCGCAGGCGGTGGCAGCGGCAGTGAGAGCACGGGAGCAGACTGGAGAGGGGGTGGGGAGTGATCGCAGCTGTCTCTGCGGGGAGAGCTTCGCTACAGGTTTGGAACCTGCAGCAAGTCAACAGCCCAGCAGAGAAGCTAAAAACACCGGGGCTGAAGAACACAACCGCAAACAGCTGGAGTCTCTCAGGACCTGGCCGCCCCCCCCTTCCCCCCCCTCAGTGACTCAGCACGCTTTGGGATCTCAGAGCGCAGGCGCAGCACAGTCCTGCTAGTGCCTCACTGCTGCCACCTGCAGTCTGTAGAGGAAGCTCGATAACACACCCAGCCCCCCCCCAAAGAAAGACTCCAGTTTTTTCTGTTTTTCTTTGGTAGTTTGTCTCTGATTAATAGACAGAATGAGCAAGAAGCTGAAGAGGACTTTAACCCTAGACAGCTTCTACACAGATAGAGAGCAGACTCTAAATCCTGAGGAGACTAAAAACAGGCAGTCCCCAGGTGATTCCCCAAAGGAGGAGATCGTCTGTTCCTCAGCACAGATGAACCTCATAGAAGTGATTAAAAAGGCTCTCACAAGGGAGCTAGAAGAAAAATGGGGAAAGCAGAGTGAGGCTTGGCAAAAGGAGAAGGAAGCTTGGAAAAGGAGAGGGAGGCTTGGCAAAAGAGCCTGGAGAAGTCAGTTAAAGAGAGAGTGGATAAAGAAGTAAAATCCTTGAAAAATAGGATTAGTGAACTGGAAAACAAAATTGGCGAAATGGAAAAAAATTCCACAGAACAAAAGAACTCAATTGGACAATTAGAGAAAGATTTTAAAAAAGTGAGTGAAGAGAATACTTCACTGAAAATCAGAATTGAACAAGTGGAATTGAATGACTCGAGGAGACAAGAAGAATCAGTCAAGCAAATCCAAAAAAATCAAACAATGGAGAAAAATGTGAAATACCTTCTGGGGAAGACAACAGACCTGGAAAACAGATCCAGGAGAGACAATCTGAGAATCATTGGACTCCCAGAAAAACATGATGAAAAAAAGAGCCTGGACACTGTCTTCCAGGAAATTATCAAAGAGAACTGCCCAGAAGTCATAGGAACAGAGGAAAAAATAAACATTGAAAGGATTCATCGATCACCCACTGAAAGGGATCCTAAAATCAAAACACCAAGGAATATAGTGGCCAAATGCCAGAACCCTCAGAAGAAAGAAAAAATATTGCAAGCGGCTAGAAAAACCCAATTCAAGTATCAAGGAGCCACAATAAGGATCACCCAGGATCTGGCAGCATCCACATTAAAAGATCGAAGGGCCTGGAATATGATATTCCGAAAGGCTAAGGAACTTGGTATGCAACCAAAAATAACTTACCCAGCGAGAATGAGCATCTTTTTCCAGGGAAGAAGATGGACATTCAACGAAGTAAGCGAATTTCATCTATTTCTGATGAAAAAACCAGAACTTAACAAAAAGTTTGATCTACAAATATAGAACTCAAGAGAAATCTAAAAAGGTAAAGATTAATCTTGGGAACTATATTTTGACTATATAGATGTATAAAGAATACATGTATACCTTGTTCTAGAAATTGATGTGGAAAGGACATTGTACCAGAAAAAGGGTAAAGTGGGGGTAGTACATCTCATGAAGAGGCATAGGAAACCTATTATATCTGAGAGAAAGAATGGAGGGGGATGAATATAGTGGGTATCTTACTGCCTTCAGAATTGGCTTTAAGTGAAAAATCTTAAGACATATTCAATCTATGGTGAAACTTCTCCCATCTCATTGAAAAGTGAGAAGGGAAAAGTGGAAAGGGAAGGAATAAGCTAAGCGGAAGGGAATACGGGAACTGGGAGGGAAAGGGGTAAGATAGGGGGAGGAACTCTAAGGCGGGGGGAGGGACACTAAAAAGGGAGGGCTGTGAGAAACAAGGGGTGCTCACAAGCTTAATACTTGGAAGGGGGGAAAGGGGAAAGAAGGAGGAAAGCATAAACCGGGGTTAACAAGATGGCAAGTAATACAGAATTGGTCATTCTAACCATAAATGTGAACGGGGTAAACTCCCCCATAAAGAGGAAGCGGTTAGCAGAATGGATTAAAAGCCAGAATCCTACAATATGTTGTTTACAGGAAACACACCTGAAGCGGGGAGATACATGCAGGTTAAAGGTAAAAGGTTGGAGCAAAATCTACTATGCTTCAGGTGAAGTCAAAAAAGCAGGGGTAGCCATCCTGATCTCAGATCAAGCTAAAGCAAAAATTGACCTAATTAAAAGAGATAAGGAAGGACACTATATCTTGCTAAAGGGTAGCATGGATAATGAAGCACTATCTATATTAAACATATATGCACCAAGTGGGGTAGCATCTAAATTCTTAAAAGAGAAACTAAGAGAGCTGCAAGAAGAAATAGACAGTAAAACTATAATAGTGGGAGATCTTAACCTTGCACTCTCAGAATTAGATAAATCAAACCAGAAAATAAATAAGAAAGAAGTTAAAGAGGTAAACAGAATACTAGAAAAGCTAGATATGATAGATCTCTGGAGAAAATGTAATGGAGACAGAAAGGAATACACTTTCTTTTCAGCAGTTAATGGAACCTATACAAAAATTGACCATATATTAGGACATAAAAACCTCAAACTCAAATGTAGTAAGGCAGAAATAGTAAATGCATCCTTTTCAGACCACGATGCAATGAAAATTACATTCAACAAAAAAGCAGGGGGAAGTAGACCAAAAAATAATTGGAAACTAAATAATCTCATACTAAAGAATGATTGGGTAAAACAGCAAATCATAGACATAATTAATAACTTCACCCAAGAAAACGATAATAATGAGACATCATACCAAAATGTATGGGATGCAGCCAAAGCGGTAATAAGGGGAAATTTCATATCTCTAGAGGCCTATTTGTATAAAATAGAGAAAGAGAAGGTCAATGAATTGGGTTTGCAATTAAAAATGCTAGAAAAGGAACAAATTAAAAACCCCCAGTCAAACACTAAACTTGAAATTCTAAAAGTAAAAGGTGAGATCAATAAAATTGAAAGTAAAAAAACTATTGAATTGATTAATAAAACTAAGAGTTGGTTCTATGAAAAAACCAACAAAATAGACAAACCCTTAGTAAATCTGATTAAAAAAAGGAAAGAGGAAAATCAAATTGTTAGTCTTAAAAATGAAAAGGGAGAACTCACCACTAACGAAGAGGAAATTAGAGCAATAATTAGGAGTTACTTTGCCCAACTTTATGCCAATAAATTCGACAACTTAAATGAAATAGAAAAATACCTCCAAAAATACAGCTTGCCCAAACTAACAGAGGAAGAAGTAAATATCCTAAACAGTCCCATCTCAGAAAAAGAAATAGAACAAACTATCAATCAACTCCCTAAGAAAAAATCCCCAGGACCAGATGGATTTACATGTGAATTCTACCAAACATTTAAAGAACAATTAACTCCAATGTTATATAAACTATTTGAAAAAATAGGGATTGAAGGAGTCCTACCAAACTCCTTTTATGACACAGATATGGTACTGATACCTAAACCAGGTAGGCTGAAAACAGAGAAAGAAAATTATAGACCAATCTCCCTAATGAATATTGATGCTAAAATCTTAAATAAAATATTAGCAAAAAGATTACAGAAAATTGTCACCAGGATAATACACTATGACCAAGTAGGATTTATACCAGGAATGCAGGGCTGGTTCAATATTAGGAAAACTATTAGCATAATTGACTATATCAATAACCAAACAAACAAAAACCACATGATCATCTCAATAGATGCAGAAAAAGCATTTGATAAAATCCAACATCCATTCCTAATAAAAACACTTGAGAGCATAGGAATAAATGGACTTTTCCTTAAAATAGTCAGGAGCATATATTTAAAACCATCAGTAAGCATCATATGCAATGGGGAAAAACTGGAACCTTTCCCAGTAAGATCTGGAGTGAAGCAAGGTTGCCCACTATCACCATTATTATTTAATATCGTATTAGAAACACTAGCCTCGGCAATAAGAGTCGAGAAAGATATAAAAGGAATTAGAGTAGGCAATGAGGAAACCAAACTATCACTCTTTGCAGATGATATGATGGTATACCTAGAGAACCCCAGAGATTCTACAAAAAGCTATTGGAAATAATTCATAATTTTAGCAAAGTAGCTGGCTACAAAATAAATCCCCATAAATCCTCAGCATTTTTATACATCACCAACAAAACCCAACAGCAAGAGATACAAAGAGAAATTCCATTCAGAATAACTGTTGATACCATAAAATATTTGGGAATCTATCTACCAAAGGAAAGTCAGGAATTATATGAGCAAAATTATAAAAAAGTCTCCACACAAATAAAGTCAGACTTAAATAATTGGAAAAATATTAAGTGCTCTTGGATTGGCCGAGCGAACATAATAAAGATGACAATACTCCCTAAACTAATCTATTTATTTAGTGCTATACCAATCAGACTTCCAAGAAAATATTTTATTGATCTAGAAAAAATAACAACAAAATTCATATGGAACAATAAAAAGTCGAGAATCTCAAGGGAACTAATGAAAAAAAAATCAAATGAAGGTGGCCTAGCTGTACCTGATCTAAAATTATATTATAAAGCAGCAGTCACCAAAACCATTTGGTATTGGCTAAGAAATAGATTAGTGGATCAGTGGAAAAGGCTAGGCTCACAAGACAGAATAGTCAATTATAGCAATCTAGTGTTTGACAAACCCAAAGCCCCTAACTTCTGGGAAAAGAATTCAATATTTGATAAAAACTGCTGGGATAATTGGAAATTAGTATGGCAGAAATTAGGCATGGACCCACACTTAACACCATATACCAAGATAAGATCAAAATGGGTCTATGACCTAGGCATAAAGAACGAGACTATAAATAAATTAGAGGAACATAGAATAGTTTATCTCTCAGACTTGTGGAGGAGAAAGAAATTTGTGACCAAAGATGAACTAGAGACCATTACTGATCACAGAATAGAAAATTTCGATTACATCAAATTAAAAAGCCTTTGTACAAATAAAACTAATGCAAACAAGATTAGAAGGGAAGCAACAAACTGGGAAAACATTTTCACAGTTAAAGGTTCTGATAAAGGCCTCATTTCCAAAATATATAGAGAACTGACTCAAATTTATAAGAAATCAAGCCATTCTCCAATTGATAAATGGTCAAAGGATATGAACAGACAATTTTCAGAGGATGAGATTGAAACTATTACCACTCATATGAAAGAGTGTTCCAAATCATTATTGATCAGAGAAATGCAAATTAAGACAACTCTGAGATACCACTACACACCTGTCAGATTGGCTAAGATGACAGGAAAAAATAATGATGAATGTTGGAGGGGATGCGGGAAAACTGGGACACTAATGCATTGTTGGTGGAGTTGTGAACGAATCCAACCATTCTGGAGAGCAATCTGGAATTATGCCCAAAAAATTATCAAAATGTGCATATCCTTTGATCCAGCAGTGTTTCTATTGGGCTTATATCCCAAAGAAATACTAAAGAAGGGAAAGGGACCTGTATGTGCCAAAATGTTTGTAGCAGCCCTGTTTGTAGTGGCTAGAAACTGGAAAATGAATGGATGCCCATCAATTGGAGAATGGCTGGGTAAACTGTGGTATATGAATGTTATGGAATATTATTGTTCTGTAAGAAATGACCAGCAGGATGAATACAGAGAGGCTTGGAGAGACCTTCATGAACTGATGCTAAGTGAAATGAGCAGAACCAGGAGATCATTATACACTTCGACAACGATATTGTATGAGGACATATTTTGATGGAAGTGGATTTCTTTGACAAAGAGACCTGAGTTTCAATTGATAAATGACGGACAAAAGCAGCTACACCCAAAGAAAGAACACTGGGAAACGAATGTGAACTATCTGCATTTTTGTTTTTCTTCCCGGATTATTTATACCTTCTGAATCCAATTCTCCCTACGCAACAAGAGAACTGTTCGGTTCTGCAAACATATATTGTATCTAGGATATACTGCAACATATCCAACATATAAAGGACTGCTTGCCATCTAGGGGAGGGGGTGGAGGGAGGGAGGGGAAAAAAATCGGAACAGAAATGAGTGTCAATATAATGTAATTATTAAATAAAAAAACTTAAAAAAAAAAAAAAAAAAAAGAATACTGGAAAACGAATATGAACTACTTGCATTTTTATTTTTCTTCCCGGATTATTTTTACCTTCTGAATCCAATTCTCCTTGTGCAACAAGAGAACTCTTTGGTTCTGCAAACATTTATTGTATCTAGGATATACTGCAACATATCTAACATATATAGGACTGTTTGCCATCTAGGGGAGAGGGTGGAGGGAGGGAGGGGGAAAATCGGAACAGAAGCGAGTGCAAGGGATAATGTTGTAAAAAAAATTACCCTGGCATGGATTCTGTCAATATAAAGTTATTATTAAATAAAATAAAATAAAATATTTTTAAAAATCTATTGAGATTGCTTTAAATCACTGAACCACTGAGAAAACTCAAGTTGTTCATAGTTGATCATCACACATTGCTGTTATTGTGCATGATGTATTTCTAGTTCTTTTCTTCTTGTTTCCCTTAGCAATACTTCGTGTAAAATTTTCAAGGCCTTTCTAAAGTCAGCTTGTTCATTATTTTTTTTATAGAACAATAATATTCCATTACCCTTTATATACCACTTTTGATATTCTCCCAATTGATAGTTATCAACTCATTTTCCAATTCTTTGTCAGCACAAAAATTGCTGCTGCAGATCTTTTTACACATGTGGGTCCTCCTTTATGATTTTCTTAGAATACAGACCTAGTAATGGCACTACTGAGTCAAAGTTTTATAGCACAGTTTTATAGCCCTTTGTGTATAGTTCCAAGTAGCTCTCCAGAATTGCTGGATCATTTCACAACTTCACCAGCAATGCATCAGTGCCCCAATTTTCCCACATCCTCTCCAAAATATTTTGTTATATTTTCCTGTTACCTTAGCAAATATTAGAGTATGAGGTGGTAACTCAGAGTTGTATTAACTTGCATTTCTCTAATGAATAGTGATAGTGATTTAAAGCATTTTTAACTTTTTTTTTTTTTTTTGCTGAAGCAATTGAGGTTAAGTGACTAGCCCAAGGGTAGCCCCACCCAGGAAGTGTTGTGTCTAAGGTCAGATTTGAACTCAGGTTCTCCTGACTTCAGGGCTAGTGCTCTATCCACTACATCAACTAGCTGTTCTAATTTATAGCATTTTTTATATAACAGATGATTTTACTTTCTTCATCTCATAATGGTCTGTTCATGTCCTTTGAGCATCTATCAATTGGGTAATGTCTTGTATTCTTATAAATTTGACACAGTTCTTTTTATATTTTAGAAGTATAAAGATTTTTTCCCAGCTTTGCAATTTCCTCTTAATCTTGTTTCTATTGGTTTTGTTTGTGCAATTTTTTTTTTTAATTTAATGTAGTCAAATTTTTTTTATTTTGTCTTTCATAATATTCTCTAGTTCTTCTTTGGTCATAAATTCTTCTTTTCTTCAAAAATCTGATACATAAATTTTCCCTTGTTCTCCTGGTTTGTTTATGGCATTATCCTTTATGCCCAAATTATGTATCCATTTTGACATTATTTTGGTATGGAGTGTGAGATGTAGGTCTTTGATAAGTTTCTGACATTATTTTCTAATTGTCCCAGAAATTTTTGTCAAATAGTGAGTTCTTATTGTAAAAAGCTAGAGTTTGGAGTTTTACAAATATTTGATTTCTTATAGTCATTGATTATTGTATTTGTGTATATAATCCACTCCACTAATCCACCACTTTTATTTCTTAGCCAGTATCAGGTAGTTTTGATTACTGCTGCTTTATAATATAGTTTTCCACTTGGTACTACTAAAGCACCTTCTTTGTATTTTTTTCATTAATTCCCTTGATATTCTTGACTTTTTGTTGCTCCAGATGAATTTTGTTATAATTTTTTCTAGTTCTATAAAGTAATGTTTTGGCAGTTTGATTGGTATGGCACTGACCTAGTAGACCTATTTGGGCATTTTTATTATATTAGCTTGGCCTAGTCATGAGCACTTGATATTTTTCCAACTGTTTAGATTTGACTTTATTTGTGTGAGAAGTGGTTTATACTTGTGAATTCTTGGGTTTGTCTTTGCAGGTAGACACCCAAGTACTTTATTTTGTCTGCCATAATTTTAAATGAAATTTCTCTTCCTGTCTCTTACTGATGGGTTTTGTCAGTAATGTATGGAATGCTGATGATGTCTATGGTTTTATTTTATATCCTGCAACTTAGCTAAAGCTGTGAATTGTTTCCAGTAACTTTTTGAATGATTTTCTAGAATTCTCTAAGTATATCATCATATCATCTGCAAAGAGGGAGTTTTATGTCCTCATTACATTTTCTAATTCCTTTAATTTCTTTTTTCTTTTCTTTGCTAAAGCCAACATTTCTAGTACAATGTCGAATAGTGGTCTGTGATAATGGGCATCCATGTTTTATACCTGATTTTACTGGGAATTCATTTGGCTTGTCTTTATTACAAATAATACTGGCTGTAAGTTTTAGATAGATATTGTTTGTTATTTTAATGAAAGCTCCCTTTATTCCTATGCTCTCTAGTTTTTTTTTTTTTTGTTTGTTTGTTTGTTTTAAGGAATAGGTGCTGTATTTTGACAAAAGCTTTTTCTATATCTAATAAGATTATCATATGATTTCTGTTGGTTTTGTTACTAATATGGTTAATTACAGTAATTGTTTTTCTGGTATTCAACCAGCCCTGCATTCCTGTTATAAATTTCACTTAATCACACTTGAAGTTTAGTTGTTGTCACCTTTTTGCTAATATCGTATTTAAAATTTTTGCATCAATATTCATTAGGGAGATTGGTCTGTAATTTTCTTTATATTTTTTGGCCCTTCCTAGTTTATGTATCAGTATCATATTGGTATCATATAATGAATTTGGCAGTACTCTTTCCTCATCTATTTTCCCAACTAGTTTACATAGTTTTGGAATTAATTGTTCTTTAGAATTCACTTGTGAATCCATCTGTCCCTGGAGATTTTTCTTAGGGAGTTCATTAATGACTTATTCAATTATTTTTTCTAAAATGTGATTATTAAATGTTTTAATTTTTCTTTTGTTAACCTGGGCAAATTATATATTTTTTAAAATATTCATACATTTCAGTTAGATTGTCACATTTTCTGCCATACAGTTGGGCAAAATATTATTGTCATTAGATTATTTAATTTCCAGAAAAATAGACAAAAAATAGGAAATTAAATAATCTAATGATAAAACATGAAGGGCCAAATAACAAATCATAGAAATAATCCATAATTTCATTCAAGAGAATGACAAAAATGAGACAACATACCAAACCCTATGAGATGCAGTCAAAGCAGTTTCTAGGGGAAATTTTATATTTCTAAATAGATAATTTTTATTTCATTGTGTTCTGAAAAGGAAGCAGTTACTATATCTGTCTTTCTGCATTTGATCATGAGGTTTTTGTACCTGAAAATATGATCAATTTTTGTGTAGAGGTTATTTACTGCCAAGAAAAAAGGTTTATTCTTTTCTTTTTCTATTCAGTTTTCTTCAGTGGTCTATCATACCTATGTTTTTTAGGATCCTATCAATCTCACTTTCTTGTTTCTTTTGTGGTTAGATTTGTTTAATTCTGAGAGGGGAAGATTGAGGTCCCTAACTAGAATAGTTTTGTTTTATTTTTCTTCTTTTATCTGACAAAATTTTCTCTAGGAATTTGAGTGTTCTACTCCTTGGTGCATACATGTTTAGTGTTATTAGTACTTCATGGTATGCTATGATTCTTGAACCATGTGGTAAACTTTCCCATCAATTAATCAAAGATTTTGAATTAAATTTGAAAAGTCTGCAAAAAAATCTTGTATAAACTTGTATGATTTTGGAGGCAAAGTGTGTTCAAATTGTATGAGGAAAGTTATTCTTGCCCCATAAGTTATTATAAAGTAACAAAGCTGTTCAAAATCAGAATCTTAAAATGAAGTGTCTACCCAGGAGAGAACATTTTCCATCAACCACTGAAGAGTAGCTTGTGGCAAGATTGGGAGAAAGAGTAGAAAGAATCTCAAACTGAATCTCAACTTTTAACTTTCCCTTTCTACTTGTGTCCTAGAAAATGTTACTGAAATGATTTACAGTAATATCTATTTGATTGTACATATATTCATATTATGTTCTTCAAAGAATCCAAGCTAAAGAACAGTACATTATCGTATATTATACATAAAAGTGACATCTTGAAACTTCAGCAAGAGGACTTGAAAGAATTATGAATTACCCCTTTTTCATATAGCTAAATTTAAGCCCTCTTTCCTGGTTTTTTTTGGGGGGGGGGTAATGTCTTACAATTATTTTAGAGAATCTTTTTTTTTTACCAACAGTTATTACTTTAATCTGAATAAGTGCATCTTTCTAAAAACTGAATATGTATGACTAAATTATGAGTTAAAAGCAACTGATCACCATGAGGAGAGAAGCACATTAATTGGAGGCTTTTGTGGCATAGGATTAAAAAGATAACATTTCAAAAATACCTCTAGAACCTGAAAAAAAATATAGTGTATGTCCTCTGAGTATCTGATGTCAATGAGACAATTGCTCCTGAACATACTTAATGGTGATATCTATACATGAAAAAGACTTATGATAGACATATGAAGAATAGTTTTTGAGAGATAAAAGAATTAAGTTTCAAAAACTATTTGCAAACTATTTCAATGTATGACTAATATGTAAATATACTTGTCATGACTTTACATGTATAATAACTACCATATTGCTTTTCTTCTCAATGGGAAGGGGAAAACCTAGAAGAAGAGAAAATTTGGAACTCATTTTTAAAAATATCATAAACAAATAAATAAATGAAAAAGGTATGGGGAAAAAAAAGAAAATTATTGCAATAGTCCAAATGAATGGTGATAGGGACTATCATTGTTAAAACAGAATCATCTACCTCACTTTCCTCCATTTTCAGTCTGACTCCCAGAGTTAACTATTCAGTACCACCTTGTGCTCTATTTTATAATCTCTTTTACCTTTGCTCCCTCATTGTTTCTTGCCAATTTCAGCCTTAGATTGCTCCCATTTTTCTCCTTCCTCTTCTTCTCTTCACACAGATGAGCTGAGTATACTACACCCTCATTTTAACTATCCTCAACTAGCTCTCATTATAGCAAGATACTCATCTAAATCTTCCCTGAATTATTCCCTTTCCCACTATTTTCACATGTTATGTAATTGATCTCCATAGACACATTTCATAGTGTCTCCTCCCTTTGACTTTTCAGCTGATTATCTCCTGACATATTTTACTGAGAAAATTGTAGTCATCTGACTTGTTTGCCCTTCTCTTTTATCTGAAAATCTATTGGATATTAGCTTTTACTCTCTCAATCTTTATTCCAATATATTATAATGAAGTATCTCTTCTTTGCACCAAATCCAAACATGATCCTATCCATTTCTTTCTTGGGCGGTACATTACACCTGATATAATATCTTTTTTTATTCTAAAATTTATCTGTCTACTGTTTCCTTCCTTAATGCTTTAGAATTCCCATGCTTTTCCCAACTTACAAGAAAATCCATTTAAACTATTGCCTTGTATTTTTACTCTTTCCTTCATCCAACTCTTAGAAAAACTTTCCATTTTGTTTCTGATTCCATCCATAAACTGAATTTTTTAATTAAACAATTATGTTTTAATTGTGAAATCTGATTGAAGAACTAGGCACTTCTCTTTGGTCCTAATTCTATGTGATTGGAATAATAATCCTGGTACTAAGAGAAATAAGAAAATTCAAAGAAATGATTTCAGAAGAAGTCTGAATTCCATGTTAAAAAATAATAAGCTTATAAGCACAAGATAGACAAGTGAAATTGGTCAATATGCAATTGGTTATATAGGACTAGCATTCAAGGGAGAAAATCGGGGTGTGTAGACTAAGACATATTTACAATTAGCTATTTAACCCATTACAATTGATAACATCACTAAGAGAAAGGATACAATGAAAGAAGATAAACCAGGATAGAGCCTTGGGTATGTCCATAGTCTATAGGCCAAGAAAAGTTAGTAATCTAGCAAGGCAGACTAAGAAGAAATTTTCAGACGAATGGATAAAGAAACAAAAGGCAGTTACACATCGGAAGTAAAGAATAGCAGTAGTGAATAGGTCCAAAAATTTCAGGAAGAACAAATAAAATAAAGAATGAGAAAACCCTTTGGATTTAGGAGTTAATAGATCATTGGTCAACTTGGAGCAAGCAGTTTCAGTTGAATGGATCAGAAGCCAGACTTCAAGGGATTTAGAAGAGAAATAATAGGAGCAATGAGTACAGACATTTTTTTTTCTAGGTGTTTGATTTTGAAATAGACAAGAAATAAAGGATAATAGCTTAGGAGGGTGACAAGGTCAAATGACAAATGTATTAAAGGATGAGGGGCTTTTGGATATGCTCTTCTCGCTGAAGAAGCCAAAAAGAAGATGAAAATAACAAAAAAGGGTCATTGAAGATATAAAGTTCTAGAAGATATAGGAGGAAATATGATCAAGGACACAAGTGAAGGGATAGATTGTGACAAGAAGAAGGATTACTTCTTTTTCTCAACTTTTGGAACAAAGAAGTGGGACTAATGAATAAAAAATTATGATGTGAAATAAGGGGGGGAAATAACAGTTCCTAAAAATGTAGCTAATAATACTTGCATTATATATCCCTAAAAGGAGAATTGTAATCAAAGATTTTTTTAGGTCTAAGGCATAAGCATCTGTTTATACATATATACATACAAATATTTATATTTAACCATATTTGTGTTTAAATGTGCATACACATAAGTATGTATACATGTATAACATGTATGTGTATATGCATATATATATATATATATATATATATATATATATATATATATATAACCCACAAACGTGTGTATACATTTTGTACATCCTGTGAATAGAGGAAGGAAGTTAAGGGAGTCCAATGAATGTACCTGGTACCTAGTAGGTGCTTAATAAATGGTCATTGAATGATAGATTAGTCTTAGTCTTCTCATTGTATATTTGAGGTAGTGAAGGAATAAAGGATATAGTGAAAAAACAATGGATATGATAGGACATTTTCAAGAGTTATTTGAAGAAAGAAGTTGATGCATTAGTAAAAACCTAGAAAGTTCAGCATCAAAAACTAAACTGTACTTTGAATTTATTGTATGTATTAAATCAGCTTAATGTTGAGATACTGATTAATTTCACTTCTAATAGCACTAAATATGCTGGTGTTCTAAAATCTTTCAAAAATATTACTTCTTAAAGTTCTTCATAATATTGCTGATAGGCAAATGACCAGGGAATTGTTTTGGACACTGACATCAAATTCCTTATCTTATCATTCTTTATGCAAACATTTTGGAGATGGATTCTCAGATATCAATAAGGCTATTAGAAAGTATTTCAGAGAATATATTGGGAAGCTTGTGATTAGCAAAATTTACATCATTTTAGGTCATGGGAAATACTTCTTGATCCATCTAATTAAATTTTGTTTCTTTATATAAACTATAGAACCAACTATTATTTGTATGAGTAGGGGCATATGGTTTGGTCACCCAGAAAAGGAAAAAAAAAAAGATGTGAAATGTTTTCCTTTTCAGCATCCACCAAAATTGGATATATTTACTCTGTACATATTATGTCAATCTGAGTTATGAATAAATCCAGGCCATTCTAATTCCCAGTATTAGTGCCTTTTCCACTAAACATAAATATGTACCATTGTACCTGCCTCAAAGTCTTTCTGGCTGATCCTTAGAATCACTGACCTGTCTTTTCAGTAGAAAGGTCTTCCATATGTCTTCTATACACCCTATCTGGTGGTTTTAATTTTAATTTTCCTCTAGGGTATCTAATGTCTTCCAATTGAATTCCAGTTGAATTGAATTGAATTCTTCTTATTGAATGCTTCAATATTTCAAAGATCCGTGGATTCATCATTCAGATCCTGTCTTTAATCATGAAATCACAGTGAGTCAATATAAAATCTTTGGGAGTTTCTATGACAAAAAAAAATGAATTAAGATAATTAAGATTTTTTTTTAAAAAAAATCAATCTTTTCAAATTTAGGTGATCTGGAGCATGTGTAAAAAGTATGTCTTTAGGTACAAATAGATTTTCCACTTTCAGGCTTTTTGCTTCCCTAATGTAGACTTCAAAAATCCAGAGTCAACTTCAAGTCACAATAAAGTAGCCAAATAAAATATTAAGAAGGATAAAATAAAGATGTAGAGTACTATCCTAAATAAAATTTCACTTACTGGAATCACCAAATCCAAAGTCCTAAACTCCCTTTCATGCAAAGGTTCTGCATAATGTCACCATAAAGGTGATATCCAGGAGCTCTTAATGCCTTTCTTTATTTTCATTATATGGATAAAACATCACAATTCTTAGCTTGAAGGATGCTTGAGATCAGCCCTCAGACTATTCATAAAGAGCTATCAGTGGTATTGAATGAAGCCCAACTCTGTATGATTGCTTGTATTGAATATTTGTGAGTTTATCACTGAATTATTGATTAAAAACTGCATAATAGAACTGTCATTTCCAGAGAAGATAAAGAGAAGAAAACAACTTGGCATCTCTACTAGGATTCAGGACTTTCTTAGGTTATACCTGGTGTATACACTCATGTATATATTACTTATTTTCTTGTTTCATCCCCTTCAAACAACATGAACCATAACATTAAAAAAAAAAAAAAACTTGCAAATTTAGAGAAAATCTTTACTGTAATATAAACTAATACATGTTTTCATTACTTTTTAATGCTAAGTTGACAAACATTCGGAAGCTTGTGTTTACTATTGATACTTAAAGATTTTACAATGTTTAAAGTGATTCAATGCATTTGAAAAAAGTTTTAGCATTACTTCCATTGAGAGCACCAAGGTAAAAATACAAATATTTATAATATAAAGTCATTTAATTTTACATTCTAGAAGGGATAATTGACACAAATGCCATTAAACTATAAGGCAATCTTGTGAAATAAGTAGCCTGTTATTATTTCCACTTCAGAGTTTGGGATAATAAAATTATTACTATTACTACAACCACTACTACAACTACTACTACTGTAAGTATTGCTGCTGCTGCTGCTGTTGCTATTGCTATTGCTACAGCTACTGTTATTACTTACTACTGCCACCTCATTCACTCTAATATTAATAACTAGCATAAAAAGAACATTGTAAATGTTGAAAAGTAATTTACAAATATTTTATCTTCACAACTTTCCCAAGAATTAGGTGCTACTAGCATCCTCATTTTACAAATGAAAACACTGAGGATGAGAGTGATTAAATTATTTGCCAAGAGTCACATAACTAGGAAGACCAGATTTTAATTCAAGTATTCCTAACTCCATGTCCAGCACACTATCTATTGTACCACCAAGCTGGTGTGTACTTCATAAATTCCAAATTATTGCCCAATTACCTTCTCCATTGCTCTTGAGAGCAAAAACTGTATTTTTTAGATAATATTTCCAGCACATAATACAGTGTCTAGCATGGAATAAGTGCTTAATGTATATTTATTGATTGATTTATTGAACATAAAATAGTATATAAATTTGAAATTATGTAAATTTTTTAACTTCAATTTCTCCATATGCAAAATTAAAAATTTGAATCAGGCTATAGTATAACACAAGAGATCTGCCCTTGGAATCAGGAGTATCTGGAATTGTTTGTTCTTTAATGTATCTCGGTTATGAAATCCTGATTAAGCCATTTAAGCTTTTAATGCCCTAGATGAAAGCTTGTTAAATTCTGGGTTACAACCCCATTTAGGGTCATGTATCTGAATGTGGGGGAGGTCACAAAATTGTGATTCAAAATCATTTTGTTTGATTTGAATACCTGTTTTATATAACTATATACCTGAGGTTGTGCAAAAAATTTTCAATCAAAAAGGGGTTGCAAGTGAAAAGATTTTAAGAAGCCCTGACCTAGGCAACCCTTTCAGATGCTAAGTTGCAGAACGAGTGTAAATTTCCATTGGTAGAGGGAGTTTTTTCACTTGGCAACTCCCCATTCCGATGAAATCACAAAATTCTCCCTATACATACAAAATGAAGATCATCTTTTCACTACTTCTTCACAATGATATCATTGATTTTATAAATCTTGAAGAAGTACATAGATATAGTGATATTATTACATTAATTATAATTTGCAAATTACCCAGCAGATATATAATTTAATCTTCTTACAATCCCTCAAGGGGGTCAGTAGTGTTCATATTTCATTATTCCCATTTAACAGTTAAGGAAATAAAAAAAAATCCCTTATTAAAAAACTGATTCACATAGCTAATGTGTTAAGTCTTGTGATTGACTGAAACACAGATCTCCTAGATCCACATACCGTGGTCTTTCCCACAGTAAATGCTTCGCCTATTTCTATCTACTTATATGATCCACCTTTGTTGTTTATTAGTTTTAATACTGTATGATCCCCTGGTGCCATGAAAACAAAATATTGGTTGTATATTACCATGTTCTGCCCAAAATTTCTATCCGGGTGACATTAGATTAAAGCTAATATACAGCCTTTGCCTTGAAAAGTCACAGACATACTTCCCATGAGGTATTGTAGGAAGAAAGGAGAGAGGGTATTATTATGGAAGGGGATATATATACAACATCCCTACTTGCTCTGCCTACATAGGCTCACCCACAGGGAATTTAGAAGCTGATTACACACACACACACACACACACACACACACACACACACACACACACTTAAATATTATATACACATACACATATAAATGCATATATATGCATACATGCTTGAGATTTTAGGAGATTTTCAGTTAATACTGAAGGCTGGTTCTGTCAGAGAAATATAGGAAATATTGACTACAAAGTTCTATTCTCTGGGATCAGAGAGAAGAGAATTACGTTTCCACAGGGGGATTTAACATTCCTGGGGAAACAAAAAAACCCAAAAAAATGTTATTCTCAGAAAAAGGTGGAATATATAAAATTAACCTTATTGTAGAGTCTGAGAGAACTTATAAAAAAGTCAGAAGTTGTGATTGTATCTATTAACAGAAGAAAACTGAAGAAGACAGAAGAAAAGCCTCAGATTTATGAATGTTTGTGTCTTTGGATCTCCTCTAAGATTGGCATTATGTTGTATTTCTATATGTTCATGATGGGATGGGTTAGGAGTGAAATTTTTCCCCATGTCTTTGTCTTAATCAAAGTCAGCACCATTTAGATATGGGGAGTAATGCTCTATACAAATGTGTGCCAGTGTGAAATAAGCAATGTGAACTATGTAAGCTTCTAATTCCACTCTGAAAAGTACTAGAGTTAATTCTTTTTCTCTCCTGAGCATAAATGCTTGGAGAAAGACCCTGGGCAATCTCACATCAAGTATTTTTAACAATGTGCTGGAGTAATCATGTTTTTCTCCAATAACTTCCTCCCAACATCACTATATAGCTGCCAGCAGTGTAAGCACCAGAAGACAGGGCTTTTGACAGCTTTCCTGATTGCACATTTATGTGTCACAAATAGTAATGTACATAACATTTCCAAGTAAAATAAGGTGGGAGAGATAGGATTAAAGCAAATTCCCTTGTAGATTTCTCTTTAGAAGCCATCAGAGATAATAGCTCTGGAATACAGGAAATCTTCAGGAGGTTGATGAGATGAAATAGAATCAAATGACTATATATAGAATATTTTCTAAAGTCCAGAATTATAATAATCATATTTTAGTATATCATGTCAATAGTTTTATTGAAAATTTTAACTGAGTTCTTAGGTTATTGGAATTACTGTCTATTCTATTTTATATATAGCAAACATGTAGCCTTAATCTATCAGTTATATCATGGGTATAGAAATGCTTAAAAAAATAAAGCCTTCTAACTCCCTACTTCTGAAATTATATAATTACTTTGTATATATACACAGATTCCACTAAAACACAAAGGAGTTGAGACAATTGATTTATGTTTATTTAGTGCTCCATTTCTTGCCTGCAAACCAAAATATACCCAAAGATTTTGCATTCTACTAGTATCTACTGGGTTCTACTCATCACTACCTTTCATTGTCTTTCCTGAACTTCAGTCCTAAATGGTTCTATACATTCCTTCTTCTTAAAAAATAATTTACCACTTTTTTGGCTATTTTTGAGTGTAATGTGTTGTAAAACCTTACAGGGAAACATAAAATGTTCCTAATCTTTTTGTCTCTATAAAATCTAAGGTCTTGAAGAGCAGGAAAGTTTTGGTTTTGTTTTTAGTATACTTAAGAGTCTTGAATATGGGAAGAACATAAGAAATGTTTATTGTCAAACTGGAAAAACATTTTTACAGTCAAAGGTTCTGATAAAGCCTCATTTCCAAAATATATAGAGAATTGACTCTAATTTATAAGAAATCAAGCCATTCTTCAATTGATCAATGGTCAAAGGATATGAACAGACAATTCTCAGATGAAGAATTGAAACTATTTCTAGCCATATGAAAATATGCTCCAAGTCATTATTAATCAGAGAAATGCAAAGTAAGACAACTCTGAGATACTACTACACACCTGTCAAATTGGCTAGAATGACAGGGAAAGATAATGCGGAATGTTGGTGGGGATGTGGGAAAACAGGGACACATACATTGTTGGTGGAATTGTGAATACATCCAGCCATTCTGGAGAGCAATTTGGAACTATGTTCAAAAAGTTATCAAACTGTGTGTACCCTTTGATCCAGCAGTGTTTATACTGGGCTTATACCCCAAAGAGATACTAAAGAAGGGAAAGGGACCTGTATGTGCCAAAATGTTTGTGGCAGCCCTGTTTGTAGTGGGTAGAAGCTGGAAAATGAATGGATGGCCATCAATTGGAGAATGATTGGGTAAATTGTGGTATATGAATGTTATGGAATATTATTGTTCTGTAAGAAATGACCAACAGGATGAATACAGAGAGGCTTGGAGAGACTTACATGAACTGATGCTAAGTGAAATGAACAGAACCAGGACAACATTATATACCTCAACAATGATACTATTTGAGGATGTATTCTGATGGAAGTAGATTTCTTCGACAAAAAGATCTAATTCAGTTTCAATTGATCAAGGATGGACAGAAGTAGCTACACCCAAAGAAAGAACACTGGGAAATGAAAAACTGTTTGCATTTTTGTTTTTTTCCCAGGTTATTTTTACCTTCTGAATCCAATTCTTCTTGTGCAACAAGAGAACTGTTCAATTCTGCACACATATATTGTTTCTAGGATGTACTGTAACATATTTAATGTGTATAGGACTGCTTGCCATCTGGAGGAGGGGGTGAAGGGACGGAGGGGAAAAGTCTGAACAGAAATGAGTGCAAGGGATAATGTTGTAAAAAAAATTACCCAATCATGCGTTCTGTCAATAAAAAGTTATAATAAAAAAAAAAGAAATGTTTATTGTCTTATCATTGTTCAGTTCTAGTTCACAGGTTATGAATCTGAAGAATATACCAATTCAATATTATTCAATCATCAACTCTTTACTTATAAATCAGTTATCTAATTGATTTAATCCTACAAGGAGATGTTATGGGCCAGAACTTGAAACAAGATACTAAGTGGAATTGAGAAGACAATGGTTAAATCTAGTTTAGTATTGATTTAATCTTACAACAAATAATGGTTTCCTAGTGATATAATGATTGCTTTGTACTCAGTGTGGAGCATATAATCAGAAGCCTCAGCCAAGGAGATTCAGAGACATTTGGAGAGAAGGCAAAGGACTGGCAGCAGGAGCTTAAGCTCTCAGAACCAAGGGGAGAAATTCAATTCAATCTTTGATCTTCCTGGTGGCTGGCCTGAACTCCTGCACTTCTCCCACTAAGACCAAGGTCAGACTGAAAGGCTCTCCAGAAAGCTGCCCAGCTCCAGGAAAGAGATAATAAAGCATCTGGACTATAAGAAAGCTAACCAGGCCCCAGGAAAGGAGACAAAACTTAAAAGAGATAATAAAGGACTTGGACTTTAACACCTGGCTGTACTTGTGGTGATTACTGAACTTAAAAGAAGGCTGCTCCCAAGACCTCCAGAGACCCTCCAAGAAAACCAAAAAATAGAACATTAGATTTTAGAGAGAACATTACATTTTGGCATCCAATATGGGGCCAATGCTAAACTAGATTTAACTATTGTCTCCTCAGTTCCATTTAGTATCTTGTTTCAAGTTCTGGCCCATAATATCTCCTTGTAGGATTAAATGAATCATACTGAACCATTCTAATTTAGATAACTATTGTCTCTATCAATTACACTGATTTAGTACCTTGTAAGAATTCTTTGTTTCAAGTTCAGAGTTCTGGCCCATAAGATAAAAATAGTAAGTTATAATCCACATCCAGTCCCTACAGTTTTCTCTCTGGGTGCAGATGGCTCTCTTCATCACAAGTCCTTTGGAACTGGTATGAATCACCTTGCTATTGAAAAGAGGCATGTCTCTCAGAATTGATCATTAGACATTCTTGCTGTTGCTGTGCACAATCTTCTCCTCGTTTTACTCACTTCACTTAGCATCAATTCATATAAGTCTCTCCAGGCCTCTAGCCAATTGTTTCTTATAGAACAATAAAATTCCATAACATGCATATACCATAATTATTCAACTATTCTGCATCTGATGGGCAGCCATCAGCTTCCATTTCCATGCCACTACAAAAAGAGATTCTACAAATATCTTTTCACATGTTAATTCCTTTGCCTTTTTTAATAATCTCTTTGGGATACAGGCCCAGTAGAGACACTGCTGGATCAAAGAGTATATGCAATTTGATAGCCCTAGCATAGTTCCAAATTGCTCTCCAGAACAGTTGGGTCAATTTATTAGTGTCCCAGTTTTTTCACATGCCTTCCAACATCCATCATTGTCTTTTCCTGATATCTTAGCTAATCTGAATGTTGTATAATGAGAACATGATCTTTCTATCTTTTCCCATAAATTTATCTTCTTTCTTTTGGTTCTTTGCTAAATTATTTTGGAACAGCCTGCTTCAATTGACATTAAAATTACAATAAACTTTGCCACTTGACTGGGAAAAAATTATCATACTTGGCTAGTTCATTTGTCTAGAGGATTTCCATTTTCTCTTTTCCTGATGCTTAGATCTGGTTTGTCCTTAGGAACTCCAGAAATTTGGGACCACTGAAGGTGGTTAAGGATTTCTTATCTTCCAGGACTCAGTTGACAGAATTGCCTGAATAGCTTATAATATTAACATTTGATGTTAAAAACATGTTGCAAATGGATTGTATGGGATCTCAAATACAAGTAACGATATTTTTGTTTCTTTTGGGAGGACAACTCTTAATAAGTTCAACCAAAGAGAAAGAGCATAGAGATTAGGGGAGCCCTCCTGCACAAAGACATTAAATAGATAAAATTGACTCTAGTTCCAAAAAGGAACAAAGTTCTGTTATATGTCTTTATTCTCATTTATGAAGTTGAAAATTGTATTGTGTATTAAAAATAAAATAGGTGAAGTTTCTAAACTTTTTATGGACACAAGATAGTATTTTAAATTAAAGGAACAAACTTCAATTAATTGAAAAAAATATATAAATCTATCTTGTTCCTAAGTACTATTTTTTGTGGGCCTTCTCATTTTTTACCTTATGGTTATAGTATGGGAAATCCCTAATATCCCCTCAACTCACAAATACAAAACTAATTGATAAGACTTACTTAAATGGATTTTATACTATAAAACATATAAATTTAACTTGGTACTTTATAAGTCAATGTCTGTTGTTAAAATTATCTTTAAAAATTGGTTATTCTAGCCCTCCTCCCTTTTTAACAGATGAGGAAACTGAGACTAAAAGAGTTTAAATTATTTAATCAAGGTGAAAATTTTCTAGCCTTTGGAATCTAAGACTTCTTGCTCTCCAAATCCAAGATGCTTTACATCCATAAAACATCTCACCTGATTCTAACATTCCTGCTCTTTTTTATACTATACTTTTCTTAACTTTGTATCTTAAATTCATGAGCAAATGGTCTACAAACTTCCTCTCTATTACATTTCAATTTTAAACTCCTTGTAATCTGACTTTACATCTTATTTTCAATTGAAAATTGTCTTAAAAGTTACCAAATTCTACAATAATCTAGTATTTTGTTATTGTTTTATTTTTCTCATTATACATGATTATTAACTTTTAAAATACACATTTCTCTATGAGTCATGTTGAGAGAGAAAAATCTAAACAAAAAGGAAAAACCATGAGAGAAGAAAAAAGTGAATATAGCATTTGGTGAGTTACATTCAATCTTCATAGTTCTCTTTCTGGATGCAAGTGGCCTTTTTATTCAAAGTTCATTAGTATTGTCTTGGAACACTGCACCACTGAGAAGAACCAAGTCTTTCATAGCTGATCATCACACAATCCTACCATTAAAATACATAGTATATTATTAGTTATGCTTTTTCATTCAGCATCATTCATGTAAATCTTTCCAGGTCTTTCTAAAATAGGCTTGTTTAGTAATCTAGTATTTAATAAATTCCAAAAATCCAGCTTCTGAAATAATTGTGGGAAAATGCAAAATAATGTCAGAAACTTGGTATAGAACTATATCTCATATCTCATACCAAAATAAAGTCAAAATAGGTACATGATTTGGGCATAATGGGTGATACCATAAACAAATTATGAGATCAAGTGATTGTTTACCTATCAGCTCTTTGGAGAATAGAAGAATTTATGACAAAAGAAGAGTGAGAGAACATTATGAAATGCAAATGGACTATTTTAATTATATTAAATTTTAAAGTTTCTCCACAAACAAAACCAACACACACACACACACACACACACACACACACACACACACAAAGATTATAAGGGAAGTACAAAGCTGGAAAAAACTTATGGTCATTGTTTCTGATGAAGGCCTAATTTCAAAAATATACAATGAAGTCTGGAAAATTTATTTTTTTTCTTTTTCCACTCAATATATGTATACATATTTATGCAGTTACCTTGTTGCACAAGAAAGTCAGAACAAGAAGGAAGAAAAATAAAAATTGAAAAAGAAAACAAAATGCAAACAAATAACAACAGAGAGAGTGACAATACCATGTTGTTTTCTACAACAACAAAGAACTGTTCTCTGTTCCTATGATTCTCTCTCTGGATGTAGTTGGCTCTCTTCATCACTGCAAAAGTAGAACTGGTTTGAATCATCTCAATATTGAAGAGAGCCATGTCCATCAGAATTGATCATCTTATACTCTTGTTGTTGCCGTATATAATGATCTCCTGGTTCTGCTTATTTCACTTAGTATCAGTTCATGTAAGCCTGAAATCATCCTGCTGGTCATTTCTTACAGAACAATAATATTTCATAGCATTCATATACCATAATTTATTCAGCCATTCTCCATTTGATGGGTATCCACTCAGTTTCCAGTTTCTTGCCACTACAAAGTGGGCTGCCACAAACATTTTTGCACAGGTGGATCCCTTTCCCTCATTTAGGATCTCTTTGGTATATAATCCCAGGAGAAACACTGCTGGGTTCCAGGGTATGTACAATTTGATAAGCTTTTGAGCATAGTTCCAAATTGCTCTACAGAACAGTTGGATCCATTCACAGTTCCACCAACAATGTATTAGTGTAAGTGTGGCTAATATATATATATATATATATATATATATATATATATATATATATATATATATATATACAAGTCATGCCCCAATTGATTAGTGGTCAAAGAACATGAAGAGACAAGTTTCAGATGATGAAATTAAAGCTCTCTGTAATCATATGAAAGGTACTCTAAATACTTACTGATAAGATAAATATGAATTGATGCAACTCTGAGGTACCCCATCACATCTCTCAGACTAGCTAAGATGACAAAAAAAGATAATGATGACTATTGGAGGGGATAAGGGAAAACTGGGATACTAATGCATTGTTCATGGAGCTGTGAAATGAGCTAAGAATTCTTCTTTGTTTGCATCATAGATTACAACTGCTCTGCAACTTTACTCTTTGTTTTAATTTTGAAAAAAAATTCTTTACATTATCCCTTGCACTCACGTCTGTTCCAACTTTATTCCTCCTTCCCTCTACCCCCTTCCCCAGATGGCAAGCAGTCCTATACATGTTAAATATGTCACAGTGTATCCTACAAACAATATATGTATGCAGAACCGAACAGTTCTCTTGTTGCACAAGAAGAATTGGATTCAGAAGGTAAAAATAACTTGGGAAAAAAAACAAAAATGCAAACAGTTTACATTCATTACCCAGTGTTCTTTCTTTAGGTGTAGCTGCTTCTGTCCATCCTTGATCAATTGAAACTGAGTTAGATCTTTTTTTCAAAGAAATCTACTTCCATCAGAATACATCCTCAAACAGTATTGTTGTTGAGGTATATAATGATCTCCTAGTTCTATTCATTTCACTTAGTAGCAGTTCATGTAAATCTCTCCAAGCCTCTTTGTATTCATCCTGTTGGTCATTTCTTACAGAACAATAATATTCCATAACATTCATGTACCACAATTTACCCACTCATTCTCTAATTGATGGGCATCCTTCATTTTCCAGCTTCTAGCCACTACAAACAGGATTGCCACAAACATTTTGGCACATACAGGTCCCTTTCCCTTCTTTAGTATCTCTTTGGTGTATAAGCCCAGTAGCAGCACTGCTGGATTAAAGGGTATGCACAGTTTGATAACTTTTGAGGCATAATTCCATATTGCTCTCCAGAATGGTTGGATTCATTCACAACTCCACCAACAATGCATCAGTGTCCCAGTTTTCCCTCATCCCCTCCAACATTCATCATTATTTTTTCCTGTCATCTTAGCCAATCTGACAGGTGTGTAGTGGTATCTCAGAGTTGTCTTAATTTGCATTTCTCTGATTAATAATGATTTCACTGTTCCTCCCCCTAAGTTCCTTCAGATATGAGAGGTTTCCTTTGCCTCATTGCCACATGTAGTTTCCCTCTTTTTATCTCCCCTTTTCACTTTTTCTTACTCTATCCTCTTTTCATTTCTACTTCCCTGTTTTATGTTATATCAGTAAAATCAAATTATACATCTGGTTTTTATGTATATCCACAACAGAAATATGGTTCTCAATTGTTCCTTTTACCTTTTTGTACTTCTCTTGAGTCCTGTGGTTGGATATCATTTTTTTTTTTTCCTTAGAAAGAAATGGAATTCCTCGGTTTCATTAAATGTCCATCTTTTTCCATGGGGAAAAATTCTCAGCTTAGCTGGGTAGTTTATTCTTCACTGCAATCCAAGTTATTTTGCCTTTTGGAATATCAGATTCCAGGCCCTTCAATCCTTTAATGTTGAGGCAGCCAGATCTTGAGTGATCTTTATTGTGGCACCTCAGTATTTGAATTGTTTTTTTCCTGGCTGCTTGTAATATTTTTCTTCAGTCTGAAAATTCTGAAATTTGGCCACAATATTCCTTGCAGTTTTAATTTTAGGGTCTTTTTCAGAAGGTGTTCAATGATTTCTTTCAATGCCTATTTTACCTTCCAGTTCTATTACTTCTGGGCAGTTCTCTTTGATGATTTTCTGTATAATAGTATTTAGGGTCTTTTTTTCATCAAAATTTTCAGGTAGTTCAATGATCCTCAGGTTCTCTCTCCTACATCTATTTTCCAGGTCTATTGTTTTTCCAAGTAAATATTTGACATTTTTTTTTTCCAATCTTTCTTTTTTTTTTTTTTTTTGGTTTTGCTTGATTGATTCTTGATGTCTTGATGAATCAGTCATTTCTATTTGTTCAGTTCTGATTTTTAGTGAGTTATTTTCTTCAGAAGCTTTAACTTCTTTTTGTATATGTCCAATTGAGTTTTTAAATGAGCTATTTTGCTCTATGGAATTTTTTTCCATTTCACTAATTTTTTTTTTTTTTTTTAGTGAGTTATTTTCTTTTTCCAATTCACAAATTCTGTGTTCCTGCACTTCTTGGGAGTTTTTTACCTTTTCCAATTCACATTTCAGGAAGTTGTTGCTCTCTTGTATAGTTTCTCTTTCCTTTCCCCATTTTTCTTCTAGTTCTCTTTTAAGGTTTTTAATAGTCTCTTCTAGGAGAGCCTTTTGTATTGGGGACCAACAATTGTCTGGAGACTGTCTGCTATTAGTCTCTTCAGGGTTGAAAAGCTGTTCTCTTTCTATGTAGAAACTATCAATGGTCCTTTTGATTTTTTTATTCATTTTTTTAAAACCCTGTAGGATCTGCCTTCAGGGCCAGGAGGTTACCAGCTTCCTCTGCAGAGCAGTGATACATGTATGAACTGGTAGCTGTCCTGTCAACCAGCTAAAAATTGAAGTGAAGTACAGGAGTGCCCTGGGAAAGAGTTCCCCACCAGGAAGCAACTCAGGCCTGCAGGGCAGAGCTGGGAAAGTGCCCTGCAAAGAACCCTGCTGTGCGGGTTAGCAACTGCCCTGGGGCTAGACTCTGAGCAGTGAATGTTTCACTACCCCAAGCCAAATCCCACCCTGGGACTGTGGGTATTAGTGCTGAGCAGTGAAGAGCCCTGCAGGAACCGGAAGTGTCCCTGCTTAGGGAAGCACAGTCTGCTGGGGAAATTCTATTGCCCCAGGCCGAGCCCACACTGTGTAGATTAGAGGCTGCCCAGGCTGTGCCTCCCAACTGTGCAGATTTGTAAAAGCCCTGAACTGCAGGATGTAGCTGCAGGGCTGCTGTTACAGTCTGCCTGAGTCACTTCCAGGTTTGATGGGTTACAGCCAGATCTTGTTAGGTTCTGGCGTTTTTTAGAGTACCTCTGTTTTAAGCTTTAATTTCTCTGCCAGTTTACTGCTTTGTAATCAAGGCAGAGCAGTTAGCCTATAGCAGAGTCATCTCTATAACTGCTCTAGCCACAGAGATCATCCCCGTCCCTGGTCTTCTCAGGACACTAGTCTCTCGCTGCCTGTGCTAGTCTGTTCCTGGCCCCTCAGGACAAACCTTTCCTGGCGATCTTCCAGATTGACTTAGGCTGGTAAGTTGTAGTGCTTCTAATCTTCATGAATTTAAGCAGTGAAGAGCTATATTTGAGGCTCAATTTAATAGTTGGTTGTGAGGGGATGAGAGTTGCTTAGAAAGTCCCGTGTGCCTTCTCTGCCATCTTGGCTCCACCCCCATGACCTAATAATTCTTATAAACAATTTGGAACTAAGCCAAAAGGGCTATAAAACTGTGCATATACTTTGATCCATCAGTGTTACTTCTGAGTCTGTATCCCAGGGAATTTATAAAAGATGAGAAAGGACCCAAAAGTGCAAAAATATTTGTAGTGGCTCTTTTTGTGCCAAGGAATTGGAAAGTGAATAGATGCCCATCAATTGGGGAATGGCGGAATAAGTAGTGGTATATGAAAGTAATGGAATATTATTGTTTTATAAAAATGATGAACAAGCTAATTTTAAAAATGCCTGGAAAAATTTACATGAACTGATGTTAGGTGAAACAAGTAGAACCAGGAATAGTGTCCACAGTAACAGCAAGATTGTGTGACAATCAATTTTGAAATACTTAGTTTTTCTCAGCAGTTCAAGTTTTAAGAGACTTTGGATAGAAAATAGTATCTGCATCCAGAGAGAAAATTATGGAGAATGAATTTAAATCAATACATAATATGTTTACTTTTATTTCTTTTTCTTCTGTTTTGCCTTTTTTTTTATTTTGTTCTGATGTTTCTTCCCCAATATGATTCACAAATAATGTACATATATAATCAGAAAAAATAAGACATTGGTTTCAAAAAAGTTACCAATTTATTTTTTGTCTTAGACGTGGTTCACCTTGTTATCTCTGTAATATTTGACAGTTTTTTAATCAACTTTGTCTTTTGGAAAAACTATAGTTTTCAATGACATTACTGTATTCTAACTCATTCTATTTACTCAATCTCTCCTCTGTTTTCTTTGCTAATTTCTTATCTATTCTATGAATGCTATAGTGTGCCTACCACAGTGATTGCTACACAATTCTATAACCTATTTACCTTTGTTTTATACTTTAAACCATGGGACTTAATATTGTCATGATCTTCTATGACTTTACTATATCTAAGCATATGATTCTTTTTTAAAGGCCTTTTAGTTTCAAAACAGATGCATGGATAATTTTCCAACATTGACCTTTGCAAAACTTTATGATCCAAATGCCTTCCTTCCTCCTACACCTCTTCTAGATGGTAAATAAACCAATATATATCAAATATGTGTAAATCTTCTATACATATTTCTACATATATCATGCTGCACAAGAAAGATCAGATCAAAACAGGAAAAATGATTAAGAAAATATGCAAACAAACAACAAAAAAAGAGCGAAAATACTATGTTGTGACTCATACTCAGTCCCCACAGTCCTCTCTCTAGGTACAGATAACTCTCTTTATCACAAGACCATCACATCTAGCATGAAACATCTCATTGTTGAAAAATGTCATGTTCATCAGAATTGATCATGGAATAATCTTTCAGCTGCTGTATACAATGGTCTTCTGGTTCTTTTCACTTGACTTAGCATCAGTTCATATAAATCTTTACATGCCTTTCTGAAATCATCCTGCTGATCCTTTCTTAAAGAACAATAATATTCCATAACATTCATATATTATCACTTATTCAGCCATTCTCCAACTGATGGGCATCCACTCAGGTTCCAGCTTCTTGCCACTACAAAAAGGGCTGCCACAAACATTTATTGCACATGTGGGTTCCTCTTCCTCTCTTTGATCTCTTTGGGATACAAACCTAATAGAAATACTGCTAGATCAAAGTGTATGCACAGTTTGATAACTCTTTCAGTATAGTTCCAAATTGCTCTCCCGAATGGTTGAATAAGTTCACAACTCTACCAAAATGTGTTTGTGTCCCAGTTTTCCCTCATCCCTCCAACATAGGTCATTATCTTTTCCTGTCATCTTAGCAAATATGAGAGGTGTGTAGAGGTACCTCTGATTTGTCTTAATTTGCATTTCTCTGATCAATAGTGATTTAGAGCACCTTTTCATATAACTAAAGATGGTTTTAGAAAATTGTTCATATCCTTCATTAATTGGAGAATGGCTTGAATACTTATTAATTTCAGTCAATTTTAGATATATTTTATAAATGAGGCCTTTATCTAAACCCTTGAATGTAAATCCTTTCCCCATTTTATTGCTTCCTTTCTAATCTTGTCTGCACTGGTTTTGTTTGTACAAACTTTCTAACTTAATATAATAAAAATTAATTATTATATATTCAATAATGTACTCCAGCTCTTTTTAGGCCACAAATTCCTCCCTTCTCCTCAGATTGGAGAGGTAAACTATTCTATGTTCTTCTAATTTATGTATAATATCACTCTTTATGTCTAAATCATGAGCCCATTTTGACCTTATCTTGGTATATGATGTTGTGTGGGTTAATGCCTAGTTTTTGCTTTATTAATTTCTAATTTTCCCAGTAGTTTTTATCAAATAGTTATTTCTTATCCTAGAAACTGCAATTTTTGAGTTTCTCAAACACTAGATTATAAGTCATTGACTATTTTGTCCTGTGAACCTAACCTATTCCATTGATTAACTATTCTATTTCTTAGCCAGTACCAAATAATTTTGATGAGTGCTGCTTTATCATATAGTTTTAGATCTGCCACAGCTAGACTATGTTCATTTGCATTTGGTTAATTAATTCCCTTGAAATTCTTGGCATTTTGTTCTTCCAGAGGAACCTTTTTTATTATTTTTTTCTTTATCTGTAAAATAATTTCATGGGAGTTTGATTGGTATGGCTCTGAATAAGTAGATTAATTTAGTTAGTACTGTCATTTTTTTTTTTTTTTTTTTTTTTTTTTTTTTTTTTTTGGTATTAGCTCGGTCTACACATGACACTTGATATTTTTCCAATTGATTAGGTCTGACTTTATTTGTGGGGAAAGTGGTTTGTAACTGTGTTCACATAATTCTTGACTTTACCTTGGCAGATAGATTCTGGAATATTTTATATTTTCTACAGTTATTTTAAATGGAATTTCTTTTTGTATTTCTTGCTGCTGGGCTTTCTTGTTAATATATAAAAATTCTGATGATTTCTGTGTGTTTATTTTGTATTCTGCAACTTTGCTAAATTTGTGAATTGTTTCTTATAAAGTCCTAGCTAGCTCCCTGGAGGCCTCAGACTCAGCCAGAGTCAGGATGAGCAAAAGTCCTTGCTCTTTATGGAGAGTAATGTAAAGGAGATGGACGAAACTGCCACAAGCTTTCCACCAACCTTCCTTCTCCTCATCCTCCTGCAAAGTGAGTCTGGCTTGTCTCACTCCCCTCTCCCACCAATCCCTCCTATGATATCTGTCTACAACAAAAGATGGAGCCAGCATGGAATAGTGAGAAGGACCAATTTTCCAAACATATGCTAATAGAGTTATTGTCCAATAGATAATTAGCCTTAAGTGCTCAGTTGTCTGATTCCAGTGCACCTATTTAGAGTTTCAGCCCTTTATAATTTTTAGTAGTTTTTTAGTTGATTAGTTGAAACATGAGATGTTTCATGCTAGATGTGATGGTCTTGTGATAAAGAGAGTTATCTGTACCTAGAGAGAGGACTGTGGGGACTGAGTATGAGTCACAGCATAGTATTTTAGCTCTTTTTTTGTCTTCTTCATGAACCCAGATGGCGTTTTCTGAATAAAAATATTGGAATGAATACATTTCCTTCTCCATATCATCTTACAAATAAGTAAATTGAGCATAAGAGATTTGCTCAGGGTCACACAGCAAATATTTAAGGACAGATTTGAACTCAAGTTTTTCTGACTTTAGGCCACTGTATCACCTACCTGTCCCCTAAAAATATAGTCTTTGCCTATTTTAGAATTCTCCATAGTTTCCACAAGAAAGCAATAGTCATCACTTTACATGTCGATGCTCCATTGTCTTGTGAAGCACTACGTTGTATACTATTCTCTAGCAAGTGACACTGGTTGTTATTTCTCACAACTATACATCATTGTTACCTTGCATGGCTTATTGGTGTAGATTCATGGATGAAGCTTTCTTTTATAAGCATATGGGAATAGGGGGATACTTCACAGTCTCCTGATTGGAGACTTATGGCTTCCATGTATCCATTTCTTCTTTTTTTATTAAAGTTTCATATTTTTTAAAAATATGCATGGATAATTTTCAACAATTACACTTCAAAACCTTGTATTCCAAATTTTTCCCACCTTTCTTTCCCACTCCCTCCCCTACATATCAAGTAAGCCAATATATTAAATATGTGCAATTTTTCTATACATATTTCTACAATTATCTTGCTGCATAAAAAATCAGATAAAAAAGGGAAAAAATGAGAAAGAAAACAAAATGCAAAAAAATAACAACAAAAAAGTGAAAATACTATATTATAATTCACACTTAGTTCCCATAGTTTTCTCTCTGGGTATAAATGGGTCTTTTTTATTTTAAGATCATTGGAACAGGCCTCAATCATCTTGTTGTTCAGAAGACCCATGTCCATCAGAATTGATTATTGTATAATCTTGTTGTTGCTTTGTACAATGATCTCCTGCTTCTGCTCACTTCACTTAGCATAAGTTCATGTAAGTCTCTCCAGGCCTCACTGAAGTCATCCTGCTGATTATTTCTTTTTCTTTTCTTTTCTTTTTTTTTCGCTGAGGCAATTGGGGTTAACTGACTTGCCAGAATCACACAATCAGAAAGTGTTAAGTGTCTGAGCCCAGATTTGAACTCAGGTTCTCCTGACTTCAGAGCTGGTACTCTATCCACTGTGCTACCTAGCTGCCCCTTGATCATTTCTTATAGAACAATAATATTCTATAACATTCCTATATCATAAATGTATGCATTAGTCAACAATTTTCCAAATAATGGGTATCCACTCAGTTTCTAATTTCTTGACATTACAAAAAGGGCTGCTACACACTTTTTTTCATGCATCCATTTCTAAAGCAATGTGAAACAAGGTGTTTTGGTCTATAATATCTAGGAAGCCTTTCAGGTGTTTGTTTATAACTAAGGGCAAATATTGTCAAGATCTTCTTCATCCCCATATCAATTTAGGTCATGATGAATTTTAAAATTTTGCATTCTCCTAAATCTTGCACCAAGGTTGTGTATGTCCTTCTAACTTATAAAAGCAATTTCAAGGATAAAAGGTACATCAGAGTTCACAATCCCTATACTCTCCAAACTTAATTGCCTAATTAGAATTGTAGACATCCATTAGCATCTATTTAAAACCATCAGTAAGCATCATATATAATGGGGATAAATTGGAACCATTCCCAATAAGATCAGGGGTGAAAGGTTGCCCACCATCACCATCAATATTTAATATTGTATAAGAAATGCTAGCTTTGGCAATAAGAGATGAAAAAGAGATTAAAGTTATTAAAGTAGGTAGGGTAGGAAACCAAATTATTACTCTTTGCTGATGATATGATGGTATACTTAGAGAACCTCAGAGAATCAACTAAAAACTATTAGAAACAATCCACAACTTTAGCAAAGTTGCAGGATACAAAATAAATTCACATAAATCATCAGCATTTGTATACATCACTAACAAAATGCAACAGCAAGAGATACAAAGAAAAGTTCCATTTAAGATAATTGTTTATCTTACATGAACTGATGCTAAGTGAAACGAGCAGGGCCAGGAGATCATTATATACTTCAACAACAATACCATATGATGACCAATTCTGATGGACCTGGCCATCCTCAGCAATGAGATGAACCAAATCAGTTCCAATGGAGCAGTAATGAACTGAACCAGCTACACTCAGCGAAAGAACACTGGGAGATGACTAAGAACCATTACATTGAATTCCCAATCCCTATATTTTTGCCTGCCTGCATTTTGGATTTCCTTCACAGGCTAATTGTACAATATTTCAGAGTCCAATTCTTTTTGTACAGCAAAATAATGGTTTGGTCATGTATACTTATTGTGTATCTAATTTATACTTTAATATATTTAACATCTACTGGTCATCCTGCCATCTAGGGGAGGGGGTGGAGGGAAGGAGGGGAAAAATTGCAAAAAAAGGTTTGGCAATTGTCAATGCTGTAAAACTACCCATATGTATAACTTGTAAATAAAAAGCTATTTAAAAAATAAATAAATAAAAAGAAAAAAAACTGTCTATAGTATGAAATATTTGGGAATTTATCTGCCAAGAGAAAGTCGTGAACTATATTAGCAAAACTACAAAACACTTTCCACACAAATTAAGTCAGATCTAAACAATTGGAAAAATATCAAGTGCTCTTGGAGAGACCGAGCAAATATAATAAAATTGACAATACTACCTAAATTAATCTATTTATTTGATGCTATACCAATCAAACTCCCAAGAAACTATTTAACTGACCTAGGAAAAAATAACAACAAAATTCATCTGGAATAACAAAAGGTCAAGAATTTCAAGAAAATTAATGAAAAAAAAAAAAAAAAGCAAATGAAGGTGGCCTAGCTGTACCAGATCCAAAACTATATCATAAAGCAACAACCATCAAAACCATTTGTTACTGGCGAAGAAATAGACTAGTTGATCTGTGGAATAGGCTAGGTTCACAGAACAAAATAGTCAATAACTATAGTAATCTAGTGTTTGACAAACCCAAAGGCCCCAGCTTTGGGGATAATAATTCACTATTTGACAAAAAGTGCTGGGAAAATTGGAAATTATTATGGCAGAAACTAGGCGTTGACTCACACATAACACCATATATCAAGATAAGCTCAAAATGGGTTCATGATCTAGATGATATTATGAACAAATTAGAAGGACATAGGATAGTTTACCTCTCAGATCTCTGGAAGAGGAAGGAATTTGTGACCAAAGAAGAACTAGAGATCATTGCTGATCACAAAATAGATAATTTTGAATATATTAAGTTAAAAAGTTTTTGTACAAATAAAACTAATGCAGAGAAGATTAAAAGGGAAGCAATAAACTGAAAAAAAATTTTAATATTCAAAGATTCTGATAAGGTCCTCATTTCTATAATATGCAGAGAATTAATAAAATTTATAAGAATTCAAGACATACTCCATTGGATATGTGATCAAAGTATACAAGCAGACAATTTTCAGATGAAGAAATTGAAGCTATTTGTAGTCATATGAAAAGGTGCTCCAAATCACTATTGATCAGAGAAATGTAAATTAAGACAACTCTGAGATACTACTAAATACTTCTCAGATTGGCTAAGATGATATGAAAATATAATGACAAATGTTGGAGGGGATGTGGGAAAACTGGGACACTAATACATTGTTAGTGGAACTATGAATGGATCCAGCCATTCTGGAGAGCAATTTGAAACTATGCTCAAAAAGTTATCAAACTGTTCATACCCTTTAATGCAGCAATGTTTCTACTGGGTTTATATACCAAAGAGATCTTAAAGAAGGGAAAGTGATCCATATATGCAAAAATGTTTTTGGCAGCCCATTTTGTAGTGGCAAGAAACTGGAAACTAAATAGATGTCTATCAATTAGAGAATGGGTGAATAAATTATGGTATATGAATGTTATGGAATATTATTGTTCTATAAGAAATGATTGGATGATTTCAGAGAGATCTGGAGAGACTTACAGGATGCTAAGTGATATGAGCAGAACCAGGAGATCATTATACATGGCAAAACAAAACTATATGATGATCAATTCTGATGCACATTCTTCTCTTCAATAATGAGATGATTTAAACCTGTAACAATTATTCTGTGACAGAGAGAGCCATCTACACCCAGAGAGAGGACTATGGGAACTGAGTGTGGATCACAACATAGCATTCTCACTCTTTCTGTTGTTTTCTTTTTTTTTTCCTTGTTGATCTGATTTTTCTTGTGCAGAAAGAAACTATATAAATATGTATACATATATTGGATTTAACATGTATTTTAACCTAAAAAAAGAATTGTAGACATCAAAATTTATCTAAATAAATGTAGATATTCAAAGTAATTAAGGATTGCATCTCTCTTTATCCAAGTTTAAGTAAGAGAAAGAGAAATCTAAACAGCTTGCTGACATTGCCATACTCAAGGCAAATTTTCATAAACGTATTTAGGAATAATTATATGTTGCAAACCTTTGTTCTCAGGGTATTGGTATCAATTCTTTATCTCAAAGTATTGATTTATGACTTTTGCTTGGTCTCCTATAAAGGAAAGAAGATAATTCATCACAATAAATTGTTTTTAAAATAAAACAAATATAAAAGAATGATATCTAAAAGCACTCTAATTAGAAAAGTTCAAAATAGATGCAAGTACCAAATAAATTCCCTTATGAACAGCCACATACGTACTGATGAACCCAACAACAAGATTAACAGTGACAAGGATATATAAGGAAGACAGTATTTGCAATTTATGGTTGTATCAGGCTGGCAATATAGTGCCATGAAACAAAATTGTGTATAAAGCTAAAACCAGATTTGGATAAACCTAGAGGGCTTGGCAAGGATAAAATTACATTATAGTTTACATGGGATTGTTTTCCAAAAAAGATCATGTCTTTGTCTTCTCTAATATATTTCTCTTTAGGTAAACAGTTCTAGATTTCAAAATGCCAAAATTTCAGAATGAGTAAGTAACAATGATTACAGTTATTGATGGGGAGGAGTATAAGATTTAAATTGTTACACCTGGAAGCTCAGAAGACATATACTAATTTTAATTCCCTGTGGTTGGCCATGGACCAATCCCTGCTGTTCCCAGAAATCCTTTCAACTACCTATACATTTTCTCCTAAAGTGATCATACTAAAATGGAATGAATCAACCAACGGTAAAGTGCTTTCTTCATTCTAGCCACTAGGATAAATATTTGTAATAATAAGATAAAAACAAAAGAATTCCTGCCTACAAGAAATTCTGCTACAAGAGTAGACAAACATTATTACTCTTATTATCAAAAATATGCCCAATCTGAAGATCTCTAAAATGTAATTTGGAGAAGTTAAAGCTGCTACTTTTGCCCCTAAAGTACATAAAAAAGAGAGTGATAATAAAAAAGGAAACAATTACAGCCTTCATAGCTCCAAAATTTGACCTTGTCAAGGCTCATGAGACAAGTATATGCTGCTATGGTCCAGCTTAGTCAAACAGGGTGAAAATAGAACACATAAAAAGTGGTGCTTCAACAGCTTTTCTGTGTTTCCCCAGGTTGAGGTTCTTATGCTAAACTGCTTTTGACCTCAGTAAGGTGGGTGGGGGAGATCTCACAGTGGCAGAAAAAAATTTTATTGAAAACTATTACTTTGAAAAATGAAATATAACAAGGACAAATTCCCATTTCCAGCACATGTATGTGTGTAGATGTAAGTAGATCTACACATGCATGTGAGTGCATATGTTGTGTATAAATTAAATAGAAATTGAACTCTATATTATCCAGAAACTCTCTTTCTTTAAAGTTTTGTTTCTCATAAAACTGATACATCCCAAGGCATTTTCTAGACTGGAATACTGTTACAGAACTTTCACACATGAAAAATAACCTCTGAGGGGATAGAAAATTTAAGCTGAGAAATGGGGGATATATGTCTGCTAGATTTAGAGAAATGAATGTCAGTGTATCATTCTAAGGAGCATCTGGGTACTTTGATGGCTTGTTCTCCACAGCGTTATTAAAGTGGATGCTTCAATAAGGCTACAGCTGACATTTCAGAACTCCTCCCAAGTCTCTGAGATGCCTTTACATGAACCCTTAGGAGCACATCTGTCAGGAGGGATAGAATGTCTAGGTCTCTCAAATGTATCCTTTGAGCAATAAGGAAGGAATCTAAGGAAACTATGATTCGTATTCCTATAGCCTCTGTTCAATCTGAATTACTATCTAATCACGAGGATGCAAACTCCTACTCCTGGATGAGTATAAACAAAATTAGAAAGTTTATATATGTGTGTGGGGTGGGGGGGGGAGGAGAGAGGGGAGGGAAGGGGTTATAAGTAGAGATAAAGTATACTGATAAATTAAACCCTACACTGTGGAATATTTGATATGAAAGCACATTTTAACTTTGTAATTCTTAAAATGCTATTAAATGTGAATTATTATTGTTTATATAGTTTCGCTCCCAGTGGATCAGCACATCCATAGATCACCCAGAATACAAAAGAAAAAAAAAAAAAGATTCTGGTTACACATAACTGGAACTGCATTCTGCTAACAGTCCAAAACATTACTTTGGTCAGTTTATTTCTCCATAACTAAATAAATTCTGCCTAAAGGCAGTAATATCATTTTGTCCAATCTCACATCTATTATCAATTATTATCTTCTTTTCATCTGCCTAAAATATCCCAATCATACATTCCCACTACCTATTTAATGCGGGGCTTACTGATGTCCAAAACTCTTGTCTCACATGGACTTATTCCAATATTTGGGTTCGACTGCAAGCAATCATTATTCCTATTTTTCATCATCACCCCCACTGAAAGTTTATTACAGGAATATCTCCAAATAAAGTTTGATTCTAGATTTCTTCAGATGGGGATAAAATGAGTTTCCCTCTCAGTTCTAATATATTCAGATTAAAAAATGCATATTAGGTGTAGGGCAATCTTTTGTTGCAGAGAAAATGCAGCAAACAAAAATAACTCATTGAATACCACAAAAAAAATTATTTTTTGATTTTGTTTTGTTTTACAATATAATACAATATTTACTTTAAAGAAATAAAACTCAGATTTGGTATCAAATCAATACTCTGATATTCTGATAAATACTTATTTCTACCATGGGATCATAGTCAATCACTCCAAGATATATTCTCTAGCATCACATCACACCAAAAGGAGGGGCATAATTTGAGAATGCTAAACAAACAAAAGAGGCAAGTAAGTGGTTTATTCCATAAGCCGGAGTCAGGAAAAGAAAAAAAAATTAAATATAACTTTTTATTGACAGAAGACATACCTGGGTAATTTTTTACAACATTATCCCTTGCACTCATTTCTGTTCCAATTTTTTCCCTCTCTCCCCCCTTTCCCCCAGATGGCAGGTAGTCCTATACATGTTAAATATGCCACAGTATATCCTAGATACAATATATATATGCAGACTAGAACAGTACTCTTGTTGCACAGGAAGAATTGGATTCAGAAGGTTAAAATAACCCAGAAAGAAAAACAAAAATGCAAACAGTTTACATTCATTTCCCAGTGTTCTTTCTTTGAGTGTAGCTGCTTCTGCCCATCATTTATCAGTTGAAACTGAGTTAGATCTTCTCTTTGTCAAAGAATACATCCTCATACAGTACCGTTGTTGAAATATATAATGATCACTTGGTTCTGCTCATTTCACTTAGCATCAGTTCATGTAAGTCTCTCCAAGCCTTTCTGTATTCATCCTGCTGGTCATTTCTTACAGAACAATAATATTCCATACCATTCATATACCAAAATTTACCCAACCATTCTCCAATTGAGGAGCATCTATTCAATTTCCAGTTTCTAGCCACTATAAACAGGGCTGCCACAAACATTTTGGCACATACAAGTCCCTTTCCCTTCTTTAGTATCTCTTTGGGGTATAAGCCCAGTGGTAGCACTGCTGGATCAAAGGGTATGCACAGTTTGATAACTTTTTGGGCATAATTCCTGATTGCTCTCCAGAATGGTCGGATTCGTTCACAACTCCACCAACAATGCATCAGTGTCCCAGTTTTCCCGCATCCCCTCCAATATTCATCATTATTTTTTTTCTGTCATCTTAGCTAATCTGACAGGTGTGTAGTGATATCTCAGAGTTGTCTTAATTTGCATTTCTCTGATCAATAGTGATTTGGAACACTTTCATATGAGTAGAAATAGTTTCAATTTCATCATCTGAAAATTGCCTGTTCATATCCTTTGACCATTTATCAATTGGAGAATGGCTTGATTTCTTATAAATTTGAGTCAGTTCTCTATATATTTTGGAAATGAGGCCTTTATCAGAACCTTTAAATGTGAACATGTTTGCCCAGTTTGTTGTTTCCCTTCTAATCTTTGCATTAGTTTTGTTTGTACAGAGGCTTTTTAATTTGATATAATTCAAATTTTCTATTTTGTGATCAATAATGGTCTCTAGTTCATCTTTGGTCACAAATTTCTTCATCCTCCACAAGTCTGAGAGGTAAACTATCTTATGTTCCTCTAATTTATTTATAATCTCGTTCTTTTTTTTTTTAATTTTTTTTGCACTCTTATTTTATTTTATATATTTTATTTTATTTTATAATAACTTTATATTGACAGAATCCATGCCAGGATAATTTTTTTTTTACAACATTATCCCTTGCACTCGCTTCTGTTCCGATTTTTCCCCTCCCTCCTTCCAACCCCTCCCCTAGATGGCAAGCAGTCCTATATATGTTAGATATGTTGCAGTATATCCTAGATACAATATATGTTTGCAGAACCGAACAGTTCTCTTGTTGCACAGGGAGAATTGGATTCAGAAGGTAAAAATAACCCAGGAAGAAAAACAAAAATGCAAATAGTTCACATTCGTTTCCCAGTGTTCTTTCTTTGGATGTAGCTGCTTCTGTCCATCATTTATCAATTAAAACTGAGTTAGCTCTCTTTGTCGAAGAGATCCACTTCCATCAGAATACATCCTCATACAGTGTCATTGCTGAAGTGTATAATGATCTCCTGGTTCTGCTCATTTCACTTAGCATCAGTTGTAAGTCTCTCCAAGCCTCTCTGTATTCATCGTGCTGGTCATTTCTTACAGAACAATAATATTCCATAACATTCATATACCACAATTTACCCAGCCATTCTCCAATTGATGGGCATCCATATAATCTCATTCTTTATGGCTAAATCATGGACCCATTTTGATCTTATCTTGGTATATAGTGTTAAGTGTGGGTCCATGCCTAATTTCTGCCATATTTCCAGTTTTCCCAGCAGTTTTTGTCAAATAACTAATTCTTAAGCCAAAAGTTAGGATCTTTGGGTTTGTCAAGCACTAAATTGCTAGTTGATGATTTTATCTTGTGAATCTAATCTATTCCACTGATCAACTCATCTGTTTCTTAGCCAATACCAAATGGTTTTGGTGACTGCTGCTTTATAATGTAGTTTTAGATCAGGTACAGTTAGGCCATCTTCATTTGATTTTTTTTTCATTAATTCCCTTGAGATTCTCGACCTTTTATTCTTCTTTATGAATTTTGTTGTTATTTTTTCTAGATCATTAAAATATTTTCGTGGGAGTCTGATTGGTATAGCACTAAATAAATACATTAGTTTAGGAAGTATTGTCATCTTTATTATATTTGCTTGGCCTATTCAAGAGCACTTAATATTTTTCCAATTATTTAAATATTACTTTATTTATGTGGAAAGTTTTTTTTTGTAATTTTGCTCCTATAATATCTGACTTTCCTTTGGTAGATAGATTCCCAAATATTTTATGCTATCAACAATTATTTTGAATGGAATTTCTCTTTGTATCTCTTGCTGTTGGATTTTGTTGGTGATGTATAAAAATGCTGAGGATTTATGTGGATTTATTTTGTATCCTGTTACTTTGCTAAAGTTATGAATTATTTCTAATAGCTTTTTAGTAGAATCTCTGGAGTTCTCTAAGTATATCATCATATCATCTACAAAGAGTGATAGTTTGATTTCCTCATTACCTACTCTAATTCCTTTAATCTCTTTCTCGACTCTTATTGCAGAGGCTAGCATTTCTAATACAACATTGAATAATAATGGTGATTGTGGCCAAGCTTGTTTCACTCCAGATCTTACTGGGAAAGGTTCCAGTTTTTCCCCATTGCATATGATGCTTACTGATGGTTTTAAATATATACTCCTGACTATTTTAAGGAAAAGTCCATTTATTCCTATCCTCTCAAGTGTTTTTATAAGGAATGGATGTTGGATTTTATCAAATGCTTTTTCTGTATCTCTTGAGATGATCATTTGGTTTTTGTTAATTTGGTTATTGATATAGTCAGTTATGCTAATAGTTTTCCTAATATTGAATCAGGCCTGCATTCCTCATATAAATTCTACTTGGTCATAGTGTATTATCCTGGAGATGATTTTCAGTAATCCTTTTGCTAATATTTTATTTAATATTTTAGCATCAATATTCATTAGGGAGATTGGTCTATAATTTTCTTTTTCTGTTTTTTCTTATCTGGTTTAGGTATCAGTATCATTTCTTTGTCATAAAAGGAATTTCATAGGATTCCTTCAATCCCTATTTTTTCAAATAGTTTATATAGCATAGGAGTTAATTGTTCTTTAAATGTTTGGTACAATTCACAGGTAAATCCATTTGGTCCTGGGGATTTTTTCATAAGGAGTTGGTTAATAGAGATATATTTTTGAAGATATTCTTCCATTTCATTTAAGTTGTTGAATTTATTGGCATAAAGTTGGGCAAAGTAACTCCTAATTATTGCTTTAATTTGCTCTTCATTCATGGCAAGTTCTCCCTTTTCATTTTTAAGACTATTTGATTTTCCTCTTTCCTTTTTTTTAATCAGATTTACTAAGTGTTTGTCTATTTTGTTGGTTTTTTCAGAGAACCAACCCTTAGTTTTATTAATTCAATAGTTTTTTTTTTTTAATTTTCAATGTTATTGATCTCTCCTTTTATTTTTAGAATTTTAAGTTTAGTGTTTGACTGGGGGGGGGGGTTAATTTGTTCCTTTTCTAGCATTTTTAGTTAGAAGCCCAATTCATTGACCTTTTCTTTCTCTATTTTATGCAAGTAGGCCTCTAGAGATATGAAATTTCCCCTTATTACTGCTTTGGCTGCATCCCACACATTTTACTATGACATCTCATTATTGTCTTTTTCTTGGGTGAAATTGTTAATTATGTCTATGATTTGCTGTTTCATCCAATCATTCTTTAGTATGAGATTATTAATTTCCAATTTTTTAAATCTATTTTCCCCTGACTTTTTATTGAATGTAATTTTCATTGCATAGTGGTCTGAAAAGGATGCATTAACTATTTCTGCCTTACTTCATTTGAGTTTGAGGTTTTTAATGTCCTAATACATGGTCAATTTTTGTATAGGTTCCATGAACTGCTGAGAAGAAAGTGTACTCCTTTCTGTTTCCATTTAGTTTTCTCCAGAAATCTATCATATCTACCTTTTCTAGTATTCTATTTACCTGTTTGACTTCTTTCTTATTTATTTTGTGGTTTGATTTATCTAATTCTGAGAGTGCAAGGTTGAGATCTCCCACTATTGTAGTTTTGTTGTTTCTTTCTTCTTGCAGCTCTCTTAATTTCTCCTCTAACAATTTAGATACTATACCACTTGGTGCATATATGCTTAATATTGATATTCCTTCATTATCTACGCTATCCTTTAGCAAGATACAGTGCCCTTCCTTATCTCTTTTAATTAGATCAGTTTTTGTTTTTGCTTGATCTGAGATCAGGATGGCTACCCCTGTTTTTTTTTTTTTTGTTGTTGTTGTTTTTTTGTTTTTACTTCACCTGAAGCATAGTAGATTCTGCATCAACCTTTTACCTTTATTCTGTATGTATCTCCCTGCTTCAGGTGTGTTTCCTGTAAACAACATATTGTAGGATTCTGGCTTTTAATCCAGTCTGCTAACCACTTCCTCTTTATGGGCAAGTTTACCCCATTCACATTTATGGTTAAAATTACCAATTCTGTAATACTTGTCATCTTGTTAACCCCTGTTTATGCTTTTCTCCCTTCCTTCCTGCTTACCCCCCTCCCCAGTATTAAACTTGTGAGCACCACTTGCTTCTCATAGCCCTCCCTTTTTAGTATCCCTCCCCCCACCTTAGAGTTCCTCCCTCATCTTACTCCTTTTCCTCACAATTTCAGTATTCCCTTCTGCTTAGCTTATTCCTTCCTTTTTCACTTTTCCCTTCCCACTTTTCAATGGTGTGGCAGAAGTTTCACCATAAATCGAATATGTCTAAAATGTTTCTCTTTAAGCCAATTCTGATGGCAGTAAGATACATACTATATTCATCTCCCTCCATTTGTTCTCTCAGATATAATAGGTTTCCTTTGCCTTTTTGTGAGATATAGCACCCCCACTTTACCCTTTTTCTGGTACAATTTTCTTTTCACCTCTAGTTTCTAGAACAAGGTATATATATGTATTCTTTATATATTGTTATAGCAGAAATATAGTTCCCAAGATTTATTTTCACCTTTTTAGGTTTCTCTTGAGTTCTATATTTGTAGGTCAAACTTTTTGGTAAGTTCTGTTTTTTTTTTCATTAAAAATAGGTGAAATTCACTTATTTCATTGAATGTCCATCTTCTTCCCTGGAAAAAAGATGCTCATTTTGGCTGGGTAAGTTATTTTTGGTGGCATACCCAGTTCCTTAGTCTTTCGGAATATCACATTCCAGGCCCTTTGATCTTTAATGTGGATGCTGCTAGATCCTGGGTAATCCTTATTGTGGCTCCTCTATATTTGAATTGATTTTTTTCTAGCCACTTGCAGTATTTTTTCCTTTGTCTGATAGTTCTGTCATTTGGCCACTATATTTCTTGGTGTTTTGATTTTAGTATCCTTTTCAGTAGGTGATTGATGAATTTTTTCAATGTCTATTTTACCCTCTGTTTCTATGACTTCTGGGCAGTTCTCTTTGATAATTTCCTGGAAAATAGTGTCCAGGCTTTTTTTTTTTTTCATCATATTTTTCAGGGAGTCCAATTATTCTTAGATTGGCTCTCCTAGGTCTATTTTCCAAGTCTGTTGTTTTCCCAAGAAGGTATTTGACATTTTTTTCCATTGTTTCATTTTTTGGTTTTGCTTCAACAAAGCCTTTAATAAAAATAGTTTGTTTCTTCTCTTACCGTGCATTTTGTGAGGAAAGGGGTAATTATATATTAAGTTCAATTTTATGAATAATCTATTAGTATTAATAATAACTAGCTGCTGGTCTTCATCAAACAGAATTCATTTAGAATATGAATTTTTTAGGACAGGACACATTCTTTCTATCCCTTTGCTTAGGAGAATTCTTGTCAAACAATAGAGACTTCATAAATGTTTATAGACTTTACTTGACCTTCATTGATAAAGGGTCCTTCTTCATCTAAGAGAATAACCTACACTTAATGAAATCACAGGTCAACTCACTATCACTGTCCCTAAGGAAGATAACAATAACTGCCATTTTCCAAAACAATAACAAAGATCACAAGAATAATGAAAATTACCATAAAGCTTATTCATAGCCCCGGTTATGCTATGTAACTTGGAATCATGGAATTCTACAATATCAAAAAAATCAGAATTTTAAATGACCAAAGGAAAGATAAATAGAATCAAATGTATAATCTGTAATGACTTGCTCACTACAAATATATACAATATTACAGCTAAGTATGACTGAAAAAGGGTGTGATCTGTTCAGGAACCATCAGGGATAAATAGTTAGCCTGAGTACTATGCTTGTATTCAAAAGATGGTTTTAAAAAAATAAAAGGAAGCCTGCCAAAATATTATCTAGATCCTCTATGTAAGATTTATGAAAAGATGAATAAGATTTCTACTTGATATGATAGTATGAGTTGATTGTTTTAAACAAATGAAGAGAATAAGCACTAATAAGAATAAAAAGTTTTAGAATTACATGTTAGCATTACATTTCCCAATGTCAATAATAATCATTCTTATATTCATTACCTATCTCCTACCTGTGGCTCCAAAAAACTATACCATGCAAAGCATTTGTACTCCTTTAAAACCTTCAGGCAGATGGGCTAAACAAAGTTGAGGCTGACTGACAGGTTTCAAACTTCTTGGTGATTTAGGGCCATGCCTACCTCAAGCATATGAAAACTTTACCCTGTGAAATGGTTGAGTAAGAATAATTTGTTTCAACTACTAGTAAGGCAACTTATGTGAGTATCATGAAGTGCTTAGAGCTTGGTAAGAAGGAAAATGCCAAAGTTATCTACGCATTCTGGGATATTGTTAGTTATCCTGCCTTTTGTCTTCCCACAAGACTGATGACTCTGAAAGAAGGAGTGGGGATGATGACTTTGTAGAATTTTACATTACTTAAATACAATAAGCACATAGGAAGACATTGGTCATACTAATGTCATTGTTCTTCAAAGAAGAAGGTTGAATAACAATAATACCAGAAAGATAAATCTTAATCTATAAGGTATACGTAATCAAACTTGTTTATTTGTTCCCTGGTTGCTTCTACCTAAATTTTATTTATAAAAATATTACCAAGGAGGGAAAAATTTGAAACAGAAAATATTGCAAGGATCAATGTTGAAAAATTAACCATGCATATGTTTTGCAAATAAAAAAGCTTTAATAAAATAAAATAATATATTACCTATATCAATATTTTAATCCTCTTATTCATATAATTTTTCTAGATAGCTTGAATAGTGCTACTATTACAGCCTTTGCAATAGAACTCCCTGTAGATGACTCCATTTGGGTTACCTGGAAGTTTAACTTGAAGGTAAAAGACGTAATATTATTAATTCCAATTGTTCTAAAAATGAATTTCTGAGATATTTCCAATTTTGTTTATACAGAATGTGTTTTGAATCACTTTTAAAAGTCTTCACTTATATACTAAAATACGTTTATCTAAACCAACTCCACTTTTTTCTTATTAAATTTTAAAGAATGTATTTTAGAAGTACATTTTCATTTTTTCAAAACTCTAAATATCAATAACATAAAAACGAACAGACTTGCCTAACTCCTATGGGAATTTCTTATGTAGTAGATCAATGAAGATTCCAACTAAGCTCCTAAGAAAAGAAAAAAAAAATTATACCAGTTAAAGGATCTGCATTGCAACAACCTTTATATATGCTTAACTGAAGTTAAAAAAAACAAAACACAGAAAACACTAAATACTAGTTTTGTCTTTCATTTTCTTAAAACAGAGCACATCCTTTCAATAAATCTACACTTGTGTGTGTATTGTAGGTTTTACACATTTTTTTTTTTCATTTGTAAGGGAAATGGTTGCTGTATGTGGAATAAAAGCCACTGGGTAAACACTAAAATCCTCAAGAGTATCTTAAAATTCTATTGAATAATGTATTCCATCACATGATTTACTTTCCAAGGTTCTACAGAAATAGAAAATGACCTAAGAAATGGGAAACTAGGTCAGCTGAGGTTTGGGGTGAATACAGTCTTTCAGAAAATTGACATGACAAAAGGAAGACATCACAATACAGGATCAGGAATTCTTTCCTCAGATGCTATTTCACAAACTATCTCAGAATTGTGGCCATCTGGGGATTATAGCATCTGTTATAAATATAGAAGCTTTCTCATCGTGGAAAGATTATAAGAAGAAGCTATATGACCTCTTACTGTAGATGACACAGAAGTTAGACTGGCTCGGGATAGGTTATAGTAGGTTACCTAGATGATACCTTTCTACACTCCATAATGTTGGAGATTTAAATTACCTAAAAGAATTTCCTTTCAACCTCAGCTTGTTCCACACCATAAAAAGGATCACAGAGATAACCATAGGCTTTAAGGCTAAAGTGTATTTCTTGCTATTCATTGATTAAAAGTTGTTTAACACATCAAAATTATCTATTTGGTGTTTAATTATGACCCAGTTTTTTTTAGTCACAAATTCATTCCTTCTCCACAGACCTTAGAAATAAACTATCCTATGTTCTTCCAATTTGCTTATAATATTATTCTTTTTGTCTACATCATGAATTTATTTCTACTTTAACTTGGTATATGGTGTTAGGTGTGGGTCAATGCATAGTTTCTTCCATATTAGTTTCCAGTTTTCACTGCAGTTTTTGTCAAATTATGTTTTTATCTAAAAAGCTGAAGTCATTGGGTTTGTCAAAAACTAGATTGCTATAGTTATTGACCATTCTGTCCCATGAACCTAATCTATTTCACTGATCAACTACTCCATTTTTTAGCCAGTACCAAATAGTTTTGATGACTGCTGTTTTAAAATATAGTTTTAGGTCTGACACAGCTAGACCACCTTCACTATTTTTTTATATTAATTCCCTTGAAATTCTTGACCTTTTATTCTTCTAGATGAACTTTGAAATTATTTTTCTCTATATCTGTAAAATAATTTCTTGGGAGTTTCCTTGGTATGGCACTAAATAAATAGATTAAGTAGTATTGTCATTTTTATTATATTTTCTCAGCCTATACATAAACATTTGATATTTTTTCCAACTTACTAGATCTTACTTTGTGTGGAAAGTGTTTTGTAATTGTGTTCGTATAGTTCCTGACTTTCCCTTGGCAGATGGATTCCTAAATATTTTATACTATTGATAGTTATTTATGAAATCTCTCTTTATATATCTTACCACTAGACTTTGCTGGTAATATATAAAAATACTGAAGATTTATGTGGCTATATTTTAACCTGCAACTTTGCTAAAGCTATGGATTGTTTCTAGTAAATTTTTTAGTTGATTCTCTCACTCTAAGAATACAAGAAATTTACATGTCATCTGTAAAGAGTAATAATTTTCTCATTACTTACTCTAATTCCTTTAAGCTCTTCTTCTTCTCTTATAGCCAATGATGACCTTTCTAATACAATATCAAATAGTAGTGGTGATAGTGGGCAAGCTTGTTCCACTCCTGATCTTATTAGGAATGGTCCTAGTTTGTCCCCATTACATATGATGCTTGCTGATGGCTTTAAATAGATGCTACTGATCATTCTGAGGAAAATTCCATGTATTACTATATTTCTACTGTTTTTTTTTTTTAAACAATGGGTGTTAGATTTTGTCAAATGCATTTTCTGCATCTATTGAGATAATCATATGATTTTTGTTACTTTGGTTAATGATATACTCAATTATGCTAACAGTTTTTACTAATAATGAACCAGCCCTGCATTCCTAGTATAAATCCTACTTCACCATGGTATATCATCCTGGGGATGGCATTCTATAATTATAATATTCTTCTCTAAAATATAATGTTCTCTGGGAGCAGGTTTCTTGGGGAGCTTCTGGAGGCAGCCTTAATTTCAGTTCAGAGTAATCACCCCAAATGCAGCCAGGAGTTAAAGTCCAAATCCTTTATTGTATCTTTCTTGTCTTGTCTCCTTCCTTGGGCCCAGTTAGCTTTCTTAGAGGCCTATCTCTCTCCTTGGTTCCAAGAGCTCCTGCCACTAACACTTGGCCTCTGCCAGCTTTAGCCTCCAGCCAGCAAAAAGGTGAAAAATGGAATGAATCTGTCTCCTCCTCTGAGAGCTTCTAGTTGGCTTGTCCTTCCTGGCCCTGAGAGCGCCTCCTTATATGCCCTGCACGGAGTATACACCAATCATTATATCACTAGGAAACCATTATCTGTTGTAGGATTAAATCAATGCTAAACTAGATTCAACAATTGTCTCTTCAATTCCACTTAGTACCTTATTTCAAGTTCTGGACTATAACATTTCCTTGTAGGATCAGATCAATCATATTGAACCAGGCTAAATTAGAAAACTATTGTCTCTAACAATTCCACTGACTTAGCACCTTGTTTCAAGTTCTGGACCAAAACATGTAATCTCTTTGGTAATATTTTATTTGAGATTTTTTCATCAGTATTTCTTAGGGAAGTTGGTCTATAATTTTCTTTCTTTGTTTTTACCTTACTTGGTTTAGATTATCAATACCATATTTGTATCATAAAAGGAATTGTTTTAGCAGTCCTTCTTTCCCTATTTTTCAAATAGTTTATATAATATTGGAGTTAATTGTTCTCTAAATGTTTGGTAGAATTCACATGTAAATTATCTGGCCCTGGAGATTTTTTCTTTGGCAGTTGATTGATAGCTTGTTCTATTTCTTTTTCTAAAACAGGACTATATAAACAATTTATTTCCCCTTCTTTAATCTGGGCAATCTATGTTTTTGTAGATCTTCCACTTCACTTAAACTATCAAATTTATTGATATATAATTGGACAAAATAACTTCTAATTATTGTGCTAATTTCCTCTTTATTGGTGGAAAGCAATCCCTTTTCATTTTTGAAACTAACAATTTGATTTTCTTCTTTCCTTGTTCTTATCAAATTAATTGAATTACTATCTCCTTTCTGTTGCAGTATATCCTAGATACAATATATGCTTGCAGAACCGAACAGTTCTCTTGTTGCACAGGGAGAATTGGATTCAGAAGGTAAATATAACCTGGGAAGAAAAACAAAAATGCAAATAGTTTACATTCATTCCCCAGTGTTCTTTCTTTGGGTGTAGCTGCTTCTGTCCATCATTTATCCATTGAAACGGAGTTAGGTCTCTTTGTCAAAGAAATCCACTTCCATCAGAATACATCCTCATACAGTATCGTTGTTGAAGTGCATAATGATCTAGTTCTGCTCATTTCACATAGCATCAGTTCATATAAGTCTCTCCAAGCCTTTCTGTATTCATCCTGCTGGTCATTTCTTACAGAACAATCATATTCCATAACATTATATACCACAATTTACCCAGCCATTCTCCAATTGATGGGCATCCATTCAATTTCCAGTTTCTAGCCACTACAAACAGGGTTGCTACAAACATTTTGGTACATAGAAGTCCCTTTCCCTTCTTTCGTATTTCTTTGGGATATAAGCCCAGAAGTAATACTGCTGGATCAAAGGGTATGCACAGTTTGATAACTTTTTGGGCATAATTCCAGATTGCTCTCCAGAATGGTTGGATTCGTTCACAACTCCACCAACAATGCATCAGTGTCCCAGTTTTCCCGCATCCCCTCCAACATTCATCATTATTTTTTCCTCTCATCTGAGCCAATCTTACAGGTGTGTAGTGGTATCTCAGAGTTGTCTTAATTTGCATTTCTCTGATCAATAGTGATTTGGAACATTCTTTCATATGAATGGAAATAGTTTCAATTTCTTCATCTGAGAATTGTCTATTCATATCCTTTGACCATGTATCAATTGGAGAATGGCTTGATTTTTTTTTTAAATTAGAGTCAATTCTCTCTATATATTGGAAATGAGGCCTTTATCAGAACCTTTAACTGTTGAAATGTTTTTCCAGTTTGTTGCTTCCCTTCTAATCTTGTTTGCATTAGTTTTTTTTTGTTTGTTTGTTTGTTTTTTTTACAAAGGCTTTTTTGTGGTGAGCTTTTTCTTCTCAAAACGCAGCCAGGTGATAAAAGTTCAGATCTTTTATTATCTCCAATATAGCCCGGTTAGCTTAGAGGCCTATCTCTCTTCTTGGTTCCAAGAGCTCTCTCCAAATGTCTTTAAATCCAAAGGTCTGGTCCTTCAGCCTCTGCCTCTGCTTTCTTCAGCCTCCAGCCAGCTCCAGTCTTCATGTCATTCCGGTGAAATCTCGACTTGTAGCGTCTTTCTCTGAAGAACTCTCCAACTGGCCCATTGGCCTATTTATGCTCCTTCCAGAGAGAGGGATTATGGGTAGTTCTACTTAGTACCTTGTTTCAGGTTCTGCCCAAAACATCTTCTTGTAAGATTAGATCAACTCTAATTACTTAGCAGTTAGTAAGGATTCCAACATCTCCCCCTTTCTTTTGTTTTAAAACATAGGGGGTTTCTGAGGGGGTACACATAAGTCCATCAATATGGGCCAGAACTTTGTAACAGATATACATGGTATACATAAATCTATCAATATGGGAGGCATTATACATAATTTACATAAGTACATAGCAATATAACACAGGCTAGTAGTAATGTAACAACATGAATCAACCTAAAAATTTACACATGTCCATAAGTCCTAGAAACAGTCCAATAGGATTCCATTGTCCATTAGTTCATGTGCCAGGAATCCAATAGTTCCTGTAAGCCCTGAAGTACTGCAAAAGTCTCATCAACAATTTTTCATCTCAGGGAACCCAATGATTCTTGCTGGTTTTTCAAGAAGTAAAACAGTTTCATCTTGTGTTAGGAAATCCAATGATTCCTGAAGCTTTTAAAAGTCTTTTTAACAGTTTCATAGTCAGCCATCTGATTCTTTCTCCATCTGTGGAAATATAAGCAGATCCTCTTCCCCAAGCAGTTAATCTAATTCCCTTCTATTTACCAAATTTGGGATTTCTCCTCATCATCTGGTAATTACATTGGAGTCGTTTGCATTGGATATTGTCTTGTTGTCTTAAAAGGCCTGTATTCTTCCCAACTGTAATCCTGATTGCTTTTCTGTTGATTGATGACATCAGAATCCTGAATTTCTAAAGTCTCTCTGGGTGTAACCTCAGCTGCTATCATGCCCCACCTGTCCTTTGATTGATACTTTAGAGCTGGGCCCTGCCTCTCATTCCTCTGGGTCAATATACATTTAGAGGCCCAGTGAAAGCCTCGGTTACATTTTGGACATGGGGTTTTGGGTTTTCTCTCACCCTGTCTTCTCACTCTATCTCCATATCTACAATGAGCTCTCAAATGTCCAATTTTTCCGCACCGAAAACATCGACGAGTTTCTCTAGAATTCCTCTGCCAAGAAGGACCTTGTCTTTCCATGTTCATCATAGTCTGGGCATAATAAGCATTTGTGCCCACTGTGGCACAGCGTCTTATGATTTCTTCTAAAGGAGCATCTTTGTCTAGCCTCCATATAATTCTTTTGCAAACCTCATTGGCATTTTCCTTAGCCAAATGTTTAGTCATTATTTCTGTTGCTGCATTGTCTCCAATGGTTCTTATTACAGCTGTTTGTAAACGTCCCACAAAATCTGCAAAAGGTTCATTGGGACCTTGCTCTATTTTTGTGAAAGCATTATTTCCATCTTTCTGTCCAGGGAGAGAATTCCAAGCTTTTATTGCAGCTTTAGAAATTTGTTCATACACTGTTATGGGATAATAAATTTGTTCTGAACTCTCTGCATACTGACCTTCACCAGCTAGTTGGTCAAAAGCAACTTGTACAATAGCTCCTGTTTGCATATTGCATTGGGCTTGAATCCTACATAATTCATGAGACTCCGAAAGCCACAATAAATTTTGTCCCGGTTCTAGACAAGTTTTAGTGATGGATTTCCAGTCATTCGGGGTTAGGATTTCATAAGACAAATTATCTAGTAACATCTTCACATAAGATGATGTAGCCCCATAAAGAGTGCAACCCTTTTTCAAATCTTTAATTTTTCCCAAATTAAAAGCAGTGTATTTTCTCTCTTTTTGACCTGAGGAGTTGAGCTCTTCAATCACAGGATATGCATTTATAAAATCAGATATAATCTTCTCCTTCATTTTTTGCTTTAATTAATGCTTTTTCTAATCTTGTCAAATTCTGCTTTAGAGGAGAAGCTGACTGTGTTTCTGTCTCTCTCCCTCCCCCTTGTTCCACCCATGAAGGGTTCATTGTGGGGGGAGGGTCATGAGATGTGGAATCACCTAATTCCTCCTGCTGTGAAGTATCATACTCAGAATTGTAATTAACTCCATTCTCATCTGATTCATCCTCCTTTTCACCTAGTAAAGTTGGCACTTCCTCCTGTACTTTCCTTTTCATCATTCTATCACTTAAATAACTTCTTATAGCCAATTGTATTACATTATATGTATTAATTATTGAGTTAGGCCCATTTTTATCATAGAATTGACAAAGATCCTCTCCAACCAATTTCCATTCATTTAGATCTAATTCCTCATCAAGAGAGAAACAAGGGCATATGTCCTTTACAGTTTGTAAAAGTTCAGTGATTTGCTGTAAACTTATAATTAAACCTTGGCTTTCCATAACTTTGACAATGCTCTCTAAACATTTTCCTTGAACAGAAACAGGCTGTTTTCTAAATATCTGTCCCATCTTAGCTGAAATTCTACTTTAACTCTTCTAACAAAATTTCTTTGTTGCACTCACCCTAATTTCTGGGTTGAAGAGTCTTTTCCACTGGAACAGGATCAGAGGCTTTTCCACTTGAATCAGGATCGGAGCTTTTCCACTGAAATCCACTGAGAGGATTCAGTTCCTGGTCACTGGAGACTTCTTCAGTGAATGTAGGGTCCTTGGTTCCCATGCTTGGGCGCCAAAATGTGGTGAGCTTTTTCTTCTCAAAACGCAGCCAGGTGATAAAAGTTCAGATCTTTTATTATCTCCAATATAGCCCGGTTAGCTTAGAGGCCTATCTCTCTGCTTGGTTCCAAGAGCTCTCTCCAAATGTCTTTAAATCCAAAGGTCTGGTCCTTCAGCCTCTGCCTCTGCTTTCTTCAGCCTCCAGCCAGCTCCAGTCTTCATGTCATTCCGGTGAAATCTCGACTTGTAGCGTCTTCCTCTGAAGAACTCTCCGACTGGCCCATTGGCCTATTTATGCTCCTTCCAGAGAGAGGGATTATGGGTAGTTCTACTTAGTACCTTGTTTCAGGTTCTGCCCAAAACATCTTCTTGTAAGATTAGATCAACTCTAATTAGTTAGCAGTTAGTAAGGATTCCAACACTTTTTAATTTGATATAATCCAAATTTTCTATTTTGTGATCAATAATGATCTCTAGTTTATCTTTGGTCACAAATTTCTTCCTCCTCCACAAGTCTGAGAGGTAAACTATTTTATGTTCCTCTAATTTATTTATAATCTCATTCTTTATGCCTAAATCATGGACCCATTTCTTATCTTGATATATGGTGTTAAATGTGGGTCCATTCCTAATTTCTGCCATACTAATTTCCAGTTTTCCCAGCAGTTTTTGTCAAATAATGAATTCTTATCCCAAAAGTTAGGATCTTTGGGTTTGTTAAACACTAGATTGCTATAGTTGACTATTTTGGCTTGTAAACCTAACCTATTCCATTGATCAACTAATCTATTTCTTAGCCAATACCATGCTTTTGGTGACTGCTGTTTTATAATATAGTTTTAGATCAGGTACAGCTAGACTACCTTCATTTGATTTTTTTTAATGAATTCTCTTGAGATTCTCAACCTTTTGTTCTTCCATATGAATTTTGTTGTTTTTTTTCTAGATCAGCTAAAATATTTTCTTGGGAGTCTGATATAGCACTAAATAAATACATTAGTTTAGGGAATGTTGTCATCTTTATTATTTTATTTTTCCAATTATTTAATTCTGACTTTATTTGTGTGGAAAGTTTTTTGTAATTTTGTTCATATAATTCCTGATTTTCCTTTGGTAAGAGACAAGACTTTGAAGGAGAAAATAAAGGATTTGAACTTTAACTTCTGGTTGCATTTGGGGTGATTATTGAACTGAACTGAAATGAAGTCTGCCTCCAGAAGCCCTCCAAGAAATCTGCTCCCAGAGAAGATTACATTTTAGAGAAGAATATTACACTTAAATATATTTATTGGATGTTTACTATGGAAAGAAGAAGTAAGATAAAGAGCATATGTTTGATTAGGACTGCTAGAAAACCTGGACCAATGTTTGACAGTAATTTGATTTGGAATTTTATAATATATATCACAATTACCAATAAATATTTATCTTGAATATTAAAGATCATTTCATTTAAAAGGGAACAGAATAGGAGAAATTATATTTTGTAAATTTAACTAGTGAGGAATTTTTGTGAAAAAGAGTCTATACTTCTAAAATAATAGGAATAGTCTATTGAGAGAAAAATCTCATTAAATACCTACTTTTTGCTATCAAAATATATAAATATATATATACATATATATATATATATGTGCATATATAACATATACAATTTATAGCAATACACAATTACAAAGGATAATATCTAATATATAGTTAAAGAATATAAGCAAGATGTTTCTAAAAGAAGAAATGTAAACAATAGCAAAATGGAAAAAATGAAATTACAAGAAGATAAATGCAAATTAAAATAACAGATTTCAATTCATGCCTGTCAAATTATCAAAAATAAAAAATAAAAATATTTAATAAATAAGGTACTTTACTAACATAGGCACAACATGTATTAATAATGAAGATAAATGTAAAAATTCTAGATATAATAGTGGCATAAGACTAGCATTTTTCTTGATTTGGTGATCCTAAATTCCTTAACTCCCTTGATTTCCACTTTCTATACAAGCTTATGGAATACAGATTTTCTGATATTGCTTCCTGACCTAGGAGCACAAAAATTTCAGGCAAATGAAGTAAGTGCTTCTCTAATTTAGTATAGATTTAATTTAATAATTTAGATAGCCTAAAACCATTTACATTATCATACTCTGATGATGGACGAACTAGACACATACCCATATGGCGACTAGCATCTATAAAAGTTGGTGGATGGGCAACAAGTTTAGAAAAAGTAAGTACCATAGTATCCTTGCTTGTTTCAACAAGCAAGTTTCAACTAGAGTTGAAACTCTTGTTCAGTGACACATCAAGACTTCATTTTGCGCAACATCTAACCTGAACTAAGAGGATCCTGGAACTATACTAGAAAAAGTGTGACACATTCCAATGTTAACTGAGGTCAAAGCATGACGAACATTCTCATACATAGAAAATCCATTTCAAGCAACATATTTTGTATTAAGAAAAAAGGAAGAAAAAGAAAAACAAAACAAAATTTATGTTCACTAATTGATAAATGATTTTAAAATGGTGGCATATTAATTGATATTACATTTTTGTATAAAATGACTAATATGTAGAATTCAAAGATCACTGAACCACTGAGAAGAGGCACATTTTTCATAGTTGATAATTACACATTTTTGCTTTTATTGTATACAATGTATTCCTCATTCTTCTTGTTTTGCTTGGCATCAGTTCATGTAAATCTATCAAGGTCTTTCTAAACTCATCTTGATCATCATTTAAATTTATTTTTAACACAGAATTCTTTATGAATCATGTTGGAAAAGAAAAAATATTTTTGTATGAAAATAAATGACTAATATGTAGAATTCAGGGATTTTTAAAAATTTACTTATTTCTCATACATATTGCTTTATGAATCATGTTAGTAGAAAAAAAAAATCAGAGCAAAGGGGAAAAACCAGGGGAGAGATTTAAAAAAAAAAAAAAAAAAAAAAAAAAAAAAACAGAAAATAAGTGAACATAGCATGTGTTGATTTACATTCAATTTACTTAGTTCTTTTGCTGGATGCAGATGGCATTTTACATCCAAATTTTATTGGGATTGCTTTGAATCACTGAGCCACTGAGAAGAACCAAATCTTTCATAGTCAATCATCACACATTCTTGCTGTTACTGTGTACAATGTATTCATGGTTTTGTTTATTTCACTTAGCATCAGTTCATATAAATCTTTCCAAGCCTTTCTAAAATCAGTTTGTTCATCATTTTATTAGAAAAATACTACTCCATTACTTCATACACTGCAACTTTTTGATGAGCATCGGCTCATTTTCCAATTCTTTGCTACCACAAAAAGAGCTGCCATAAACATTTTTGCACATGTGAGTGCTTTTCCCTCCTTTAAAATTTTGCTGCGATACAGACCCAACACTACTGGATCAAAGGGTATTTTCAGTTTTATAGACATAGTTTGGAAATAGTTCAACATTGCTCTTCAGTTGGATCATTTCACCATCCCACCAACAATGCATTCATGTTCCAGTTTTACCTCCAAAATTTATCCTTATCTTTTCCTGTCATTTTAGACAATCTGAGGGGTTTGCAGTGGTACCTGAGTTGTTTTATTTTTTTTTCTAATCAACAGTGATTTAGAACATTTTTCATATGACTGTAAATTATTTTAATTTGTCATCTGAAAAGTGTATATTCATATCCTTTGACCCTTTATCACTCCTATTATTTTAGAAGTATTGACTCTATTCTTCATTTTTCACAAAAATTTCTCACTAGTTAATTTGCATTCTTAGAAATTTGTCACAGTTCTTTGTATATTTTAGGAATGAGACCTTTATGAGAAACACTGATTCTAAAGATGTTTTCCCAGCTTTGTACTTCCCTTTTAATCATATTTCTGTTGGCCTTCTTTGTGCAAAAACTTTTTAATGTAATGTAATTAAAGTTGTACATTTTGTCTTTCATAATGTAGTCCACTTCTTCTTTGGTCATAAATTCCTCCCTTCTCTAAAGAGCTGATAGGCAAATTATCCCTTACTTTCCTAATTTGTTTAAGGTATGTTTATGCCAAAATCATGTTCCTAATTTGACCTTATTTTGGTATGGGGTGTGAGATATAGGTCTATGCTTAGTTTATTACATGTTATTTTCCAGTTTTCCCAGCAATTTTTGTCAAATAGTGAGTTCTTATTCAAAGACTGGAATTTTGGTGTTTATTATGTATTAATTGCTATAAGCCTTAATTATTGTGTCTGTTCCACTGATCCATCCCTCTGTTTCTTAGATAGTACCAAATGGTTTTAATGATTGCTCCTTTATAATATAGTTTTAGGTTTAGTACTGCCAAATTCTATCTTTTTTTTTTTCATTAATCCCCTTGATATTCTTAACCTTTTGTTCTTCAAGATGAATTTTATTTTTTTTCTAGTTCTATAAAATGTTTTGATAGTTTGATTAGTATAGCATTGAACAAGTGGACCAAGTAAGAGAGAATTTTCATTTTTTATTATATTAGCTCAGCAAATCCAGAGAAAAATTTGAAGTCATATATCTAAAGAAATAAAACCAATAGAACAATTTATACTCCTATTTACACTGTCTTGATTCTTCCCCCTAGACTCTCCCCTGCGTTATCAACTCTCTTCATTCCTCCCCTCTTATTCCCATGGTGAAATAATTTTACTCTACATTTTCTTCCACCATAATACCTTTAATATTACACTAAATATCAGCCTATTTGACTCCTACAACTCATTGTTTTCACTCTTGTCCATGCTTTGCTGAAGATAGGCAGAAAAAACCATATAACTATTCTAAGTCCACTGCAACAAATTTATTTTATATATCTCAACTGAGCCCTTACTACTGCTAGGCAATTTTACTATATACTCCTCAGCAATTTACTCTCTCTCACACTGCGTAACAGTCCTTTCTAACTTTTTCAATCTTTCTCAAACCTTTCATCTATTTTCCTTGTTTCATCTTTTTAGATAAGAACTTTTCTTCATATTTTCAGGCCTTTCACTATGAAATCTCTCTTCTCCCCCCTTCTTTATCTTTCATCACTCACATATCTTCTGCCACTACTTCCTCATTCCTTCTCACATGATGAGATAAAATTGCCTTTTAGCAAGCCTAATCCATCTAGTTTTTCAAGTGATCTCATTCCAACCTGTTTTCTCCAACAAATTGCATCCTTTGTTGTTTTGATTTTTAGATACTTTTTTTTTCAATATTTCCCTGTCTATTAGATCATTCCTTACTGTGTATAAATATAACCCTTTAACTCTTATCACTAACTCAAAAAAACCTTATTTAATTCTTTTATCCGTGCTATTATTTTATATTGCCTCTAAGCTATGTGACTCCGTGAAAATGCTTTCTGTAATATGTGCCTCCAATCTCTCTTTTCTTAACTTTTTAAACTTCCCGTCTGACATTCTAATGAAATTGCTCTTTCCAAATTTATCAGTGATTTCTTCTTATTTGCCAAAAACGCTGAACTTTCCTCAATCCTAATTCTCTATCTCTGTAGCTTTTGACACTGTTGGCACTCTCATCTCTTTGGATTTTCTGAACACTACTTTCTATTTGTCCTTCTCTCCTTATCAAACACATTCCCTCAACACATTCCCTCACTATCTCTTGATCTGAAAAGATGATTTGCAGTAAAGACCTGTTGATTTTGCTATTTTAAGCTCATTTGAACATGACCTTTTCTGTCCTGTGACTTTTTCATCTTTCTGGTACAATTCTTTATCACTTCTTGTCTACACCAATAAAATAATTTGCTGTTAGGTATGCCTACTTCAATCTCTCCCCATTCTGGTCCATCCTCCATTTAGCCACCAAATTGATTCTTAGAACACAGATCCAGTTATGACCACTCCCAAATGAATAAATTCTAATGGTTTATGATTGCTTCCATGATCAGATGCATTAAGCAGCTTTGATAACTTAGCAACTCCCTACATTTCTAATTTTCTTATACCTTATTTCCAAGGATGCACTCTTTGATTCACTGATACTGGCTTACTTACTATTCCATGAACAAGACTTTTTTTCCCATCAGAAATTCTTTCTCTTCTCATCTCTACCTACTCTCTTCCCTAGCTTCCTTTAAGGCCCAACTAAAATTCTATCTTTTACAAAAAGCTTTTTTCTAACCCCTCATAATTCTAGCAATTTTTCTCTCTTAATTATTTCATATTTTTTTCTGCATATAACTTATTTGTTAATATTTGTTTACTTGTTTCCACCATTATACCATCAACTCCTTGTGAGTAGGAGCTGTTTTTTGCCTCTTTTTATATTTCCAGTACTTAGTTCAGTATTTATCACAAAGTAGAAGCTTAATAAACATTTATTGACTGCTTGAAAATGAGTAAAATAAATTAAATTTAAGAAATATTGGGAAGCAACATTGAAATCTATCATAACACTGATCAATGCACTATTCAAGAGTCTGTAATAAAAATAATATAGTGTTTGCAACTAATAATTATCTTTATAATTTTAGAAGTTGCAGCAGGTAAGTGCTGCAGTGGATAGAGCACCAGCCCTGAAATCAAGAGCCCTGAGTTCAAATTTGGCCTCAGATACTTAACACTTCCTAGGTGTGTGATCCTGGGCAAGTCACTTAATTCCAATTGCCTCAGAAAAAAAAAAAAAAGAAGTCATTTTGCAAGAACTCCATAAAGTGGTAAAAAGAGAATGTTGCGAGTTTTATAGGTAACCTAAATTTTATATGATGTTTTAGAGTTCAGATGTATGTAGAGTTTCTTTAGGTTTTTAATGGACTTACCTGACCATTTAGCTAATTGCTCTGTAAAAGGCTTTGTAAAGTATACTGATGTTAAAGCCAAATAAAAGAGTATTCATCTTAGAGAAATAATAAACATTTTTTTTTTACTTAACAACCTAAATAACTGAAAGTCTGAGCTTCTTGTTTTTTTATTTTTTTAATCTTATTTTACTTCTCAGCCTCAATTAGAAATTTGGTCCCTAGAATTTGAATGTAATCCAGGTCACAAAACCCATAGTGTCTGCATTCTTTTTATCACTGTGGCAGGATCATATATTTGGAGTTGAAACCATAGCACAGTATGTCTTATGCAAACCCTTCATTTTATAGATGAGGAAACTGTGACCCAGGGATATTATGTGATTTGTTTATCATAAAATAATATCAGAGAAAGAGTATGAATACAGGCCATATGATTATAGAATCAATTAAATATTTCCCATTGTGTTATATTCTCTTCATTTTATCCAGAGTTAACTAAGAATATATGAGCATGTGATAGGCATTCTTCAAGTTCACTATTCTTATTTGAACATTGTATTCCTCACTCCAATAGGATATTTCAATAAATAACAAATATTTATTAAGCACTTAATATAAACCATATCTAGGAAATGTTTTGCCTATTGCAAGTATAATAAATTTCCAGGGGCAAGTGCCACAAAACTTGCCCTCAGTTGAGGGATAACAGCATTGTCAAGATTAATAATAACTAGTGTTTATAAAACCATTTAAATCCAAGCATTGGCAAATGTTACCTTATTTGAGGTAGGTACTTTAGGAGGTAGATACTTTTATTACCATCATTTTACCCCCAAGGAAACTAAGATGAATAATAATTATGCCACTTGCCCAGAATCACATAGATATAAAGGTATTTGAGGACAGATTTAAACTCAGTTCTTCCTAACTCCAGAGCCAGTGTTCTCTATCCACTGTGTCATTTAACAGTCACCAAAAGTTAACATCCTGTATTGAAGAGATCTCAAAACAATGAAAAAAGATTTCTGTTATGTAAAGCATTATACAATGTCTCTTAAGGAAGAATGTTTTAAGGTCCTAAAACATATAACATCTCAATTAGAATGCAATTCTAATTGGTAAAGGTTAAGTCAGAAATCCAAAATTGTGATTTTTCAAAGTGTATTTAAAATGTAAGTAAAAGTCATTTTTCAAAAATGATATCTCTTTTTATCCAGATTTTTTAAATGAGGAACTAGTTCTGTTAAATAGACTGAACTATTTAAAGAACTATCTTTTAATTTGAATCCTTATTTCCCATCTCACTTCCATTTTTCAAAACAATAATAATCTTCCAAACAAGCACCTTCATCTCTGATTTTTTGTAACCCTTATAGCTATTCAATTGTTCAGTCACATCCAACTCTGAGACCTAATGGACCATAGCACAATAGGCCTTTTTATATTCCACTATCACCCAAAGTCTGTCCAAACTCATGCTTTTTGCTTTCATGACAGTATGCACCTTATACTCTGAGATCCGTTTTTTACTTTCAATTTTTTTCATCTTAAGAATATTTCCCAATTATCCCTATCTCATCATTATGTAACAAAAATATTTTACCTTCAGCTTCAATATTTGTCTTTCCAGTGAGTAGTCTGAATTTATTTTATTTTGTTTCCATGCTATCCAAAGAACTCATAAAAACCTTCTCCAATACCACTTAAAAGCATTGCTTGTGTGGTGTTCAACTTTCCATATATTTCCATATATTCCAGCTAAACATTGCTATTACAGTAATTATCATAAAAAATCAGGTATATTTCACTACATTAGTCAATGAAATGATTGTTCTGCTTCTTAATATGCCTTCCAGATTTACCAAATCTTTCATTCCAAGGAGCAAGCATCTGTTAATTTTATGCTTGCAGCTGCCATTAGCAATGATCTTTGAGTCCAAGAATATAAAATCTGGCATTTCTTTTCTGTGTACTTGCTAGACTTAATGGAATTATTTACCAAGATGGTCTTTGTTTGCTGGGGTTTTTTAATGTGAAGTTTCAAGCCAACTTTTAAAAACACTTTTCTCTTTCACCCCACATCAGGAGGCTTTTTAATTCTTCTTCACTTTCTGCAATTAGAATAGAACTATTTGTGTGACCTGTGATGGAGTATTTGGAATTTGTATTGGTCTGATCAGCCACAGTTAGACACACTGTAACTTGACTCTAAAATAGTGATTCCTTTTGGTTCTCTTTGAATATGAATGACAACAACCAACCAATCAACCAACCAACTAATCATCTGCATATTTAAGATTGTTGATTTGTCTCTGGCAACCTTAATTGCAATTTCTCATTCATCCAGTCTGAGATTTGCATGTTGTACTATGCAAATACATTAAATAAATCAGATTACAATAAATAATATTGTTATACTCTTTTCCTGATCATAAACCTATTAGTTGTTCCATGTTCAATTCTAACTCTTGCTTAACTTGGCCTGCATATAGGCTCCATAAGAGTGTGTGTGATTCAGAGGTGTTAATATCGTCAATGAAGTAGAAATAGATTTTCTTTTCTTCAATACAATCCAGTTAATATTGGCAATTTGGTCGCTAGTTCCTCTGCCTCTTTAAAAAACAGGTTGCTCTTCTATTAAGTTTCAGTTCACATACTGCTAAAACCTAAAGATAATTTTACTGACAGTGCAATTATTTAGAAATGTAAATATTATTTGACATTGTCTTTCTTTAGGATTTGAATATAGATTGATTTTTTCCAATCCTGTGGCCACTGTTCAGTTTTCTAAATTTGCTGGCATATTGAGTACAACAGTACTTTAATAAGCATCATTTTTTTTTAGGATTCAAAGCACTTCTATAACCTCAACTAGTCTTATTTTTAGCAATACTTCCTATGGCTCACTTAACTACTCTGCAGTATGTCTGACTCTTAAAACTATAATCACATCATTTTGATCACTGGTGTTGCTAAAATCTTTCTTTTAGAGTTCTGTATATTCTTGCCATCTCTTCTTAATTTCATCTACTTCTATTAAGTTACTAACTTTTTTGTCTTTAATCATGCCTATCTTTGCATGAAATTTTCCCTTGAAAGCTCTAATTATCTTGAAGAGATCTCTTTTCTTTTCCATTTTATTTCTTTGTATACTCCCTTTAAAAAAAAAAACCTTAACTTTCCTTACTATTCTTCAGAATTATGCATTCATTCGGGTATAGCATTCTTTTTAATTTTCACTTTACTTCTTTCCTCAGCTATTTGTAAAGCCTCATCAGTCATTTTGCTTTCTTGATCTTCTTTTTCTGTGGAATAATTTTGTGATTGTCTCCTGTACAATATTATGAATGTCTATCCATAATTTTCCAAGCACTCTATTTGCTAAACTTAATCCCTTAAATCTCTTAATCACTTCTTTTTCATATTTATAAGAGATGTCATTTAGGTCATACTTATATAGCCTGAGAATTTCCGCTACTTTCTTCAATCAGTTTTAATTTTGCAATAAGAATCTCATGATCTAATCCACACTCAACACTCAGATTTATTTTAACTGACTCTATAGATCTTGTCCACATTTGGTTACAAAATATATAATCAATATGATTTCAATATTGATTAAGTATTGGTAATGCTCATATGTTGGGTTGCCTTTTAGGCTGTTTGAAAATAGTGTTTGTTATTATCAGTTAACTATCTTGGCAAATTAGTCTTTGTTATGACCAACTTGCCTTTTATTTGAATTATGTTTTGCTTTTCTACTTTAGCATTTCAATTCCTATAAGGAGTTTTAAATTTTTCCCCTAAAAATGTTGTAGGTCTTTATAGAAGTGGTCAACATTGGTGTTTTCAGCTTATTGATGAGAGCATGGCATTGTATTACTGTGATGATAAATGATTTGCCTTGAATTTGAACATACATGATTCTGTCATTTTCAAGATGTTACTCCATAAGTACTTTTTTTATTCTTTTACTGACTATGAAGGTTACTCATTTCCTTCTAAGGGAAATAAATATGTGCTATGATCACCTCAAATAAATTCACCCATTCCATTTATATTTCTGGATACCTAATATATCAAAGGTTAACCTTTTCATTCCCTGTTAGAACACATATAGCTTATATTCATTCATGTATCTTGCATTTCAAATTCTTATGAGAATATAAATATTCCTATGAAATCCCTATGACATACTGATCTTTACAATATTTGACTCCTTTTCACCAGCATATATTTCCACAGCTAAGCTTGCTTTCATGTTTAGTCTAGCCACATCTTTGTTATTAGAGATACTTATTATTTGTTATCGCTTTTCTCCTATGAGTGTTGGACAATTTTTTGATCTGAAGAGTTCATTTTCTGATGTCATATCTTTTACTATTTAAATATTTTTTCATTGGGTTTTCTGGGAAAACATACCAGAGTTATTTGCAATTCCTTTCTCTAGTGGATGTATCAAAACTCTCTTCTATGACCTATCCATCTTGAGTAACCCTGCATCACATAACTCATAATTTTATTGAGATATTGAGATATTGTCATGACTCAGCCACGACAAGACAGAAAATTTTTAAGTCTACTCAAATTCAATTTATAGGACATTCCCTTTATTAAGTTTACCTTGATTTCTATAATAGAATATGATTTCTCTCACTTAGAAAAGTGAAATAATTAGGAAATTTATGTTTATTCCCTGACAGACAATTGTCAGCTGTGTGATTTGGTCATATAATCAATCAATCAATATGTATTTATTAGAGGAAGAGGTAAGATGGCTGAGTAAAGGCAGGGATTCATTGAGTGCTCAAAAATTCCCCTCCAAACAGGGAAATGGCTCAAATACATAATGCCTCAAAACAAATTCTGGACTTGCACAACCAAAATACAAAGTATTTTGTAAAGTAAAAAAAAAAAAAAGTTCCACTACTAGAATAGAATGTTGACAGAAAAATTCTATCTCACTTGACTGAGAATAGAGTACAATTTCACCCAAAATGTGTTCAGACAAGCCAACAACAGACTTTGAGGGTTATTGAATCAACCCTCACATGAAGTTCTCAACCTTCATATGGTATGGGGACAGGACAATTGGCCAAGAGGAGATTAGTAGGCATTGGATGCAATGCTCCTTTGAATTTACCACATAGAGATCATGGTTGAAGACCCAGGTTGCAGTCACAAAGTGAGGAGGAAGACTAATACTCTACATCTCACAAAAATATGGAGAACAGAGAACCTGGTGACAGTTACTGGTTGGACAAGAAGGTTCATGGTCACTCACAAACCAAAGGACAGGCCAGGAAAGCAATTACAATATCTTTCCTTAGATTATATCACCTTAGAAGAAATAAATTTTTTAAGGTCTCAAAAATTTGCTCCAAACACAACGGCATGATAAACCTGAACATTATGACACTATCTTCTCTTTCCTAGGAGTATAACATAACTTTATAATAAAATTAAAAGTCAAAAAATGGACTGAATAATAAGCAAACGACAAAAAAGAACCCAATGAGAGAAAGCTACTATGCTGACAAGATCAAAATTCAAACTCAGAAGACAACAATGTCAAAATAACTATAAACAAAGCCTCAGAAAATTGTTCAACACTCATGAGGGAAAAGCAGCAACAAACTTGTATCTCTAGTAACAAAGACATGGCTAGACTAAACACATTCAGAGAAAAATATGAGTTGCTGTTGCACCAAAAAATAATTCCTGGATGTGTTCAAAAATGGATTTTAAAAATCAAGTAAAAGAGGAAGAGGAAACATTTAGAAAACAAATGAGAATGGTGCAAGAGAATCATGCAAAGAGAATCAAGAGCTTGGCAAAGAAAGCACAATAATGGAGAAAATATGTACAAAAGTTCATTGAAGAAAAGAACTCCTTAAAAAAAGTATAATTGACCAAATTGAAAAGAAGGTTAAAAAGTTCACTAAAGAAAAATTTTCCTTTAAACTCAGAATTGCACAAGTGAGAGCTACTTTCTCCCAAAAACTGGGTTGTAATGGGCTGAAACACTTGGACAGCTGAGCATTTAAGACTAATTAATTTTTGGACAATACTCTATTAGCATTTACTTGAAAAATGGTCCACTCTGCTATTCTGTGCTGGCTCAATCTGCTGGTGTATACAGAGAATTATAGGAGGGATTAGAGGGTAGAATAAGATAAGCCAGAGTTACTTCTGGGCTGGAGAGGAAGAAGAGAGGTGTGGAGATTCCTGTAGCCATTCCTCTCACTTCAACAAAGAATAAAGACCAAGGGCTTTTGCTTATCCTGACTCCAGCTGATTTTAAAGTATCCAGGGTGCTAACTTGGTCTTCACACTGGGCTATGCACTTGGAATATAAATAAAATAAATGAAATAATAACTATTCTTATGGAGCTTATGTTCTAACACTGGGTGAAAAGATATATGTATAAGAATATGTATTATAAAATAATAAACATATATGAATAAATACAAACTTTAAAGGAAGAATTTGTGGACTTGAGATTCCATCATTATGAGTCCAAATTCAATGCTCTTTTTGGTTCTATTTGAAAATCATGACTTGATGGAAACAAAATTAATGAAAAAAATTAAGATATAGGGTCCTTTATGAGTATTGTATTTTGAGATCATAAAGTCTATTCCTGGAGTTTTACATGTAAGAAAGTAATGGACCAGTTTAGACTGGTTTGTTCAATGGCACATATGAAATCCACTGGGTTTCTATAGTGTGATAAATTCATACATTTTCTGCTTCTATGTCCATAGTAGTTTTCAGTCCTAGCTACAATTCTTACTATCTATATGACCTTGAAAAAGTAGCAACTTTACAGAGTAAGTTGGCATTTGAATTATATAAAGGATTCTTTTAAAATATAAAATAGAGCTATCAAACACAGGTACAATCTTTGAATGGGTCTGAACAAAATTAAAATGGAATTGGAAAATATTTAATGAAATAAAAACAATAGGACATAGACAATGTTAATATATCATTTTGTAGGTCAATACATGGAATGCAGAAACACTTTTCTTTCGTTTAGTAGCCCCACTTTTATTTAAAGGTCTTTGTTTCTTATATCAATGTAGTAATCTTCAGTGATATTTCCAAGTTTGTAAGGAAAAAAAGAGATTTGGCATCCAAAGCAGTTGCTTACATGTATTCACTTTTCAACCTGAGTAATGCTAATGTTTGTTTTTTGTTTTTGATTTTGTTTTGTTTTTATGTTTTTTTTTTTTTTTTTATCATTTAAACAATGCAAATTCATATCCAAGTCTTATGTGAAACTTTCTGACTTGGCTTTCTTTGCCTTTTCCTTTTGTCACATTTAATATTTTTCCTCTATCATTTGTCTTTATTATCACAGCTCAAGGACCATGCTTTATTTTCTAAAAGATGAACTAGTCTGATAGTTTGCATGCATTTTCTGTAATATCTTTATTGACTGTTTCAGTGTCAGTGCCAAGATTCCACATATCACATTCCACTACATGCTGACAATTGACAGAACTGCCTTTAAAAGAGTTTTCTCTGATAAAGTTTGAAATGAAAGCTCAAGTAATTCTCCAGTAACATAGGAAGCTGAACTACAGGAAGAAGGGAAAATACCAGTTTAATTCATTGGGAAAAAAGGTTAGGAGTAATTATATAATTCTGACAAACACATAATACATTTTGCTTATAGCAGCAAGAAAGGGCATATACTAAAGTTTATTCATGCTGCAATCAAAAACTATTGGAGGATTAATAAGTCACCATGATAAAGTTTTTTTTTTTTTTTAAACAGTGGTGACAGAAACAAACAATATACTCTAGCTTCATAGGAATGTTTGATGCTCTATTTTGAAGTCTTGTACTTTGGTTGAAACTACAATTTTATGTTGATTCTTCTGCCTAGCAGATGTATGAGAGAATATGAGACTGAGCTATAAGGAATATATATACAATCCTCATTTATGTCACAGTCAACATTAGTTCTTCCTTGAATTTACAACCATAGATGACAGAAATATTCTCCTCCACATATAATCTCCTATTGGTAATAGTGACTCATGATGAATCTATGTTCTTGAATAAGTGAATGTGAGCATGGATATTAGGTTTCTAGCTACTTACAGGTTTGGTGTTTCTTTATTAAAGCCAAAGTCAATGAATAGTGAGGATCAGAAATAGATATTGTCAGTCCTAAAAGATTCAAGAGATTAAGGATTCCTGAATCACTTTCTTATGCCCAATTTGGAGGTGCTTGTTTAAACTTCACTGCTTTTTGAAAGAGAAAATTACAAAACTGCCAGGGAGATACAGTTACTGAAATGATAATAATAATTAATATTAGTAAATAAATAAATAGATAAATAAAGCCAAGAAAGCCCAAATCATGCTTCAATCAGTCAGAAAATCTAGCTAGTGAAAAGTTGCTAAGACAGTACAGATATGAAATACATATGACCTAAATTTGCAGCAGTCCTATAAAGTTATCTTTACATAGTCAGAGTACATAATAGGAAGAATGGATAATTGTGTTCCAGATTTAGTATTCATCAATCCATATTATGTGTCTACTATGACTAAGAATTTCTTTCATGATAAAAAAATAAATAGCTGTCCTATATCTAGTATATCTTTGCAATTTGAGTAACCTTTTTGAGAAAGTTCTTCATTAAGCTCATTTGGAATTAATTCTATGTCACAAGGAAGAATGCAATTATTAAAAAATTTCAAACTCAAAACTTGTCACTCTACTCAAAAAAAAAAAAAAGAAAAGAAAAGCTTAAAATTAGTTAAAAATCAAAAACTGAAAAATTTAAGTGTTCCATCTATGTGATTTTAACTTTTATACCTATCAATCAATTAATTAATTCTTGTATTTCAAAGAGCATTCATGTTTATGTGATATAGTACTATTGAATTTATAATTTAATATTTGCATTCCTCATTTTGTGTATTTTGCTGGTAATTTTTAACTCAGTTATTAGAATACTTTGTAGTAAATGGTATTAAAATTCTATTACCTTAAATAATTTATAATTCATAGGTTTCAATATCAGTTTGGCCTTTCTTTGCCAATTGTCTAAATTTGAATTTTATTTTTACTTTTAATTTGAAAGTTTTTATATCAACATTATAACTTTCTTCTTTCACTTCTCCCCAAAGAGGGTAATCATTTATTTGTCAGAAAAGTTAGAAAATCTTTTTTTTTTCTCTCAATCAGCAATTAGTTTCACACCTGTGTTTCTGGGCATCTTGACTTACATAGCAAAATCTATACAGTATTTGTTTAATTCTTTATTCTTCAGAGTTGCTAGTAGATAACATTTATACTTAGTTAAATTCACACATAAAGATATTATTTATGCATGTCATCAAATTATACATGCATTTATATATCTATATACCAATTTATATCATAGGAACTTAAAATAATATTCGACAAATTGTACCCTCATTATCCCAATGAAAACTGAAAACATTACCTCAGAAAACAATATTTGCAAAAAACATTATTTAGCTGTCCTTTAAGTTCCCAGTTCACAAACTTGGGAAATTATTTTTACTTGCTTCTTACTTTATTCCAATTTCTACAGAAGAGATGCCTTTCTTCAAGATGAAGTTTTCAATGTGTAACTATGACCCCATCATCGAAAAAAAGTTTATGATTGTTTTATAAATAACATTCCCATCTTTTTTCTTTCAAATCAGCTTAATCTTATTTTGAACTATTTTTTTTTTCTATTTGGGGAAATGCTTCTTGTTCTTAGAAGCAAAGTAAATTTCTTCAGTATATTGTATATGAGATCATTATCAAATAAACTTGCTGCAAAGGTATTTTTTCATGCATGTATATTTCCCTTCTAATCTTAATTGAATTGGCATTATTTGTGTAAAGACTTTTTAAATTATGTGTCATCAAAAGTGTTCATTTTCTCTTCTGTGGTCTTCTTTTTTTTTCTCTGAGTCATGGAAGATTGCCCTATCCATAATTCCAGAAATATTTTCCCTTTAAGTTTATACTTTTCATATCAGCTTTTTATATCCAGAGTGTGTAATAACTTGGAGATAATATTTATATAAAGTGTCAAATATTAATATATATCTATTTTTCTCAGATAGTTTCCAGTTTTTCAATTTTTTTGTCAAAAAATGAATTTTTAGGCCAATACTAGAGTCTTTTGAGTTTTCAAATTCAAGAAAACTAATTTTCTTTGCTCCCATATATAATGTACCTACTATGTACCTGTCCTATTCATGAGTTTCCCTATTTTTTGTCATTACCATATAATTTTAATGATTACAGCTTTTCTGGTTATTTTGAAATGAGTATTACTTTTTATATGTTCCTGAATCTTTTATTGATCATCTAAAGTAATGTTAATTATCTGTGTGGATTTATTTTATATCCTGTATGTTTACTGAATTTATTATTTCAACTAATTTAATTAATTCCAAAAAGTTTTCTTTTTTTATTATAGCTTTTTACTTACAAAACATATGCATGGGTAATTTTTCAACACTGACCTTTGCAAAACCTTCTATTCCAAATTTTTCCTCCCTTTCCCCTACCCTTTAACCTTAGATGACTGGTAGTCCAATACATGATAAATATGTTAAATATATGTTAAATCCAATATATGCATGCATAGTTATATAGTTATCTTGCTGCACAAGAAAAATCAGATCAAGAAGGAAAAAAAAACTGAGAAAGAAAAAAAAATTCAAGCAAACAACAATAGAAAGAGTGAAAATGCTCAGTTCCCACAATCCTCTCTCTGAGTTTGGATGGCTCTCTTCATCACAAGATTATTGGAACTGTCCTCAATCATCTCATTGTTGAAGAGAGCCACGTCCATCAGAATTGATCATATAATCTTGTTGCCATGTATAATGATCTCCTTGTTCTCCTCATTTCACTTAGCATCAGTTTATGTAAGTCTCTCCAGGACTCTCTAAAATCATCCTTCCAGGGTCACACAGCTAGGAAGTATTAAGTGATTAAGTGTCTGAGATTGGATTTGAACTCAGATCTTCCTGACTTCAGGGCTGGTGCTCTACTCACTGCACCACCTAGTGACCCCTGCTGGTTCTTTCTTACAGAACAATAATATTCCATAATCATATTCCATAATTTATTCACACATTATCCGGGCATCCATTCAGTTTGCAGTTTCTTGCTACTACAAAAAAGACTGCCACAAACATTGCCCTGATTAATAAAGGAAGAAATAAAATACTTAAATAGTCCTATTTTAGAAAAAAATATTGAGCAAACTATTAATCAATTCCCTAAGAAAAAAAATCTCCAGGGTCAAATGGAGTTACATGTGAATTTTCTACCAAACATTTAAAGAACAATTAATTCTAACATTATGCTAACCATTTGGAAAAATTAGGAAAGAAAGTATCCTACCAAAGTCTTTTAGGACACAGACACAGTGCTGATACCTAAACCAAGTAGGGTGAAAACAGAGAAAGAAAATTATAGATCAATTTTCTTAATGAATATTGATACAAAAGTCTTAAATACAATATTACCAAAGAGATTACAGAACGTCATCCCCAGGATATTACATCATGACCCAGTTGGTTTATACCAGGAAAACAGGACTGATTCAATATTAGGAAAACTATTAGCATAATTGAATATATCAATAACCAACCAAACAAAAATCATATGATTATCTCAATAGATACAGAAAAAGCATCTGCCAAAATCCAACACTCATTTCTATTAAAAACATTAGAAAGTATAGGGATAAATGGAATTTTTCTTAAAATGATCAACATCATCTATTTAAATCCATTAGCATGTATCAGATGTAATGGGGATACAATAGAACTATTCTCAGTAAGATCAGGAGTGAAACAAGGTTGCACACTATCACTATTACTATTTAACATTGTATTAGAAATGTTACCTTTGACAAGAGGAGAAGAAAAAGAGATGAAAGGAATGCAGATGATATGATGGTGTACTAGATAATCCTAGAGAATCAACTAAAAAAACTACTCGAAACAATTCACAACTTTAGTGAAATTACATAATACAAAATAAATCCACAAATCTTCAGCATTTTTTACATATCATGAACAAAGTCAAACAGCAAGGGATACAAAGAGAAATTCCTTTTAAAATAACTATAGATGATATAAAATATTTGGGGGTCTACCTGCCAAGGCAAAATCACAAACTATATGAACACAATTACAAAAAAAGCTTTCCACACAAATAAAGCCAGACTTAATCTCTTGGGAAAATATGGGTAGACTGAATTAATAAAGTAAAAATGACAATACTACCTAAATTAATTTAATTAATCAGCACCATACCAATCAAACTCACAAGAAATTACTTCACAGAGCTAGAAAAATAATAACAAAATTCATCTGGAAGAACAAAAGGTCAATTTTAAGGGAATTAATGAAAAAAATGCAAATGAAGGTGGCCTAGCTGTACAAGATCTAAAACTGTATTATAAAGCAGTGGTCATCAAAAGCATTTGCTATTGGCTAAGAAATAGAGTAGTCAATCAGTGGAATAAGGTAGGTTCATAGGACAAAATAGTCAATGAGTATAGTAAACTAGTCTTTCACAAACCCAAAGTCCCCAGGATTGGAAAAAAAACTCACTATTTGACAAAAATTGCTCGAAAAATTGGAAAATAATATAGCAGCAACTAAGCATTGACCCACACCTAAAACTGTATATCCCAAAATAAGATATAAATGCATTTATGATCTAGACATAAAGAGTAATATTATAAGAAAATTGGAAGAATAAATGATAACTTACCTCTTGGATGTATGTAGAAGGAAAGCATTTATTACCAAAGAAGAGCTGGGGAAATTTTTGCATTCAAGTGTTCTGATAAAGGCTTAATTTCTAAAATATATAAAGAATTAATTCAAATTCATAAGAATTCTAGCAATTCTCTAATTGATAAATGGTTAAAGATATAAATAGGCAACTTTCAGAAAAAGAAATTAAAACCATTTCTAGTCATATGAAGAAAATTCTCTAAATTACTATTGATAAGAAAAATGCAAATTAAGACAATTCTGAGGTAACACTACAAACTTCTCAAATTTGCTAAGTTGACAGGAAAAGATAATAATGAATGTTGGAGGGGATGTGGGAAAACTGGGACAATATTATATTATTGGTGGAAGTATGAACTGATTCCACCCTTCTAGAGAGCAATTTGGAACTATGCCCGAAGGGCTATCTAACTTTGATTGAGCAGTGTTTTTATTGGCTTTGTATCCTAAAAGATCAGAAAGAATTAAAAGAGACCCATGTGTGCAAAAATGTTTGTGGCAGTCTTTTTTGTAGTGGCAAGAAACTGGAAACTGCCAATCATTTTGAGAATGGCTGAATAAATTATGGTATATGAATGTTATGAAATATTATTTTTTCTATAAGAAATGATCAGCAGGATGATTTCAGAGAGACCAATAGAGATTTAAAAGATCTGATGCTAAGTGAAATGAGAAGAACCAGAAGATCATTATGCATGGCAATAGTAAGATTATATGATGATCACTTAAGATGGACATGACTATCATTAATTATGAGATGATTCAGACCAGTTGCAATGGTCTTGTAATGAAGAAAGCCATCTGCATCCAGAGAGAGGATAATGGGAACTGAATGTGAACCACAAAATAATATTTTCTTTTTATTGTTTTTTACTTCCCTTTTGTTTTCTTTTTCATTTTTTTTCCCTTTTTGATCTGAGTTTCATTGTACAGCATGCTATTTTTGGATATATGTATAGAAGAATTATACATTTTTAACATATATTGGATCATTTGCCATCTAGGGGAGGAAATGGGGGTAAAGGAGGGGAAAAAATAGAATAGAAGGTTTTGTAAAGGTGAATGTTGAAAATTGTCTATGTACATATGTTGAAAATAAGAAAGTTTTAATTAAAAATATCATTTACTTCATATTTGGCAGATTTTCTCCTCATTTAGTTGGATAATTTATGGTTTATCATTAGAATTTTGAAATATAGGTATTATATGATTTAGAATTCATATTATAGGTTACCTTCCTTATCTTTCTCTCCCTACTGGTCTGTGAAATTATTAAAATCATCTCTTGTTTTATGTGCTTAGGAATTCTGGGAAGTTTTCAAATTTATTTCATTCATTATGGGCCTCACATTTTCTGATTTGTCACGTTCTTTTAGTAAATCTTTGATTCTTAAGTTGCCTCCATATATTCTATCTTTGACATCAGTGACTTGTAAAAAGAAAATGATCATTTAATGCTGTTGTGTTTTGTTCTTTTTCTATATTGTTCATAATTTCAGTATATTTCTGTTTGTAGTTCCATTTTTGATTTCCGTTTGTAGTTCTATCTTTGAAGAAATAAACAATTATATATTCAAATTTCTCTTTTAGGCCCTTTTTATTTTTGCCATGCTAACAATAAATTCTGTTAACACATAAACTTATTTCTCTCTTGAAACATTCGGGAACATTCTGCCACAGTTAAATATTCTCTGTAGGCATCCACATAGTTTTTTTTATTATGTCAGATGTTGGTTCAGTTTCCATAGTTTATAGTATAATATAATATTTCCATAGTTTATAATCTTTTAAATTAGTAGATTTCTTCAATCTTGTTTTCATATCTTCCCTATTTATTCACAAGTTTTTAAGTAAGTTTTTTTTTTTCTTAGATCTTTTTTTGTTTGTTTCCCATGATGCTATAACATCATTCACTCTAATTCTTCCTACTTTCATGATGGAGTTGAGAACTACATCTCAGTGGTATTTCTCCTCCTCTTTGGGATAATTAACTTTTAAAATTCCTCCAGAACATGGTAGACAGAGTTGAGATCTACAACTTATTGACATAGAATTGTGTAGTACAAGAGGTGATAGAATGTGATGACTGATATTGTACTAATAGTAAGAAAATTGTTCCATTGATACCATCACCTACCCCATGGAGGAGTTAAGTGCTACTGGACCAAAGCGTGTGAAATGGTAGACGAAAGGAATACTGATTGAATATGTCAAGTATTTTCCTTCCTTGCTGTTAATTCATGCTATCTTTGCCAATTGAAACAACTATAAATAAATACTTTACGTCTTATATATAATTTTTACATGTGGGATTTTATGAGCTCTAGAAAGAGATCTCATCTTCCATCTTGCTGGTTATATGTCCTGAAGAGCTCATTGTTTTTCATGTGTAATATACTATTTTTTCTTAATTTCCTTATTACTATTTCATTCTTCTAGTTACTTACATTCCCAGTCAATGTTATTCTAGACTCCTCACTCACTTCAGATATGTAAGCAGATATCAAATCTAATCCTTACTCTCAACAATATATTTCATGAATATTCTCTTATTCCAAATTTAGGATTATCACCATTCACATAGGCAGCATTCTAAACAAAGGTATCATTGCCTCCAGTATGGACTTTTATAATGGCTTCTTAGTTCTCTTTCTCGCGTTTCTCTCTTTTATCATATACTCCATAAATCTGCCCAGTTCAAATTATTTTTAACATTAAGAAGATACTCTTCAGGTATTATGCCTTGATTCCACTATATGACCAAGCCAATATTTTACCATGGATTTCTTTGAAAATATTTTATAGTACCTCTTTTTGTGGTGCCAAAAAATTGAAAATTGAGGGTATGTCTATGAACTGGGGAATTGGGGAAATCACATTATGCATGAATTGTGAAACGAAATCACATTTATTGTAATGTAACCATTAATTATAACCATTGTTCTATATGGATGGTGAGTGGGCAGATTTCAGAAAAATCTGAGAAGATTTACATTAATTGATGTTGAATGAAATGAGAATTTTTATGTACACCTTAACACCAACATTGTGTGATAATGAACTGTGACAGACTTAGCTCTTCTCAGCAATACAATGATCTAAAACAATTTCAAAAGACTCATGATAGAAAATGCTATCCACATCAAGAGAAAAATATTCTTTTATTCAAATGACAAAGGGAAGTCATTGAAGTTTCTAGATCAATGGAAAATAATGGACTATTAACTTTGAAAATGTGGAGAATGAATTTCAGTAGGGAAAGATCCAGTAAGGTTGCCCATGTTAGTATAGAGAACTTAATAAAGATAAGAAATGATATAGTGATATAATCTGCAATAAATGGCAGCAAAATTGATACTAGAAGGGAGACAAAAAAAAAGTCTTCCACTAAATAATGATTTAACAACTTCTCATCCCTATCAGATTCCTTATCTGTAAAATGAAAGAATGGATTAAATAATTCCTTGAGTCCTTTCTGTTCCTATAATTGTGTGGTATATTCTAAACTCAGTGTGCTTATAAAAATGTGCCTAAAGATATTATCTTCTTGATTATATCATTAAATATGATAAATTAAGTGGACATGTAAGAAATAAACTTCCAAAATGTATGTTTGAATACTTCAGTACATCTTGACACTGTTTATTCACAAACACCTATCACTGTTTTGTAGTATTTCTTAGTCACTTCAGAAAGAAGACCTTGACTTTTAAACTTAAATATATTTAGAGTTTCTATGAGAGATATATACAGAAGCAGCTTGACAATAAAGGAATTGCAGACTATGAGCCATTATCACATCCTGCTCCCAATTTCCTTCTTCTGTCCCCCAATCTACTGCTTAAATTAGTTTCTGAAAACCTAGCAATGACTTTAATATTGGCTTAATGAGAAATTCAGGATTGACAATGGCAGCTTGGTTAGTTGGTTGTAATATGTTAGACCATTTTTTTTTCTACTTAGCATTCTTATTCTCTCTAAATCTGTCCCTTTTCAGCCTCCATCAATGATTCCTACTTTGATCTTTCTAGGCCAAGAAAGAAAGACTAATAAAATCTCACTTCTGCAAAACAACTATTTTCAGGAATTTTGAGAGAAACAAGGCTTCATACAGGTTTAAAACACTGATGAAAACATTTTACAGTTGGGGAAATGAAGTATAGAAAATGTGAAATGGCAGATCTATAACTGTAGCTATTAGAAAAGTCAGAACTGGAACGCAAGTCTTCTGACTTAAAGATTGGTACTGATTTGTTTCATATTTCATGACTGCATCATCCTACTTAACTACTTTATTGGCTTGTTCAAAGCAAATCTTGTAGAGTAGATGTGGGTTATATTGACAAGATAGAGCTTGCTGTAGTAATGACTTCAACCTTACAAACTAACAGAAACTCCCTTAGATTGTAGATATAAAAGTTTTATGTTATTTTGTGCTATCTACATGAGAATTTTTTTGTTGTTGTTCTTTAATCTAAGTTACGAATTTCTGCTTTGTGTACTTTATTAGCATTTCCTTACATGAGGAACTTTTGAAGGTTGTCCCATGCCTAATATACTGCATAATATAATGTCTTCTGTTGTTATTACTATTAATTATTATTATACTAATATACTAATAATACTCTAAACTATGGTCATATTGTTTTAGGGTAGCCAGATAACATAGTGGAGAACATGCCCAGCCTGAAGTCAGGAAGACATATCTTTTTAAGTTAAAATTTGGTCTCAGACATTTACCAGCTGTTTGACCCCTTGCAAGCCACTTAATCCTCTTTGAGTTTTCTTAATTTTTAAATGAGTTGCAGAAAGAAATTGCAAACCACTTCAGTTTCTATGTCACAAAAACCCCCAACACAGTCATGAAAAAGTCAGCTGCTAAAAATAACCAAACACAAAACAAAATATTGTTTTAGCAGCATGCAAAGAAAGGGGGAAATTAATTAGTCAGCAAGTATTTAAATAAATACTGGGTCAGTTTTGGGTCAATTAAATAATAAAGTTGGAAGTTAGATTGCAGAAAATGTAAAAGATGGTAAGGAGAGGAAATGGAGGTAAAGTTTAAAAAAAAGTATTTATTTACTATTTCCCCCACCTACATTCAAAACAACTTTTTTACATTTGTTTTTAAGATTTTTGAGTTCTAGATTCTCTCACTTATCCCCATCTACAATTAAGAAATCACAGGTGAAGTCATTCAAAAAATTTCCATATAAGTCAAGTTGTGAAAGAAAGCATAGTTCTCCCACCCTAATGAAAATCAAAACCTTCAAGAAAAATTAAGATAAAAATAAAGAGAGAGAGAGAGAGAGAGAGAGAGAGTAATAAATAATGTTTGCATCTACATTTAGACTTGTTCAGTTTCTTCTCTGGGTATGGATAGGATTTTTTAATCATAAGTCCTTCAACATAGGTGTGGATGATTGTACTACTCAGAATAACAAAATCATTTACAGCTGGTCATCACAGAACATTGATTTACTTTGTATACAGTATGTTTCATTTTGTTCATAGAGGACTTTTCAGTTTTGTTTTGTTTTGTTTTGTTTTTCCTGAGAGCATCCTACTAATCAACTTGCTTTGAATTTTTTTTTTTTACAAATAATATTGCTAATTGCATTTCCCCTGATTTATTCTCTGTCCTTTCACCCTGTCCTCCCTCAAAAGTGTTTTGCTAGTGACCACTTCCTTCCCCAATATCACCTCTCTTTTATTATCCTCCTTCCTTACCACATTCCATTCCCCTCCTATTTTACTGTAGGATAACATAGATTTCAAAAACCCTATTGAGTATGTATGTTATTTCCTATTTGAGCCAATTCTGACAAGAAGATTCACTAACTCACTTTTTCCCCTTTCTCTCCATTGTAAAAGCTTTCTCTTGACTCTTTTTTTATCCCAGATAATTTGCACCATTCCACTTCTTTTTTTTCCCTTTTGTTCAATACATTCCTCTTTCCTTTATTTCATCATTAAAAAAAAAAAAAGATATTAGCCCTTTATATTTTCTGTCTTCTGTCTATATATATTTCTTCTAAGTTCTAGAATAATAAGAGCCTTCTCATGAATTACAAGAATCATACTCCAAAGAAGAAATGCAAACAGATAAGCCTTAAGTCCTTTATGATTCACTTTCCTGATTACCTCCTTAGGCTTCTCCAGAATCTTATATTTGAAAAACAAATTTTCCATTCAGCTCAGCTCTAGTCTTCTCCTCAGGAATGCTTGAAAATCCTGTTTCTTGAATTACCATCTTTTCTGATGAAGGATTATAATCACTTGATTCTTGGTTACAATCCTAACTTTATTGCTCTCTGGAATATTCTTTACCAAGGCCTCTGGTCCTTTAATATAGAAGCTGTTAAATCTTGTGCTATGTTGATTATGACTCCAATATATTTGAATCATTTCTTTCGGGTGCTTGCAATATTTTCTTCTTGACCTGGGACTTCCAGAATTTAGCTATAACATTTATAGGAGTTTTTATTTTGAGATCACTTTCAGAAGGTGATTGGTGGATTCTTTTAATTTTGATTTTACCCTTTGGTTCTAAAATATCAGGACAGTTTTCCTTGATAATTTTTTGAAAGATGATGTCCAGGCTCTTTTTTGATCATGACTTTCAGGTAGACCAATAAATTTTAAGTTATCTCTCCTAGATCTATTTTCCAGAGCAGTTGTTTTTTCAGTGATACATTTCATATTTTTTTTCTTTTTGTTTTTGCTCTATTGTATCTAGATTTCTTATAAAGTCATTAGCTTCCATTTCCTCAATATTATTTTTTTAAAGAAATTTTTTCCTTAGTAAATTTTTGTACCTCATTTTCAAATTGCCCAATTTTGCCTTTTAAGGCATTCTCCTCATTAACTTTTTGTATTTTCTTTCCCATCTTCTTCAATTCTTTCCCTAATTTTTCCTCTATCTATCTTACTTGATTTGAGTTCTTCCATGATCTAAACTCAAATCTAATTTTTCTTGAATGCTTTGGATGTAGGAACTTTGACTTTGTTATTCTGAGTGTGTGTTTTGATCCTTCTTCTCATGATAATAATTTTCAATGGATAGAATTTTTTGTTTATTCTTTTCTGCTCATTTTCCTGGATTATAACTTGGCTTTTAACTGTTCATTAAGGGTGGAGGGTGCACTTTTCCAAGCTTCAGGTGTTTTGTATAGCTGTTTGCAGAAATCCTTCTAGGAATCTGATCACAAGCATCCTTTCCTGCCTTGGAGCTTTTGGAAATGTCCCCTGCCCTCTATAGCTATAAGATTCAATGTGTTAGCCTGGGATGGGGCTCTGCTCACTCAGGCTGCACTGGGACTGCACACCAGATTTTCACACTGTTGCCACAGACATTCTCCAGTGGCCGTCTGAGTCCTCCCTGGTGTCCCCTGGCTGAGAAGTCCAGAAGCCTCCAGCACTTCTGCTGATAAAAATCTTATCTGACTGAAGCTAGAATATGGGCAGAAGCTGGGGCTAGGATTGAGCCTGTGTTGGGATTGCACACTGAGGTCCCTCTCTGGTTCCAAAGATTTTTTCTGCTGCCTTGCCAGGTTCTCTTTGGTGTCTCTGGGCTGAAAGGTCTGGAAGCCACCAGTACTGCTGCTGATTCAAAAGTCGGGCCCGAGCCATGCTAGTTTTGGAGCTGTGCCGGCACTTTCATCCTTGTGTCTCAGATCTTTTCTGCTGAGCTTCTAAATTGCTTTCACCTGGAAAATGTTCTACTTCATCTTTTTGGGTGTTTTGATATTCTAAGATTTGTTTATAGAATGATTATTTAAAGAAATTTGGAGAATTTAGGGGAGAGGTTGGTCAAGTTCCTGTCTTTACTTGGCTGTCTTGTCTCTACTTCTGTACATAAAGTTTTAAAGGATTTTACTCATGAAGGGGATGAGATTTATAGAATGATAACTAGAGGCAATTAATGTATCAAGGGATTTTTTTAAGGATGGAGAAAGATGTGAATAAACATGTAGAAAGGCAACTGTTGATAGAGACTGAAAATAAATGATAGAATTAGATTGATAGCAGAAGTAATCTAGAAAAGATAGACTGATATTTCAGTGAAGAATTCTTGTAGAGAGATGTGATTTTAGAAGGAAAAATTTCATATATGACATGGTTAAAGTATGAACACAGTGTAAAAGAGATCATCACAACAGAAAGCCTTGAGATGTTCTTGTCTTTATTTTTATGCATTTTTAACAGTTTCAATTGTCAATTAAGTAACAAGTCCTTGTTTGCCAAGTTACTTTTACCATCTCAGGCATTTTTTATCCTTTAAAAAAGCTATTGTTGATGACTTTTGTCAGTCCTTTCTGGAGATGTTCACCTCTTTTCTTCCTCAGAAACATTCTCTTAAAACAACAACAAATAATTAAAAATAATTTTAAAATTCAGTTATCATTTCTGAAATATATAAATGCATAGAACATTTTCCCTAATAGTCTCCCACTCTTTCAAGAAGAAATACCTATTTCTTTATTTGTTCTCCATGACCATTATTGAATAAAATTATGTTCTATTATTTGGTTTACCACCAGTAGAACAAGAAGATCATAGAATTGATTTAGAGATCAATTAGTTTTAATAACTGTACAATGGAACAATCTTTCTTCATCATCAATAAGAAGGGATCATCTGCTTCAATCCAGTCCCCATCATCACTACAAACAATTCAAGTCTCAGCTTTTCATAGATAACAAATATAATAAAAAGAAATTGGTTGAGAAGTGCGGGGTGGGATTGAGTGCTTCTGAGTTACACTTTATGGACTTCAATTCTTTAAGACAGATCTTATACTTATCTATATGTAAGAAAAGTAGCTGTCTACAGACCTTTCTTTAGTATTATTTTACTACTCATAGCATTATTTTATATTGTAATAAATATTTAGGTTCTGTTCCACTTCTAACCTTAGTGCATCTTGTGGACAAGGGTTTCCAGAAGCCATTGCCAGACGTGAAACTGAGATATCACTATTGTAAATGCTTGATATTCATAGGGAAAGTTTCTAAATATAAAATTACCTGCATTTGGACTCAGATGATATGTGTTTATCAGGACTCCATTACTTAATATGTGAAAATAGTATTTTTTTCTACTTGTCTGTTAATTTCCTTATCTATAAAGTTAGAGAATCAGTCTGTGTTCTTTACAGTATATTTCATTTTTAGATTCTATGATTCCAGTATTGTGAACTGTCACTGAGTGTTTTAATTTTCTCATTGAGTATTAAATCAACCAACAAATATTTACTAAATATCTCATGGTATATTGATTGTGTTATAGAAACAGAACAAAGGCAGATAAATGTTAGAATGGCTGTTGCAATGAACCTGAAGTCAGGAAGTCTTGTCGAAAGTAAGGAAGAAACCTAGCTTCAGATACTGGTTAACTAAGTAACCTTGGGCCAAACACTCATTCTTTGATTGCCTCACACTCATTCTTTGATTGCCTCAGTGTCCTCAATTGTAAAATGAGCATTTGTATCTCAGGACTGTGAAGAGAAAAGAAGATGATATTTATAAATCATTAAGCACAATTCCTGTTATAGTGATATTACATAAATGCTGATGATTCCCATCATTATCCTCATATTCATCACCTTTATTTACAAAAACAAAAATGAAATTTAAGCCAGTAAATATTTTATAGTGAATAAGACTAAAATATACAGAAGGGGATTCAAAAAATTTAATGCCTATGAAAAATGACACTGCATATAAATAATAGGTTGTAGTAAATATCACATAATTTGAGTTTTATTGAACTTTTAAAGTAAGTAATCATTTCAATTTAATTTGATAGGCATTTATTAAATATCAAATGAAGATACTGTGATAGTTGCTGGAAAAGAGGCAGCATTCAGATAAGTTAAGTATCAAGTGCCTACTGTGTGCCAGGTATTGGGTTAAGTTCTTGTCCTCATGGAACTCGCAGTACAGTAAAGACTTAAATGCACATACAGATTAAAAGCACTATTGAACATTAAATGAGATAATAGGAATTTTATTTAACTAACTTCATACTTCCTTATCATTTTTTAGTCTATAATAGGGTCATACAAAGAGAACATTCCTATTATTCCTCTTAATTTGCCAGGCACCGAATCAGTTGTTTGTCTTGTATATTCCTAAACTACATTCTAGTAAATTCAACAAATATTTATTGAATGGTTATCAAGTGCAAAGTACTGTAATATGTATCTGTATTTCATTTATACATTTGCATATTTAAATGTATGTACATGTATATATACATACACAACCATATATGTATTTATATATGTGTGTTATATATGTGAATGTATGCATACCCCAATATGTGTCCATATACATTAACAATTTTGCTCAATTCTAATTTATCAAAATTAAAGGCAGCTAATGATGCAATGAATGGCAAAAATGTCATATACATCTGAGTTCAGATCCAGTCTCAGACAGTTATTTACTGTATGGGCAAGTCACTTAATCTTTGTATTACTCATTTTACTCAATTATATAATGGGAAAAATGGTATAGCATTTGTAAAGTGATAGAAAAGGTTAAGTAAAGATAGTATTTGTAAAACACAATTTCTGGCACATAGTGGGAACATAATATATGTATTTTTCATTTTTTATTCCTCCTTTTTCCCTTCATTCTTTATTATCAATTCCATATATATTATAATTATTTTTGTCATTTATTCAAGCATAAGTACTATGTTATAATATGATAGTGTTTATTGGACTTAGATTTAAAATTTGCTTCCTACATTTATAAACTGTATAATCTTGTTTGTCCATCATTCTCAAAGAGGATAATGACATCAGGAAAGTGATGTTATGATATACATGTCAATTGGATAAGTGAGCAAAGATTGGACAAAATCACAAACTTCACCCTTTCCTTTGAAGCCATCTAGATCCAGTGACAATATATAAATCAAGATGACTGAAGAGGGTTCCTAATCAGTGAGAAACCTTGGCCTTTTTAAACCAAAGTCTTTCCTAGGCCTCAGTGAGACAGAGGCAAGGCTGATTCAATTATTCAGTCTAAGTAGAAATGAAACAAAGAAAAGCTTCTTTTACCTAGTTAAAAAACAATGAAACAAAGACAAAATCCAGTCAATGAGCCAGGTTTAATGAATGGTACTTAAAAAATAAATTTAAGACCTAGATAGTGATCAAAATTAATATTTCTTTGAGCAGAGTATCTGAAGATAAGGGTAAAATATCCTCATAGACAGAAGGAGAGAAGGAATGGAAGGAGGGAGGAAAGCAAGGAAGAAAAGAGTTATGTTGAAGAATAGACAATGGTTAGTTGGGTCCCCACTGGGGCAGCTTCTACTACTCATTGTTCTTGTTTGTCCTTTCTCAAAGAGGACTATCGCATCAAGAAAGTGATACTATAACATGCAAATGAATTGGATTTAAGTGTGGAGGGCCATATATATTTTTACATATATATATATATATATATATATAAAAAAAATTTCTTTTTAAATCTCATTTCCTTCATTTATGAAATGGAGATGATAATAATACCTAGAGCACTAATATTATAAGGTCATTATGAAGATCAAATGAGAAAATACATTCAGCACTATAATGACGTTAAAGTACAATATAAATGATGGTTACTGTCATTATGTTTTATTTTCTTTTGTATATTACTAACCACTTGAGAGCAGTAATAGTAAAGACTTTCTTTGTGTGTATTCACTCAGCATGCATCATTGTTTTGCACACCATAATCACTAATTAACTGTATGTTAAATTTAATGATTAACTGTGAATGTATGTTTGCAGACATGAATAATCTTATATACACAGAGACATGTGCATCTTCTCTCCAAAACCACCACCCAAATCATAAATAATGATAATTCTTTATCATTATTATTGCCACTTATCAGGTTAAATAGTGACAAAGAATAAAACCAATATCCAAGTGTCCTAGAAAATGAAGTAATATAAAGAGGTAATGAAAACTATGATTGGCTTAATAATAGAGATCTATCACCATCATTTTTAATTACAGTAATAATATTTTTTTATGGGAGATAGGTGTTACAGAGGACAGAATTTTGGGCCAAGAGTCAAGATTCATTTTCCTGGAGTCAAATTTCAGACATAGCTTAGATGTGTGACCTTTACCAAGTCACTTAACCAATTTGCCTCAGATTGTTCATTTGTAAAATGAGCTGAAGAAAGAAATGTCAAATCACTTCATTGTTTTTGCCAAGAAAATCCCAAGTAAGGTTAACAGAGAATCAGACATGACTGAAAACCACTGAACAAATAGTAGCTTTTAAAATAGTATCTATATTTTCAAATGCTTATACTTCCATTATCTCTTCTGGTTCTTCTCTTCTCTAGGCTAAATGGCCTCATTTTTGTAACCCTTTCCTATGACATTGACCAAAGACCTTTCTTCATTCTTGTTATTCAAATAGGACATTATTTCTTAAATGCTTACTGTGTACTAGGCATTGTACTGACTCTGAGATTATGAATAACCTAATGAAATGGTCCTTGTTCTCAGTCTCTTGAGGGTAACATGCAACATGACAAAATGGAGAATACTGTTAGGGAAAACATGAAATTTGGGGGCAAACATTGTATATGAATAATGTATCCTTGGATAATCAGGAAATGATAGTATTTAGATAAATCCTTATAACCACAATAATAACTGTTATTTCTATAATACTTTAAATTTTACAATGCCCTTATACAAATTTTCATATCCTAACCTCTGAGCAACCTTGAGGCTTAGGCACTATGAGTATTATTAATGCAATTGATTTAAAGATGAAAAATATGAACCTCACACCTGTGTATTAATTTGGCCCACACATATCTAGTATCTGAAGCAGAAATCACAATATTAATTTATTTATTATTGATTTTTCCAAAATCAGCATTCCATTGGATACTCCAATTTATGAGTGTGCTTAAACATTAGCACAAAGAATTAAACACAGTTCCCTGTGCATAGTCTGAAGCAGAAGTCATACTCAGAGAATATCATTTCTTTTCCCCAATAAGCTATATCTCTCTTAATCAAGATCATTTTAGCCAAACCACTGTCATAGAGAACTTGGAATTTATTGGTATCCTCTTTTTGGTATTCAAAGTTCTAAATAACATTACCTCCTTCTACTGTTCTATTCTTCATAACTAGCAGATCTTGTCCTATTCAATGATAATTATATCTGAGCTATGATACAAATAAGATGCACCATCTCTCAATTCTAGGAATTTTCTCTGTCTCCTATGTCCGAAATTCTCTCCCTCTTCATTTCCACTTACTCCATTTCCTGACTTCATTTAAGTTTCAACTAAATTTCCACATTCTAACAGAAACTTTTCCCATTTCTTATTTCTAATTCCTTCTTCCACTATTAATGTCCTATATATATACATTTGTTTTTTTGTTGTCTCTCCCATTATTATTTTGTGAGGTCTTTTAGGGTAGAACTGTCTTTTGTCTCTTTTTATATCCCAGTACTTAGCAAAGATATCTGGTGCAATTATAAACAAAAAATATAAAAGCAATTTATATATATATATATATGTGTATATATATATATATATGTATATATATATATATATATATGTGTGTGTGTATATATATATATATATTTTTTTTTGTCTGACTGACCTATAGAATCTTCTCTGAACAAATCAGCCATGCCTTCTAAGATTCTACATTTCTGAAACTGTTTTTGGTCCCAATTGTTAGACTTTACATTTATCCTTAATGATCTTTATCATATTAGACTTAGTCTAGTGCTCTATCCTTGAAGTACCTTTTTGAATCTTTACTCCACTAATCAGTGGGTTAGAGGTTTCTTCCTTCTTTGTGTCTTCTGCAAATTTGATAAGATCGATATTTATATTTTAGCTGTAATTGATTTTTTAAAAATGTCAAAAAACACAAACAAGAACAAAGTTTTGGGGCTTTGCATTACAAACCTTCTGCCAAAGCTACATTGAACCAATAGCAATGATTCTGAGTGGAGTTATTTAGCCAGTTCATAATTTATGTAATCACATTACCATCAGGTTTCATCTTCCCAAAAAATAGTTTAAGATACTTTTTCAAATACCTGAGCAAAATCTTTAGAAAGCATATCTGCAGGAACTCCCTGATTTAAGAGTTTAGTAATCCTGTCAAGGGAAAAGAAAAAAGGAAATAAGGTTAGTCTGACCTGGTATTGATGAAGCCATGCTGCTTCTTTGTAATCACTGTTTCCTTTGTGATTAGACTTAATTGATTGAGTCTATGATCAAGTCTCTAGAGTGAAACAGGACTAGATCTTGAAAAATAGTTGATGGATTTCAGCTGCTACTCTAATGAAACTGACAAAGTCATGGGAAACCACAATGACTACATTGCATTTTGTAGGCTAAATCTATTTCACTGATAGCATACAGACTTGGTCTCATGCTAATGCCAATTGATTTGTTCATCATGATAGACAATTCATTCCAAAAGGCAACTGCTAGTTAAAATATCAGATAAACCTATTTTTTTAAAAAACTGAACTGATTATTTGAGTAATCAAGCCAATTTTGAACCTAAACATATCCCGAATATCTCTAGAATCAAACTCCAAACCTCTAGAAGCAGTTTCAAATAAGATTAGATGCTTGGGAAATGACAGAGTTAGCCCCTACTTGTCATCACACACAGATTGCTTGTTAATTATACATTGTAGTTTCTAAAATAATTACAAATTGGTATAACCTAGGGTTTGTAACATAAAATAATTATAGTTTTAATTTTTAATTACTTAGTGTTTACTATGTAAATACTCTGCCATTTCCATATAACCATGTAACTCTCTGAACAGTTATATGATTGAAGCATAGGTCAATGACATTTATTTGCATTAATGTGGAGGAGACTATGCACTTGGGATTACCATCATTGGAATGTAGAATATTTCCTTGCCTGTTTAAATAATGACAGTCTTGTTATTTTGTAAAACTTGTGAATAATCAAGAATTGTCATATCCTCAGAGATGTGTTCATTAAAATACCATAATTATTTTTTTTGTACATTAATGACAGGTTTGAAGATACTTTTATGAAAATACCCTGTACTTCAGGGCAAAATTCTTTCTTAAGTTTCCTGGGGATATCTGGCTTTTTTTCTTTTACTGTTTCAAAGTGCTTTTGAAAACTAGGTATTTTAATTATTTCAGTATAATATATAATTGCAATTGTGATAACAATATTTTCACTCTATCAAGTTGTTCCTGACATCGCAGTTCATGTTGTATAGTTTGCATTGATTAACTAAAAAAATCATTGGGATATAAAAGTGAGAAAACAAGCACCACATTAGTGCATTTAACATCACCTGGATTGGAATATTTAAGCTTTTATTATAATCATCCAAAACCACAAGAAATGTATAGAATGGTTCCTTTACTCTTTATGGTTAACATTTTAGAACCTCTGAATATTAAACTGGCATTCTAAAAAGGAATAATTATGCTGATGATCTTTATAATAGTTTATAGGCAATGCTCTCAGTAGGGGAAATAACAACTTTGATATTTAATGATGGGCATAATATTGTAGCTGAAAGATGAAGCTTTAAGGTAATAACGTTTTTGTTTTGTATTTCCCAACTCTGTATAATATGACAGGCATATTACTGCTCAAAGAGAATTGAAATATTTTCTACAAAACTTCTTTTCATTTCAGTATCATTTCTAGGCCATTCCATTATTATTAAAGAAATCATCCCACAGAACATATGGGACTTAATTCCAATTCTACCATTACATGATTGTGTCACTTACCTACATTTTATCATATAAAATGGATATAGCGATATTTTCACTATTTATTTCATAGATACTTCATGAGAATCCAGTGAGTTGGTTGAGATCCTTTAAAAATAAAAGTGCCTTTTCTAGAGGAAGAACATTAGTTTTATATTATCATTTAAATGACTGAATCTCATCTTGGAAACTCCATTTAATTAATGTATGAAAAATCATTTAATAATCCCTCTCTATCAAGTACTATGCTAAAGTTTTGGGCATATCAGTACTAAAAACAGTTCCTTTCCTGAAAAAGGATACATTGTAATTAAATTTGTGAGTTAACACACAAAATGAAGATCAATATGGAAGAATATTTTGGTTTGGAAAATCAGAGGGATAGGGAATGGAGCAGTTAGGCATTTGTCCTCTCCAGAAATGTTGCTATTCCTAAAGTTAGTGATGAAAATGAGTGGGAAGAGGGAAAGGACCCACATGTGCAAAAATGTTTGTAGCAATTCTTTTTGTGGTAGTAAAGAATCAGAAAATGAGTAGATGCCCATCAATTAGAGAATGGCTCACAAAGCTATGATATATGGATACAATGGAATATCATTGTTCTATAAAAAAATTATAAACAGTTGATTTTAGAAAGATTTGGAAAGATTTACATGAACTGATGCTGAGTGAAACAAGCAGAACCAGGAATATATTGTACACAATAACAGTAAGAATGTGTGATAATCAACTATGAAAAACTTGGCTCTTCTCAGTAGTTCAGTGATCTAAAACAGTCCCAACAGACTTTGAACAGAAAATGCCTGCATCATATCAAAAACAAAACAAAACAAAACAAAACAAAACAAAAAAAAACAAACAAACAAACAAAAAAAACTAAGAAGACTGAATGTAAATCAACACATGCTATGTAGGCTTCTGTTTTTTTTTTTTTTTTATCTCTCCCAATGTTTTCCCTTTTGCTCTTATTTTTCTCTACCAACATGATTCATAAAGCAATGTTTTTAAAATAAGTGAATAAATAAATAGAAAAATAAGCAAACACATAAATACATAAACAAAGAAATGAATGAAAAAATAAAAGAAAAAGAGTGGTAAGGGCTAGGAGGAAGAAGTGTGTGTATAGCAGGGTAAATGAAGATGGTTGAGAAGCAAAAACAGGATTTTGCTTGACTTAGATATCAAGAATTGCCAATTATCAAGAGCACAGAACCTATGGTCAAAGCTAAAATAAGAAATATAGGGAAAATATCATTATTATGTGCTCCATTCAGTATTAAACCCTTTAAAAATTATCTTATTTAATTTTCAAAACTACCCTGGGATATAAGTATATGCCTATTTTAAACTGAGGAAATTAATACAGAGATTAAGTAACTTTCCCAGGGCCACACAGCTAGTATCTGAGACCATATTTGATCATAGATCATTCTGACTCTGAGAGAATTGTACTGTCAACTCACTATGTTCTTTGAATTAAGTAGATAATAATCATATTTCAACTTCAGTTTATTCTATGTAGGTGAAATCTAAATTAGCATTTTAGTGTAAACTGATTAGTATAGAACTTTGAGGGAGAAAATTAATTGTGTATGCTCCTATGCATGCAGAGATGAGTACAATATAATTGAGAAATATTCATCAAAATAAATTAAAGTACAATAGAACATAGGTAATGTTAATATGTAGCTTTCTAAATCAATGTGCAATCCACAGGGATCATTTTATATGATTTAATGGACACCATTTCTATTTAAGTTTGAGACCATTGGTCTAGAGAGTGTCTAGATACATTTGCATTGGATACATCTATAAGTGAGACTAGATGGCTGATGAATGGGCTTACCTACTTTTATTTTCATTGATCCTAATATCCTGACTTTTGAATCCTTTGGCTCAAAAATGAATGAATATTTGGATAGAATAACAGTTAAAAAGTGCTTAGAATTTGCCAAGCACTGTGCTTAATTGCATGAATTCAAATCCAAAGAGCAAGGGAATCCCTTCCCACAAGGAACATTACATTATAATATATTGCATTGTAATAATAAAAGATAGCGTAATATAAGAGAGAGAAAGCTATTTCAATCAGAGGAATGACAGGGATATAGCTAAAGGACAGTCAATTGACAGACCCTTTTCAGAAACAATAGTAGTATAAAGAAGTAGCAATAAGATGTATGGGGATAGAAACTGGTAAGAGGACTGGATACTCGTAAATCTAATAATTTTTCATGAATCATAATATTCCCATGAAGGAATTATCATAGCTCCAAAGCAAATTGGCTGAGATCCTTTAGAGTACTGTTCTCCGAGATAGTTTGCAGCATACAGTAGCAGTGATAGGGCAACATGATGTCCTGGCAGGAAGGTGGCTAGAGTGGAACACATTTACAATATGGGTCTAGTTATATATAACTGGCTCTAGATATCATGATGATTCTAAAACTGCATGTCAGTTCTCCAAGTTTTTAGGATATCAACCTGCTTTAGCACCAAAGGGTACCATACCTAAGTGAAAAGTAGACTCAAATGAAAGTCATATAGCAATATCAAAGTAATAATTGGACTCAGGAAATAATCAAAAATGCATGCTCTTTTTGTTTCTACACAGATATAAAAGACAAAAGAAAGTTCCTGAATGACTTTGACTTATGAGAAATAAAGACATAAAGATTTTGTAGCCCACAATCATCTAAGACCTTGTTACAGTTCCAATTTTCAAAGCCTAGGATGATAAGTGCCAAAGACCCAGATTGAGATGTGGCTAATTGGATCATTTTTGTCCATCTGAATAATTAGGACAGATCATTCCACTATCCATTTGGCCTCAGTGATTGGTAGGGATTGTTAAGAAAGTCCAAATGTCAAAATCTCCCATTTATGATCCAGATTGGTGGATATATGAGAAAATTTGGCTTCATTACCAGGAAAACTGCTGCTAATATTTTAAATATATTGACTTAAAAACTCACCTACTATCTAATATAGTATGATTTATTTATTTTAATATAAAATTATATATTTATAAATAACAGATGACTATTTATAAGAAGACACACATAACAGCAATAGGAGAAAGAATTAGAATTGTAGCTGAGAGAAGGAAAATCAGGAAGAGAGAAGGGACATAACCTTCTGTGGGCTTGGATGGTCAAATAAACTTGAGAAAAAAAGGAGAAGTTACATATAACTCTAAGGATTTTTATTTTTAAGTTCTTTTCTTATGAAATATATACACTTAAGCTTAATAGCATTTAATCTCAAACAGGAGGACATCTGTGAAGCTACATACCTTCTGACTATAATTGGTTCTACTCCAGGTCTCTGTCCACATTCACCCTCGTGATTTCTATCAGCTGATTTCATCCATCTGAATTCTAGGACATAATTTCACCCACCTGAACCCTGATTTGCTAACATTCCTGTTATATGCACATGAATTCTCCATGTGATATTAGGTACTCTAAAACCAATCATAACTATTGTTAGGTATATGGTATCTAGTTTGTGGATAGAGAACTAGATTCTGAGTTCAAATCGGACCTGAAACACTTACTTACTAGTTGTTTAACTCAGAAACAAATCACTTAACTTCTGCCTGACTCAATTTCCAAATCTGAAAAATAAGAATAATAATAGCATCTGCTTCCAGAAATTATTACTGAGAACAAATGAAAGAATATTTGAAAAGTATTTTACAAACCCTAAGGCACTATATAAATGCTAACTATTAACAGTCTATTAGTCTTGAGTCTTATGATATGAATAATTTATTTGGAGGGCTGGGAGGAAGGAAAGTCTTTGGATCTATGATTTTGTTTGTAAGGGGAATTCTCGTTATGGAATTTCCTTCCATTGATGCAGATAAAAAATTTGTCTGTAGTCTTAGAGATTGATGATGCATAGAAAGGCAACTTACTAACCCATGACCACAAAGATAGTGTTTGTCAAAGGAAGGCCTTGAATACTTTTTCAAAATTAGAAGGTAGATCCCTATTCACTATGTAAACTTGGATTTCATTGCTAAAAGAATTAACCAATCAATAAAAATTCTTCTTAAACTCATATCAATATGTTAGCAAACAATTTACACTCTTTTGGCAATGAAGAGAAACACAGAGGTGATTGTAAAGATGTCATAACAACTTAGAGGAGAATATTACTCCAAATAAAATGGATATAATGACCTTTCTATTTGAGAATGCATTTTGCAAACTACTCAAGTCCAGCATTTCTTAATACTTCAATTCTCCAATGTGTAAAGCTTAAAATAGTGAGGCTCAAATCACACATGTCAATTTAATATATCCCAAGCAACATTAAATATGGATGATAACACAATTATTAAAATACAACATGAAATGAAAAGCATGTGCTCTTATGCTAACAGCACTAACTGTTATCACTAATGCTATCACTGAGAATGGTGTTTTATCTCTGTCCACTTTAATGATAAGATGTAAAAAGAATCAAGTAAAGATTAGCTGTGCCAATGACAGACCAACTCATTTTCTTTCTTGGACCTTTAGGAAGAAGGGATTGATTTTTGGAAAAGAAGAGATATTCTTGTTCCTCTCTGATGGTTCTGGGCAAAGGCTGCAATTTCAAAGAACGTGGAAGAGTAGATATTGTTCCAACTGTTCATTCTGGCATTTAAAATCATATGGATAGGGGATAATTGTTGATGCTGTTAGCAACATGCCTCGCAACCTTTTCTGTCAGGTCTCAAAGAAAAAAACAAGCCTGTTTCCACACAATGTGTGACTCAACCTTGCCCAGACATTTTAGTTTTATCTATGGAGCTCACTACTGAATGCTTTATAATACTTTGGGAAAATATGGATATCTGAAAAGTAGTCATTTGCAGTTCCTGCATTTCTTACATCATGTATATATCTGCCTAGAATTTTTCATACACTTGTATTTACATAACCAGGAATTTGAAATGACATAATTTGAAGGTATATATAAAATGAAATATTTTATTTCATGGTGGTGGCAATACCTAAAGAATTTTCCTGTTTGTTAATATTTTACCAAATGTGGTATTTAAAACCCTATACTATTTTGTTTCCTATTTTATGAAAATCTATAAATGAAAGTTAGACCTGAAAAAGTCCAATATAGAAAATGTAGAAACATGCTCTATCTTCCTTTTCCTCCTCAATTTTAAATCAATGTTTTTCATTATCCAGGTAATTTGTTTCACTATGTTTTTCCTTTAGCTGAGTATATCTCCTAGAATGCATGGGTTCATAGCAGTTAAGGTACTTTTGGGAAGTACATTTTCAAGAGGCTACTAGACAAAATCATATTGTAACCATTTCATTGTGAATTGCTTTATTGACTCAATTCTATATTGAGTAAAATATTGTATACAATTCCTAAATAGTTTTTCCCTTGTTCATATAAGGAGGTGATTCTATTCTTACAGTCACAAAATTACAGCTTAATTACTTATTAATTATTTAAATTAATTTATTGATTTTATTAAAATCATAATTATTAAAATTATCCAGCTAATTAAATGTAATTAATTTAAACTTATATATTAATGTCAAGGAAGAGGTAAGTAGAACCAGAGGTGAAGAATGTAGAACTGATTTTGTTTGTGCAAATCCAATACGATTCACTTAGCCACAATGCTTAGGAACTGTTATTATCCATAAGGAGGGAGAATTAAGGAATGGGAGATTGCTGACTATGACAGCCATAAAAAGTTTCATAGTTTTCAAACTTTTCTACAAAATGATGATGAAGTACCATAAAACTGTCAGTATGGATAGGAGACGGGCACACTGCCTAATCTATGTTAATAGGACCAGGACATTGGTTTTGAAGGAGGTTAGAGTGAGTATTCAAGTTCAGAACTTTCATCTTACAAATAAGTAAACAGAGCCTGAATTGGGAAAAAAATGTCTGAAAAATTTCATAAATGACAAATCTGAATTAAATCCCAGGTCTTCTATCAGCAAGTACAGAGTTCTTTACAATCTATTATATTGTATCTTTAGAAATTTAACTAAGTAGAATCCAGTTTGCTTTTCAATCGTGTGAATGATATTCTGTGTCTTTTACTTAGAATATCTATGGTTAGTTTTCATAACTGATCTGTTTTGAGAAGAATATTTTCCTATTTCCTTTTATAGAAATAAATTCAAACAATAGTAGGTTTTTAAGAGTCATAGGCTTTCATTAAAATTCCCATGATCTTTCATTTAAAAAATTAACATCTTTACAATTCAGTTTTTGATTATACTAATTAGAATCTCCAGCTTTTATGTCAATTTATGTTCAAAACACAAACTCCTGGAGACCACAAGATAAAAGCACAGTAAATATATCTGTGGGTCTATCAATATTGAACTTTTGTTTTGAACGGTAACTTATTCTGTCTCACAGATTAGCTCTAACCAGGCATATATCCATGCTTCTATAATAATCCATATGTGTGGCAAAAGGTGTTGAATAACTTTTTGACCTTCAAGATGTGAAATACTATTAAGTCCTGGAAAGTGGCATGTATGCAGGGAATACAGTCTTTCCATTTCTTTCACCCAACTTCACTGGAGAAAGCATGACAAATTTTAATGTTTATAGATATCACTTAGCTCTGAGAAACTATAAAAATAACTGTAAATCATGTATATAGGTGAGAAAATTTGTGTTAATATATCACATATGAAATAAATATATTTTAGAAAAAGGTGTGCAGCATAAGACAAACTGTTTACCCAAAACCAAAAGAAGCAAACAGAAATTTTCTGCACTGTAATAGAATAACATATTTATACAACATTATACAGTTTACAGAATGGTACAATGACCTCATAGATAGAGGGTAGACCTTAGTATTGGGAATATCTTAATACATGCCAAGTTTGTGACATTTATTAACTTAAAGATGACTGAAATTCATCACTACTTTATCTGTGTACTACATTATTCTCTAAGACTACTTAAATATTGTAGATTCATTTTTGATCAGAATCATTAGATTGCGTATTCATATAGGAATCTACACCTGTGAAGTAATCATGATTTCTGTTTTTGTTTTCCTTGATTTGGTCAATTTTGCTTAGATTTGTCTTAATATTGAAAGAGTGCTGAACTTCTGGGCTTGTTTATAATGTGTGATTTATGTGGTATATTACTGTAATCTCCTTGCTAGTATTTTATTTAATTTTTTGTGTCAATGTGAATTAAGGAAATTTTCCTCTTTGTGTTCTTCCTAGTTTAGGTACCACTTCCATCTTTTTATCTTAAGAGGAATTTGGTAGGACTCCTTCTTTGGGCATTTTCCCAAATAGCTTATACAATACTGAAATTGATTATTTTTTAAATGATTGATAGAATTCTTTTTTGAACCCATCTGATCCTGGGGGAATTTTTCTTAAAAGCAGATTGATGATTTGTTCAATGTATTTTTTCTAAAGAAGGGCTTTTTAATTAATTTATTTTATCTTCTATGAATCTGAGAGATTTATATGTATATAATGTATGTAGGTGGAAGAATATTTAGTGTAGAGGGCCAGAACTCTGGAGAACTATACTTGAAACAAGGATACTTACAACAAGGTATTAACTTAGTGGAATTGATGAGATAATGGTTCTCTAGTTCACATATACTTAGTACTTAGTATGGTGATGTGATGGTTCTCTAGTTCATGCATACTTAGTGTACTATGATGATGTAATCATACTAAGGTAGTTAATTGCTGAGAGGACTGGAAATAGAGACAGTCCATCTTTGACCATCCTCTTGGTGGCTCTGCTGCCTCCTGCACTCCTCCACTAAGACCAAGGCTGGTCCTGAAATCCTCCAGAGAGCTAGCCCGGACATTATACCTTGGCACTGAAACGTGGGGCACTAAAAGAAACATATTATATCTTGAGGCTCTGGAAGTAAGGACCTATACTTAGCAGTTCGACTGATGCAATGGTAAGTTCAGTAGAGAAGTCCCTGTGACCTGGAAATAGGATGAGTAAACTAGTCACTTTTGTTTTTCAGCTGAAATTGTGCAAATACTAAGAAAAGGGCCTCCCTCCTCCCAGGGAAGTGTGTAGCAAACATAGGTAGGTTAATAAAGAAGCAAGGTTTGTTGGTAACTCTTGTCATTGAACTCTTAGAAATATTAGAGTGCACATCTCCTTGGTTCTCTAAGAAGAAAAATTAGAGCCTGATAAGTGGAGCAACTAATTGAATATGACGATGATAATGGTCCTGATTCAATTCCTAGTGAAATATTCTATAAATATAATACAATTGGCTTTAAGGAATTCCACAAGTTTTAAAATAAGGAAAAAGGAGAAAGAGCAGGAGGAGAATGGTACTGACAAAGCAGTTGAAAAGTATGAAGAATTGGACAAGAAAGGAGTTAAGTACAGTGCTGATGAAATTAAGGAGTGTGATGCTTCTCAGCTGGAGCCCTTAGAGCATTCCCCATCTTCTGACCTTTCCCCCTCAGTTTTGCCTTCATAGGTGGAGAGATGAGGAGGAGTGGGAGGGGCAGTGACACCATCAGCACCACCTATGTAGCAGATTTGTCCACCTCCTAGGACATAATTACAGAAGCCATTAATTAAAGGTAAAGATAAAGGATAAGATACATCTGATTGAAGAGTTTGAATCTTTAGGTCATAAAAAAAGAAGATTCACTCCTCTTAATCTGGAAATTATCAAAGATCTGAAAAAAGGATTGCACTCTTTTTGGGGCTACAGCTTCTTATGTTAAGATGATATTAGAGAATTTGGCTTATGAAATTTTAACCCCTAGTGATTGGAAATGTATAGCAAAGACATGATGAGAACCTGTACAAAACTTGTTGTGACTTTTTGAGTGTAGTGAACTCTGTAGAATACAAACCCAATGAAATAGACAACCTGGAGTTAATGTATCAATCCCTTTTGATCAACTAGCAGGTTAAAGTCCTTATAAGACACTTTAGAACAATTTAATTACCCTTTGACAACATATGAGCAAATTGCTTCTGCTGCTATCAAAGCATGGAGTATGTTCCCAGGAAGACAAGATAGAGAGGAAGCCTTCACAAAAATAGTGCAAAGTCCAAATGAACCCCTTGCTGATTTAATGGGACATCTGCAGACAGCTGTCATATGAACTATTGGTAAAAATGTAGCAACAGAAATTATGATAAGATAACTTGCTAGAGAAAATGCTAATGCAGTTTGTAGAAGAATTATACTAGGACTACATGAGTATATTCCTTTAGAAGAGATCATAAGACTCTGTGCCACAGTTTACACAAATACCTTTTATACCAGGCTGTGATGCAGACTTCTCAAGATCTGAACATGTGAAGACAGGGTCCCTTTCAGCAAGGGACTTCCAGAAAGACTTGTCAATGCTTTCAATGTGGTAAAGTAGGGCATTTGAAAACTCAGTGTTGGCATAAAAAACAGGGTGGGAGAAAAAGACCCAAAACCTTATGTCCAAAATGCAACAGAAGCTTCCTTTGGGGATCAGAATGTAGATTGCCTCAGGGAAACAGGAAGCAGAGCCAAACTCCAGGGTCCCAGGCAAAAAACACTTGGGGTATGATGGCAGCCAATGTTACACCCAGAGAGGTTTTTACAAGTTCAGTACGCCTATATGATCAATCAGCCAAGAAGCAACCTGATGGGAGAAAGGGATTACAATTGGGGAAAATAGAGTTGTATGAAATCTGTTCCTATCCAGCCTGTGGATCTCTTGCCTCCAGGCACAATAGGCTTGACTATTTCACCTCCTGAGATTGCTTACAAAACAGTGTCCATCCATACACTGACGTGGGAAACTGAGGAATGCGTAGATAATATCCTAGCCACTAACACAGATAGACAATGTGTAACTTATCAACCAGGAGAAGTAGTAGCATCAGGTTTACTATTACCTACCCCAATATGGGCAGATTTTGCCTCCCACCAACATAATCTAGGAATATTCTGGACTGTCGCTGTTACAGCTGACCACCCTATGCTCACTATCTATATTAATGGCATATCATTGAAAGGGTTGGTAGACATAGGTGCAGATCATACAGTCATTAGAAGTGCCAGCTGACCTAGTAATTGGCCAAAGATTACAGCAGACACCCATATGTCTGGCATAGGAGTATCAATAGCAGCTGAAATTAGTGCTACTCCTTTGAGATAGACATTTGAAGGTGAAACAGAAGTTTTTACTTCTTTTGTACTAGAAAAAATCCTCATCAATCTGTGGGAAAGAGACATTTTACAATAGTTAGGATTAAAATTGAGTACTTTGACTTTTTAGGCAAGGCTGCTGTTGAAGGCCTGCCAACACTCTCACCTGTTCCTATTCAATGGAAAACTGATGCCCCAGTGTGAGTGGAACAGTGGCTCTTAGCAAATGAAAAAATTCAGGCCTTATTGGATATACTACAAGAGCAACTTGACCAAGAACACTTACAACCTTACCTTCTCTCAGTCTTTGGAATTCCCCTGTATTTGTAGTAAAAAATAATAATAATAATAATAATAATCTGGAAAAATGAAGGATATTCACTGATTTGAGAAAAGTAAATGAACAGATGGAAACTAGGGGAACTCTTCAGCCTGGACTTCCATCTCCTACTCAATTTCCTAGAGAATGGCCTCTTTAGGTTATAGACATTAAGGATTGTTTTTATTCTACCCTTCTAGATAAGGAGGATATGAAAAGATTTGACTTTTCAGTGCCCAGCATTAATTTAGCTGAGCCTTATAAAAGATATGAATGGACAGGTAAGATTTATATCTTGCATATTCACTCACATAGAGGACTTCCAGGTCCTATTTTTTATGGAAATTCAAAAGCAGATTACCTTCTAACCATGTTAGCCAATACTCCTTTATTTCAGACAGCCCAAGAATCTCATTCTAAATATCATCAGGCTGCTCAAGCTTTACTTTTGCAATTTGGTATAACAAAAGAGGAAGCTAGGAGCATAGTAAAAGCCTTTACAGCTTGCCTTCCTTTCCATACTCCTACACTCTCTCCAGGGAAGAACCCTCATATTTTGAGACCCAATGAAATTGGCAAATGAATGTGACCCATTATAAATCTTTTAGTCATCTGTCTTTTATCTATGTCGTAATAGACACCTTTTCAGAATTTACTTTTGCAACACTAGCAGCAAAAGAGACAGCCCGAGTGGTCACTGAATTTCTTATACAAGCTTTTACAATTATGGGTGTACCACAAGCAATAAAAACAGACAACAGACCTGCATATACTCCTAAACATTTTGCACACTTTTGTGCATAGTATCAGATTTTACACCCCACTGGCATACCTTTTAATCCTCAAGACAGGCGATAGTAGAGAGGAGAAACAGAGAGAGCAAGATGTTCCTCCAAAAACAAAAGAAAGTGGAACCACAGGTAACCCTGCAGAACTTCTAAATTTAGATCTTTATACAATTAACTTCTTGATTTTTGATAAAGTGCACTGGCTCCAGCAAACAAGTTTATAAACCACCAGAAGGGCACTGTTCAGTGTGAGCAGCTCCACTATATTTAGATAATCTCCATGATGTGGAGAGATTCAGAAAGTGGTGAGTGGAAGGGAACAGATAGGTAAACTGCTTGGGGGATAGGGTTTGCTTGTATCTCTACAGATTGCGAAGAAATCAAATGGGTACCAACAAGCCCTATTCACTTTGTCCTTTGGAGAGAAAAAGAGAAGACCCAAGAAACATCTGGTGGTTTCATCTCTGACTACACGTATCACTGAAAAAGCATGACAGTGAATATCAAAAATTGTTGATGAGTCAATGTGATGCCTTTAGAGATATAAATTTCTCCCAAGTACTGGTCTGACTGCATTCCATGAATTATGGTGTGTCTCATTGTTTTTAATTCTTCTTACTGAAATTATTGGTTATTTCTATGATGTGTTCTTTGACCCACTCTTTAGAATGAGATTTTCTAGTTTTCTATAAATTTCTAACCCCAATCCATGTTACCATAGGCCTCTTGGTAATGGAGTTTTCTTTCATTGCATCAGAAGTAGGCTGTGAGCCAAGTTCCTCTTTCAGCAGTCAATGCTATTTCTGCCTTATCATAGATCAGACAATAATATAAATAGTTGGGTATTGTGATATGGGATCCACCTGCCAGTGGCTGCTGGAGGTCTAACGCAGACCTGTAGAATGGATCTCTTCATGGGAAAGAATGATGATGATACAAGGAGACTGAAAGGGAGTTGCTGTTCTCTGATCTCTCTCTTCTTCTCTCTTGTCTCCAATTTATTTCATTCCCAATCTACAAGGAACATCTACATTAGCAAAGGCTGCTTTGTAACTCCTTCAAGTGTTTTGATTCACAGCTGTGGAGGCTTTTGGAGAATTGACCAGCCCCTTCATTTAGACATGGTCATCTAGACAGATATGTTCTAAAATTGAATGAAAGTCCAAATCCATGGTAGTCCTTAATGGGTTTAATGAAAACTTTAAGGAAGATCAACAAAAGATTTCTTTTCTCCTCTCACCTAAAGATTTCTCTTTATTCCCACATTGTTCATTTCTAACCAATAATAAAAAACACTGAAGGCTGAATTAAAAAGGATGAATTCTTTCACCATCCTTACCTCTCTTTATTAGTCTTATACGTATTTGTCCCTATAAAAATGAGGCACCCATGACTGAACTTAAATGCAACCTGACCTAGATATACAATTAGGGGACTTCTTTCTCTTTGAACATTCATTCTCTTCAATGCACAAACCGAGATTCCTTTATTATTTTTGGTGATCTTACCATAATTTTTATTCATATTAAGATTATGGTTCCTTATGAAACCCTGGTTATGTCTAGCCATATTTCCCCAAATGGGATGCTTATTTTGAAGCCCCATTTCTAATTAACATTTTAATTGTATAGTTTCTTCTCTGAACTCTTTTAACACCTATAATTATTACCTCACAACTAAATGTCTAATATTCAAATATCTTTTATTTTCAGTATATGTCATTCATCCATTCATTTACTAAACATTTCTGTATGTTAGTTTTATACATTTAGTTCTATCCAAAATATAAGTTACTTGGAGAAAGGGACAAAATCATGAATTCTGTATTTTACATGGCACCAAAACAAAACAAAACAAAACAAATAAAAAACTATTAAAAAAAACTAAAGAACATTCAATATGATCCTATTAATCAGTTGATTTAAAAAAAATAACCTGCTGCTAGCACAGCACCAACATAGTTTAAAAGCTCAACCATGAAATCTCATGAAATTTCACACTCTTAAGTGCAGACAGATGGCCTCTTACAAAATTGTAGACATCTGTGCTGTGATCACATGAGAGACCTCACCATGAGTCGGCTAACTTCTGCTTATTAAAGTTAGTCACAGTTTCCTTTTCTCACTTATTTTGGGAATTATGATTGGGAAAATAAGTCCAGATTCTTCATTATAGATTTTCCCATTTTCTCAAAGGCTCCATAGTTCAATGAAGTTCAAGGCACCTAAGCAGTATGATGAAAACATCTCATTGACACTATGGAAAGACTATTGGACTTGCATAAGGAAGGCCTGAATATTAATTTGATATCAATTTCAAGCATATATTAGCTTTGTGACCCTCAGAAAACTACTTCTTTCTGCCTCAGTTTCTTTCTCTGTAAAGTGAAGGGGATGTAGTTAATGACTTCTAAGGTCCCTTCCAGATCTAACTTCATGACCCTATAATTCCATTAACAGAAACCAGATCAGGAAAAAGTAAGAAATCAAAGATAACATGTAAAAGGAGTCCATTCTTAAAAATTATCATATATGTGGCAGATAGATGTTGAAGTGGATAGAATACTGGCCTTGGAATCAGGGTTTCCTGTTCAAATCCAGCCTCTGACAGTTGACAATTAATAGTTGTGAATGGTCACTTAACTATGATTGCTTCTTCAAAAAAAATTATTGAATATTTGGCAGTCAATTAATATGTTAGGGGACATATTATAACAGGAAAGTCACCAATATAGTAATTGCAGATTGTGAAGAAAAGAAATGAAAAAATAATGATATAAACATTTGTCTTATTTTATTTCAATTTAATGTTTTATTCATTTATTTAATATATTTTTTTAAATCTCCTTTTGAAAGAACTCTTCATGAAAATTTATTAGAAGGCCCAATTAATGGAAGGGCCAAGTTGTTTCATTTTTTTTCTCTTCATCAATACAATAAATATTTATTGAGTACCTATTGTGTTCAGGGAATTTTCCTAAACTCAATGCATAGAAAAGAAAAAAGAAAAAAAAAACCTTGCCTTTAAGGAGTCACATTTATGGAAGGGAAATAACAAAATAAACATATCCATGCTTGAGGACAAAGAGAACACTAAATAGTGAATGAGACAAGACTTCTCATTGGAGGTCACATATGATGTTGTTCTTAAGGAAAAGTAACATTTAAAAAGCAGAAGAAAAGGGAAATGATATTCCAGGAAGAATGAACTTCTTTTGAAATACAAAACCCTAGAATTAAAATGCTGAATTTGAGGCAACATGAAATCATCCATCTTGAGTACAACATAGAATCTAATAAGGGAATAAATGAGAAATAAACCTGAGAAAACAGACTTTTGAATATACCTTTGTCTCAAGGCATGGATTTCTTTAAAATATTCTGAAGATCTTTACCACCTGCTTTCACAGTACCTTCCTGATTTGCAGATACTCTCCAAACTATTTTTGCAGAGTCCAGATCTTCTATATTTACTGGGAAAGGGCTTGGAAACTGTTCTGGAGCCATCTGGTGATTAGCTCTTTCAGGAAAATATCCAGTAAGTGCCAGAATAGACTCTCTTTCTGTGATTGCAGCTTTATTGCTTCAGGACTTGTTCTTACAGCCAGAGCCCCTTGGAGTAAATGGATTGAGTTCTCACATGAGAAAACAAAGAATCACAAATTTTCAAAGTGAAGAGGGCCCTTAGGACTTTCTTATAATACTTATGGTAGAACAAAAACATGGCTCCAAAGTTTCTCCCATACAGCCACCCTAAGGCATTCTATTTACACTTTTGGATAGCTTTCATTGTCAGGAAGCTCTGTTCTGTTTTTAAAATCTGCCTATTTGCAATTTCGATACAATGTACCAAATTTTATTTTCTGGGGCCTAGAAGAGAAAAGCTAATTACTCTTCCAAACTCTTCTTCAAATTCTTAAATGCATGTATTATGTATAGTGAAGAGAAGTCTTCTCTTTAACCCAAGCCATACATTTAGTCTCCTTTGACTTATAGTAATTACAGAATGATGACCATCCTTTCACCATGCTTGATATCCTTCTATGTTTTCTTTGTATCTTATCAGTGTTCTTCCTAAACAGAAGAACCTAGAATATAAACCAATTCTCCAGATGTGGCTAGGACATTATTCAATATAATTGGATTATCACCTCAATAAATGATCCAAGACACTTCTATCACTATATACCTCACTCTCTTTTGGAGTTATTTTTAGCCTGAACTAAAGGATAATCATTGTCAATGACTTTGTACTCATCAGATTTGCAAAAGCTCATATATATTATTTGTGTTTTTTTTCTTAATTTGATTACAATGAAGTTGGATTTTATTTATTTTGGAAAATATACACTGTCTCCCTAGGAACTGGTAAAACTTACAACTCAGTTCAAATTCTGTATTTTACAAGAGGACTTTACTGGAATGGTGCAAAAAACTTTTTAATTAATATAATCTAATTTGACCATTTTGCATTTCATAATATTCTCTAGTGCTTCTTTGGTCATAAATGTCTTTTTTTTTCCAGAGATCTCATAGGTAAACTATCTTTTACTTGCCTAATCTGCTTATGGTATTATCCTCTATGCCCAAATTATGTGCCCATTTTGAACTCCTTTTGCTATGGTGTATGAGATGTAGATATATGCCAAGTTTCTGACATATTATTTCCCAGTTTTCCTAGCAGTTTTTTTTGTCAAATAGTGAGTTCTTATGCAAAAATTCAGATCATTTTAAAATTCAATACATAAATTTCATACTTATTTCTATTACATTATTTTCTTGGATGTGGATATACATTGTCAGCAGCAGAGAGATTTTGAATTCTGACTGTCAAACAATAGCGTAAATATTTTATCTACCATATCTCCTAGCAAAACTAAAATTTAAATGGTGATTTACATCAGATCATTTTCAATATAGATATTGTTTGTCTATTTAATTTCTCACCCTGAGAGGTAGGCATCAATTATTGTTCTCACTTGATAAATGGGAAAACAGAATTGAGTGACTTGCTCAGAGTTACAAAACTAGTAAATTTGTTAACTTGGATTTGAATTTATATATTTCTGACTCTGCATCACCAAATTGTCTTCTAAATTGATAACACATCATTTTCACTCTTTGGTTCTGGTCTTTCCTAAAGTTTTATAGCCAACTAATTGTTCCATTAACGTGATGATTTTTTCTTTCTTTTCCACAAGAACAGAATAAGGTATTTGATCAAAGACAGTGACAAAATCTACCTTAATTTCATCTAGAGCATTCACCTGATCTACTTTTCTTGTAATCTAGTCAAAAAAAAGACAATTGGTTTAATATCATGACTTATTATAGATAAAATTGATATTAAAACAAATTCTTATATTAAAGGATTAAAATAGTGTAAATTTATTGCGTTGAGATTGGTGTAGGAGACTTGAAATAATGATGCAAATCAATTTTATCTGACTCAGACATCACTATTTTATAACTCACAATATAACTGTATTGATACTTGTATAACTCATTTGCATGTTTGGAGCTTCTCTGTTAAAGTGGTTTTAACATTTTTAAGGGTTTATAAACAGTCACTTAAAAATCTAGCTGTGAGTTGTTCCTCTTGTATATCTCACCTTTCTTTTTTTCCCTGTACCCTAATTCATCCCTCCTAAGTCTCCAGTCAGCAAGAAGCTCCTTGCTGAATTGAACTATACAATTCTTCTACCTCAATTTTCTTTGCATCTGAAAATTCAGCAGCCAAAAGAAGCTTACCTATCTACTTCAACTTTGAAGGTAGTTACTGCTGAAATATTTTTGTGGCTCTCTATTAGAAGGACAGAGATATGTTCATAATGAATTGAGAACTTAAAAAGGGGGGGAGTATGCTGTTTACATGTTTCTTACATGTGTATATATGTATATATGTGTGTTTACATCTTATATTTGTGTTATTGCATATATATATGCACATACATATACATGTCATGTGTGTGAGTATTCTTGAATTGGTGATTAAAACCCATAGATAATTTGAAGACTTTTATTCTTTTTTTTCTTTTTTTTGCTACTGGTATTTATTTCATCCCTTTTCTAATTTTCCATAATACTTTAAGTCTCTGGCCATTTTAGTTCAATTCAAAACAGAAATTCATTAAGTATTAATTCATGAAAAAATCTGGTGATTCAAACACAAAAGTAGAAATTTGATTGCCCTCATAGCACTTAAATTCTTGAATACTAAATACTTCAAAAGACATTCTAGAAAAAACAAAGGTCCTCCAGGTCAACAGAAGCTTCTCTGAAGATATTTGTGCTCAAAAATAAAACATTATTTTATTTGGTTTCTTCATGCTATTCTAAACAAATTATTTCATTTTAATATTTCAATCACTTTTACCCATTTAATCAATATATATGTTTATGTCATGTGAATATCCTGTGCTAAATACTATACGGGGAGAGAGAAAAGGTTTAGCCTTCAAGGAGTTTATGGTTTGCTAGAGACATTTTTATGAATTTTACAGGGTCTTATGGCAAGATGATAAAAATGTTCTTTTGCTTCTTTTGCATTTTCTTCAGCCTGCTAAGGATTTAAAAATAAATATTCTAGGATCTCAGCCAATTCTTTTTCTCCATTTCTTCTTGCTTTGTCCCTCCTTAGAACTGATAGAAACTAGGGTCATCAAGCTGAAGTCCTGATAGACACACACACACACACACACACACACACACACACAGAGTCATTCATTTTGTGTTATATTGCTATATATTTTTGAACCTTACATTCCTAACATATAAAATAAAGCTAATAATAGCTGTCATGTCCTAGTTTCCAGAAATTTATTGAAGACAAATATTGTGTAAATAGAGAGAATAGTGGCAAGAAAACTAAGGTTATAGAATCAGAAGAAAACAGAATTAAGATGATATAGTTTATTCATTTGGACTTGATGTAAATTATTTTGAAGGCTTTACAATTTCATCAATTTGTTTTAATTAATTGAGCTGATGAGAAAGTTGAGGCTGTAAAAGTTTAATTGACTTGCCTGAAGAAGTTTTAAGTAAATCCGGGTTAATATCTAGATCTTCTAAATTGAAATTTAATGTTTGTTTTTTTTCCCCACTATGTCACTGATTCTCTCACAAAGGAAAACAAGTTCTACTCAGTTAAAAAGGCAAGACATTTGTTTATCAGATGACACTTCCAATTCACATTTCTCTAGGTTCTAAGACTTACAAAGTACTTTCTTCCTAATAATATTACAATCTAAGTGCTTACAAATGTTTTTTTTCATTTTATCCATGAGAATGCTAAACTCTCAAACAGGTTAAATGACTTGGAATAAGGCCACTTATCTAATAGGTAGCAGAGCTGGAATCTGAATTTAGCTAGGTCCCTTGATTCTGAGAAGTTTTGTTTTCATTCTAATGCACATACACACACACACACACACACACACACACACACACACACACACACATACGAAGATGTCATAGTAGTAGAGTCAGACTGGAAGGTCGGATATATCCCTTACAAACAAGTAAAATATGTCCTCATGCAACAAATTGCATATTTATGCTTTATTGAATAGAATATTCAGCTCAGACTCCCAACTGATAATAGAAGACCTTCAATCTAAATAATTAATTCCTAAAATTAAAGACTTCAACAGAACAAAAACCTGAAAGAATTCCTTGACCTCTTGAATATGTTTCTGAAATCCTCAGACTCAATCTGAAATCACTGAACGAGACATCTTAATTAGTAATTTAGATTTGGTGCCGGTTGCTTGTTTGTATCATGTCAAATTCCTTTTCTAAGGCCCCTTGTCAAAATTTTTGATTACTTGGTATAAATTCATTCAGCTGGAATGTATCTTTCCTGAAGCTAAATGCTATTATGACTTTTGAGTAAAATCTAAAAACAATATGCTTAAGCTCTTGGTTAAATGACTGTGATTAACACTGCAAATTGCAAGGTTTGTTGTTCTTTCTTGGGGGAGAAATGGGAATTAAAAGGTAATGTACCTGGAAATTATATACATATAAAGTGAATGTCTTTAAATATATAATTATAAACAAACAGAAGTTATTATTTGTTCAAATGCTATGGAGCAAGTGAAAAAATCTGGCTCCATTAATCATGATGGTATTAATTTCAATTTCTAGGACTACCAAGTCAACTATTCTCAACAAGCAAAATTATCCTTTCACAATCATGTTTATTTCCACTTAAATCAGGAAAATAAAATTGTTTATGTTTTATTTTTACAGTCTAAAAGATGGCATCAAATTAGATGCTCCTTAAAATATTTGATTCACTTCAATAAATGGTTTTTGAATGCCTACTGTGTTCAAAGCACTCTTCTGATCATCAGAAATACAAAAATAGATAAAAGACAATGCCTGCTCTCAGAAAGCTATTGTGTCTGCATCCAGAAAATTTGTTGAACTTGGAACCTAAATTTTAGGCCCAGCATTATCCCTTAATCATTTACAAATCATTTAACTTCTTTGATGGTCAGGTAATTTGTTGGTCACAAGGACATCCTTATCTTGGAGCTACCTACTATATTACAGGATTATAGTGAGGAAAGTACTTTGAACTAAAGAAATATGTTTTGCTATTATGATATAGATGTGCTCTCCAGAGCCAATGACACACTGATATCAAGATCTTCACCCCTAACTTTGCTAATTGTACTACACATCAAATATAATATAATAACAAATAATGGCATTGCTGGATAGAGAGCTGGATTCAACATTAAAAGACTTGGGGGTTCAAGTCTGACATCCATATATAGCTATGTGACTCTGAGTTCAATAACTTAAATTCTAACTGCTCTAGTTAACACTCAGACTATAAATTGCAAATAAGGTGCCAAACTGAATTGGCATAAGGAATGTCCCCATACCATTGAAATCATACTTTTTTCTCATTGAATAAAATGGTGTAGAAGGCTCATTTTTAGGAATTGATAATACTATACAATTTAAAGGGGAAAAAAGAAGGAAAGGAAGAAATGAAGAAAGAAATCCAGCTTGATATAAGTTATAGTGAAAAGAGATAGAAAAACAAAAGCCCAGTAACTTCTGACATTGTTAAACCTATTCACGTGATACTTTTAAGGAATATTTCCTGATGGAGGATCAAATCTGGCTTCCAGCCTTCTGTTATTAAATATTAGCAAACTCTAAAATCAAATGCTAAAAATGGACAAATCAATATTTCCCACATCTCAAAGTCCTGAATTAGAGCTTTGCTAGACGTGTACTTCTGTTTCATTTCTAAGAGCAGATGGATGTTTTTTTAATATATTCTTATAATTGGCTGTTTAAGGGTAATGAGGCCACACAGCCTGACATGCTGAGTTAGCAAAAGATACATCTGGTCTTTCTCATTCAGACTTACTGGGGAGCTGGGAAAGCTGTTTACCTCACATTTCATGTCTTTTATAACTAAGGATAAAAAACAATCAAATAATATTTTGACCATCCTTCAAAACTGTATCTAAAATGTACAACATTTTTAAAACAATGCAATAGGAAAAGACATTAGCATTAAAACACTGCCATTTCCTTATTGCTATTTGGCAATCCTTTGATATACCTCTCAACAAACTATTAAATTCCCATTTTTCTAAACTTTTTACACAATCATCAAGCTTTGAATTTCAAATTTTCCCCTTCACTCTTAGATGACTTTTTCTATTCAGAGAAATTTCATATCATGTCATATGAGCTCTCTCAAACTTTCTGCATCCTCATTCAGAAACTGGCTAGTTAATTTCTTCTTTCTCAGAGAAAAATGTGTTCTCCCTTTGCCCAAAACTTAATCCTAAATCTAAACCTGGGTCATCAAATTTTGTTTAAATGTACTTTAATAGTCTATCTCTTTGTTTCTGTGTCTGTCTTTATCTCTCTTTTTCTCTGTCTTTTGTTTTTACCTCTTCATTGTTTTTCTTCTTTTTTCCTCTCTTCCTTTCTCCTTCCCTCTCCTCTGAGTCCATTCTCATTTACTCCCTCAAGTTACCCATTTCATCTCTATCAAAATCACATAGGCAACTTAAGATGCAGGAAGACAAAATGTATGCATAGAGCACAGGTGAGGTCTGCCAGCATATCCTACCAAAGCATTTCCAGTGATCCCAGATTATAAGTGGGATCACTCACACTTATGAGGAATTCCTAACTCAAAGATCAGCTTTATGTCCCTAGAATGCAAATACAATAAACATAAAATTTTAATAAGAGATAATATGAAACTTTAAATTTTAATCATTTGACAATCAGTCATTTTTAGTGACTCCAAGGATACCTAGGCACAAGGGAAGAGAAGAATATAACATATATGTAAACCATATTATCAGTTTACAATCTGTTTGGGAAGATAAGACACATAGTTTCACAAATAATAAAGCAAAATATAACATGTTAATTGAAAAGTGCTATATCTATGACAATTTGTTGGAGGAGAAATCACTCCTGGATGGAGTAAATCAGACTTTATTAGTGAAAGTGATTTGTAAACCATTTTTTAAAAAATGGGTAGATAAAAAGGCACTATAAAGATAGATAACATATAAAGATAGGTGAAAGGAAAATTAGCATAGGGAATGAGATAAGCAAAAGCACAGATGTGACAAAGTATAAATAAAATGCCTAGTTCTCAATGTAACATTGAATATTTAAGAAAAGTGGTGTGGCAAAAGTTTAATGAATTTATGGAGAAAAATGATACCTCAGGTAAAGAATTTTCTGTTTATTTCACTGACATTTGTGACATTAATGGGTTTGGTTGATAGTTGATGAGATCAGAATGTACATTAGAAAACTACTATATGGGGGCAATATAGGGGCACCAGCCCAGAAGTCAGGAGAACCTGAGTTCAAATTTAGTCTCAGACACTTAACACTTCCTAACTGTGTGACCCTGGGCAAGTCACTTAACCCCAATTGCCTCAGGGAAGAAAAAAGAAATAAAGAAAACTACTATATGCTTAGCACTGTGCAATAGAGGTAGAAAGAAGGGGGAAATAATCCTGTTTTCAAGAAAAGCATATGAAAATAAAAATATATACAGATAATATGTATAATTAGAAATTAAAGAAGGAATTAGCTACAGTGGTCCTGGAAAAGTCTTTTGAAGGTGGGCTTTGAGCTGAGTAAAGAACTTAGAAGTTGGAAGTGAGAAGAGGGTATATTGTATCCAGTGACAGCAGACAAAAGCAGGAAATAGAGTACCATTTGGGACAGAAAGTAGACAAGTATGTTATAGAGTATGTAGATGAAATCAAAGAACAGTAAGATTGAAGAGGCAGAAGGTAGTCAGTTGGTGAATTGTGCCATATGCCATACAGATAAGTTTATAGTAGAACTGAGATTTTTTTTTTTTTATAAAAGGGCAAACAATATGTGGGATGTATTAAAAAATGAAGAGGTAAATGAAGAAGTAGGGAACTTCAGTTGGGATGATATTGTAATAATTTAGGAAAATGCAATGAATTAGGGTGATGACAGTCCAAGTGGTAGAGAGGGGAGGGAGATGCTGGAAATAATTATGGACATAGAAATTAATTAGATTGGGAGTAGGCTGAAGAATAGGAAAAAATAACTCTAAGATTGCTATAATGGTTAAAAAGAAAAAAAGTAGCGGTACCATTAACAGGAATAGGAAGGTTATAATGATGAACATATTTGGAGAAATGTACTCAGTTTTTGAGTTGATATTGTACTTGTGAGATACCCATATGAAACAGAAGGTAATGTAATTCTAGATCTCATAACTAACTATAAATGAAGATTTGGGAGCCATAAATAGGATAAATGAGAAGCGAAAAGAGCCAAATATGTACTTACATGGGAAATCTCATATTAATCGACTGATGAAAGGAATATAGAAAATTTAAAAAGTAAAATCAGGGTCAGAGAGGTAGAATTTAAGAGTGCTAAGGAACAAAAAGAAGGAAAGAATATTCAGAAAACTTTGGTAAAGAGGTGGTATGAAATAGGATTTGCCACAGTGAGAAAAGTCAATAAAGATAAGGACTGAGAAAAGAGTTACAGATTTGACAATTAGGAACTCTTTGGTGACCTTTATGAAAGTCATTTCAACAAAGATCTGTAAACAAAACTTCAACTGAAAATGAGAAGAGAGAATTAGATTTGGCCAAGTGGAGTCAGAAAGTATTCAGAATTCTTTCTCTAAATCTGACATTGGAAAAGAAGAAGAAAAAAAAAATTGATAGGATTTTGAACTGAGACAATAATCAAGGAAGATTACTTCTCTTTTCCAAACCCAGGAATAAAGGTTATATATAGTCGATATTCTCATGCAGCTTAAAGGTTTTTTTTTTTTTTTTCTTAGTGAAATAAGAGATAAGCTCAATAAAGAATAACATGCCGAACAAAGGTGTGCTTGAAGAATGTTGAGAATTTTGGGGATAGCTGCTCTGTAAATATATGGTGGAGTCAATTCCATAGATGAAAATGGACTTTTTTTTTTTTTGGTTTGTTTTTCAACTAGCCAACATTATCGCCTGTTTCTTTATTTTGGTAAGTCATTTTATTTTACAGATGAGAAAATTGAAGTCTAGGGAAGACATATGAATTGGCCATGAATGTTTGGGAATTAACGGCATACTTTGGACAACAGCCAAAGGCTCCTGACGTGGGTTTATGTTCCTCTTTCCATGAATATCTTTATATGTGTGGACCACAGAAATAAACTTGTTTTTCTGCTACAGATCTATTTATAGTGTCCTCTAGCTATTATCTCATTTTGCAAAATATTGTCAACACCAACAAGTGAAGAAAAAAAAAAAGTGAAAATTCCCTCCCACCATCAAATCCCCTTCTCACATTCACCCACCATATCATGTGCTTGTAGAATGAAAGCTAGAGCTGAGCAGCATACATGGCTTTTAACAAGGTATTTCTTTCTTAAATAGGGCAAAAGATTAATTCACTTGGCATCCCTTGGAATTAAAGTCAGAAATCCTCAGTCCAAGAAAGCAGAGAGGATATGGTAAAAATAAAAGTAGCATTAGAAAGCAGTGTTCTTCCCCCACTCCATGTCTCACGAGGGCTTTATTCATCTCCCCCCCCCCCCCCAGAGGTTAGAAACAACTTTTTTTAACTCACTTTTTTTAAAAAGTGACTCATCTCTGTTCCTGATGCTGAAATTCGATTCTCTTTCTTCCCCAGCTCCCTGATTTATCTTACCAACAACTGCTTATCACATAGGTGCTTGTCCTTGGGGGCAGTAACTCTCACGATTATGATAAACTGCCCTGAATAAACCTAGAAATCTCTTCAAGTGCTTGGTAACTATAAGTCTCTATGCTCTGTGAGCATTCTTTCTCTTTCTTTCTTTCTTTTTAAAGTCACTTATGTATAGATCACTTCAGAACTTAGTTTCTGGTAGAAAATTCCTCTAAAATGATAGAATGTTCTACAGTTTAGCCTTTTAGAAAATTCAATTTCAACAAGAGATTTCATTCCTTAAAAAGTAGTGAAAAGGAGATAAGAATAGATTCAAGGAATGCCAGACAACATGAAAACATGCATGTCTGATTATAATGTTGCCTCATCCTTATTTTTCTAAATAGATATAATTTTAAAGTTTTTTTTTTTTTAATCAGGATTAAAATTCTGAGATTTGAATCTTGAGTGATCATAAGAAAAAAATCTTTGATTTTCAGTCTCTTCATTTGTAACATTTGCACAATCTGTGCCACGTTTCCCAAGATTTGGAAAACTGTTTTGTAAAGCATAAATTACATAGTAAGTATTAGTTATTATTCATTCTAACCCTGTGACTTATTGGTGGGAGATGGCTTCAATGGAAGTTCCCTCAAGTAAACAACAACAACAACAAAAAAAAATTAGCAAATCACTGACAAATTGCTTATGGCATTTATAGGTTAAATAATTTGCCCACTTGCTGATGGTTTCAATGCAAAGCTGCATCAGAAGTTAGACTGAAAGAGTAAAGAAAATAGGTGTCAAATCAAAATGATTACATCATCTGTAACGATACCAACTTCAGCTAATAGTGATAATAGTAGTAGAAGTAACTCTAATGTATTCATCTTGCAAAATTATGCTTTATTAGCTATGATGTTGTATCTCTTTATAAATTGGCAAACTGGTTACCAAATTGAAGGGACTATGTCATATCTAAACTTTGTCATCTCTTCACTACCTAACAGAGAACTTTGCAAATAGGTGCACTTAATGAATGATTGTTCATTTGTTTAATTATTATTTAATAAATGTGCTTTACATATACTAATGATCAATATAAAGCAAACTGTTGTTTATAAATAAAAAATCTGTTTTGTCTATATCATACTAAATAAACTGTTTTTCATTATATTTTAAATATATACACATACTAGAATGCTGTATAAATTCCAATATAAATAATAATTGTGAAAATATCAGATATGAAAAAAAAAACACATTATGATTTGTTCACATAAAACCAACTAGCCCCTATGTAATGGTTTATGAGACAGAACACAAGAAAAAATTCCAGCAACAAAATCTGGCCTTATATTGTACATTAAAGAAAGTGACAAAGAGGAATTAATGAGATTCTGTAGTTTCTAAATTTTGTAATGCATTGCAAGGAATTTAGGGATGTTAAATGATTGGTGTGCATATTAACACCAATGTCATATTTATTTTTTCCTTTATGCAGAAAAAAAATGGAAATTTCCTGTAAGCTATTTGTCCAAGTAGCATTAGCAGCTTTTTTTCTGATAATGGCAGAGATTCAGAACTTTTAATAATGATGATAATTAAGCAATAATATCATTGGCTCTCTCTTTCATGAGACAATAATCCAATTCCTGAATGGCTAAACTAGGAGACCAAAGGCAGAGCAGTTTATCACAGTGAGAGAATTTGATTATCACAAAGGAAAACAGAGGGCCAATTATATTATTACTGTTATAATTCATGTTTCCGTGTTAATATCCCCTTCCTACAATTTTTTAATTTTTTTCTTCTTCTAGGAAGGAAGGTAGCATATACTTTCTCTTTTGTGCATATTCTGAAGGCACTCTGAATAGCAAGGGTAAAGTAACTTCCATAGTCTCTGGAAAGTGTAGAATCAAGGTATGATCACTAGTTTTGCTTCTAAGTTCCTGTATAAGCTTGGACAACCTGACATCACTGTGATACTAACAGTCTTTATAGGTGTTATCATCATCATCATCATCTCAAAACTTCCCCTCTCTATTTAGATGAAGAAATTGGACTTGCTATAAAACCAAGGAACATAAATAGTGTTACTTAACCTCTCGTTTTCATTTTCATGATCTACAAAATGAAGCTTAGGTCAATGGTGTATAAAATCCCTTTTCCTCTCTCTACCATCCATGATTTATGATTTTATAGGTCAAGAAGGGGAGCCATAAAAAAATTCTTGGATTGACTGACCAGGAGACGAACAGCTAATATAGTTTTTTTGTTTGTTTGTTTGTTTTGTTTGTTTTGTTTTTGTTTTTGATCAGCCTTATTCTCCCCTTTATATTTTGATTCACTTAGTAACATGTTAGGGAAGGGAAAAAAATATTTGCCACCCTAACAACCAGGCAGATAAAATCCATCACTATCTCTTCTTCAATACACACAAATCTCAAAGGGCTTAACTGTACAGATTTATGCTACCAAAAATTATCCAAAGCATGCTGTTTTATATGCCCAAATTTATTTAACTATTCACCAATAAATGAGCATCTACTTTATTCCCAGTATTTTCTTATTACAAAAACTGTTGCAATGAGTATATTGATGTATATGGGACCCCATTTTAGTTTTTGAAATTTAGACCTCATTGGGTAAAAGTGACTATCTCTATCTTTAAAACATTTAAGTATTTGTGGAATATTCTATATCAGCTAAATAAAATCATTTGTAATAATGTCAATTAACCAAAATTGTCATGCAATTTTTTAAATCCCAAACTTTATGGTGACTTACTATTTCTTAATGAATAAAGTATGGGCTTCTTTGCCAAGTACTCATGATTTTCCACAAGCTGACAAGTCCTTCTCTTTCCATACTTAAGTGATGTAATTACCTTCCATATAAACTATGCTTTAGTCAAATCCCTTACCTAAATTTAGCATATCAACTCAAATGATATCTTCCCACACCCTATCTCAACAATTAGACAGGGTTTTTCTCATCACTTCTTTGTTTTGTTTATTTTAGAAGCTTGTTCCTGTGGGGTTGGGTAATTATATTAATGCCAAACTTAGTATTAATACCCAATTTTCTTATTTCACTGCAACTCAGAATTGGAGAGATCAATATATGCTTTAGCTTCAGCTTCCCCAGTAGTAAGAATGAGAGGTATATAGTGCTGTGGCAATACTTACATTGCATTTTGATCATCAGTTCTCTCAAGCCCCAGTCAATTATTATTTTACATTATATTTACCTCTTTAAGTATACCCTATTAAACAATTTCCACAATGGCAGAGAATATAAAATCAGAATTTTTCCTTGGTATTAACCCCTTAGTAAATATTCTCTTAATTCATTTGGATTCAACTAAATTTTGTTCACAAAAAGCCAATGAGATGACTATTTTTCTTTGCCTGTATGAACCAAATCATTGACACATTTTTTCCAGTTAAGTGAAACACCTGGTTTGATTACTCTCTTACCACATTCCCTAAATTGACTGGTTGTATTAAGTACTTATTGACACACTTTAAGAAAGTGATTATTTAACATCTTCATGTGTTAGGAGTTCCTGGAAAGTTGGACAGATAATTAGGATATACTTTTGGTCTAATAAACATATGTTTATGTGTATCTATATGTGTGGGTATGTATATTTACACACACACACACACACACACACACACACACATATATAGTCATATTGTTGTGCCACAGTTCTCTTTTATTGTCCTGACTTGGTTTCCCTAATTGGTTCTACCTCAGTTTCCTTAATTGTTCTGCCTCAATCCCCTTAGTTGTAAAATCCCCCTCTGATTCATTAAGACTTAGGACCATTTGCTCTAAGGTTATAAATTGTCAAGATGAGACTCAAGATGAGGGGGAGATCAGATTTCGTGGCTCCTAACTCCTTCTGCCTTCAAGAATTTATGGCACTATGCCCCTCTAAATATTTCAAAAGATAAGACTATCCTGGATACCTCATTGACATCTTTACTTCTGTTTATTCAGACATCCTGACTCTGGCTCCCAGTTTCCCCCAATCTGCTAGAACCAAATTTATGGTCCTGAAACTTCCCACTCTCAATGTTCTGACTCCTCCCCTACCTTGGTCTACCTCTGTAGCTGAGCCATGTGGGTACATATGTCATTGAGAACTCACATTCACCACTGGATACTTTGAGACAAGAGTCCTGTCCAGTCAATTATACTCTCCAATTAAAAAAATATTAAAATCTCTCTAATCTCTGTCCTGCCTCAGTTTCTCTGGCATTACATTTTGGAGATGAGATATTAGAAACTGAGAATGGGAGTAGAGATTAGAGACCTCTGGATCTCTACCTTGGGCCATGGTCTCAGTTCTTGGGAAGAGAGTGGTTTTCAATTGCTGCCATGACCAACGGTAGACACCTTCATATTTGGCCTTAGGAGAGTAAGTGTACATGTCTGTTTTAGGACATCTGATCTGTTCTGTTTATGGTAGCACTGTATTCTCAGAATAATAACATACCAAAGGATATCAAATTCTGAAAAGGGTGTCATTCCGGGACACTGGAAGATATCTTCTGAGTGTCTTATGTGTTATGTTTGTTTAATTTTGTAACTGTAGTCTGTGTGATTTGTATTCTGTGTTCCGTGTGATGTGTGTTCTATGTTCTGTATGATTTGTCTGTTTTGTTAATTTAAGAGCTCTGTTAAGTTTTAACAACAATAATTAAGAAATTTTGGAATTTATTATTTGAAAAGTTGCTTATGATTTTAAATTTTTTAACCTGTTATACTAATTTGTAAGTAAATGGAACTTGGATATTTTAAACTAACAGGAAAGTTTTTCCATTAAAGCAGTTTTCAGAGCCTGCTAGAGTAGAGGGCAATGAACCTTATCTAATCAAAACTAAATCAGGAAAACAATTTCATTAGGAACTTTGGGATGATTCTGAAAATTATGAGAAATAATTGTTGCTATTGCCTTTACATGCTAGATTTGTTTACTCTGAGTATAAAATCTTGGAATTTGTTTGAATATTGATACATTTATCTCTAAAGAGGAAGGGAAGGAACAATAAAATTCAAACTTAGCCTGGGCTGGGCCATAAAAGCTCTGCCAGGACAGATAAGAGAGATGCTAATTACAGTCAGACAATACTCAGGTAGGGAAAAAAAAAAAAAAAACTGTATTTGATTTGATTCAGTTTATTTGTTAACATTGTAAGTTATGTTTTATGGAGTTATTTAGCTATTCACTATATAATGTGAATCTTAAAGGTTTTGAAGGAAAAAGGAAAGAAAAATGCAGGTGATTTAGGAAGGATTAATTTTTAGAAGCAATTAAAGATTTGCATGGTTTAAGGAAGTAAGAGAAAGGCTTTTGGGAGTAGGAAGAAGAGGTGGGAGAGAGAGAAAGGGGAAAGGATCCTTTGTCTTCAAAGGTAAAGATTCAATTCACCCTCCCACTGCTTTCTGCTACTTTAGTAATGGAGCAATTAGTTAGGAAACTTGTTGGAGATTATTTAAGTATGGAAGATGGGTAGACTTTGGAAGAACTTAATATTGGGAGAAAGTAAATAAACTGATGGGCTAAATCTTGAGAAGGATTCCCGTGTAAGAAATTGAGTGAGCAACCTGAGGGAATTTTTGTCCAGGGGTGCAGGAGTGGGGGAATCCTCTTCTCCCCTCCCTTCCTTCTCATCTTAACTGGGTCATTACTATTACTGTGGTCCTACCGTTTTTTTTATCAAGTTACTGCCAGTGCAGCAAACTGTGATTTAAAGGGACAGGCTTACTTTTAGGTTAATTGACTGAATATTTGTTTCTTGATACATAATAGTTTTCTTGTTTAAGGAATATGGTCATAAATGTGATCCATACTTTGGTAAGATTATTTCTAAAAGTTTAATTGCTATTTTTAACAATCTTCCATATTCTTTTATGTGGTATTTGGTCATTCTGTATAAATTTTAACTAATTGTGTTGGGTCATACTGAGCTTATTTAAAGGGCCTATGAAAAGAATAGTTGTTTTTTTCTTTGTCCTTTTGAAAATGTTTCTGTTATGGACAATATGCAATTGGGGATATTTTTCTATGTATTGGGTATTTTAAAAGCAAAATGATTTGCGTGTATAATGTTCATTTACATAACATCTACTTAGACATGTTAATTATTTAAGTTGTGAACTTACTGGGACAGATTTCTTACTGCTATTACTATAAGGTTATGGTAAATCTTTGTTTAGGATTTATCAGAAATTTGATTAATGGAATCTGTTATTGGAGGTAAAATTTCTTGGGCTTATAGTTAACTAGTTAATGCTATTTGGGAGTTTTAAAGCTCCACCTTCTGACAGGTAGTAGGACAATTGATTGGAATAAAACTGGGTTAAGGTTATTTTATCCTGTATGTGCTGAAGATTGAGTTTTGACTGCTTATGTTCTGTTATAGTTATGTTACTGCTTTTTTTTCTTCCTGTGACTGATCAGAGCAATGGTCAATAGAATTGTTAATGCAATTCAATTATGTCATACCTTGCTGTTTCCAATCTGGTTATCTGTAATCATTATACCCTAAATTCTTGGGCAAATAAGTATTTAGCCTGGTCATCTGTCAATTACTGGATATTTGTGTGTTTTTTTTTAAGGTTTCTAAATTATAAGAGGACAATTTACAATGCTCTGTGAGAGCTAACTGCTGTTGAGACTTGATAGGGCCCTTTGCCTGTCCTATAAAGCAAATTAATCTCTTCCCATAGGAAGCTGCTCGCCAATCTATTTTGGCCTCCACATATTTTGCAGCAGTCTGGTGAACCGAGTCTTTCTCAGGCTGTTCTAACCTTTCTTTGTTAGATTTGTGTTTTTTTTTTTTTTTGTTCTAGATTTCGGTCAGATTATAGATATTGCCTTGCTTCTGGGACCTAGATCAGCTTTGATTCTCAACATAGCACACCTATTCTCTGCATGAAATGAAAGCCTCCTACCATTTCTCAGCCTGCAGCAGTTTTCAAATGAAACTATGAACACTGTTTCTTGTGTACTTTGGACTGATATAGGGGAAGTTAAGAATGACTGTTAAACCTTAACTGGGTCATTACTATTACTGTGTGTTTAAGATTTGGGTTGCAATTTGTTAAAACTGTGCAACTATTGCTGTTATGTTTGAGGGATTTTTAGGAAATTTACTGTACTAGTCTGTTATATATAGGAATTTTGATTCACTCCTGGAATTTATATGTGGAATAGTCATTTGATAATTCCTTTCCATGAGAAAAACAGGGAGGAAGAGACAAAGATTGGGGAAAACTGGTGTATTTTTCTCAAAATACCTGAAAGAATGGAAACCCCTAGCTCCTAGTCACTTTGCCTTAGGCATTTCTGCCTCACCTCCTAGTTCAGATTGAATTTGGAAGTTTTTAAGCAGTCCTTTTTTTTTCTTCACTTTTATTATGCTTTCCATGAGAAAAACAGGGAGGAAGAGACAAAAATTGGGGAAAACTGGTGTATTTTTTTCAAAATACCTGAAAGAATGGAAACCCCTAGCTCCTAATCACTTTGCCTTAGGCATTTCTGCCCCACCTCCTAGTTCAGATTGAATTTGGAAGTCTTTTAAACAGTCCTTTTTTTTTTTTTTTTCATTTTTATTATGCTTTAGTTTTGTAACCCCTTATTCTGTCAGAATTGCTCTGGCAGATTCAGTTTTTGGGATTCATTTTTTAGGAACAACCAGAAATCAGATACCTGTCTTCAGACTGGCAGTCTCTGGTTTGTTTTTCCAGTCCTGTAACCCCAGTTTACTAATTTGTATTTTATCAATCTCAAAGGACGTTGTAGTTTGATATCAGGCATCTATAAATTCGGGGTTTGCCTGCCTTGATGGGCTAACTGTGCATAATCTGCTCAGAAATCCGATCCTTTCTGCAGCCCTGTCTGTTCCTCTGAGCAGGGACAGGTGGAGCTACTCCAAGCCTCACGCTTCTCCCCAGAAGAAGGATACCCCTCTGAATGGGCTTTGAGCCCTTGGGCCCTACTGCTCTGTAAGCAGAGACTGAGTTAAGTGTACAAATGATTGCAGACCACCTAACTCACAGTGAACTGTCCATCTCAACCTGGATTCTCTGGCTGAGATGGTGTCCCAACTGCAGAGTACCTGACATGCTTGCAACAGGGAGCCTTTGTACTGCTAACTTTGGGATTATCAGGGAGAGACTTGCTCTTGCCATATGAGTCCTTACATTTTTCTAGTTTTATTTTGGTTTATTTGCTTCACATAGGGTTAGTCAAAATTATGGTGCTAAGACCTTCCAGGTATCTAGAGGAAGATAATTCAATGATTTGAATATTTAGAAGAGAGAGTGTAGAATGTTGTGTCACAGTTCTCTTTTATTGTCCTGACTCAGTTTCCCTAATTGGTTCTACCTCAGTTTCCTTAACTGTTCTGTCTCAATCCCTTAGTTGTAAAACCCCACTCTGGTTCATTAAGACTGAGGACCATTTGCTCTGAGGTTATAAATTGTCAAGGTGAGATAAGATGAGAGAGAGATCAGGCTTCCTGGCTCCTAACTCCTTCTGCTCTTAAGAATTTATGGCACTATCCCCCTCTAAATATTCCAAAAGATAAGACTATCTGGGATATCTCATTGACATCTTTACTTCTGTTTATTCAGACATCCTGACTCTGGCTTCCAGTTTCCCCCAGTCCTGCTAGAACCAAATTTATGGCCCTGAACTTCCCACTCTCAATGTTCTGACTCTGCCCTTGCCTTGGTCTACCCTTATACCTATGTGGATATATATGTCATTGAGAACTTACATTTACCACTGGATACTTTGAAACGAGAATCCTGTCTAGTCAATTATACTGTTCAATTAATAAAATATTAAAAACTCTTTAATCTCTATCTTGTCTCAGTTTCTCCAGCATTGCAATATATACATGTATATATAATCTATTATGCCAAAGTATAATTTCAAATGGATATGTGCTTGTTTGAAAATACCAGTGGTATCAAATGACCAAAGACACTTGATGCCTGGAGGATGGCAAGAATGTAATAATTTTAAATTGTAAAAGAAAATTATGCCCAAAGAATTATTAAAATATCTATAGCCTTTGACCCAACTATATCATTGTTAGGACTGTTTCTCAAGATGATTAAGAAAAATGGAAAAGAACCTGCATCTTCCAAAATATTTATAGTACCTCTTTTTGTGGTGACAAAGAACTGGAAATTGTGCTGATACCCTTTAATTAGAAAATGATAATGGTTGTGACAATACTCACTGGAATAATGCCTTATTGTATCACTTTCTTGTCACAGCAAAGAGGTTTGTATAGATCAATGGAACTATGAGCTGTAGCCTGATTGGTTACCCAAGATAGAGAGGTCATAATGGAAAATTCTGACAAAAGATGATCTACTGAAGAAGGAATGGCAACCACTTTAATATGTTTGCCAAAAACAAACAAACAAACAACAACAAAGATGACTGAAGATAGCAACTTTGACCATGAAATTAAATAAATGATGATTGCTTCTTGGAAAGAAAGATATGACAAATTGAACATCATAGTAAAAAGCAGAGACAGCATCTTGTTAACAAAGATATGTAGGGTCAAAGCTATGTTTTTCCAGTATCAATTTATGGATATCAGTTAGATAGATTATAATGAAAGCTAAATGCCACAGAATTGACATCTGAATTGAAGTGCTGGAGAAGACTTTTGACATTCACCATTTTGTAGTTCTGAGGCTGCGTTTTTAAACTAACAACTTTTAATTCCAAACCAAACAATCTATTAATTTTAATATCTATCTTCCTGATGAGAAAACTCCATAACTTCTGAGTAAATAGAATATCCCAAATTAGCAATGGGTCAGTCTCATTGATCAATAAAATCACTCATCTACCTGCCATACTCAGAACTAAAGAACTTGGTAAAGATGCTGACAAAGGAAAAATAGGCCCCAGAGGACAGGAATTGGCTACATATTTTTACTGCATGGATTCTTCAATATATTTGCTCTTCAAGTTTGAGCACCTCACCCCAAAGGAGAGTGAACTCTCTGAGTTGTGACATGTTTTTGTACTTATTTCTTTGCTATATTTTCTCAATTTATCTCAGTTTATCATTTTATTGATATTGAAATTATTTTAATTCATTAATAGATATAAGAAAATATACTAATGGGAACAATATTGTTATCCCTAACTCTGATACTTCTAGAACTTTGAGCATGCAAGTAGTCAACAACTTCTGTTGAATCCAGTCTGCTAGTATGATGAAGTTTGAGAGAGTGGATTTCACCAAGGAAATTGTAGTTCACCAAGGAAATTGTAGTTCACCAAGGAAATGGTAGTGGTATTTTTCTTTGACCTAGGAAAGGCAATAACAGAACAGTGATTTTCTGTGACAAACATCATAAATAGATCAATGAGAATTGTAAGAAATATTCCAGTCAAGAATTAATATTGGAAGAAAAAAGACTATAGAAAAGTATACTTCTATTAATGAGGATACTAGTGCATAATCATGCAGAGGATAGGAATGTGAATCATGGCATCCATTTGTTGAGGTATTAAAAATAAGAGTTGAGAGATTCCCTGACAGCAATGGGGTCTCCTGGCCAGTGTTGCAGTCTTTGTGAAAGAATTTGCAATCCTGAAAGGCAAGGTTTGTGGCAAAAATGGGCTTATTACACTGAGAAGAAACAACTTCTTCAGTGAGCTAAATCCTGAAAGGAACTTTAGCAAAGGTAGGTTTTCAGCAAAAATGGGATTATACTGAGAAAAAGCAACTTCTCAGTGGGCCTGTTTAATTAGGAATTGGGGAAGGTTTGAGGTTAAGGCTTTTTCTGGCCTGGAGCTAGGCAACAATCTCCAGATGACTTTAAGGGACTAATTTTCAACTCAATAAAGGGTAATGATTATGCCCCAGGCCAAGATTTTGAATTGAATTGTAGGAGGAAATTACCATCTGGGAGTTTCCCCTATGAATAGGTAGGTGGGGCCCCTCCCAGAAACCAAGAAGGATTAAGATTTTAGGATTTCTCTAACTCAGGTCCATCCCTTTCCCTCCAAAGATTGATGTCCATCACATCAAAAAGTGAGAATTAAAAAATGTTGCAGACCACTTTGGTACAGAGATAATGTACCAAAAGATTTTAAGTAATACTGGTTAGCTGTTTCTACCTTCTGATGACATAGAAGTAAGTTTTAGTGATCTGGAGCAAAGTTTTAAGTTAACCCTGAGATACAGTTATAGATCTAATTTTCATACTTGTAAGCTATATAACCAATTGTATGTCACTTTTCTAATTATCAATTTCTTCACCTTCAAAAAGGTCATAATAATGATAAACAGTAGTGTGTCTCAGGATTGTTATAAAGCAAATGGATTATAAATCATAAAACACTTTAAACATGTGAGTTATTAGAATATTATTAATGTCACTGCTTCATCTAACTGGTTTTCCAAACTTGGTTGCAATTATTTTGGAATATTTTCTTATTTTTTTTTCAATCATCCAATCATTTTTATTTTTTTAATTTTTAAAATTTTAATGAAGATACAGTCTTAACAGCTTTGTCTTATTTAGAAGAATAAATGAATTTATTCAACTCTAACATTCATGTCATCAAAAATGACATCATCAGGAAGAAAAATATTTTGGAATACTTTCTTTATACAAATCAGATTTTTTTAAACACATGAAAACAACACGAACTATGTTTATGGACAAAAAGCCATACTAAAGCAGAGTATGTAAAAACTAAATAGAGAAAAAACTTTCCTGAAAGTCAGAAAAACTCACATTCATTTTCTAATGTCAAAGATGTTGTCACAACAGAACTTGAACATCCATTGTACAAATCTCAAGCTTGCCCCTGTGGGTATTTAGCTTTGTCTTTGAGATTCAATATAAATATTTCTTTAGCATCATGTGCTCTTTTCTGACAGCACCATTCTTCAGATCATCATTCATGATGAATCTAGTTTTTAAGAGATCATGATAAAGAGTTATATAGGGGCCCTTGGCTTTTAGAAACACATTCCTTTGAAAACACCTGAAAACTGACTATTTTAGTGAAACTATCTAAAGTACAGAAGCCATAGGACAAGTCTATTTATAGGGATATCTTAAAAAGTAGTCAGTAAGAATCAGAGAAGCAATATCTAAAGAAATAACTCAAAAAGTCTTTGCAAAGATTTTGAAGGAAAAAAAATCAGGTACTATAATGCACGTTTATAGGGTTCAGGTCTTTGAAAAGATCACTGAAGTTGAAGGGGCCTTTACATATCTTGTCTCTCTCACAATTAACTATGTGACACTAGACAAATTATGTAACCACTCAAGTTCCCAGTTTACTTAACAATAAAATGAAGAGGCTAGACTACATGTTGCTAAGTTCCCTTCTCATTTAGATCTAAGACTGAGACTCCATGAGAACAAAGGGAATAAATAACTCTCTCTGTGTCTGTCTTGTTGTCTCTCTGTCTCTCTCTCTTTCTCTCTGTCTCTCTCTGTTTCTCTCTCTGTCTCTCTCTGTCTCTCTCTCTCTCTCTCTCTCTTTCTCACATACACACACATTCTCTCTGCATGAATGTATATGTAAGTATATATGTATAAATATACACATATATATATATATATGCAATTTCTATCTCTGTATCACTTTTTCTCCCTTCTATCCTTTATTTTCTTTCTCTTTCTTTTCTTTCCTTACTTCTTTTTTACTTTCTGTATTCTTTCTTTCCTTCCTTCCTTCCTTCCTTCTTTCCTTCTTTCTTTCTTCCTTTCTTCTTTCCTTTCGTTTCTTTCTTTTTTTTTTTTTTTCCCAAAGGAGGAACTAAGGCCAACAACAGAACTTTTCTGTGGAGGAAGACAATGAACAGGTCATCTTTAATTTCAGTAAATCCAGATATTTGTATTTTGTATGGATTTTAATTTGGCACCACACAAGCTTGCTTTTTAGCTGAGGTAAATATCTATTGTTTTGTTTTTTAAAAGGGGAAAGAAATTCTATCAGTTAACTTTACTTTCATTTAAGCAATTTGATTACAGTTTAGTATGCAGCCAATGCTCTTTAGGATAAAAAGAGTTCATTTGATTGCAAATTCTTTCAACAAACCAAAAGAATAAAATAAGTATGTGAAAAAGAAAATGCAACAAAATTGAATTGCCAATTTGCAGTAGTGTCAAGTAAACTTTAATTTTTACATCTGCTAAATTCAGACATTGTGCTTCTTAATTTAGAGGGCTGCAATTTGAGAGGAAAAATGATAGGACTTGTATTATCTAAGCTTTTTTCTTGTTAAAACCCAGCAGTACATTAGCAGTAAATGTTCCTATAATATGAATAGAAGAACTTTTCCTAGAAAATGACAGTTCTTGGAGCAAAATATAAATATGTAATCTTTCTATCAGTAAAGAGAAAAGACAGCTCTTTACTATATCTTTTTCCCTATTGCTATTTATAAATAGGATTCCTTCAAGCAGCACTATTGACTCTACTTGGGGGTGATACAGGAAAGGTCTGATAAGACTTTTTCTTTTCACTTTCAATCAAAACAGAGCTTGTTTTCTCCCCCTCCCCCTCTTTTATTTAATATTCTTTAAAAAATATTTCAGTTTACAACATTTACTTTTGATTTTGATTTTGATTTTCCTCATCCTCCCTATTCTCCTCCTGAAGATAACACAAAATATAATAAAATTTATTTATGTACAATCATATTAAACTTATTATCTGTATTGTGAAATAAAAAGCAGAACAAAAAAGGAAAACCATAAGAAAGGAAAAAATACAACTCAAGTGAAAATAATATGCTTCAATCTGCATTCAGATGCCAAACTTCTTTCTCTGGATGTGGATAGTATTTTTCATCATGAGTCTTTTTGGAACTGTCTTAGATTATTGTACTGCTGAGAAGACTTAAGTCTGATATCAAAGTTGATCATTGCACAATGTTGCTGTTACTGTGTACAGTGTTCTCCTGGTTCTGTTCACTTCCTTCAGCATCAGTTCATGTGAGTCTTTCCAGGTTTTTTAAAAGCAGAACTTTCTTTTTTTTTTTTTTCCTTTTTTTTTAAATTTAATTTTTATTTAATAATTACTTTATATTGACACTCGTTTCTGTTCCGATTTTTTTTTCCCTCCCTCCCTCCCTCCGCCCCCTCCCCTAGATGGCAAGTAGTCCTTTATATGTTGGATATGTTGCAGTATATCCTAGATACAATATATGTTTGCAAAACTGAACAGTTCTCTTGTTGCATAGGGAGAATTGGATTCAGAAGGTATAAATAACCCGGGAAGAAAAATGAAAATGCAGATAGTTCACATTCGTTTCCCAGTGTTCTTTCTTTGGGTGTAGCTGCTTTTGTCCGTCATTTATCAATTGAAACTCAGGTCTCTTTGTCAAAGAAATCCACTTCCATCAAAATATGTCCTCATACAATATCGTTGTCGAAGTGTATAATGATCTCCTGGTTCTGCTCATTTCACTTAGCATTAGTTCATGTAAGTCTCGCCAGTCCTCTCTGTATTCATCCTGCTGGTCATTTCTTACAGAACAATAATATTCCATAACATTCATATACCACAATTTACCCAGCCATTCTCCAATTGATGGGCATCCATTCATTTTCCAGTTTCTAGCCACTACAAACAGGGCTGCTACAAACATTTTGGCACATACAGGTCCCTTTCCCTTCTTTAGTATTTCTTTGGGATATAAGCCCAATAGAAACACTGCTGGATCAAAGGGTATGCACAATTTGATAATTTTGGGGGCATAATTCCAGATTGCTCTCCAGAATGGTTGGATTCGTTCACAACTCCACCAGCAATGCATTAGTGTCCCAGTTTTCCCTCATCCCCTCCAACATTCATCATTATTTTTTCCTGTCATCTTAGCCAATCTGACAGGTGTGTAGTGGTATCTCAGAGTTGTCTTAATTTGCATTTCTCTGATCAATAATGATTTGGAACACTCTTTCATATAAGTGGTAATAGTTTCAATTTCATCCTCTGAAAATTGTCTGTTCATATCCTTTGACCATTTATCAATTGGAGAATGGCTTGATTTCTTATAAATTTGAGTCAGTTCTCTATATATTTTGGAAATGAGGCCTTTATCAGAACCTTTAACTGTGAAAATGTTTTCCCAGTTTGTTGCTTCCCTTCTAATCTTGTTTGCATTAGTTTTGTTTGTACAAAGGCTTTTTAATTTGATGTAATCAAAATTTTCTATTTTGTGATCAGTAATGGTCTCTAGTTCATCTTTGGTCACAAATTTCTTTCTCCTCCACAAGTCTGAGAGATAAACTATTCTATGTTCCTCTAATTTATTTATAATCTCGTTCTTTATGCCTAGGTCATGGACCCATTTTGATCTTATCTTGGTATATGGTGTTAAGTGTGGGTCCATGCCTAATTTCTGCCATACTAATTTCCAATTATCCCAGCAGTTTTTATCAAATAATGAATTCTTTTCCCAGAAGTTAGGGGCTTTGGGTTTGTCAAACACTAGATAAGCAGAACTTTCTTAGATATGAATATGGTCCCTTGTTCTACAATTTTCTGTTACCTTGGAAGAATCACCTAATTATTTTCATCCCAACTTACCTCACTTGTAATATGAGATAGGTAATCTAGAAAACTAATTTCTAAAAATTCTCTGATTTAAAGATATTTGACTTTTCTGCCCAAAACTGTTAAAGAATAAATCTTGAAACTCATCAAACTTGCATCAATAAGCAAAAAACAGAATTTTACTCTATTCACTCTGGTTTATTAATAGGATGGTGTGGTGGAAAGAAAGGTGACTGTAGAGTCAGGTAATCTGAATATAAAGCAGAGCTGCTTGAAACTTTGGTTGAGTAATTTAACCTCTCCGAACATAGCCTTTTTCATCTATTTTGATAAGTTAACACACTTACTTTCTAGACAGCTCTGGAAAACTTCCAAATATAAACCTCATGGTCCTTCAAAATAAAACCACGTGTTAAAACTGGAAGGTATAGGAGAAGCCAAATTGCCCAGTCCCCTAATTTTACTTGTAACAAGCTTGTTCTATATGCTAGATTACCTAAAATGGCGATATCCATGTAGGAAATGACAGGAAACATTTATGGGAGAAGACAGCTTGTGTTGCCCTATAATGCAGGTGAAAATACCTTCTTTCCTTTGGCCATATATCTGGAACAGTTGCACCATTAAAATTGTAAGAGTGGACCATTTTATCTGTCTAGCTGCATTCAATAGAAGGTCTTAACCTCTGGTAGTATGGGTATTATAAACTAAGTTGAATGGAAAATAAAGTTATTTCCCTTTCTATTTAAAGGCATGTGGTCTCAAGTAATAATTTGGGGATTTGAATCTTGTTTGTTTGTTGTTATTGCTTTTTGTCATATTTGTCCTTTTCTTTCCAGGTTCAAGTTGTGAAGGCCCCAGATCCTGAAAGTTCAAGCCATTGTAACCCTAATCCCTAAACCTGATGTAACTGTCAATCTAGCAATCTAGCAAAGAAGTTATGAGAACCTAGCAGGAATTTTGGAATGTGGGGGACCAGTCTGTATGAGAAATGAATTAACTTGTATTAATTAATTAAATGTAATTAAAATGTAATATTAAGTGGAGAAAGAGATTTTTGTATCCCTGTGTTGTCATAATGTTTGGGATGGAAGAATTGTTCTTGCTAAGCTTTCAAAATAAATATTACTTTCTTCAAGTTAATTTGACTCTTAATTAGTTAAGTGGCATTGGGGAGCAAGAGGCCTTTAAAAGTGAGAGAATACAAATGGTGGCGTTAAACCATTAAGTGATTAAGATACCTCCAAGGTTATTTTGTGTACAACAGAACTCTCTAAGGCCAGAAGGGAAGGATGGAAGGCATGAATTGTAACACTGGGCCTTCAGGCCAGAGTGATAACTATGCAACACAGATATATAAACTAAGGCCAAAGAAGTGAAGCACTGTCTCCAAAGTAATACAGATACTTAAGTGGTAGATGTGAAACTTGAAATCAGAAAAACTAATAATATTTTTCAATTTCTGGTGTCACCACCATGACTATTAATTCCTATGTAAATAAGGGAAGTCACTGAGGTGAGTGTATCTCAGTTTCTGTATCAATAAAATAAGAGAATTAAACCACACTTTCTGAAGTTACTTGGTCTACAAAGTACAAAGTAAAGGCACATTATTGTCATGTAATAATTGCATTAGCTGTTTTCTATGCTCTACTTTATGAGAATTTTTAACACAGTTTTTGTTGTTGCTATTGTTGTTGTTCATCTTTGAAGGAGTGATGGAATTTTCTATATTCCACTATTGATTTTTCCTTAATGGTTAATGCTTTTCTTGGCCAGATCTTTCCTTCTCAAAACATCACATATCTATATATGTGATAATATATTTTATTTCCTCTCACTCCAATGGAATGTAAATTCCATGAGGGCAGGAATTTTTTTTTTCATTTGGTTTGCTATTGTATCTTTATTGCATACTGAATGCCTTGAACATAGTGGTGAAATCTTAATTAGCACTTTTTGTTGGATCGAATCAAATTTCACTGAGAAGGTCTTATGATGTTTTTCAAGCTCTTTGCTGTTAATACAATGCCATCAGCAAATAAGAAATATTTGAAGGCCCTCACAGCAATAGATAATTCATATTTTGTTTAGGTTTTGTACAGGGTATGCTCTGTGACACTAGTGACAGATACCTTCCTGTTTGAGGCCTTACTTAGTATCAATCTTATGTGGATTATTGAACGAAGTTATCTCCACAGTTACATCTGTTATTTAGTCATAAATATTTTTAAAGAATCTATGTGAGACACTTATCCTGAGGAGAGTTTCAAAGCTTCATTTTACTCTATGAAATTTTAGCTGATTCAGGTGAAAATTAAATCCACTCAATATAATAGGGAAGATGGACACTGAGAAAAAGAATCAGGAAAAATAAGCAATAAAACTGATTATTTAATGACTTGAAGAATTTATTTTAAATGAAAAATGTAGTAATTCAATCAGAGCATAATATAACCACTTTGTCCATCATACTGTGAAAATAGTCACAAAATGAAAAAAAAAAAGGCTTGTTCTTGAAGTTCTTAAACTGAGAGCTATAATATTTTGATACAATTAGTGTTTTTACTTATGCTTCTGCATAATATATTTTGTGCTTTTAAAGACACAATTCTGAGAAGGTATCCATGGACAACACAACATCATTAAATGGGTAAGTGGGAGAAAAAAGGTTAAGAACTCAGGAATTATCCTAAAATGCACATATTGGTCCAGATCTAGGATTCTATCAAAATAATCACATCCAGTGTCTATGCAGATCAACAACTCTTTTTTTTTTTTTTTTTTTTTTTTTAGTTTTAGTTCTAGAGTATAGTGAAAACAAGTAAGAGCTTAAGATACTTATTTACAATAAGATAGTGAATTTTTAATGCCTCAGAAATTCAAAAAAGTTTTAAAGTAGAACTTTTTTTTTATTATTTTGCTGATTATCTAGATATAAAAATGATAAGAGAAAATTTCAACAATTCAGATGAAATTTAAATGTGTGTTCTGCACTTTCAGTGAGCCATCTATTATATATTTGCCAGCACACACTTTTATACATAAAAACAATCCATTCTGAATTACAAAATCCCAAAATATCTCTTAAACCTGCAAACTAGAATTTGGGAATTCTATTAGCAGAAATTAAAAAGAAAATACTAGAATATATCAAGCAAAGTTAAAAAGATAGGAGAATTATATAATATATGGTACTTGAAAGTCTTATGCAACTAATCAAAAAAGTATGATTAGTTATGAACAAAAAGTGAGGGCACTAGATAAGCATTATCTTTGATGATTATTAATTTCACTTAGATCTGTTATGTATGGGTAATTGGGTGGGTGTTGTGATGATAATAGAAAAATCAAGTAAGCAGGATATAAATTAAATGTGTATTTTTAATGAATAAAGGAAGATTGGATTTTAATGAAAAGTGAAAGTGAATAATAGTCAGGAAACAATTAGATTTCTACTTATAATTCAACCCCGGCACTCTATTGGTAACATTCATAAAGATATGGAAAAACTTCCAATTATCTTGATGGAAGTTTTAGTCACATTTAAAAGATGGAGATTTAAATGCAATATATTGAAAAATAAGATAATACATGAAAATATCAAAATAAATCATGTATTTTGCAATTAAAGTAAACATTTCATAAAATATTATTGATGCAATCTCTCCCATAATATTTGTGTTCCACCTAGAGACATTTGCTAATCAGGCTAAACAAGTTAATATACAAACTACCATTCTATAAAGTTTAGTGAAGCAAAACAGTTCTGAGACTATAATATTTTAGTCATTTTTGTTTAGTGACATAGCTAAGAAATGTTTATTCTTCTTCTGTAAGTCATTAGCCTTATCCCTAAATTTACAGAGACATAGAGATAGAAATAGAGATAGAGAGATTTGTTATTGTCAGCAGCATTGAACACATGACAAAAAGAAAGTCACTAAACTCCAGTATTTGGAGAGTGATATTTTGCAGGTTGTTGGAAATGTTGTTTCAGAAGAATGAATTCATGTTTTACTGTGTGTGTGATGTTTTATATCCTGAGAGAATATAAAACTTTGACTTAAGCAGTCATGCTTACATACATCCAAAAGCAAACCAATTTGCAAGGACGTCAGTAATGTGCTGTCATCTCAGTTGTTATCTACTAAATAGACTGGGGATAGAAAAATGAGGTTATTTTCTGAGAAATTCACACTTGTCCAGAGATATAACACTGCATTATTTGCTGATAATAAGAAAAAAGCATGTCACCATGTTTAGAGGTGTCACTTCCTAGTACCATTTTACATAACTAATTGTCAGGGCTTTTCTTTTCTATGATCATTTTAGACACGTTTTTGTCTCTGTGGTATAGACTTATGCATCAATTATGAATTTTGTATCTGTATTTTTCTAAAACAAAGTAATGGATATTATTTGTCTTCTTCCATTCTGGAAAGTCTCCTTGTGTGTACTTCTCTTATGCTCACATATTTTACTTTCAATTTTTTTTCAAGGAATATATTTTTATTTTTTCTATTAAATACCAAGTGTGCGAATTTCTTGGGGACAGAAAACAAGGCATAGAGGCAATTTGTTTTTCTGAAAAGAACTGAATTTGGAGTCCAAAACAATATGATATAATAAATATTTATTAAATGCCCACTATGTTTTAGTCATTGTGCTATACTAGGGATACAAAAAATAATTCAAAAAGCACTGATAATGCAAAAAAGTAAAAAGACATTCCCTGCTCTCAAGGAGCTTACAATTCAATGGGGAAAGATAATACACAAGAAAGTTGTAAGAGATTGGGGAGCACAATACTGTATGATGATGTAGATTTGAAAATAAGCAGAACAGCTAGTAGCAAATGAAGAGATGGCTGGTATATTGAGAGTCTATAAAGGGTAGCTAAGAGAGATCTTTGCTCCATCCTACAGCCTTCCCGTCAGAGGAAGGGTAGAAATTGAGGTTTCTGATAAGATGAAAGAACCAAATCTAAAGCATTCTTCATGATGATTAATTTTCTGCTATTGAGCTTGTCTTGGGAGCAGGGGATATGATGTTGGGAATGATGATGATGATGACTAAGATGATGATGGTGGTGGAGTCAAAACTGAATTGGTAGCAATAACAGATGGCATTGTACTAGCTATTTTATAAATAACATAATAAAATCTACTCAACAATTCTGTGAGCTATCTGTTGTTATTATCCCAACTCTAAATGGGATGGAAAAGCTGAGGTAGACAGAAGTAATGTGATTTAGTCACATAATTGTTATGTGTTTAAAACTAGTCTTCCTAACTCTGACTCCCATGCTTTAATCATTGTGGAATATAGTATATAGCAATATATCTTCCTTAATGTTATCTCCACTGACAAAGCCATTTTCATTTCTGATTTTAGACAATTTGATCATGCTAAAGAATATGAAGTTGAGAATATTTTCCTCCCTAGGTGTTAGAGTTCAAATGTTGGAGTTAGTTCTTCTCAAAGGCACAGCCGGTTTAGAGGCTTGGAGCCCTTCGGATGTCTCCAAATCCAAAGGTTCTGTCCTTCAGCCTCTGCCTCTGCTTTCTTCTGCCTCCAACCAAGACAGAGATGGAAGGTCTCTCTTATCTCCTTTTGGGGAGCCCAGCCACCAACTTGCCGCGGAGAGAGGGCTTCTGGCGTAGCTCCACTGAAGTCCGTCAAAAGTGTTCTCTGCAGCAGAGTCGTTCCTCTCGAGTCTAGCGCGATCAGCCAGCCAAGAGGAAAAAAATGTATTCTGGAATGGCTGTCTCGCCTTATATGTGAACCTTTCTGAAAGAATGGGATTATGGGTTTTCTCCCATAGTGCTCTCTGGCCCAAAGAGCTTTAAGGTGTGGACTCTCTTGAAGTTAGAAAGTGTACTTTGTGAAGCTAGCATACTTATGGACTCCAATGAGTAAAGGTGGGAACACAAGCCTTGTCTTGATTAGTTCTACTTAATACCTTGTTTCAGGTTCTGGCCAAAACAACTTCTTGTAAGATTAGATCAACTCTAATTACTTAGCAGTTAGTAAGGATTCCAACACCTAGGCTTCAGTATATATCTTTTGAAAAGGCTGGGGCACCAGTGGAAGCAGCTGTCAGGTTAAGTCTTCAAGAGGATTGTTTTATGGGTATGATATGGGTTCTGCTTTTTCAGTAGTTCTAGGAGCTAGTGTAAAGAGTACCTGAGCTGGAGTCAGGAAGGCTCATCTTCCTGAGTTCAAATCAAGCTTTAAAAAAACACCTATTGTGAAGACCAAGTTGGCACTCTAGATACCTTAGAATCAGCTGGAGTCAGGATAAGCAAAAGTCCTTGGTCTTTATTCTTGGTCTTTAGAGGTAGGAGTGAATTGGATGGATGCAGAATCTCCGTGACTTCTCCTCTTTGTCTCCCACCCAAAAAGTGACCCTGACTAGTCTTACTCTACTCTCTAGTCCCTCCTACAATTCTCTGTATAGTGGGAAGGGCCATTTTCCAAGCATATGCTGATTGAGTATTGTCCAATTGGTAGTTAGCCTTAAGTGCTCGGTTGTTTGACCTCAGTACATTAACTCAGGAGTTTCAGCCCTTTACAACCTATGTCACTCTGAACAAGTCACCCTATTTGCCTCAGTTTCTTTATCTATAAAATGAGCTCGATAAAGAAATGACAAACTATTTGGGTATCTCTGCCAAGAAAACCCTAAATGGGATCATGAAGATTTGAATGTGACTGAAGTGACTGAACAACAAATTGGCATTTCCTTCTAGTTGAGAATGATGCCCAGATGTTTATGGCTGTCATGGATATTACGTTTTCAGTAAACTGGTTTAAGAATATTTACTATGAGTAAGCCTGGAGTTTTCTTAGAATAAAAAAGGAGTAATGTAATATGACTTGTAACTGGAGATTTCATTCGAAATCTAGTAATTTAACTTCTTTTTACTAATGACCAAATTAAGGTCCATATAAGCTAAGTGACATTATGGGTGTGTAATCAAGAACACCTAACAACTAATTGTATATGGAGTGGATAAAATGGAGAGGAAAATGTCAAGAATCATTCAAGGTCTTTGCTACCCAGATACTCTCCATATCAGGCAGAGATAATTGGGATTCATCCTCAAATTTTATACTCAGAAGAAAATGCGAGTAGGGATCTTAAAAGTAAAATAGACAGGAATTTTGCTTAAGAATGCAAAGGTAAGGGGCATGTAGGTGGCACAGTGGATAGAGCACCAGCCCTGAAGTCAGGAAAATCTGAGTTCAAATCTGGCCTCAGACATTTATCACTTCCAGCTGTGTGACCCTGGGCAAGTCACTTAACCCCAATTGTCTTAGCCAAAAAAAAAAAAAAACAAACGTAAAATCTTGGAGAGAAGCATGACCAGTCATCTGCAATAGTAGGAAGCAAGTTCTAAAGGACTTAATCTTTTCATTATGTCTTTAAATACACATAATAGGATCTTTCTGTCCACATTCATGACTGGCTTGGTAATTCACTACATCTAGGCCCAGGGTCCATCCTGTTTTATTTATGTCTTCATCTGTTTCTGTAACAGAAAGCAATGGCCCTTTAATCATTTGAACTTTGTACCTTACAGTGCCATTCACCATGCCTATAACTTTTCATACCAAACTATCTCTTTCTGGCCACTATTCCCATATATGTATATCTTCTTCTTTTAGAGAGATTCTCTTAAAGACAAACACTGTCTTTGTTTTTATATTTGTATGCATATTACTTAGATTAGCTCAATTTTTTACAAATAGTAAGGGTTAATAAATGATCATTCATTATTTCATTCATTTAACGTAAAGGATCAATAATACATTTAATTCAGGAAAAATTTACTTAATGCTTACTACATGCTATGCATCAGTGGTTAACTTTTTTTTTTTTTTTTTGCATTAGCTGAAATTTTGTATTTCAATGAAAGGAAAGCACTTATTCACAAAATAGAAAATCAACTAAATCAGTCAGACAAAGCTATGCATTATATTTGTTATCTGAGTATCAGCCTAAATAAGGCTTATTACTGGAATATTGGTCATCAGGTAATTTTCTGGCTTTAGAGCACATGAAGGTAATCCACTAAGGATGGTGGTCTATTTCTGTGAATGAGGTACCTACCTATCCCACTGAAAGCTTAGATTGTTTGGCATCGAAGTGAAGTAAATGAATACAAAACTGCCCTTGCCCATAAAGAGATCAATAGTAAAGCAGGGGAGATGGGGAATTGAATACCAAGTGGAAGAATGTGGAGATGAGTTGAGTTAAAAATTAGGTACTGTAGCAGATGGTGTGATGCCTTTCTAGTTAATTGTTTTTGGTTTTGTTTTTCATTCTTGGAGAAATAGCAACTGCTTGTTCTTAATAGGGGCAACTGACTGCAACTGCACAGGCACTCAATAAATATTGGTTGAATTTGTTATTGAATTTGAATTGATGCTTTCGACTCCTTGAGTGGGTGCTATGTATGACTGAAGTCTGCATTGGAAAATTAAATGTTGTTATGGAAAGACTTTCTACTTGGAAATCATATTGTACAACTCAGGATGGCTGCAAAGAAAACATTTTCAAAATCACATAAGATTCATAATTAGATATATAATCATGTTAATTTGTTAATTAAAATAAATGAGTCATCTTTAATAAGAAAATTGATGGAGCCTTGTTTCACAGCTCATTAGGAAGAAGAGGATTTTGTTGTTGTTTTTGGTCATCTCTTTCTTTTATTTCCTTAAATGGCAATCTACCTCCAGATTTTTCAGCATAAATTCTGTAAAGAGATATTTGCAAAGGCCAGGAAAACAAGCACAGAGTAAGATTATTCTTACTAATATTATTTGTTTAGAAAATAGCATCTTTCCTTTGACCATCCTCAGTAATATTGCAGATTCATACATTTGATAAATAAATCAAATGCCAATTTATTCAACATTCTATCAATTCATGATTATGAGCATATTAAATGCTCATGTCTCATATCTCATCACTCACTATTTACATTTTTGGCTTTTTGCCATGTTCCAATTTCTGAGCTCGGTGGATTATTCAAATTGGGTAGGGTAATTCAAATTTAACATTAGCTTCTTTTCCCTCCTATGATGTTAAGGTGGATCTTTTAGGGCGGAAAGGGAGAAAATAAACATTTATTACAGGCACAGTACTAAGTAATTTACAAATATTATTTCATCTGATTTTACAACAACCTTGCAATATAAGTGTCATTATTATCCCCATGTTACACTTAAAGAAACCAAGGCAGAGAGACGTTAACTGACTTCCTAGAATGACACTGTTAGTGTGTGAGATTGAATTTGAATTCTGGTTTTTCTTAGTCTAAACTCAGACCTCTGACCCTTGTACCACTAGCTATCTCTAAATAAAGGAAAAAAGAAAGAAAGAAGGAAAAGCTTTACATAAATATTTAATAATGCCATTTCATTAATATGATGAACTGACAATATGGAAACTTCCTCCACAGACACAGATCATAAACTCCTATAATTTAGTCTAAGAGAATAGTTCAAAATCTTATGACATTAATCAAGTTGCCCAGTCTCACAGACAATATCTATGAAAAACCAGACTTGAACTTAAGTCTTCCTGCTTCAAATATTACTCACTTTCTACTGCTCTACACTTATAGTCAGTCTTAAATTATACTTCTCTCTTATTTTCGGTTATTCTACTGACTCATAACAGGTCTATGGGCAATTTTTAATCTTTGCTTCATGGATTGCCATACGCAAATAATTCATTATCTATACTGGCCACCCTACTAGTTTTGAGCCTCTCAACCTTTATCCAGTTTAGTTCTCAGATATCAGTATTAGTATGTGAGCTGGAATAGTATTAAAAATTTCTGGCATAGTACAACCCAGTCCAATTATTCTCTCCTATCATAAACTTCACAACACCAGGGTTACCTCCACAGTATGTTGAGATATTATTATAAGACATAATGTAGAATTTCTTTTATTCCATTTTTAAAAATAGGTACTCCATAGGTGGTACATTTAGTGAATAACTATTAACTAATGCTTTTTAAGTATTTATTTCTCTGGTAATGCCAGATGAAAGAGAGCTTACTATACATCTTCAAATAAGCTCCCAATAGTTTCATGTGTACATGATTTCATTCTATTTCCTGTTCCTTAATTCAGATTATCTGAGCAAAACAAACAATTACAATGTCCTCCCATTTCTGGATACTTAAAATATATTAGAATATCAACTAAAAATTGACTGAACTTGCAGTTTTTAGTAGAATAAAGATCAAGGATGATATATATCACCTTGGATTTAAGAACATATATTCATTATAAGTTAGCATATTTTTGACAAAAGGCACTCAAGTGATATATTTGGATATGAGGGATTTAGGTGCAAATTCTTGATCTAAATTTTTTAGCTTTCATTTCTTCATCTATAAAATGGGGATGATAAAGGACTGATTTTTCAGGATGTGAAGATCAAATGAGATAATATATCTAAAGTATTTTGTACACATTTAAGTGTTATATGAATACTATTTAATATATAATACATACACTTAATAATATGTAAATATATTCTTATTAATATTATTATTTCAAAATGGCATCCTAGGTAATGCTCTGTAACTTATTATTTATATCAGAGATGTCAAAAACAAGGTGTTCCAGCAATATTTCCAAGTGCAATGAGATCCAGATTAAAATGTTTGGGGGAAATTATTCAATAAAATAAATATAAATACAATATAACATAGATGACATTGCATTTTAAAACTATGCAGTATATAGTTCACATGCAGATTAGTTGTCTTCAACTGTTTGACAAAACAAACTATTTGAGTTTGACACTACTAACAGACTGCAAATAAAACATTAAGTATTCTAACCTCAGCTATTTCATCTGTAAAATGAATGTGGGTGATCTCAAAGGTCCCTTCTATACTCTACAATTTATGCCCTAGTTCTGGATTGCTTCCACAATTTGAACTTATTCAAGTCAAGCCGTTTATCTTTTCCAAATAATGAAAGATTGAGACTGCTTTAGAAAATAAGTAAAACTAAAGAATGGCATATTTAGAACCATTTTATAGGGCTTTCTGTGACTGATCTCAAATGTCTAGCTTTTTTTTTTTTGGGGGGGGGTAAAGAAAAGGCCCTGCATTTGCTGAATCTTGCATATGCAAAAAATGTTTATTGTAGTAGCAGTATGTAGAGAGGGAAAAGTATAAATCAGATTTGATGATATCAATATCATTTAAAAGAAACATTGTTCATTTTCATTTCACTATTTGCTTTAAACAGAATTATGAAATATGGTGATAGGGTAGGAGGTGGGAGTCATTACAGCTTTTGTCTTAGTGTATAAAAAAGTGTTGGTATAACTTGGTAGCCTTAGCTAGTACCAAATACAGCTGTTCATTTTCCAAAGGATCTTAGCCATTTGAAGAAGTTAACATGTGTAGCTTGATATCTGGTCAGGTTGATAATTTGTTCCAAGTACAAATTGAGATGTTGATTTAGATCTCTCAATGACTATTGTTCATGTCTTTACTTACTTGAATCCACCTCTGTATAAACAACTGTCAATGATAGTGGAATTAAGAGACAAAGTATTATTTTTAGTGAAGTTTTCCTTTTTTTCTTGGCAAGAATATATATTTTACTACATCTTCCAAGATCCCATGAGCTAAATATAATTCCTCCCTTAGGTCACTAGATGACAACAGTGGGCCTTCAGTCAGGAAGACCTGAGTTCAAATATTGTTAGAGTTCAAATGTTGGAGTTCTTGTTCTTCTCAAAGCACAGCCGGTTTAGAGGCTTAGAGCCCTTTGGATGTCTCCAAATCCAAAGATTCTGTCCTTCAGCCTCTGCCTCTGCTTTCTTCAACCTCCAACCAACACAGAGATGGAATGTCTCTCTTGTCTCCTTCTGGGGAGTCCAGCCACCAACTACAGTGGTATGAGATGAAGATGAATCTGGTTGTCCACTGAACTCTCCACTCGTAGCTGTATCCTCTGAAAACCCTTCGTCTGCCACCAGAGTCGCTCCTCTCGAGTCCAGCTGAGCTCTCTTCTGCGACCAGCCAGCCAAGAGGAAAAAATGTATTCTGCCATAGATCCCTCATTGCTGGCCTTTTATCTGACTCTTCTGAGAGAATGGGATTATGGGTTTTCTCCCATAGTGCTCTCTGGCCCGATGAGCTTTAAGGGAGGTGTGGACTCCCTTGAAGTTAGAAAGTGTACTTTGTGAAGCTAGCATACTTGTGGACTCCAATGAGTAAAGGTGTGAACACAAGCCTTGTCTTAATTAGTTCTACTTAGTACCTTGTTTCAGGTTCTGGCCAAAACATCTTCTTGTAAGATTAGATCAACTCTAATTAGTTAGCAGTTAGTAAGGATTCCAACAAAATATGACCTCAGATACTAGTTGTATGACACCTATCCAGCCAATTAACCTCTGCCTCAGTTTCCTCAATTATAGAATGGGCATACTAATAACGCCTATCTCACTTGGTTATTGTAGGATTGAATGAGATTGAATGTTGTAGGACTGAATACAGTTTCTGAAACATAGATGGTGGTTAATAAGTGATTTTTTTCCCTTCCCTTTTCCTTCTTAATACTCTTGGAGCATTTTGTCTGCGCCTTTCTTTTGCCCCTTTGACATTCTATGTTGTTCTGAGATGTGAATTTTACTGAAAATATAGTCCCATTTTATTTTGGCTCTACACAAAACGCTGAGATTCTAACGCTAATAAATGTTATTACTACAATGAAATAAAATTAATTTTTCAACAATGTTTTGCCAGTAATTAGATAAATACCTCATGGAATAATTTACAATTTAAAGGCAGGCACATAGCCTGAATTTACAGTTACCTACATATTATATCTTCTCTAATAAACACTAGAGTATATATTATTTCTTCTTTTCTTCTTCCTCTCACCCACTTCCAAAACAGGTTCTTCTTACATTTAATAGGCACTTAGGTGGAATTGAATTCAGTAGAAAAAAACATATTTTTCAGGAATAAAAGCAAAGATTATGAATTCTTAAAATGGGGAAATATTGAAATGAAATTTACCATATACATGAGTACTATTAGCAATTAATAATTTTCATATTTATATAAAGTTCTATAAATTTAAAAAAATAATATTTATTATACAATTCATGAGGTCAAAACTACAATGTTATTACCACATTTTGAAGAAAAGTGAAAGTAAGAACAAGAGATATTAAGTGATTTTTTTTTCAGTTATATAACTAAAAAAAGTATTTGAAATGAGATTTGAATGAATTCTTCTAGGGATAAAGTTCAATATTATACCAAGATAAGTCTGAAATTGGTTTGTGATTTAGACATAAAGAATCATACTATAAGCAAATTAGGATATCAAAGGATAGTCTACTTCTCAGATCTGTGGAGAAGGAAGGAATTTATGGCTAAAATATAATTATAGTACATTATAAAATGCAAAATGGATATTTTGACAATACATTAAATTAAAAAGGGTTTGTACATACAAAACCAATGCAAACAAGATCACAAGGGAAGCAGAACACTGAGAAAAAAGTTACATCCAAAGGTTCTAATAAAACCCTCATTTCTAAATATATAGAGAATTGACTCAAATTCATAAGAACACAAGCCATTTTTTTATTAATGCTTTTTTATTTTTCAAAACATATGCATGGACAATTCTTCAACATTAGCCCTTACAAAACCCTGTGTTCCAATTTTCTCTTTTTCCCCCATGCCTTCCCCTAGATGGCAAGTAGTTTAATATATGTTTGACATGGTAGAAATATATGTTAAATTCAATATATGCATACATATTTATATAATAATCGTGTTACACAAAAAAAGAAGCAAAATAAAATGCAAGCAAGCAACAAGAGTGAAAATGCTATGTTGTGAACCACACTCAGTTCCCACAGTCCTGTCTCTGGGTGTAGATGGCTTTCTCCATTACTGAACAATTGAAATTGGTTTGAATCATGTCATTGTTGAAGACAGCCATGTCCATTAGAACTGAGCATATTATAGTCTTGTTGGGTGTATAAGGATCTCCTACTTCTGATCATTTTACTTACCACCAGTTCATGTAAGTTTCTCCAGGCCTTTCTGAAATCATCTTGCTGGTCTTTCTTATAGAAAAATAATATTCCATAATATTCATATACCATAATTTATTCAGCCATTCTCCAATTGATGGGCATCCATTCAGTTTTTAGTTTTTAGCCACTACAGAAAGGAATGTAACAAACATTTTTACACATGTGGGTCTCTTTCATTCCTTTAAGATTGCTTTGGGATATAATCCCAGTAGAAACACTGCTTGGTCAAAAGGTTTGCACAGTTTTGAGCATAGTTCTAAACTGCTCTCCGGAATGGCTGGATCCATTCATAGTTCCATCAACAATGGATCAGTGTCCCAGTTTTCCCACATCCCCTCCAAAATTTGTCATTATCTTTTCCTGTCCTCTTAGCCAATCTGAGGGGTGTGTAGTGATATTTCAGAGTTGTCTTAATTTGCATTTCTCTAATTAATAGTGATTTGGAGCACCTTTTCATATGACTGGAAATAGTTTCAATTTCTTCAGCCGAAAATTGTCAGTTCATATCCTTTGACCATTTATCAATTGGAGAATGGTTTGATTTCTTATAAATTAGAATCAATTCTCTATATATTTTGGAAATGAGACCTTTATCAGAACCTTTGATTGTAAAAATGTTTTCCCAGTTTATTGTTTGCCTTCTAATCTTGTCTGCATTTGTTTTGTTTGTACAAAAACTTTTCAATTTGATATAATCAAAATTTTCTATTTTGTGGTCAATAGTGATCTCTAGTTCTTCTTTGGTCATAAATTCCTCCCTCTTCCACAGGTCTGAGAGGTAAACTATCCTATGCTCTTCCAATTTATTTATAATCTCATTCTTTATGCCTAGGTCATGAACCCATTTTGACCTTATCTTGGTGTACGGTGTTAAGTGTGGGTCCATGCCTAGTTTCTGCCATACTAATTTCCAATTTTCCCAGCAATTTTTGACAAATAATGCATTCTTATCCCAGAAACTGGTGTCTTTGGGTTTGTCAAACATTAGATTATTAAAGTTATTGGCTGTTTTGTCCTTTGAACCTAACCTATTCCATTGATCAACTAGTCTATTTCTTAGCCAGTACCAGATAGTCTCATTTCATTTCAACCAGCAGAGAAACTGACACATAATTACTTGAGAATATACTGTCTCAGGATATGTATTCAAACAATAGTCTTCACACTCCAAGACAGGATCTGTTTTTCATTCTCAAGATTTGGAGATTTAGTCTGTAATTATTCTCAGCATATTTTGGTGGCATTTTGTGTTTCTTTATATACATATGGATGTATATATGCATACATATATACATATGTATATATAGCTTTATATTTATAAGTTATATGTATGGGTAATTTTATAGCATTGACAATTGCCAAACTTTTTGTTCCAATTTTTCCCCTTCTTTCCCCCACCCCTTCCCTAGATGGCAGGATGACCAGTAGATGTTAAATATATTAAACTATAAATTAGGTACACAATAAGTATACATGACCAAACCATTATTTTGCTGTACAAAAAGAATAAGATTCTGAAATATTTTACAATTAGCCTGTGAAGGAAATCCAAAATGCAGGCAGGCAAAAATATAGGGATTGGGAATTCAATGTAATGATTCTTAGTCATCTCCCTGAGTTTTTTCATTGGGCATAGCTAGTTCAGTTCATTACTGCTCCATTGGAACTGATTTGGTTCATCTCATTGCTAAAGATGGCCAGGTCCATCAGATTTGATCATCATATAGTATTGTTGTTGAAGTATATAATGATTTCCTGGCCCTGCTTGTTTCACTCAGCATCAGTTCATGTAAGTCTCTCAAGGCCTTTCTGAAATCATCCTGTTGATCATTTCTTACTGAACAATAATATTCCATAATATTCATATATCACAATTTATTCAGCCATTCTCCAATTGATGGGCATCCACTCTGTTTCCAGCTTCTAGCCACTACAAACAGGGCTGCCACAAACATTGCTGTACATACTGGTCCCTTTCCCTTCTTTATGATCTCTTTGGGATATAAGCCCAGTAGTAACACTGTTGCATCAAAGGGTATGCACAGTTTGATAACTTTTTGAGCAGAGTTCCAAATTGCTCTCCAGAATGGTTGGGTGTATTCACAATTCCACCAACAATGTATTAGTGTCCCAGTTTTCCCACATGCCCTCCAACATTCCGCATTATCTTTCCCTGTCATTCTAGCCAGTCTGACAGGTGTATAGTAGTATCTCAGAGTTGTCTTAATTTGCATTTCTCTGATTAATAATGTCTAGTTTGATTCTTAATAATGATATGAACATGAGTCAAGTGGAGGACAAGCAATATCATAATCTATGAAGATAGAATTTTTTAATGGAACTACTTACAGATTATGTCTTCTGGACATTAGCTTTGTTTTGTTGGAAAGCCTCATCCCTGACGTTAAGAGGTGATTTTTATTTTTTTTTTTATTATAGCTTTTTATTTACAAAACATGTGCATGCTGGTAACTGCTTGCAAAACCTTCTCTTCCAACTTTTCCCCTCCTTTCCTCCCATCCCCTCCCTGAGGTGGCAGGCAGTCCAATACATGATAAGCATGCTAAAGTATATGTAAAATCCAATATATGCATATATATTTATACAGTTATCTTGTTGCATAAGGAAAATCGAATCTAGGAAAGAAAGAAAAAACCCTGAGAAGGAAAACGAAAATGCAAGCAAACAACAACAGAACAAGTAGAAATGCTATTTTTTTGGTCCACACTCATTTCCCATAGTTCTCTCTCTGGGTGTAGCTGATTCTTTTCATTACTAAACAATTGGAACTAATTTGAATCATCTCATTATTGAAGAGAGCTGCATCCATCAGAATTGATCATCATATAGTCTTGTTGTTACCATGTATAATGATCTCCTGGTTCTGCTCATTTCACTTAGCATCAGTTCACGTAAGTCTCTCCAGGCCTCCCTGAAATCCTCCTGCTAGTCATTTCTTACAGAACAATAATATTCCATAACATTCATATACCACAGTTTATTCAGCCATTCTCCAATTGATGGGCATCCTTTCAATTACAGTTTCACTATAGAAAGAGCTGCCACAAACATTTTTGCACATTTTGATAACTTTGCGCATAGTTCCAAATTGCTCTCCAGAATGATTGGATTCATTCACAATTCTATCAATAATATATCAGTGTCCCAGTTTTCCCACAGCCCCTCCAACATTAGTCATCATCTTTTCCTGTCATCTTGGCCATTCTGAGAGGTGTGTAGTGGTCTAAGAGATAAATTTTTAATCATAAAATCTAATGCTAAATAGGAATATAATGTAAATATACCTGTGAAACTGTGGATCCTTTAAAGTCTCAGTAAATGACTATAATCCTCTCAATAACTAAAAATTTTGGTAGAAATTAATCTATAAGAATTTAGATTCCTCCAAACCACTGCCATATTTCAGGTTTTTTAAAAATATTGAACATATGTAATACTAAATAGTAGCATTTTGAAGTGGTAATAAAGTCAAACCCTTCACTTAGCAGAAAAAGGGACACTTTATTGTTGAGACAGCATAGAAGCCTTTCACATGGTAAATTAGAGGAATTAAGAAGGAATCCTCTGAAGCTTTCCCAAATTCCCCATAAAACTCAAAGTAATTCGAAATAATTATCAACTGTTGCAAAGTTGCAAGATACAAAGTAAACCCACATAAATCATCAGCATTTCTATATGTTATGGACAAAGTCAGGCAACAAAGCATGAGTAAAATTCCATTTCCAGTAACTGTAATAATATAAAATACAAGGGAGTTTACCTGCCAAAACAAATCGAGGAACTACATAAACAGCTTTATAAAATATTTTTCACACAAATAAAGTTAGATCTAGACAAGTGAAAAAAATAATAGTTGCTCATTGTTTGGGTTGAGCCTAAATTAAATAGGTAGGTGATCTACACTTAAAGGGGGATACTATAAACAAATTAAGAGAGCAAGGAAAAGTCTAACTGTCAGATGTATAAATAAGGGAAGAATTTGGAACCAAAGAAGAGAGAAAGAGCATTACAAAATGTTAAATAGGCTACTTTGATTATATGACATTTTAAATTTGTTCACAAACAAAAAATTGAAATCAAATTATAAGGAAAACAGAAAAATGTTAAAACCTCATTGTTCAAATATATAATTTAATAAAATGTATAAAAATATATTCATTCCCCAGTTGATAAATGGTAAAATGATATGAACAGGTACATATCAGATAAAACTATCTAAACCAATATAAAATAATACTCTAAATTACTATTGTTTAGAGAAATGAAAATTAAAAACTACTCCAAGATGCCATTTCACATTTATCAAAGGAAAATATTGGATATTAGAGGAAATGTGGGAAAACGGAGGCAGTGTCAGAGGAGTTGCAAACTGATTCAACCATTCTGGGGAACATTTTGGAACTATGCCCAAAAGACTATGAAACTGTGTATATTCTTTGGTCCAACTATAATTTTGATTAATCCATATCTTAAAGACATGCAGAAAAAGGAAAAAGGGCCTATTGGTACAAATATGTATAACTTTTCTTTTTGCGGTTGCTAAGATAAAAGGGATCCTCATCAATTGGGGAATGGTTAAACCAACTGTGGTATATGATTGTAATAAAATATTATTATGCTATAAGAAATGACAAGCAGGACAATTTCAGAAAATCCTGGAAAAACTTATATGAACTAATACATAATGAAATGAATACAACAGAACATTATACCCCAAAACCCAATATTGTTTCATGACAGATAGTGAATTCACTTTTCTTAACAATACAATGATTCAAGACAATCTCAAAGAATTAATGATGAAGCATACTACTCTATTCCAGAGAAAGAACAGATTTTGATTAAATACAGGTTGAAGCATGTTATTTTTCACTTTCTTTTATTCCCTCTTTTTCAAATCATCCAAATTGATTAATATGGAAATATTTCACATCATTTTATATGTATATCTAGTATAGGATTGCTTACCATCACAGGGAGTGGGGCAGAGGGGAAAAAAAGGCAGAAGGCTAGAATGTGATACTCAAAAATTTAAATAAAAAAAATTAATAAAAGGGAAATTATAGTTTAATGGAGTTTTACAACTGCATTTGGAATACAAAATGATAATTAAGGAGGTTGCATAGCTGAGAAAGAAATTATGTGGGTGTGTTATATAGAATATTTTGGGAACAAGTAACATATTGGCAGGAAAATTAAGTATAGCATATTATACAGATGCTAACACAATTTTTCTTTCCAGAAGCAGTGGTTTTCCATGGTAAAAAACAATTTACCCTCCTGATCTCTCAGTGTAACAATGTCTACTTTTCTTAGCTAACTGACTCCTAAGTTTTGTCTGCTGGGTTTTCATTTAGATTTTTCTTGTTAACAATAGGTGTCCTACATGACCATCTTCAGCTCTCTTCTCTTCTTCTAGTCAGTTTCATTTGGTTTTCTCATCAGATACCATGGATTCAGTTATCATGTCTATGCTGATGATTCCCACATTTACTTATTTAATTTCTAATCATGCTTACTGACCTAAATGTCCCGAAGACAAGACACTTTAAACTGTACATTTCCACACTTATACCTGTCTGTTTGCCAAACCCACCCCTTTCCCAAAGCTTCCTATTGTTTTAGAGGACATCATCATCCAATCATCCTGACTAGAAGTTTAAGCATTTTTCTCTTTTGCTCCACACCCACTATCCCATCACTTACTATGATTGTAAATTTTATATTGACAACAACAAACCCCTATTCTTTACATCTTTTGTCTGACACTGCTACCACTGTTATGCAAGCCCCCATGACTTCACTCTTGAACTATTGCAATAATCTGTTGATTTGTCTACCTGCTACAAGACTTTACACTCCTGTTCAGTTTCCACTTAGCTGTTAATGTGATGTTTTTGAAACAAAGGTTTGACTCAGTCACTTTCACTCTCCCCCACAAATACAGATTCAATAAAATCCAGTGGCTCTCTATGACACCCAGGATCAAATAAAAGTAATCTGGTATTTAAAGCCCTTCACAAGGTGCCCCACCTACCTCTACAGTCTTCTTACTTCTTACATACTGTTTGCTCTGAAATTCACTGACAATACCTTCTTTGCTGTTCTTTGAATAAAACAATCATTTGTCATATAGAAGGCATTTTCACTGGTTTGGCTCTTCTCCAAACTTATAACACTCTTCTTCCACATATTCGTCTAATAGTTTCCTTTATATCACAGTTAAAATACAACCATTTTAAAGAGGATTTTCTCCTTTAATGCTAGTTCTTTTTGTTGATTTTTTCAATTAATCATTAATATAACTTATAATATATGTAATATTTTATATATAATATAATAAGTCAACATAATCTCATCATTTCCTTCTTTGGTTTAGCAGTAGAGTGAAAAAGTCTACTACACTACTTGCATTAGAAAATGAAAATCTTTAGAGGAGGAATTTTCTCTATTATCATACATAAATGTTTAGTGATAAGAACAATAGAAGGGTATAGAATCAGACTAATCATAAAGAATGGATAATTACCCTACATCAGAAATTTCAATTGATCAAGACAGTGAACAGGAAAATCACACTCCAGGCAAAGGGACAGATTTGTTTAAGTACATAGAGACAGAACACTATGCACAATTTACATGAAATATAGAGAACCAGAAGTAGAGTAACATGCAGTAAACCAGGAAAGGAAGGCTGGAGTCACATTATGAAAAGTTTTCATTGTAAGTCAATGGGTGGCATCGTATAGAAAAAGGTAGAAGAGGTGAAAAGTGTGAGTAGGAAACAAACCAGGAACCTCTTTGATATGATAATATGCTGATAACTTCAATCCTGTGAACACTATAAAGTCTCATAATTGAGATTTAAACGCGAGTCACCCTAATTCTTTACAAAGGGAGAAATAAATTAAGAATTCCTAAGAATATTATATGCAATCATATGGGTAATTCATAGATTTACCTATCTATCTATCTATCTATCTATCTATCTAAGAAATCAGAAAATTTGTGTGAGAGAGAGAGAAAGAGAGAGAGAGTGTGTGTGTGTGTGTGTGTGTGTGTGTGTAATTTTATAGATGACTGAACACACAATGAACAAGGCTCAGAAGTTAATTTGAGGGAAGTAGAGCCAAGATGTTGGAGTGAAAGGCAGGAATTCACTCAACCTCTCCCCCAAAATGACTCCAAATTCATTTAAGTAATGACTAAACAAATTTTAGGGCATCTGAACACCTAATTTTCTACTTAAAAGGTCAGCAGGATGGGTCTTTGGCATGAAAGTTGGAGTCCAGCTTGCAGTCCCAGTGCAGGCCATCCCAGCCTGTCCCCAGACCAGACCTCAGCCCCCAGATATAGCGACCTCTGAATCAGTGATGATTCTGATAGCTTCCAAAACTCTCAGCCCAGAAACAGCAAAGATGACCAGAAAGGTCAGCAGAAAAGGTCTGAGGAGCCACTGTGGGTGTCCAGTGTGAAATCCCAGCATAGGCAGCACCAGTGCCCAGGCGCAATGGTAGCAAAGCAGAGTGGGCCCACAGGCCTCTGAATCAGCAGCAACACTGGTGGTATCTGAACCTCTCAGCTTAGAGACGCCAAATGTGAATTACCACATTCAGGCCAGGAGTATTGGCTCTCACAGTGAACATGGAAACAAGAAAAGAGAGAGACACTGGTGCTAAAGGTCAAGATGTTTATGTAGCTAAGCACTCTCTATTTAAACACTGAAATTGCAATACACTCAGGAAACAAAAGACAGATAAATTAGTCAGTACATGAAGGGATAATGTATTTTTGGTTCCAAGGAGAAATTTGGCATCCTCTAGCAATATGACTTCACCCACTAGCCATCCTGTATCCAGGTCACAGCCAGTACATCTGCTCCCGGTCCTCCCCAGTCTTTGCTGGTCTACTGGCTGGCATTTAGAGGGCTGAGGTCAAAGCCAGGTCGAGATGGCTTGAGACCTGTAGTTAAGCAGGTGTATGGTCCTGGAGAGGTACACCAAAACAGCTTGGAAGGTTGGAAGAAAAGGTTTTGCAGTAAAGTGACAGGAAGGAAAAACCAGCCAACTAGCAGTGGGCAGTAATATTGGTGAAAGCTTCCAGAGTCCTCAGTTCACAGTAATTCTCTTTATTGGCAATGTAGAAGGAATCTGTTGCATTATCACACCAGATCTTAAAACTACAGAGAGTCAGTGACACTCCTAAGTGTTCCAGAGCAGAAAAGAGAGTTTATGTCAGGTTCTCAGAAGAATCTCTAAAAACAGCTGCACAAAACTCCTTGATCTTGAGACAATGTGCTTTCCACCCAGGAAACAGAGCCTTGCTTTAAGAAAGAGTTAAAAGCCGAGTAATACACTAGGAAAATGAGCATACAACAGAAAAAGATTCTGATCATAGAAAATGATCATGATAACAAGATAGATCAAAACACACTCAGAAAAAGAAAACAAAGTCAAAGCTCCTACATCCAAAACCTCCAAGAATAATAAACATTTATCTCAGGCCATAGAAGAGCTCAAAAGGAATTTTCAAAAGCAAATAAGAGAGGAAAAATAGGAAAAGAATTGAGAATGGTGAAAAGAAGAAAATACAAAAAAAAAAAAAAAAAAAAAAACCTAATAGGGAGAAAAATGCCTTGAAAAGCAAAATTGGTCAAATGGGAAAGATGGTAGAAAAGCTCACTGAGGAAAATAATTCCTTAAAAATTATAATTAAGCAAATGGAAGATAAATAGATGTATGAGAAATTGAGATAAAATAAAACAAACAAACAAACAAAAATGTGATATCTCATTGGAAAAACAATTGACCTGGAAAATATATCCAGGACAGATAATTTAAAAATTATTGGCCTATCTGAAGGTCATGATCAAAAAACAGAGCCTGGACATCATTTTTCCAAAAAAAAAAAAAAAAATCCAGAAAAATTATCCTGGTATTCTACAACCAGAGGGTAAAATAGAAATGGAAAGAATCCACTGATCACTTCCAGAAAGAGATCCCAAAATAAAACACCCAACAATATTACAGCAAAATTGTTGAACTCCCACATTAAAGAGAAAATATTCAAAGCATACATAAAGAAACAATTCAAGCAAAGTGGAGCCCAGTCAGGATAATGCAAGATTTAACATCTTCTATATTAATGGAGCAGAGGGCTTAGAATATGCTATTCCAGAGAGCAATGGATCAAGGATTAAAATCAAGCATCACCTGACCTGCAAAACTGAATATTATTCTTCAGGGAGAAAGATGAATATTCAATGAAATAAAGAGCTTTCAAGCATTTGTGATGAAAACTCCAGAACTGAATGGAACATTTCATTTTCAAATACAGGACTAAGGAGAAACATAAGGAGGTAATTAGAAAAGTGATATAACATGGAACTTAATAAGGTTTATTTGTTTATCTTTCTACATAGGAGGATAATACTTGTAACTCATTAGAATTTTCTCATTATTATTGTATTCCTGTTGTGATTATACAAAAAGACTACATGTATAATTTGATTTTACCGATATAACATAAAAAAGGGAAGTAGAAATGGAAAAGGGATAATGTTAGAAAAGGGGGAAAGAGGGGATAAAAAGAGGCAAACTACATCCCACGAAGAGGCAAAGGAAACATCGTATCGGAGGGAACTCAGAGAGGGGGAGGAACAGTGTGTGAACCTTACTTTCATCAGAGTTGGCTCAAAGAGAAAATAATTGACATACTTCTTTTACAGAAAATCCTCTCTAGCCTCATTAAAAAGGGGGAGAGAAAAAGGGAAAAGAAAAAGAGTAATAAGGGAAGGGTACAAGAAAGGGGAAGAGATTCAAAGGGTGGGGAGGGAGGGATCCTAAAGAGGGTAAGTGTTGTGATACAAGTGGGGCATATAAGTTTAAAACTGGGAAAGAGGGGTACGGGGGACAAGTAAAAGAAAAACATAATCTGGGGGTAAAAAGATGGCAGGAAATACAAAATTAGTCATTTTCACTGTAAATGTGAATGGGATGAACTCTCCCATAAAGTGGAGGTGGATAGCAGACTGGATCAAAAGTCAGAACCTTACAATATGTTGTTTACAGGAAACACATTTAAAGCAGGGAGATACATACATACAGAGTAAAGATAAAAGCTGGAGCAGAATCTATTTTGCTTCAGGTGAAGTCAAAAAAGCAGGGGTAGACATCCTTATCTCAGATCAAGCAAAAGCAAAGATTGATCTAATTAAAAGAGATAAGGAAGGAAACTATATCTTGCTTAAGGATACTATAGACAATGAAGCAATATCAATACTAAACATATATGCACCAAGTGGTACAGCATCTAACTTCCTAAAGGAGAAGTTAGGAGAGTTGCAAGAACAGCAAAACAGTAATAGTGGGACATTTCAACCTTGCACTCTCAGAATTAGACAAATCAAACCACAAAACAAATAAGAAAGAAATTAAAGAGGTAAATAGAATATTAGAAAAGTTAGGTATGATAGATCTTTGGAGAAAACTGAATGGAGACAGAAAGGAATATACGTTCTTCTCAGTAGTTCATAGAATCTATTCAAAAATTGACTATATATTAGGACATAAGGCCTCAAAGTTAAATGCAAAAAGGCAGAAATAGTAAATGCTTTCTTTGCAGATCACAATGCAATAAAAACTACATTCAACAATAAGTTAGGGATAAATAGACCAAAAAGTAATTGGAAACTAAACAATCTCATTTTAAAGAATGATTGGGTGAAACAGCAAATTATAGACACAATTAATCATTTCACTCAAGATAATGACAACAATGAGATAGCATACCAAAATTTGTGGGATGTAGCCAAAGCGGTAATAAGAAGAAATTTTATATCCTTAGAAGCTTACTTGAATAAAATAGAGAAAGAGAAGATCAATGAATTTGGCTTGCAACTAAAAAATCTAGAAAAAGACCAAATTAAAAAACCCCAATTAAATACTAAATTCGAAATTCTAAAATTAAAAGGAGAAAGTAATAATATTATAAGTAAAAAAACTATTGAACTAATCAATAAAACTAAGAATTGGTTCTATAAAAAAACAATAAAATAGATAAGCCTTTTTTGGTAAATCTAATTAGAAAAAGGAGGGAGGAAAATCAAATTAGAAGTTTTAAAAATGAAAAGGGAGAACTTTCCACCAATGAAGAGGAAATTAGAGAAATAAGGAGTTACTTTGCCCAACTTTATGCTAATAAATTTGATGACCTAAGTGAAATGGATGACTACCTCCAAAAATATAGGCTTCCCAGATTAACAGAGGAGGAAGTAAATTGCTAGAATAGTCCCATTTCAGAAAAAGAAATAGAACAAGCTATTAATAAGCTCTCTAAGAAAAAAGCCCCAGGACCAGATGGATTTACATGTGAATTCTACCAAACATTTAAAGAACAATTGGCCCCAATGCTATATAAATTATTTGATAAAATAGGGAATGAAGGAGTCCTACCAAATTCCTTTTATGACACAGACATGGTACTGATACCTAAACCAGGTAGGTTGAAAACAGAGAAAAAAATTATAGATCAATCTCCCTAATGAATATTGATGCTAAAATCTTAAATAAGATATTAGTAAAAAGACTACAGAAAATCATCCCCAGGATAATATATCATGATCAAGTAGGATTTATACCAGGAATGCAGGGCTGGTTCAATATTAGGAAAACTATCAATATAATTGGCCATATTAATAATCAAATTAACAAAAACCATATGATCATCTCAATAGATACAGAAAAAGCATTTGATAAAACCCAACATCCATTCCTATTAAAAACACTTGAGAGGATATGAATAAATGGACTTTTTCTTAAAATAATCAGCAACATCTATTTACACCCATCAGTAAGCATCATATGTAATGGGGAAAAACTGCAACCATTCCCAATAAGATTAGGAGTTAAACAAAGTTGCCCACTATCACCGTTACTATTCAATATTCTATTAGAAATGCTAGCTTTGGCAATAAGAGTTGAGAAAGAGATTAAAGGAATTAGAGTAGGCAATGAGGAAACCAAATTATCACTCTTTGCTGATGATATGATGGTATACTTAGAGAACCCCAGAGATTCTACTAAAAAGTTATTAGAATTAATGCACAACTTCAGCAAAGTTACAGAATACAAAATAAACCCACATGAATCATCAGCATTCTTATATATCACCAACAAAATCCAACAGTCAGAGTTACAAAGAGCAATTCCATTTAAAGTAACTACTGATAATATAAAATACTTAGGATTCTATCTGCCAAGGGAAAATCAGAAACTTTATGAGCAAAACTACAAAACACTTTTCACACAAATTAAGTCTGATATAACCAATTGGAAAAATATTAAATGCTCTTGGATAGGGTGAGCAAATATAATAAAGATGACAATACTACTTAAATCAATTTATTTGTTTGGTTCTATATCAATCAGACTCCCAAAAAACTATTTTGATGACCTAAAAAAATAACACTAAAGTTGATATGGAAAAAGAATTTCAAGGGAATTAATGGGGAAAAAAATCAAATGAAGGTGGCCTAGCTGTACCAGATCTAAAATTATATTATAAAGCAGCAGTTACCAAAACCATTTGGTATTGGCTAAGGAATAGATTAGTTGATCAGTGGAATGGGTTAGGTTCAAAGGACAAAACAGTCAATTAACTATAGCAATCTAGTGTTTGACAAACCCAGAGACCCTAGCTTTTGGGATAAGAACTTACTGTTTGACAAAAATTGCTGGGAAAATTGGAAACTAGTATGGCAGAAACTAGGCATCGACCCACACTTAACACTGTACACCAAGATAAGGTCAAAATAGGTTCATGACCTAAACATAAAGAATGAAATTATAAATAAATTAAAGGGACACAGGATAGGTTACCTCTCAGACCTGTGGAAGAGGAAGGAATTTACTATGTACAATGTTCTCCAAATTCTGTTTAACTTACTTCACATTATTTTGTACAAGACATCCCAAGTTTTTTCTGAAGCCCATTTTGTTCATTGTTTCTAATAGTAAAATCGTATTGCACCAAATCTTATACCACAACTTGTGCCATTCCCAAAATTATTGACAAATTAATAACTTTCCACTTTTGATACTATAAAAACAGATGCTATAGATATTTTTATACAAATAAGTAATTTTGTCTTTGATCTCTTTGGGATACAGACCTACTAGTGGTATTGTTGGTTATTGCCCCGCGGATATTTTTTCAAACAATTCTCAAGAATTATTGTCCTAGTTCACAATTCCACCAACAGTGCATCAGTGTCCCAGATTTTCTATATCCTTTCCATCATTTGTTATTTTTCTTTTGTCATATTAGACACTGTAATAGGTATGAGATGGAATAGGGTTTGTTTTAATTTGTATTTCTCTAATAAATATTGATTTAGCTTTTTAGGTGCATATTTACACTAGCTATTATTATTGACTCCAAGTTTTCTGGTGTGTCATAGAATGTTCTCATAATGCAAGTTACAGATGACATAAAGAAAAATTGATAAGTACATAGTAAATGAAAGGAGAATATAGTATGTTACCAAGGAAAGGTCATATAGAAGTGTTATAAAGAATGCGTGTGTGTGTGTGTGTGTGTGTGTGTGTGTGTGTGTGTATGTGTAGGATCCCAAAAACAAAAAGGGATGTGGACTCAATATGTAGCAAAAAGGAAAGGAAAAAACAACAAACAAACAAAACCAGATCACTTATTTCACCATAAACTGTATTATTGAGAAATATAGGGGAATGTGATCAACATATTGTGTGTGCAGCCTAGGAAGGATATATGAGAAGACATGGACCTGGTTCAGATAGGATAAAAAGGTGCATGTGGATTGTCATCTTCATTATTTGTAATTAATCCCACATCAGTAATGTAATGGGCTGAGGCTTGAGTTGATGCACTGAGGTCCAAGCACATGAGGCAAAATAGTAATTGGACCATACTCTATTAATATATAAGCTTGGAGAAAGAATGGCCCCCGCCCACTCTTTGTGCAAGTCCTGATGTGTTGTATAGGAAATGACGATTTTGTTGGGTGGAGGCAGGGGAGTGGAAAAGGAAGGGGAAGGAGAGAATGCTTGCTTTTGCCATTGCGATGACCTTTCAGCTCAGATCTCCCTCTGTTAGCTGGCTTCCTATCGCAGCTGCCCATATTGCTACCGCAATCTTTCTTGCCCATATTGCTATTGCAATCCTTATTCATCTCTTCACTTCAATAAAGATTGAAGATTTTTCCCTTAACCTGAATTCCTGACTCCGGTTGATTTTAAATACGTGGTCATTACAAGTAAGATCACACAATCACTGAGGTATCAACATATTTTTAAAAGTCGTTTGGATGAGGAAAATATTTCTTCTTGTATGATTAATTTTATAAAGTTTATCACATACAGATCTAGCTATTCTGGAAAACAATTTGGAACATTTTCCAAAAGTCTATAAGTCTGTGCATACTCTTTGATTTACTAGTGTCACTACAGGGTCTGCATCCCAAGAAGATCAAAAAAGAGACAAAAGGACCTACACGTGCAAAAAATATTTGTAGAAGCTCTTTTTGTGGTAGCAAGGAATTGGAAATTGCAGAGATACTGATCAATTCGGGAATGGCAAAATAATTTGTGGTATTTCAATATAATTGATATAGTATTGTATAAGAAATGATGAGCAGACTGATTTTAGAAAAGCATGAACTTATATTTCCTGATACTGAGAAAAGTGAACAGAATCAGAACCCTGTACACAGTAACAGCAAGATTGTGTTACAATCATCTATGATAAACTTAGCTTTTCTCAACAATGCAACAACTTAAGACAATTCTAAAAGACACAAGAAGGAAAATACAATCTACATCCACATCCAGAATTATGGAGTCTGAATGCAGATACATTTTTGCTTTTCATTTATCACAGTTTTCCCCTTTTGTTTTAATTCTTTATTCACAACATGACTAATGTGGAAATATATTTAACATGATTGTACATGCCTAACCTATGTCAGATTGCTTTCTCTCTTGGGGACAGGGAAGAGAGGAAAAAAGACAGAAATTTTTTGAATCCAAAATCTTATAAAAATGAATGTTGATAACAATTTCTATGAGTAATTGGAAAAATAAAATAAAATTAAGTGGGGAAAATTCATTGTTAAAAATAAAATCATGAGAAAATTAGAGGAGCATAGAAGAATCCATCACTAAATAAGTGATAGAGAGGGCCCCAAAAAGCAAAATAAATAATTTTGATTGCATGGAGTTAAAGAAAACAAAGGTTTTGCACAAACTAATAAAATGAAATTATAAAGACAGTAGAAAACTGGTTAAATATTATAGGAAGTTTCTCTGATAAAGGCTTCATTTCTCAAAAAAAAAATTAGTTAAATTTAGAAAAAAAATAAGAGAAATTCTCTAGTTGACAAATGATTAAATGATTTGAATAGGCAGTTTTCAGAAGGAATCAAAGCTACAAGTACACATTTAAATTTAAATACTCTAAATCAATGATGATTAGAGAAATGTAAATTGAAAGAATTTTGATGTATCATCTTATACCTATCAATATGGTTGACATGACAAAAGAGGAAAAGCACAAATTCTAGAAAGGATATGGGAAAAAAATAAGGACTCTAATGCACAAGTTGGTGGTAAACTTATCCAACCATTCTGGAGAAAAATGTATAACTATTTTTTATCCCAAAAGTTTTATATTTCAAAGAGGTAAAAGAAAAAAGGAAAAGGACTTATATGTACAAAAATAGTAATTTCTGCTCTTTTTGTAGTGGCAAAGAATTAATATTTGAAGAAATGTCCATCAAATGGGGAATAATTAAAAAAATTATTGTATATGATTGTGATGGAATAATATTGTACTATAAAGAAATTATGAGCAAAATGGTTTCAGGGGGAAAATAATTCAAAATAAAGTGAATAGAACTTAGAGAATACACATAGTAACAGCATATTATAATGATGTTCAAACTGAAAAAGACTTAGATTATCTGACCAAGACAATGAGTGACCCAAGACACTTCCAAAAGACTCGTAATGAGAAAATAAAATTGTTTTAAAAATTAAAAAAAAAAAGCTCATCACATTTTAAAAATGGAAGTCACTACTAGACTTTATGCTTTTAACGTATTAAATCCACTTTGCTAAATTGATCAAATTATATGCCTTGTCTAAGGTCACACAAACAGTTATTTAGTCAGGCTATGAATACAGATTTTCTGGCTATAAAACACTTATCCCTGACATTGTATTTAAATGTCTCTTAAAGAAACAGAAAATGATTGGGGACAAGACAGATGAGACACTTATTTCTTCACCAGAATTAGAGATTTTAGCAAGATATATAAATTAATTGTTAAACAGTATATGTTGCCTCTTTTTGCAACACCAACAAAGGATTGTAATTTTTGCCAAGTATTTGTGTAGTCTGCTGCAATTTAGAAATTTTGCTAACCTATTGTCAAATGAAGTCAAAATCATTTTGATTCGAAAATAAGCTTTCTCAGTATAAACTTGTTTTAGTCCAGCTACTTTTCTCATGTTTTCTTTCACAACTATTTCATCAAGCATCATATCAGAGCTTGTGATATTAGAGGCCAAATAAAATGGACCCAATTTCATTGACAGAGTGAGTAGCTTATTATAGAAAACTTTTTTTTTATTTCCATAATTTGTTGTCTGTTTTTCAATTTCCCCCTTAAATGTAAGGTTAACTACCTTAATAGATTTTTGTCAACTTCTCTTAAACTGTTTTTATCATGATCTCCGGACTTCCGGTTAAGATGGCGGAGAGGAGGCACATACCTGTGTAGCTCCACTCTTTCTCTCACTATCTATTTCATTACAAGCCTCTGAATCAATGCTTGACTGAAAAAAAACCCACAAATAGTTACCAAGAGAAGCCATCCTTGAGATTCCCCAAGAAAGGTCTGTCTTTACTGGAGGGCTGGGATGGTTTTAGATTGGGTGCAGGTGGCGGGCAGCGGCAGTGAGAGCACGGGAGCAGACGGGAGAGGGGGTGGGGAGTGATCGCAGTCGTCTCTGCGGGGAGAGCTTCCCTACAGGATTAGATACTTTGCTCCAGCAGCAAGTCAGCAGCCCAGCAGAGAAGCTAAAAACACCGGGGCTGAAGAATAGAACCCCCAAACAGCTGGAGTCTCCCGGGACCTGGCCACCCTCTCCCCCCCCCCCCCCCCCCACAGTGACTCAGCACGCTCTGGGATCTCAGAGCGCAGGTGCAGCACAGCCCTGCTAGTGCCTCACTGCTGCCCCCTGCAGTCTGGAGAGGAAGCTCGGTAACATACCCAGCCCCTCCCCCAAAGAAAGACTCCAGTTTTTTCTGTTTTTCTTTGCTAGTTTGTCTTTGATTATTAGACAGAATGAGCAAGAAACTGAAGAGGACTTTAACCCTTGACAGCTTCTATATCTGTATAGAGAGCAGACTCTAAATCCTGAGGAGACTAAAAACAGACTGTCTCCAGATGAATCCCCAAAGGAGGAGATCATCTGTTGCTCGGCACAGATGAACCTCATAGAAGTAATTACAAAGGCTCTCACAAGGGAGCTAGAAGAAAAATGGGGAAAGCAGAGTGAGGCTTGGCAAAAAGAGAGGGAAGCTTGGGAAAAGGAGAGGGAGGCTTGGCAAAAGAGCCTGGAGAAGTCAGTTAAAGAGAGAGTGGATAAAGAAGTAAAATCCTTGAAAAATAGGATTGGTGAACTGGAAACAGAAAATAGCTCTCTAAAAAACAAAATTGGAGGAAAGGAAAAAAATTCCACAGAACAAAAGAAATCAATGGGACAATTAGAAAAAGATTTTTAAAAAGTGAGTGAAGAAAATACTTCACTGAAAATCAGAATTGAACAATTGGAATTGAATGACTCGAGGAGACAAGAAGAATCAGTCAAGCAAAGCCAAAAAAATCAAACAATGGAAAAGAATGTGAAATACCTTCTGGGGAAGACAACAGACTTGGAAAACAGATCCAGGAGAGACAATCTAAGAATCATTGGACTCCCAGAAAAAAATGATGAAAAAAAGAGCCTGGACACTATTTTCCAGGAAATTATCAAAGAGAACTGCCCAGAAGTCATAGGAACAGAGGAAAAAATAAACATTGAAAGGATTCATCGATCACCCACTGAAAGGGATCCTAAAATCAAAACACCAAGGAATATAGTGGCCAAATGCCAGAACCCTCAGATGAAGGAAAAAATATTGCAAGCGGCTAGAAAAACCCAATTCAAGTATCAAGGAGCCACAATAAGGATCACCCAGGATCTGGCAGCATCCACATTAAAAGATCGAAGGGCCTGGAACATGATATTCCGAAAGGCTAAGGAACTTGGTTTGCAACCAAAAATAACTTACTCAATGAGAATGAGCATCTTTTTCCAGGGAAGTAGATGGACATTCAACGAAGTAAGTGAATTTCACTTATTTTTGATGAAAAAGCCAGAACTTAACAAAAAGTTTGATCTACAAATATAGAATTCAAGAGAAATCTAAAAAGGTAAAGATTAATCTTGGGAACTATATTTTGACTATATAGATGTATAAAGAATACATGTATACCTTGTTCTAGAAATTGATGTGGAAAGGACATTGTACCAGAAAAAGGGTAAAGTGGGGGTAGTACATCTCATGAAGAGGCATAGGAAACCTATTATATCTGAGAGAAAGAATGGAGGGGGATGAATATAGTGGGTAACTTACTGCCTTCAGAATTGGCTTTAAGTGAAAAATCTTAAGACATATTCAATCTATGGTGAAACTTCTCCCACCTCATTGAAAAGTGAGAAGGGAAAAGTGAAAAGGGAAGGAATAAGCTAAGCAGAAGGGAATACGGAAACTGGGAGGGAAAGGAGTAAGATAGGAGGAGGAACTCTAAGGTGGGGGGAGGGATACTAAAAAGGGAAGGCTGTGAGAAGCAAGTGGTGCTCACAAGCTTAATACTGGAAAGGGGGGAAAGGGGAAAGAAAGGAGAAAAGCATAAACTGGGGTTAACAAGATGGCAAGTAATACAGAATTGGTCATTCTAACCATAAATGTGAACGGGGTAAACTCCCCCATAAAGAGGAAGTGGTTAGCAGAATGGATTAAAAGCCAGAATCCTACAATATGTTGTTTACAGGAAACACACCTGAAGCGGGGAGATACATGCAGGTTAAAGGTAAAAGGTTGGAGCAAAATCTACTATGCTTCAGGTGAAGTCAAAAAAGCAGGGGTAGCCATCCTGATCTCAGATCAAGCTAAAGCAAAAATTGATCTAATTAAAAGAGATAAGGAAGGGCACTATATCTTGCTAAAGGGTAGCATGGATAATGAAGCACTATCTATATTAAACATATGTACCAAGTGGGGTAGCATCTAAATTCTTAAAAGAGAAACTAAGAGAGCTGCAAGAAGAAATAGACAGTAAAACTATAATAGTGGGAGATCTTAACCTTGCACTCTCAGAATTAGATAAATCAAACCACAAAATAAATAAGAAAGAAGTCAAAGAGGTAAATAGAATACTAGAAAAGTTAGATATGATAGATCTCTGGAGAAAATGTAATGGAGACAGAAAGGAATACACTTTCTTTTCAGCACTTCATGGACCCTATACAAAAATTGACCATATATAAGGACATAAAAACCTCAAACTCAAATGCAGTAAGGAAGAAATAGTAAATGCATCCTTTTCAGACCACGATGCAATGAAAATTACATTAAACAAAAAACCAGGGGGAAGTAGACCAAAAAATAATTGGAAACTAAATAATCTCATACTAAAGAATGATTGGGTGAAACAGCAAATCATAGACATAATTAATAACTTCACCCAAGAAAACGATAATAATGAGACATCATACCAAAATGTATGGGATGCAGCCAAAGTGGTAATAAGAGGAAATTTCATATCTCTAGAGGCCTATTTGTATAAAATAGAGAAAGAGAAGGTCAATGAATTGGGTTTGCAACTAAAAATGCTAGAAAATGAACAAATTAAAAACCCCCAGTCAAACACTAAACTTGAAATTCTAAAAATAAAAGGTGAGATCAATAAAATTGAAAGTAAAAAAACTATTGAATTGATTAATAAAACTAAGAGTTGGTTCTATGAAAAAAACAACAAAATAGACAAACCCTTAGTAAATCTGATTAAAAAAAGGAGAGAGGAAAATCAAATTGTTAGTCTTAAAAATGAAAAGGGAGAACTCACCACTAACGAAGAGGAAATTAGAGCAATAATTAGGAGTTACTTTGCCCAACTTTATGCCAATAAATTCGACAACTTAAATGAAATAGAAAAATACCTCCAAAAATATAGCTTGCCCAAACTAACAGAGGAAGAAGTAAATATCCTAAACAGTCCCATCTCAGAAAAAGAAATAGAACAAACTATCAATCAACTCCCTAAGAAAAAATCCCGAGGACCAGATGGATTTACATGTGAATTCTACCAAACATTTAAAGAACAATTAACTCCAATGCTAAATAAACTATTTGAAAAAATAGGGATTGAAGGAGTCCTACCAAACTCCTTTTATGACACAGACATGGTACTGATAACTAAACCAGGTAGGCTGAAAACAGAGAAAGAAAATTATAGACCAATCTCCCTAATGAATATTGATGTTCTAAAATCTTAAATAAAATATTAGCAAAAAGATTACAGAAAATTGTCACCAGGATAATACACTATGACCAAGTAGGATTTATACCCGGAATGCAGGGCTGGTTCAATATTAGGAAAACTATTAGCATAATTGACTATATCAATAACCAACCAAACAAAAACCATATGATCATCTCAATAGATGCAGAAAAAGCATTTGATAAAATCCAACATCCATTCCTAATAAAAACACTTGAGAGCATAGGAATAAATTGACTTTTCCTTAAAATAGTCAGGAGCATATATTTAAAACCATCAGTAAGCATCATATGCAATGGGGAAAAACTGGAACCTTTCCCAGTAAGATCTGGAGTGAAGCAAGGTTGCCCACTATCACCACTATTATTTAATATCGTATTAGAAACACTAGACTCAGCAATAAGAGTCGAGAAAGATATTAAAGGAATTAGAGTAGGCAATGAGGAAACCAAACTATCACTCTTTGCAGATGATATGATGGTATACCTAGAGAACCTCAGAGGTTCTACTAAAAAGCTATTAGAAATAATTCATAATTTTAGCAAAGTAGCTGGCTACTAAATAAATCCCCATAAATCCTCAGCATTTTTATACATCACCAACAAAACCCAACAGCAAGAGATACAAAGAGAAATTCCATTCAGAGTAACTGTTGATACCATAAAATATTTGGGAATCTATCTACCAAAGGAAAGTCAGGAATTATATGAGCAAAATTATTAAAAAGTCTCCACACAAATAAAGTCAGACTTAAATAATTGGAAAATATTAAGTGCTCTTGGATCGGCCGATCGAACATAATAAAGATGACAATACTCCTTAAACTAATGTATTTATTTAGTGCTATACCAATCAGACTTCCAAGAAAATATTTTAATGATCTAGAAAAAATAACAACAAAATTCATATGGAACAATAAAAAGTCGAGAATCTCAAGGGAATTAATGAAAAAAAAAAATCAAATGAAGGTGGCCTAGCTGTACCTGATCTAAAATTATATTATAAAACAGCAGTCACCAAAACCATTTGGTATTGGCTAAGAAATAGATTAGTGGATCAGTGGAAAAGGTTAGGTTCACAAGACAGAATAGTCAACTATAGCAATCTAATGTTTGATAAACCCAAAGCCCCTAACTTCTGGGAAAAGAATTCATTATTTGATAAAAACTGCTGGGATAATTGGAAATTAGTATGGCAGAAATTAGGCATGGACCCACACTTAACACCATATACCAAGATAAGATCAAAATGGGTCCATGACCTAGGCATAAAGAATGAGATTATAAATAAATTAGAGGAACATAGAATAGTTTATCTCTCAGACTTGTGGAGGAGAAAGAAATTTGTGTCCAAAGATGAGCTAGAGACCATTACTGATCACAAAATAGAAAATTTTGATTACATCAAATTAAAAAGCCTTTGTACAAACAAAACTAATGCAAACAAGATTAGAAGGGAAGCAACAAACTGGGAAAACATCTTCACAGTTAAAGGTTCTGATAAAGGCCTCATTTCCAAAATATATAGAGAACTGATTCAAATTTATAAGAAATCAAGCTATTCTCCAATTGATAAATGGTCAAAGGATATGAACAGACAATTTTCAGAGGGTAAAATTGAAACTATTACCACTCATATGAAAGGGTGTTCCAAATCATTATTGATCAGAGAAATGCAAATTAAGACAACTCTGAGATACCACTACACACCTGTCAGATTGGCTAAGATGACAGGAAAAAATAATGATGAATGTTGGAGGGGATACGGGAAAACTGGGACACTAATGAATTGCTGGTGGAGTTGTGAACGAATCCAACCATTTTGGAGAGCAATCTGGAATTATGCCCCCAAAATTATCAAATTATGCATACCCTTTGATCCAGCAGTGTTTCTATTGGGCTTATATCCCAAAGAAATACTAAAGAAGGGAAAGGGACCTGTATGTGCCAAAATGTTTGTAGCAGCCCTATTTGTAGTGGCTAGAAACTGGAAAATGAATGGATGCCCATCAATTGGAGAATGGCTGGGTAAATTGTGGTATATGAATGTTATGGAATATTATTGTTTTGTAAGAAATGACCAGCAGTATGAATACAGAGAGGACTGGCGAGACTCACATGAACTGATGCTAAGTGAAATGAGCAGAACCAGGAGATAATTATACACTTCGACAACGATATTGTATGAGGACATATTTTGATTGAAGTGGATTTCTTTGACAAAGAGACCTAACTGAGTTTCAATTGATAAATGACGGACAAAAGCAGCTACACCCAAAGAAAGAACACTGGGAAACGAATGTGAACTATCTGCATTTTTGTTTTCCTTCCCGGGTTATTTATACCTTCTGAATCCAATTCTCCCTATGCAACAAGAGAACTGTTCGGTTCTGCAAACATATATTATATCTAGGATATACTGCAACGTATCCAACATATTATAGGACTGCTTGCCATCTAGGGGAGGGGGTGGAGGGAGGGAGGGGAAAAAAATCAGAACAGAAACGAGTGCAAGGGATAATGTAAAAAAAAAAATTACCCTGGCATGGATTCTGTCAATATAAAGTAATTATTAAATAAAAATTTTTAAAAAAACTGTTTTTATCATAATGATTTTCTGATAATTTTCTAGCTTCTTTTTAAGAAAAAAATATTTCTGAGTTTACAATCAAGACTAAGACTACTTTGTTTTGCAAGATCGTTTACTGGACAAGGAAATTTCTATGCTATTAAAAAACTATTTATTTAATTTATATTAATAAACATCTTCTGGAAATGGGGAGTATCTGTTTTGATTTTTTAAAAATTGTCAACAGCTCATTTAAATACCTCAAGTTGTTGTTTCAACTTAACCCCTTATGCTCTTTGCAGTTTTATTTTCTCTGCTAAATTTAGTGTTGCTCTTGTTCTTTGGTCCTGAGTATTTGGTAGTTTTGCTGAAGATAGCTGATTTCTTAATAACTTCTATATGTAGTATCAACTAGTTATTTCCTCACATGATACTGAATTTTATTAATTGGATGTAGTATAGATTATTTGCAAAGAAAATTTTTTCATATGGATGTGAGTGTCTGACATGATTTTATTAATTCAACGATGCCATTTTGTGTTGTACATTAATCCAGAATTAACATAATGTTAACCTGGAAAAAACAATAACTGGCAACACTGAAAATAATTTAATAAAAATAATGATAGCTTTTATATTGAACTTTAAGATTTATAATGTATTCTATTTGTTATCTCATTTTGTCCTCACAACAATCTGGAGAGGTCATAATTTTCATTTTATACATGAAGAAACTAAGGGTAAGAGAAGTGATGTAATTTGCCCAGCCTAACACAAGTAGTAAATATTTAAAGTAGCATTCGAAACAAGGTTTTCTGACTTCACATGGAATCATGATATAAAATCATTCACATGAAATTTTGATATGACTTTAAAAGATTTGTCATATATTTATATGTTGTATATTGTATATTGAATTTTATAATAAACCCCAAATTTGCTTTTATATTTTTTCCCACCATTATATTAAGTATTAGGTTTCTGATTCTCTGCACATGCCAAATTTCCATGTAACAATTTTTCAATCTATATGTATATAAGTGATTCCTTATTTTTATTCAAAATTGTCAATGAGTAGGATGTCATTCATACCAAAACCTGCTAAGTTTCTTTGATTATGTATGTCAAATATCATTAATGAATTATTATTTATTTTTCTAAATACATAAAGCTATATATAGAGACATGAATGTGGAATTTTCATAAATTTCCTCTACAAAAGATAAATTACTGGCGTAGAAAAATTCAAATTATTCAGAATTTTCACAATGTTGGAAAATGCTAAATAATACAAACAATAGAACATTAGTATTTACAGTTAACATAAAACTAATAAACAGTATTATATTACTCTGCTAATAACATTAATCTCTTCTATGTGAAGTCAACATCTAATTTCCTTTGATGGCAGTAACAATTATTTTTGTTTCATCTTCAATATCAATAAAGCTCCCTATAGATTATTATAAATAAATTGTAGAAGTCAACTAGAATATTTCTATCTATGCAGTCACTATCAGTTATGGCATTATAAATTTTTATCAACATAACATTAAATTATAATTATTATACTAATCCAAATTAATTATTTTCCTAACATTATGAGTCCTTAAAGGGAAAAAAAATCTTTCCAAAAAAAATTCTATAGTTTAAGAACATGGTAGAAGTAATAATGTTTAAGTTGTTATTTGTTAGTTTAACAAATCTACCCAGCTATTGTGGGTAAGTATAATAATAGTATATTTTAAATCAAAATAGTAACAATTAAATTGCTTTTCAAATTTCATCACATAGAAATTATTAATGAATAGTATAAATTGTCATACTCTTAAAAATACTAAAATAGAAAAAGTTAATTTCCTTTACTCAGCTTTAAATCTTTCAAAGATTCTGGTTGAGGCATTGATAAAAAAAAAAAATGAAAATAACTCCAGTTTTTGTGTGATACCTCCATCCACAATAGAATGTTATCATAGCGGGATCTTAGAGAGAAAACATGTCTTCTTTGAGGGAGTCAAACCAAGTTCTAAAGGACAAAATATTTTCCTGGAAAGAGATAAATGATAAAACCTGTACAATAACATCTTTACAGTGTCTCAATATATAACATTCTATTTAGGTTTTCTTCAGATTTTTTTTTTTTGTTTCTATCTATTTTATTAGAAACTGGATACCAGGTCAGGTGTACTAATTTTAAACTTAAGACTCAAATTAATGTGCCATGTTACCTCCCCAGATTAATACAAATATTATCTATCTATCTATCTATCTATCTATCTAATCTATCTGTATCTGTGTGTGTCTTGTGTATTTGATAGAATTTCAACTAGCTCAAAATGGGGGAGGGGGACAATTTCTTTTATGTAATTTCTACTTTTTTCTCAATGCAATTTTTAAATTTTTATTTTGGGTTTTATAGCTTTATAATTTTTCCAAAGACATGCAAAGATAATTTGCATTCCAAATTTTTCTACTATCCTCTTCCCAGCACCTCCTATAGAAAGCAAGCAATACAAAACAATGTATATGAAATTCATTCTTCTAAACATATTTTCATTTTTGTCATACTGCACAAGAAAAATCATTAATTAATTAAAAGGTGAAAGAAGAAAAAAATCTTGAAAAAAACAACAAACAAACAACAATGACAAAAGTGAAAATGTAGGCTTTGACTGACATTCAGTTTTTGTAATTCTCTCACTGGGTGTGAATGGCTCATTCCATCACAAGTCTCTTGGAATTGCCTTGAATCACCTCTCAATGCAATTTTTTAAAAGAAAACTTTTTTTTTGGATGATCATTAATAAAGTTTCAAGGTTATATGAAATAACATTTAAAATAAATTTCTCAAAGTGCTCAGTATTGTAAAGGAGCATTGTTATTGATGTTTAATCATTTTTCAGTCACTTCTGACTCTTCATGATCACATTTGGCTTTTTTTATTTGTTTGTTTGGTAAAGATACTAAAGATAATCTAAATGAAATGGAGGAATATCTACAAAAATATAGATTACCCAGGTTATTGGAAGAGGAAATAAATTACTTAAATAATCCCATTTTAGAAAAGACATTAGAATAAGCTATCATTCAACTCTCTAAGAAAAAATCTCCAGGGCTATTTATATGTGAATTAAAGAAGAATTAGTTCCAATATTATGCAAACTATATAAAAATAGGGAAAAAAGGGGTCTTACTAATTTCCTTTTATGGCACAGATATGTTGCTGATTCCTAAACTACATTGGGTAAAACAATGAAAGAAAATTATAGACCAATTTCTCTAATGAATATTGATGCAAAAATCTTAAATAAAATATTAGCAAAGAGAATACAGAAAATTATCCCCAGGATAATACATCATGACCAAGTAGGATTTATATCAGGAATTCAGTGCTGGTTCAATATTAGGAAAACCATTAACATAATTGATTATCAATAACCAAAATAAGACAAGTCTTATGATTATCTCAAAAGAGGCTTTAGAAAATGCATTTGATAAAAAACTAATACCCATTCCCATTAAAAACATTAAAGATTTAGGAATAAATAGACTTTTACTTACAATGATCATGATCAGTACCACCTATTTAAAGCCATCAACAAGCATCATATATGATTGGGACAAACGAGAACTATTCCCAATAAGATCAGGGATGAAAAAAGATTACCCACTATCACCATTATTATTCAATCCTATATTAGAAATGTTAGCTTTGGCAATAAGAGAAGAAAAAGGAGATTAAAGGAATTAGAGTAGGTAATGAGGAAACCAAATTATCACTCTTTTCAGATGATATGATGGTATTTTTAAAGAACCCTAGAGAATTAACAAAAAATCTACTAGAAACAATTCATAATTTTAGCAAAGTTGAAGGATACAAAATAAATCCACAAAAATCATCATCATTTTTATATATTACCAATAAAGTCCAGCAGAATGAGATAAAAAAGAGAAATTCCATTTAAACTAACTGTAACTAGATTAAAATATTTGGGATTTATCTACCAAGGAAAGTCAGGAACTATATGAATAAACTATAACACACTTTCCACACAAATAAAGTCAGAGCCAATGAATTGGAAAAATATCAAGTGCTCATGGGTAGGCCTAGCTAATACAATAAAAATGACAATGCTACCTAAATTAATCTACTTATTTTGTACCATAACAATCAAACTCCCAAGAAATTATTTTACAGATCTAGAAAAAAAATTCAAGGGGATTAATAAAAAATATACCAGTGAAGGTGGCCTAGCAGTGCCAGACATAAAACTATATTATAAAGCAGCAGTCAGCAAAACCATTTGGTACTGACTAAGGAAGAGAGCAATCATTGGAATAAGTTAGATTCACAGGACAAAATATTCAATGACTATAATAATCTAGTGTTTTATAGACCCAAAGACTGCAGCTTTTGGGATAAAAAGTCACTAGTTAACAAAAATTCCTGGAAAAATTGGGAATTAATATAGCAGAAACTAAGCATTGAGCCACACCTAACAGCATATACCAAGATAAGATAGAAATGGGTTCATGATTTAAACATTATGAGTGATATTATAAGCAAATTAGAAGAGCATAAGTTCTGTGGGGAAGAAAGGTATTCATGACCAAATAAAAACTGGACTTCATTATTGAACACTAAATATATATTTTTACTATATTTGATTAAAATATTTTGTACAACAAAGCTAATGAAGACAAGATTAAAAGGGAAGCAATAAATTGGCAAAACATTTTTATATTTAAGGGTTCTGATAAAGGCCTCATTTCCAAAATATATAGAGAATTGACTCAAATTTATAAGAAGTCAAGGCATTCTCCAATTAATAAATGGTCAAAGGATATGAACAGATAATTTTCAGAAGAAATGTAAATCATTTCTAGTAATATCAATAGGTGCTCTAAATCACTATTGATCAGAGAAATACAAATCAAGACAACTCTGACATACCACTACATACCTCTCAGTTAGCTAAGATGACAGGAAAAAATGATGACAAATGTTGGAGGGGATGTGGGAAAAATGGGACACTAATACATTGTAAATGGATCTGTGGTGAGCTTTTTCTTCTCAAAATACAGCCAGGTGATAAAAGTTCAGATCTTTTATTATCTCCAATATAGCCCGGTTATCTTAGAGGCCTATCTCTCTGCTTTGTTCCAAGAGCTCTCTCCAAATGTCTTTAAATCCAAAGGTCTGGTCCTTCAGCCTCTGCCTCTGCTTTCTTCAGCCTCCAGCCAGCTCCAGTCTTCATGTCATTCCGGTGAAATCTCGACTTGTAGCGTCTTCCTCTGAAGAACTCTCCGACTGGCCCATTGGCCTATTTATGCTCCTTCCAGAGAGAGGGATTATGGGTAGTTCTACTTAGTACCTTGTTTCAGGTTCTGCCCAAAACATCTTCTTGTAAGATTAGATCAACTCTAATTAGTTAGCAGTTAGTAAGGATTCCAACATCTCCCCCTTTCTTTTGTTTTAAAACATAGGGGGTTTCTGAGGGGGTACACATAAATCCATCAATATGGGCCAGAACTTTGTAACAGATATACATGGTATACATAAATCCATCAATATGGGAGGCATTATACATAATTTACAAAAGCACACAGCAATATAACACAGGCTAGTGGTAATGTAACAAATAACATGAATCAACATGAAAATTTAACTACTGCAAAAGTCTCATCAACAATCTTTCATCTTAAGAAATCCAATGATTCTTGCAATTGCTTAAAATACATAAGCACATAGTAATATAACACAGGCTAGTAGTAATGTAACAACATAAATCGACCTGAAAATTTACAAATGTCCATAAGTCCTAGAAATAGTCCATAAGGAATCCATTGTTAAGCTCTGAAGTACTGCAAAAAGTCTCATCAACAATTTTTCATCTCAGGGAATCCAGTTATTCTTGCTGGTTTTTCAGGAACTGAAAGCTGAAGATTTTAAAGTTCTTTTGACAGTCTCATTGTTAGCCATCTGATTCCTTTTCCACCTGTGGAAATATAAGCAGATCCTCTTCCCCAAGCAGTTAACCTATCTAATTCTCTTCTGTTTACCACTTTTGGGATTTCTCCTCATCATCTGGTAATTACATTGGAGCTGTTTGCATTGGATATTGTCTTGTTGTCTTAAAAGGCCTGTATTCTTCCCAACTGTAATCCTGATTGCTTTTCTGTTGGTTGATGACATCAGAGTTCTGAATTTCTAAAGTCTCTCTGGGTGTAACCTCAGCTGCTATCATGCCCCACCTGTCCTTTGATTGATACTTTGGAGCTGGGCCCTGCCTCTCATTCCTCTGGGTCAATATACATTTAGAGGCCCAGTGAAAGCCTTGGTTACATTTTGGACATGGGGTTTTGGGTTTTCTCTCACCCTGTCTTCTCACTCTATCTCCATATCTACAATGAGCTCTCAAATGTCCAATTTTTCCGCACTGAAAACATCGACGAGTTTCTCTAGAATTCCTCTGCCAAGAAGGACCTTGTCTTTCCATGTTCATCATAGTCCGGGCATAATAAGCATTTGTGCCTACTGTGGCACAGCGTCTAATGATTTCTTCTAAAGGAGCATTTTTGTCTAGCCCCCATATAATTCTCTTGCAAATCTCATTGGCATTTTCCTTACCCAAATGTCTAGTCATTATTTCTGTTGCTGCATTGTCTCCAATGGTTCTTATTACAGCTGTTTGTAAACGTCCCACAAAATCTGCAAAAGGTTCATTGGGACCTTGCTCTATTTTTGTGAAAGCATTATTTCCATCTTTCTGTCCAGGGAGAGAATTCCAAGCTTTTATTGCAGCCTTAGAAATTTGCTCATACACTGTTGTGGGATAATAAATCTGTTCTGAACTCTCTGCATACTGACCGTCACCAGCTAGTTGGTCAAAAGTGATTTGTACAATAGCTCCTGTTTGCCTATTGCGTTGGGCTTGAATCCTACATAATTCATGAAACTCCGAAAGCCACAATAAATTTTGTCCTGGTTCTAGACAAGTTTTCGTTATGGATTTCCAGTCATTCGGGGTTAGGATTTCATAAGACAAATTATCCAGTAACATCTTCACATAAGATGATGTAGCCCCATAAAGAGTGCAACCCTTTTTCAAATCTTTAATTTTTTCCAAATTAAAAGGAGTGTATTTTCTCTCTTTTTGACCTGAAGAGTCAATCTTTTCAATCACAGGATATGCATTTGTAAAATCAGATATATCTTCTCCTTCATTTTTTGCTTTAATTAATGCTTTTTCTAATCTTGTCAAATTCTGCTTTACAGGAGAAGCTGACTGTGTTTCTGCCTCTCTCCCTCCCCCTTGTTCCACACATGAAGGGTTAATTGCAGGGGGAGGGTCATGAGATGTGGAATCATCTAATTCCTCCTGCTGTGAAGTATCACACTCAGAATTGTAATTAACTCCATTCTCATCTGATTCGTCCTCCTTTTCACCTAGTAAAGTTGGTACTTCTTCCTCCTGTACTTTCCTTTTCATCATTCTATCACTTAAATAACTTCTTATAGCCAATTGTATTACATTATATGTATTAATTATTGAGTTAGGCCCATTTTTATTATAGAATTGACAAAGATCCTCTCCAACCAATTTCCATTCATTTAGATCTAATTCCTTATCAAGAGAGAAACAAGGACATATGTCCTTTATAGTTTGTAAAAGTTCAGTGATTTGCTGTAAACTTATAATTAAACCTTGGCTTTCCATAACTTTGACAATGCTCTCTAAAACATTTTCCTTGAACAGAAACAGGCTGTTTTCTAAATATCTGTCCCATCTTAGCTGAAATTCTACTTTAACTCTTCTAACAAAATTTCTTTGTTGCACTCACCCTAATTTCTGGGTTGAAGTCTTTTCCACTGGATCAGGATCAGAGTCTTTTCCACTTGAATCAGGATCGGAGCTTTTTCCACTGAAATCCACTGAGGGGTCTGTTAGCCCCACGTTGGGCGCCAAAATGTGGTGAGCTTTTTCTTCTCAAAATACAGCCAGGTGATAAAAGTTCAGATCTTTTATTATCTCCAATATAGCCCGGTTATCTTAGAGGCCTATCTCTCTGCTTTGTTCCAAGAGCTCTCTCCAAATGTCTTTAAATCCAAAGGACTGGTCCTTCAGCCTCTGCCTCTGCTTTCTTCAGCCTCCAGCCAGCTCCAGTCTTCATGTCATTCCAGTGAAATCTCGACTTGTAGCGTCTTCCTCTCAAGAACCCTCCGACTGGCCCATTGGCCTATTTATGCTCCTTCCAGAGAGAGGGATTATGGGTAGTTCTACTTAGTACCTTGTTTCAGGTTCTGCCCAAAACATCTTCTTGTAAGATTAGATCAACTCTAATTAGTTAGCAGTTAGTAAGGATTCCAACATGGATCCAACCATTCTGGAGAGAAATTTGAAACTATACTCAAAAAGTTATCAAACTGCATACCCTTTGACCCAGCAGTATTTCTACTGGGATTATATCCCAAACAGATCTTAAAGGAATGAAAGGGACCCACATGTGCAAGAATGTTTGTGGCAGTCATAAAGTGGCTAGAAACTGGAAACTGAGTAGATGCCCATCAATTGGAGAATGGCTGAATAAATTATGGTATATGAATGTTATGGAATATTATTGTTCTCTAAGAAATAAACTTCAGGATAATTTCAAAGAGGCCTGGAGAGACTTACATGAACTGATGCTAAATGAAATGAACAGAATCAGGAGATCATTGTACATGGCAATAGCAAGATTATATAATGACCAATTCTGATGAATGTGGATCTTCTCAACAGTGAGATGATCGAGGGCAGTTTCAATGATTTGTGATGAAGAGGGTCATCTACACCCAGAAAGAGGCCTGTGGGGACTAATAGTGGATTACAGCATAGCATTTTCACTTCTTTTGTTGTTGTTTCCTTGAATTTTACATTCCTTCTCATTTTTTTCTTTTTGATCTGATTTTTCTTGTGCAGCAAAATAATTGTATAATATGTATATCTTTATTGGATTTACATATATTTTTACCATCTTTCACATTTACTGGATTACTTGACATCTAGGAGAGGAGGTGGAGGAAGTGGGGATAAATTGGAACATAAGGTTTTGCAAATGTCAATTGCCAAAAAGTTATCTTTGCAGGTATTTTTTTTAATTTTTATTTTTTATTTAATGATTACTTTATATTGACAACATTATTCCTTGCACTCATTTCTTTTCCAATTTTTTCCCCCTCCCTCCCTCCACCCCCTCCCCTAGATGGCAAGCAGTCCTTTATATGTTGGATATGTTGCAGTATATCCTAGATACAATATGTTTGCAGAACCGAACAGTTCTCTTGTTACATAGGGAGAATTGGATTCAGAAGGTATAAATAACCCGGGAAGGAAAACAAAAATGCAGATAGTTCACATTCATTTCCCAGTGTTCTTTCTTTGGGTGTAGCTGCTTATGTCCATCATTTATCAATTGAAACTTAGGTCTCTTTGTCAAAGAAATCCACTTCCATCAAAATATGTCCTCATACAATATCATTGTCGAAGTGTATAATAATCTCCTGGTTCTGCTCATTTCACTTAGCATCAGTTCATGTAAGTCTCACCAGTCCTCTCTGTATTCATCCTGCTGGTCGTTTCTTACAGAACAATAATATTCCATAACATTCATATACCACAATTTACCCAGCCATTCTCCAATTGATGGGCATCCATTCATTTTCCAGTTTCTAGCCACTACAAATAGGGCTGCTACAAACATTTTGGCACATACAGGTCCCTTTCCCTTCTTTAGTATTTCTTTGGGATATAATAAGCCCAATAGAAACACTGCTGGATCAAAGGGTATGCACAATTTGATAATTTTTTGGGCATAATTCCAGATTGCTCTCCAGAATGGTTGGATTCATTCACAACTCCACCAACAATGCATTAGTGTCCCAGTTTTCCCGCATCCCCTCCAACATTCATCATTATTTTTTCCTGTCATCTTAGCCAATCTGACAGGTGTGTAGTGGTATCTCAGAGTTGTCTTAATTTGCATTTCTCTGATCAATAATGATTTGGAACACTCTTTCATATGAGTGGTAATAGTTTCAATTTCATCCTCTGAAAATTGTCTGTTCATATCCTTTGACCATTTATCAATTGGAGAATGGCTTGATTTCTTATAAATTTGAGTCAGTTCTCTACATATTTTAGAAATGAGGCCTTTATCAGAACCTTTAACTGTGAAGATGTTTTCCCAGTTTGTTGCTTCCCTTCTAATCTTGTTTGCATTAGTTTTGTTTGTACAAAGGCTTTTTAATTTGATGTAATCAAAATTTTCTATTTTGTGATCAGTAATGGTCTCTAGTTCATCTTTGGTCACAAATTTCTTTCTCCTCCACAAGTCTGAGAGATAAACTATTCTATGTTCCTCTAATTTATTTATAATCTCGTTCTTTATGCCTAGGTCATGGACCCATTTTGATCTTATCTTGGTATATGGTGTTAGGTGTGGGTCCATGCCTAATTTCTGCCATACTAATTTCCAATTATCCCAGCAGTTTTTATCAAATAATGAATTCTTTTCCCAGAAGTTAGGGGCTTTGGGTTTGTCAAACACTAGATTGCTATAGTTGACTATTCTGTCTTGTGAACCTAACCTTTTCCACTGATCCACTAATCTATTTCTTAGCCAATACCAAATGGTTTTGGTGACTGCTGCTTTATAATATAATTTTAGATCAGGTACAGCTAGGCCACCTTCATTTGATTTTTTTTTTTCATTAATTCCCTTGAGATTCTCGACTTTTTATTGTTCCATATGAATTTTGTTGTTATTTTTTCTAGATCATTAAAATATTTTCTTGGAAGTCTGATTGGAATAGCACTAAATAAATAGATTAGTTTAGGGAGTATTGTCATCTTTATTATGTTCGCTCGGCCGATCCAAGAGCACTTAATATTTTTCCAATTATTTAAGTCTGACTTTATTTGTGTGGAGACTTTTTTTATAATTTTCTTTGCAGGTATTTTGAAAATAAAAAGCTTATATATATTGTGTTGAATTTCTGGAGGTCTTGGAGCAGCCTTCCTTGCAGCAGATTAATCACCACAAGAATTGCCAGGTGTTAAAGTCCAAATCCTTTATTATCTCCTTCACAATCTAGTTTCCTTGCCTGGGGACCAGACTAGCTTTCTTAGAGGCCTTTTGGAGTCTTGGTTTCAATGGAGAAGCTAAGGAGGAGAGCCCTGCCACCATGGTGGTATGAGATGGAAATGAATGAATCTCTCTGAGCCCAAGGGCTTGTGCTTCAGCCTCCAGCCACCACAAAGGTGGATGATGGAATGAATCTGTCTTTCAGTCCTCTTGTCTTCTCTGAATCTGTCTCTGAGCCTCTCAGTCCCCCAGGAGAACCACCAGGAACCTGAGCAAAGATGGAATGAATCTTGTCCAGTCATTGCTGGCTGTTATATTCTCTATTATAATTACATGATCATAAGTGTGAATGTTGTGGAACTACATTAAGTACTAAGTACATGTACTGAACAAGAGAACTATTAATCACCATGCTAAACTAGATAACCATTGTATTTACCAATTCCCCTAAGTTAGCATCTTGTAATCTTGTAAGAATCTTTGTTTTAAGTACAGAGTTCTGGCCCATGGCATTTATGTTCATATATATATATATATATATGCATACATATGAATTGGGATGTACAAATAGTATTAGTGGTCAATAAAAGCATGCTATCTGACTTTTTCATCACTCATCATATTTTTAAAGCACAGATAATGATATATATGATTTAATACAAAGAGAACTGAATTTTAGAGCAGAAGACCTGCATTTGTATTGCCACTCTATTACTTATTTATGACACCTTGAGCATGTCACTTAAAAATTGTTTTTCAATTTCTTTCTTTCTTAAAGGAAGGAATTGAGTGAGATCTCTAAAACTGTTCTCCCTTCTAGAAACTACAGAGCATCCTATCATTTACCAAATAATTTTCTCACCAAAAAGCAGTGAAGTTCAATTATGATATAAAATATCATTAATCCCATCAGAAAATAGAAAAACTAATCTTCTAATAGTACAAGTGATTTGCTCAAGCATAAACAGCTAGTAAATATGAGCCAGGAAAAGCATTGATGTCTCTCCTGATTTCAAGTCCATCTCTCTTTGAATTACAACACATCATATTACCTCCAAATGCCTGAGTATATGGTCAACATTGCACTTCTGTTTTATCTGATCTAATATGAAGCAGTATTTTGAGTAATGCTTCAGGAATAGAACAAGATAATAGTTTTCACAAACAAGGTATGAAGATTTTGATATTTTTCAGAAATATGAGCAACTGCCAATTTGAACACAGGCTGTAGTGTATTATAATACTCTGGTATTCTTCCCATAATTGTCTTCAACTTTTCCTTTTAGGAGATATACCCAGAAATTTAGAATAGTTTGCTTTTAGTTAAGAATAGTATGTTTACTGCTTCAGGTTGAAATAAAAAATGACTTCATACCAGTCAGCACCTAAAGCAACACAGGCAGATATAGAATGGTCCAAATGATGCAGCAGCCTCTTATTACTATTAAAGGGAAGAAAAGTGAAATGCATAAACTTAGAGTGCCTAATTAAAGGAAAGAGAGGGTACTTCCACATATAAAAGTTCATCTTGTAATATATTCTGCCTTTAAAAGAGAAGAGGGAAGAAGAGAAAGAAAAAGAAGAAAAAAAATAGAAAAAAAAATAAAGGGAGAAAAGGAGGAAAAAGAAGAGAAGAAAATTTAGAGAAAAGTGTAAAAAGGAAACTGAAAGACATAAGCAAGTAAAAATAGAAGAGGTTGTGGTGATTTTTTTTCTTTTAGAATAATAGTTCTCTCTGGGAGAAGGTTAGTTTCTCAGGAGGTTTTCTGGAGGCAGCCTTAGTTGCAGTTAAGAGTAATAATGACTCAAATGCAGCCAAGTGTTAAAAGTTCAGATCTTTTATTGCCTCCAATATAGCCCAGTTAGCTTAGGCCTCTCTTTCAACTTGGTTCTAAGAGCTCTTGCAGTTTTGTCCTTTGCTTCTGCTTCTGACTCCAGCCAGCATCAAGGTAAAAGTTGTAATGAATCTTTCTTGCCTCTGAGAGAGGGCTTCTGGCTCTCCCAGAGTGCTCTGTATCTGTCCCAGAGTGCTCCTCTCCAATATAATTCAGCTGAACTTGTTCTAACCCGAAGTAACTAATAACCCGAAGCTAAGAGCCTCTTTATATATGATTTCCCAAAGGTTGACTCCTCCTTCTGGAAGCACACCTAAGGGAGTTGTGAATTCACAAAGTTACAAAGTTTACTTTGTGAATCTCCCATACTTGTGAACTCCAATGAGTACTGGTATGAATACAAGCATTGTATCAATTAGTTCTACTTAGTACCTTGTTTCAAGTTCTGGCCCAAAACATCTTCTTGTAAGATCAGATCAATAATCTATCAACTCTAATGAGTTAGCAGTTTATAAAGATTCCAACAAGAGGTAATTATTTTTGTATTTCTGGGTTATAAGAAATGATATAAAAATATACAGTTTTTCAGATGGAGGGACATAGAAATCATCAAATTCAACTCCTCAGATGATTAAAGAATCCCATCAATAATATCCATAAAATGCATTGCATCAAATTTAAAACTTCCAATCTCATCAACACAAAATCTCTATCTTCCACACTTCAATATTTTTAATATTTGTAGAAATATCCTTAAACTTTCCTTCACTCATTCTATTTTTAAATAGAATGCCCCCCATCCTCTAGTTTGCTCCCATTTATCAATACTCTTGAAAGCATCATAGCTAGAACCAAATATCATGTTTTATATATGTTTTAACTAGGGCAAAGTACTGTGAGGTGACACAATTACCATTCTTGAAATGGAAGAGTTTATTTATATCTAGGCAACTTCATCTCTGAATCATACAGATCAGGATGGTCAGAGGCCAGAGGTAGCTAGCTCATAATAGGAAGGAATAACATCCTTTAAGGATCTCACCCATAAGATTCCTGTGATTATAAAAGGTGGCATCATTTTTTTGGTCACTCAATGACTAGTAATAAAGAAGGTCAGATTATATCCTTGGCAATAGTAAAGATATGATGATCACATCCCAAGAGAAATGACAAAATATTGTAATGCCTGTTCCTTTTTCTCAGTGGTGGAGTGGGATGAAATGTTAAAATTTTGTTAATGTAGCCTATGATGACATTGTCTTTTAATGATGTATTTGAGAAATCCTGAAAGTCTCCTTTAAAAGAAACTGTCTTCCTCACTGCTCTATTAAAATAGTTTAAATCCCCCACCTCCCTCTTTCATATATAAGCATCTACAAATACCTTTTTTGGGTAAATGTAGTATCTGGAAAAGAAAAAAAGATATTATATATTATTAAACTTTAATATGAATTTAGTTTATCATATTAGTGACCAAGGAAGAAGATATAGGCAAACTTTGTTGGGGAAAGAAGGGAGAATATTTCTTGGAGATGAGTTCCATGTACTTTTGACATTGTAGAAATAGTCAGAGAAGTCAGAAGGTAGCCTTCTGAGGAAGAGAAAGGATGAAGTCACAAATAAGATTTCTTTAATGAATAAAGATGTACAGAATGATGTACAGTGACAAAGATAGAGGAAAATACTGAATGATTTGCAAAATATATCAGTTCAATTCAACAAGTAGCTATTAGAGATAAAAAAAAATGTGTTTTAGGCACTATTGAGAGAAAAACAATATTAAAGAGACACTATTCTCAAATTTTTGAAATCTAATCATTGGAGGAAAATATAGAAAATAAACACTAAAAAACAAGGTAGTATGCATAAAGAGAGGTTCAAAGTACTATGAAAAAAATGAGAGAAGGTAAATCACATTTTCCTTAATTGGAAAAGGGATGGGAATAAGGAAGATTTCATGGAGGAGATGGACCATAAGTCAAATTTGAGATTTCCACAAAGACAAGGGGAAAATTCTATTCCAAACATGAAGGAAAAGTTTGAGCAATGGCACAAAATTAGAGGGCAAGATGAAAACAGGGATGCTGAAAATCTAATAAGTTAACCGAAGCGTAGCGGAGGTAAAGAAGTAAATTTTGATATAATGTTGTTAAATTAAGTTGGAATCAAAATTTTAGAGCCTTAAACATGAAACTTAGGAGTGGACAATGGGGAACCATTAGAACTTTTAGAGTAGAGGAATGCCATAATCAGAGTTATACATTAGAAAGTATTTTATTATTTACATTTATATTTATGTTATTGGAGAATATAAAGGAACAAGATTATCTGTAAAGAAGATATGATTTATTTAATATAGATAATTATTCCCTTATTTCTGTACAAAGTTTAAGAATGGTCTGTGCATATATCACAGTATCCTATAATAATGGAACAAGCAGATTATTGTCAGAGAATTTTCTAATGTGAAATATATTTCCAAAGACATTCAATTGTTTGAGAGATATAAAGAGTATAGAATCCCATTGTTTAAGTATATAATGTAATAGGAAAAAAACCTCATTTTAAAAACATCTTCTCAAATCCTAGTTATTCTGCTAATCCAAATTCAGTTGCCAATGAGAGAAGGAGAATGATCTGAAAAAGATATGAGTAAAGTAGAAAGAATCCTGGATATGAAATCGTACTCCAAGTCAAACCGAGGCATTTCTCTGTTAGTCTCAGTTTGCTCTTTAAAAAAAAAAAAAAATGTTCCCTGTGATTTAGTGTAAAATTAAAGATATAATAATACTTGGCATTCAGGTGGAAGATTTTACATACCATCTCCCCAATTTAAGGTTTTTGTTTTCTTTCTTTTCTTTCTCCCCCTCAAAAAAACAAAGAATTACATCTTATCCTCAAAACTCTGCCATCTGGCTCACATCAAACAACGGAGCTAAATTCATTATTCAGTCTTATCACATCTGGTCATTATAATCCCTATTTTGATGTGTTTATTTTGGGGAGGTAAGATGCTAACAAATTCATAAAACAAGAAAAATATGAAGGCCACATTTGGTGTTATAGAATTTTGAAAAAAAATGTCATTTTGAGTTTCTTTCCTCAATTTTTTTTTAATTTCAGTGATTTTTAGAAGCCTTAGATAATAGAGCAAACATCACTCAATCAGGGTAAAATAGGCAAAGACATTGATTTTTTTTTAAGACTTTTAACAATTTAGAAACTAAACAAAAATAATTTGTGTATCACAGATTTGTCTGATCCCAGGCAAAATTGTGAATGTTGGGCATTCTTCCTCCTCTTCTTCAAAACTATTTTTCCTACTGAGTTTTTTTTTTTTTTTTTTTTTGGTTTGTTTGATTCTCTGGTCATCACTTTTTTTTAAATTTTGTTTTATTTTTAATAGCTTTTTATATACAAAACATATGCATGGGTAATTTTTCAACATTGATCCTTGCAAAAACTTCTGTTCCAACTTTTCCCCTTCTTCCTTCCACCCCCTCCCATAGATGGCAGGTAGTGCCATACATGTTAAATATGTTAAAGTGTATATTAAATACGACATATGTATACATATTTATACAGTTATCTTGTTGCACAAGAAAGGATTTAGAAAGAAGATAAAAATAACCTGAGAAGAAAAAAAAAAAAAATGCAAGCAAACAATAACAGAAAGAGTGGAAATGTTATGTTGTGGTCCATACTCATTTCCCAGTGTTCCTTCATTGGATGTAGCTGGTTTTGTTCATTACTGATCAATTGGAAGTGATTTGGATCCTCTCATTATTGAAGAGAGCCATATCCATCAGAATTGATCATCATGGAGCATTGTTGTTGAAGTGTATAATGATCTCCTGATTCTGTTCATTTTACTTAGCGTCAATTCATTGTAAGTCTCTCTAAGCCTCTCTGTAGTCATCCTGCTGGTCATTTCTTATAGAACAATAATATTCCACAACATTCATATACGACAATTTATTCAGCCATTCTCCAATTGGTGAGCATCCCTTCAATTTCCAGTTTCTAACCATTATGAAAAGGGCTGCAACAAACATTTTTGCACATGTGCGTTCCTTTCCCTTCTTTAAGATATCTTTGGGATATAAGCTCAGGAGTAACATTGCTGGATCAAAGGTTATGCACAGTTTGATAACTTTTTGAGTATAGTTCCAAATTGCTTTTCAGAATGGTTGGATGCATTCACAATTCCACAAACAATGCATCAGTGTCCCAATTTTCCCACATTCCCTCCAACATTCACCATTATCTTTTCCTGTCATCTTAGCCAATCTGACAAGTATGTAGTGGTATCTGAGTTGACCATCACATCTAGTCCTCAGTCTCCTGTACTCTAAATCAAAGATTGCCTGATTTTGTTATATTATTGACCATGACAATCTAGTAGGGTGAAAAAGTATTTATAAAACATGTGTGTTATGCATGTGAATATATACACACAGATATACATATGTATATGTGTATATATATATATATATATATATATGCATGCATACATAAATAAAGATACAGATGTAAACAAATCTATATATTTGTATTGATATATACAAATAGAAATAGATATAGATGCAAAACTTGTGACCCAGAATTGAAGTTTTGGATTTATATAGGCTTATTTTTAATACTTACTTGAAGTATTCTGAATTCTTTAATGACTTTCTGCTCATCCTTTGGGTGGCATTTTGAAAAGTTCAAAAGACATAATGTTTTACTACTTTAATAATTTTAATAATATTAACATGTTTATTAAAAAAAAATCAGTGCCTTCTCAAATGTCAAATACTTCTGATGGGAGCTCACAGTTTATATGGCCTTGGAAGGGTAGGTGTTCCTTAAAGTGACAATCAACTCTGATTGATTGAACATTAATGAGAGAATGAATATTATGGTGTAATGTGGGCTCATTCTAATGAAGATCTTGAGAGCAAGTGATTTGAATCACCCAAATTAAAGACACTTATCACTTGCCTTATCACTTGTCAGACATAAGAAAGAATCCACATTTTCCCAGATTTGTCTGAGTAAGCATAAGCAGTAATCCTCACATTAGCCCAAACTTAGAATTTCTTTTATTATCTGAATAGATCTTGGCCTAACTAAATCTTTGAGATATCCCACAGATTTCTCACATTGGTTGATTTCTGGATGAGGAAATAGAAAACTGAAAAAACCTTGGTTTCAATACAATAATTATTACTACATGACTTAACTTTTTTCAGGTGTTACCATTGAGAATAATAGTATTAGGTTTTTTCCTGCATTTACACAAAAGCAAAAAACATTTTGGCTAACAAAACATCCAATTACTTAGCCCAAAGAGTAAAAAATAAAGGAGTTATATGCAAACCCAGAAAGAGTCAATAAATCTCTTCTCTGTGTTTCTAATTCTAACTTTCCAAGGATCTACAAAGTCCTCCATATTTATAGTATTATCCTAATTATGTTTAATCCAACTCCCTAAATTTATAGATAAGGACAGTTTAGAGGGATTCAGAAAACTTCTGGGAGTTTAAGTAACTAACATAACACAGGCTATAGTATTAAATACTAGTCCAAGAAGATGTTTTCTGTTTCTGTTTTGTTTTGTTTTATATTTTTGCTTCTACTTTTTATTTCATTGGACATTCTTAATTAGATAGTTGACAAGTCCATACCTGTTTCTTAAGAAAATCACTCTGGGAGTGGAGCTAAGATGGTGGAGAAGATACACAAATCTGTCTAAGCTCTCCCTTAATCTCAGGTTTTGTTTTGTTTTGTTTTGTTTTGTTTTGTTTTTTTACGGAACAACCTCGGAAGTAGTCCTTGACTGTCAAAACCCACGAATATTGGGAGTACAACACATTACTAACAGAAGATAATCTCAAAATTCACCAAAAAAGGTCTGCTTTTGCTTACATAGGGATGGTTATACCAGGAGGAGCATCACACAAGTTAGCAGTGAGAACACGGGAAGAGAGTCACACTGAGCAGACTGGAGCAGGGTGAGGTATAATCTTTGCCATTAGAAAATTTGTGGGGAGAATTTTCCACAGTGTCTGCTGCTCTGCTCTGGCAGCAAGCCAGCAGATCAGCTGAGAGGCCATAAACACAGGGGTTAAAGACATAACCCCAAAATGCTAGAGTCTCTTGGGATTGGCCACACCCACCTAGCACCAGGAGGGACTCAGCATGATCTCAGCGCAAAACTGTTGAGCACAGCACAGGCAATGACCACAGCATAGTTGCTAATCCCAGTGCAGATGCTGATATCAGCATAGCCATTGCTGTCCCAATGCTGCTTCACTGCCACTTCCTGTTGTCTATTGAGGAAGCTCAATAGCACCACACAGATTGCAGTTTTTTTGTTTGTTTGTTTGTTTGTTTTATTTTGTTTGTTTGTTTTTGTCAAAATGAGTAAAAATGCAAAGAGGGCTTTACACTATAGTTAGCTTCTATACTGAAGGAGAGCAGACTTCAAATCCTGAGGAGATTAAAAGCAGATTGTCTCCACATGAAGTCCCAAATTATGATATAACCTAGTCATCATCACGCAAGGCTCTCTGTAATCATACATACAAGACAAGAAGAAATTAAAAAGGCTCTTTAAAAAGAGCTAGGAGAAAAATGTGGAAAGGAAAGGGAAGCTTTGCAATAGGGTCTGGATAAGTCATGTTACTCATTAAAAGATAAAGTAGATAAAGAATTCAACTTCCAGAAAAAAAAAAAAGAATTAGTGAATTAAAAAAGAAAATAATTCCCTAAAACATAAAATTGGCAAAATAGAAAAAAAAATTCCATAGAACAAAACAGCTCATTTAAAAACTCAATTGGCCAATTACAAAACAAAATTAAAAAGTAAATTAAGGAAATAATTCATTAAAAATCAGAATTGAACAAATGGAAATGAATGATTCGCGGACACACCAAGAATTAGTCAAGCAAAACCAAAAAGAAAAAAGAAAAGAAAAAAGAAAAATAGAAAAAAAAGTTAAATACCTACTTGGGAAAACAACAGATCTGGAAAATAGATCTAGGAGAGATAAACCAAGGATTATTGGACTTCCTGAAAATCATGATTAAAAAAAAGAAGAAGAACATAAACACTATTTTTCAGGAAATCATCAAAGAAAACTGCCCAGATGTTATAGGAACACAAAGTAAAGTAGACATAGAAAGAATTCATTGATCACCTACTGAAGACAATCCCAAAATCAAAACTCCAAGAAAAATTGTGGCTAAATTCCAGAATTATCAGGCCAAGAAAAAAATACTACAAGCAGCTAGGAAAAAAACAATTAAAATACAGAGGAGCCACAATAAGGATTACTCAGGATCTAGCAGCATCCACATTAAAGGCTCAAAGGGCCTGGAATCTGATATTCCAAAAAGGCTAAGGAAGTTGGCATGCAGCCAAGAATAACCTACCCAACCAAAATGAGCATTTTCTTCCAGGGAAGAAGATGGGCATTCAATGAAATAAGTGAATTCCATCTATTTCTTCTGAAAAAAAAACTGGAACTAAACAAAAAGTTTAACCTCCAACTGTAGGACTCAAGAGAAACATAAAAAGATAAAAAGAAATCTTGGGAAATATTTTTCTGTTATGAGTATACATAAAGAATACATGCATAATTTGATTGTACTGTTATAATATAAAAAAGAAATTAGAGGTGAAAAGGAAATTATACCAGAAAAAGGGAAAAGTGGAGGTACTCCATCTCATGAAGAGGCAAAGGAAACCTATTTTATCTGAGGGAAAGAATGGAGGGGAATAAATGTAGTGTTACTCTTACTTTCATCAAAATTGCTCAAAGAGAAAATATTAGACATATTTGATTTACAGAGAAACTTCTCCCAGATCATTGAAAAGTGGGAAGGGAAAAGCAAAAAGGGAAGGAATAAGCTAATTAGAAGGGGATACAGAAATTGTAAGGGAAAGGTTTAAGAAAAGGGGAAAAACTCTAAAGTAGGGGAGGGATCCTAAAGAGGGAGGGCTGTGTAAGGCAAGTGGTACTCACAAGTTTAATACTGGAGAGGTAGGTAAGGGGGAAAGGAAAGAGAAAAGCATAATCTGGGGTTAACAAAATGTCAGGCAATACAGAATTAGTCATTTTAATCATAAATGTGAATGAGGTAAGCTCCCCCATAAAGAGGAAGCAGTTAGCAGACTGGATTAAACATCAGAACCCTACAATATGTTGTTTATATAAAACACACTTGAAGCAGAGTAATACATACAGAGCAAAGGTAAAAGGCTGGAGCATAATCTACTATGCTTCCAGTGAAGCCAAAAAAAAACAGGGGCAGCCATTCTGATGTCATATCAAGAAAAAGCAAAAATTGATCTATTTAAAAAAGACAAGGAAGGGCACTATGTCTTTCTAAAGGGTATCATAGATAATGAAGCAATATCAATAATAAACGTATATGCACCAACTGGTGTAGCATCTAAATTCCTAAAGGAGAAGTTAAGAGAGCTGCAAGAAGAAATAGACAGCAAAACGATAATAGTGGGAGATCTCAACCTTGCACTCTCAGAACTAAATAACTCAAACCAAAAAATAAATAAGAAAGAAGTCAAAGAGGTAAATAGAACACTAGAAAAGTTAAGTGTGATAGATCTTTGGAGAAAACTAAATGGAGACAGAGAGGAGTACGCTTTCTTTTCGGCAGTTCATGGAATCTATACAAAAACTGACCATATATTAGGATATAAAGACCTCAAGATCAAATGTAGAAAAGCAGAAATAATAAATGCATCATTTTTAGATCATGATGCAATAAAAATTGCATTCAATAAAAAGCCAGGGGAAAATAAATCAAAAAGTAATTGGAAACTAAATAATCTCATTCTAAAGAATGATTGGGTGAAACATCAAATCATAGACACAATTAATAATTTCACCCAAGAGAATGGCAACAATGAGACTTCATACCAAGTGTGTGGGATGCAACCAAAAGCAGTAATAAGGGGAATTTTTATATCTCTAGAGGCCTACTTGTATAAAATAGAGAAAGAGAAAATCATTGAGTTAGATTTGCAATTTAAAAAGCTAGAAAAACAGCAAATTAAAAACCCCCAAACACTAAACTTCAAACTCTTAAAATAAAATGAGAGATTAATGAAATTGAAAGTAAAACAAACAAACAAACAAACAAAAAAAAAAAACTACTGAATTAATAAAATAAAACTAAGAGTTGATTCTATGAAAAAAAAAAAACAATAAAATAGATAAAACCTCAGTAAATTTGATTAGGAAAAGGAAAGAGGAAAATCAAATTGTTAGTCTTTAAAATGAAAAGGGAGATCTCACCAGTAATGAAAAGGAATTTAGAGCAATAAATAGCAGTTACTTTGCCCATCTTTATGCCAATAAATTTGATAACTTAAATGAAATGGATGAATACATTAAAAAATATAGCTGGCCCAGATTAACAGAGGAAGAAGTAAATTGGTTAAACAGTCCCATTTTAGAAAAAGAAAGAGAATAATTATTAATCAACTCTCTAAGAAAAAATCCCCAGGTCCAGATGAATTTACATGTGAATTCTACCAAAATTATTTTTTTTTTAATTTATTATTTTTTTAATAACTTTTTATTGATAGAACCCATGCCAGGGTAATTTTTTACAGCATTATCCCTTGCATTCACTTCTGTTTCGATTTTTCCCCTCCCTCCCTCTACCCCTTCCCCCAGATGGCAAGCAGTCCTTTACATGTTGAATAGGTTACAGTATATCCTAGATACAATATATGTGTGCAGAACTGAACAGTTTTCTTGTTGCACAGGGAGAATTGGATTCAGAAGGTATAAATAACCCGGGAAGAAAAACAAAAATGCAAGCAGTTTATATTCATTTCCCAGTGTTCTTTCTTTGGATATAACTGCTTCTGTCCATCTTTGATCCATTGAAACTGAATTAGCTCTCTTTATCGAAGAGATCCACTTCCATCAGAATATATCCTTAAACAGTATCATTGTTGAGGTATATAATGATCTCCTGGTTCTGCTCATTTTACTTAGCATCAGTTCATGTTAGTCCTCTCTGTATTCATCCTGCTGGTCATTCCTTACAGAACAATAATATTCCATAACATTCATATACCACAATTTACTCAACCATTCTCCAGTTGATGGGCATCCATTCATTTTCCAGCTTCTAGCCACTACAAACAGGGCTGCCACAAACATTTTGGCACATACAGGTCCATTTCCCTTCTTTAATATCTCTTTGGGATATTAGCCCATTTCCAAACTTTTAAAGAAAAATTAGGGGGCGGAGCCAAGATGGCGGAACAGGCACACACGACTCTCTAAGCTCCTCTCATTACCCTCATAACCAACTATTTAATCCAGCCTCAAAAATAACTCTTCACTGCTTAAATTCATGAAGATTAGAAGCACTATAATTTACCAGCCGAAGTCAATTTGGGAAGATCGCCAGGAAAGGTTTGTCCTGAGGGGCCAGGAACAGACTAGCACAGGCAGCGAGAGGCTAGCTCCTGAGCAGACCAGGCGCGGGGGGTGATCTCTGTGGCTAGAGAAGTTATAGAGACGACTCTGCTATAGGCTAACTGTTCTGCCTTGATTACAAAGCAGTAAACTGGCAGAGAAATTAAAGCCTAAAACAGAGGGTACTATAAAAAATGCCAGAACCTAACAAGAGCTGGCTGTAACCCCTCAAACCCGGAAGTGACTCAGGCAGACTTTACTGCAGCCCTGCGGCCACATCCTGCAGTTTGGGGCTTTTGTGAGGGCAGTTACTAAGGGGGCAAGGCAGGCAAGAGGGCACAGCCTGGGCAGCCTCTAATCAGCAGAGTGGGGGGCTCGGCCTGGGGCAATAGAACCTCCCCAGCTAACTGTGCTTCCGGGACAGACACTTCCTGTCCCTGCAAATCCATTCACTGCTCAGCTGCTAATACCCACAGCCCCAGGGCAGGGTTTGGCTTGGGAAGTGAAACTCTCACCACTCAGCATCTAGCCCCAGAGCAGTCATTATCTCACACAGCCAGGGTTCTTTGAAGGGCACTTTCCCAGCCCAGCCCTGTAGGCCTGAGTTACTCCCGGGTGGGGAACTCTTTCCAGCTCTCCAGTACCTCTCTGCTTTTTGTAGCCGATTGGCAGGACAGCTACCCATCCATATATCTTTCACTGCTCTGCAGAGGAAGCTGGTAACCTCCTGGCTCTGAAGGCAGACCCTACAGGCTTTAACAAAATGAGTAAAAAAATCAAAAGAATGATTGATAGTTACTACACAGAAAGAGAACAGCTTTTCAACCCTGAAGAGACTAATAGCAGACAGTCTCCATAAATGAAAGATTGGAAAAAAATGTCAAATATTTACTTGGAAAAACAACAGACCTGAAAATAGATCTAGGAGAGATAACCTAAAGATCATCGGACTGCCAGAAAATTATGATGAAAAAAAGAGCCTAGTTACTATTTTACAGGAAATCATCAAAGAGAACTGCCCAGAATTAAAAGAACCGGAAGGGAAAATAGGTGTTGAAAGAATTCATCAAACACCTTCCAAAAAAGACCCTAAAATAAAGACTCCGAGGAATATTGTGGCCAAACTTCAGAATTTTCAGACTAAAGAAAAAATTTTACAAGCAGCCAGGAAAAAAAAAAAAAAAAAAACAGTTAAATACTGAGATGCCACAATAAGGGTCATGCAAGATCTGGCTGCCTCAACATTAAAGGATCGAAGGGCCTGGAATCAGATATTCAGAAAGGCAAAAGAGCTTGGAATGAAGCCAAGAATAAACTACCCAGCTAAGCTGAGTATTTTTTTCCTTGGAAGAAGGAAATAGAGGAATTCCATCTGTTTCTAAGGAAAAAAACAGACTTAAACAAAAAATTTGATATCCAACAACAGGAATCAAGAGAAGTAGAAAAAGGTAAAAGAAACTCTTGAGAAATGTATTTCTGTTGTGGATATACATAAAAAACATATGTATAATTTGATTTTACCGATATAACATAAAAAAGGGAAGTAGAAATCGAAAGGGGATAGTTTCAGAAAAAGGGAAGAAGGAAGATAAAAAGAGGAAAACTACATGCGACAATGAGGCAAAGGAAACCTATCATATATGAGGGAACTTAGAGAGGGGGAGGAACTTTGTGTGAATCCTACTCTCATCAGAGTTGGCTCAAAGAGGAAACAATTGACATATTTGTTTTACAGAGATTCTTCTCTCACTTCATTAAAAAGTGGGAGAGGAAAAAGGAGAAGAAAAAAGAGTAATAAGGGAAGGGTACAAGAAAGGGGAAGGGATTCAAAGGGAGGAAGAAGGGATACTAAAGAGGGAGAGCTGTGTGGCGTTAGTGGGACCAATAAGTTTAATACTAGGGAAGAAGGGAAGGAGAGCTAGAAAAATAAAAGTATAATCTGGGGATATTAAGATGCCAGGAAATACAGAATTGGTTATTTTAACTGCAAATATGAATGGGATGAACTCTCTCATAAAGAAGAGGCAGATAGCAGACTGGATCAAAAGTCAGAACCCTACAATCTGTTGTTTACAGGAAACACATTTAAAACAGGGAGATACATATAGAGTAAAAGTAAAAGGCTGGATCAGAATCTATTGAAGTCAAAAAAGCAGGGGTAGCCATCCTTATCTCAGATCAAGCAAAAGCAAAGATTGATCTAATTAAAAGAGATAAGGAAGTAAACTATATCTTGCTTAAGGGTACTATAGACAATGAAGCAATATCAGTATTAAACATATAGGCACCAAGTGGTATAGCATCTAACTTCCTTAAAGAGAAGTTAAGAGAGTTGCAAGAAGAAATAGACAGCAAAACTATAATAGTGGGAGAACTCAATCTTGCACTCTCAGATTTAGATAAATCAAATCACAAAACAAATAAGAAAGAAATTAAAGAGGTAAATAGAATATTAGAAAAATTATGTATCATAGATTTCTGGAGAAAACTGAATGGTGACAGAAAGGAGTATACTTTCTTCTCAGCAGTTTACGGCACCTACACAAAAATTGACCATATATTAGGACATAAAGACCTCAAAATTAAATGCAGGAAGGCAGAAATAATAAATGCTTTCTTTTCAGATAACAATGCAATAAAAATTACATTCAACAAAAAGTTAGGTGTAAATAGACCAAAAAGTAATTGGAAACTAAATAATCTCATCTTAAAGAATGATTGGGTGAAACAGCAAATTATAGACACAATTAATAATTTCACTCAAGATAATGACAACAATGAGACATCATATCAAAATTTATGGGATGCAGCCAAAGCAGTAATAAGGGGAAATTTTATATCCTTAGAGGCTTACTTGAATAAAATAGAAAATAAGAAGATCAATGAATTGGGCCTGGAACTTAAAAAGTTAGAAAAAGACCAAATTAAAAACCCCTAATCAATTACTAAACTTGAAATTCTAAAATTGAAAGGAGAAATTAATAATATAGAAAGTAAAAAAAAACTATTGAACTAATAAGTAAAACTAAGAGTTGGTTTTATGAAAAAAACAATAAAATTGATAAACCTTTGGTAAATCTGATTAGAAAAAGGAGAGAGGGAAATCAAATTGGCAGTCTTAAAAATGAAAAAGGAGAACTTTCCACTGATGAAGAGGAAATTAAAGAAATAATAAGGGGTTACTTTGCCCAACTTTATGCCAATAAATTTGATAACCTAAGGGAAATGGATGACTACCTCCAAAAATATAGGCTTCCCAGATTATCAGAGGAGGAAGTCAATTGCTTAAATAGTCCCATTTCAGAAAAAGAAATAGAACAAGCTATTAATCAACTCCCTAAAAAAAAAATCTCCGGACCAGATGGATTTACATGTGAATTCTACCAAACATTCAAAGAACAATCAGCCCCAATGCTTTATAATCTATTTGAAAAAATAAGGAATGAAGGAGTCCTACCAAACTCCTTTTATGACACAGACATGGTACTGATACCTAAACCAGGTAGGTTGAAAACAGAGAAAGAAAATTATAGACCAATCTCCCTAATGAATATTGATGCTAAAATCTTAAATAAGATATTAGTAAAAAGACTACAGAAAATCATCCCCAGGATAATACACCATGATCAAGTAGGATTTATACAGGAATGAAGGGCTGGTTCAATATTAGGAAAACTATCAATATAATTGGCCATATTAATAATCAAATTAACAAAAAAAATATGATCATCTCAATAGATGCAGAAAAAGCATTTGATAAAATCCAACATCCATTCCTATTAAAAACTCTTGAGAGTATAGGAATAAATGGACTTTTCCTTAAAATAATCAGTAGCATCTATTTAAAACCACCAGTAAGCATCATATGTAATGGGGACAAACTGCAACCATTCCCAATAAGATCAGGAGTAAAACAAGGTTGCCCACTATCACCTTTACTATTTAATATTGTATTAGAAATGCTAGCTTTGGCAATAAGAGTTGAGAAAGAGATTAAAGGAATAAGAATAGGCAATGAGGAAACCAAATTATCACTCTTTGCTGATGATATGATGGTATACTTAGAGAACCCCAGAGACTCTACCAAAAATTATTAGAAACAATCCACACCTTCAGCAAAGTTGCAGGATATAAAATAAACCCACAAAAGTCACCAGCATTCTTATATATCACTAACAAAACCCAACAATTAGAGTTACAAAAACAAATTCCATTTAAAGTAACTACTGATTGTATAAAATATTTAGGAATCTATCTACCAAGGGAAAATCAGAAACTTTATGAGCAAAACTACAAAACACTTTCCACACAAATTAAGTCTGATCTAACCAACTGGAAAAATATTAAGTGCTCTTGGATTGGGCGAGCAAATATAATAAAGATGACAATACTATCTAAATTAATCTATTTATTTAGCGCTTTACCAATCAGACTCCCAAAAAACTACTTTGATGAACTAGAAAAAATAACAACAAAGTTCATATGGAAAAACAAAAGGTCAATAATTTCAAGGGACTTAATGAAAAAAAAAAATCAAATGAAGGTGGCCTAGCTGTACCAGATCTAAAATTACATTATCAAGCAGCAGTTACTAAAACCATCTGGTATTGGCTAAGAAATAGACTAGTTGATCAATGGAATAGGTTAGGTTCAAAGGACAAAACAGCCAATAACTTTAATAATACAGTCTTTGACAAACCCAAAGACAACAGTTTCTGGGATAAGAATGCATTATTTGACAAAAATTGCTGGGAAAATTGGAAATCAGTATGGCAGAAACTAGGCATTGACCCACACTTAACACAGTACACCAAGATAAGGTCAAAATGGGTTCATGACATAGGCATAAAGAATGAGATTATAAATAAATTGGAAGAACATAGGATAGTTTACCTTGCAGACCTGTGGAAGAGGGAGTAATTTATGACCAAAGAAGAACTAGAGATCACTATTGACCACAAAATAGAAAATTTTGATTATATCAAATTGAAAAGTTTTTGTACAAACAAAACAAATGCAGACAAGATTAGAAGGGAAACAATAAACTGGGAAAACATTTTTACAATCAAAGGTTCTGATAAAGGCCTCATTTCCAAAATATATATAGAATTGACTCCAATCTATAAGAAATCAAACCATTCTCCAACTGATAAATGGTCAAAGGATATGAACAGACAATTCTCAGACAAAGAAATTGAAACTATTTATAGACATATGAAAATATGCTCCAAATCATTATTAATCAGAGAAATGCAAATTAAGACAACTCTGAGATACCACTACACACCTGTCAGATTGGCTAGAATGACAGGGAAAGGTAATGTGGAATGTTGGAGGGGATGTGGGAAAACAGGGACACTGATACATTGTTGGTGTAATTGTGAACACATCCAGCCATTCTGAAGAGCAATTTGGAATTATGCTCAAAAAGTTATCAAACTGTGCATACCCTTTGATCCAGCAGTGTTTCTATTAGGCTTATACCCCAAAGAGATACTAAAGAAAGGAAAGGGACCTGTATGTGCCAAAATGTTTGTGGCAGCCCTGTTTGTAGTGGCTAGAAGCTGGAAAATGAAACGATGCCTATCAATTGGAGAATGGTTGAGTAAATTGTGGTATATGAATGTTATGGAATATTATTGTTCTGTAAGGAATGACCAGCAGGATGAATACAGAGAGGACTGGTGAGACTTACATGAACTGATGCTAAGTGAAATGAGCAGAACCAGGAGATCGTTATATACCTCAATAACGATACTGTTTAAGGATGTATTCTGATGGAAGTGGATCTCTTTGGTAAAGAAAGCTTTAATTGATCAAAGATGGACAGAAGCAGCTACACCCAAAGAAAGAACACTGGGAAATGAATATAAACTGCTTGCATTTTTGTTTTTCTTCCCGGGTTATTTATACTTCTGAATTCAATTCTCCCTGTGCAACAAGAAAACTGTTTGGTTCTGCACACATATATTGTATCTAGGATATACTGTAACCTATTCAACATGTAAAGGACTGCTTCCCATCTGGGGGAGGATGTGGAGAGAGGGAGGGGAAAAATCGGAACAAAAGTTAATGCAAGGGATAATGCTGTAAAAAATTACCCTGGCATGCGTTCTATCAATAAAAAGTTATTAAAAAAAAAAAAAAAGAAAAAGAAAAAAAAAGAAAGAAAAATTAACTCCAACTCAAACAAACTATTTGAAAAAAATAGGAATTGGACACTCACCAAATTCCTTTTATGACACAGACCTGGTACTGATACCTAAACCAGGTAGGACAGAAATAGAGAAAGAAAATTATAGACCAATCTCTCTAATGAACATTGATACAAAAATTTTATATAACTAACAAAAAGATTACAGAAAAGCACCCCCAGGATAATACATTATGACTAAGTAGGATTATACCAAGGAATGCAGGGCTGGTTCAATATTAGGAAAACTATTAACATAATTGACTATATCAATAACCAAATTAACAAAAATCATATGATGATCACAATAGATGCAGAAAAAGCATTTGATAAATTCCAACACCATTGCTATTTTAAAATATTAGAGAGTATAGGAGTAAATGAACTTTTCCTTAAAATAGTCAGTAGCATCTATTTAAAACCATCAATAACCATCATATGGAATGGTGATAAACTGGAAACATTCACAATAAAATCAGGAGTGAAACAAGTTTGCCCACTATCCCCATTGTTATTCAATATTGTATTAGAAATGCTAGCTTCCACAATAAGAGATGAAAAAGAGATTAAAAGAATTAGAGGATGTAATGAATAAACCAAATTGTCACTCTTCGCAGATGATATGATGGTATACTTAGAGAACCCTAGAGAATCAAATATGAAACTATTAGAAATAATCCCCAACTTTAGCAAAGTTATATAAAATAAATCCACATAAATCCTCAGCATTTTTATGTATCACTAACAAAATCCAATAGCAAAAGTTAGTAAGAGAAATTCCATTTAAAATAACTGTTGAAAGTATAAAATATTTGGGAATCTTTCTGCCAAAGGAAAGTGCGAAGCTAATTGAGCAAAACTACAAAACAATTTCTACACAAATAAAATCAGATCTAAACAAATAGAAAAATATCTAGTGCTCTTGGATAAATTGAGCAAATATAATAAAGATGACAATACTACCTAAACTAATCTATTTCTTAGTGCTATACCTATCAGACTCCCAAGAAACTATTTTAATGACCTAGAAAAAATAACAACAAAATTCATCTGGAAGATAAAATAGTCAAGAATTTCAAGGGAACTAATGAAAAAAATGAAGATCTCCTAGCTGTACCTGACCTACAAATATATTATAAATCAGTGGTCACCAAAACCATTTGATGTTGGCTAAGAAATAGACTACTTGATCAGTGGGCTATGTTAGGTTCACAGGACAAAATAGTCAATAACCATAGCAACCTAATGTTTGACAAACTGATAAGACCCCAACTTTTGGGATAAGTATCCACTATTTGACAAAAACTGCTGGGAAAATTGGAAATTAGTGTGGCAGAAACTAGACATGGACCCACACTTAACACCATACAGCAAGATAAGATCAAAATAGGTTCATGATTTACGCATAAAGAATGAGATTATAAATAAAAGAGAGCAACATAGGATAGTTTATTTCTCAGACTTGTGGAGGAGGAAGGAATTTGTGACCAAAGAGGAACTAGAGATTATTACTGATCACAAAATAGAAAATTTTGATTATATCAAGTTAAAAGGCTTTTATGAAAACAAAACTAATGCAGACAAGATTAGAAGATAAGCAATACATCAGGAAAACATTTTTACAGTTAAAGGTTCTGATAAAGACCTCATTTCCAAACTACATAGAGAATTGACTCTAATTTATAAGAAATCAAGTCATTCTCTACTTGATCAGTGGTCAAATTATATGAACAGAAAATTTTCAGATGATGAAATTGAAATTATTTCTAATCATATGAAAAGGTGTTCCAAATCATTATTTATCTGAGAAATATAAATTGAGACAACCCTGAGATACCACTACATAATTGTCAGATTGGCTAAAATGAGAGGAAAAGATAATGATGAATTTTGGAGGGGATGTGGGAAAAACTGGGACACTGATGCATTGTTAGTGGAGTTGTGAATGGATCCAACCATTCTGTAGAGCAATTTGGAGCTATGATCAAAAAGTTATCAAATTGTGCATATCCTTTGAGCCAGCAGTGTTACTACTAGGTTTATATCCCAAAGAGATATTAAAGAAGGGAAAGGGACCTGTACAAAAATGTTTGTGGCAGTCCTTTTTATAGTGGCTAAAACCAGGAAACTGAATGGATTAATTGGCCATTGGCTGAGTAAATTATGGTAAATGAATGTTATGGAATATTATTGTTCTGTAAGAAATGACCGGCAGGATGAATACAGAGAGGCTTGGAAAGACTTACATGAAGTGATGCTAAGTGAGATGAACAGAATCAGGAGATCATTATACACTTCAACAACAATACTATATGAGGATCAATTCTGAAGGAAGTGGTATCTTCGGCAATGAAAAGATCCAATTCAGGTCCAATTGATCAGTGATAAACAAACCAGTTACACCCAGAGAAAGAACACTGAAAAATTAGTGTGGACAGCTTGTATTTTTGTTTTTCTTCCCAGGTTATTTTTACCTGTGTAAATCCAATTTTATTTTTGTGCAACAAAATAACTATATAAATATGTACACATATATTGTATTTAAGATATGCTTTAACATGTTTAACATGTATAAGACTGCCTGCCATTTAGGGGAGGGGGTGGAGGGAAGGAAGGGAAAAGTTAGAACAGAAGTGTTTGCAAGGGTCAATGTTGAAATAATTCCCATGTATATGTTCTGTCAATAAAAAGTTATAATTAAAAAAAATTACTCTGGCAAAAATATGAAATAAGGATTATAGACAAGGAAAGAAATTTGAACCAACCAGAATAATTAGAAGATTATTGCTATACATCAGATGAAAAGTGATTAGAGCCTGACCTAAAGTTTTATTGGGATAGTAGAGAGAAGAAAGTGGATTTGAAAAAAAAATAGCTTATAAGTGCAATTTATATGAATTGAGAACAAATTGATTATGAACAAGAAGAGATAATTGAGGATATTAATCAATAACTACTACTTTACTAACCTCTCTAATGTTTGGGAAGTATTCCACATACATTGTTTAATTTTAACTACAATTTTCTCTAATAGGTTTACTACAGAATTTTATGAATGAAAAAACTGATACTCTATGAAGTCAAACCAAGGTGCCCATAATACAGCTAGTACATGAGGGGAGCAAAATTCAAGCCACAAACTCCTTGACTTCACTGCTTCTTGTCATTTTGATGTATGCTTGAAACAATAATTCCTTCACTAACTTAAGAATTCTTTAGAACTACATCTGCTTATCCAGGATTTCTCTTAATCCTTCCTCACCCCTAATTCTGTCAATTTCATACTATCTTTTTTTTTTTTAATTCCCATTAAAGTGTTTAGGAAATTTCTTCTGGCTCCTCCGACTTCTACTATGTTACAAGTAAATAGAACTAACCCTCAAGAAATGTCCATTCATTACTAAGATGATAAATTAATCCATACTGAAGCAATAACATGGCTGCTCCCCACTTTGACACCTGCTTGAGTCAAGAATTTTTTCATTGACTTCAGGAAGCCTGACTTAAGAAATCCTTAGAATTTTATCACCTGCCATTTCTGGGGTCATTCTCTTTCTTTACAAAGAAGATAAAGTTTCCCCATTATACACATTCCCCAGAAAAACTTTAACTTTGTCTACTGCAAATATTTCTCTAGAGGAAATCTTCCCATGTGGATACTCAAGTTTTCTGCATAAAACAGAGTCTATTTTTGTTTCTTTCCCAAATCATCTTCTTCACTGTGTATGTGCCTCAGCATCTTTGTTTATTTTAAAAACCAGGTCATATAAAAGTGCATACATATATGTACTTATGTAAGCATATATGTGTATATATGTATTATGTATGTATGTATAAATATATAAATGTATAGATCTATCTATATCTAAATCTATATCTATACATATATGCATATATCATATATTTGTATCCAAATAGAGAAAGTGAGGAAGAGAGAGGTGGAAGCAGGAGGGAGAAACAAGAGAACATTTAAGTTTATAGAAAACAATGGAAATAGTGAAGTCTAAGTATACTTACCACATATAAACATTTATATTCTATCACAATAATTTAGCAACATTTTTAATGTTATTTTTAAATTATAGTTCAGTAGAGCTATAATGAACAAATAAATAAATAAATATATGCATTTGGAATCCCTGGTATATTCACACTGATGTCACTGAATATTAAATTGTTAATGTTTTCTTAGTTTTTTTTTTTTTTAAGTTTTACAGGCCATTTTATAGATAGATATAAATTTCTATCTATAGGCAACATCATTTCATTTGATGCTCACAAGAATCCTCTGAGGAAGATAATACTATACTCATTTTATAGACCAGTAAACTGAGAGGTTCAGAGAATTTAATTTCCAAGGGCAGATTTCCCCCCACATTTTCTTAGTTCTGAATCCAGTACTTTTACCACCATAGAATGTTGCCTTTCTATTCTGCTTCATCAATCCATTATGTCCTATCAGCTCCATTTCTATACTGTCTCATGGTGGCTAGCAGCATAGTGAATAGAACACTGGAACTAGAATCAGGGAGAGCTGAATTTAAATCTGACCAAGACACTTATCATCTCTGTCATCCTCAGATGCCTTCAATGTAAAATATGAATGATAATAATAATTTCTTGAAATTATTATTATTATAGCTTTTATTTATAAAATACATGCACGGGTAATTTTTCAACACTGATGCTTGCAAAACCTTCTGTTCAAACTTTTCCCCTCATTCCACCCACCCCTTCCCCTAGATAACAGGTAGTCTAATACATGTTAAATATGTTAAAGTATATGTTATATCCAACATATGTATACATATTTATACAGTTGTCTTGCTGCACAAGAAATAAATTAAAAAAAAAACTCAGAAGAAAACAAAAATGCAAGCAAACAATAAGAGAAAGAGTAGAAATGCTATGTTGTGGTCCACATTCATTTCCTATAGTTCTCTCTCTGGGTGTGACTGACTTTTTTCATTATTGAACAATTGGAACTGGTTTAAATCATCTCATTGTTGAAGAGAGGCACATCGATCAGAATTGTTCCTCATATAGTATTGTTGTTGCCATGTATTTCTGCTCATTTCACTTAACATCAATTCATGTAAGTCTCTCCAGGCCTCTCTGTATTCATCCTGCTGGTCATTTCTTATAGAACAATAATATTCCATAAAATTCATAAACCACAATTTATTCAGCCATTCTCTAATTGATAAGCATCCACTCAGTTTCCAGTGTTTAGTCACTATGAAAAGGGCTGCAACAAACATTTTTGCATGTATCGCTTTCTCTCCCTCCTTTAAGATCTCTTTGGCATATAAGCCTAGTAGAAACACTGCTAGATTAAAGGGTATGCGTAATTTGATAACTTTTTGAGCATAGTCCCAAATTCCTCTCCACAATAATTGGATTCATTCGCAATTCCACCAAGAGTATAATAGTGTTCCAATTTTCCCACATCCCCTCCAACATTTATCATTATCTTTCCCTGTCATCTTAGCCAATCTGAAAGATGTGTAGTGATATCTCAGAATTGTCTTAATTTACATTTCTCTGATCAATAATAATTTGGAGCACCTTTTCATATGAGTAGAAATAGTTTCAATTTTTTCATTTGAAAATTGTTCATATCCTTTGACCATTTATCATTTGGAGAATGGCTTGACTTCTTATAAATTTGAGTCAATTATATATTTTGGAAATGAGGACTTTATCAGAACCTTTGAATGTAAAAATATTTCCCAGTTTATTGCTCCCCTTCTAATTGTGTCTGCATTAGTTTTGTTTTACAAAAAAAAAAAAAAATTTAACTTAATATAATCAAAATTATCTATTTTGTGATCAATAATGATCTCTAGTTTTTCCTTGGTCACAAGTTCCTTCCTCCTCCACAGGCCTGAAAGGTAAACTATTCTATGTTCTTCTAATATATTTATAATCTCATTTTTTTTGTCTAGATTATGAACCTATTTTTATCTTTTCCTGGTATATACACTTTAATGTGGTTCATTACTTATTTTCTGCCATACTAGTTTCCAATTTTCCCAGTAGTTTTTGTCAAGTAGTGAATTCTTTCCCCAAAAGCTGCAGTTTTGGGGTTTGTCAAATGCTAGACTGCTATAGTTATTGACTTGTTTTGTGAACCTAACCTATTCCACTGATTTGGTCAGTACCAAATGGTTTGATGACCACTGTTTTATAACATAGCTTTAGATAATGGTACAACTAGGCCACCTTCATTTGTTTTTGTTGTTGTTGTTGTTGTTGTTTGTTTGTTTTGTTTGTTTTGTTTTGTTTTGTTTTTATTAGTTCCTTGAAATTCTTGACCTTTTATTCTTCCAGATAAATTTTGTTATTATTTTTTCTAGGTAAGTAAAATAGTCTCTTGGGCATTTGATTGGTATTGCATTAAATAATTGGATTAGTTTAGGTAGTAGTGTCATCTTTATTATATTCATTTGACCTATCTAAGAGCACTTAATAGTTTCCCAATTGTTTAGAACTGAGTTTATTTGTGTGGAAAGTATTATGTAGTTTTGCTCAAATAATTCCTGACTTTCCTTTGGCAGATAGATTCCCTAATATTTTATACTATTGACCATTATGTAAAATGGAATTTTTCTTTGTAACTCTTGCTGTAGGATTTTGTTAGTGATATATAAAAATGATGAGGATTTATGTAGATTTATTTTGTATCCTGCAAGTTTGCTAAATTTGGGGATTATTTCTAATAGTTTTTAGCAGATCCTCTGGTGTTCTATAAGTATACCATCATATCATCTGCAAAGAGTGATAATTTGGTTTCCTACTTTATTTACTTTAATAACTTTAATCTCTTTTTCATCTCTTTTTACCAAAACTAGCATCTCTTATATAATATTAAATACTGATGGTGATAGTGGGCAACCTTCTTTCACTTCTGATCTTATTGATAATGGTTCCAATTTATTCCCATTTCATATGATGGTTACTAATGGTTTTAGATAGATACTACTGACTATTTTAAGGAACAGTCCATTTATTCCTATACTCTCAAGTGTTTTAATAGGAATGGATGTTGGATGTTATCAAATGCTTTTTCTGCATCTATTGAGATGATCATATGATTTTTGTTAATTTGGTTACTGATATAGGCAATTATACTAATACTTTTCCTAATATTGAACCAGACCTGCAAACCTGGTATAAATCCCACTAGATCATGATATATTACCCTGGGGTTGATTTTCTGCCATCTCTTTGCTAATATTTTATTTAAGATTTCTGCATCAATATTCATGAGGGAGAGTGGTCTCTAATGTTCTTTCTCTGTTTTCATCCTACCTAGTTTAGGTATGAGTACCATGCCTGTGTCATAAAAAATTTGGTAGGATTCCCTGTTTTTTCAAATAGTTTATATAGTCTTGGAGTTCATTGCTTATTAAAATGTTTGATAGAGTTTATATGTGAATCCATCTGGTCCTGGGGATTTTTTTCTTATGCAATTGATTAATAGCTTGTTCTATTTCTTTTTCTAAAATGGGAATAAGCAATTTACTACCTCCTCTCTTAATCTGGGCACCCTATATTTTTGTAGTTATCCCTCCATTTCACTTGTTATTAAATTTAGTGACATAAAGTTAGGCAACATAACTCTTAATTATTGCTCTAATTTCCTCTTCATTAGTGGAAAGGTCTCCCTTTTCATTTTTAAGACTAACAATTTGATTTTCTGCTTTCCATTTCTAATCAAATTTACCAAAGTTTTATCTATTTGGTTGTTTTTTCCCCCCTAAAACCAACTCTTGGTTTTTATTTATTATTATTTATTTTTTATTTATAATTTTTTATTTATATTTTAATTAAATTAAATTAAAATAATTTATAATTATTTATTAATTGTTTAACTTTCAATTTAATTAGTTTTTCCTTTAATTTTTAGAATTACAAGTTTAGTATTTGATTGGGGTTTTAAAATTTCTTCTTTTTCTACTTTTTTTTGGTTGCAAGCACAATTCATTGATCTTTTCATTCTCTATTTTATGCAAGTAAGCCTCTAGAGATAAAAAAAAATTTCCCCTTATTTCTGCTTTAGTTGCACCCAAAAAATTTTGGTATGCTGTCTCATTATTATCATTTTCTTGGATGAAATTATTCATTGTCTCTATGATTTGCTATTTCACCCATTCATTCTTTAGGATGAGATTGTTTAGTTTCCAATTACTTTTTGGTTTATTTTTCCCTGGCTTTTTATTGAATGTAGTTTTTATTACATCATGATCTTAAAAGTATAAAATTACTATTTCTGCCTTTCTGCATTTGATTTTGAGATCTTTATGTCCTAATATATGGTCATTTTTTTGTATAGGTTCCATGAATTGCCAAGAAGAAAGTGTACTCCTTTCTGTCTCCATTCAGTTTTCTCCAAGGATCTATCATACTTAAATTTTCTAGTATTCTTTCTTATTTATTTTGTGGTTTGATTTATCTAGTTTTGAGAGTGCAAGGTGGAGATCTCCCACTATTATAGTTTTGTTGTCTATTTGTTCTTGTAGTTCTCTTAACTTCTCTTTTAGGAATTTAGATGCTACACCACTTTGTGCATATGCGTTTAGTATTGATATTGCTTCATTATTTATGCAACCCTTTAGTAAGATATAGTTTCCTTCCTTATCTTGTTTAATTAGATCAATTTTTGCTTTTGCCTGATCTGAGATCAGGATGGTTACCCCTGTTTTTTTTTTTTTTTACTTCATCTTAATCATAATACATTCTGTTCTAGCCTTTTGCTTTTGCTCTGTATGTATCACCCTGCTTTAAATGTGTTTTTTGTAAACAACATATTGTAGGATTCTGGCTTTTAATCCAGTCTGCTATCTGCCCCCGCTTTATGGGAGAGTTCAGCCCATTTGCATTTACAGTTAAAACTACTAATTCTGTATTTCCTGTCATCTTATTATCTCCAGATTATATTTTTCTCTTTCATTTTCCCCTTACCTCCCTCTCCAGTATTTAATTTATGGGCACCACTTGCCTCTCTTTAGAATCCCTCCCATTTTAGTGTTCCTCCTTCTTATATCTTTTCAGTACTATTTCTTTAATCCCTTCTATTTAGCCTACTCCTTCCCTTTTTGCTTTTCCCCTCCCACTTTTCAATAAGATGAAAGTCATTTCCTTGTGAATCAAATATGTCTAATATTTTCCCTTTGAGCTAAATTTGTTGAAAGCAAGATTCACACAATGTTCATCTCCCTCTCTTCTTTCCCTCAAATACAATAGGTTTCCTTTAACTCTTCATGAGATGTAATTTCCCTCTTTTTACCTCCACTTTTCACTTTTTCTGGTACAATCCTCTCTTCACCTCTAGTTTCTTTTTATGTTATAACAGTAAAATCAAATTATACATGTACTCTCTATGTATAGCCATAACAGAAATATAATTCTCAAGAGTTCTTTTTTACTTTTCTGTGCTTCTCTTTAGCCACATATTTGAAGGTCATTTTTTTTTTTTTGTTTAGCTCTGGTTTGTTCATCAGAAATAAATGGAATTCATTGAATGCCCAACTTCTTCCCTGGAAGAAAATGCTCAGTTTAATGGGATAGTTTATTCTTGGCTTTATTCCAAGTTCCATTGCTTTTAGGAATATCAAACCCCAGGCTCTTTGATCCTTTAATGTGGAAACTGCTAGATCCTGAGTAATCCTTATTGTGGCTTCTTGGTTTTTCAATTGATTTTTTATGGCTGCTTGTAATATTTTTGACTTGGTCTGGTCTGATAGTTCTGAAATTTAGCCACAATATTTATTAGAGTTTTGATTTTTGGGTCTCTTTTAGGAAGTGTTTAATGAATCATTTCATGTTTTTTTTAACCTTATGATTCTTTGATATCTGGGCAGTTCTCTTTGATGATTTCCTGAAAAATAGTGCCTAGGTTTTTTTTTCCATCATGGTTTTCAGGTTTTTCATCATTCAGGTTTCATCAGGTTATCAAAAAAGATAATTCTTAGATTGTCTCTCCTAGATCTATTTTCCAGGACAGTTGTTTTCCCAAATAGGTATTTTACATTTTTTTTTCCTATTTTTCCTTTTTTGTTTTCTTTTGGTTTTGCTTGACTGATTCTTGATGTCTCATTGAGTCATTCATTTCCATTTGTTCAGTTATGATTTTTAATGAAATATTTTCTTCATTTATTTTTTTTTTCTTTTTGTATTTGTCCAATTTAGTTTTTAAATGACTTGTTTTGTTCTATGGAATGTTTTCCATTTCACAACATTTAATGAAGTTATTTTCTTTTTCCAATTTACAAATTCTGTTTTCTGGGAGTTCTTTATCTTTTGCATTTCACATATTCTATTTTTCAGGAAGTTGTTTTTTTTTTCCAAATTGAATAAATCAAATTCCTTTTCCAAACCCTCTTACAAAGTTTTCCTTTCCTTCCCCATTTTTCTTCTAGGTTTCTTTTTAAGATCCTTTTTCATTTCTTCTAAGAGAGGCTTGTGTGGTGGGGAGCAGATTATATCACCTTTTGCGGCTTCATCTGGAGACAATCTGCTTTTAGTTTCTTCAGGGTTTGAAATCTGTTCTTCTCTTTCACTATAGAAACTATATATAGTTAGAGTTTGCTTTGCCTTTTTACTCTTTCTTTTTTTTTTTTTTTAAAGTCTGGGATCTGCTTTTAAGGTAGGGGAGGTTCTCCAAGCTTCCTTTACAGGCACTAGCAAAGAGGTAGCAGCTGCATTTGGGATCCTGCTGACTTACTCTGGGTGCTAGGTGAGCATAGCCAGGTCATGTGAGACTCTGGTTCTTTGGGGTACATGCTTTAACATCTGTGTTTTTGTAGGATGTTTTATAACTTCTCTGCTGATCTACTGACTTGCTGCCAGGGCAGAGTAGGCAACACTGTGGAGAGTTAACCTTATAGATTCTTCTCCCTGCAGAGACCACATCTCATCCCAGACCTGCTCAGCGTATTCTGGCCTCCATGCTCAGCCTCCCTGCCTGAATCTGGTCTCCTCCTGCACCCTACCAAAACAGACCTTTTCTGGTGATCTTTGAAATGATGTTCTGCTGGTAATTTGCTGCATTCCCAATATTCATGGATTCTGCTAGTCCAGCACTATTTCAGAGGCTGAATTTTGTAATTAGTGTGAGGGTAGTAGGAGAGCTCAGAAAGAAGTGTGTGTCTTTTCCACCATCTTGGCTCTGTCCCCCAATAGCATTTATCTCACAAAATTGTTGTGATGATTAACTTGATTAGTTATAAACACTTAGCCTAGTGCCTAGTTCATAGTAGGTGCTTATTTCTTTCTATCTCAATAACCCACATTGATAGTGATACCATAGATTTCACTATTAAACAAAATTATTCTACTTCCATCATTTTGAACTCTGACAATTCTCTTTCTGTACACAAAATTATTCTATCATGTGGCCATCTAAATTCTCCCTTCCCTTAGTTGTACCTGTTGTTCATTCCCATTTTGATTTTACTTCTTTTATATCACTTAATAGTTAAGACAAAGTTCTACTGTTCTCCATTCTTGAATTCTTTCCTACTATATTGTTTCATTATTCATGATAACATGGTAGTGTTTGTTAACTGTGGGTTACATCCAAAACAAAACTTCCATGCTAATATTTTTAGTAAGCTAAAACTTATAGAGAAATTCATGAAATTATACTGACAATGTATTAGACTCAAATTATCTAATGTAAACTGAGTTCTCACTGTCAATGTTTTTATTCTTCCCTAATTGACTCTCTTTGATGTTCCTTTCAAGCTATTACTAAAAATCTTACCCTCATTATAGGATACTCCAATCACTCCCCTTGACCACAACTACTTTCTCTTGGTAGATAACATGATTTCTTACTTATTAAACAGTGATAAATTGTGATCAATATCACATAAAATCAATAATATAATTATATTTCTACCTTGCATGTTTGAACCTAAATCCATTATATTTGATGTTATTAAAATATCTCTCTACTTTCCTTTAAAAAAAATTCTCTTGACTTCAAATGAAGTTACATAAAAGCATGACTATTCCCCATAACATTTATGTATCCATCTTGGTACTAGACATTATATATAAAGTACCTAAAACAGCATCATTCACCAGTAGATATTCTATAAATATATTTGTTTGCTGTTAATATGCTTTAGAAATGAAAAAAATAAGATAAAGTTCTTTATTATTAAAAAAGCAAATAAGACATATCCATGTTCATACAGCTAGTTAATGTTTAACCATGTCTCCTAAAGTTAAACACTTTTATCATTATATCGCATATTGACTTTGACAATTTAAGATGTTGCCTCTTTTATTGTACTGATTCTAATAATAACAATAATAATAGATGATATTTTTATAGTTCTCTAAGATTTGAAAAGATTTTCTCTTTGTATACTATACTATACTATATTGTACTGTACTGTACTATATTATACTATACTATATATAGTATACTTAGCTCAACATGTAAACACCTTATATTAGAGATTGGTTATTTTGGCTTTCTTTGTTTACCCAGTTCTGAACATAGTGCATGACATACAGTAAGTGGGTAACACTAGTTAACTTAATTTATCTCAAACAATTAATCTTTGTAATCCAAAATATTATTTTAATATAAAATAATAATATTATAGTTCCAATCAGACCATATTTTGAATTCCATTTTAGTAAAACACATATTAAAATATTAAGATCCATTTGTATTTTGAAAACTAGTATATATTGAAAATAGTTTAAATATTTCATAAAATAAAAAGCTCATATAATTACATGTATGTGTGTATGTTTACAGAATAGATTGCAAGTGCATATCAAGATGAAATTAATACTTCCTATGGATTTAAAAGTAAATTATCATTCTATTATTTGTCATGCCCCTCCTTGTGACCCATTTGGGATTTTCTTGACAGAGATAGTGTAATGATTTTCCCTTTCCTTCTCTAGCTCATTTTACAGATGAAAAAATTCGAGCAAACAAGGTTATGTATCTTGCCCTTGTTCAAACAGCTAGTAAGTGTCTGAGGTCAAATTTAATTCATGAGAATGAGTCTACCTAATTCCAGGCTTGGCACTCTATCCATTGCACCATACATATGATTTGAGTGGAAAAAAAGATAAAAAGAGAAATACATGTTCCTGTCACTAAGAAATTCATAATAAATAGTTAGATAAAGCATGTATTAAAGGCCTACTATATATTAAGTACTATTCTATAAATATAAATATTGCAGTCCATATCTTCAAAGAACTTATATTTCAATGAAAGAAAATGACATAAAATAAGACATGTTATAATCAGTGAGCCATTTGAGGCATACAAGTAAGATGTGTTAAGTTAAATGTAACCATCAAACTTCTGGCACCCTTTAACACATTCATTCTTATCATGCATGGCCATAATCTAGGGTTGTACTACTATTCTTGCAGAGCTGTAACAATAAGAAAGTTATAAATAATAAGATAACTTATTTCCCTGACTGGTTTATATGGAAGATAGTTAATGCTTCCCAATTAATAGCAAAAGCTTATTCAAGATGGAGAAATTCTAGGGATAAATACAGGTGGAGGTTTGACAACACTTTATCTTAAAAAATTTAGGCAATTTCCAAAAATTGATGAGCATTTAAGATGGTTTGTACAAGCTCAACTTTTGAGAAATGTTATCATTCAGCAGATATATACTAATTCCTTCATTTCTAAAGAACTTAAGTAAGAACTTTGGAATAAAGAGAAGGAAGTACCCCACCTTTTATCTCTATTTCTCTAAGTTGTAATTTAAAAGATATGGAATGAGGAGTTACGGATTCAAATCATGGCAAATATGCTTAGTGAATGTGTGACAATGGGGAAGTGATTAAATTATATGGTATTTAGTTTACAAATCTATACAAGGGGCTGGACCCTCTCCTTATGAATATGAAGATAGAAAGTTACTAAACAGCTCTTCTGTATTCATTGATCTAACAAACTATTTTTAAGCAGGCTGGCTATTGTGCTAAATGCTAGGTATAATAGACAAAATCAAAATATTCTACATTCTTAAAGAGCTTTCAATATTTTGGGTTCTGCAGTTTCAATGGACATTTCTTAAATAATTCAATATTAAACACAAAAAGTTAAATCTCTTCAGTCTCTGGCTCTATTTCAAAAACAGGGAAGCAGAAGCAGTTTTAAAAACTTCTTTAGAAGAGTGAATTGCCATGAGGTTTTTGAAATTGTTTTTGCTTTGGAATGTTTCCACATGATTAATGGATGCTTTTTCATAGACAACATTGACAACACAAAAAAAATATTGCCATTAATTCTTTAGGCTAATTTTTGAAACATATTATTGAATTCCTAAAATTAATTAGTTAAATGATTGAAACAAAATAAATAAATAATAACATTTAAAATACATTCTTAGTAAAAAAATAAATTCTTAAAATTTGCATATAAAAGTTCTAAAAGGTATTATGAAGCATATACAGATGAAGAAAGGAAAGGAATATAAGGTAAACATGGTGACATGCAATCACTGCATTAAAAATTACTTCCCTTGATCACTTATTCTTTGCTGAAGTCACTTAAAATCCTGGGATTCTATTCTAGAGCCAGGATAAAATGTTCCATGCTTAAAGTTCCAAGGAAAACCTATTTTAAAGTCCAGTCCCAAATCAAGAGGCAAAAGCTTTGGTATCAGTTTGAAAAATCTATATTTTCATCGCAGAAATAGAATCACATGTTTCTCTCTCCACTGACTCTTTGCAAGTAAAATTCAACAAAGGTGTGAACCCAGTACTGTCACAGTTTCGAAATATACTAAATGAAGCAAATATAATTTTCCTTTGCAATAATAGTCATTGGAAAATCAGCCAGTGGGAGGAGAAGGTCACTCACTGAGCATCAGTAGAAGTATTGCCTGATATAGCATTTATCTAGAGTAACACTATACAGTGTTCCAAGACCCATTAATTTATTGTCTCTATAAAGTTATTAGATGAACACTTACATATTTTCAAAGCAATTTCCCTATAAAACCTGGCAATGAGTTACATTTTCCTTTGTGTTTCAATCATTTCCATGTAGTAAACTAGTCACTTGGTAAAGTCCATGAACTCTTTTTGGCTAGAAAGGGATTATTTGGCACTGAAAAAGAGTCACTTAATATATAAAAGCAGCATATATTCTCAAATAAGTGTAGTAGTAGTAGTAGTAGCAGTAGTAGTAGTAGTAGTAGTAGTAGTAGTAGTAATAGTAGTGGTAGTAGTACTAGTAGTAATACCAGTAATAGTGTGTGTACATATTTTCCTTAAAAGCTCAGAATCTTGAATAGAAGCATTCATTTTATTTCTTTTTCATTTAAATGCTACTCTTATCAGGGTTTTCTTATAATTGGCATCATCTTATTATTGTTCTGTAAGAAATGACCAGCAGGATGAATATAGAGGGATGAATTGGAGAGACTTACATGAACTGATGCTAAGTGAAATAAGCAGAACCAGGAGATCATTATACACTTCAACAACGATACTGTATGAGGGTGTATTCTGATGGAAGTGGATTTCTTTTACAAAGAGAAGATCTAACTCAGTTTCAAATGATCAATGATGGACAGAAGCAGCTATACCCAAAGAAAGAACACTGGGAAATGAATATAAACTGTTTGCATTTTTGTTTTTCTTCCTGGATTATTTTTATCTTTTGAATCCAATTCTTCCTGTGCAACAAGAGAACTGTTTGGTTCTGCACACATTTATTGTATCTAGGATATACTGTGATATATTTAACATGTATAGGACTGCTTGCCATCTGGGGAAGGGGATGGAGGGAAGGAGGGGAAAAGTCAAAACAGAAGTGAGTACAAGGGACAATATTGTAAAAATTACCCAGGCATGGGTTCTGTCAATAAAAAGTTATAATTATTAAAAAAAAAAAGAAAACTTACCAAAAAAATTAATTGGCATCATCTGTGTAAAACCCAATTAAGATTAGGTTCATAATATGAATTTTAAGATACTTGTTTCTATTCAAAGTTTATTAACTTCCTCATATGTAAAACGAGGGTATTGAAATGTACAATATTTACTTCAGAGAATTTTTATAAGGAAAAGAGTTCATACATTGAAACTTCTATAGAAATGGGAGGTGCTGGTATTGGTGCTGTAATTTTTAAAAATCATCATCAAGGTAGCCATTATAATTATCATTTTTTGTTTAAACTAACTGCCTTATTTTCCTAGTATAAAACACCTTGATGCAGACAATGACAATCTTTTCTTTTAAAATCCATTTTTTTTTTGCATACTGCTTTGACCACAGTAGCCATTTTAATATAACTATGTTAAATTGAATTATTCAAGTTACACATGCATCCTCATATATGATTTCTTGACCATCAAACAAATATTCAGATAATTTATCTTCTACACTTCTATCCATAATTCATGAAATAGATGTTATGCCTTCCACTTTTCTCCATCCAGAACTCCTTACTTCTAATCCCTTCATTAAAAGGTAGTATAGTGTTGTGGGTAAAATACTCAATAAAATTTTTGAATCCTAGCTCTTAGTGTTGTATTGTTTTGTTTCCCTATCTGTGTGACTTTGGATGGGTTACTTTACATCCCTGGACCTATTGGTTGAAATGATAGATTGAAATAGAAATACTTTAGATATTTTCTAGTTTTAAAAGCAATGAGATTTATTTTTAGAGAAATATTTGGCTATTGAAATAGTGTTCCTTAAATATCAAATTATCAGATAAATTTACTGGAAAAGAAAAGCCAAATATGTATAGGATATGTATAGATCAATCAAATGTCAACATTTTCAAAATATCCATCAAATCTGTCTCCAATAGAATAATTCATTGATATATCTTTTATAAAAACAAAATTTTATGCGATAGTACTAAAAATGGCCACATTAATATGTTTGTCCTAGAAACACTATGACATCATTGAGGTATTTTTGTACTGTTGTGATTATAGGACATAGAAACTAAGTTCTATGAATATTTATATTCTTGGCAATTTCCTACTAATAGAAAATTATATTCTGAGGAACATTAAAAGGAAATTATAATGAAGTTATGATGACCTAGTGACCTAACATGTTAGAAATATTATTTTTAAGAAAGAGTAGCATAATATCAATTATCACTTTAATAAAAAGGAATAATTTTTAAATCTCTTTGTTAAAAACCAATAAAATACATTTATAATGAACACTATAGTTACATAATGTTCTTATGCAATACTCTTCTATATCCTTCTAATCTATGTTTGGAGGAAATCAATGCTCAGGAATATTTATCAAATATTAATTTGGTAATTAATTTCCTTTTTGTTACAGGACAATAAATTTTTAGATAAGAAGAATGAAATAGATTTTGTCTATATATTAGCAAAGCATTTCATAAAACATCTCACACTATTCTTTTAAGGAAGGTGGAGATAATGCAATTACATTAATTCAAAATTTTTGGATGATAGAGTAGAGTGCAATGGCAGCATAGCAAACTGTCTCCAGAAGAATAGCCCAGGGAACTGTACTCAGGAATGAGCTATCAAATGACTTTGCCACTGGTTTTGATAAAATAATAATAAATGTATTTGCAAATTTGCAGAGAACACAAAGTTAGCTGCAACAGCTAATAGGGTAGATTATTGAGTTAAAAAATTTAAAAAAAATAATCTTAGGAAGACTAGAACACTAAGTTAAATCAATATAATATGAATATAATTTAGAATCCAAAAAAGTATCATAAGAAGGCTAGAGCACTGAGTGAAATCAATATAATATGAATATAAGATTCTGAATCCCTCTTAAAAATGCAAAACCTTGAACAGTGTGAAAGGGGAGAAGCACATAGAAACTCCAATCATTCTAGAAACAGACTGAGAAGTTTTAAGTATATCTAACACAATGTGAGTGAGAAGTGTGATATAGATGGCCAAAAGAAAAAAAAAAAAAAGACTAATATGCTCTTGGGCTCATTAAGAGTGCCATAGTTTCCGGAAAAGAGAGATCATAGTCCCATAAAGTAATCATCCTTTATCCTTACTCATCTGGAGTACTTTATTTCAGTGCTTCTCAAAATTGTTTAAGCAGAACATGCCTAATGTGGAAAAAAAGAGAACAATCACGATAGTCACTGCCTAAGTCAATGATTATATAATGTCTATGACTCTTTGAGCCTATTTGTGTGCATATAACTTATATCTTTCCATAATAAACATAGAATTTTATAAGATTCTAAGATGTGGTTTTTGTATATATGCATATAGGAGTTTTCAGTACCTCACACATCATTGTGTGTATATGCATGATGATATTATGACGGTAAATGTCCCACAGGCATTCAAATATTTTTTTATATAATGCTTTACCAATGTAATCATCTACAATTTTCACAGACCTGTATTAGGTAAGTCAAGATTTAATATTCTTGTTTGCCTCATGAGGGAACCATAAATATGAATAGGGTAAACTCTCCCATAAAGAGAAAGCGGTTAGGAGAGTGGATTAAAAGCCAGAATCCTACAATATGTTATTTACAGGAAACACACCTGAGGCAGGGAGATACATGCAGATTAAAGGTAAAAGATTGGAGCAAAATCTACTATGCTTCAGGTGAAGTCAAAAAAGCAGGGGTAGCCATCCTGATCTCAGATCAAGCTAAAGCAAAAATTGATCTAATTAAAAGAGATAAGGAAGAGCACTATATCTTGCTAAAGGGTAGCTTGGACAATGAACCAATATCAATATTAAACATATATGTACCAAGTGGTGTAGCATCTACATTCTTAAAAGAGAAATTAAGAGAGCTGCAAGAAGAAATAGACAGCAAAAATACTGGGAGATCTCAACCTTGCACTCTCAAAATTAGATAAATCAAGCCACAAAATAAATAAGAAAGAAGTCAAAGAGGTAAATAGAATACTAGAAAAGTTAGAAATGATAGATCTTTGGAGAAAACTAAATGGAGACAGAAAGGAGTACACTTTTTTTTTCCCAGCAGTTCATGGGACCTATACAAAAATTGACCATATATTAAGACATAAAAACCTCAACCTCAAATGCAGTAAGGCAGAAATAGTAAATGCATCCTGTTCAGACCACGATGCAATGAAAATTACATTCAATAAAAAGCCAGGGGAAAATAGACCAAAAAAAAAAAAATTGGAAACTGAATAATCTCATACTAAAAAATGATTGGGTGAAACAGGAAATCATAGAAATAATTAATAACTTCACCCAAGAAAATGACAATAGTGATATGTCATATCAAAATGTGTGAGATGCAGCCAAAGTGATAATAAGGGGAAATTTCATAGCTCTAGAGGCCTATTTGTATAAAATAGAGAAAGAGAAGGTCAATGAATTGGGCTTGCAACTAAAAATGCTAGAAAAGGAACAAATTAAAAACTCTAAGTCAAACACTAAACTTGAAATTCTAAAAATAAAAGGAGAGATTAATAAAATTGAAAGTAAAAAAAAATATTGAGTTAATAAAACTATGAGTTGGTTCTATGAAAAAAACAACAAAATGGACAAATTCTTAGTAAATCTGATTTAAAAAGAAAAGAGGAAAATCAAATTGTTAGTCTTAAAAATGAAAAGGGAGAACTCGCCACTAATGAAGAGGAAATTAGAAATTACTTTGCTCAGCTTTATGCCAATAAATTCGATAACTTAAATGAAATGGAAGAATGCCTTCAAAAATATAGCTTGCCCAGATTACCGGAGGAAGAAGTAAATTGGTTAAACAGTCCCATCTTAGAAAAAGAAATAGAACAAGCTATTAGTCAACTCCCTAAGAAAAATTTCCAGGACTTACATGTGAATTCTACCCAACATTTAAAGAACAATTAACTCCAATGGTATATAAACTATTTCAAAAAATAGGGATTGGAGGAGTTCTACCAAATTCCTTTTATGACACAGACATGGTACTGATACCTAAAACAGGTAGGTTGAAAACAGAGAAAGAAAATTATAGACCAATCTCCTTAATGAATATTGATGCTAAAACTTAAATAAAATATTAGCAAAACGATTACAGAAAACCATTGCCAGGATAATACACTATGACCAAGTAGGGTTTATACCAGGAATGCAGGGCTGTTTCAATATTAGGAAAACTATTAGCATAATTGACTATATCAATAACCAAATTAGCAAAAACCATATGATCGTCTCAATAGATGCAGAAAAAGCATTTGATAAAATCCAACATCCATTTCTAATAAAAACACTTGAGAGTACAGGAATAAATGGACTTTTCCTTAAAATAGTCAGGAGCATATATTTAAAAGCATCATATATAAGGGGAATAAACAGAAAACATTCCCAGTAAGATTATGAGTGAAACAAGGTTGCCCACTATTGTGCTGACTGCACTAGCACCCAAGACACCCCAGAATCAGCCAGAGTCAGGATAAGCAAAAGTCCTTAGTCTTTATTCTTGGTCTTTAGACATGAGATTGAAGAGGATGGAAGCAAAATCTCTGCAACCGCCTTCTCCCTTATCTACCACCAAGCATGTGACCCTGGCCAGTCTTACTCCACCCCCTAGTACATCTTACAATCATCTGTATGCACCAATCATTGAGCCAGCACAGGATAGTGGGAAGGATCATTTTCCAAGCATATGCCCATCGAGTATTGTCCAATCGGTAGTTAGCCTCAAGTGCTCGGCAGTCCTGATCTCAGTGCACTGACTGAGTGATAGTTTCAGCCCTCTACACACTATCACCATTATTATTTAATATTGTATTAGAAATGCTAGCCTCAGCAATAAGAGTTGAGAAAGAGATTAAAGGAATTAGAATAGGTAATGAGGAAAGCAAATTTATCACTCTTTGCATATGATATGATGATATACTTAGAGAACCCCAGAGATTCTACTAAAAAGCTATCAGAAATAATTCACAACTTTAGCAAAGTTGCAGGATACAAAATAAATCCACATAAATGCTCAGCATTTTTATACACCACCAACAAAATCCAACAGCAAGAGATACAAAGAGAAATTCCATTTAAAATAACTGTTGATAGCATAAAATATTTGAGAATCTATCTACCAAAAGAAAGTCAGGAATTATATGAGCAAAATTACAAAACACTTTCCACACAAATAAAGTCAGATTTAAATAATTGGAAAAATATTAAATGTTCTTGGATAGGCTAAGTGAATATAATAAAAATGACAATACTACCTAAACTAATCTATTTCTTTAGTGCAATACCAATCAGACTCCCAAGAAAGCATTTTAATGACTTATAAAAAATAACAACAAAATGCATTTGGAAGAACAAAAAGTTGAGAATTTCAAGGGAATTCATGGGGGAAAAAATCAAATGGAGATGGCCTAGCTGTACCTGATCTAAGATTATATTATAAAGCAGTGGTCATCCAAAACCATTTGGTATTTGCTAAGAAACAGATTAATTGATCAGTGGAATAGGTTAGGTTCACAGGACAAAATAGTCAATAACTATAGCAATCTAGTGTTTGAAAAACCCAAAGAGCCCACTTTTGGGATGAGAATTCATTATTTGACAAAAACTGCTGGGAAAACTGGAGATTAGTATGGCAGAAACTAGGCATGGACCTACATTTAACACCATACAGCAAGATAAGATCAAAATGAGTTTATGATTTAAGCATAAAGAATGAGATTATAAATAATATAGAAGAACATAGGATAGTTTACCTCTCAGACTTGTGGAGGATGAAAAAATTTGTGACCAAACACGAACTAGAGATCATTATTGATCAGAAAATATAAAATTGTTACCACTACACACCTGTCAGATTGGCTAGAGAGACAGGGAAAGATAATGTGGAATGTTGGAGGGGATGTGGGAAATCAGGGACACTGATACATTGTTGGTGGAATTGTGAACACATCCAGTCATTCTGGAGAGCAATTTGGAACTATGCTCAAAAAGTTATCAAACTGTGCATATCCTTTGATCCAGCAGTGTTTCTACTGGGCTTATACCCCAAAGAGATACTAAAGAAGGGAAAGGGACCTGTATGTTCCAAAATATTTGTGGCAGCCCTGTTTGTAGTGGCTAGAAGCTGGAAAATGAATGGATGCCCATCAATTGGAGAATGGTTGAGTAAATTGTGGTATATGAACGTTATGGAATATTATTTTTCTGTAAGGAATGACCAGCAGGATGAATACAGAGAGGACTGGCAAGACTTACATGAACTGATGCTAAGTGAAATGAGCAGAACCAGGAGATCATTATATACCTCAACAATGATACTGTTTGAGGATGTATTCTGATGGAAGTGGATTTCTTCGATAAAGAGAGCTAATTCAGTTTCAATTGATCATAGATGGGCAGAAGCAAGCTACACCCAAAGAAAGAACATTGGGAGATGAATATAAACTGCTTGCATTTTTGTTTTTCCTCCCAGATTACTTATACCTTCTAAATCCAATTCTCCCTGTGCAACAAAAAAACTGTTCTGTTCTGCACACATATATTGTATCCAGGATATACTGTAACTTATTCAACATGTAAAGGATTGCTTGCCATCTGGGGGAGGGGGTGGAGGGAGGGAGGGGAAAAATCGGAACAGAAGTGAATGCAAGGAATAATGCTGTAAAAAATTACCCTGGCATGAGTTCTATCAATAAAAAGTTATTTTAAAAAATAGAAAATTTTGATTATATCAAATTAAAAAGCCTTTATACAAACAAAGCTAATGCAAACAATATTAGATGGGAAGCAACAAACTGGGAAAACATTTTTACAGTTAAAGGTTCTGATAAAGGCGTCATTTCCAAAATATATATAGAATTCATTCCAATTTTTAAGAAATCAAGCCATTCTCCAATTGATAAATGGTCAAAGGATATGAACAGACAATTTTCAGATGATGAAATTGAAACTATTTCTACTCATATGTAAGTGTTCCAAATCACTATTTATCAGAGAAATGCAAATTAAGACAACTCTGACATACCACTACACACCTGTCAGATTGGCTAAGATGACAAGAAAAAATAGTGATGAATGTTGGAGGGTATGCAGGAAAACTGGGACACTGATGCATTGTTGGTGGAGTTGTGAACAAATCCGACCATTCTGGAGAGCAATCTGGAATTATGTCCAAAAAGTTATCAATCTGTGCATACTCTTTAATGCAGCAGTGTTACTACTGGGCTTATATCTCAATGAGATACCAAAGAAGGCAAAGGTACCTTTATGTGCCAAAATGTTTGTGGCAACCCTTTTAGTGATGGCTAGAAACTGGAAAATAAATGGATGTCCACCAATTGGAGAATGTTTGGGTAAATTGTGGTATGTGATGTTGTGGAATATTATTGTTCTGTAAGAAATGAGCAGCAGGATGAATACAGAGAGACTTGGAAAGACTTACATGAACTGATGCTGAGTGAAATGAGCAGAACCAGGAGATCTTTACACACTTCAACAACAATGCTGTATCAGGATGTATTTTGATGGAAGTGGATATCTTCAACAAAGAGAAGATCTAATTCAGTTCCAATTCATCAATGATTGACAGAATCAGCTATACCTAGAAAAGGAACACTGAGAAGTGAGTGTGAACTTTTTGCATTTTTGTTTTTCTTCTCAGGTTATTTTTACATTTTGAATCCAATTCTTCCTGTACAACAAAAGAACTGTTAGGTTCTGCACACATATATTGTATCTAGGATATACTATAACATATTTAACATGTATAAAATTGTCTGCCATCTAGGGGAAGGGGTGGAGGGAAGAAAGGGAAAAATTGGAACAGAAGTGAGTGCAAGGGATAATGCTGTAAAAAATTACCCATGCATATGTACTGTCAATAAAAAGTTATTTAAAAAAGAAATATGTCAATTAAGTTCTATTTATGATTCTTCTGAAAAAGTGCATCATCATTTAAAATTTGTACACCTATTTCCACCTTGTGTTATAAGGAAATACTGGCAAAGGCTGGATCCTGCTGTAATAATAATAGTGGACATTAAAACACAATAATATAATATAATAATTTATTGCTGAAAGTAAAAAAGCTCAGTTTAAATATATTATTTAAATGAGTAATAAATACATAATCAGGTCTTAAATTCATTAATTGGCTATTTTCTCAATCTCCATTTAGTCCTGAGCTATAAATTAGTCATTTATAAATATATTCTCTTTTGTGCCCCCTCACCTTACTATTGTCAATTTACAAAGCTTCAATTAGCTTTTATTTCTATCAATATGCTCCTGCCTCCTAAAGTATTATCAATTGCCAGTAGATATACAGTACAAATGTTCTGGATCATAATTTTAATTTAATTTCATACTCTTATTTCATTCAAATGTCTAATTTCCTTTGGCTTATAGACCTGCACTAATAGCAAACAGATAGACAATGGAGCATGATATCCTATTACATGGAAGTGCTTTATTTTTTTCTATATCCTGGGGAAAAACTAAAGTAAAATCATTTTTGTTGTGTTAAAAACACAGTGTAATAAATGATCCTACAATAATTGTTTTCTCAAGCATGGTAACAGTCAGATCAATGTGAAAAACACTTGACTATTCTATTGTTGTAGGGAGTCCTTTCCTGTCACTAAATATGATGATTGCCCTTCACTAGTATAAATCTTAAACAGCTTTGTTAAGCAAAAGAAACTTGCTTAGATGCCTTTCCTCCTTTCTTTTCTCTGCCACCTCCAAATAAACTCTGTCCCTCATTGCTTCTTTTCAGAATATTTATCTTCAGCCAAGGCTACGTTCAAGTGTTCTCACTAGATCCCTTATTAATTTACTAATATTTACACATGGGAATTACCATGTATTTACTAATGCTTATGTATGTTTTATCCCTTCATGCTCTATCCCCAGCCTAGTATATATTTCTTGAAATTAGAAATTATATTCTTTTTCTCCTTCTGTATTCCACCAAAATAGTATATAACAAAATATAGAAATGTAATAGTTTAAATAAATTAGATTGAATTTCTGTTCTTTTCTCCCTCCTTGGAATAACTATATTTCTACTTGCCTAAACTTTTGAACTATCCAGGACCCTTGTAGAGATACTCAGTGTAACTCACTATATGGTTTTTACTCTCTCCTAATTCTGCAATCAACTTTATTTCTCTTGAGCCAGAAAGTCATTTGATTAGGTAAAAGGGAAAGTTTTTATTTGATTATACATTAACATTAATGTATTATTGGATAGTGATTTGATAAATTATCCCTCCTGGGAATATTTGTATTTAAATATGAATTCCTACAGATATTACCTGTTAAAACAGGATATTCTATTTCAAATACTGTTACTTTCCTTATACTCATAAGGGAACAAGAAGGGACAACATATAACAAGAAGGGAAAGATGGGTTGAATAACATATCTAAGATGTGCATAGATAGGAGCAAAATAAGGGGACTAAGTAATCAGTCATCAAGACATTGGTGAGATTGTTGAACTCAATGAAAGAAGTAAGCCAAGGCACCAACAGCATCAGATATTTAGTGACTTGAGTTATTTTTAGAGATCAGCAAAATTCTAATTAGAAATGAAAAGAAATATCAGGCCAGGCCAGTTCCCCCAGCCCATACAGGATTTACAACTTGGAATATTCTGCATCAAACTCATTTGTCCATTTTAACGAATCTATTCCTCCAGTCCCAAGAGAATAATTCATTCATTTTTAGACCTCTTGGCATAGACCCCAAAGCAATAATGTTGGAATGAATGCAAACTAGCTTACCCCATTCTTATCTTGAAGCTAACTCTTTAGGTTGATTTCTCCTTCAAATATCAATAGTAACTATCTCATCATTTGCTTATCACTAAGGTCATTTATCTTCCCCAAGTCTCTAGAACAAAGTCTCACTGGTTTAGTATTGCCCTATTATGTGTTGATTTCCTTCATTAAAGCATAAATTTCTTAAGTTTTGTTTTTGTTGTGGGAGTGGTTGTCTTTTCTTGTAGATTTGTGTTTCAAGTACTTAGAATGGTACCATCCATAGTTAGAGCTTAATATTTAATGAGAATAAAATTCATTCATTTAATTATACATTTTTATGTAATACAGGCAATCATGCAATATGGCCATTATTTCATTTCTTTTCAAAAATTGAAGAAAAGGAATATATTGCTAGAATAGTCCTAATTAAAAAGAAACAGAATCTTTGGATCAATACTCCAAGTCACACTCCAAACTTCTCAAAACACACTCCATTTTCTGAGTTTTTCACACATAATTACACACAGCGTAGCATGTTAGAATGAAATGAAACTGGATAATTCATAAAAATAGATACTCATGGTTAGACTAAGCTGATATATAAAAATTACAATTCTACCTAAATTAATATATTTATTCAGTGACATGTCAATCAAACCCTAAAGAAATTATTTTATAGGACTAGAAGAAATGACAACAAAATTCATCTGTAAGAAAAAAGGTCAAACATTTCAAGAGAATTAATGAAAAAAAAAAGCATCAAATGAAAGTACTCTAGCTACATCAGATCTAAAACTATATTATAAAGCAGCAATCATCAAAACCATTTGGTATTCTATTTCTGGCTAAGAAATAGAGTAGTCAATCAGTGGAATAGGTTAGATTGACAAGACACAATAGACAATGACTATAGTAATCTAGTATTTGACCAACCCAGAGACCTCAACTTCTGGGAAAGAACTCACTATTTGAAAAAATTGCTGGGAAAATTGGAAAAAAAGAATGGCAGAAAGTAGGTATGGACCCACTCATAATACCTTACACCAAGATAAGGTCAAAATGGGTTTGAAAGAGTGATACTAGAAGCAAATTAGAGGAACAAAGGATAGTCCATTTCTCATGTATGTGAAAAAGGAAAGAATTTGTCACCAGAGAACTAGAGTATACTTTTGAAAGCAAAAAGGTTTTGTATATACAAAACCAATGCAGACAATATTAGAAAGGACACAATAACCTGGGAATGTATTTTATATACAAAGGTTTTGAAAAAGACCTCATTTCTAAAATATAAGAGAAATGACTCAAATTTATAAGACTACAAGCCATTCTCCAATTGATAAATGGTAAAGGATATGAACAATTTTCAGATGAAGAAATTAGACCCATTTTTTAGTCATGCAAAAAAAAAAAAGTTCTGAATCACTATGATTAGAGAAATGCAAATAAAGAAAACAGTGAGGAACCATCAGATTGGCCAAGATGACAGGAAAAGATAATGATGACTGTTGTAGGTTTATGCGGGAAAACCAAGACACTAATACATTGTTGATGGAGTTGTGAACTGATCCAATATTCTGGAGAGCAATATGGAACCATGCCCAAAATGTTATCAAACTGTGCATACACTTTAATCCAACAATGTCTCTACTGCACCTATATCCCAAAGAGATCATAAAAAAAGACATGTACAGGTGAGAAAATGTTTGGAATAACTCTTTTAATAAGGACTTGGAAACTGAATGGATGTTCATTAGCTAGAAAATTACTAAATAAGTTATGGCATTTGAATGTTATCGAATATTATTGTTCTATAAGAAATGATCAGCAGGATGATTTCAAAAAGGCCTGGAGAGACTTACATGAACAAGTGCTAAGTGAAGTGAGTAGAAGCAAGAAAACATTGTATACAACAACAAAAAGATTACACAATGATCAATTTTGATGGATGTGTCTCTTCAACACCAAAGTAATTCAGTCCAGATCTAATGGTCTTGTGATGGAGAGAGACATCTGCGCCCAGAGAGAGGACTATGGGGACGGAGTGTGAATGTAGTATTGTCATTTTTTTGTTATTGTTTACTTACATTTCCTTTTCTTTCAGAGTTTTTTTTTTCCTTTTTGATTTGATATTTTCTTGGGCAGCATGATAATTGTGGGAATATGTATAGAAGAATTGCCAATGTTTAAAATATATTGGCTTTTTACTGTCTTGGGAAAGGGTGAGAGGAAAGGAGGTAGAAAAAAATTTGGAACACTAATGGTGAATGTTGAAAACTATCTATGTTAATGTTTTAAAAATAAAGAGCTTCATAAAAATATATTGGTATTTATCCTTAATAATCCTTAAATGGTAGATTAAATTTCCCCCTTTCAATAGTTTTAGAAAACATTTGTTGGAATAAAGAAATATATTAGCTAAAATTCTAGAACCTATGGTCACATACTAGATTTTGGCAAACTTAGACTTTTAGTCCAATGCTATAGGTATGTAAATTAATTTACTCACAGGCATAAAGATAGTAAGTATTAGAGTAAATCATTTGTCTCCAGTACTATTTTCCTCCCATGGCACTTGGCTATCTCTCCCTATTTTTTCCTGAATTTTTCATTGGTTGGACATAATCGTTCACCCACTTTATTGTGCATCTATACATTGTTTATTTATTGAAAAATGTTTCCCTAATTACATGTAACTTTGGCAAAGATTAGACCCATATCCATGCATCTATATCAATGGTGTCAATTTCAAATAGAAACAGATTATTGTGGATCAAATTTAGGAAACCATGTGTTGACATTATTTATATTTTCTCATATTTTAATTTATTATGTTGAACATTTCACAATCACATTGTTATCTGGTTTGGGTGGGAGTTTTGTAGCATGAGTTTGGCATCTTGCTCTGTATATCATATATTGTCTTAAAATTAAGTTGGAGCTATATTAAGAGTGTAATATTTTAAATAGCTTTGCATCAATCTTTCAAGAATATTCTACTTATTGCATATATTGACAAGTATATAGTTGGTGTAGTAGCACTGATAATGAAAATGTGGTATTTTCAACATGTAGAATTGGTTTGATGATACTTTATCAGTAGCAGCTCTTTAATTCCCTCCAAATTCCCCACAAAACTAGCTCACTTGTCAAATTCACTCAAGAGATTGTTTATCATCACTCTTCCCCATTTCCCGATTATTTTGCTCTCTTTTTTAACTATCTTAGTGTATTATCACACAGTCATAAAAAATTCATATGTACCTTTACATTTGTATCCAATTCACTTGCATGGCATAGCATCACTTCCCTGACATCATGGTGCTCTTCGAGAATGAAGGACAAATAAAAACAAAAATGATACTTAGGGGCTATTAAAAGAAACTGAGACTGAGGAAAATTAACTGATTTGCCTGAGTTTCCACAACTAGTGTGTACATAATGTAGGTTGTTTTGTTTTGTTTTTATTTGAATTTTAACCAATATTGATTTAGAACATTTTATATGACTAAAACTGTTTTGATTTCTTTTTCCTTTTATTTTCCTTTTTTGAAAGCATTTTATTTTCAAAACACATACATAGATAATTTTTCAACATTGACCCTTGCATAGCCTTATGTTCCAAATTTCCCCCTCCTTTCTCCATCCCTGCCCTAGATGGCAAGCAATTCAATATATGTTATACATGTTAAAATACATGTTAAATCCAATATCATAACAGGTTTTAAAGTAAAGTTTTCCTTAGTTTTAGTCTAGCAATCTACCTTCTACAAAGAGGGTTTTTTTTTTTTTTTTGTAATTTGAAAATTCGCAGAGCACACTTGTTCTTGGCAATTTCCCTGAATTTCATATCTAAGGACCTGTTTTTAAATCCTGATTCTATATAGCTTGTGTAAAATTAGGCAATCTTTAAGGTCCCTTCTAGATCCAAAATTGTGATCTGCTGGCTACTACATCTCTTGAATTAAACATTAATTTTTCTTCAAGTCCTCTAAACAAGTTTGGAATTGGGTACATGTCTATATAATACCTCTTATCAAACTTTTAATTTTTATTTATTTTGTGATTATTTTCTTGGCAGGCAGGATTATACTTAAGAGTAATGCATGGATAAATAAAGCAAGTTTCTAATGAGTGCTCAATAAGCAAAAAAATACAAACTTCAGAAGATCAAAGCCTGCTGACTACACAATATTCTGAGGATATTTTTCATATATGTAAATATATATATATGTGTATACACACAGATATATGTGTGTATATCTATATCTATATATACACAACCCAAGTTTGTTTGTGTATATTGCTCTTTAATTTCTCCCTTCACTTTTATCTGAAAACTCAAATTTAACAAGTACTTCCTTGTGTTACCACAACCCTCCTACTCCTTGGACTTTAGTGTTGTTGATAAGGTGATTTTTATTTTCCTTTAATTGTCAGGAAAGGTATTTGGGGCATATGTCCAGTTTCATGCATGTAAACTCTTTTTGGCTTTATCTCCCTCCTCTCTCTCTCTCTCTCTCTCTCTCTCTCTCTCTCTCTCTCTGTCACTCTTTCTCTTCTCTCTCTCTGTCACTCTTTCTCTCTCTCTCTCTCTCTCTCTCTCTCCCTCTTTCTGTCTCTCTCTCTTCCCCTCCCTCCCCCCTCTCTCTTTCTCTTTCTCCCTTTCTTCCTACTCCCATCTCCCTTCTCCCTCCACCCTTTCTTTCTCATCTCTCTTCACTTTTTCACTTTTCCTCTTTTCCCTCCCTCTCTCCCTTCTTTTCTCTCTTTCTCATTTTTGTCCCTCCCCTCTTCTCTCTCTCTCCTCTTCCTCTCCTCCACATCTTGGCTAACTCTCTTTCTTCTATTTGTTTCCCGAGCATTTAACATACTTGCCTGACAAACATAGTAATTCCTTAATAAATTATTTTATTTTGCCTGCATTAGACCCAAATGCTTCTCAGTATCAAGTCTCCTTTGAATTGCATTTAAGATAAAGAAATTCTGAAGGTGTCATTTTCAAAGCACGGATTCTCTTCAAAACTTTACAACTTTGTTAATAACCCTTTTTATCTAGCCGTGTATTCCTGTTGCTTGTGACTTCATTAGTTCTCTGGCTACTTGGTCATTTTTTCTTCTTTAACTTGCTTACTGTTTTGGAGGGGGAGGTCTCATTAAAGCTGCCTCCAGTTCTTTTCCCATCCCTCTTCTATACTACTAGAAGCTACATTAAGATCGGAAGTAAGAGATCATTAGCTGAATTCTGTTGTTCTATTCATTCTCTCCTAAGACTGCTAATAATGAACAGATTGTTGCATTTGAAATCAGAAAAACCTGCATCCCAATCCTGGTTTAAAAGCATTGCTATGTTACCCTGAGCAAGTCATTAAGTTCTCAGCTCCAATATTTTTCTACTGGATAATGGATATACTAATTCTCCCCACTTTCCATGGCTATAGTTGTTAGGATTGAATGTGATGACATGCAAAACTTAAGTAATTATATAATAATTATTATTAATATTATTGTTATTATTTTGGTGGGATGGCGTGGTTTGCCATTACCTTTGAATAAAGCCCATTTCTTTAGATGTGCCATGATTTCTTTTTTCTAAATTTAAAAATATGATAGTCACTGGTATCATCTCAATCTCCTTTTTCCCTTTGATCTCCATTTTAGGTTCATGGTTTGTTGTTTTAACCTGATCTATGACTAAGTGTATAATAATAATACCAGATTGTAGTTCCAGATTGTACTTTGTGATTTATAATAGATAGGAAGATATATAGAGTATACACACACATTTTGAGATAAAGCATTTTTGTATTAAAAAGGAGTAAGAAGATATTTAGTACCTCTTGGATTGAGATTTTTAAAAATAAACATATAAATTAATTAGAAAGGAATAATATGTGGGAAGAAATACTATGTTGTTATTTGTCCTTCATTCTCGAGGAGGACCATGATGTCAGGAAGGTGATGCTATGACATGAAAGTGAATTGCATTTGTGAGGGAAAGCTATACAAGGTCACCTGTTTCACTTTCCTCTCCAGACCCATCTGGGTCTAGTGGCAAGGTTAGATGAAGATGACAGTACCCCTAAGAAGCTGATGTATAATACTGATCAAATGATAGAGCCCATATAAACTGTATTGCAAGAAAGCATTTTATACATATTCACTATTATTGCCCCATTCCCAATACCATGGAATTGTTACTGTCTTAAAAAATAATTGACTCAGCTATGGTGAGAAGCTATTATTCCTTTCCAAAGGTGAATGATAGGATTTGGAATTAAAATAGATTTTAGAGATGTACTAGTTCAACTCTCTCATTTTACAGATAAGAAAACTTTGAGTTGCATTGACTTGCCCAAGGTCACATTCTGGGTAAGTAATAAAACTGATATTCAAGTCCCAGTTTCATAATTATTTTTGTGATATATTACAAATGATAGAAATGATGGAAATGTCACCCTGGAACTATGGACAGATTTCTCTTTCTTAAAACCTTACCCAAAAGGAAAGTTTGAAATACTGTTGTTGAATTGTTCTCTTTTATAAATGATTACTAAAACTTGAGTACACACACACACACACACACACACACAAAGTCTTATTCACTGGAAGATTATAATCAGTTTATCTAATTAAAATTTGTGAAGAAAAAGACTTTGCTGCTCATTAGACTTTTCATGTCTCTACCATGGTGCTTAGTATAATTTTGGGAACCTAGCAGGTTCCCAAGAAGTGATTAAAGTTGGAATGCAAAATAATGTTTACATGCATTATAACTTTGATTTGTAGATGCAAAAACTTGTTAAAATCCATGTCTTCATGAGATCACAGGCCTAGTCCACAGCTGATTTATAGATGCTTCCTTGAAATGATTATCTTCAAACACTGTGTTTCTCTGGGCATATGACTTTATACATGTCACATGAAAAGCCAGAAAGAAAAACATTGCTTTAGGTAGAATTGCAGAAACCCCCATCAATTCTAAGAGATTGTTAGATCAACTTTTCTGGTAATCCTCCATTGGTGATGTTTATTTTTCATTAAAACTCAGATTCTTGACAGAAAAGCTTACTGGCAATAAAAAAGAGAGGGAGAAGGAACACACATTCAAAATTAATAATAATAATTTTTTAATGTCCCAGTTTGCACCATTTTTGTCAATAGGATGCTTATTTTATTTTATTATTTGTTGTTTTAATTCTTGTGCTCTGGCAGTAAATTGGTTATATCTTCAAATAATGTGAAGCCATGGAGTAGGGGTAAATTTGGAATTCTAGGTAAGTTTGGCATTTATTTTATTTTCACATATATTGATATGGATTTAGTAGAAAATCTACCAAATGTTTTTGAGATGAGGATGATCTGTTTTAAAATGAAGACAAAATGAAACCTGATCATTGGCATAACATTCACTACTATTAATGGGTGAATAAGGCACAGCAAAGGTTAAGTTGATTGCCAACATTTTTACATCAGTAGTACATCTGTGCAGTTAGGTGTTGATAAAGACAGATGGTACAGTGAGTTGAAACTGCTAATGTAAAATATGTGATATACCATGTAGGAGTTGAAAATAATTCATCTGCGCCAGATAAAATGCCAGAATAATAATATATGGATCACAATGTGTCAGAATCAATTGATTTTTTTTATTTCTAAATTTACACACACTTGACTTGGACCCATACCCATAGACCCCCTTTTTAGGTGAGTCTTTCTCCCAACTTGCAAATAAAATATTGATGCATTATTTTAAAGTCAGGTCATTCACATTCTATGCCATCACTAGAATCACCATACTTTTATTTTTATATCTTATGTACAAGGAAAGAGGTTGTGGAGAAGGGGTATAATACAACCTTTGGTACATTCTTGGAAATCTGAGGACAAGATTGAATAGGTTGTGTAAATAGTTGTGTGTTATTTGCAGCTGCAGATAGTTTTCATCTTCTTTAGATTTGATTGACCAATATTTGAAAGAAATATATATTCCATATGAGAGGCACAGCAATGACACAAAGGAAGACTTAATATAATATTTTTTCAAACCTCAATACCAACAGGCTGCTCATCTATTCTAAGAATGAGAAGTGAAATGGTCCCATGTTTGCCTAAGGTATGATTATACCCATGTAGAGTGGCACAGACTGCTTTAGTTATATTGAAAGTAATGAGCTGAGACGGTCCAGGCAATTATTTTCGATGGGGTGAGAATGTCTGGTTCTCTTCTCAGTTTTGATTCTGAAATCCCTTTATTCTTACATTGGCTAAAAACTGGGAAAACATGACAATGTGATGACACTGGGGGATCTTTTGTTCATGATGGATGTGTTCCTGCTCAGAGGAGGAGGATGCTATTTGGTCTAATTTGTTAATTTGATATGAGGATGGTATGAATTTTCCTCCACAAAAATCTCCAATTTTATAGTATCTCACCATTCTATTACCCACAGCCTAATAGAGTGTTCCCAACATCAGAAATTGATAAATCACCCAGTGCCAATTAAAAAGGGACACTTCCCATGTCAGTCTTTTAACTGTAATACTCTCCTCTACTGAGATAACTTTTTTAAAGTGATATCATGATGAAAGCTTTGAATATAGTGTTTTACATTTTTTTTTTTTGAAATGTGGGCTTCTCTGACGCTGCCCACTGGCTCCTTTGTAATGGAAGATCACTCAGCAATGACATTAGAAATCCATTTTAAGTATTGTTGTAACAGCAATATTTGAAGTGTTAAACTTGTAGGGTAAAGAATTCAGTCCCTGATAGAAAGAAATGCAAAGGCCTTATTAAAACAGAATTAAGAATTGCATCCCCTCTTCACCCCAGTGAAGTATTCCTGCATAGAGAAATGTTAACTATACACAATCTAGTATCTGCTCTACTGAACAACATCTTTCTTGCTACTACCTAATAATCATTGTATTTTTAAAAATCCAAATTGAGGAATTTTTATGTTTTTAAATCTTTCTCTTTTTAAATAAACTCCCATAAAAGTAATTCCATAAAGAAAAATTTGTTAATTTTGTTTTCTTATGTCACCACCCACCTTTCCAGCCCTTCTAGTAGGAAAACTTTCACGAATATTTTTCTAGAGTAATCTGAGCAATACTAGAATTACAGTGGTTAGAGTATTAGAATTGGAGTCAATACCACTGTGTAGTCAGAGAAAGTTCAAAGGCTGCCTCAAACGCCTACCAGCTTTCGGATCCTGGGGAAAGGACTTAAGCACTGCCAGACTGTTTCCTCATTTTTTAAATATAGGAGTTACATTCTAAGTCCCTTCAAGCTCTAAATTTATAATCCTATCATCTTCTCCTACCCCTCCCAAATAAAAAAACTTACAAAGAAAACTAACTTGACAAAAGCAGAATAATATATAGCCCCAACTATTCCATGAGGGTGCCATTACATAAATGGTTCATTTTTATTCATTCCTTAAAAGTGAGAGCCATTCTATAAACTAATTTTTGAGATAGTTTCTCTATATAAAACAGTTTCACAGTATTTGAGGAAATGACCATTTTTACCCTGATAAAGTTTTTGAAAGATATTGCTTGGAGCAGCACCAGTGAGGACACAATTGGCCTGACACAGGGCACTATGTCCTCCTCTTCATCTGTTTCTTGATGATGCTTCAGTATAATCTCTTTTATTGGCACTGTGGTTGTAGTTCAGCAGCTGGCATCTATGCCATGGCTTTTCTCATTCTTGCTTTTTTGTGACACCAAAGAATCAGAATACTGGAGTCCCAGGGGCTCTAAGATTTGCTCTTAAAGCCACACATGCCCAGATGTCCAATATTGGCTTTGGATTGTTTTCTCAGGAAAATTTAAGATAAAACTATAAGGATTCCTTGGCTGACCTTAATCATAGACTTCACGTACACTCATACCTTGTTTTGTTGAGTTTTATTTTACTATGTTTCTCAGAAATTGCTTTTTTTTTCCCTTCAAATTGAAGGTTTGCAGAAACCATGAGTAAAGCAAATATATCAAAAAACACAATCTTGGTCAGTCAGTAGTCATCAAAACCCTCCCCCCCACAAAAAGATTATGAGTCAATAAAGACTCAGATAATGATTAGCATTTTTAACAATAAGTTATTTTAATTAAATCATATACAATTTTAGACACATTACTATTGCACATTAAACAGACTGCAGTATAATGTAAATATAGTTTTTATATACACTGGAAAAAATTTGACTTGCTTTATTGCAATATTAATTTTATTTGATGCTCTGGAACCAATCTCACAATATCTATGAGGTGTGCCCATATTTTAAAAACATGAGTGTTTTTTTTTTCATAATTCTTGCATCTAATTGCCAGTACTAGTTTTTTACTAGTTTTTGAAATGGGACAGTAGCTAAATGCTAACTTTTTGCAACTGTCTTCTAATTTATTTTTGTTGATTTCAGAAAATTATATTTTAAAATAATTGTAATATTGTCTTGGTACACAATTTCAAAATCATTCACATGAAGTATCGATTCCATAAGGAGTTTTACTGTGTTTTTTTTATTTATGCACTTTTATCATTCTTTTTTTTTTGAGTTTTAAATGTTCTTCCTTCCTCCCATCCCCTACCTATTGTGAAGGTAATAAATGTGACATAAGTTATATATGTTAAATCATCTAAGACATATTTCCATGTTAGCCATATGACAAAAATGTTTAAAAATTATGCTACTATTTACATTCAAACTTTATCAGTTCTTTCTCTGGAAGTTGACAGCTTTTTTAAAATCATAAGTTCTTCAGAATTGTGTTGGATCTTTGTATTTTTGAGAATAGCTATCAGTCACAAATGGCTATTATACAGTGTTGCTGTTTTTGTGCATAGTTTTCCTGATTTTGTACACTTCCCTTTGTGTGAATTTACATATGGCCATCTAGATTTTTCTAAAACAATCCCACTTATTCTATCTATGATAATATCACATCACAATCATATTCCACAACTTGTCTAGCTATTCCTCAATTAGTGGATATCTCTCAATTTTCAGTTCTTTATCACCATAGAGACACTATAAATATATTTTTGGACAATTTACTTTCCCTATTTCTTAATATCTCTGGAATACAAATCTTGTAAAAGTATTGTTTGGAGAAAGGATATGCACATTATATAGTCCTTTGTGCATAGTTTCAAATTGCTCTCCAGAATGGTTGGATCATTTCACATTTCCACAGATAATGCATTATTGTACCTATTTTCCCATATACTTTTATTTTTTAAGGAACATGAAATAACCATTTTCACTAATTATACAATAAGACACTAATGAAAGATGCATCATCTGATTAGTCTGGAAATATGGAATCTGAATAAAAGTTCAATGTATAAACAGCAACAACCAAAATATGGAAAAGTGTCACTGTATCAAAACCATAAGATTTATAACTTTAAAAATTACATTTGTAAGTATTTTTCATTTAAATATAACATATCAGACTAGAACCAAGATGGCAGAAGAGAAACAATAAAATGGCCAAATTCAACCAACATTACTTTACAAATAAGTTTAAACTAATTTGTTGAATTTGATTGTGAATCCTCAGAGACAATAAAAGGTGGAAGTAAGATTTTTTTCCCAGGCCAAAACAACTTAAGAGGCTAAAAAAAAGATCTTTGATATTTCGGTGAGTTCTGGCCTGCAGTATATATGACAACATTAGACCATGTTGTGATAGAAATAGCATCAGCTTCAGAAATTCTCAGCCAAGAATGATGACTCAACAGAATGAAAATACAGTGGATCCTAAACGGACATGGGCACAAGACAATCTTGTCTTGCCCAAACAAAGTTCTAAGTCACAGTTTGAAAGGCAGAGATGAATACCAATGCTTTTAGCCATAGGGGATTGGGAGCTATAGTCATAGTTCCAAGGCAAAGAGGTGTACTAAAATTTGTAGTTAGAGTGGAATAGAATCTGAATGAGAGCAAAGACTGAGAGAGCAGTGACTACACTTCTCTCTACATCACATTAATTTGAAAACATTGGATCATAGACATCCAGAACTAGCTCTGAAAATAGCAGAATGAAAATCTTAAGCTTGGGGAAGTAACCTGTTCCAACTTAGAAAGAAGCTCAAGAAATAGGGGAAATTTCAAGAAAAAGAAAATTATCAAATTACACACACACACACACACACACACACACACAAGAACATGCCAATAAAATGCCATGATCTCAAGTAAGATAAAAAAAAAAAAAACTTGGAGGAAGGCAACAACTGGAACACACTTAAAAGCTAAATCTTAAAGAAAAATGCAGATTGGACACAAGCTTCCACAAAAAAAAAAGTGCCATCTCTACTGAAAACAAGAAAATTGAATGAAAAAAATGAGAAATCTGAAAATTCACCAAAAGAACTAAAACATCCACCAATCACTTGGTAAGAATAGATAGATATTAATAAAAATCCTTTAGGGTATATTAAAATAAATAATACCAAGAGTCGGATAGCTATATATAATCTATGGAATGGTCTGAACCATCAAAATCAAACATCACATCAAAGTGGACTTTCTAATGTTTCATTTAGTGCTATGCAAATCTATTTTATTAGTCAATGGAATTTTTTAAAAATTATTAATAGTTTTTTTTTAATTTTCAAAATACATGAAATGGTAGTTTTCAACATGGACCCTTACAAAACACCTTAGGGTGTACCAAATTGTTCTCCCTCCTTACTTGCATCCCCTTCCCCTAGACAGCAAGTAATATAATAGGGATTAAATATGTGCAATTTTTCTAAACATATTTCCACATTTATCATGTTGCACAAAAAAAGCCAATAAAAAAGCAAAAAAAAAAAAAAATCCACAAAAACAAGAAAATAACAACAAAAAGGTGAAAATACTAATTTGTGATCCACATTCAGTTCCCAAAGTCTTCTTTCTGAATGTAGATGGCTCTTTTCATCACAAGTTTATTGAAATTGACCTGAATAGAGTTGAAAATAGCAGAGTCCATCAAAGTTTTTCATCACATAATCTTGTGTGCTGTGTGCAATATTCTCTTGGTCTGTTCACTTCACTTAGCATTCATTCATGTAAGTCTCTCCAGGCCTTTCTGAAATCATCCTGTTGATTGTTTCTTATACAAAAATAATATTCCATCACATTTATATACCATAACTTATTCACCCATTTCCTAATCCACTCACTTTCCAGTTCCTTGCCACTGCAAAAAAAAACCTACTACTTACAGTTTTGCACATGTGGTTCTTTTCCTTTATCAATGATTTCTTTGGAATACAGACCCAATAGGGACACTGCTAGATCAAAGGTTATGCACAATTTGATAGCTCTTTGGACCTAATTCTAAATTGCTCTCCAGAATGATTGAATGAGTTTACAACTCTGCCAAAAATGTATGAGTGCCCCAGTTTTCCCACATCCCTCCAGCCTTTATCATTATCTTTCTGTCACCTCAAACTATCCGAGAGGTATATAGTGCTAAATCAAAATTGTCTTAATTTGCATTTCTCTAATCAATCGTGAATTAGAGCATTTCTTCATATGATTATAGATGGGTTTAATTACTTCATCTGAAAATTATCTGTTCATATCCTCTGACCATTTATAAATTGGAGAATGGGTTGTATTATTATAAATTTGAGTCAATCCTTTATATATTTTAGAAATGAGATTTTTTTATCCAAGCCCTTGGATGTAAAAAAAAAAAAAAAATGCCAGCTTTCTGTCTCCCTTATAATCTTGTTTGCATTGATTTTGTTTGTACCAAAAAAAAATTAATTTAATTAAAAATTATCCATTTTGCAAAAAATCTAATTTTCTTGAAAAAAAATGCCTCTAATTTTTCTTACTAAGGATCAGGCCAAAAAAGTTCAAATTGGGAAAGGATCATAAAACTAAGGAATGGAAAGGGGCAGAGATTTCATACACACACACACACACACACACACACACACACACACACACACACACACACATTTCTTTAGAGAAACTATATAGCTGTTTTACTGATTCTACTCTAATTTTATAGCCCCAAACCTGATTTTTTCTTCTCTATAATTTGTTATGGATTTAAAGTTTCAGATAAAAGCAGAGGTGTCAAAAGCATAGTCAGTGGGTTACATGTGGGTCATATCACTCTGGAGAAAGCTAGAACCCGATTAAAATGTAGCTCCTATTTGATTTTAATGTATGGGCATTTTTTTTTTCCTAAAACAACATACATCCTACATGAATTCATGAAAACAATTTACTGTCCTCATTTCTATTTGTGTTTGATACCATAGACTAAAGGAATAATATAGTACATGCAAATGGGTTATAGGAGAAATCCAACAATGATCGATGCTCAAGAAATTATATAGAACATCTTGCCAAGGAAAATGTAATTGTATTAAGAGCTAAGGTAAGTTGTAATGGTGAAGGGCAACAGGTAGATATCCATTGAATTCACTGATTACTGTCAAAAATTAGATAAACAGACAGGAAAGCAGACAGCAGACAGACAGATAGACAGAGAGAAAATGCATAAATATCTAGGTAGAGATAGATACTTTTAACTAAATCTGATAAATTAAGTCATCCTTTTAACCTTATATATTGGTACATCTTCTTTTAGGGATTTGATTATCCTAACTCTCTTATTCTTTTAAATCTCTTTAACTTTTAACTTATCGCCATTCTCCAATTGATAAATGGTCAAAGGATATGAACAGACAATTTTCAGAGGATGAGATTGAAACTATTACCACTCATATGAAAGAGTGTTCCAAATCATTATTGATCAGAGAAATGCAAATTAAGACAACTCTGAGATACCACTACACACCTGTCAGATTGGCTAAGATGACAGGAAAAAATAATGATGAATGTTGGAGGGGATGCGGGAAAACTGGGACACTAATGCATTGTTGGTGGAGTTGTGAACGAATCCAACCATTCTGGAGAGCAATCTGGAATTATGCCAAAAAATTATCAAAATGTGCATATCCTTTGATCCAGCAGTGTTTTCTATTGGGCTTATATCCCAAAGAAATACTAAAGAAGGGAAAGGGACCTGTATGTGCCAAAATGTTTGTAGCAGCCCTGTTTGTAGTGGCTAGAAACTGGAAAATGAATGGATGCCCATCAATTGGAGAATGGCTGGGTAAATTGTGGTATATGAATGTTATGGAATATTATTGTTCTGTAAGAAATGACCAGCAGGATGAATACAGAGAGGCTTGGAGAGACCTACATGAACTGATGCTAAGTGAAATGAGCAGAACCAGGAGATCATTATACACTTCGACAACGATATTGTATGAGGACATATTTTGATGAAGTGGATTTCTTTGACAAAGAGACCTGAGTTTCAATTGATAAATGACGGACAAAAGCAGCTACACCCAAAGAAAGAACACTGGGAAATGAATGTGAACTATCTGCATTTTTGTTTCTCTTCCCGGATTATTTATACCTTCTGAATCCAATTCTCCCTACGCAACAAGAGAACTGTTCGGTTCTGCAAACATATATTGTATCTAGGATATACTGCAACATATCCAACATATAAAGGACTGCTTGCCATCTAGGGGAGGGGGTGGAGGGAGGGAGGGGAAAAAAAAATCGGAACAGAAATGAGTGTAAATATAATGTAATTATTAAATAAAAAAATTAAAAAAAAAAAACAAACTTTTAACTTATCTCTTAACTCTCTTACTTCTTTAATTGTTGGCTAGATATAAAACCCACCAACTAAATGGTGAAGATACATTTTAAAGTTTCTTCTCTGTAGTATGTGTCCTTAAGGAACACTACTAAATGATATTTGCATATTACTTAACTCAGTAGCTGCTATTTTTTTTTCCTTTAAGTCTCCATACTCAATCTTCCTTTTGGAAACCAGTGGTTTTAAATACATACAGTAAAGAAATGATCATGTATCCAAGGTGTTTTATTCTTTAAGTTTTGGACCTTTTTTCTTATCACAGGAGAAAAATGGTCTCATAGCTAACTCATCAAGTCTAAAACAAGTGATTCTAAATAAGACTACCAAAGTCTAGTCTCTTAAATTAATAAGTAAAGAAGCTCTTTTATGTTATTTTTTTCCTTGGCTGGCTATATTGAGAACTTTTATTATTTTCTGCTCTTAAAATGATATGAATCAACATGAATAAATTTAATAATTCTTCCCTATAAACAAGATTTCAAAATATCAGGAAAAAAATTTAAAAAAATACAAACTATCAACAGCAACCTGACTTCTGAACAGTGTTTTCTATTACTAATAGTCAAAGTAACTCAAATTAATAGAGTCCTGGCAAATAACTTCATAGTCATCAAATCAGCAATATGTTAAGAGTTAATGAAGTCTATTGTCTAAGAAGCAATGACACTCACTAATTCAGTGAAAGTGGGTAAGTGAAATAGTTCCTCAAAACTATTTGGAATTATGTAAGCAAAAGCACTTAATTATTGATACCCTTTGACTCAGAGTTTTCATTACTATACCAAGGAGGATATTTATATTTAAAAGAAAGACAGACATAAAATAGACAAACAGACAAAGAGAAGAAAAATAAGGACAGAGGAAGGGAAGGTGGGAGGGAGAGGAAGGCAGGTCAGAAACAGACAAAGAAAAAGACAGAAAAAGAGGCAAAGAGAGAGAGACATACAAAGATTATCTATAATGATAAAAATAAGAACAAGGCATGCACTCAATGAATTGGTTTTAAATATAGTATATTGATATGATGCATCCCCATGTCCATAAAGAATGAAGTAAATAGATCAATAATTAGGCAAAAACTAGGAAGTCTTGGTTGAGTGATAAAGAACAAGAATACATAGAAGACCCAAGATTTGAATCCAAGATCTGATTTTAAATCTTTGATCTTCTGTTATTAGAGACAATATTCCTGCTAATACACTATCATGTCATCTCATAAATCTTCCAAAAAAATATTCCAAACCCTGGGGAACTTGTTATGGCCAATACAATATTTCAGAGTTAGGATAACAAGGGGATGCCCCACTATAATTTCCCATTCATTACATTGTTGGTCTGCCTCATTTTCCAGTCTTTCATATTTCTCTTTGAGAATACATTTTGTTATATTTCTTGCATGGAAATAATAACTGGCAACATTCTACAACTTGTTCATATTTATCATCATTCTTTCCATTGTCCTTTGGATCATCTGTGATTGTGATTCTTCCAAGGTTCATATTATCGTCTTCCTCTCTTCCCCAGAACTTCATGAAATAAGAATGCTATAGAGAGTCTATAGGTTAAAATTGATTGTATATTCAACCATAATTAATAGATCTTTTGGTGCTATATATGCATGCTTAATTCCCCTACTTTTTTATCAAAGAACAAGTTGATTTAAGTTATTTTGTACTAAGTTGTACTAAGTTGATTTAAGTTATTTTAACAATTAAGCATATGGCATAATCATTGCAAAAGAATTAATCAATAGCAATGACAAAAACTTGATGAATGCATGAAGTGACTTTCATTAAAACAATTTAATTATTGAGATCTTTTTTTTTTCATTTGGCCTATGCCTTCCCATTTCTATAACAAAAAGCTATGTGTTAAAATAGTTAATTCTATGGTGAAAATCTCTACAAATGACAAAGATGGAATAAAATGAATAGCTATCTATAGCAGAGTAACAACAGATAGTTGCAAGCTTATAGAAAGTGTATCAAAATTAATATCTATTCAATAACTCCAAACTTCCTTTCATAAATATATTCTGCTAAGTAAGAAATGTGAAAGTGACAAGCAGGAAATAAAAGTAAATTCTAAAACACAAATGAGAATGATTTTTATGCTTTGCCTTATGTAGAGACATCTGATATCTTAATTCAAATTTGATTAAATTCAATGAGATTCCTTAATAAGCATCAACTGCATGGGAGTAATTTTGGGAGGGATTGAACATGTAGTTCGTGATAGGTATAAAATGGGGTATGCTGGAAATAGTTCTTACAATAATATCTTGTCAATTTTCAATCTTAGAATTTATATCCAGAAACTGGCAAACTTCTACCAATCAGGGCTTGATATGTTTTACTGACATAAGAAAGTCAAAGAGAAAATGATAATAATTCAGAATAAAGTTTTAAAAATATGTTGGATGCATGTTTTCGCACAGAGAATTCAGTGGCTAAATGTTTACAAGCACATGTATGAGTCCATCTATTATTAGTGAGCATACTCTGGATGAAGAACCAGCAAAGCAGATTGAGAAAGATGAGAAGATATCACTATCATGAAATCATGAGCAGAGAGAATAACTGAAAGGACAAGATAATAAATAGTTCTGCTTCATAACCTTTATAAAAAGGTCCCTTTTCCCGCCTAAAAACTTCCAGTTTCTTCAATGATTCAATGATACATAAATTATTGACTCTTGACTATATGGGCTCTTGAAAAAAATGTGTATGAATGACTTTAAAGGATACCCAGGCTTAGAACTTAGTATTTAAGTATAATTTTAATATAATCACTATAATTATGCAAAACACTATTATATATGCAATAATTAACTGAATACTTAAACTTTCTTGTACCTGAATAAATCTCAATCATAGATCAATCATAGAGCAAGCACAGCATGATATAGAGAAAAACTCCACCTGCCTACCCACATCCTAATGTACCATGCAGATTTTATTAAAAATTACACTGGTAATGGACTGATTGTCAGAAACTGTGAATTATGCATTTCTTCTGATTTCATTTGGAACTACTTTCAACAAAAATGATCTGCCTGAAGACATATGATCTTTGAATCTTCCTTTACCATCACACCTTCTATCTAATCAGTTACAATATGATAGCAATTTAACTTCTCCCATATCTCTTGTATTTCCACTGCTACTACCCCAATAAAGACTCAATTCCAATCCATCTGGACTCCTACACCAGATTCCTAACTGGGAAAACCTTTCTTCTTCCACTCCTTATCTGCTTCCTCTTACACTTTATTCCCTGTTAGTTTAATAATCACGTGATAAGCACCATGATAGAATACATAAAGAGCTGAATTCAAAATCAAAGTGTTGGGTTCAAGTCCTGTCTTTGATAACACTAATTATATAATTCTGCATATGTCACCTAACTTCTTAATGTTCTAGGCCAGAGATGTCAAATATGGGATATATAATGCTTCTTAGAATATCACAAAGAAAATGAAAACTTAATTAGAAAATAGTGAATAAAATTAAAATATAACAAGACATTATATTAAAAGATAGTTTTCTAAGTTAAGATGCTCTCATGGGGATTCTTAGTTTTTGTGGCCTCTGTATCTGAGTTTAATGGCATTGCTCCAGGAAATTCTCTAAGAATATGTTTCTGAGAAGATAAGAACCTTTATATTGGTAGAGTAAAAATTCTTCATTTAGGTTCTTTGTTTGTATATAGTCAAATAATCTGTGTGTGTATGTACATGTATGCATATGTACATATTTGTATATTTGTTGCTTATGTACATATGTGTATTATGCATATATATTACATGTATTTATGTATTATATGCATATATGCATATTGTAATATATTACATTATTATTCAGTGTATATTATGTATTTGACCACTTTTATTTGTCCAAATTTGATTCGTCTACATTAGATTCATAAACTTTGATAGATATCTTAGGGAATCTCATGTACCCATGTACCACAGAGACTGAGTCTTGTCTAGTGAAGAATAAGAGAAGGGAATATAAGACTGGCTCAGAGAGTAAGTAGTGGACTACAATTTTTTACTTTATATTTATTATATTATTTAAGATTCTGATAGATATCTAAATATTACTAGTGTAAGTATAATGATTTTTCCTCATGTTCAACCTGCTTTCTTGGTTGTTTTCCCTTAAAGTGCAAGGGGTTATCCACGCTTAAATCCAAAGATTTTTTCCTGTGTTCTACCTGCTAAATACTAGTTAGAGAAAAGACCATAAAAATAATGAAGAGTAAGCAAACCCATGGGGCTGCAAGTAAAATTTTGCATAAACCTACTATGTGAAATTCAATTCTACAAAAAGTTCTATGCATCTCTTATATTCAAACAATAAGCTAAGCAAAGGAAATATGATAATAAAAACAAAACAAAAAAAGGTGTTTCTGCTCTCATGAAGATGGTTTTACTTAATTTCAATTATAGTAGAAATCTAGATATCCATAAGAGAATAATTAGTTGATTACTTGCTTTCCAGGAGAATTAAAATAGAAATATTCACCATAGAATTTCTTCCTAAAAAAGTTTCTTCATGAAATTATCAATAAATTATTTTCATATGTAACATGTTCTGCATGTCTGTTCAAATTTTTACAATTTATTATTATTATAGCTTTTTATTCACAAAACATATGCATAGATAATTTTTCAACATTGACCCTTGCAAAACCTTCTGTTCTAAATTTTCCCCTCCTTCCCCCAACCCCTTCTTCTAGATGGCAGGTAATACAATACATGAAATATGTTAAAGTATATCTTAAGTCCAATATATGTATACATATTTAAACAGTTATCTTGCTGCACAAGAAAAATCACATCTAGAAGAAAAAAAAACCTAAGAAGGAAAACAAAAATGCAAGCAAACAATAACAGAAAGAATGAAAATGCAATGTTGTGGTTCACACACATTTCTCATAGTTCTCTCTCTGGATGTAGATGACTCTCTTCTTTACTGGAAAATTGGAATTGGTTTGAATCATCTCATTGTTGAAGAGAGCCCTATCTATCAGAATTGACCTTTGTATAGTCTTGTTATTGCCATGTATAATGATCTCCTGGTTCTGCTCATTTCACTCAGCAACAATTGATGTAAGTCTCTTCAGGCCTCTCTGAAATCATCCTGCTGGCCATTTCTTACAGAACAATAATATTCTGTAACATGCATATAACACAATTTATTCAGCCATTTTCCAATTGATGAGGATCCATTCATTTTCCAGTTTCTAGCCACTATGAAAAGGGTTGCTACAAACATTTTTGCACACATGGGTCCCTTTCCCTTCTTTAATATCTCTTTGGGATATAAGCCCAGTAGTAACACTGCTGGATCAAAAGGTATGCACAGTCTGATAACTTTTTGAACCTAGCTCCAAATTGCTCTCCAGAATGGTTGATCCATTCACAACTCTACCAACAATGCATCAGTGTCCCAGTTTTTCCTGCATCTCCTTCAACATTCATCATTATCTTTTCCTGTCATTTTAGCTGATCTGACAGGTTTGTAGTGGTATCTCAAAGTTTGTCTTTATTTGCATTTCTCTGATCAATAGTGATTTGGAGCACCTTTTCATATGAGCAGAAATGGTTTCAATTTTTTCATCTGAAAATTCTTTGACCATTTATTAATTGGATAATGGCTTGATTTCTTATAAATCTGAGTCAATTTTTTATATATTTTGTAAATGAGGCCTTTATAAGAACCTTTGAATGTAAAAATGTTTTCCCAGTTTATTGCTTCCCTTTTAATTTTTTTTCTGCATCAGTTTTGTTTGTAAAATTTTTTTAACTTAATATAATCAAAATTTCCTATTTTGTGATCAATAATGATCTCCAGTTTTTCCTTCGTCACAAATTCCTTCCTTCTCCACAGCTCTGAGAGGTAAACTATCCTATGTTCTTCTAATTTATTTATAATCTCATTCTTTATGTCTAGATCATGAACCCATTTTGCCCTTATCTTGGTGCATGGTGTAAAGTGTGGTCAATGCCTAGTTTCTGCTATACCAGTTTCCAATTTTCCCAGCAGTTTTTGTCAAATAGTGAATTCTTGTCCTAAAAGCTGGGGTTTTCTAGTTTTTCAAACACTAGATTGCTATAGTTATTGGCTATTTTGTCCTGTGAACCTAACCTATTTCAATGATCAACTAGTCTATTTTTTAGCCAGTACCAAATGGTTTTGATGATTGCTGCTTTATAATATAGTTTTAGATCTGGTACAGTGAGGCCATCTTCATTTGATTTTTTCATTAGTTCCCTGGAAATTATTGACCTTTTGTTCTGCCAAATGAATTTTGTTGTTATTTTTTTAGGTCAGTAAAATAATTTCTTGGGAGTTTGGTATAGCACTAAATAAATAGGTTAGTTTAGGTAATATTGTCATCTTTATTATATTCTCTCCAAGAGCACTAGATATTTTTCCAGTTGTTTAGATCTGACTTTATTTGTGTAGAAATCATTTTATAGTTTTGCTTTCCTCTGGCAGATAGATTCCCAAACATTTTATAGTATTGGCAGTAAATTTAAATTGCCAGTTAAATTTCTCTTTGTATCTCTTGCTGTTGGATTTTGTTAGTGATGTATAAAAATGCTGATTTTTTTGTGGATTTATTGTGTATCCTGCAATTTTGCTAAAATTGTGGATTATTTCTAATTGTGGATATTTTCTAATGAATCTAAGCTCTACTACTTTTTGTCCAAATGACCTTAATCAAGTCTTCTTTCTCTGACCTGTGTAGGCATTTTTTCTCTATCAAATTAGGTCTTTTTTGTACTAAGTCTCCTGCAAGTATTTTTAGTAGAATCTCTTGGGTTCTCTAAGTATACCATCACATCATCTGCAAAGAGTGATAATTTGGTTTCCTACTCTACCTACTTTAATAACTTTAATCTCTTTTTCATCTCTTATTGTCAAAGCTAGCATTTCTTATACAATATTAAATAGTGATGGTGACAATGGGCAATCTTGTTTTACTGCTGATCTTATTGGGAATGGTTCCAGTTTATCCCCATTACATATGATACTTATTGATGGTTTTAAATAGATGCTACTGACTATTTTAAGGAATTTATTCCTATACTCTTTAGTGTAAATTTATTTTAAGGAATTTTAAATTAATCCTTAATGTTTAGAATGTTTTCTTTGTGTGTTTTTACGACTACCAAAAATATTGTAAAGGAGAGAACTGGAGTTTTGTAGTTCTAGGTATGAATCTAAGCTCTACTACTTTTTGTCCAAATGACCTTAATCAAGTCTTCTTTCTCTGATCTGTGTAGGCATTTTTTTCTCTATCAAATTAAGTCTTTTTTGTACTAAGTCTCCTTCAGCACTATCATATAACATCTATTCCTCCCTTTCTCTGAGAATATATGCAAATATTTTTCAAGGCATGTTTTAAACCTATATAACTAATGAGTTTTAGTTAAAATAATTTATGAGTTTTCTGAATAATCATTAATGTTAGAAACTATAGCAAAGTCTTTCCATGACCATTGAAAAATAGACCATTTAAGGGTCAAGTTCCTTTTTTTTCTCTGCTTTTTTAATGACCATTTTTTGTACAATTGATCAGATCAGCCTATGAGTTGGTCCAATTCTGTCATTAACTATGCCTAAAACACTGAGTCAACTATTTTTTCCAATCTAGGGTTTCTTGTCATATAGCCACAAACTTCAAGTACTTAAACTTTACTAACTTTTTTTTATGATAGTGAGGAAATTGTTACTGTCTCTAGTAATAACCCAATTTTCCCTGCTCATGACAAGATCTATTAACCCATTTTAGACTTTATCTTTTCATCTGCTACCATAGGTGTTTCTTATTTGGTTACTATTTCTGACATTTCTCTTCCTTCAGGGTATGATTTTAAACAAAAATGATGATTTTTCAAAATTCCCTGCTAAGTGGTACCTGTCTTATACAAGCCTAGTGACATTCACTTTGTTGTCCTTGCCATTTCTGTAAAAGAAAAGCATTTAGCATGATTCTGTCAGTGCTTAAATATTTCACTATGAAATCTTTTTACTTGAGAGTATAGTGTTTATTTAGAAGAATTTTCATGACCTCCTTCTGCCCAGAAGAAAATTACTTTAAAAGTGGGCTCCAATGGGTTAGGCCATCACTGCAGAGGTTTCTAGTCTTTGAAACATTGCAATGGAGCCCTTCTTCTAACTGTAGTCAATTCCAGTCCATTCTGCTATAACTTGACACATGTGTTCCCCAAAGACACCACTCTATGCAAAATTGTGTAGTAAAACTCATAGAGCTTATGGAGACATAGGGTTAAGATATGATGCTGAAAAAATATCATCAGAAAAAAGATAGGAATCTAATAAAAACAAGTAATTTACTCATTTTAAATGGTTAAGAAGTGGAATAAATTGTGGCCCCATTCATAAGCCCTCATTCACTGCTTAGTTTCACAAATAAGCCCACATTTCCAGGCCTCCTGGCAAAAGATGTAAGAGTAGTTATGATAGGAACTAATCCTTCTCTTCTCATAGCTCATACTGTATCAGGAGACATGCGATAAATATAACAGTTTACCTTGAGAATTAATTGGTTATTGTGAATTAGATTCCTACAACCTCAGTCTTTCTCTTGGGAGAAATTTGAAATTTGAGTATGCTTAAAATGTTCTCTAATATATCAATAGCATTGGAGAAAAAGTGTGTTTTGAAATATTCATAATAGCATAACTGACTGCATAAAGAGGATTAGAGACAGTTTCTGGGAAAAAGTATCACCAGACTTTTAACAGGAAAAAATGGCAAAGGCAACAGGAAAGATTCTTCTCCCCTATCTTCCTAAGAATATAATAGCCAACCTGCTAGATATAAAGAGATTTATTGTTATTTTCAATCAGGAATGTAAGCAAATTGATTTGAGGAAACAAGAAATCATTAGCTACTACTGATAAACCCAAACTAGAGTTTTAGTTTCTCAAACACTCTTGAGTTTGATTATAGGCTCATACATGAGGAATTCCTGGGCCATTGACAAAGACTTGCTATTGCCTCTAGTGAAATCATAACATTTTCAAGTTTGTAACAATTTTTTACAATCTAACTTCAAACTGCCTTTCCAGGCATGTCATTCATTTCATAAACTCTCAGTACCAGCTATATTTTTCTAATTCCTGTTCTCTGAGTTTAAGATTCCATCTACTACCTCCCTCCCTTTACATAAGCTATATGCCTCAGGCCTAGAGTATAAAATCTCAATTCTTCTTCCTAACACCCTGTATGGATGAAATCATATATCACCTTAAAGGAAATCTTCCCTAAACACTTTGGTTGTTGATGTTCTCTTCTTTTGTAAATTAGCATATTTTTCACCATAAATCATAGAGAATATATTGAAAAGTTTTTTTTTTCCTGAAATGCCTTTATTTTCTTGCTTTATATCATTTCAAGGAATGGTTTTCTGAGCAAGGAAAGGAAGAGAAGACAGACAGATGGATAGAATACATAGACAGAAGAGAAGAGGGAGAGAGAAAATGAAAGAGAAATTATGAAAAAGAATTGCTATAAGGATAGAAATAATCAATAAAATGTATTTTTAAATGTCATTCATATATACATAGATTTATAGATTTGGATTAGTAAATGCAGAGTATTACCAAGAGCAAATATCCAAGTTAACTTGACCCAACCGACATAATAGATACATGATTCAAGGAAAGTCATATAGCCTTTTGAGCCTTCAGTTTTTTTCATATATAGAAAGAAGGGAAAAAAAACTTAGAATGTACATATTATACAACTATTGTGAACCTAGCTCCAGTAAAATGAATGACATAAAGAATTTCAAAAGCAATCAAATAATATACAAATAGATATATTGATAAATTGGGAAATCATTTTTACATTTAAGGGTTCTGATAAAGGTTTCATTTCCAAAATACATAGAATTGACTCAGATTTATAGGAATTCAAGCCATTCTCCAATTGATAAGTGGTCAAAGGATATGAACAGACAATTTTCAGAAGAAAAATTAAAATCATTTCTAATCATATGAGAAGATGCTCTAAAAGACTATTGATAAGAAAAATGCAAATTAAGAAAACTCTGAGATACCACTACACACTTCTCAGATTGGCTAAGATGATAGGAAAAGACAATGATGAATGTTGGAGATGTGGGAAAACCGGGACACTAATACATAGTTGGTGGAGTTGTGAACAGATTCAGCCATTCTGGAGAGCAATTTGTAACTATGTTCAAAAATTATGAAACTGTGCATACCCTTTGACCAAGCAATATTTCTATTGGGCTTATATCCCAAAGAGATCTTAAAGAAGGGAAAGGGACCCACATGTACAAGAATGTTTGTGGTAGCTTTGTTTGTAGTGGCAAGAAATTGGAAATTGAGTGGATGCCTATCAATTGGAGAATGGCTGAAAAAGTTATGATATTTGAATGTTATGGAATATTATTATTCTGTAAGAAATGATCAGGAGGATGATTTCAGAGAGGCCTGGAGAGACTTACATAAACTGATGCTGAGTGAAATGAGCAGAACCAGGAGACTGTTGTACACAGCAACATCAATATTATAGGATGATCAATTCTGATGAATGTGACTCTTTCCAACAATGAGATGATTGATGCCAATTCCAATGATCTTGTGAAGTGTTCTGTACCCAGAGAGAGGACAGTGAGAACTGAATGTGGATCATAACATAATATTCTCACTCTTTTTGTTGTTGTTTGCTTGTACTTTGTTTTCTTACTCATATACTTTCTTTGTTTTTATCTTATTTTTCTTTTGCAGCAAGAGAATTATATAAATATATTTATACATATTGGATTTAACACATATTTTATCATGTCTAACATATATTGGATTGCTTGTCATCTAGGGAAGGGGGTGGAAGGAAGAAGGAGAAGATCTGAAACATAAGGTTGTATAAGGGTCAATGTTGCCAAATTATCTGTGCATGTTTTTAAAATAAAAAGCTTTAAAAATTAAAAAAAATAAAAATTAAAAAATCAACTCAGATCAAGAAAATAAAAAGTCAAAAAAATTAGATATACTGTTTTTTTTTCCTCCCCCACTAGCACATAAAGCCCCATGAGCAGGGCTTACCTTTTCTTTTAAATCTTCATGAAACTATATAATCTAACACAATGTCTTTCAAAACTGTATACTGTAATGTTTGCTGGATTGGAAGGATGAAACTGTATTGTATAAGGAAAGAAACCAAAACATCCAGATAAAATCACTTTCTAGTAGACAAATGTATTCTTAGAGAATATGGATACATTGGTAGCTTTCCCTTATGTCCATCAGGAAACCACTATTTATTAAGCATATATTTTGCCAAGCATATATTTTCTTTTCCCTAAGTTGAGTCTTAGGGAAAGTTTCAGAAATGGGATATATTGTAAGCTGCTTTATATATTTAGAAGTAATAATCATGAAACCTCTGAATGAGAAGGGACCTTGAATCATCTAGGTCAAATCATACATTAACAAAAACTGAGGACTTCTGAGTCAATGACCAGCAAAACTTAAGACTAGACATTTTATTCTCTGATTCTGATATTCTGAAAATTCTTTTAAACTATTATTTAAAATATAAATCATTACAATGATTTTTACTGGTTGAACCACCAATAAACTTAGTGGAATAGTCAAATATCCAAATATACTCCAAGATTGCTCAACAGAGGTGGAGGAATAAGAAAGGTAAAATTTTGATCTCCTTAAATTGGCAATATAGTAGCATCTAAAGGAGGCAAATTATTTACCTCTACATTTTATATAAGAAAGAGATTTATAAATCCTTTTCAAATTATTTTCCAAATGTATTCCCCAATATGGGGACAAGATTAAGGAAACTTTGAGATTCAGCTTTTAGAGAAACCAACAAAGGCATAGAAGTCATATGTGTGTCTCTAGGGAATATCAAAGAACAAAAATCTACAATTACAACCACCACCCTTGAGAAAAAAAATCTGGAAAAAAAAAAAAAACAGTTAAAAACTCTGAACACAAGCAGATGAGCTAATGTAGATAACATTAACAACATAAGAGAAGATGGTTTCCAGGATAGCTAAATGATTCCAAATACATCTAAATAAAGATTTCAAGACAAATGATAATTAACTGATTATCATGGAAGGGATCTTTATAATCACTAGAAAGCCAGAAAATGTAACAGAATATTCCCAAATGTTTCATGCCAGGAAACAAAATTGTGAAAGCAGAATTTATGGCCTATACAGCAGAAATAATAGAATAAGCAAATAAATTTTAAAAATTAGTTTACAGTGTCAAATCTCAACGAAACAAACAAAAGAAAATAAATATTTCTTGGAGATGAAAATACACAGAATGTTAATTAAGAAGATGAGAAGCAAAAAACAAAAAAGTATAGAGAAAATACGATCTCTAGACAAACAAAATACCTCAAAAAAGATGTGTAAAAACAATTAAGGATTATATGTCTCTCAGAAGAAAAAAAGACCTGAAAATTATAATGCGAAAAATATTAATAAATTAATAAATGTTTCTACATGGAGAAATACTTCTCTTTGTCCTGTACCGTGTGATGGTATTTCTAAAAGTAAGGCAAAACAATAAAGTAGGAGAGAAGAAAGATATGCAATCAGCAACATAAGAAGTTTTTAAAGGAGGAACTGGAAATAGGTAGGATGTGTGTTTTAATTACATAAGTAATATAAATGCTAAAGAAATAAATATGTATAAAGACCACAAATTAAGAAAAGTTTAAGATAGACAGAAAATAATGAGAATTAATGAAGAATGAAAAAAAATTGATTTTCTAGAAAAAGGGACAGAAGTTTTTTTTTTTGTTTGTTTTTTTTTTTTTTTTTATCACCCTCCTGGGGGTTAAGCCAAGATGTTACAGTAAGGTCGGCAAGGAGCTCCAGTTTCCCAAGTTTCCCTAGAAAAACCACATGACAGCAAGCCTCTGAATGGAGTCTGACAGAATCACTACTCTCCAGTTCAGGATAGACTGGAAAAAACTTATTATTATTATTATTATTATAGCTTTTTATTTACAGGATGTATGCATATATATACAAGATATATGTCAGCATTGACAGATGAAAAATCTTTTGTTCCAATTTTTCCCCTCCTTCCCCTCAACCCCAGATGGCAGGTAGACCAATACATGTTAAATATGTTAAAGTATATGTTAAATACAATATATGTATACTTGTCCATACAGTTATTTTGCTGCATGAGAAGAATCAAACTTTGACATAGTGTACAATTAGCCTGTGAAGGAAATAAAAAATGTAGGGGGACAAAAATTGAGGGATTGGGAATTCTATATAGTGGTTCACACTCATTTTCCTGAGTTCTTTTGCGGAGTGTAGCTGATTCAATTCATTTATTGGAACTGATTTGGTTCATCTCATTGTTGAAGAGGGCCACATCCATCAGAATTGATCATCATATAGTATTGTTGTTGAAGTATATAATGATCTCCTGGTCCTGCTCATTTCACTCAGCATCAGTTCATGTAAGTCTTTCTAGGCCTTTCTGAAATCATCCTGCTGGTCATTTCTTATAGAACAATAATATTCCATAACTTCCATACACCACAATTTATTCAGCATTCTCCAATTGAGGGGATCCACTCAGTTCCAGTTTCTGGCCACTATAAAGAGGGCTTCCACAAACATTCTTACACATACAAATCCCTTTCCCTTCTTTAAGACATCTTTAGGATATAAGTCCAGTAGTAACACTGCTGGATCAAAGGGTATTCAGAGTTTGATAATTTTGGGGGCATAGTTCCAAATCACTCTCCAGTATGGCTGGATGTGTTCACAGTTCTACCAACAATGTATCAGTGTCCCAGTTTTCCCACATTCCCTCCAACATTCCACATTCTTTCCCTATCATTTCTAACCAATCTGACAGGTGTGTAGTGGTATTTCAGAGTTGTCTTATTTGCATTTCTCTGATTAATAATGACTTGGAGCATCTTTTCATATGGCTAGAAATAGTTTCAATTTCTTCATCTGAGAATTCTCTGTTCTCCTTTGACCATTTATCAACTGGAGAATGACTAGATTTCTTATAAATTAGAGTCAATTCTCTATATATTTTGGAAATGAGGCTTTTATCAAACCTTTGACTATAAAAATGTTTTCCCAGTTTATTGCTTCTCTTCTAATCTAGTCTGCATTAGGAAGGTGTGATATAAGATAAAGTAGTGGGTGGGGCAGGTAAAAATAAAACACTAGGTGGAAAGAGAGGACAAAAATATATACAGAGGAGAAAATATAATGGAGGGAAATACAGAGCTAGAAATCATAATTGTGAATGTGAATGGGATGAACTCTTCCATAAAATAGAAGCAAATAGTAGAGTAGATTAAAAAACAAAATCTTACAATATGTTCTTTACAAGAAACACATGTATATATATATACAGAGTAGAGGTAAAAACTGAAATACAATTTATTATGCTGCAGCTGAAATAAAAAAGCAGGAGAACAATTCTGATCTCACATAGAGCAAAAGTAAAAATAGATCTTATTAAAAGAGATAAGAAAGGAATGTGCATTTTACTAAAGAGTTCTATAAACAATGCAAATGTAACAATGCTAAATGTATATGTACTAAGTAGCAGAGCAGCCAAAATTCAAAAGATTGTAGGGCAATTACAGAAAGAAATAGATGACACAACTATAAAGATGATCCTCAAACTTCCCCTCGCAGAATCAAACAAATCTAATCACAAAATAAACCAGGAAGGTTAGTAGAATCCTAGAAAATCCAGATATGATAGACCTCTGGGGAAAATTGAATAGATACAGAAATTAATGTACTTGTTTTGTCAGTACATGCATCAACACAAAAAATGTTTTAGACCACAAAAATGTCATAATCAAATGCAGAAAGGAAGAAATTGTAAATAAGTCCTTTTCAGACCACAATGCAATAAAATTATATTCAATAAAGGGACAGAGAAAGATAGGGAAAGCAAAGTAGAAATTAAGTAATTGAATTATAAAAAAATAAGTGGGTCCAAGAGTCAAACAACAAATCATAGAAACAATTTATAATTTCATCCAAGAAAATGAAAATGATGAGATAACATGACAAAATATATGGTATGCAAGCAAAGTAATTCTTTGGGGAAATTTTATATCTCTAAATAGCTACATGAACAAAATAGAGAAAGAGGAGACCAATGGATTGAGCATGCAACTAAAAATCTAGAAAAAATACAAATTAAAAACCCCCCATTAAATATCAAATAAGAAATTCTGAAACTCAAAGGAGAAATTAATAAAATTGAAACTAACAAAACTATTAAACAAATAAATCAATCTAAGAGTTGGTTCTGTGGGGAGAGGGGAAACCCAATAAAATAGATAAACCTTTGATTAATTTGATTAGAAAAAGGAAAAAAAAAAACAAATCAATAGCATCAAAAATGAAAAAAGTGAATTTACTACCATTGTCAAAAAAAATTAAAGCAATAATTAAGAGCTGTTTTGCCCAACTATATGATTGCAAATCCAACAAACTGACTGAAATGGATGAATATTTACAAAAATATCAAATTGCCCACATTAACAGAAGAGGAAATAGATTACTCAAATAGACCCATTTTAGAAAATGAAATTGAATAAGTCATTAATGAATCCATAAGAAAAAATTTCCAGGGCTGTACAGATTCACAAATGAATTCTACCAAATATTTAAATATTTAAATAAACAATTCCCAAAATATACAAACTATTTTGAAAATTAGGTAAAGAATGAGACCTGCCAAATTCTTTCTATGACACACAAGCATGACACTAATGCCTAAAGCTGGAAGAACCAAAATGGAGAAAAAATATTAAAGTTCAATATCCCTAATGAATATTGATGCAAAAATTTTAAATAAAATATTAGATTACAGAAATTTACCAGCAGGGTAATGCACTATGACAAAGTGGGATTTATATCTGTAATGCAGGACTGGTGCAATATCAGGAAAAATATTACCATAATCAACCATATCAATAACAAAACCAACAGAAATCATATGATAATCTCAATAAATGCAGGAAAAGTTGTGACAAAATACATCATCCATTCGTATTAAAAATCCTATAAAGCATAGCAATACAGGGAACATTCCTTAAAATAAATAAGCAATATCTATCTAAAATCAACCTCAATCATTATTTCTAATGGAAAGAAGCTGGATACATTCCCAATAAAATCAGGGGTGAAACAAGGATGCCCATTATCACCAGCATGATTCATCATTGTACTGGAAATGCTGATTTCAGCAATAAGAAAAATAAATTAAAGGAATTAAAATACACAATGAGGAAATAACACTATCACTCTGCAGATGATATGTTAATATACTTTCAGAATTTTATTAAATCATCCAAAAATCTACTCAAAACAATTCACAGTTTTAGAAAATTTGCAGTATATAAAATAAACCCACACAAATCATAAGCATTTCTATATCTTCTTGACAAAGCCTAGCAGCAAGAAATAGAAAGAGAAATTCTATTTAAAATAACTAAAAACAAAATAAAATATTTGGGAGTCTACCTACCAAGATAAACCCAAGAAATATATGAACACATTTAAAAAACACTACTCACACAAATAAAGTCAGATCTAAACATTTGGAAAAATATCAATTGCTCATGGGTAGGCTGAGCCAATATAAAAACAATGACAAATTGGGAAAAAATAATAAGAAAATTCATCTGGAAAACCCAAAACTCCAGCTCCCAGTCTAACTCATTATTTTCTGAGAAAATAATATGGCAAAATCTAAGCATTGATCAGCATTAAATATCCTATACCAAGATAAGGTTGAAATTCACAATTTAGACATAAGGGTAATACTATAAGTAAATTAAGAGAACACAAATAGACTACCTCTCAAATTTGTGAAGGAAGAAATTTATGTAAAAAGAAGAACTAGAGAATATTATGAAATGCAAATTGGAAAATTTTGATTACATTGAATTTTAAAGTTCTTAAAAAAACCAAAACAAAATGCAGCCATGATTACAAGGGAAGCAGGAAACTGGGGGAAGGGGGGAGAGAGGAGGGATTACATCTAATGTTCTGAAAAAGAACCATTTTTAAAATGTAGAGAGAATCAACTCAAATTAATAAGAATAAAAGATTCCCCAATTGCAAAATGGTCAAAGGATATTAACAGACAATTTTCAGATGAAGAAATTAAAGTCATCTATAGTCATATGAATTAATGCTCTAATTCACTAGTAATTAGAAAATTGCAAATTAAGATGACTGAGAGACTGCTTCACATTTTTCAGATTGGCTAAGATAATAGGAAAAGATAGTGATAAATATTGGAGGGGATGTGAGAAACCTGGGACACTAATGCATTATTGGAGGTTGAACTGATTCAACCATTCTGGAGAGCAATTTGGAATTAAACCTGTGGGCTATCAAACTGTACATACCCTTTGATCCAGCAGTGTCTCTACTGGGTCTATGTATCCCAAAGAGATCATAAAAAAGGGGAAAGGATTCACATGTGCAAAAATGTTTGTAGTAGCCCTTTTTGCAGTGACAAGGAACTAGAAAGCATGTGGATACCCATCAATTGGGGAATAGCTAAATGAATTATAGTATATTGATGAAATGGAATATTATTTTTCTATAAGAAGTGATGAGTAAGCTGATTTCATATAAACCTGGAAAACTTCCATGAGCAGATGCTAAATCAAATGAGAAGAACCAAGAGATCATTGTACATAACAAAAGAAGATTATGTGATAATTAACTGTGACAAACTTGGCTCTTTTCAACAATGAGATAGTTCAAGTCAGTTGCAATAGACTTGTGAAAAGAATCATCTGCATCCAAAAAGAGGACTATGGAGACTGAAAGTGGATCATAGTAACCTTGTTGCTATTGTTTATTTCCTTGTTTTTTTTTTCCTTCATCATTTTCCCCCCCTTTGATCTGATTTTTTCTTTGCAGCATGAATAATGTAGAAATATGTTTAGAAGAATTGTACATGTTTAACTTCTATTAGGTTACTTGCTGTCTAGTGGAAGGGATAGATGAGAAGGGAGACAGAAAAACCTGGAATACAAGGCTTTACAAGAATGAATGTTGAAAACTATCTTTGCACGTATTTTGAAAAAAAATAACCTTACTATTTTGCAAAATAAAAAAAAAAAAACAGATTAAGGTAAAATAAGTGACAAATTATAGGCCTTTACAGGAAAGAGAACAAAAAATATATATATTTTAAAAATAGCAAATATAAAGTGAAGGAAAAAATATACAAATGACTCCTAACAAATATAAATGGATTGAAAGTCCAAATGAAAAAAAAAAAAATAACAATTACATAAAAGTCCTCACAATCATCAGATTCTCTCTCTCTGACTCTCTATCGCCCTCTCATAGGCATACATACACACACATACACACAGCACACACGCACATACACTTAAATATTACTTTAACAAAATAAAAGGAAAGTTTTTTTTTAATTAATTGGATATACTTTTAGTAGAAAGCCAATAAATAAGTAAAAGATAAAAACAGAAAAGGAGTCATTAAGGTTTAGTGAAGAAATAAACTAGAAATCTCCCCCCAAATAATAATATCCCTAGTAATGATTTAAAAAATTAAAAGTTGATTATTTGAAAAGACTAACAAGATAAAAAACCTAACCTGAATAAATAATATGTAAAATCAAATTTACATAATAGAAGATAATGTAAAAAGACAACAAAATTAGAATATATGTGTATGCCTATACATGTGTACATATACACACACACGCACACACACACACTCTATTCTCAAGTGACTATATTTGGATACCTTCAGAAACATACAATTCCAAAACTGAAGACCAAATAAAGTTCTCAAATACTCCTATTTATACAATAAAAAATAGACCTAAGAGTAAAGGCAATACAAAAAATGATGTGTAGCAACTCCTAATCCAGAGAAATGCACAGACAACATCAAACCAGATTCTTTTTTTATTAGCTCAAGATATTCTTAATTCTAACATAAGAGAAGTAGAAAGCTAAGAAGTACTTCTGACAAATATGATTAATAAACAATAGACCTGTTTCCCTTTTTGTTACAAATAAGTGTTATTTAGGAACTCCTAAATCAAAGATTCTAATTTGTGGCTCAAAATTTCAAGCTAAAAATTAAATTTTAAGAAAGAAATAATTGGAAACCATAAAAAAGTATTTAAAAACAAAAATAGAAATAAAAGTCTTTTCAAAATTATATCACCACAAAATTTTAAAAGCAAAAGACTAACAATGTCTATTTAAAAGAATGGAATATGATCAAATGAAGGTGGCCTAGCTGAACCAGATCTAAAATTATATTATAAAGCAGTGGTTACCAATGGTACTGGCTAAGAAATAGACTAGTTGATCAGTGGAATAGGTTAGGTTCAAAGGAGAAAACAGTTGATAACTTTAATTATCTAGTGTTTGACAAACCCAAAGACCTCAGCTTTTGGGATAAGAACTCACTGTTTGATAAAAATTGCTGGGAAAATTGGAAATTAGTATGGCAGAAACTAGACATTGACCCACACTTAACATCATTTACCAAGATAAAGTCAAAATGGGTTCATGACCGAAGCATAAAGAATGAGATTATAAATAAATTAGAAGAACATAGGATAGTTTACCTCTCAGACCTGTGGAAGAGGAAGGGATTTATGACCAAAGAAGAAGTAAAGATTATTATTGATCACAAAATAGAAAATTTTGATTATATCAAATTGAAAATTTTTTGTACAAACAAAACTAATGCAGACAAGATTAGAAAGGAGGCAATAAACTGGGAAAATATTTTCACAGTCAAAGGTTTTGATAAAGGCCTCATTTCCATAATATATAGAGAATTGATGCTAATTTATAAGAAATCAAGCCATTCTTCAATTGATAAATGGTCACAGGATATGAACAGACAATTCTCAGACAAAGAAATTGAAACTATTTCTAGCCATATAAAAAGATGCTCCAAGTCATTATTAATCAGAGAAATGCAAATTAAGACAACTCTGAGATACCACTACACACCTGTCAGATTGGCTAGAATGACAGAGAAAGATAATGCAGAATGTTGGAGGGGATGTGGGAAAACTGGGACACTGATACATTATTGGTGGAACTATGAATACATCCTGCCATTCTGGAGAGTGATTTGGAACTATGCTCAAAAAGTTATCAAACTGTGCATACCCTTTGATTCAGCAGTGTTACTACTGGACTTATATCCCAAAGAGATTTAAAGAAGGGAAAGGGACCTGTATGTGTAAGAATGTTTGTGGCAGACCTCTTTGTAGTGGCCTGAAACTGGAAAATGAATGGATGTCCATCAATTGGAGAATGGTTGAGTAAATTGTGGTATATGAACGTTATGGAATATTATTGTTCTGTAAGGAATGACCAGCAGGGTGAATACAGAGAGGAATGGCGAGACTTACATGAACTGATGCTGAGTGAAATGAGCAGAACCAGGAGATCATTATATATCTCAACAATGATACTGTTTGAGGATGTATTCTAAAGGAAGTGGATCTCTTCGATAAAGAGAGCCTTAATTGATCAAAGATGGACAGAAGCAGCTACACCCAGAGAAAGAACACTGGGAAATGAATATAAACTGCTTGCATTTTTGTTTTTCTTCCCAGGTTATTTATTATACCTTCTGAATTCAATTCTCCCTGTGCAACAAGAAAACTGTTCGGTTCCACACACATATATTGTATCTAGGATATACTGCAACCCATTCAACATGTAAAGGACTGCTTGACATCTGGGGGAAGGGGTGGAGGGAGGGAGGGGAAAAATCGGAACAGAAGTGAATGCAAGGGATGATACTGTAAAAAATTACCCTGGCATGTGTTCTATCAATAAAAAGTTATTTTTTTTTATTTTTATTTAATAATTACTTTATATTAACAGAATCCATGCCAGGGTAATTTTTTTTACAACATTATCCCTTGCACTCATTTCTGTTCCGATTTTATTCCCCTCCCTCCCGCCTCCCCCTCCCCTAGATGGCAAGCAGTCCTTTATATGTTGGACATGTTGCAGTATATCCTAGATACAATATATGTTTGCAGAACCGAACAGTTCTCTTGTTGCATAGGGAGAATTGGATTCCAAAGGTATAAATAACCCGGGAAGAAAAACAAAAATGCAGATAGTTCACATTCGTTTCCCAGTGTTCTTTCTTTGAGTGTAGCTGCTTTTGTCCGTCATTTATCAATTGAAACTCAGTTAGGTCTCTTTGTCAAAGAAATCCACTTCCATCAAAATATGTCCTCATACAATATCATTGTCGAAGTGTATAATGATTTCCTGGTTCTGCTCATTTCACTTAGCATCAGTTCATATAAGTCTCGCCAGTCCTCTCTGTATTCATCCTGCTGGTCATTTCTTACAGAACAATAATATTCCATAACATTCATATACCACAATTTGCCCAGCCATTCTCCAATTGATGGGCATCCATTCATTTTCCAGTTTCTAGCCACTACAAATAGGGCTGCTACAAACATTTTGGCACATACAGGTCCCTTTCCCTTCTTTAGTATTTCTTTGGGATATAAGCCCAATAGAAACACTGCTGGATCAAAGGGTATGCACAATTTGATAATTTTTGGGGCATAATTCCAGATTGCTCTCCAGAATGGTTGGATTTGTTCACAACTCCACCAACAATGCATTAGTGTCCCAGTTTTCCGGCATCCCCTCCAACATTCATCATTATTTTTTCCTGTCATCTTAGCCAATCTGACAGGTGTGTAGTGGTATCTCAGAGTTGTCTTAATTAGCATTTCTCTGATCAATAATGATTTGGAACACTCTTTCATATGAGTGGTAATAGTTTCAATCTCATCCTCTGAAAATTGTCTGTTCATATCCTTTGACCATTTATCAATTGGAGAATGGCTTGATTTCTTATAAATTTGAGTCAGTTCTCTATATATTTTGGAAATGAGGCCTTTATCAGAACCTTTAACTTTGAAGATGTTTTCCCAGTTTGTTGCTTCCCTTCCAATCTTGCTTGCATTAGTTTTGTTTGTACAAAGGCTTTTTTAATTTGATGTAATCAAAATTTTCTATTTTGTGATCAGTAATGGTCTCTAGTTCATCTTTGGTCACAAATTTCTTTCTCCTCCACAAGTCTGAGAGATAAACTATTCTATGTTCCTCTAATTTATTTATAATCTCGTTCTTTATGCCTAGGTCATGGACCCATTTTGATCTTATCTTGGTGTATGGTGTTAAGTGTGGGTCCATGCCTAATTTCTGCCATACTAATTTCCAATTATCCCAGCAGTTTTTATCAAATAATGAATTCTTTTCCCAGAAGTTAGGGGCTTTGGGTTTGTCAAACACTAGATTGCTATAGTTGACTATTCTGTCTTGTGAACCTAACCTTTCCCACTGATCCACTAATCTATTTCTTAGCCAATACCAAATGGTTTTGGTGACTGCTGCTTTATAATATAATTTTAGATCAGGTACAGCTAGGCCACCTTCATTTGATTTTTTTTTCATTAATTCCCTTGAGATTCTCGACTTTTTATTGTTCCATATGAATTTTGTTGTTATTTTTTCTAGATCATTAAAATATTTTCTTGGAAGTCTGATTGGTATAGCACTAAATAAATAGATTAGTTTAGGGAGTATTGTCATCTTTATTATGTTCGCTCGGCCGATCCAAGAGCACTTAATATTTTTCCAATTATTTAAGTCTGACTTTATTTGTGTGGAGACTTTTTTATAATTTTGCTCATATAATTCCTGACTTTCCTTTGGTAGATAGATTCCCAAATATTTTATGGTATCAACAGTTATTCTGAATGGAATTTCTCTTTGTATCTCTTGCTGTTGGGTTTTGTTGGTGATGTATAAAAATGCTGAGGATTTATGGGGATTTATTTTGTAGCCAGCTACTTTGCTAAAATTATGAATTATTTCCAATAGCTTTTTAGTAGAATCTCTGGGGTTCTCTAGGTATACCATCATATCATCTGCAAAGAGTGATAGTTTGGTTTCCTCATTGCCTACTCTGATTCCTTTAATATCTTTCTCGACTCTTATTGCCGAGGCTAGTGTTTCTAATACGATATTAAATAATAATGGTGATAGTGGGTAACCTTGCTTCACTCCAGATCTTACTGGGAAAGGTTCCAGTTTTTCCCCATTGCATATGATGCTTACTGATGGTTTTAAATATATGCTCCTGACTATTTTAAGGAAAAGTCCATTTATTCCTATGCTCTCAAGTGTTTTTATTAGGAATGGATGTTGGATTTTATCAAATGCTTTTTCTGCATCTATTGAGATGATCATATGGTTTTTGTTTGTTTGGTTATTGATATAGTCAATTATGCTAATAGTTTTCCTAATATTGAACCAGCCCTGCATTCCTGGTATAAATCCTACTTGGTCATAGTGTATTATCCTGGTGACGATTTTTTGTAATCTTTTTGCTAATATTTTATTTAAGATTTTAGCATCAATATTCATTAGGGAGATTGGTCTATAATTTTCTTTCTCTGTTTTCAGCCTATCTGGTTTAGGTATCAGTACCATGTCTGTGTCATAAAAGGAGTTTGGTAGGACTCCTTCAATCCCTATTTTTTCAAATAGTTTATTTAGCATTGGAGATAATTGTTCTTTAAATGTTTGGTAGAATTCACATGGAAATCCATCTGGTTCTGGGGATTTTTTCTTAGGGAGTTGATTGATAGTTTGTTCTATTTCTTTTTCCGAGTTGAGACTGTTTAGGATATTTACTTCTTCCTCTGTTGGTTTGGGCAAGCTATATTTTTGGAGGTATTTTTCTATTTCATTTAAGTTGTCGAATTTATTGGCATAAAGTTGGGCAAAGTAACTCCTAATTATTGCTCTAATTTCCTCTTCATTAGTGGCGAGTTCTCCCTTTTCATTTTTAAGACTAACAATTTGATTTTCCTCTTTCCTTTTTTTAATCAGATTTACTAAAGGTTTGTCTATTTTGTTGGTTTTTTTCATAGAACCAACTCTTAGTTTTATTAATCAATTCAATAGTTTTTTTTTTTACTTTCAATTTTATTGATCTCTCCTTTTATTTTTAGAATTTCAAGTTTAGTGTTTGACTGGGGGTTTTTAATTTGTTCCTTTTCTAGCATTTTTAGTTGTAAACCCAATTCATTGACCTTCTCTTTCTCTATTTTATACAAATAGGCCTCTAGAGATATGAAATTCCCCCTTATTACCGCTTTGGCTGCATCCCATACATTTTGGTATAATGTCTCATTATTATCGTTTTCTTGGGTGAAGTTATTAATTATGTCTCTGATTTGCTGTTTCACCCAATCATTCTTTAGTATGAACTTATTTAGTTTCCAATTATTTTTTGGTCTACTTCCCCCTTGGTTTTTGTTGAATGTAATTTTCATTGCATCGTGGTCTGAAAAGGATGCGTTTACTATTTCTGCCTTCCTGCATTTGAGTTTGAGGTTTTTATGTCCTAATATATGGTCAATTTTTGTATAGGTTCCATGAACTGCTGAAAAGAAAGTGTATTCCTTTCTGTCTCCATTACATTTTCTCCAGAGATCTATCATATCTAACTTTTCTAGTATTCTATTTACCTCTTTGACTTCTTTCTTATTTATTTTGTGGTTTGATTTATCTAATTCTGAGAGTGCAAGGTTAAGATCTCCCACTATTATAGTTTTACTGTCTATTTCTTCTTGCAGCTCTTTTAATTTCTCTTTTAAGAATTTAGATGCTACACCACTTGGTGCATATATGTTTAATATAGATAGTTCTTCATTATCCATGCTACCCTTTAGCAAGATATAGTGCCCTTCCTTATCTCTTTTAATTAGATCATTTTTTGCTTTAGCTTGATCTGAGATCAGGATGGCTACCCCTGCTTTTTTGACTTCATCTGAAGCATAGTAGATTTTGCTCCAACCTTTTACCTTTAACCTGCATGTATCTCCCCGCTTCAGGTGTGTTTCCTGTAAACAACATATTGTAGGATTCTGGCTTTTAATCCATTCTGCTAACCGCTTCCTCTTTATGGGGGAGTTTACCCTGTTCACATTTATGGCTAGAATGACCAATTCTGTATTACTTGCCATCTTGTTAACACCGGTTTATGCTTTTCTCCCTTCTTTCCCCTTTCCCCCCTTCTTTCCCCTTTCCCCCCTTTCCAGTATTAAGCTTGTGAGCACCACTTGCTTCTCACAGCCTTCCCTTTTTAGTATCCCTCCCCCTGCCTTAGAGTTCCTCCTCCTATCTTACCCCTTTCCCTCCCAGTTTCTGTATTCCCTTCCTCTTAGCTTATTCCTTCCCTTTTCACTTTTCCCTTCTCACTTTTCAATGAGGTGGGAGAAGTTTCACCATAGATTGAATATGTCTTAAGATTTTTCACTTAAAGCCAATTCTGAAGGCAGTAAGATACCCACTATATTCATCCCCCTCCATTCTTTCTCTCAGATATAATAGGTTTCCTATGCCTCTTCATGAGATACACTACCCCCACTTTACCCTTTTTCTGATACAATGTCCTTTCCACATCAATTTCTAGAACAAGGTATACATGTATTCTTTATACATCTATATAGTCAAAATATAGTTCCCAAGATTAATCTTTACCTTTTTAGATTTCTCTTGAGTTCTATATTTGTAGATCAAACTTTTTGTTAAGTTCTGGCTTTTTCATCAGAAATAGATGAAATTCGCTTACTTCGTTGAATGTCCATTTTTCTTCCCTTGAAAAAGATGCTCATTCTCACTGGGTAAGTTATTTTTGGTTGCATACCAAGTTCCTTAGCCTTTCGGAATATCATATTCCAGGCCCTTCGATCTTTTAATGTGGATGCTGCCAGATCCTGGGTGATCCTTATTGTGGCTCCTTGATACTTGAATTGGGTTTTTCTAGCCACTTGCAATATTTTTTCCTTCGTCTGAGGGTTCTGGCATTTGGCCACTGTATTTCTTGGTGTTTTGATTTTAGGATCCCTTTCAGTGGGTGATCGATGAATCCTTTCAATGTTTATTTTTTCCTCTGTTCCTATGACTTCTGGGCAGTTCTCTTTGATAATTTCCTGGAAAATAGTGTCCAGTCTCTTTTTTTCATCATTCTTTTCTGGGAGTCCAATGATTCTCAGATTGTCTCTCCTGGATCTGTTTTCCAGGTCTGTTGTCTTCCCCAGAAGGTATTTCACATTCTTTTCCATTGTTTGATTTTTGGGGATTTGCTTGACTGATTCTTCTTGTCTCCTCGAGTCATTCAATTCCAATTGTTCAATTCTGATTTTCAGTGAAGTATTTTCTTCACTCACTTTTTAAAAATCTTTTTCTAATTGTCCCATTGAGTTCTTTTGTTCTGTGGAATTTTTTTCCATTTCGCCAATTTTGTTTTCCAGTTCACCAATCCTATTTTTCAAGGATTTTACTTCTTTATCCACTCTCTCTTTAACTGACTTCTCCAGGCTCTTTTGCCAAGCCTCCCTCTCCTTTTCCCAAGCTTCCCTCTCCTTTTGCCAAGCCTCACTCTGCTTTTCCCATTTTTCTTCTAGCTCCCTTGTGAGAGCCTTTTTAATTACTTCTATGAGGTTCATCTGTGCTGAGGAACAAATGATCTCCTCCTTTGGGGATTCACCTGGAGACAGTCTGTTTTTAGTCTCTTCAGGATTTAGAGTCTGCTCTCTATCTGTATATAAGCTGTCAAGGGCTAAAGTCCTCTTCAGTTTCTTGCTCATTCTGTCTAATAATCAGAGACAAACTAGCAAAGAAAAACAGAAAAAACTGGAGTCTTTCTTTGGGGGAGGGGCTGGGTGGTGTTACCGATCTTCCTCTACAGACTGCGGGGGGCAGCAGTGAGGCACTAGCTCGACTGTGCTGCGCCTGCACTCTGAGATCCCTGAGCATGCTGAGTTACTGGGGGGGCGGGGGAGGGGGAAGAGGGGGCGGCCAGGTCCCGAGAGACTCCAGCTGTTTGGGATTGTATTCTTCAGTCCCGGTGTTTTTAGCTTCTCTGCTGGGCTGCTGACTTGCTGCCGGAGCAAAGTATCCAGTCCTGTAGCGAAGCTCTCCCTGTAGAGACGGCTATGATCACTCCCCACCCCCCTCCAGTCTGCTCCCGTGCTCTCACTGCCACTGCCCGCCGCCTGCGCCCGATCTAAAACCGTCCCAGCCCTCCAGTAAAGACAGACCTTTCTTGGTGAATTTTCAAGGATGGCTTCTCTTTGTAACTATTTGTGGGTTTTTTTTTCAGTCAAGCATTAATTCAGAGGCTTGTAATGAAATGGATAGTGAAAGAAAGCGTGGAGCTACACAGCTGTGTGCCTCCTCTCCGCCATCTTAACTGGAAGACCCAATAAAAAGTTATTAAAAAAAAAAAAAAGAAATCAAGCCATTCTCCAATTGATAAATGGTCACAGGATATGAACAGACAATTCTCAGACAAAGAAATTGAAACTATTTCTAGCCATATAAAAAGATGCTCCAAGTCATTATTAATCAGAGAAATGCACATTAAGACAACTCTGAGATACCACTACACACCTGTCAGATTGGCTAGAATGACAGGGAAAGATCATGTGGAATGTTGGAGGGGATGTGGGAAAACTGGGACACTGATACATTGTTGGTGGAACTGTGAATACATCCTGCCATTCTGGAGAGTGATTCGGAGCTATGCTCAAAAAGTTATCAAACTGTGCATACCCTTTGATCCAGCAGTATTCCTACTGGGCTTATATTCCAAAGAGATTTAAAGAAGGGAAAGGGACCTGTATGTGTAAGAATGTTTGTGGCAGCCCTCTGTGTAGTGGCCTGAAACTGGAAAATGAATGGATGCCCAGCAATTGGAGAATGGCTGAATAAATTGTGGTATCTGAATATTACGGAATATTATTGTTCTGTAATAAATGACCAGCAGGATGATTTCAGAAAGGCCTGGAGAGACTTACATGAACTGATGCTGAGTGATACGAGCAGGACCAAGAAATCATTATATACTTCGACAACAATAGTATATGATGATCAATTCTGATGGATGTGGCCCTCTTTAACAATGAGATGAACCAAATCAGTTCCAATAGAGCAGTAATGAATTGAATCAGCTACATCCAGCAAAAGAACTCTGAGAGATGAGTATGAACCACTACATAGAATTCCCAATCCCTCTATTTTTGTCCTCCTGCATTTTTGATTTCCTTCACAGGCTAATTGTACACTATGTCAAAGTCCGATTATTTCTATACAACAAAATAACTGTATGGACATGTATACATATATCATATTTAACTTATACTTTAACATATTTAACATGTTTTGGTCAACCTGCTATCTGGGGGAAGAGGTCGGGGAGAGGAGGGGGAAAGTTGGAACAAAAGGTTTTACAATTTCAAATGCTGAAAAATTACCGATGCATATATCTTGTAAATAAAAAGCTATAATAAAATTAAATAAATAAATAAAAATAAAAAAAGAAAGATGTCAAATAAATATATGAATCAAAAAAAAAAAAAAAAAAAAAGAATTGAACATTAAAAGTACCACATACTACACTGTGAGCTTTCTAAGAGCCATAACTTTGATTATCTGATGTTCAGTTTCCTCCCAACCACTGAAATTCACAGAGAACTGACAGCACTTATAATCCTTCAGCTCTGTGTCCCAAGATCCCTCTCCCTCATCCCAACCTCTGATTTAATTTGTCTTTTAATATTATTTGAAGGTACATTTCATTCTACTGACCCCAGACATACACTGTGAAGCTCATCCAATTTTCCCAGTCTTTCTCCGGGATTGTAGAATGACTTGGGACAATCTGCCATGCCCTACAACCCCAATGACTCATATAAATGCAAGAAATGTTCTCTAGATGCCAAAACTTCTATAAGTCTAGTATGATTTTGACCTAAACTACTGGACAAACCCCAGGGAATAGATCCTTAGACTTCTAGCTATCTCTTTGTTCTTCACAAGATCAAAGCTATATTTCGCCAGGTGTTGAAGATGAAGAGAATAAAGCACTGAATGACAAAAGAAAAACAATTATGACCCTAAGGTTAAAGGCCCTGCACTGGTCATATATTCCTTGGGCTTATTTAAAGAAATAAGAAAATAGCTTAATGTCTGATATCATTTCTTTTAGAGGTTAAAAACTATAATGTGTAATGCAGACAAAATTAGAAGGGAAGCCATAAACTGAGATTTTTTTTTACATTTAAGGGTTCTGATAATATGTAGTGAATTTGTAAGAATCCAAAGCATCCTCCAATTGATAAATGGTCAAAGAATATAAACATACAATTTTCAGATGAAGAAATTGAAACCATTTCTAGTCATAAGAAAAGGTGCTCTAAATCACTATTGATAAAAGAAATGCAAATTAAGACAACTTGGGATGTACCACTATACACCTCTCAGGTTGACTAAGATAACATAAAAAGATAATGATAAATGTTTGAGATGATGTGGTAAAAAATAATAATAATAATAATGGGACATCAATACATTGTTGGTGGAATTGTGAAATGATTCAACTATTCTGGAGAGCAATTTGGCACTATGCCCAAAGGGCTATCAAACTGTATATACTGTTTGATCCAGCACTATCTTTGTATCCCAAAGAGATCATCAAGAGACTCATATGTGCAAAAATGTCTGTGGCAGCCCTTTTTGTAGAGGTAAGAAACTGGAAACTGAATGGGTACCCATCAGTTGGAGAATGGCTGAATAAGTTACTATATATGAATGTTATCAAATATTATTTTTATAATAAATGATCAGCAGAATGACTTTCGAGAGGCCTAGAGAGACTTACATGAACTGATGCTAAGGGAAGTGAATAGAACCAGCAGATAATCTTACATAGAAATAGCAAAATTATATAGTGATAAATTCTGATGGGCATGACTCTTTTCAATAATTAGATCATTCAGGCCACTTCTGATTGTCTTGTGATGAAGAGAGCCATCTACCCCCAGATAGAGGACTGTGGGGACTGAGTGTGGATCACAACATAATATTTTCACTTTTTTTTTTGTTTGTTTTTGTTCATTTGCATTTTGTTTTCTTTATTAATTTTTTTCTTTTTGATCTGATTTTTCTTGTGCAGCATGATAATTATGGAAATATTTATAAAAGAATTGCAAATGTTTAACATATATTTATTACTGAAGAGCTAGCTGACATTCATGTTGAGTTAATGCTAAGAAGGAAGCACATTTAAAAGAGAACAGGAAGAGTTACTGAACAATGGAGAGAAGGATTTGTTAGATTCTAGAGATTTGAAAAGAGGGTGAGGATTCTGAGTAAGAAGAGTATTCATTGTGTATAGGATAAAGAAAGTGTGAGTCATTAATACAGTAGACATAAATTTGTTGAGCTCTATAGTAGATTTGAGTCCTGATCTGAAAGAGGCAGTGGAGAAGGTGGACAGATATAGTTAAAATCAGCATCTCATTGCTTCTCTTTCATAAACTATTTAGAGAGACATAGACTAAAGATAAGAAGCTATTTAGTCAAAATTCCTGTGCTACTAATTTGAATGATGCTTTTTTGAGCTTCTTCTAACTCCTTTTGACAAGAGACTTTCTTCCTTCACTCTTTATTGAACCTGAAGGAAAAAGTGGAAGGGGTAAAGATGAGATGGATAGATAATATCATGGAAACAATTAACATGATTTTGGATAGACTAAGGCTGGTATATGCACAGTCCATGGGGTCACAAAGAATCAGACATGACAATGACTAAGCAACATTTTTTCCTAGAACCCAGAACCATACTCTATACAGAAACCAATTAATAAATAGCTATTGAATAATTAAATAAAAGAAAAATCAGTTTTTAAGAGCATCCATTTTTGCATCATAAAAACTTAGGTTTAAAGCTTTGTGGTCTTTGTGGTCATATAGTCTAATTACCTCATTTTGTAAGTTAACTAACTGAGGCCCAGAAAATTTAAGTGATTTGTGTAAGATCACATAAAGAATAAATAGTATAATCTGGGCTTATACATAATTATTCTGATTCCAAATCTGGTATACTTTTTTGTTGCCCTTCAATGCTTTACTGAGGTTCTGAGAGAATCTAAATTGTTAAATATTATGGACATGTTAGATACAGTATGATTGATTATTACATCTGGATATCAAATTCTTTAAATTAGTAGAAATGAGGCACAATCATCTTTAGCCTTGATCTTCACTGTTTTGATTCTAAGGATATTGCCAAACTCTTGGGTAAATTTATTCATTGCAGGTTACATGGTTTAAACCATGCTATTCCTATTAAGAGTTATTGGAATCATGTGGCTAAATCCCTTCATACCATACTGAAAATAGACCCTTTAATATTCCTTTAATTAATATTATTTTATAAGCAAATTATTTCAGAGTAGCTGAACAGCTATTATCTTCCCCAGTTTTTAGTGATTGCCTACAGGGGTAAATGTTCTCTAATAGAATTTTATAAGCAGCAATGTCTTTGTCATGTTATTTGAGGGCCATAATTTGGGATGATTTTCACTGAGGTATAGAATCCTAGCATAACCAACTAATATTTTATTTTTAAGAATGCAAACTGGGTTGGGCTCTGGGATGGATCTAAAAATCTATTTTTTGTTCTTCATCCTTTCTTTGATAAGAGTTTGATGATAATTTATTTTTGGTTTCTTCTTCCTTTTAAAAAATAAACCCAATATTTTCCTTAGGGACTAGTATACTTTTGTTTCTTGATATGCTTTAAAGGAACAGTTGATAAACATTTCTTTCAAGACTGCATGGAAAACTGATTATGCACAGAATGATTATCAAGTCTTGACTCAATCTTGAAAGCACAGATTTACTAGTTTGGATGCAATTAGAGTTCAAGTGAGATGGTTGGAATACAAGGCCAAGTTGTAGGCATTGCCAGTAAGTCTTTGCCCTTTTCCATTGTTTCCAATCTATGCAGACATAAATTGCATAAGGATCCCACCATTGGGAGAAAGAAAGGTATGAGAAAGACTTTGCTCCTACTCAAAGAAAATAAACAGAGACAATTTGCATTGACATTATGGAACCTTTATTTCTGAAAGAAAACCTGCTAATAAAATGATAATCAGAAAAGAAATTCTGAGTTGCCAGGCTTCTATTTTGTTTATAATTTTGTTCAGATCTGGTGACTATAGCAATACCTTGGCAAGATGTGGAACTGGCAGAGTGCTCCCATCTACTGAACACAAATTTCTCTTGATTGATTTTGAATTTGGAAAGCTAATGACGCTAGTGAGTGAAGGGCCTGTGATTCACCAAAAATCCTTCTAGACTATCATATTCAGAGTCTATTTTAACTAAGCAGTTAGTCAGAGAAAACTATGAGGGCATTTGAGCACATGTCTTTATGTGTATGTTTTACACATATAACCCTCCACGTATATATATATATAATTCCTAAATCTTTTATCATACAGGTGTTTGAAATAATTGAGAAAAAGAAAAAAGAGGGGAATTAAAAATAGAGAGAGGAAAAAGGATATAAAATAAAAAATAGAGGGGGAGGTAGATGAAAAAAACTTACTTTAAGTAAAAGAGAATTCAAGAGAAGATAAAGAGTCAATAGGTTTGACAAAGGAAACAATATAATATCATGGAAACTGGGTAGCCCTCAGGGTGAGGAAGAACTTGGTTTAAATCTTTTGTGTGATCTATGTAGATAGATAGATAGATAGATGATAGAGATAATTATGTGAATATAGATATAGATACACATATACATACACATATGTGAAATGATGAATCATGCAGCTGAAAAAAACTCTCAAGAATAGCCTAATCCAATTACCTTATTTGACATCTGGAAAAAATGAAGCACAATAACATGACTTACACACAGATGTTGAGTAATGTTTTGAAAAGAGAAATCACATTTCCCTTATTACCCTAGTCCAGTTGCCTTCTATTATAACACTTTCACATGAAGATACATAATTAATACACCCAGAGTATACTCATCTGAGTATGCTGGTAAAAGAATCTTGTCAAAGAGATAAAACAGGAGGTCTCTAGCAATCTGCAAAAATACAGTAGAGCATTCTCACATAAATCTCAGCATATATTTTCAGGATCATCTTGATTCTGATCATGGGCAAATTAGAGCACTTACTCAAATTAGGCTTTCTTCAAATTGCTGCCATGTAAGCAGTTTTTCAGAGAACATGACCTGAAAATACTGAGGAGTTGACAGGGGAGTTTCTAAAGGTTGATAAATTCTTATTGACACAGAATACTTTTGCACTTTGACTTCCTGCTGGTCTCTGATAAAGAGATTAATCTGTATGTCATAACCTGTGACAGTAGTAATGAGCCTGTGAAAAAAGTAATGAGCACTAATTTAGTTAGTTGTCTATGAGATATACTCCCTTAACATACAGAAACATTGGGAAAATAACTATTAGATTTAACAAAATAACAAACCTAAGCTTCTGTTCTTAAGACAAAACATGTTTCAATCTTTTAAATATAACATGTAATTTAAAATTATGAATGCTTGATTTTTGTACAAAAAAATGAAAACAGAGTTCAACTTAATACCCAACCCTTGAAAGCCCAAGTTCTACTTTTGTGTGTTCTATAAATTAAGTAGATTTTTCTAAAAGGCATTCTAATTATAAAATCCATGTTTCAGTTATTCCAGTCAACAGTGAATAAATGAACCCACTTTAAGGCTGATTTCACCGGCTATATTAATTTCAGACCTCGTGTCTCCTTTCTTTGGTTTCCGCTATTGATTTTGGGAGAAGAGAATGATATTTGATTAGAATGAAAGTGTATACTCCAGCCAATTTTGATATTTCATTTGCAAGTGGCTTCATGTAATGCCCTTCTCCTTTGATCTAATAATGAAAATGTGTCAGTATATTCTCATTACAGAAGCAAGGTAAAGCAGCCAGAGTCTCCTGGGGACAGTCAGAGTACAATACGTGAATTTTAAATGTTTAAGCTATACTCCCAGTGGTGGATAAGGAATACACAGTGAGCCTATTTTCTTCATCATCCAAATGCACCAAGAAAAAATTTAAAAACAGATGACAATTTCCTTTAAGGATTTCCAGTGTTGAAAGAAAGAAAAAAAAAAAAAAAAGATACAATACATGGCAATAGTAGGCATGAATTTCCTATAAAATAACTCCTCACTATGAAACAGTGGACAACTAACAAAAAATAAATCTGGTAAATATACTTACAACATCAACTGATATTTTTTGAAAGTTGAAAATACCCTATTATATTTAGGGTAAAATCACCCAAACCTCAAAAAACACATGTGGGGATACATGTGTGTTTATGTGAATACAAAAATACTTTTGAGAGAGAAAAGGATCTAAAAATCTCCTTTAGATGGACTAATAATAAATTTTCTTTTTAAAAATGAAAAATTGAGAGTCAAGAAATATATCTGGTTAGTTTTGGCATCTAGAATAATGAATAATTCTAAGTTGTAAAGAGAAGGTCTCCACAAATACCCAACCATCATCACATGATCTTTACCAGTGCTGCAGTGTTCTGATTTCTTAAAACTTTCTTAGTGCCTTTCCTCTGAAATTATTCCTCTTATCCTGTACACACACACACACACACACACACACACACACACACACACATAATTCTTTGCATGTTGTCTTCTCTATTAAACTGTGAGCTACTTTGAGAGCAGGGTTTAATTTTACTATGTCATTCTTAACAATAGATTTAGCATATAGTAGGCACTTAAGACAAAGATAGTGTCTTTCTAATTATTAAAGGCATTCACAAGTTGTAGATAAACCCTTCATCAAAGGGAGTATTCATATAAAATATAGATGACAATTTTTCAGAAGGTTAAAGAAGGGATTTCTTCTAGTCAGATAGTTATAATACAAAAAAATTTCTCAGGACTTTAGATCTAAAAAATAATGAAATGACTATTACTACTATTACTATATTGATCAATAAAGATTTTGCAAGGAAATGGTAGAAATAGTACATTATGTCACTACAACTTCTAAAAACTAAATAATTTTGGAATATTTAGAAAGATATAACTTAATAACTAGAGCCATACATCAGAACCTTCCTGTTTTATAAATTTAACAAAGCTTTTGCCCATAGTTCCCAAGATTCATAAAAACAATGGAAAACTCCTTTTAAAATCTTGGCATAGCAAATATTTATCATCTGAATTAACGAGACAAATCACTCCAGCAACCAAGAACAGCCATGTATCACCATGCACATTGAGAAAGAACTTTTAATGTGTTAATTCTTTCTATATTTGGACTTTGTGAAGGTTTCCATGATAACTCAAATTAAGCTGTAGGTTCTTTTCCTAGTGGTGCCCATATATCATTTTTTTAAAGTTGTAGTTTTGCGACTATTGACACAGTAGATAAAGTGCCAGGCTTGGAGTCAGGAAGGTGACTCTTCATGAGTTCAAATCTAACTTCAGACTAGCTATGTGGTCCTGGAAAAGTCACTTAATCTTGTTTGTCTCAGTTTCCTCACCTATAAAATGCACTGGAAAAGAATAAGGGAAAACTACTCAAGTATCTTTGCCTGGAAAATCCCAAATGGGGTCATGAAGAGTTGAATAAGGCTGAAAAATTATTCAATAAAAAAATAGCAAATATTTCTAATCTCTAAGCTATATGAAATCTAAAATTTTTAAAAATATATAAACATAATGGAAGAAGTCAAAACCATGTGGTAGCATGATGAACTACATAACATCTGAATCATACTATCTACTTCTGGAATTGTCCCAAAGATGTTTTCAGTCTGTTTGCAGAAGATGAGTTCATATCCCAATACTTTTTAACAAATTATAAAAAATATAACTCCTTTATTTTAACTATGTGTGCAGTAATCAGTAGAATAACAAATATATGCAAAAATAATAGTCAAATGATAACCATAATCCCAGGCCCATTGAAATCTATATTTAATCTAGAAAAGTATGAGATGATAATGATAATGGTGATAATATTAATAACAAAGTAATTATAATAGCTTGCTTTTATTTAAAAATTTAGGTTTTGTGATTCATTTTACCTACATTTTCCTTTTTGAACCATAATACATGATTACTTTGTATAAGAGTGCAGCAAAGATGATATAAATGTGGTTGTATAGTCACTAGGTAGAATTGATTTGGGATTGTTCCCAAACTGGACTTCCTTCAGTAAATCTGAGCCCATCATTAATCACTTAGCTATTTGGAACCAGATCTTTAGACACAGCTCTTGGCTTTTAACTCATTTGGAGTTAAAAGTTTCAGTTTTAGCCTAATGAAATAAAATCGAATTCCTTACAATACATCCATAAGAAAGAGTTGAATGAAACAATAGTTTAAATCAACCATATATGGTTCAACACTGGTCAACCTCACAATAAGCCAACATGAACTTTTCTGTGTAAAATTTTAGGTTTTGGTCAAAATCATTGCATAGGTCAACCCCCATCCCAGTATTTCCTTCAGCAGCTGCAGAGCCCCCTCAGCCTGCTGTTTAAGCAGCTGCTAATGAATGAAGATCACCCCAGCTTGCTCTCCTGCTGTTATTCATTCACCCATTAGCATCTGTTTAAGCAGCAGGCTAGGGAAAGTAGCCGAACCCAATGGCTGTAACTGATGAGAGCTGTGGTAGGTAGGGCTAGAAGTCTGGCATCACCAATGCATGAATTAACCCCAATTCTGGAGTTTTGTAAGCCAAAATAATAAAAAAAAACAAAACATATCATACTCCATGGTAAGGAACAAGAATATTTGTGATACCCAGTTGGAACCTCTCAGAACCAAATACCAATAATATCTATAGACATATATAAGCAAAAATATACATTTTAATAACATTTCCTTTATCTGACATCATTAAATATAATATTTTTCATATTTCTGAGATACAAATGCCATTTATATTTGAAAACATAATCAATTGATTTTATTGAGAATACTTCCTAAAATGTATCGCACATATGTCCTTTGACTATCTTCTTTGTCAGATTATGTAAACCATAAATTAAATCATTCAATGTCATCAAAATAATATTTAAGGGTTTCCTCATCATCATCTACTGTTACCAGTACTGAAATTTTGTATTTTTAATTGTTACTCTCTGCCAGGGGTTGACCATTTATAATCATAATAAACAGAAGAACATTTATTGGAAAATATGCAAGTTCTCATATTAGAAAACCTTCTCAAATTATAAAAAGAACTACAGGTAGTCCCTAGGGGATAAGAACTTGAAAAAGTTGTCTCCTGTGGACTACTTGAGAGCTATGTCCAATGAAAAATTCATAGAGCAGATTTGGAGATATAGCTCCTATAGTAAGTGAAAATAATATTCATGAAATCCAATTTTGTAGAGGTTTTCAAAGCAGCATAGAGAAGGGATCATGGTTATGTCACCCTGTCAAACATCAGGTTGAATATCATTCTTGGTCACTCAGTGCCACTGGTTATCTAGGTGGGAATCCTGCAGGGCAGGAAAGTTAATGTATCACCAAATGAAAAAAATCTAGCATGTTGTAGATCACCAAGTCTATATCCTTTAAGACCACGAAGAAACAGATAGAAAGCAGTCAGAAGTGCAGTTCAAGTACCCAATTCAAGAAAGTTTTGAAAAATTCATTAGACAACAAGATCAGATGTTACTTTTATGGGTTATATTCTTTTATAATAAATTTATTTATTTTAATACATATTTAATGGCACATTTAATAGATATTTATGAATCATGCTGAGGGAGAAAAATCAGAACAAAAGTGAAAAACTCTGGCAGAGACAAAAAAAAAAAAAAAACAGACAAAAGAAATGAACACAACATATGTTGATCTACATTAAGTCTCCCCAATTACTTTTCTGAATACAAATGGCATTTTCTGTACAAAGTGCATTAAGTTGCTTTGGATCACTGAACTACTGAGAAGAACCAAATATTCACAATTGATCATCACACATTCTCCTTATTATGTACAATGTATTCCTAGTTCTGCTTGTTTCACTCAGCATCAGTTTACCTGAATATTTCCAGGCCTTTCTAAAATCAGTTTCTTCATCATTTTTGAAAAACAGTAATGTGTCATTATCTTCACATACCACAAGTTGTTGAGCCATTCCCCAGTTGATGGGCATGCACTGATTTTCCAACTTTTTGCTTCCACAAAAAGTGCTAATTCAAACATTTGTGCACATGAAAGTCCTTTTCCCTCCTTTATGATTTCCTTGGGATGCAGAGGCAGTAATGGCTTTGCAGAGTCAAAGAGTATATATAGCTGTATGACCCTTTGGGCATAGTTTCAGATTATTCTCCATCCCTCCAACATTTATCATTATTTTTCCTGTCATCTTAGCCAATCTGAGAGGTGTGAGGTGGTCCCTCAGAGTGTTTTAATTTGCATTTCTCTAATCAATAGTTTTATAGAGTATTTTTTATATAATTATAGATGACTTTAATTTCATCATCTGAAAGTTGTCTGTTCATATGAATTGCATAATGACTTGTATTCTTATAAATTAGACAGCTACAGATTCAAATAAATCATATCTTCCTCTACCCTGACCCCCCCCCCCAGATGTTTTCCTTCTTAGTTATCTGGGTAGAATCAGTGTCTTTTTTTTTTTTTTGAAGGATAGGGAGGACGTTTGGATGAAGAAGAAGGAAGGAAGGGCTCCTTATAACTGGGATTGGAATCACAGATCTGCTGGTTGGCTTGAACTTCCTACAATGGAGTTGGCAAAGTGGTTTGAAGCACAAAAAAATGATGCAGAGTCTCTGTATTCTTAATTTATCAGTTCAGCTTTAATCCCAACTATCTTTACAGGAAACTTTCCCCAATTCCCTTAATTCTAGGTCCTTCTCAATGTTCATTCTCCCCCTCTCCCTCCCTTGCTCTCTCTCTCTCTCTCTCTCTCTCTCTCTCTCTCTCTCCATCCCCGTCTATGTTTCTGTCTCTGTCTCTCTCCATCTCTCTGTCTTTGTCTATTCTTTTTATCTTTCTCTGCATCTCTATGTCTCTCTTTTTTCTCTGCTTGTCTCTGTGTCTGATTATCTCTGTATATAGAATGTATTTTGTATGTACAAAAATGTATATAGAGATATACACATATACCTATACATATAAATATATGGGTGTGCATAAATACATATGTATGTATAGTAAACTCCTTGACGCCAGGAACTGTTTTTTACCTTTTTTTGTTGTTTTTTTTTTTTAATTTTTAATAGCTTTTTATTTACAAGTTGTATGCATGGGTAATTTTACAGCATTGACAATTGTCAAATCTTTTATTCCGATTTTTCCCCTCCTTCCCTCTTCCCTTCCCCCTCCCCCTCCCCCAGGTGGCAGGATGACCAATACATGTTAAATATATTAAAGTACAAATTAAATACAAAATAAGTACGCATGTCCAAACTGTTATTTTGCTGTTTTACCTCTTTTTGTATACCCAATTCTTACCAAAATTCCTGGCACAAAATAGGTGCTTAGTAAATGTTTGATCTTTGAAAGCTGGTAGCTTCTAGAAGGCTGCCTCATTCATACAGGTCTTCAGAAAATCACAAGTATTTATTATCATAGTTTTAAGGCCTGTTCAAAGATATAACTACTTTTATCATTTGTTCTTACATGTATATTGTCTAAGAATATATGTATTCTTCTATCTAAAACCAACAGCAAGCATTATTTTAAATGAAGAGAAACTGGACATATTCCCAACAAAATCAGGAGTAAAATAAGAATGCCCATTATTACCACTATTATTTATCATTGTACTAGAAATGTTGGCTTTGGCAATAAGCAAAGAAAAAAAGAAATTAAAGGAATTAGAATAGGCAATGAAGAAATAAAAGTATCACTCTTTGCAGATGATGTAATGATATACTTAGAAAATCCTAGAAAATCATCCAAAAAGTTACTTGAAATAATTCACAGGTTTAGCAAAGTTGCAGGATATAAAATGAATCCCCCAAATCAGCAGCATTTCTATATATTCCTGACAAAGTCCATCAGCAAGACATCGAAAGAAAAATTCCATTTAAAATAACTGTGTATACAAATTAAAATATTTGGGGGTCTACCTGCCAAGATAAACCCAAGATTTATATGAACATGATTATAAAACACTTCTCACACAAATAAAGTCAGATTTAAACAATTGAAAAAATATCAATTACTCATGGGTAAAGCTAATATAGCAAAAATAACAATTCTGCTCAAATTGGTCTACTTGTTCAGTGCCATACCAATCAGACTTCCAAAAATATTTTATACAACTAGAAAAAATAATAACATTCATCTGGAAGAATGAAAGGTTAAGAATATCAAGGGAATTAATGACAAAACATACAAAGGATGGTGACTTAGCAGTACCAAACCTAAAACTATATTATAAAGCAGCAGTCATCAGAACCATTTGGAACTGGCTAAGAAATAGAATAGTGGGTTACTGGAATAGATTAGATACACATGACACAATAATCAAAGCTTATAGAAATCTACTATTTAATAAACCTCAAAATTTCTGGAATAAGAATTTATTATCTGACAAAAATTGCTGGGAAAACTAGAAAGTAATATGTCAGAAACTTGGCACAGACCTGCTTTTCACACTCCATACCAAACTATAGGCAAAATGCATACATGATTGGAGCATAAAGGATAATACCATAAACAAATTAGGAGAGCAAAGCATAATTTACCTATCAGATCTTTGAAGAAGGGAGGAATTTATAACCAAAGTAATAGGGAATATTGTGAAAGCCAAAATGAACAACTTTGATTACATTAACTTAAAACGGTTTTGCATAAACAAACCCAACAGAAACAAGATTAAAAGCAAAGTTCAAAGCTGAGAAAAAAAATCTTTACAGACAGTATGCCTGATAAAGGCCTTATTTCTAATATATATATATATATATAACTATATAACTATGTGAAATTTATAAAAATACACGTCAATCTCCAATTGAGAAATGGTCAAAGGCTATTAACAGACATTTTTTTCAATTAACAAAATTAAAGCTATTTATAGTTATATGAAAAAATCCTCTAATTTACTATTGACTAAATAAATGCAAATTAAAACAACTCTGAGATACCACCTCACATCTTTCAGATTGACTAAGATGATAGGAAAAGGTAATGATAAGCATTGGATGGTATATGGGAAAACTGGGACACTAATGTATTACTGGTGGAGTTGTGAAATGATCCAACCATTCTGGAAAGCAATCTGGAATCATCCCTAAAGGAGTATCAAACTGTGCATATTCTGTGACTTCAGCAGTCCCACTATTGGGTTTCTATCCCAAGAAATCATAAAGGAGGGGAAAGGACCCACATGTACAAAAATGTTTGCAAGAACTCTTTTCGTGCTAATAGACTTGAAAAATGAGAAGATGCCCATCAATTGGGGAATGGCTTAAAAAGCTGTGGTACATGAAGGTAATGGAATATTATTGATATATAAAAAATGATAAAGAAACTGATTTTAGAAAGGCCTGGAAAGATTTACTGAACTAATACTGAGGAAAACAAGCAGAACTGGAAATTGATTGTGTACAATTACAGCAAGAATTTGTGATAATGAACTATGAAAGACATGGTTCTTCTCAGTGGTTCAGTGATCCAAAGCAATCCCAATAGAGATTGGACAGAAAATGCCCTCTGCATCCAGAAAAAAGAACTATGAAAATTGAATATAAATCAAGACATGTTGTGTTTGCTTCATTTTTCTGCTTTTTTTTATCTCTCCCATGGTTTTTCCCTTTTGATCTTGATTTTTCTCTCTCAAGTTGATTCATAAAGCAATATATATTAAAAATAACTAATTTTAAAAGACATAGATATTTCATTCTTCTAAGACAATAGCTGGTTCTTAAATTTTTCTGCATAGAATCATATAAACAGGGCTGTAAATTTGTATGATGAATAATAAAAAAAAATTAGTGCAATTTTATTCATTTAAACAAACATGTATCAAGTGCTTAATATGTGCCATGTGCCATGCTATGAGTCAAGGACAAAAAAGACAAATAACACAAAACGTCTCTGATTTGAAGTAGCTTGTCTAAAATTTTTTACCATAGCTTAAGAAGTTCAAAAACAGCAATCTGTACCGCCCAATTCTCATTGTCCTAAACACTAAGACTGCTTCTACCCTAGTAGTCCTGAAGCATCTTCAGGGATAGAGAAGAGTTAGCTTTTGCTAAAGAAGTCAAATACAAATCTTTAACTACTTGGACCATCACTTCTCTTTATACTGTAATAAAAAAAGCCAAGTTTTTGTGATTATGAGTCAATAAATAGCATGCCCCCTAAATTGTCAGCCCTGTTTCCAGTTCAGTCCTTGCCATCATCCAGGAAAGCAATTCCTGTGAAAATTCAACCTGTCAAAAGTCTCTGCAGGTGGTAAGGCTTTCCTTTCTTAGCAGCCACAGCTACTAGACATACAAAAAAAAAATCCTTCTGGGAATCATAGAATGGTTCAATATCAGAAATATTCATTGCTATTAATGGAATGCCACTAATAATGTATGACTATCCTTCTACACCTTGTGGAACTCTTTACATTTCTCTCTGCCCTTGAGCGAAAACTCCTAATATATACTGACTACGCCTTCTACAGCATAAGCTTCTTCTTTTTTTTTTTTAATTTTTTATTTAATAATTACATTAAATTGACACTCCTTTCTGTTCCGATTTTTTTTCCCATCCCTCCCTCCACCCCCTCCCCTAGATGGCAAGCAGTCCTTTATATGTTGGATATGTTGCAGTATATCCTAGATACAATATATGTTTGCAGAACCGAACAGTTCTCTTGTTGCTTAGGGAGAATTGGATTCAGAAGGTATAAATAATCCGGGAAGAAAAACAAAAATGCAGATAGTTTACAGTCGTTTCCCAGTGTTCTTTCTTTGGGTGTAGCTGCTTTTGTCCGTCATTTAGCAATTGAAACTCAGGTCTCTTTGTCAAAGAAATCCACTTCCATCAAAATATGTCCTCATACAATATCGTTGTCGAAGTGTATAATGATCTCCTGGTTCTGCTCATTTCACTTAGCATCAGCTCATGTAAGTCTCGCCAGTCCTCTCTGTATTCATCCTGCTGGTCATTTCTTACAGAACAATAATATTCCATAACATTCATATACCACAATTTACCCAGCCATTCTCCAATTGATGGGCATCCATTCATTTTCCAGTTTCTAGCCACTACAAACAGGGCTGCTACAAACATTTTGGCACATACAGGTCCCTTTCCCTTCTTTAGTATTTCTTTGGGATATAAGCCCAATAGAAACACTGCTGGATCAAAGGGTATGCACAATTTGATAATTTTTTGGGCATAATTCCAGATTGCTCTCCAGAATGGTTGGATTCGTTCACAACTCCACCAACAATGCATTAGTGTCCCAGTTTTCCCGCATCCCCTCCAACATTCATCATTATTTTTTCCTGTCATCTTAGCCAATCTGACAGGTGTGTAGTGGTATCTCAGAGTTGTCTTAATTTGCATTTCTCTGATCAATAATGATTTGGAACACTCTTTCATATGAGTGGTAATAGTTTCAATCTCATCCTCTGAAAATTGTCTGTTCATATCCTTTGACCATTTATCAATTGGAGAATGGCTTGATTTCTTATAAATTTGAGTCAGTTCTTTATATATTTTGGAAATGAGGCCTTTATCAGAACCTTTAACTGTGAAAATGTTTTCCCAGTTTGTTGCTTCCCTTCTAATCTTGTTTGCATTAGTTTTATTTGTACAAAGGCTTTTTAATTTGATGTAATCGAAATTTTCTATTTTGTGATCAGTAATGGTCTCTAGTTCATCTTTGGTCACAAATTTCTTTCTCCTCCACAAGTCTGAGAGATAAACTATTCTATGTTCCTCTAATTTATTTATAATCTCGTTCTTTATGCCTAGGTCATAGACCCATGTTGATCTTATCTTGGTATATGGTGTTAAGTGTGGGTCCATGCCTAATTTCTGCCATACTAATTTCCAATTATCCCAGCAGTTTTTATCAAATAATGAATTCTTTTCCCAGAAGTTAGGGGCTTTGGGTTTGTCAAACACTAGATTGCTATAATTGACTATTCTGTCTTGTGAGCCTAGCCTTTCCACTGATCCACTAATCTATTTCTTAGCCAATACCAAATGGTTTTGGTGACTGCTGCTTTATAATATAATTTTAGATCAGGTACAGCTAGGCCACCTTCATTTGATTTTTTTTTCATTAATTCCCTTGAGATTCTCGACTTTTTATTGTTCCATATGAATTTTGTTGTTATTTTTTCTAGATCAATAAAATATTTTCTTGGAAGTCTGATTGGTATAGCACTAAATAAATAGATTAGTTTAGGGAGTATTGTCATCTTTATTATGTTCGCTCGGCCGATCCAAGAGCACTTAATATTTTTCCAATTATTTAAGTCTGACTTTATTTGTGTGGAGACTTTTTTATAATTTTGCTCATATAATTCCTGACTTTCCTTTGGTAGATAGATTCCCAAATATTTTATGGTATCAACAGTTATTCTGAATGGAATTTCTCTTTGTATCTCTTGCTGTTGGGTTTTGTTGGTGATGTATAAAAATGCTGAGGATTTATGGGGATTTATTTTGTAGCCAGCTACTTTGCTAAAATTATGAATTATTTCCAATAGCTTTTTGGTAGAATCTCTGGGGTTCTCTAGGTATACCATCATATCATCTGCAAAGAGTGATAGTTTGGTTTCCTCATTGCCTACTCTAATTCCTTTTATATCTTTCTCGACTCTTATTGCCGAGGCTAGTGTTTCTAATACGATATTAAATAATAATGGTGATAGTGGGCAACCTTGCTTCACTCCAGATCTTACTGGGAAAGGTTCCAGTTTTTCCTCATTGCATATGATGCTTACTGATGGTTTTAAATATATGCTCCTGGCTATTTTAAGGAAAAGTCCATTTATTCCTATGCTCTCAAGTGTTTTTATTAGGAATGGATGTTGGATTTTATCAAATGCTTTTTCTGCATCTATTGAGATGATCATGTGGTTTTTGTTTGTTTGGTTATTGATATAGTCAATTATGCTAATAGTTTTCCTAATATTGAACCAGCCCTGCATTCCTGGTATAAATCCTACTTGGTCATAGTGTATTATCCTGGTGACGATTTTCTGTAATCTTTTTGCTAATATTTTATTTAAGATTTTAGCATCAATATTCATTAGGGAGATTGGTCTATAATTTTCTTTCTCTGTTTTCAGCCTACCTGGTTTAGGTATCAGTACCATATCTGTGTCATAAAAGGAGTTTGGTAGGACTCCTTCAATCCCTATTTTTTCAAATAGTTTATATAGCATTGGAGTTAATTGTTCTTTAAATGTTTGGTAGAATTCACATGTAAATCCATCTGGTCCTGGGGATTTTTTCTTAGGGAGTGGATTGATAGTTTGTTCTATTTCTTTTTCTGAGATGGGACTGTTTAGGATATTTACTTCTTCCTCTGTTAGTTTGGGCAAGCTGTATTTTTAGAGGTATTTTTCTATTTCATTTAAGTTGTCGAATTTATTGGCATAAAGTTGGGCAAAGTAACTCCTAATTATTGCTCTAATTTCCTCTTCGTTAGTGGTGAGTTCTCCCTTTTCATTTTTAAGACTAACAATTTGATTTTCCTCTTTCCTTTTTTAATCAGATTTACTAAGGGTTTGTCTATTTTGTTGGTTTTTTCATAGAACCAACTCTTAGTTTTATTAATCAATTCAATAGTTTTTTTACTTTCAATTTTATTGATCTCACCTTTTACTTTTAGAATTTCAAGTTTAGTGTTTGACTGGGGGTTTTTAATTTGTTCCTTTTCTAGCATTTTTAATTGCAAACCCAATTCATTGACCTTCTCTTTCTCTATTTTATACAAATAGGCCTCTAGAGATATGAAATTTCCCCTTATTACCGCTTTGGCTGCATCCCATACATTTTGGTATGATGTCTCATTATTATCGTTTTCTTGGGTGAAGTTATTAATTATGTCTATGATTTGCTGTTTCACCCAATCATTCTTTAGTATGAGATTATTTAGTTTCCAATTATTTTTTGGTCTACTTCCCCCTGCTTTTTTGTTGAATGTAATTTTCATTGCATCGTGGTCTGAAAAGGATGCATTTACTATTTCTGCCTTACTACATTTGAGTTTGAGGTTTTTATGTCCTAATATATGGTCAATTTTTATATAGGTTCCATGAACTGCTGAAAAGAAAGTGTATTCCTTTCTGTCTCCATTACATTTTCTCCAGAGATCTATCATATCTAACTTTTCTAGTATTCTATTTACCTCTTTGACTTCTTTCTTATTTATTTTGTGGTTTGATTTATCTAATTCTGAGAGTGCAAGGTTAAGATCTCCCACTATTATAGTTTTACTGTCTATTTCTTCTTGCAGCTCTCTTAGTTTCTCTTTTAAGAATTTAGATGCTACCCCACTTGGTGCATATATGTTTAATATAGATAGTGCTTCATTATCCATGCTACCCTTTAGCAAGATATAGTGTCCTTCCTTATCTCTTTTAATTAGGTCAATTTTTGCTTTAGCTTGATCTGAGATCAGGATGGCTACCCCTGCTTTTCTGACTTCACCTGAAGCATAGTAGATTTTGCTCCAACCTTTTACCTTTAACCTGCATGTATCTCCCCGCTTCAGGTGTGTTTCCTGTAAACAATATATTGTAGGATTCTGGCTTTTAATCCATTCTGCTAACCACTTCCTCTTTATGGGGGAGTTTACCCCGTTCACGTTTATGGTTAGAATGACCAATTCTGTATTACTTGCCATCTTGTTAACCCCGGTTTATGCTTTCCTCCCTTCTTTCCCCTTTCCCCCCCTTCCAAGTATTAAGCTTGTGAGCACCCCTTGCTTCTCACAGCCCTCCCTTTTTAGTATCCCTCCCCCCACCTTAGAGTTCCTCCCCCTATCTTACCCCTTTCCCTCCCAGTTCCCGTATTCCCTTCCGCTTAGCTTATTCCTTCCCTTTCCACTTTTCCCTTCTCACTTTTCAATGAGATGGGAGAAGTTTCACCATAGATTGAATATGTCTTAAGATTTTTCACTTAAAGCCAATTCTGAAGGCAGTAAGATACCCACTATATTCATCCCCCTCCATTCTTTCTCTCAGATATAATAGGTTTCCTATGCCTCTTCATGAGATGTACTACCCCCACTTTACCCTTTTTCTGGTACAATGTCCTTTCCACATCAATTTCTAGAACAAGGTATACATGTATTCTTTATACATCTATATAGTCAAAATATAGTTCCCAAGATTAATCTTTACCTTTTTAGATTTCTCTTGAGTTCTATATTTGTAGATCAAACTTTTTGTTAAGTTCTGGTTTTTTCATCAGAAATAGATGAAATTCGCTTACTTCGTTGAATGTCCATCTTCTTCCCTGGAAAAAGATGCTCATTCTCGCTGGGTAAGTTATTTTTGGTTGCATACCAAGTTCCTTAGCCTTTCGGAATATCATATTCCAGGCCCTTCGATCTTCTAATGTGGATGCTGACAGATCCTGGGTGATCCTTATTGTGGCTCCTTGATACTTGAATTGGGTTTTTCTAGCCGCTTGCAATATTTTTTCTTTCATCTGAGGGTTCTGGCATTTGGCCACTATATTCCTTGGTGTTTTGATTTTAGGATCCCTTTCAGTGGGTGATCGATGAATCCTTTCAATGTTTATTTTTTCCTTTGTTCCTATGACTTCTGGGCAGTTCTCTTTGATAATTTCCTGGAAGACAGTGTCCAGGCTCTTTTTTTCATCATGTTTTTCTGGGAGTCCAATGATTCTCAGATTGTCTCTCCTGGATCTGTTTTCCAGGTCTGTTGTCTTCCCCAGAAGGTATTTCACATTTTTCTCCATTGTTTGATTTTTTTGGATTTGCTTGACTGATTCTTCTTGTCTCCTCGAGTCATTCAATTCCACTTGTTCAATTCTGATTTTCAGTGAAGTATTCTCTTCACTCACTTTTTAAAAATCTTTTTCTAATTGTCCAATTGAGTTCTTTTGTTCTGTGGAATTTTTTTCCATTTCGCCAATTTTGTTTTTTAGAGAGCTGTTTTCTGTTTCCAGTTCACTAATCCTATTTTTCAAGGATTTTACTTCTTTATCCACTCTCTCTTTAACTTTCTCCAGGCTCTTTTGCCAAGCCTCCCTCTCCTTTTCCCAAGCTTCCCTCTCCTTTTGCCAAGCCTCACTCTGCTTTCCCATTTTTCTTCTAGCTCCCTTGTGAGAGCCTTTTTAATCACTTCTATGAGGTTCATCTGTGCTGAGGAACAGACGATTTCCTCCTTTGGGGATTCACCTGGGGACTGCCTGTTTTTAGTCTCCTCAGGATTTAGAGTCTGCTCTCTATCTGTATAGAAGCTGTCTAGGGTTAAAGTCCTCTTCAGCTTCTTGCTCATTCTGTCTATTAATCAGAGACAAACTACCAAAGAAAAACAGAAAAAACTGGAGTCTTTCTTTGGGGGGGGGGGGGGCTGGGTGTGTTATCGAGCTTCCTCTACAGACTGCAGGGGGCAGCAGTGAGGCACTAGCAGGACTGTGCTGCGCCTGCGCTCTGAGATCCCAAAGCGTGCTGAGTCACTGAGGGGGGGGAAGGGGGGGGCGGCCAGGTCCTGAGAGACTCCAGCTGTTTGGGGTTGTATTCTTCAGCCCCGGTGTTTTTAGCTTCTCTGCTGGGCTGCTGACTTGCTGCTGGAGTAAAGTATCCAAACCTGTAGCGAAGCTCTCCCCGCAGAGACAGCTACGATCACTCTCCACCCCCTCTCCAGTCTGCTCCTGTGCCCTCACTGCCGCTGCCCGCCGCCTGCGCCCGATCTAAAACCGCCCCAGCCCTCCAGTAAAGACAGACCTTTCTTGGCGGATCTCAAGGATGGCTTCTCTTGGTAACTATTTGTGGGTTTTTTTCAGTCAAGCATTGATTCAGAGGCTTGTAATGAAATGGATAGTGAGAGAAAGCGTGGAGCTTATGCAGCTGTGAGCCTCCTCTCCGCCATCTTAACCGGAAGTCCTAGAATTAGCATAAGCTTCTTGAGATGAAAGATTGTTTTCCTTTTCCATTTTTGTTCCTAGCACTTAGCACAGGTTCTTATTAGCACACTTAATGAAGATTTTAAAAGATTATTCATTTATTCATCCACTCATTCATCATTGTTTATCATAGCTACCTGTGCTGGTATCATAACATTACTAAAATATTGTAAATTTCTTCATGGCTATATCCAAACCATTTAAACTTCGAATCCCACCCCCTCCTCCATGCATAGCAAAATGATCTGTAAGATATTAATTTTTTATTGTTTTACATTGTATCTTTGTATTCTTCAATGCCTAGCACAGCATCTGACACATAGTAGATAAAAATTTATATCATAACGATTCTCTGTTCTACATTTCCTAAAGGCCAGATCTATCACATTTCACCCATCTTTTAGAGTTATTCAATATCATTAAAGGTTTGGGGAGGGAAGGTCATGGCTCTAACCATTGTCTTAAAATTTCACTAATTGTTTTCCTCCAGTTGTAGTGGTTCAAGCAGTTTAATTCCTTTTTAACAGTTATATTTGCTTTTACATAGGAATATTTTTCAAAGGTGTAACCAGAGATAATCTTAAATTTCCTTTGATCTCTATGAGATGAAGGGGATTAGCTTCACGTTTTAGCTCCATTCCTATATAGCATCCACTCTACCAAGTTTGAAATCTAAAGATTTACAAAATCAGATTTTAACTTCTCAGTGCTTCTTTGACTAGGTGCTAGAAATATACCTGGAATCCTGGGTGCCAAGGTTCCCATGGCTAAAGCACCCATGTCGCAACACTATCCTTTACTGAGACCTTTTTAAGACAAACATATTAAAACTCCATGCCTATTTCTCTCAACCAGAAGGGTGGGAGCAAATGGTATATTCACAAAGTGAAGTCCTTTACCATTGGAAGCCATTAAGAAGAGAATGAGTCTATTTAGGAAGACTATTTTGAAGAAATAGCCTGAAATTAATGGAGATAGAATATTCAACAATGTGATAGATAAGTGAAAAATGTCCACATGTGCACCAGGTCTCATATCATTGAAGCAACTCCCTAGCATCTCCTGTGTAGTTCCCTCTATTTTGAATAATCTGAGCATGTGGAAAAACCTTTTAATGATACACACAAGCTTATTGATTTTACTTAAGTAGAAAAGAAGCTTAAATATCTGAATATGCTAGTTTTAAAAATAATACAGTGTTATTGATCCATGCAACTTTTATTTTTTATTTCCTTACACAAAAAAATATTTTTATAGAAAGAAAAGAAACTTCTTATAAATGGTTTGGAACTTTGATGGCCAACTAGAACTCAAAAAGAAAGTTCAGAATATGTTCCTTTTTAAAATTTCATTTTAAAGAACCTATCTTTTAACTTCTTTCAAAGCTCCACTCAGATACCATCCCATATAGGGGACCTTTCTTCATTGTTCTGTCTTTTATGTTCTCACTACCTCAAGGCTAAGTATATTAGATTTCTATTCTCTTCCATGGTTCTTTGGTAGCATTAAAGGGATTGGAAGTTTCTAGACTTTCTGCAAATGGATCCAGTTCTCACCAATGGTATTCTTATATAGGGGTTATGTTTTATTATAATCCCTTACACCTCAAATACATTTAGTCACTAACAGTCAGATTAACTTTCACAAAAGAATATTTTCTTCCAAAAGTTTAAGTATACAAATTCTCTCCAAACATGTAGAAGGCATATTACTCCTCCCCTCATTTCAGCCTCTTATGAGAAAAAGGATTAAGTATATATCTTCACTTAATTTCTACAAAGCATAATCTCAGTTCCAAGTCAGCAACTGCCTTGGGCTCAAGTACCAGATATCTTAGTTTCTCAGGTTTTCTATGACTCCCTGGCTGATTATAGTACTCCTCCTTGAATTCTGGCTCCAAAATCACCATGCCAGGATAGAAACAAATACCCCTACATTTATTTCTTAGAGTCAGGTAAAAGAGAGGAAGCAGGGAAAGCAATATCATTTTCCTCTTACCAGTTTAGTTCATTTTCACTTTCTGGAAATAGTAGATAAGAGTTGTAGAAAAGAGCATAACAGAAAAGCAAAGAAAAAAAAAGAAAAAAATTAAATAAACATCTCAATCTCACTAGTTGTAAAGACACAAGCAGCCAGTCAAACAAGGCTATTTTCATTCACATGGTAGGGGACACAGCAGGTTTTCATGCTAGGTAAACTATATGTGGTCAAGGGTATCTCCATGTTAGAACTGGGCTTGACCAGAGTAGCCTAGCTTATATATTTGCATCATTTAAAATGTGCCATCCTCAGCAAATAATCAAGGGTATATTTTTTAATAAGTTATTATCACAAATCTTCAGGGTCTTTTCTTTTGCTTTCCAACTGCCATACAGTAAAGCCTCAAATCATAATTATCTCTAATTCAAATCATAATTATCTCTAAATTCAAAATTTTGCCAATTCTCATTACAAAGAACATTTGACGAAGTTCTCCAAATAAGACAAAAAACTAAGATGCATTTTACAAAGTTTACCAACTATCTCTGCTTGCTTAGCTTTAACCTTTTAAGACATTTGCCAATACACAAACACAAAAAAGAGAAAGATAAAGAAATCTGGCTTGCATCATCTCATCTGGAATCCTAACTCCCAGGTCACCATAATTTCCAGAGTAGAGAGATCACCACTGATACCTGAAGCTAAGAAGGACAAAACCAACAGAACAAGACATATAATCCCAGTCATGTCACAAAGATCTAGAAAGAGAAGTAGGGGAAGTATGACTTCTTATCATAGTACTCAAACTTTAGGTAAACTATGATTTACATTCTCTGAAATTTCAGGAAAGTAAGAGGATCTGTGTGACACTTGCATTTATTTTTCTTTATATTTGTTGAATCTTCTTCTATAGAATATAATCTCTTTGGGCTCAGTTATCACTGCTTTTAGATCATTGTACCACCAGTAATAATATAGTATATATAAAACATGCTTAACAAATAAATATTGAGTGAACTGAATTACAAAGATATATTTAAATGTGATAAAATTTGGCTCCCCATAGAATTTGGAGATTTATTTTGTGATAAGTCATCTTTCACACCTAAGCATATAGGTTCAAAAACTGTGATGGATGATAATATGTAGAAGCATAGTTTTCAAAAATAAAAATATGGTCAAATCTTGCCTAGGGTTGTTGTCAAATAATAATCTTGTTTTTGTTTTTGTTTTTAAGTAGGAAAAGTTGGTATTAATTTTTTCCACATCCTATCTTGCAGAATTCTTTGTGAATAATAACATGGCTTTACAAGATAGTTGGCTAGAGATCATGGTGCAGTATGTGTCTTGGAACCAAGCAAAGCTAATTGGCCTACAAAAGGACTCAACTTCATTAACGCAGTCATCTATCCAACTGAGCTAAACAACCACAGATTGTGAGTAAGCAAATTGAACCATTCCCTCGAATCAGACAAAAAATGCATAACAAATTAGAATAGTGATCAGAAAATTTAATGATTTAAAAAAATACAGAGAGATTATGATGTTGAGTTTAAGATCCAAACCCAAAAAAGGACAGTTTTGGTTATTGTTCCATAAGCCACAGATCTGAATTCCAAGCCTGGATATTTGGTAAATGTGGACTATTGATCATGAGCAATACTGAGTAAGAATTTGTGAATGGCCTCAACAAAAGTCAGTTACCATTCATTATTGGAAACATATTCAGAGAAGATGGTCTGCTCATGCTCGGTTTGTAGCTTCTACCTCAGAAGACACTTATGGCCTAGTAGTGCTTCATTTATATCATCTGTAATTTGGTGCTAACAAGAATAGTCATGTTCTATTTCCTAGTTCCTTGGGAAAGCAATTTATAAATTTTAAAGTACTATATAAATGTAAGTTCTTATATAAAAGTGATTTGAAAAGTATAAAAACATCGAAAGTTATATTTTGAATTTACTTTATATTTCAAAGGAAATGTAAGGTATGTGTAACTGAAATTGGAATTTTTATATACAATTCTTATTTCCTATTCCACTTTGTATTAAAAAATGCTTGTGTTATTTTGCTTTTTAAATTATGAACAAAAATGTCAAGCTCATTTACAACATCTTCCTGTTAAAACAAACAAACAAACCTGGTGTCTGATTTGGAATTCAGGAAGATCTGGAATCAAGATCTACTTCTTATACATGCTGGCTTTAGGGACTTTCTTCCAAAAGTCAGTAAACCTTAGTGCTCTAGTTCAGAAATCAACTTCATTGATAGAGGAAGTTTCCCTACTGGGAACTCCCGCTATCAGTGAAATCATAGTTTTAATACAAAGAAAAAAGAAAAAAAGAAAAAGTATTATATGTCTATTGAGTATTGCTATGGTTTTTAACATTGCAACCATCATAGCCCCTTCTACACATACATAAAAAGGAAAATATTAGACACGAATGCTTCAACCTTGTACCAAGGGTAACCAAGCTCACTGGTATAGAACTTTTTTCTCATTGGTAGAGAAAAGTGTGCTGGCCTGTATGAGGAGTAAGGTGCAACTGGTGAGATAGAGAACTCCAGGACTTTTCAAGCTACTTCAAATATCACTTATGGGCCTGCAATTGCCTCAGTTGTTTCTAACTTCCATTTTTCAAATGGAAACATTGAAGAGGCCATCCTCACTTCAGGTTACTAAAAGAAAAGACCCCAGGAAGACATGAGCAGGAATGACAGTCTCTATCACATCCCTATGCCCAGCTTATATCTTGATATTAAGGAATTTCTCCTTAGATGAAGTTTAGAACTCTCTCACTTGAACTGAGTTACTTTGCTGCTCACAAGAGAGCTCTTTCATATCGTTTTATATGGTACATATATTCCTGTGTATCCCTTCTCTGATTTCTATTTTGCCAAAATTTGGGGGGGAAATGGGTTTATTGTCTAAGTGTTATGTGAATTCATTATTAATATGGTATTTGTAGGGGTGGGAGGAGATAAGGTTATAAAGCTTCGGCTCCTACTCCCTACCAATAATGAAATAACTATCAGAAATTTGCTTGAAACTGATCATATTCCCCAGACTTATAATACTTGAGGGAGCCAATAGATAAAATTCGGGTGTGGTACCCTTCTATTTAAAGAAAACATAATTGTCTCTGTCCTTAAGTTCCTATTTATCTTCCTGGAAAGAAGTAAAGTATCTCTTAAAGAAGTATAGAGCCAGAAGAAATTAAGTATTCCGCTTCCCTTCAAGTCTCATAAAGACACTCTCATCCTACATGTAAAGAAACAGATCCTGGCAACATGTGAAGCCTCACCACACAAGAAATTTAAGAAATCTATAAAAAGAGTTGGCTTGAAGCCAAATCAAAAATATTATCAATTTAATATCAATACCTTCCAAATAAAAATCAAAATGAATATGTCACCAAATTTTAAAACAGAAAATGACCTCAGAGATCATCCATTCCAAAACCCTTATTTCTTTAAAAAACTGAAGATCATGAATACTGTTACTTGCCCAAGGACATGAAGTTTACTGAGGAAAAGCAGACACTATAAATTTAGATCTGCTGACACTGTCTAGGAGCCTTTGCATAACACCTTGATACTATTGAGCAATTCAGAAGTGGATATTATGTCAGTTTATTCCTTCTTGGTATATTAAAACATCGATTGTGATGACCACGTATTTAAAATCAGCCAGAGTCAGGAATTCAAGTTAAGGGAAAAATCTTCAATCTTTATTCTCAGTAGAGGTGAGGAAAGCAATATGGGCAGCTGCGACAGAAAACCAGCTAGCAGAGGGGGATCAGAGGTCAAGGGCAGTCGCGATCGCAATGAGAGCAGCTGTGACAAGATGCCAGTCAGCAGTTTCTCTTTCCATTTCCCTTTCCACTCTCCTGCCTCCATCCACCAAAAACGTCATTTCCTATACAACACATCAGGACTTGCACAAAGAGTGGGTGGGGGCCATTCTTTCTCCAAGCATATATATATTAATAGAGTATGGTCCAATTACTATTTAGCCTCACATACTTGGGACCTCAGTGCATCAAATCAAGCCTCAGCCCATTACAACCAATGTTTTAATTAATTTAACTAGTTAATTTAAATTAATTTAAAATTTTTTAAATATACTAAAATTTACTAAAAATGTTCTACAATTTTACTTTGCTATTGTTGTGATTATAACAATTATTTAAGTGACACAATCTCTGGAAATATTCATAGAAGCATGACTCCATTAAGTTAAAAGGAAAGAAAATACAATTGTGATGAAAAAAGGAATGGAACAAAAGAAGATTTTATAAGAGTTAAATTAAATCACATACTTGAAGAACTTGGGGAAAAGCCATTTATTACTTCCCTGATCCATTATTTGCTTTCTTTCTGTTTTCTTCCCTTGCTTGCTGAAAAAAAAAAAAAAAAAAGATTGAATTTCTAAATAAAATATTGTCTATAACTAAAATGTCTTCTTTGCAAACATTATCCTTACTCAAAAAAGAAATTGTCTTATAAAGAGGAGAAACTCCACAGAAGTGGTATTTGAATAAGAATAGCTATTAGAGTAGTGAGGGGGGGGGGGTGTAAAAAGAAAAAAAAATGCACTGATTTCCTTCAATGGCTGTTGTTGTTTGTCCTTTTTGAAGAGGACCAATTTCTTACTAAACTAAAGTCTTAATCCCTGAATGAATTATATTTAAATGAGGCAGAACTATAAACAGTTATCAGCCTTACTTTCTCTCTTCAAGAGTCAATGAAATACAGTGACAATACAAAATGAAAAGATGACTGGCCATGACCAGGGATGCAGGATGACCTTAGTGTCTTCAATGTGTGTTTAAGCTTTAAATGCTCCACAGCATCTGTGTCAGCCACCTTCATGATCTTTGGAACAAACTACTTTTCATCTGTCCTTTTCTCTGGAGAAAGTCTTCATATGATTATGGTAAATAACTCTCCAATTTGTCAACAAGTTTGAGACCCATAGATTACCCTCCACCTGGTTTAGTCTTTCTGCCAATTCTGTTTATTAGAGTGAGGCTGTTGTGTATGGTACAACTTCTTGGAGTCACCTGTGAGAATAAAGTGATAGGTAAATACCAAATGTGAATGTGAAGTGCTAAAAAGGACTAAGCAAACTCTCATTCCAGAAGAGCTTGCTTTCTTGACCAAGTTATATATCCTTCCAGTGATGAGGTGGTGTTAGATAGAAATAACTGAGCCTAAGGACAGAAAGATGTAAGTAGTCTCAGACATTTCTTAGCTATATGACCCTGAACAAGTCACTTAAAAACTCTTATTGGCCTCAGTTACCTTTTCTAGAAAATATGATAATGAAAATATCTACTTCCTATGGTTCTTGTAAAATTCAGATTATGTAATATTTATAAAGTACTTTGCTGAATTTAAATATATATCTACATATCTATAGATATAGATAGATTGATAGATATAGCTATATATGTGTAACTATTATTTTTATTATGATGATTATAACTCCGTATGTTATAATACATAAGAAAAACATCTTAAAGAGATGATAGATTATGGAACACATGTACATACTCTGTACCTTAGATATTCTGCAATTGGTTCTGAGGATATTGGAGAGGAGGGTTTTTGCTTAACAATATAATCATTCAAAAAGTTCCTGCAGACATCAGCTACAGTATCTGCCTAATTTATTGATGGAGGATCGTAGCGACTTCTTAAATCATGGAATCTCATGAAATGAATGACTTCTCAAACTTTCAGAGAGTGTGTCACTGATAATTTGAAATCAAGATACACTCAACACAGCATCAATATCCTAGGGATATTGATGGAAAGAACTTCAGAAGGAACCTATAGGACTCTGACCCATAGGTTAGACATTTCTGACACATCTAGGAAAGAACTTGGGTAAATAATACTAGATAAGAACTTAGTTAAGGTTTGAACTAATCATCTAATGTTATCCCAGAGACCAAAGTAATGTAGGGGGAATTATATTTTCTAGGTATTTGAGTGTAAATACTTTACATTTATATTTGCTATGTCTTTAAAATATATATTCCTTAGTAAAAACTATCTGATATGTAATGGTTAAATGGAGCTAGGTTGCAAATCATTGAGCTCCTAAAACTTGGGGGAATATAGGTATGTGATAGGTGAAATCTAAAATAACTGACTAAACAAAGATTTGAGCTTCTAAACATAGCAGTTTTTAAGCAATGCATGCCAATTGCATAACAAATAAAGACCAGGTAACCTCCACTTGGCACTGGTCTCCAAATACAATGGAATCAGCTTTTTATGCATAAAAGAAAAGAATCAGTAGGATATCAAGCAGGATACAAGACTGGGTAATTTGATTTCTTACTGAAGAAAAGATTAAGGGCTTTCTGGGTTTAGTGAGAAGGGAAAAGAAAACAGGTAGAATTCCATGAAATCAGAAAATAAAAATTGTCCCATTCCCTCTTCCGAATGTCTGTATTCAATAAAATGAACAAGAAACAAGTAATAGTGACCAGTAAAGGGCCAGTCATGAAATAAGACATTTGAGTTTCTTGACATATATAATTATGAGAATACTCCTTGCATCAATAGTCAAATCTTCCTGGGTTTCTGGTCAGAATAAGCTAGATACTTAGTTAAGAGTCTTCGAAATAGAGGTAGTCTAGCTTCCTAGACACACAGAGTAGGTTCAAATAATGCAATAAAGTACTCTTATAATTGTATAAAGTTTCCTCATAAGACACAAATGAATTAATTAATGCCCTTAATTAAATAGATGGGAACTGAGCTAGTTCCAAAATTGAGTCAAAGATGGCATCAGTATGATTCACTCAATTCCCACAATTTTATTGATTTGTGGGTGTTTGAGCCAATGACAATAGAGAAAAGGTTGCCCAATGTCTCAGAATGCCCTAGGACCAGATGGAGAAAATATAGCACACCTGACTCTGCTACAAATGTGAACTTTTAGCAAGTCACAATCTCTTTATGTCTTAATTTAACAAAATAGAATATGTGGAGATAGACAGGATGATATCTAAACTTATTCATAGCTCCAATTTCTTTGTAATGATAGGTTAAGAATGTTTGTTTCACCTACAGACAAAAGAAAATCATTTTTAAATAAGGAAGTGATATGATCATCTCAGCAGAGAGCATTTTAGCCTTTCCCCATACTCACCCTCTCATTTCTCCTTCCTCCCCCCCACCCCCAACACATATACACTACGGAACAGGCACAGTGTTTCCTAATTTCAGCATTTCCTAACATGGCTGGATAAAAGTTCCAGAATACTCGTAAACTTTGCTCTTCTGCTGGCATGGTCTACAGAACACAGGTATCCTGGGGCTAAAGTGTTCAAGCTACTGTTCACAGTGCCATCATAAGCAACATAATGGGTAACCTATCCATCACCAGAAAGTAAGGATCACTGCTGGCCTTTGCTGAGAGGCCCCGGGGAGGAAATATATATTAAATTTGATATAGAACATCCTGACCAGAATTACCAAAGAAGCACTAGATGATACTGGTTTAGGTGAACACCACAATTTTTCATGTTGTCTGTAGGGTTTCTTGGGGATTGGGCCAGATTTGCTCTGAGTTTATACAGAAGACTTGATAGAAAAGAAACCATCCTCTGTAGGGGCAGGTGATGAACTTGTAGTCACTGGTGAGTCTGTAACCAAGATCACAATAGAACTCAATCACAGTCCCATGATTGAATTGCTTGCAAGGCCTTGGCTAGCAAATATAGTTTCTGTGATTCATGATAGGTGCAAGCGGACATACTTCTAAAGCAAGGCACTTGGGTGAACTATATGACCAGATAAGATTGTAAAAACACTCGAGATATCTGAACCCTCTAGTTCAAATCCTGGGAAGCAGTGGTAGGCAATCACTGCTCCCACAGAGAAGTTGAACTGGTACTCAGACATGTTGACAACCATTAGCAGAAAGCAAAGGTCTCAGGCAACCTTGACAAATGGGAAGATTACACCCCAGTGATTTAGCCATCATTGCAACATGTCAACACCATGTTGTACAAGTTAGGATATCTGATTTTGAATCCTCCATGACAGCTGATTATCAACTTGTCCCCATGTTTGTATGTCTTATTACCAATATCAGCATCTTCAGTGTAGGGAAGGTGGCAATCTGGTAGTCACATCAGTTTTTCAGTTGGTATGAAGCTTAATGAACCATTCAAGTGTTTAATACAGTCTTCTTGGTGGGTCCCTAAGCTTGTTTCCTTCTTGGCAGTGAAATCGAGCTAGGAAGTCTTTGAAGAAAACACTTTCAATGGGGGTTCCAGAGCCATACTCTGGGATTCCTGGGTCAGCACAAGCATGGAGATTATCAAACTCACCTGAAAACTGAGCAGGGCCAAAGCCCTGCACTAGCTGAAACCACAAAACCACTGTGAAGAATCTTAGGGGGAATTGATGCTGGGGCTGCTGCTGCTCCTGCTACTGCTCTAGAAATGCATCTCCACTGCTAGGGTTCATTTCATGATACATCTTTTATCCACAGAGGGCATCCAGCTTATAAGAGTCTGTGTCCACTAGGGTGCGGCGTCAGCAGAGGCAAAGGAAGATGTACCTGGTCTGGGGAAGAAAGCAGGGGAGTTGGAACCCAAGAAGTCCGGAAAGGCACCATCATCCTGCCCATGGATGCAACTTTGTAACCTACTCCATTATCAGAGAATAGGCTCAATTAGAGCATACATTTGGGTCCCATTAGTATTTTTGCCTGTGATTCTTTTCCTAAATAAGTGATTGAACAGTATTTTTGTGATGAATATGTTAAAATTTAGGTGCAACTTTATGAGTTTTAAAGATCCTAGAGTCCAATGGAGAAGTGATTGTTTACAGAAGCAGCAATTGGAGTGAACTGGTGCTAAGGAAAGCTTCTATAATTGAGAAGCTAACCTCCAAAGGATAAGTCCAGCCTTGTCGTTCTTTCAGTAGATGATTACTAGAAATAGTTTATATAGTAGTATGCCTAGATATGAAAAATGCCTAATTTTCTGTCTTGCAAATTGTTTTAAGTTCTGAAAAAATTTGAACATCAATGTCCCAGCAAGTTTTAGCTGTAGTTAAAGGTTAATTCATAAATTCTGGGATATGGGATTTATTTTGTTTGTTTTTATGTATGATTGTGAAACCCTGTATTTAGAATTCCTTTTTTGTCTAGCAGTTAATTAGTTGTCCTTTATTGTACATATTGTACCTTTTCATTCCTTCTTTTTGGAGAGACCCTACATATGAGCCATATGTAAAGTTTTACCCAAGAATGCTGGGGTGGGAAACAGTGTTCCAGAAGTTTAAGATAAGGGAGTTTCTTATCCTTCATTTGAGTCCAGGCCCCTCAGGATTGAAACTGATCAAACATCATTCATGTACATAACAGAATGTAGCACAGTACTCCAACCCCTATATTCCAATAAAGACTGCTCAATATTCCTGAGCTCCCTAAGATGTCTTCTTTTTCAGGAGGTTCAAATTATGTAATGTAATCTAATCTGCAAAAATGTTTCCATTTGGTAGAATTCCAATTCCTTGAATACAGGAATAATTTTTCATTATTTTTCTATATCCCTTGATTTGAGCAGAGGAAATCACTGGGGGGAGGGAGGAAAAGGTTAAATGGAACAAGGGAAAAAAATAAGTATTTGTACAGTTCTTGTTATCTGTCAATCACTTGCTAAGCACTTTATGAAAATTATCTCACTCCATCCTCAACAACCCTGGAAGAGAGGTGCTGCTTTTATGTCCAACTTAAAATTGAAGAAAGTGCTGGAGACACAGGCTGAGTTGTCCAGGTTCACATGGCTAGTAAGTGAGATTAGATTTGAACTCATAATTTTTTGATTTCAAGTCTAGTGCTCTATGCACTATGCCTCTTAGACTTGGATTAACTCTCAAACTCTGAAAATGCCTACCATAGCCATTGTTAACTAAGACTTTGTGAAGATGACCTGGGATTTGCTTGAGCCAACTTTGCCCACAAAGAGGTTAATCTGGGCCCCAATTGTAAGACAAGGAGAATATAAAACCAACAATATTTTTTGTGGCTGAGAAGTTCTTGAAAATCCAGAGAACTTTCTTAAAGACTGCTTTTAAGACTGTTGTTTGTGACTTTTATCTGCTTTTACTTTCCTGGATTATGGATTGTAATGCCCCTTAAGGCTTTTGTATATTTTTGATTAATATAATTGTTTATCTAAGCCTTTGAGTTCTGAGTGTTCACTGGACATGAAACCATAGACACCTTAGCAAGTAGCACATTATCTTTCCATGATTTTTAATGTTGGGGTGGGTGACAAGTGGAATAATACAGAAAACACTTCCAATATTGAGAACACATTTATAAACCATTTTTTTTGGAGAAGTACTGGTGCCAACAAAGGTTAAATGATTTGAATATAATTATGCAGATCATATTTATAAGAAGTAATACTTTAAGCCCAAGTCTTCCAAACTCCAAAATCAGCTCATTATTCAACCAATTCATGCCTTTGAAAACAATAAGCACTTGATACATACTTGCTGGATTATACTGAATAGATTGTGAGCAACTTGAGGTTAGAAATTGGTTTTGCCCTTTTATCAATTGACAGTGTTTACCATAGTACCTGACATGAAGTAGGTGATTAATAAATACTTGTTGACTAGACTGTACTTGGTAGTTCATTAGACTGTGGAATAGAAAAAATGGAAGTGTCAAAACAACAACGGCAACAACAATAGCAAGTCCTTAAATTTTGAGGCTGAATCAATGGCAGGATGATGATATCATTAAAAATGAAGTTGCAAAGTGTTATATATTTGAATGCGTGAGGTAGGTAAAAATCCCCTGAAGTATAGCATGTGTGTGTGTGTATGTGTATGTGTGTGTGTGTTGAACATATATGTTAAATTAAATAGGACACATAAGTGGGAGTTCTTTCTAGAGCACTAGGCATTTGTGATTTTGTTAAACATTTGCCAGTTGTTTATAATACTAAAACACTAAATAATATCTTGTCAAGATAAAATATAATGAAATTGACATATATTTATTCCATTTTTCACCAAGTGGGGAAATGATCTTCAACCTAATTAAAGTCTAGCTAAGGTGCTGAACAAGTCAGTCTATTAAATTGAACAAACTGAAACTGCATGTTCTTGAGTCTAGTCCATAACAAAGTCTCCAGCAAACTTTCCAATTTCTGCTAGAAATAGCATTGGCAAACTTGGGATAGATTCTCAGCCACAGGAAATATGGAACCATCCCAGGAGTTTGAAGATGGAATTCTCCAAAAGTCAGTTTGGTTGCTTTTCTTGGCAAGGAAGTGTGCAAAACAAAATGCTGAGAAACCCCTTTTGCCCCCACCCTTAGAATCATAGATATTAGAGTTGAGAATGATCTATTAGATCATCAATTTCATTCTCCTGCCAGCATGGGAGAAGTAATTGAAGCTACACTTCCTGCTGATTTCGCCCTGCCTGGCTTATGAATATTGGTAATAAAGCATTATAAAACAAGCAAAATTAGCTGGCACCTTCCAAAAAAAAAGCATTTAAAAAAATCCTCAGCTTATGGGCTTTTCATTATCCAAATCTCAAATCAATCCAGTTTTTTCCATTTAATGTTGCTGTCACATAAATGGTAACCAACCTAGATCCAGTACCTATGGGAAGATTTATCCAGGCTGTCAAAAATTGATTGGCTTACTCTGAACCCACACCCACCTAATGATATCTAAGGGAAGACAGGTGTCCACACTCTGTCTACTTCTGTCATGGAAGGGCTCTTTGTTAAGTTACTTTGTGGCTTTATCTGTCTTCAGGAGAAATGAAGAGTGAATGGATTATGTACCATGTCAGTGTCCTGTCTTTTGCATAGGTGTAAAGTATGACAATCACTAATTTAAAATGTCTCACAGCTTGAGACAGATATAATCTTTCTCTCGATGAAGCTTCCACATGTAATTTGAAGGGAAACATGAGTCACATCTCTCATGTGTCTGATATTTTAAAAGATAAAAGCATTTCTCAGAAGGGATAAACTTCAAAGTTTACTAGATACAGTCAGGCTCATCTTTTGGAACATGAAAATTTTTGAGCACACAGGGTAGCATTTCTTAAATATGTTTATATCTTTGTTTATGATTGTAGTGTAGAATGCCCTAAAAGCTGACCTCAGAAACTCTGAAACCTAGTAGCATGCATTTCTATAGGAGAAGTGTTTTCTTTACCTACATTGAGGGACTTATATGGTGTAGCTTAAAGAAAAATGGACTTGAAGTCAGGGGAGTTGGCTTTAAGTCCCACTACTACCATATAAGAGCTATGTATGAGAAAATGCTACAAATACTTATAGTAGGTATATTTATGAGGAAAATGTTTTTTATAAATCTCAAATTAGTTTTCAAAAATGACTTATTATTTCAACTATTCATGCTTTACTCTGTTGTTTGCTTTATCTAAGAAAATCACAAAATTATAAAGATAGAAAAGGACATTTAGTTTTAGCTATCTACACCTGTGTACCCCAGCTCCAAAGGCTATTGGTTTAGGCCTCTTTCTTTATTGAGGGAGATTAATGCTACACCCTGTGTGAGGAGTCAAGTAGAGTTGGCAAGCATACTATAAAAAAGAGTTCTTCAGTCTTCAGGATCCCTTTCAAGTATTTTCAAGACTCTTCAAATTCTAAAAAAAAACTTTATTCCTTTTGGTTCCCTACTCTGAGGGAAAAAAAAGATAGAAGATTCCAATCTCACTTCAGGTTGCTGAAGGAAAAGACTCTGAGAAGAGCATGACAGGAGAGAAAATTTCATTCTCTATCATGTCCCTATTCCCAGCTTGCTATACTTCAGGGGACTTTACCTTGGATAAAATTTAGGATTTATTTGAAATGATCTATCATTCTCTAAATGGGAAAGCTCCTTCATTCTGTAATGTCTGATCCATATAGCCTCTTTCTGACTTTCATTTTTCTATCTTTTTGGATAAATGAGATGTTTGGCTAAGTATAATATATGTTAATTATAGAAATGTCATTGGGAAAAACACTTGAATATAAAGCTTGGGGGTTTTCCTGTTCCTTTATTTAAGAAATGACAAACCCAGCAGTGTAATTACTGAATCTCTATCCAAAGGAAATCATAAAAGAGAGAAAAGAGCCCACAATTGCAACAATGTTTATAGTAGCTCTTTTTGTGGTAGCAAAGCATTGGAAAATGAGGCAATGTTCATAAATTGGAGAATGGCTCAACAAGTTGTAGTATGTGAAGGTAATGGAATATTATTGATCTGTAAGAAATTATGAATATGCTGGTTTTAGAAAGGCCTGGAAAGGTTTGCATAAACTAATGTTGAATGAAACAAGCAGAACCAAGAATACATTGTACACAATAACAGCAACAATGTGCAATGATCAGCTATCAAAGACTTGGTACTTCTCAGTGGTTCCCAATCCCAATAGATTTTGGACAGAAAATGCCATCTGCATCCAGAAAAAGAACTAAGAAGATTGAATGCAAATCACATTTTTTCCTGTTTTATTGTCTCTCCCATGGTTTTTGCTTCTTACTCTGATTTTTATCTCCCAACATGATGCATAATATGTACTATAGATAAATAAATGCACTAGGAAAAAGAAAAGGAAAAACAATCAGATTGAAGCAAAAAAAAAAAAAAAATCACATCTCCCAGACAAATATCATTTAAGAGATCAAATAGATATAATTCTAACCTAGTAGTCCTTCTCTCTGAAAAAAATAGCAAACTTCTGACCCCAATATCCTGTTTTTTGTTTGTTTGTTTATGTTTATGTTTGTTTTTGTTTTTTCCCTTCTGGCAAGAAGTAAAGTTTCTTTTGGAGGAGAGTAGGAAGAAAAGAGTAAAGGTGTTTATTACGCCTTCCTTGGAGTCATACAATAATACCTATATGTGGCACATAGAGGACAGTCCTTACTACACTTGCTGTGGTATCCTCTGTATAACATTATGAACAATTGTTCGTTAATCTCCATTTTAGGCCACCTTCATGTTATGCTGTCTCTATTCTAACCAGCCTCTCTACTTCTCCATTCTTCTCCTGTGCTCCTGACTAGTGATTATTCTCCAAAACGAGCCCAACTCAGATCCACAATATTACTGGAGCAATTTACATACCATTCCACTGTATGAATAGTCTCCCTTTACATTATACTTCTAACTCTGGGAATAGCAATCAAAACAATACTACAGTTCCTAAAAGGAACATGTGAATCAGTTGTCCTATCATTCAACTAAACATTCCTGTGACTTCCAAATCCTAACACCCCTCCTTGCCAATAATATATTTCTATTTGTTGTTTTCTCTTGTTAAAATGTAAGTTTCTTGAGAACAAGAACTTTATTGTATATTTGTTTTTGTTTTTGTTGTTGTTGTTGTTGTTGTTTTTTAAACTTGTAGCTATACTGCATAGCACAAGACTATGCTGAAGGCACAAGATAAGCTCCAATAAATGCTATTTCATTAATTCATTCACTTTTGGGTAAATTCCCAATGTAGCTCATTTTACCTATTTTTAGACAAACATAATTGATAGGAAACATCCTATATAATTAGTCTAAACCTGGACGTTTTTGAATCATCTTCTATTACTAATTATGTCCTAAGGGGTAAAGCAGAACAAATATTCTTCTTTCCATATGATTGCTCTTCAAATATTTGAAGACAGTTCTCATACCCCAGTGAAGTTGTTTTTGTTTTTGTTTTTTCCCTTCTTCAGACTAAATATTTTTATTCCCTTCAAATAATGCAGTGGTTCATTGTATCTAGACTTGACATGTTCCATTATAAAATCCTTTCTAAAATGTCATGCTGGGAATGAAGCACTACTTTAGATGTGCTCTGACCAGAGCTGAAAACAGTAAGATTATCACCTCAGTGGCCATGGACAGCATTTCTCCCTTACTACCTAATTATCATTTTTTCCTATCTCTGTTAACATATGTAATTTGCTAAGTAAAAACTCTTCATCTTGGTGAAATTCAAGGTAAGCCCTCCATAGTTTAACTCAATTAAAATTCTCCTATCTACTCTCTTTAATATGTTTGACTTAATTTTTAGAATAGTCTTGTGATTTTATTTATGTGGGAGATTTGTAAAGAAAAACAATCCTTCTAGAAATCTAGATCAGTGTCTGTTCTGCAGCTTAAAATTTTAAAACTTTTCATGAGTTTCTTAAAGTTTGACTGATTTTTCCAGAATCACACAAGTTATACATCAGAAGTAGGTTTCCAACTAGTGTCTTCCTGTCTCAAGACTGGCTCTATATCTATTATGTTATGTTGCTTCTATCATTCCAAGTATTGGACAGAAATGCTTTATAGTTATACCATTACACATAATGTCAATTTATTGATCTGATTTTTGAAATCTATTTCTACTTATTTATCATCTTTTGAATACCCTATTAAAAACACAAGATTTTCCTTGCTGTGGCTTCTCTAAAAATGTAGTTTTATAATTGCAATGTCTTAGTCTTTGAAGGAAACTTAACACCATCTAGTTAAGTATTTCTACCTGAAAGCTAGAATCTCTTCCACTATTATTCCATTTGTCTTCTCTCCGCTTTATTATTATTATATATCCCATTATATATTATTATATATCCTATAAAGTTTCTAAGTCTTGATTAAACTCAGGTCCTCCTGAATTTAAGTCCAGGACTCTATCCACTATGTCATCTATCTGCCCCTTATAATGGTCGTCTTTGAATATGATCTCTATTCCACTGAAGAGAATAAAAATTTCTAGATGTGTTTGGCACAGTGAAAAACATTTCTATTACTTTTATTTTAGTAAAAAATAAATGTATATTTAAATGTTTTAATAATTCATTTTGGGGATAATAAAGTATTAGGAAATATTTTAAAATTCATATGACTATTAACAATAATTTTAAAGCCTGGGCAATCCAGCAATAAAATTAATATAAAGTTAAGGGATTCACTGGTTAAATATATTAGAAATCTATCTTTATGGGATAGAAATCTGGTTGCATGTCTCTTGAATTACATTTGTATTGATTCAGGCTATATCTAGAATCTGTAATGATTCTAGTTATATACAAAACTCACAGAATGCCAGTTTCATGTGTCTAATTTACATATGTGTCACTCTGTGCCTCATTATCACTAATGCTTTTAAAAATATTAATTTAGGTTCTATGTTTTCCTTGGCTACTTTATTATGCTTCCTATATTATCATGTAACTCTATACTTGTTCATGTTCTCTGTCAAATAGTTCTGATATGTTTACTAAGGAAGATAGTTTGTTAATAAGTCTCAGTGTTGCATTTGTGATGGACAGTTTATTGTTGGTCTGGATTTGTTGTTTATTTGTTTTTAATTATGTCTGTATCCTAGTATAGCTTCTCAAAAGTTCATTCTAAACTGAATTTGTTTTCATTGCATCTATTCATTTCCTATTAATCCATATCCAACATAGATAAATAATGCACAATCTAAAAAATTATTATTCTGAAAAACCTACAATCTTCAAAGTTATTTACTTCACTATTACATGTTCAGTTTTTTATCAAGCATTGAACAATCTTATAAGCATGTTCTCAATCAGTTGTTCTTTCATGTTTATTATAATTTTAGTTCTAATTAATTTTAAATTGTTCCTTTTAATGCTAACAATTTGCCAATCTTTATTCATATAGTGAACATTATAGTTATATAATATTAACTAAAAGTGTCTGGCTAGATAAAATAAACCCTTTTTTTGTATCTGACTCTTACATGCTTTGAAGACTGCCTGATAGCAGAGATAAAACATAGGAATTTAAATACTTACTCATCTACCCATATAAATCTAGAAAGTCTCTTAATAAACCTCTTACTCTCTGTTTCCCCATCTATAAAATGGGGATTATGATGCCACTTATTTCAAAAGGTTGTAGATATCATATTTGTGTGTATATGTATATTTATGTTGTAGTAGTGGTGGTTTTTGAATTATTTCAGTTGCACCTCACCTCTGTTTGGGGTTTTCTTGGCAAAATATTGGAGTGTTTTGCCATTTCATTCTTTAGCTACTGAGGCAAATGGGGTTAAATGACTTGCCTAGTGTCACAAAAATAATAAATGTCTGAGGCCAGATTTCAACTCAGGAATGTGAGAATTCCTGGTTTTAAACAATGTATTCCATCTATTGATTTACCTAACTGCTTTTATGTATACATATATTCCCTGCCTCTGTCTGTTTGTCTGTCTGTCTCTCTCTTTTTTATTTCTCTCTTTTTGTCTCTCTCTCTGTCTCTGTTCCTCTGTGTCTCTCACTACACAAACATATACATATATGTATATATACATATACACATATATTATCATACACAGATATAGAAATACAGATACATGTATTGCATGTGACTATACACAAGATTACATATGATATTTACTTGTTTATATAACATATACGCATCTATATGATTTTGCAAAACTATGATTGCTATATTTTATTTTGTTGTGGTGGTTATTATTACAATAATTTCTTCACTAAAAGTTTTGAGGGTTTTGTTGTTGTTGCTTTTTTTGTTTGTTTTTCTGTTTGTCATCATAAAGAGTTGAAGTGGTGTGTAAGATTCTACAGGCTGAATACACTGGCCCTGCTTCTAGTCTGAGTTCAACAAACCACTAAAAATCTATCTTATTAGTACTAGTATAGGTAAGTTCTAAGAGACCAGTTATCAGTACATTGATCCATCGATTAATGAAGTTACAGTCACAGAAATTCATAAAACAATCTGAGCACGAAAATGTATCAAACTGCATTAGTACTGAAAGCATCAATACCAAAGAAATCCAGAGCCATAACTACCACAGACAACTAGAGCTTTTCACAGCATGCTGATATATGGAGAGATTTTTTTTTCCCATTTTGTGACAATCTGGATTTTTCTCAATGTTTTCTTCTCTCACTGCCATGCAGTATAATTGTCCCAGAATCAAAAGTTTTAATATACTATTGTTAGTGCCCTCATTGGAGAACCCATCTTCCCTATCCTAAACTTCTGGGAGAAACTAACTGAATTTTCTGGCCCTATCTCATGATTATACCCATAATCAGGTTACTTCTCAGTCACCACTACCAACAGCCAGCCTTCAACTGAATTTTCCTCAAGAGTTCTTTGTTATAGATCTGATAAAATCATAGATCTTTCACAGTTGCATAAAGATCTGGACTTGAAATCAGGAAGACCTGAGTTAAAATTTAGCTTCAAACAGTAACTTTGTAATTCTAGGCAAGTTGTTTAATCTCTGTCTACCTCAGGTTTTTCATCTATAAAATGAAGGTAATAATAACAACTGCCTTCCAAGGTTGTTGTAAAAATAAAATGACATATCATTTGTAAAATTCTTTACAAATCTTAAAGCATTAGATAAGTGCTTGCTAATACGATAAAAATGTTTGTTACTTTATTATTGTATTTTGTGTGTGTGTGTGTGTGTGTGTGTGTGTGCGCGCGCGCGTGCACATAGGCACACACAGGCATATACCCATCTGGATAATCAGCATGTAAACCACTATAAAGTATACAGTGAGTTTTCTGTAACAGTAACGCCACAGTTTTCTATTTTGAAACTATATAGAATGCTGACCATAATTAATTGTTGTTTGGATTGAGGTAAGTGTTTCATCATGGCCATTCCAAAGTTACATTTAATGGTTCCTTAGCCTGTAAGTAGACTTGTTTATAATATGAAATGCATGTTTTATAACTGGCACCACAAATGCACATATTTCCTTAATCTTCTTGTCTGAAATAGATGTCTTTTGTATTTTCCCCACATGGGTTGCATATTTTCATCAACTTTTGTTTAATTACCATGTGTTTAATCTTTCTTGATGGCAGATAGTCAAGATATTTACAGGATTCTTCTTGCACCAGATCTTCAATAATGTGATCTTTACTGAGAGTAAATTCACACACTACAGCGAGCTGGCCCTTCATCATTTGTATTGACTTAAGCTTTTCTATACCAAACTCCATTTAGATATCATCACTGAAGTAGTTGATAATATTCAAGGATTTATGGAACTGGGTTTTTAAAAGCTTATAGTTTAGAATTTTAAATTATTTCTATCGATCAAATAGTTGATAAACTTAGTAGTTATTATTTTAGAAAGCTGACTTTTATAACTCGCTTTAAAGTTTCCAAGGCATTTCCTATAAATTATCTCTTTTTGAGCCTCACAACAATCCTATAAGACCAATTATAGAGATATAATTATTATTATTTTATAGGTGAGGAAATGGAGACTCATTAAGTTAAATGAATTGTTCATGGTTACACATTTGATGATTGTCAGGGTTGGGATTTGAATCCAAGTTTTCCATACTTCCAGGATTCTATTTATCCCTTTTGTCATAGTAACAGAATATAACGCAATAGTTCAAGACTGAATTTAGTGTCAGGAGGCCCATATTCTGCAGAATACAGTTATGTATGAGCTACATCACCAAGCTCCTCATCTGAAAAATGGAAATAGCACACTCACATCTAACTTACAATGATAAACAATATGTGAAATTTGATGTAGTATTGAAATTTGAGTGGTTATTATTGTTACTATATTACTAAGAAATATATAGACAAACTACAAAAAGGAAAAAAATAAACTCACATAGTTTCATGTCTTTCAATTTGAAAACCACCAAATTATGCTATTTTACATAATACCTACTTGTTCAGTTGTTACTCAAAAAAGATTCATATTTCATATAAATTCATAAACTTTTTTCAATGGTGATTGTGATTAAAAATAGACATTATTAGAGTATTGGATTAGAGAGAATCCAAATGGTTAGCTATGCTGATACAATTTAGTCCTAGATAGTCAAATATGTTTAGTGTATAATACAGATTATTGGGAATATAAAAGTTAAGCTTTAAAAATATTTTGGGTTACACTGGAAATATACAAGTTTTGTATTCAAACTTCTAAAGTAAATTATGTGAATTGAAGATGCCTTAAAATTAAGTTTAGACTCTTGAACATTTACACATGCTTTAAACTACTGAATATAGATATGTCATTGTTAATCTCTGAAACTGTATCTACTGATGATCAGGAGAAAAACTATTTTAGAATAGGGATATTTTTCCATCGCCAGTTAATGATAAAAGGCCCATACATCTGTGTTGATTAAACCAAACAATTAGAAGTAAACTCTATTTAAATGAGTCCTGGTTTAATTTGAAGGAGTCATGGAAAATTGGGGTCATTGGAAACAGGCCCAATTTGTCACATAGGAAATATTCTGTGATTTGATGGAGAGCAGATTACTTCTTTTAAAATACATTAAAACAACGACATTAGCAGCAGCAGCTGATGCTGATAATCAAGTGAGGGAAGACTCTAAATTATGGAGCTAAACATTTCAAGCATTTGAGAAGGAATCACTCCTAGAAGGAGGAAAGAATTTTTCCCTCTCTCTTCCTCATTCCCAATAAACATGTTCTATAGAAAGAAATAGGAAACAAGGTCAGTCTCTTCACAACCCCTTCAACATTCATCACTCCCACAATTTGTCATCTTTCTCAGTTTGCAAGGTGTGATATGCCACCTTGGAGATAATTTTGATTTGTTGTTCTTTTATTAGTAGTAAATTCAAGTACTCTTCCTTAGGATTGTTAATTTGAAATTTTTTTTGAAAACTATTAGTTCAAATCTTTGGACAGGCTCATATTTAAATATTTTCTTAAAATTTTAGAGCACTTTAAATATATTAGTTCATTGTATCTTTCCAAAATTGTAATATAGATGTTGTTATTATTATTTGTACTTTATGGATATAAAAACTTTCACCTAGACTATCTGATATTCCCAGCATCACATTGTAAGTGTCTGAAGTGAGATTCATACTCACATGTTCCTAACTCATAGTCTATCTTTCATTCATATTAAAAGGCTGAATCTTGGAGCTGTATATTCCAATGTAGGAATATAAGCTCAGGCAAAGGAACTTAAATAGGAATAAATAATGCCTCTGGGATGAAGTAATAAGAAGGGCTGAGGTGACAAAAAAAAAAAAGAAGAAGAAGTTTGCAGGAGTAGAAAAGGAGAAAAATTTTAATGACAAGTACCTAATTTCATGAGAAAAAAATTTGAAAACTTTATTCAAAACTGCAATATTTAAGATAGACATAGAGACTTCATATCAAAAGGTAGAAAGCGAGGTAAAGAAAGAAATGATGATTTCCTTATTTTCTTTACAAATTTCTTTACATTTGAATTCAACTTCAATAAGTATTTTATTAATAACATCATAGTAAGATTCTAGACACACTAACCTAGCATGATTATGGCTAAATCTTACCCGCAGGCTTCTGAGATAATCCTTGGTGGGTGGATAGTTTTTGCCCTTTATTACTGAAGAGGACCAAAATAATATCAATATGTTAATGTGTACAGTGAGTCCGACTGTGGCTAATCAGACCAATACAAGTTCTGAAAGTTTTGCCATGTGTCAGACAAAAGTAGTCCATATTAACATTTGGGATAGTTTCTCCAATTCTGCGCATCTTGTATTTTTTCTGGGCTAGTTAAATTCTGCTTTCCTTAGAGATCATAGCACCTTCTCTGATGAGGGCATGCCAGATTAGGTGGTCCTATGCCAGTGTCTCCCATGTCATACAATCGATTCTAAAGTTTTTGTGAAATACCTTGAGAGTGTCCTTGTATCACTTTTTCTACCCACCTTGTAAATGCTTGCTCTGTGTGAGTTCTTCAAGGTATATAGCTATAGATACATACATATACACATACATCTATATGTATATGTATACATACACACACACACACACACACACACACACACACACACACACACACACATATATATATATATATATATATATATAGGCAAATATATATTTTATATTCAAATAATGTGACTAGCCCAACAGAATTGTGCTCTTTGTAATGGAATTAGAAGGCTTGGCAGTGGAGTTCAAGAAAGGACCTCAATGTCTGGTATTCTATCCTGACAGGCAATCTTCAGAATCTTCCTAAAACAATTCAAATGGAAACAATTTAGTTTCCTGGCATGGCACTGATATCTTGTCCAGGTTCCACTGACATACAAAAATGAGGTCAGCACAATGCCTCTGTTAACTTTCAGTTTAATAATCAATTTAATACCTCTCGTCTCCCACACATTTGTTCAGAGATTCTCAAACACTGAGTTAGCTCTGGGAAGTGGGTGTGTCAATCTTATTATCAATGTGGACATCCCTGAAAAGTATACTGCCAAGGTAAGAGAACTAGTGACAGCATTCAAAACCTGTAAAGGCTACAAACCAAAACTAATGTGGAGGGAGCATTGGTGCATTTTGCTTGTTTGTTTGCAGATAATTGTACACTCAATGCAGCCTCTGAATGCTACAAATTATGGATCAATTCTCTACTGCTTGTGCTAATTTTGGTTTAACAATTAACACCAGGAAAATGCAGGTTCTTCAAAAGCCAGCACCACATTATCCATATGTGATACCATTGGTTATGGTAAGTCTTACAGGTTCAGAACAGAAGTATGATGGTAAATATTTAATAATCAGTTTTCAAAAACAACCAAAAAATGAACACAAAACACGTTTAAGTTTAATTTATATTACTACCAATATCTCCATCATTTTCTTAGGTCTATAAAATTAATAAAACAATAAATTAAGCCTTGATTTGTAGGGTTTGCTAATTTAGATATGAAAATACATTAAATTCTTGTAAGTTGGATCAAGATAACTCTAAAACACTCCTTATTCTAGGCAATTCTTCTCTAATATCATTAGTTCATGACTTAATTATGATATGTTCTCAGCAATGTTAGCAGCAGTGATTAGCATCCTGGTTTCACTTACTGGTTAATATCAACACTTTGTACAAGAGGATATGTACTATGACACTATAGCAGGAATGGAGACACAAAGCTTTTCTGCTGAAATGGAATGGGAATTGGGAGGAGGAAAAAGAGTTCCCATTTTTTCAGTCTTTAACTTATTCCCTCAGAAAGATGGGCTTACACTTTTGCTCCATCAAGTTTATTTCCAAATGCAACATTAAAATGAATATTTTGTTTTGTTTTGTTTCTGTCCTTTTGCAGCTTTATTAAGCTCAACTTCTCTTCACTCATGTTCAGTTTCCCTCAAATTATGGAATGGATTCTAGTCTCTGCATTTCTTGGGCTTGCTATTACACATTTTGAAGTTTCTAATGTCATAGTCTCCTGATGTGTTATTTCACTTAGAATAGGGAGGAGGGGAAACAATAAAGACAAAAGCAAGATAAAAAACTTTCTGTTCATAAGCCACATTACAGAGGATATGTTGGAGAGGTCTGTTCTCTCTTTACTTACTGGACTCTTACAACACTGCTTACCTTCTCACTTCATCACAGCCTACAGAAAAGAGAAAGATACTCACTTTAGTTAATACTGCTCCAAATATATTCCAATTACAGCTTAGCAATGAGACAAAAGTCCATTTCTTTACCATGTGAGTACAAGATCAGAACTAGTTACTGAATATCTGCATATCATCCAAATCAAAATGGAGGCTTTCCATTACATATCAAGTCTTTCCAAAATCAGACTCCTGAAACTGCTAACAGATAAAGCACACTGTACATGCCTTAAGAAAATAACTCTACTGATAAGACTTTCATTAATACATACTCTAGCTCAGGGCTTCTTACTTTTTTTTCTATTTATGACTCATTTTCACCTGAAAAATTAAATGACTCACAGTATCTGTATATATAAAATAGGTACACAAATCAAACATTTACTGATAAAAATCACAAGTATGTAACCCGCCACATTCAGGTATGAGATTCCATATGGAGTTGTGACATATAGTTTAAAAAGCTGAGCTTTAGATAAAATATTACTAGATATTGTAGATATAAAAATGATATAAGTTCTTCTCTCTCAAGAATATAATAATTTAAATAGACCTGGCAGTGAAAAAGAAGGAATGTGGACCACAGAGTAAATATACAAAGAACTATATATAATACAAGAGACAAGGAGTTAAGAGGTCTACTCAAAGGAATGTGAATTTGGAAGAAGACAAAGTCATTTTCATTTGGAGGAGTAGGTTCCCATTTGGAGAAGATTCTTTGAAGGAAATAACATTTGACTTAGACTTGGATCTTAAAGTCAGGAATACTTTCAGGATGGGGAGGATAAAAATGAGGGAAGGAACATTCCAAGATACATATAGGAAATGAATGAACAAAAACACCTGATTACATGTATTATGTAACTAATGTATGGCAGACATTATACTGGAAATAGAAAAAAAAAAAAGTAACCGAAAATAAAGTCCATGATCTCAAGAACTCTAAATTGGGAGACAATGTACAAATAATTATTATTGTAGAAAAAAAAAAGATATACAAAATAAAGTGTGTGTAATCTTAAAAGGAAGGAAGATAATTGAGGACTGTCAAAAGGTTTTGTTGTTGTTGTTGTTGTTTTTAAAGAAAATGGAAAGTTAACTGAAACTTAAAGGAAACTAAAAACTGTAGGAGACAAAATCATGGTAAAAGAGAATTGCAGGCAAAAGCAGCAACAATTGAAAATGCCACAAGTTCCAGTAGAGAATCTTCTATAAGGAATAGCAAGGAGGAATTGCAGAATACTTGCTGAGGAATGAAGTATAAGAATGCTAGAAAGGTAGAAAAAGGCCAGAATTTAAAGGTGTAAAACCAAAGTAGTTTATATTTAACGTGAAATAATAAGGAATCTACTAGGATTTCTCAAATAGAGTGATGATTTTTAGCTTTAAAAAGACAAATTTGACAAAAAGATAGAATGGATTAGACTTGGGCGAATGCAAGGCATGTAAGGAAATGAAGAATCATCTAGTTTGGTTGAAGTCCGGATAATATAAGAGGGATTATATAGCATTTAAGAAGGTTAGAGTCCAAAATGTGATCAAAGGCTAGAATCACGAATCATACTTGTCAGGTAATCATTAATCACTGCTTGAGAATAAGGTGAGAAGGAGGACATGAGTAAAGTATAGTGAGGGCAAAGGGATTTGATCTTTAAGGAGTGAGGAATGCTAGAAATATATTTAAAGGTAGTTCACTGATTTTGGCATAAATTTCAAACAACTTATTGGATTTTTCAGAAGGCTTTAGTACTTGTCTAACTAAATACAAATCATTTATTAAACATACATTTTCTGGTAATGGAAACATTACTAGTGTGTTTGCTCCCAACATGTTTTCTCTTAATATTGTAAATTAGATAAAAGAATTGCCCTGGAATATTATCACTATTTTTTTTTATTATTTTTTTACAGATTCAAATGGAAAATGGTATATTGTCATGGCACTCTTATTCACTCTTACAACTGAGGCTAATTGGAATGGTATCCCAATGAACACCCAGAATAGAACCAATTAAAGCTTTCTTATTACAAGTACAATTAAATTAGTACCAAAAGCTAGAATCTTTGGGAAGCATGCCTGATATCAGGAAATACATTTTTATGCTATATCTACCATAAATCAAACAAACAACAAAAAATCAGCAAAATGTTAAGCAAGTTGCATTTAAAAAGTTGTCTAGAAAATTAATAGCTATCTTGTATTAATGCTCTAAGGTTTGTAAAATGCCTTGCTAATATCTCATTTCTCCCCACAACAAGCCTGAGAGGTAGGTGTTATTTTCATCCCAAGTTTACAGATGAATAAACTGACATAGACGGGAGTTAAGTGACTCACCTAGGATCAACGGTAAGTGTCTGAGGACAAATCTGTCTTCAGACCTTCATGACTCCTAAAGCACTGCTCTGTCCATTCTCAGTAGTCCAATAGCTCCAGTAAATGAGGCAGTCAGGCAAGGTTTTTCTACTAAAATTAAAAAATATGAATTATCCCATGGGTCATTGGATCTGAGACAGTTAGATAAGATCCAAAAACTCTCAGAAAACTAATTAAGTTTTTGAACTTAGGAATGGTAGGGCAAACATAATATTTATCTCTTAAAGGGAATAAAAAGAAGATTGTGGATATTAAAAATCTGATAATTTTATTGCTTTACCTCGAAAGAAATTTTAAAACAAATCATTTTAAATAGTGAATTTATGAATCTCCAGTTGAGGATGGAGTGGTTATCCATAAAATTTTGTGATGAAAAAATGTCTGATAGACTAATCTAATTTTCTTCTGTAACAGAATGAAACAGGGGAAACAATAGAGCAAATGAAGCAAAACAAAATTGGAAGTCGCATTAGGTAATTACATAAATGAGCAAATTACTTCCATGTCAGAAGATTAAATGAATTAGAATTATTTAATGTGTTAAAGAGAAAGGCTGAAAGATGAGAATATATAGAAACATAATTTTAACAGGATTAAGCAGTTGTCTTCCACATCAACTAATGGAGAAAACAAAATGTAGAGATGGTTTGTAGTAAAAGATATTCAGTCTTCTATAAGATGACCAAGTTTTGAATTTGTTTAGCAACTAAAACAGAGATGGCCACATGTTCAACAACAAGTATTTATTAAGAATTTACTGTTTCAGGTGTTGTACTAAGGTTCATAGATATAAAGAAAAAGGTAAAGAAAGCAGAATCTACTCTCATGGAGCTTAAATTTTAAATAGGGGCACATCATAATCTTTCAGTAAAAAACAGAGTTGATTTATTGAATAATCCTTGTAGAATTAAAGAACAGGATAGACTCTTTGCTAACATCGATTAAGTGAAGGTTGGAGATAAAGGAAAAGGCTAAATAATATTTCATGCTATTTTATATCAGTTGATTTCCTTATCTTACAACTAAAAGTGATTTCTCTGTCCTTGAATCTCTCATGCCACTATTTTATCAACCTATTTTCTTAGATCTGGAATTTCTATTTTCATGCATATGCATTTCATGATAAGTTTACTGAGAACTGGGAGTGTGCCATGAATATCTTGCATATGGTAGGTATTAAAGAGGACTGGCCTGGAGCCAGATAATTAAGGTTCAAATCTCACTATTCACACATATAACTTGTGCAACCTCAGACAAGTCACTTCATCTGTGTAAATGAGTGATTTAGTTTAGGTAACTTTTTATTTAGTTGTGTGATCTGATATTTAATAAATGTGTTTTTGTTTAATGCAGTTAAATTGACTATCTGGTAACACAACTAGAATAGGAATTAAATTTAGAAAACAATATAAATGGTGAGTGCCCAGAGATAAAAATGATCTGATAGTGATTTTCCAGCAACTTTTTCCCCAAGCCAACACTTGATAATAAAAACTGAATTGAATCAGCAAATACCCATCTCCATGTAACCTTCCTGCTTCTCCTTGATCATATTCTGTCAGGAAGAAACATATTTTCTCTTTTATACTTTTTTTTTGGTTACAATTATATATAAAAACAATTTGAGATTTTTTTTAAATTTGAGTTACAAATTCTCTCCCAGCCTTTTTAATTCTTTCCCCCCGTTGAGAAGGTAAGTTACTTGATATAGGTAATGCATGTGTAATTTTGTAAAATATATTTCCACATTAGTCAAATTATGAAAGAAAACAAAATAAAAAAGTAAAAATAAAAAATCTGACTTGATCTGCGTTAAGATTCCATCAGGTTTTTCTATAGAAGTGGATAGCATTTTTTTTTTCATTCTAAGATTTTCAGAATAGGATTGCATTGCTGTGCAGCTCAGAATAGCTATGGCATTTACAATTGGGTATTTTACAATATTGCTATTACTACGTACAATGTGCTCCAGATTCTACTCACTTTACTTTGAATCAGTTCATGTAAATCTTTCCAAATATATATGAAAGCATCTTCATCATTTCTTATCATACAATAATTCCCATCATAATAATATAACACAACTTGTCTAGCTCAATTGATGTACATCCCCTCAGTTTTCAATACTTTGACACCACAAAAAGAGCTGCTAAAAATATTAGTGTATATATTGGATGTTTACTTCCCCTCTATTCCCTTTAAAAATATGTGTTTGGGATAGAGACCTAGTCTTGATGTTGTTGGGTCAAAGGGTATTCCTAGTTTTATATCTCTTTGTGCATTTTTTTTTTCAAATTGCTCTACAGAATGGTTAGATCAGTTCACAAACCTTGATTCCAATAGAATTTATTAGCATTGGGACCACATTTAATTGTCCAGACTGTTCTCAAAGACTCTTTAGTTACAGAGGTTCCCTTTATATTGGTAAAGGCAATATTCCTATGGAGAACTCTCTATACCAATGAAATCTGAGGTCTGACTTTCCTCTCACCATTCTCCATCCCTCAACTGAATTACCATCATCTTACTTTCCAAGTCTATGAAGATCTGACAATTTATTTGAAATCTGGCATTAATAAATGTTAATATTCTAATGCAATGTAGGAAACTGGATGGATAAAATATAATAAGCTAAGGATGAAGCAACATAAATGTGTTTCTATAATTAGCTTAATTTATGAGATGGTCCAAGTCACCTAGTCTCTGAGCATCTCAATTTTGCTACATGTACTATGTCAATACATCTCTGAATTAATTATTTTATTAACAAGAGTATTGCTTCTTCTAGCTCATAGCTTATCGATGGATTTCCATTTTGTCTATTCCTTGTTCTTGACTTTCCATAAATTTTCTATAGAAGGTATACTCAATATACTTGATCTTTCCTTGGTACTTTTCTATTTTCTGTATTCTAACAGTCTACCTCCTTTTCTGGCCCCTCATTTTGGATTTCTTTAGCTTCTTCACCATATCCCTAAAGAGGTGTTCTTTTTCCTCATCTCCTTTTCAACTTGCTTTCAACAACAATGTTGTCTTCCCCCATTAAACTGTAAACTCTCCAAAGATAGGTGTTGTATTCATTTTATTTACTGATTTGTTCATTTATTCACTTATTTGTTTATTTTATATCCCTAGCACTGAGTGAAATCTCTGGCACATAGTAGGTGAATAAAAAATGTTTATTGACTATTGACATGTCTCTTTTCTCCAATCATTTGCTCTATGAACTTCAACCTAACAATGGCTTTCAATGCCAAAAAGACCTTGTTCTAGGCAGAAAAAAATCCCAAATGAAGGCTTAATTCTACTGAATTTAAATTATAGCTGGCAGATCCTTTATGTTGCTTTACTTATGCTTTCAAACTTCATCAGCAGAAGATATATTTTAGATTAAAAAAAATTAAGTAGTCTTTTATAGGTTGTAGTTATTTCATATATCTTTCATATTGCTCTACAGAATGGTTAGATCAGTTCACAAACCTTGCCTTTTTTATTCTCCCCCCCCACTGTTGGAATCCTTACTAACTGCTAAGTAATTAGAGTTGATCTAATCTTACAAGAAGTTGTTTTGGCCAGAACCTGAAACAAGGTACTAAGTAGAACTAATCAAGACAAGGCTTGTGTTCCCACCTTTACTCAAGGGAGTCCACACCTTAAAGCTCTTTGGGCCAGAGAGCACTATGGGAGAAAACCCATAATCCCATTCTCTCAGAAGGTTCACATATAAGGCGAGACAGCCATTCCAGAATACACTTTTTTCTTCTTGGCTGGCTGATCACGCTGGACTCGAGAGGAACGACTCTGCTGCAGAGAACATTTTGACGGATTTCAGTGGAGCTACGCCAGAAGCCCTCTCTCCGCGGCAAGTTGGTGGCTGGGCTCCCCAGAAGGAGATAAGAGAGACCTTCCATCTCTGTCTTGGTTGGAGGCAGAAGAAAGCAGAGGCAGAGGCTGAAGGACAGAACCTTTGGATTTGGAGACATCCGAAGGGCTCCAAGCCTCTAAACCGGCTGTGCCTTCGAGAAGAACTGACTCCAACATTTGAACTCTAACACCCCACCCCATTGAGAAGGTAAGTTACTTGATATAGGTAATGCATGTGTAATTTTGTAAAATATATTTCCACATTAGTCAAATTATGAAAAAAAAAAAACAAAATAAACATAATTTACTATTTCTCTAAGCACCCTACTCTGCAATCTCTTTTACTCACAATGAACTGGACATACATACACTCTTCCCATGCCATACCTTCCAGCTCTGGAACCATGAACTATGAGCAAATCAATTCCACCATTGTTCCAGGAAGAAGTGGGCCCATCTATTCCCTTTACTGATCTCCAACCCTGTAGCTTTCTAAACTAAAGAAAGTGTTATCTCCTTAGATATACTTCTCAAATTACAATTTTCCCCATGATTGTCAATTCATTTCAAGGATTATCTCTTCTTTTGTATTTAATCTCCAGCATTTAGCAGAGTATTTGGCCCATAGTAACTTCTTAATGATTTTTTTTAATCATTCATTCATGTGCTTGATATTTTTAATATCATTTTGTTTTGTTTTTCCCCATATATCATTATTAGCAACAGGGCAGAAGCTGCTTACACTCACCATAGATCTTTACATTGTTCTTTTAGTTATGAACAAAGCTAATTGTTTTGAGAACATGCCTTTCCATGATTTACAGACATAAGGAATCACTTGAAGAATGAAACAATGAAGAGATAGCCTTTTGCAATATCAAACAGCTTGATATCATTAAAAGAGCTATGAAATTTCCTAAATGTGATACAAGTGAGTTATTTAACTCTGAGAGTATGGTGCTCATCTGTAGAATTTTGTTAAGATATGTTAAATAACTACAACCTATAAAAGACTATTTAAAAATTTCTTTTTTATCTAAAATATATCTTCTGATGATTTGTGTATGAAGTTTGAAAGCATAAGTAAAGCAACATAAATGATCTGCCAACTATAATTTAAAATGTCTGCTTAGCTTCCTGACCTTTATGAAATAAACTAAATTAGTAAAGTAATATGCAAAGAATAGGGACTTAATGCTAACTTTAACAATATTTGTTTCAAGAAGAGATAATTTTGAGATTTTGAACTAATCATTTATTTTACTATTTAGAACTAGTAAAATCAACTGAAGGGAAGCAAAATTAGTCAAGACTTTTTAATTTCCTTCAAAGAGAAGCTAGATGGTACAGCAGATAAAGTGCTAAGGCTAGAGATAGGAAGACCTGAAGTTCAAATGCTGCTTTAAACATTTCCTTGCTATTTAATCCTTACAAAGTGCTGTTTGCCTCAGTTTCTTCACCTGTAAAATAGGGATAGCAACAGTGCCCACCTCCCAGTGTTATGGTGAGGATCAAATGGGACAATTATTATTTTATTACAAATTACTTAAGTTTGACATACTAAGAATTCAAAGAGGACTTCAAGAAAAATTGAACAGTATTTTTGAGTCTCTTTCCTAAAGTCTCACTCTGAAGCCCAATCACAGACTGAAGATATCTGTATGAATCTGGCATTATGCCAATGGTAACACAAACTCTCTCAGGCCCTGCCAAGTAGGAAATTCTTTAGTATGGGCCCAGTCAGTAATACACCATATGCCTGTTGCTGTTTGAGGCACAGATAAGCTAGGTTCAGAGATTGCCACCATCAGAAGTTTGATAATTCAGGTGATAAATGCAATGTCCACCACAACACACAAGGGCTATTTATTTGCTAAGACATTTAGCGGAGACATTTCTGAGTTATACTGTTAAAGAAATGCTAAAGAAACTATAGATGCTTGAACTATTGGGAGAAGTATCATTGAGCAGCTACATCTGTATCAGTTAACCTTCTATTGTCAGTAGCTTTCTCCTGAGCTTCTGAGATTCTTTGAAGCATTTAGAGTCTTAGCATACCTCATCCCTCAAACATTTCATTAGTTAAGAATAGCAGTTTTTCTTAGTTATGATATTCCTCAAGTTTAATTTGTGGTTCTCGTTTTCTTCTGCCTTTTAGGACTCAACCTGTACCTAGAGGAAATATAAACAACAATGAGGAAATTATAAAAATATATCCCTAATGGAAATGACTGGGGCTGTGTGAGGAGAGAAACAATCTACCACCAGACATCATAGCATTGTAGCAGCATACATCTAGACCTTTACTTAAAGGTCTACTAAATGACTACTAAATGAGGAAACTGAGAATAAGAAGGATGAAGAAATTTGCCCAAGTTTACACAGCTAATAAGTGTTATAGCTAGAATTTGAAATCCAAATCTATTGAAGCCAGGGCATTTTTCTAATATATCAAAATTTTAGCAAGTATAAAGAACTAGGCGATAAAGCACCAGCTCTGGAATCAGGAGGACCTGCATTGAAATCTGATCTCACACACTCACTAATTATATGACCCTGAATAAGTCACTAACCTCATTTGATTCCTAATAATTGTTTTAAATTATGATAAAAGATAGTAATATTAGGAATGATCAAATATTAGGATACAGATGATAAAAAAAATCACAAAATCAGAAGACACTTGGATGTCCACTATTGAAATCTTCACAAAACAGCAAAAATATCCTGTATCAATGGGAAAACATGACATGGGCATATCAAATTCTCTGAAACAAAACAGAAGCCTATCACCTAGAGTCCATTTTCAGTTTGCACTTTTTCAAATTATTCATCTGTAAATTACTGTCTTCAAAGATTTTAAAAGAGGAAAAAACTCCCTTTAAGTCAATTCATTCCATATTATATATATGTATATATACACACATTTCTTTTTCAATCCTATTGTTTTCTTTTCTCCTTCCCAGTTTCAAATAATGCTACATTTAGGATGTTTTAGCTCAATAAAACAATTCTCAATTAGCTGAGTTAAAACAGATAAGAGATTAAACTAATTCTATGTTACTATAATTTTGACCCATTGTGACTAGAAGAATTTTAATGTGCAGAAATACTCTTTTAATTACTCTCTTATCCACAATCCAATTCATCTTTACTTAGCTGCCAAAATGACTTGACTAAAAAAAATGTCTGACCATGTCACATACCCACCATACATACTCAATAAACTGTAGTGACTTGCTATCATTGACGGAATCAAATGTACAGCTGTCTATTTGGCAGGAAAAACTGCACAGCTTGGGTCCTTCCTGCTTTTTCCAGTCTTATTATAGTTTTCTTCCTTCTACATACTCTACAATCCATTTCCTGGAACCCAACATTCCATCTTAAGATTCTGTGCTTATGGTCATCCTCAAAATCTTGAATGCTTTTCCTTCTCACCTCCACTTAGTATACTTGGCTATACTTGGCTTTCTTCATGATTCAACTCAAAAAATATTCTTCTATTATAGCAGGCCTTTCTCATCTCTTCTCTTTGTCACCTGCCCCCATCCCCAGGAAAAAAAAGACCTTAATTTCTTCTGTAATATACATATACAAACATACACATGTATTTACATATATAGTATATATGTTACAATATGTATTTATATTTATTATATATATATATTTGTGTATATGCATGATATATATAAATACACATATCTGCAAATATATTATGCATATATACATATGTTACACATAAGTATTTACTTTTTAATTTCTTTTTTATTTTTTGCTGAGGCAATTAGTGTTAAGTGAATTGCCCAGGGTCACATAGCCAGAAAGTGTTGTGTCTAAGGCCAGTTTTGAACTCAGGTACTCCTGACTTCAGGACTGATGCTCTATAACACCAACTAGCTGGCCCATGAGTATTTACTTTTAAAGAAGTATGAACATACCCATGTCACATGTATGTATAAAAATATGTATGTATGTATTATGCATGTTTACATATAAATGCATGTGTCTGAATTATTGACCATATATACAAGTGTCGTCTGTGTGTGTGTGTGTATGTCACACATGTATACACAAATATCATGCATAGACATAGTTATTTATATGTTTTTTTCTACCATTAGAATATGAGCTCCTTAAGAGCAAGAAGAGGTGGAAGAAGGAGGAATTAATGACCAAAGAAGAACTAGAGATCACTATTGATCACAAAATAGAAAATTTTGATTACATCAAATTGAAAAGTTTTTGTACAAACAAAACAAATGCAGACAAGATTAGAAGGGAAACAATAAACTTTTACAGTCAAAGGTTCTGATAAAGGCCTCATTTCCAAAATATATAGAGAATTGACTTTAATTTATGAGAAATCAAGCCATTTTCCAATTGATAAATGGTCAAAGGATATGAACAGACAATTCTTAGATGAAGAAATTGAAACTATTTATAGACATATGAAAATATGCTCCAAATCATTATTAATCAGAGAAATGCAAATTAAGATAACTCTGAGATACCACTACATACCTGTCAGATTGGCTAGAATGACAGGGAAAGATAATGCGGAATGTTGGAGGGGATGTGGGAAAACAGGGACACTGATACATTGTTGGTGGAATTGTGAACACATCCAGTCATTCTGGAGAGCAATTTGGAACTATGCTCAAAAAGTTATCAAACTGTGCATACCCTTTGATCCAGCAGTGTTTCTATTGGGCTTATACCCCAAAGAGATACTAAAGAAGGGAAAGGGACCTGTATGTGCCAAAATGTTTGTGGCAGCCCTGTTTGTAGTGGCTAGAAGCCATCAATTGGAGAATGGTTGAGTAAATTGTGGTATATGAATGTTATGGAATATTATTGTTCTGTAAGAAATGACCAGCAGGATGAATACAGAGAGGACTGGTGAGACTTACATGAACTGATGCTAAGTGAAATGAGCAGAACCAGGAGATCATCATATATCTCAACAATGATACTGTTTGAGGATGTATTCTGACAGAAGTGGATCTCTTCGATAAAGAGAGCTAATTCAGTTTCAATTGATCAAGGATAGACAGAAGCAGCTACCCCCAAAGAAAGAACACTGGGAAATGAATATAAACTGCTTGCATTTTTGTTTTTCTTCCTGGGTTATTTATTCCTTCTGAATCCAATTCTCCCTGTGCAACAAGAAAACTGTTTGGTTCTGCACACATATATTGTATCTAGGATATGCTGCAACCTATTTAACATGTAAAGGACTGCTTGCCATCTGGGGGAGGGGGTGGAAGGAGGGAGGGGAAAAATCAGAACAGAAGTGAGTGCAAAGGATAATGCTGTAAAAAATTACCCTGGCATGGGTTCTATCAATATAAAGTTATTAAAAAAAATTTAAAAAAAAGAGAAAGAAGAGAGTTTTTGCCCTTTCTTTGTATCCTCAGAACTTAGCACAATGTCTGACACCCTGGAACATCCTTCTATCTTCCACCTCTCTTTTCTTATCAGTTAGTTCCTTGAAACCTTCCAGGATAGCCATCTTTCATTCTCTGCTTGGTCCTATTTCTAACTTCCTAGATTTTGCCAACATAGTCCTTGCTTTTCAATTCTCTTTTATGTGTTGTTTTCTTCCATTGTAATGTAAGCTCTTGTGAGAAGGAGTTGCCTTTCTTTAGTTTGTATTACCATACACACAATTTAGCCTAGTGCATGACATAAAATAAGGGCTTAATGCAGTAAAATTGGTTTTCCGATAAACTGAGTAAAATAACCAGTTTAATCCATGTTATTCACTAAAAAGATCTGATTATTTTAACAAATTAACATGCCCTGCTCCAAGATATTTTTGTTTGTTTGTAATCTTGTTGTTATATTTTCATGGTTTGTTGAGCTCATTCTGTCTTTTGAACATACGAAAACATATTGGTTGTAGGTTTGTTTTTAAACAGTCTTAACAGACTGTCAAAGATGTTTCAGGTATTTTCTATCTTCATTCTCGCATATTGGACCAAGCTGTGAGAACAATATCCCCTAAACCTGAAGGGTAATGGAATTTAGAGCTGTATCTATTTAGCTTAATATCATCATTTTACTAAAGAGGAAATTGAGTAAAATAGAGATCAAATGACTTATCCAGCTAGGATAATAGCAATAGATTGTTTTCAACCCAAATTATCTGATTCTAAACCTACTTCTCAATTTTCTCTGCTATGCCATGACTCTAGGCTACTGCTGTTTCTCTTCTTGTGCCTGCCAAGAACAGCTTTTTGTAGGTGTCTATTCACAGCATGAAACTATGTGGATTCCAGAAAATGTTTCAGAAATTTGCCTTTGCTAGGGTAAAGTCACTTCTCCTGCTTCATCCAAACACAGGTCTGGACCACATAGAATAGAGTCACAAATACCAGGGCAATTGGAACAATTCTTTTATCTTATACCTGGTTCTTTAGTTTCATTCAATAAGGGTCTCCTTGCCTCCACAGGAAAGTTGGCTACAATTTTCTGAATCTATTTATGTATATTACTATTTTATAAAATTTTGAATAGAAATCATGGGATTTTTTTCATTGCTAGTAAAACTGTAAAATGATTTTATCTTTGTATCTCTAAGTCTAACACAGCATCTTGCCTATCATAGACACTTACTTTTCTGATGTATATCTATGTATATCTACCCATATATATATAACATACATTTTATATATGTACATTTAAATGCTTCTATTACATTTCTTAAGTATCTACAATGAGTAAGGTGCTTACAATTCTGCTAACAATGAAGAGTTCTCAATCTCTTTCAAGTAATATGCATTTGTTGGGGTTTTATAAAATATAAATAGATAGATTTAGATATTATATATCTCACTCATGTGTATTTTATTTGATGAGTGGGATTTTAAAGAAAAAGCATATGAGCTTATAAAAATATAGAACTATAACAAAATCTTCAGGTGATCCCAAAAATTTATCCCAAACTAAAAAAGAAAATTAATCAAAATATAGGAAAGTCTGTAATTAAAAGGTAGAAATAATACATGTTGTAATAGAAACATCTCTATGTCTATCATAGTGAATACAGTCAGAAAATCTCTCTTTTACAAGGTTACTGTAGGTAAACAACTTCATTCAACCACAATTAATAACACATAATTAATAGACTACATAAAATCTATGGTATGGATATGCATACTAAAAAAGTTATAAAATTGTTCTGCATAACAATTGCCCTATATTTAGTAAAATTTCATTAGTCTGTGTACATGTCAGCTAAATAATCTGCATATTTAAAAGTCCCTAAGTACTCATAAACATGATCGACTGTAATGCTTCCAATGATTATAAAAACAAAACTATATTAAGGTAACATTGCAGTCCTGCCCTACAATCACAAGAGAAACTATATTCTCTAGTTACTTCAGGTTCTACACATGTGCTGTCTATCAGAAAGCTTTGTAAGAATAAGTGATCTTACATCTCCTATGAGAGATACTGTGCATTTGCAACTGGGTTAATTAAAGACAGTTTCATCTCTACATAGACTGTAAGTTTCTAATATTTAAATATGAAGGATAGTAAGAGGGTTAGGAAAGAAGAGAAATAAGACTGGGACAGCCAAATACAGACCAAGTGATACAGACTAAGACACACAAAGAGGGATAGAAAAACAAAGACAGAGACAGAAGGAAACAGAGATAAAGCAGGATAATAGTGAAATAAGAGAAAAGAGAGCATAAGAGAGATAGAAAAGAGAGAAGAGAGAGGGAAGAGAGAAAAAAAGACGTGTGTATGAAAGCTTCTGGTAGAAATTTTTAATAAAGCTCTTTTTGAACCTTGGTGCAGATATAGCTTAATATGCCATTTTACATTTGGATGAGTTCCCAGGGTTTCAGAATTAAAATAGTCAAAGCATATGTGATTCCTTAGAACTGAAAATTTAAGGAAATCACCAAATCAAGGCAAATTCAATTGATTCAAGGCTTAATGTTCCATATAATTATAAGATATTTATCAACATTTAAATATATGAAATATAGTTTGGACTTGCTAAGATATTTAATGTAAAAATCTTAAAATATTATGTTTTATGCATGATACAGATTTATAAAGACTAAATCAAGACTCATCCTTTATCTATAAGCCAGAGATTCTGGATACAATTCAGTGCAAGAAGTATTTGATACTAGACTACTAGGGGGAGGCAATCAAATAATTCTAAATCTATAGTCTATGATTAAAAAAATTTCCATCTCCTCAATAATTTCAATGATGTTAGGTAGCAAATACACACACACACACACATACACACACACACACACACACACACACACACACACAATTCCCTGGAACTCCCAGTTTTCTTGTAAAAATACAATTCCTTTATGTTATACCACTTCTATTTTCTTGCAGTCACAGAATTCTAGACTTCAGAAGAAAAATTTCCCTAGTCAACTTGTCTAATACTACATAACCCATTTCTCATTCCTTAGAAATGCACTGGATTAGGCACAGTGGGTAGATAAATAACACTCACTTCTATTTTCAAATCCTTCCTCTGCTACCATGACTCATCAATCAATCTTACTTTAATGTTTATTTCATCTGTTTCTGTCTCTTTACCTAGCATCTTAATAACAGTTCTCTCTTAGCCCTGACACAGGTCAGTTGCAACCCTTTCTCAATTAATATTTGATTTCATCCCTTACCTTATGATTGAACATTTTATGATTTTTTTTTTGGTTTATATATGTGTATGTATGTGTATGTGTGTGTGTGTGTGTCTACACATATACATATGGTTATGCATGTACATTCTTTTTTATATATTTCCACATTAATCATGTTGAAAGAGAAAAATGAGAAAAGGAAAAAATCATGAGAATGAAAAAAAAAGTGAAAATAGGATACTTTGATTCACATTCAGTATCCATAGCTTTCTCTATATATGTGGATAGCATTTTCTATCCAAATTCTATTGGAATTGCCTTGAATCACTGAATTGCTCAGAAGAGTTAAGATTATCATAGTTGGTCATTACACAATCTTGCCACTGCTTTATACAATGTTTTCTTGATTCTGCTCACTTCATTCAGTGTCAGTTCATGTAAGTTTTTCTAGGCTTTTCTGAAATCATCTGGTTGACCATTTCTTATAGAATAATAATATTCCATTATTTTCATATACCACAATTTATTCAGCTATTTTGTGATTGATGGACATCTACTCATTTTCCAATTCTTTAGCTCCATGAAAAGAATTGCTACAAATATATTTGCACATGTGAGTCTTTTTCCCTTGTTATGATCTATGATACAGACCCAATAAAGGCATTGCTAGATCAAAGGATATGCACATTTTGATAGTCTTTTGAGCATAGTTCCAAATTGTTCTCCAACTATTGGATCAGTTCACAACTCTACCAACGATGCATTAGTGGAGGACTTTATTATTTTTGTAGATGATCCCTCTAATATAGTTGGTCTCCTAGTTTATTAACTGCTTCAACTCTCATGACCTACACTTTCATGTCATCTCAGTCATAATCGATGACACTTGTAACCTTGATCTCATCATCACCCATAATCTATCTGCTATCATGGTGCAGAACCCTGAAATTTCTCCATCTGATCACAATTTAAAATCATTCTATCTCTTTCTTTTATATTTTCTCTTTGTTCTCACCACACAGTCTGGTAAGTCCAAACCACATTTATTTGAGCATATTTCTCTGTTATTTTCCTCCTGAGAATTTGAACTTTTTCTTAGCTATAAGCTGCTTTTAACTTTGAATGCTTAGTCTTTTTTCCTCTCCATAATCAGGGTTTGCATAACTCCAATTCCGTGTTATCTCCACTATCTGTATTCTCTGTTCCTCCAAATCCACTATTGAATACTGTTATTTAGTCAGACAACTACAACACATGAACCCTCTCCAAAGAGGCCTAATCTTATCTCATTTGGATCTTCTCCATCTCAAAAATATGTTTACTCCTAATTTGATTCTTTATCTCATTTCTCACAGCAGGAACATGATAAATTGTTAGGAAGATTTTCCTTCTATAAAGTTGAAAACTTTTTTGTTTTGCTTTGCATTCTTCTAGTCCTGTATTCTAGTACTAAGCAGAGTGAATCTTAACCCTCTTTTACTTGACCACCCATCTTTATAGAGTCTCTTGTTTCACCTGCTACCATTTATGAAGCTTATTGTGCAAAGACACAGCAATTTATGTTTACCCACAAAGGTGTCTTGTTTGCCAAAAGAATCCCTTAGTGCAAAGGGGTCTTGAAATCATGGTGCCCAGCTGTTTGAATCTGTTCTTCTTTGGTGACCTGTGACATTTCAATCAAAAAGCAAGAGATGCCATTTATTGCCTTGTGAGTAGCTAATCTACTGGCCTAATAGACAAGCATCTCTCTTAAAGATGTGGTTTATCTTTATTATTTTGTTTGCTTTTTGGTGACAAGTATTAAAAAAAGAAAGAAAGAAAAGAAAACCCTGGGGCAGTTAGGTAGTGCAGTGGATAGAGCACCACCCCTACAGTCAGGAAGACCTGAGTTCAAATTTGGTCTTGGACACTTAACACTTCCTAGCTGTGTGACCCTGGGCAAGTCACTTAACCCCAATTGCCTGGGGTGGGGGAAGGAATGGAACTTTCTTTACTGTTTGTTTATTTTACTACTATAAGAAATCAACAAGAGAGTATTTATCTGTGCTTTGTGTATTCTAGGTAATATGCTAGATTAAAGAAACAAAACAATATAGTCCCTGCCCTAAAAGATATGGTACAAATATGATATATATCCCATATGATATAAATTTCTTCCTCTAGGTCTCTTTATTTTGAAAGCTTTTTTTCCCTACATGATTAAAGATCACAGACATGTAGTATGGCCAGATCTACTATTCCTAAATCTTTAGACCTCAGTGTTATATCCAGATAATTGTTGACAACAGTTTTGTTTATGATTATAATAGTTTTACAACTCATTTATTAAATCTTCAATGCTACTTTAGAGTTTATATCTGTGTTGTTGAGTTATTTGTGATTGACTCTTTGTGGTGCTATTTTGTTCTGTTTTTGCAAATATACCAGGCTTGTCATTTCCTTATCCATTTAATTTTTACAGATTAACATTTAAAACAAACAGGATTAAGTAATTTACCCAGGGTTACACAACTGGTAAGTGTCTGAGGTCAGATTTTAACTCAAAAACATGAGTTATCCATTGTGACATTAATCTATCTTGTATTTCTGAGTATGAGGATATGTTACCTAGGAGTTCATATAGGATAGCATATTTATCTTATATAATACTAATTACATAATGTTATCTTTCTCAGTTTTTAAAAGATGCTTACTTTCCCCAACCTGCAGTGATGATACATATTTTCCTTCATTTCATTGAAAAATATCTATCAATTCACAGCTGATCTACGTGCCAATAATCTTTCTATAACTTGTGTTTTCATTGTGCTGATCCTGAGCCGCTACCACAGACAATCCTGTTTTCTACAAATACATCTACATGAGAGCCTTTGGTTTAATGTTTCTTTGTCAACATATTGTCACTTGAGTTCATGTGAATATAACTTGTGGGGTGTCATTTGATTCCATTCTTTGATCTTAACTATTTCATAGGCTCCATCTGGTGATCAACTACTTTCAATCATATATAATAAATCAGTGGCAAAAAGCTATTGTCTATCTTTATCATGGCTTCGTTAAGGAAAATCTGCTTGTTCCAAAAATATTTCTATACATTTTTAGCCTTTTGGTTGTGTTCTGTAAAATAATTTATCAATATGTGTCCCTCTATTTTTTATGACAAAGTATCAATCTTTGCCTTAGGGTAATAACCTCAGTTTCATTAGCAGTGTATGGGTTTTTATAAAGAAACTTGCTAAATCTGTTGTCATCTATTTTTACCAAGCCAAAAATATACACTAAAACTGTTATTGTAAAGGTGCTGCTTTAAAATTGTTCTTCTTCTTGAGATTTTACTTTAGGATATAAGATGTTTATTTGTTTTTAAATATACATAGCCTTGCCTTTCTCCTTTTCTGAATCTTTGGAATAAAAACAGTGTTCGTTTTGTTTCTCTGCAATAGTAAAAGACAATAAAATTGTCCCTGGAATCCAATCGGCTGCTCCTTCCCTGCTCCTTCCCTTAATGTAATTTTCTGATAATTAAAGAACACAAAATATCTCAATGATAAAACTTTAAGACTGTCTGAGTTGGCAAATTCTTGAAAGCCATAGTAAGTTTAATATATAGCTTTCAAAATTAGGTGTGTCTTCATATGAAGAAAAGAGGACAGTGTAAGAAGGGTGGGAGTGTCTCATCCAGTAAATCTAAATAAAACTGTGCCCTTCTTGATTTTTCTTGGTGTATCAAAAAAAAAATTTCTTTTGTTAAGCATTAAATGATTTTTGAGTTCCTCATTTCATCTCCCAAACAAACCTGAACTAACAGGGTACTGGAATTAGGCCTATCCCTAAAAGATGTGATAAATCTTGAAAAGAAAACATATTTGTTTAGCTTTTAAATTTTGTTTCACACAAGCAGGGCCAGGAGATCCTTATATGCTTCAACAACAATACTATATGATAATCAATTCTGATGGACCTGGCCATATTCAGCAATAAGATGAACCAAATCAGTTCCAATGGAGAAGTAATAAACTGAACCACTACACCCAGCGAAAGAACTCTGGGAAATGACTAAGAACCATTACATTGAATTCCCAATCCCTATATTTTTGCCTGCCTGAATTTTGGATTTCCTTCACAGGCTAATTGTACAATATTTCAGAGTCTGATTCTTTTTGTACAGCAAAATAATAGTTTGGTCATGTATACTTATTGTGTATCTAATTTATACTTCAATATATTTAACATCTACTGGTCATCCTGCCTTCTAGGGGAGGGGGTGGGGGGAAGGAGTGGAAAAATTGGAACAAAAGTTTTGGCAATTGTCAATGTTGTAAAATTACCCATACATATAACTTGTAAATAAAAAGCTATGAAATAAAAAAAAAAAAAAAAAGAAATTTTGTTTCACTTTGTCCTCTGCTTCAAGCTTACAACTTTCAATTTCTATTTTTCTTTTCTGTACAATTAGAATTTTATACTTTTATTAAACTTAAAGAAGATTTGGATATTGTTAGATAAATTTTCCATGAGAAGGAGCTTTTTATTGTGCCTTTTGGTGAAGATATATATCTTGACAGCAACTCTACTTTTTAATTTGGCAGTAAAGTTAGTTTGCCACTTTCCTTGATATATCTACTTTGTGATTCATTATATGATAGTATTCAATCTTTCTATTTCTTATTTAATAACTTAAATTTCTGTCCTGTTGGACCTCTTGAAAACAGGTTGGTGACTAGAAAACTTTTGCATCTTTTTCCTCCTCTTTATCATAATGATGATAATTATAATGATGCTTATTTACTGACTTACAGCCAGTCACTGTACTAAGTACCAGAGATAAAAAGACAAAATCTGTTTTTGCCCAAGAGGAACTCACATTCAAACATAAAAAAAAAAAAAAAAAAAAAAAAAAACTACGTAAATATAACATATACACAAGCCAAATGGGAGATAATCTCAGAATGAAAGTTTCAGCATTGAAAAGAAACATGGAAGTCTTTTTGAAGAGAGAGAGATTTTCACAGAGTTGAAGGAAAATGCCCATTATCATCACCATTATTTAATATTGTAGTAGAAATGCTGGCTTAAATGAAAAGAAAAGAAAAAAAAAGTAGAGGAATTAGAATAGGCAATAAGGAAATAAAACTATTACTCTTTGCAGAAGATATGATAATATACTTAGGTAATCCTAGAAAATCATCCATAAACCTTCTGATAACTATTCACAGTTTTAACAAGTTACAGGCTATAAAATAAAACCACCCAAATCATCAGCATATTTATACATTCCTGACAATGATCCATCAGCAAGAGATAGAGAAATTTCATTTAAAATTTCTGTAGGCAAAATAAAATACTTGGTGGTCTACCTGCCAAGACAAACTCTAGATTTATATGAACACAATTATAAAATACTTCTCACACAAAAAAGCCAAATCTAAACAAACGGAAAAATATTAATTGTTCATGTCTAGGCTGGACAAATATAATAAAAATTACAGTTCTGCCTAAATTGGTCTACTTGCTCAGTGCCATACCAATCAAACTACTAAAACAGTATTTTATAGAACTAGAAAAATATACCAAAATTGATCTGGAAGAAAAAAAGATCAAAAATATTGAAAGGGAATTAATGGGAAAAATACAAAGGATGATGGCTTAGTAATACTAAACCTAAAACTATATTATAAACCACAGTCATCAAAACTATTTGCTACTGGATAAGAAATAGAATGGTGGATTAATAGAATAGATTAGATACACAAAATACAGTAATCAATACCAATAGCAACTAATATTTGATAAATCCCCAACTCCAGCTTCTGAAACAAGAACCACTATCTGACAAAAATTGCTGGGAAAACTAGAAAATAATATGTCAAAAACTTGCTATAGACTTACGTTTCACACCCATACCAAAATGAGGTCAAAATGGATACATGATTTTGGCATAAAGAATGATGCCATAAAGTGGACCTCTTCGATAAAGAGAGCCTTAATTGATCAAAGATGGACAGAAGCAGCTACACCCAGAGAAAGAACACTGGAAATGAATATAAACTGCTTGCATTTATGTTTTTTCTCCCGGGTTATTTATACCTTCTGAATCCAATTCTCCCTGTGCAACAAGAAAACTGTTTGGTTCTGCACACATATATTGTATCTAGGATATACTGCAACCCATTCAACATGTAAAGGACTCTTGCCATCTCAGGGAAGGGGTGGAGGGAGGGAGGGGTAAAATCGGAACAGAAATGAATGCAAGGGATAATGCTGTAAAAATTACCCTGGCATGCGTTCTATCAATAAAAAATTATTTAAAAAAAAAAAAAAGAATTAAGAGATCAAGAGATAATTTATTTATCAGATCTTTGGAGAAGGCAGGAATTTATGGCCAAAGAAGAACTAGAGAACATTATGAAAGTTAAAACAAACAACTTTGATTTCATTAAATTAAAAAATTTTTGCACAAATAAAACCAACAGAAACAAGATTAAAGGGGAATTACAAAGCTGGGAAAAAAAATCTTTATTTCTGATTTCTGATAAAGGTCTCATTTCTAAAATATATAAAAAACTGTGCCAAATTTAAAAAAAAATACAAGTCTTCCCACAATTGAGAGTTGAAAGAATCCAGTAAAGTCCAGCAAGTCAAGAGGTAGAGAAAAGGAGAGAAAATAAATATTCGAGGCACGGATTATATCCAGTGACAAAGCATAGATCAAACTATGGAATGCCCCTTGAATGAATTGTACAGAAAAGGGTAGAAAAGTATAGGAATACTGGAAAGGTCATTTTAATACAATCTTGATGGGCTGAATGGAATAAGAGGTAGTATGGTATAGTAGAAATAATTTGGGACCAAGAATAAGCTAATCTCAGTTAAAATTCATCCTCACAAAGTTTGTTTGTCTCTAAGAAAATAACTCAACTTCTCAGAGTCTAGGTTTCTTTATCCAGTCTGTCCATCAGCCAATCAATAAACATTTTTTTTTTATTAAGTGCTTACCAGCAGTCATCAAAACCATTTGGTACTGGCTAAAAAATAGACTAGTTGATCAGTGAAATAGGTTAGGTTCACAGGACAAAATAGACAATAACTATAGCAATATAGTGTTTGACAAACCCAAAGACAGCTTTTAAGATAAGAATTCACTATTTGACAAAAATTGCTGAAAAAATGGAAAACTAGTATGGCAGATTGATCCATACTTAACACTGTACACCAAGATAAGGTCAAAATGGGTTCATGACCTAGGCATAAAGAATGAGATTATAAATAAATTAGAAGAACATAGGATAATTTACCTCTCAGAACTGTGGAGGAGGAAGGAATTTGTGACTGAAGAACTAGGGATCATTATTAATCACAAAATAGGAAATTTTGATTATATTAAGTTTAAAAAGTTTTTATTCAAAAAAAAAATGATGCAGACAAGATTAGAAGGGAAGCAATAAACTAGGAAAACATTTTTACCTTCAAAAGTTCTGATAAAGGCCTCATTTCCAAAATATATAAAGAATTGACTCTAATTTACAAGAAATCAAGTCATTCCCCAAATGATAAATGGTCAAAGGATATGAACAGACAATTTTCAGATGAAGAAAATGAAACTACTTGTAGTCAAATGAAAAGGTGCTCCAAATCATTATTGATCAGAGAAATACAAATTAAGACAACTCTGAGATACCACTACACACCTTTCAGATTGGCTAAGATGACAGAAAAAGATAACAATGAATGTTGGATGGGATGTGGGAAAACTGGGACACTGCTACATTGTTGGTGGAATTGTGAATACATCCAGCCATCCTGGAGAGCAATTTGGAACTATGCTCAAAAAGTTATCAAATTATGCAGACCCTTTGATCCAGCAGTGTTACTACTGGGCTTATATCCCAAAGAGATCTTAAAGAAGGGAAAGGGATCCACATGTGCCAAAATGTTTGTGGCAGCCCTTTTTATAGTGCCTATAAACTGAAAATTGAATGGATACCCATCAATTGGAGAATGGCTGAATAAATTGCAGTATATGAATATTATGGAATAGTATTGTTCTTTAAGAAATGACCAGCAGGATGACTTCAGGGAGGTCTGGAAAGACTTACATGGATTGATGCTAAGTGAAATAAGCAGAACCAGGAGATCATTATACACAGTAACAACAAGATTATAAAATGATCAACTCTGATGGATATGGCTCTCTTCAATAATGAAATGATTCAAACCAGTTCCAATTGTTCAGTAATAAAGAGAATCAGCTACACTCAGAAAGAGAATACTGGGAAATGAGTGTGGTCCACAACATAGTGTTTCTACTCTTTCTGTTATTGTTTGCTTGCATTTTTGTTTTCTTCCTCAGGTTTTTTTTCTTTCTTTCTTTCTAGATCCATTTTTTTTAATGCAACAAAATAACTGTATAAATATGTATGCATATATTAGATTTAACATATGCTTTTACATATCTGACATATATTGGACTACTTGCCATCTAGGGGAGGGAGTGGGGGGAAGGAGGGGAAAAGTTGGAACAGGTTTTACAAGGGTCAGTGTTGAAAAATTACCCATGATTATGTTTTGTAAGTAAAAAGCTATAATAATAAATAAAACAGGGAAAAAAGAATTATGGGAATATTTATGAAAAAAATAAATTAATTAAGTGCTTACTATGTGCTTGATACTGAACTACCCACAAAATATGGAGATAATGATAGTTTACCTACTTCACAAGGTTGTGATTTTTTTTTTTTGGTAACTCAAAATAGTGAAATTATTATGGGTTAGGAGGTAGGCAACAACCTTCTTTTTCTATAGAATGTCTGATAGTTATGAGATGACCCAATTCTGTCATTCTGATTTTTCTAAAAAATTCACTATTTGAATCATTTCAATGAGAAAAGCCACAAAATGTTTCATTTACAAGGAGATCATATTCTTTTATGAACTTTCTCCCTAGATACATTGAAATTGTCCTTCAGGATTGTAGTCAAAACAATATTATTGAAATTCTGTCAATACTCATAATAAATAACTTGCAGATAATGATCATAATACCTAAAGTGTATAGGAAAGGAAGTGCAGTCAATACTACAATACAAGCTCACTGCTTCCACTCCCCCATTGAAATCCCCCCACACCCTATAGAGGACTATGGAAGCTATTGGCCTGGAATCAATATGCTCATTTCATAGTTTCTTGTTCATAATCTTCACACCAACATAGGTTTTGCTCCTGACACATCTCCTGAAACATTCTTTAAACTTCAGTTTACTGGATGGTGCCTCCATTATCTTCTCTGACTGGAGTTTTGGGTTCCCCTCCTGCCCATCCCCAGTGGGATAGATATACCTTTTATTAGATTTAGAATTAGAAGTGACCATCCAGAAGTTAAAATTTAAAATATAGAGAAGAAGATTGGGTGGAGAAAATCACAGGAAAGAATGTATCAGTATTTAAAGAGTGTATCAGAGCCATGATGAGAATATTTTGCACTTGGGATAGGAATGTCTGACAGAACAAAGGGAAAATTTAACTAGAATACAGACACTGGAGGAAGATGAATCAAAAGATTCTTTTGTTCCCTGAAATATCATGGAAGTTCCTTTGTTGCTAAAATGGCTGCTGTTGAGGGTGTACAACATAGGTTTGAGTGGTCATTTATCAGAAGTATGGACACTGGGATGTCTGGAATGATACTGTTGGAAATTATCTAAATTTTATTGCTCTAAATTAAAATTCCATTTTCCCTGCCCTAGTTACAGATCTTTGGGATATGACTTCCTCAATGTATATACTCCTTCCATTAATATAAATTTAGATACCCCATTGCTTTCAGAGAGTCTTTCATATATTACTGTCATCAAAAAAAAATCATTAACTGGAAACTTTTCTTTAGTCAATAAAGCCTTTTTGAAATTAGTTAGGCTGGTACTTGCACATCAAAAACATAAGCCATTTGAGAACTTAAACTTGAAACATTTCCACTATAGTTTTGCCTATGAGAAATTCTAATCTGCTGAAATAGATTTTAATAATTCAGTATCGCTTCTACATCATGATCTAATAAAGGAGTGTGGCTTTAATAGGTGTCCTGCAGAAAAACTAGGAATAATTATTTGGGGTTGGGGGAAAAAATTGTTATTTAGCTACAAAGGACATTAGAGAACAATGGAAAATCCTCTTAGATTCAGAAAAACCTGGATGTGAACATTTCCCTCCAACTATTGCTAATTACAAACTTGGGTTAATTATTTTCTCTCTCTGAATATAAGGTATTGTTGTTTTCCTTCTATAAAATGGGGACAATACTAATTATACATCTGTTTCACAAAAGTGTTGTGAGAAAGATACTTCATAAACCTTAAGTAATGGATATGGATCTTCTCCCGCACAAAAAATAAAGGAAGTATAGCCCAATTTTTATTTATAAAGAACCTCAACAATTTTTTGACCATTCTGATATATCCCCATCATGATTTAGAAAAACACTATAATGTTTTCTGAAAATTCAGGAGTCTTATCCAATTTAGGAGTTTATTAAGATTATTTCTAACTTTAGTTTTCATTTAACATAGATCACAATCATTACTCTTGTCACAGTTTTTTAATGCATTTTGAGCTCCTTTGTTCATTAACTCCAAAGGGCTTAAGAAGAAATGAACCAATGACATTTGCATTGAGACCTCCCTGACTTAGATCATTATAGTCAATCCTCCAAGGAATACTCAGATTTCTGTAAGCATCCTTGTAAAGAATTCTTAATAAAAATGACAAGGAGGAGGTGCAGTGATCTGTATCTATCACTCTCCTTTAATTTCAAGTATTTCATACCTCTGGATTTCTTAGGCTTGTGCATACATCTATTTTTGTTGTATATCACTTCACATTGTGTGAAATGCCAGTATAATCAGTTATCCCACTTTGTTAAAGAAGTTTTTAAAAATAGGTTAAGCTACAATTAAAATACATTTCCTTAAAAAAGCAACTTTATTACCCAAATGAAGGCAATAAAAGTTCTGAGGCCAATCTGCCTGAAGCAGTTCTTGGTTTCTTTAAGAATACAGTATCCATAGATATAAATAAAGGAAGAATTAAAAACCACATGTGTCTCAAATTAAGCAATAATGGTACAATCCTGCTGTTTTACAAGGCAATAATCCAATTCCAAGCAGAATAAATTATGCAGAAAAATGCAAATAAGCTTGGGGTCTAAATAAAGCAATGTAAAGGTACCATTAGCACTATTATATTATGAGTAATTTAAGTAATGCCTTTTCAAAACTAATGCTGAAAAATCAATAAATTTGTAAAGAGGACAAAATGATGACAGGTAAAATGATAAGGAATGTGGAAGTGAGAATTACAGAGGTTTTCTAGGGAACAATTCTACTGTCATCAATCACTAACCCAAGTTTCTGGGAATTGCAAAATTCAATCATCTATCCTCTGTGGGTTTCTAAATGGTCTTTGGAGTTGGGGCCGGAGCAATATAGGGCATGTTCCTCTGGAAATAAACTGCCAAGTCTTTGTTCACTCAGATTGGGAATTTATCCTTCTAGCTTTGAATAGCCTAAAATTTGCTGTACTGAGTTATGTTCTAAAGGAAGAGGTTAAATATCATTCATAGGTCTGAAAGGGAAGCCCTGATAATTAGATAATGAAGACTGATCTGAGCTAAATAGAGAAAGATATATATATATATATATTTGGTGTTAAGAGTTGGACAGGATCTTGGAAATCATTTGAGCAGAAAAGCAACAATTATATGACAGAATAACACCAAAAGCAATTAAATAACTTGTTCAAGGTGACTTGAGCTAATAAGTGTAACAAAAACAAGAATTTAATACAATTTTACTGATTCCAAATAACAAAATTGATTAAATTAATTATTGTTAATCAAAATATCATCTCAAAGATTTCTCCCATAACCCAATCTTTTTTATGGAACACAAATATAAAACTGAGGCAAGGAGTATGAGAAGATCTGGCTGAACTAAAAGCAACATGAAAACAGAAATGTTGTTCATTTAAATCTTGTATTTCTTTAGCATTTCTCATGTAACTCAACACAGAGTTGATATTTAATAAACAATTACTGTTTAACTGAATTAGAATGATTACCAGCAATGAAAATTCTTGACTGTGTTATTTATGAAAAGAGCCAGTATAACAATTATTATACAAAGTATGGGCTAAGATTTTAATATTTCAGAAAACAAATCCCTTTAAAGAGAACATTTACTATAATAGGAAAGACATTTTAATGAAAATTCAAGTAATGTTGAAAAGTTCTGAAGTAGTTCCTTACCAAGCATAGAATCAAAGAGGTAGAAAGAATACTTTTAACATGAAATTAGCTCTATCTGACCAAGAATATGTGCATTTTACATTATTCCCAACAACTTCTTGTTTACTCTTTATATAAATACTTCCAGTGAGGAAGAATCAACTACCTCTTGATGCAAATCATTACACTTTTTGAGAGCTCTGTTTTTTTTTAAACAAATTCTTTATGTCAAAATTAATTTTTTTTACACCTTTTTCTCTTAATACTCCCTTCTGAGATTTTTTTTTTAATTTGAGCCTTACCCTTCTCTCATATGGTAATACATCAAATGTTTAGAGATAGCCATCAAGGCCCCTCTAATTCTTTTTCTTTAGTCCCTTCCACAAATTACTAGATAGAATGTTTTCTTGTAATCACACAATAGTGGCCACCCCTTTTGGATATACTCCACTTCATATATTTAATAATACGTGCTGCCTAGAAATGAAGATTGAGTACTCCAGATGTGTCCTGTGCAGGGAAATATATTGTAGAGAAATGGAATATCTAAGGCCTTTGGATTAAAATAGAGTATTTGTTATGATCAGCAAGTTGTCTTTAAAAAACAAAACAAAACAAAAAAAAAAAAACTCTATTAATCTCTGCTCTGTTTCATTTTGTACTCTGAGGCCAAATTTATCTGTTATTCATATTTTCTTCTGATTTCCTACTTTCCTATGATGACTTGGACAACATACTAAAAAGCAAAGGATATCACTTTGCTGACAGATGTCTCCATAGTTAAAGCTGTGTTTTTTTCCAGTAGTAATATATGGCTGTAAGAGTTGGATTGTAAGAAAAACGGAGGGCCCCAGAATCAATGCTTTCAAATTTTGATGATGGAAAAGACTTTTGAGGGTCTCTTTGATAGAAAAGAAGTCAAATTATTCAATTCTTAATGAAATTAATTGTGACTATTAATTCTAATTCAGCTGAAGCTGAAACTTAAATATTTTTTTCCACATAGTGAGAAGTTTGGATTCATTGGGAAAGACTCTCATGCAAAAGACTGAAGGCAAAAGGGAAAAGTGATGTTGCTACTAGATCCTAGATCTAAATCAGTATAATAAAAAAAAGGAAATTAAAAAAAAAATCTTTACATAGTGGAAAGATGTAGAAGGTCCTGGTGTGATTTAATACAAAAGAAGTCTTAGGTGAAAATGCTTCTTTTGTAGATCTATAGGATCAATTATGAACTGCTTTGTATCAACCAGCCAGAAATTTCAGTCATTTACGGGAATGATAGCTATGTTCCTTTAAATGCTCTTTTTTTTTTTTTTTTTTTGTAATTTTTCACTTTTGTAAGAATAGCAGCTGAAATTTCTAAATGACACTGAACATTACTTCACAATTCAATGTGAAATATGACACACTGGTTTGCAAATAAAGGTTCCTCAGGTAATTTATTACAGTATTCATAATGGTATAAATGCTTTTTGATACTTCATTGCTAATAAGTATCTATAATCAGAATGCTTTTATGGCTTAATCTTTCATATATTACCATCATGCCCCCATTAAGCTTATTTTGTTTTTGAACCCAAACAATTAGCCAGAAATGCAAATGTAGACATGCTTATAATTTCAATCTTGCTAAGGACTTGGCTTGGGTTTTGATTTACAAGTCACTTTTCTGGGTTTTAAACTCTTTTAACAGCCATAATTGCAACTGGGGATATACAATACCAAGCTTGCTTGACAATAAGACTCTTGGATGCCAAGTATTAGACACTATTGTCCCAACAGAAGCAGTGACATCTGGGTGTTCATGTGTTGAATATATTTAAGGAAGCATATTTATGGCTGCCAAACATGCTTTCTAAATGATTCTCTCTAATCCCTTTGCACATTATGTTATTTAATTGATGAGGAATTTGGTTAATAGGTATAGCTCTCCAACCAATTTTCCATTTGTTAGTAATAAAATTAATGCCTAGAGTATATCTTATAGTTTAGTTTAAATGTTTTCTTTTGCCACACTATGCTTCCTATTCTGAGAAGCAATATAATTGCTGCCTAACTCTAATATCCTCTATTATTTTTTGACATGATAAGGTAGGCAGCATGGTATAGTAGGAATCATTGGAATTGGGGTCACAATAATAATAATAAAACAGTGCTCCAAGGCTTATAAAAGTGTTTTAAATATATTATTTGATAATTCATTACAACTCTCTGAGGTACATACTATTATTATCTTCTTTTTAAGAAGAAACAGACAGAAATAAGTTAAGTTACTTTCCAGTGGTCTCAATCTAAGAATCTGAGGCAAGATTGGAACACAGGTCCAAGTACAGGCTTTTATATCCATTCACCACCTAATTACCTGTAAAACCTTGGTATAAGTTGGGACTCTTCCATTTTAATAGGTCTTTATTTGTGGGTAGGATACAACTCTGGTCCTCAAGAAACTCATGTTCTAATGACTGAGACACTCTACCAATACCTACATACACAATATATACAGTGGAAACAGGTGTACACTCAGAGGGAAGGTATTAACAGTGGGATCAAATGAAATAGACATTTAAGGAAGACTTCTTGTAAGAAGCCAAAATTTGAACTGAGTCTTGAAATAAAAACTGGAAAATCAGGAAGGAGGGAAATACAGATATGGAGGCAAAGGCAAAGACAAAGAGAAAAGGCAAAGACAGGAGAAAACTGTAAAGAGCTGAGAGATGAAGTATAGCATAGGAGCAAAATGGCCTGTCAGTGACTCTTAGAATACTTGGAAGATAATCACATGTGAGAAGATTAATATGTCAGAAATAAGAAATACATACAATTTAGCAACAGTGTGAAAAGTGCTGAACTTGGGTTTGGAACCTTGTTCTTTTACTAACTTTATGACCTTGGGGATCTCATTTCTCAACTCTGAGCCTGATTTTCTCATATGTAACACAAAAGAAATGGATTAGATGGCCTTTAGGATCTGAATGTCAAGTCTTTTGTTGTTTATTGCATCTGATGAGTTATTCCCTATTTCCTCTTCCAATATATACCTGTTTTATCAATAAGGAAATGAGGCAAACATGGTTTAAATGACTTGCTTTATGTTACACAGCTAGTAAATGTCCAAGGACAAATTTGAACTCAGATCTTTCTGACTTTAGGCCTAGAACTCCATTTACTTTACCGCCTAGGTGCCTGAAAACAAAATTCAGAGATTAGTAAACAAGATACTTTAATATGGGAAAGGGGTAATATAAAAATGCTAGCTGGATCTAGCAAGCAAAGGAATCTGTGTTTTGTTTTGTTTTGTTTTGTTTTTACTTAAAGAATAGCTGAAGATTCTTTTTTTAAAAAATTATAATTATTTGTGAACATGCTATCTAACTTACAAGTAACAAAACTTTAGAGGACAAGAGGTTACATTATTGTTTATATATATATATGTGTGTGGGGTGATCAGGGTAGAATATGTAGGGGTTTAATATATTTGATGAATTCAACTGAATATATAACCTTTCACCAAATATGTATTTAACATTATGCGATATAGTATAATAATTCTTTCACTACCACCTTGAATTAATTTTTAATCATATTCCCCTCCCCATCTGCATACATAAAAAGCTACCTATTTGTAACATCAATAACCACAATTCATTAATTATTATAAATGGGGAAAGGCTATTGACATCAAACTCTCCATACTATTACTGATACTTTTAAACATTCTGCCATTTAAAAAATTATTTGGGTGATCAAAATGAAGTTATTTAAAATATTTGCTGATTTTTTTCAAATGATCATAAAATCTTGACCTGGGAGCCTTAGATTTTAAAGATTGTCTGCTTCAGTAATCTTCCTTGACTTAGGGACAAGGGTGCTCAGAATCAAAGAGATGGTGACTGTTCTCAAATCACACAACTAATTAGTGGCAGCCATGATTAGAAACCTAATCTATTTTGCAGCTCATTGCTTTGTCCATTAGACTACAGGTTGGTTTTTTTATTTATTAGTCTATTTTTAAATTTTATCTCTTCATCATAACAAATAATGGCAACATTTTTTACCTACAGTAACAATGGAGGAATAGCAGTTCACTGTGTCTTTGATGTTATTTAAATTCATGACAATAATATATTTGAATTTGTTATTTTTTATTCCTTAGGTTTTTGGAGACCAGATTGAGACAGAAATGGGGGAAGTAAGTATTCCTTTGTACTCTTTTTGCCATCAATGAGGGGTTTGTTTTCTCTCTTGTTGCATATTTTCCTTCTGATTTTACTTTAAATATGAAAAGGATTTGTAAAAATACCAATTTTCTCTGACTATATTCTGGTTTAATTATCAGAGTAGCTAAATGTCTAAGAAATTCCATTCTTAGCAATGTACTTTAAATGTACAATTCTTAAAAATTTATATGATAAGAATCCTTTGACATTCTGATTATGTGGGGACTAATGAAGCTGATCTGGGCCATTCTAAGGCCAAAGGGATAAATAGAGGTCTATGAATGATCTGGCCTTGAGCTTGAGGCTTTGTGGGGCCAATTTAACTTCCTAAAATACCAGAGAGCTTTGCCTTTTGCCCTGGGGCTTTTTCCTTTCAAGGAATTTCTAAACTTACCGGTTTCCACTTCAGTAGTCGGCTGGGTTTTCAGGCTTGTGAGACTACTCTGCACCCTGATTACTTTCCCCTAATTCTGACATTGCCATCCAAATCAGATTTTAAAAACTACTGCCTCATTCTTTCATTAAGGGTTTCAAATGTGTAAAAGTGATTGGAGTTTAAGTCTCCAATGTGATACATAATATCACATTGAGATGGAACCAGGAGCTAGTCACTTAATTTCTTATTGTTTTTGGCAACACTCTAAAACTATAAATTACAAAATATTTGCCAATCTACACCAATGAAATGACAGGTTCAGCTTGACCTTTTCCCTTTTTTGCTCCCTACACACACACATACACACACACACACACACACACACACACACACACACACAAAGTCAAACAGTTGTTAGTATTCAATATGGGAATGGGGAGAATGCAAAGAAAAATCTTCCTTAAGGAAAATATTTCATATTGATAAATGATAGTAATTTTTGTACAAATAATATATACATTTTATACTATACAATATACTATGTGTTATTATACTATAATATATACATAGCACCTTTTTGCATATATATATGTATGCATATACATATATATATATATATATATATACATATACATATATATATGTGGGAGGAGAAATACAGAGAGACAGAGACACAGAGACACAGAGAGATAGACAAGAGACAGAGAGAAAGCACTTGCCTTTAATGGAAATCTTTAGTTTTGAAAAAGATATTTTACTGCTCTAAATCACTAATTTATTAGAGAAATGCAAATTAAAACAACTTACACATTTCAGATTGGCTAAGATGATAGGAAAGGATAATGATAAATGATGTTGGAAAGGATGTGAGAAAATTGGGATACTAAGGCATTGTTGGTGAAGTTGTGAAATGATCCAACCATTCTGGAAAGCAATCTGGAATTATTTCCAAAGGGCTATAAAACTGTGCATATCCATTGTCTCAGAAGTGCTATTATTGGTTCTGTATCACAAAGAAATCATGAAGGAGGGTAAAGGACTCACACATGCAAAAAATGTTTGTAGCAGCAGCTCTTTTTATAGTAGCAAAGAATTGAAAAAGGGAAGGATGTCCATCAACTGGAGAATGGCTGAAGAAGTCTTAGTACATGAAGATAACGAAATAGTATTGTCTATAAAAAATTAACAAACAAGCTGATTATAGAAAGGCCTGGAAAGATTTATACATGAACTGATGCTGAGTGGAACCAGGAATACATCGTACACATTATCAGTAACAATGTGGAATGATCAACTCTGAAAGACTTGGTTCTTCTCAGTAGTTAAATGATCCAAAGCAATTCCAATAAACTTTGGACAGAAAATGCCTTTGCATCCAAAAAAAGAATTAAGGAAAATGAATACATGCTAGGTTGTTTCTTTTTTTTTTCTCTCTTGCATTTTTTTCCTTTTGCTTTTAATTTTTTTTCCCAACATGATTCATAAAATAATGTGTATTAAAATACATAAACTTACTTCAATTAAAAAAATAATAAAGTTTTCTTGTTTCTTCTTGGAAATAAGATACATCCTTAATAAAAAAAAAAAAAAAAAGAAAGAAAGAAAAAAGATATTTTACAAATATCTCATTTTTATGGTCATAACATAATAAGCCTGGGTGTAGATACAAGATTATCACATCCTGAAATAAATCAAACACAAGGGAAAGAGAAAAGAAATAAATCTTTATTTGAGCTGAAGAAATTTGCAAAATGGGGTCATCCATAGGAGCAGAGCATAATGGATTTCCCAAACTAGAGACCTATGAAAAAGGTTTTTGTTTGTTTGTTTGTTTTCTGCTTTGAAGAGAGAAAGGGTAAGATGTAGCAAGGTCTGATCATGAGATGCCAGTGGTCTTCATCAATATGAACAAGGCTGTTTTGTCCTTTATGCCATAAATCCGAAGGGAAGGGGTAAGAATACCAGGAAGTAACCAATCTCAAAGCTAGTTTTGGTTTACAAGGACGATTCTAAGTGGAGACTAAGATCTTCTAAAATGGAGTCTTAAGATGTGACTCAGCTTAACCTAATCTTCATTATTTTAAGGATAGGATTGTAAGGACATTAAGGGAAATTTGACATTTTTAGGATGATTAAGAGATTGTAACAATTCATTTTGAGATTGATATTAACAATCTTCAGTTATTACATTTACAATTACAATAATTTATTTTTATCACTTTATTATAATTTTATAGATGAGAAAACTGAGACAGAAGCTAACTGATTTGTCTGGGGTCATACAGTTAGTAAATGTTTGAGGCCAAATTTGATGTCAGAACTTGCTAACTCCAAATCTAGATCTCTATCCACTACAACATCTAGCTTCCTTCTGTTCTATTGATAAGTTAATAACAGCATATATTTGAGGAAAGTATAAAATAATATAAATGGAGGGTTGTTGTGACAAGGGAGAAAGGGAGATAACAGCAGGATAACAGCGTGTAAGAAGTAGCACTGTGTAACTTTTAAAAAGATTGGAATTCCAGGAAACAGAGGTAAAAAAAGGCATATATTCTAGTTTACTATCACCAATATGTTAATTATTGTTTTTTATCTATTATGTATCTTGAATATATTTACATGTGTACATGTTGTCTCCAAATTAAACTATAAACCCCTGAAGATTAGAGACTTGTTTTTATCTTTATGCCTTCAGTGCATAGCAGAGAACCTAATATATAATAGACATTTAATAAACCATTTTTGGTTGAATGACTGATATGTCAGTCTGACTAGAATTTATGTGAATGTAATATAAGATAAATCCATAAAGAAAGATTAAATTCAGATAGTGAAGAACTTAAAATGCTAAATAAAGAAGTCTATTTTATCCCAGAAGTAAGAGGGAGCCACTTGAGTTTCTTGAATGGGGAAAGCAACATGATTGGAGCTATACTTTAAAAATACCAATTTGATAGTTGGTTGAGGGATGAATTAGAATTAAGGAAGACTATTTCAATAGCCCAGGTGAGAAATAATCAAAGCCATGACTAGAGTGAAGATCAGCTGAGTGGAGAAAAGAGCATGATAAAGCTTAATTATGGAGGAAGAATTGACAAGACTTGATGAATATGGCTGGCAGTGAAGGGGCATTGAAGAAGAATAAAAAGGCAAGGATATTTCTTGATGGGTCAAAATCCAGGGTCTACTCAAAATTTTATATTTAGCTAAGGAATACAGAACAACAAAATTTTTAATACTTATTTGTGTACTGTAAAAGCACCATCCTACATCCAAATCTTTTACCTTTCTCCTTTCCATTCTTTATACTTTAATAAAAGACATCCTGGTTCCTCCCTTATCTCTACCTTGTTCTCCTCACATAGACTGCCCGTTGACTAAAGCCCCAGATTTTGGCATATTAAGCTCTCCCAACTTTTATTAGTAGTCTCTCTTAAAGCTTATTACAATATACTTTTATGTTAATAAAGTCTTTTGTTACAATAAGAGAATCTCTTTGAATTTTTTCACACTAACTATGAACCATGACTGTTGGGTACTTCATCTCCTATGCTGAGAAACTAGAAGATGGGAAGAATAATGATCAACATAAATAAGAATATTGAGAGTAAAGCAGAGTCTGTGGAGGAAATAAATTCTTCTTTTGACATGTTTAATTTGAGATGCATATTTATTATTCATTTGGATTTGTCCAATTGCCAATTCATAACATAAATATAATGCTTAAGAGAGAGACTACATGTGAATATATAGATATGGAGTCATTTGAATAGTATGGAAGTTTCTGAAGTCAACAAGGGAATGAGTTGAGAGGAAAAAAAAGTATATGGCACATTACAAAGTCTCGGAAGGAAATCCAGGATTAGAGAGTAATGCTTTGTTGCTATTCCAACAAAGGAGATAAAGAAGGAAGAGCCAGATAGGTAGGGGTACCATGAGAAAGTAGTGTTTCAAAAACTCAGGAAGGAAGAAGTATCTAGGAAGAAACAGTAATCAACATTATTAAATGATATAGGAATAGCAAGAAGAATTAAGGCCTGAAAAAAAGGCCACTGAACTTTGCAGTAAAAGACAATTGTTGTTCCTTTTTAAAGAGAAGTTAAGGTAAAGGTGGTGGTCAAAAGTCACATTGTGAAGGGATAAGAAAAGAAAAAGAGAAGATGATAAAGTAAAGGGAATAAATACAAACAACTTTTGCTAAGAATCTGGCTTGGAATTGCAGTAAGATATCAGGTGAAATCATTAGAGACTGAGATGATTAAATTTAAAAAAAAAATTAAGAATAGAGATGAGCTTTCTAGTCTTATGAAAAAATGCTCCAAATCACTGATTGGAGAAATGAAATTATGAGAACTCTGAAGTATGACTTAAAACTTTTCAGATTGACTAAGATGACAGAAAAATATAATGATAAACTGGGGGAGAGGGGCGCATTTGGGAAAACTTGGGAAAACAAATACATTGTTAGTGAGTTGTGAAATGATCCAACCATTGTGGAGAACAATTTGGAACTATCTCCAAAGGATACAAACTATGCATACCCTTTGATCCAGCAGTCTCACTACTAGGTCTATATCACAAAGGGATCATAAAAGAAGGAAAAGGACTCCCTCCACATAAAAAAATTTGGTAGCAGTCCTTTTTGTAGTGTCAAGGAAATGGAAATTGAGTGTGTGCCCATGAGCTGAAGAATGTCTGAATAAGTTATGCTATATGAATATAATAGAATACTTTTGTTCTATAAAAAAAAAGATGAGCAAGATGATTTCAGAAAAGCTTGGAAAGACTTATGTGAACTGATGTTGAGTGAGGTAAGCAGAAATAAGAGAACATTGCACACAGTAAAAACAAAATCATATGATGATCAACTATGATGGACTTGACTCTTTCCAAAAGTATGATAATTCAAAATAATTCCAATAGACTTAGGATGTAAAATACCAATTACAGCCAGAGAGAGAACTATGGATACTGAAGGTGAATTGAAACATAATATATATTTGTTTCTTTATCTTCTTTTTCATGGTTTTCCCTTTTGGTCTGATTTTTCTTGCACAACATGACTGTGAAAATAAGTTTAAAAAATCACACGCATTTAATCAATATCAGATTGCTTCCTGTCTTGGGGAAGGAGGAACTAATAAAAGGAAGGAGAACGATTTGCAACACAAAGACTTACAAAAATGAATGTGGAAAACTATCTTTGTGTGTATTTAGAAAAATAAAATGCAAATGAAAATAAAAGAATAGAGATTAGCACATTTCTAGCAGTAAAAAAGTAGGGAATAGGTGGGGAAATACTGAAAATTAAAGAGGGGAACCAAAATGCTAGAAAGAGGAGGGATCCAGGGCATGAATACATTGAGAAGTGGATTCAGAAATTGCAGCAAAAGATGAGAATATGGAAGATGAGAATTATGTATAAAGGTATTGAAATATAATATAGGTAAAAAGTATTACCAAGTGGTAAATGCCCACTTTTTTCCTGTAAAGTACAAGATCAAGGTTTTCTCTTAAGGACTGAGAACTGGTGTTAGAAGATGTTTTAATAAAGAAGATAAAGCTTTTAATATGCTATTATAAAAAGCATAATAGAATCAATTATAGAAGCATAAAATAAATTCCTTGAAACAATGAAGACTCAGATGAAATTATAGAATTTAAATTGGTAGTAGATTCAGGAAGGTTGTTTGAGCTACAATACAAACTTATAGTGTATGACTATGGGCAGAGAGGAAAGATTGTGGGGTTAAGGCAGAATGGGAACAAAAATAGTTTAGGATCAGACACTTGAACTATAAATAATTAGTGCTGATTTCATTATTTTTCTCCTGTCTTTGTTTTTTCAAAGAGAGGTACTGTAAGATTTTTTTTAATCATTTGGAAAATATTTTATTGTTTGACTTTAGTGTCACATGGATAGAAATTCTCTAACTCAAAACTTATCATAGATCAGGTTGACCTCAGAAATGATCCAAAATAGCAAAACATTGCCACAAAGAATGATTGGCTTCACTCAGGTCTTGGATTCACATAAATGTTTGTGTTTTCGGTCCCCTAATAAATAGCTTAGGTTTTGCCTTAACCCAAGTTTTATTAAATGCTTATATTTAACTACTGACATACATCTCAAGTAACACCTGGAAATTGCCCTTTTCAGAAATTGTCTATGAGTTGATGGATCTTTCAACTTGTAACCTTGTTTGCACTCTGTATAATGTAAGATTTAACAGAATTTACTTGGAATTGGGTGTCTAGTAAATCACAATTATTTTTCCTCTAGCTATTCACTCTGACAAAGTGACAATTAAACTCCTTTCTAAAAGCAATTTTAGATTTTTGGGATTGATCTTGATTAAGAAAATAGAAAGAATGAACACTAATGTAAGTTCCAGGAAAGGGGGGAAATGAAACTAAAACTATAATCATTAATAGCTCATAAAATGGAAAAGGTAAAAAAAAGTAAGTCAGCCAATAATATCCAAAAGTTGATTTACAAGTTTGTAAGCAATCACAAAGATGCAGAGAGAAATAAATAGTAAAGCAATAATTTGGAGGACTTCAATATATATTATCTGTTTAGACCTACATCAATTTTTAAAAAAGAAAGTATTTTAAAATCTTAACAGATTATTAGGAGAAAAAAAAAAGTATATAGCTTTTAGTGATTACTGAATAGAGTTCATATGAAGTACTTTCCCCCCTAGTTTTGCATGGTACTTTTAGAAAAAAATGACCATGTCCTTGAGCATAAAGAGCTCATGCAGAACAATACAAACATTTAATGTATTATTTTTAGGTCAATGTAATATAAATTGCTAAGAAAATAAAATTGGAGACAGGATTCAGGATGAAATGAAAGCTAAAAAAAGGTAATACTAAATAATCAGTGGTTCTAACAACAAATCAAGGTGGGGAGGGGGATTATAAGATAATCTATTGACTTTGTATGTAGAAAATTAAATAAATATTTTTCAAGCCAAACTTTGTGGAATAGAGGAAGAACTCAGTTAAATTCTCCCAGCGTTCTTCTTCAAATAATTTAAATCAACACCAGAAATGTAATTTTGGCAAAAGCAAAAAAAAAAGGTCAGAGTGAAATATTCTTCCAATCTACAACTATTGAACAAGTAGAAAAAAAGCCTTACCACATGGGATAGAGATTGGCCCCAAAGTTACATGAATTTAATGCCAATGGTAGGACTAGGTGGTGATGATAGAAGCAACCTTTGGTTTGGGGGTTCTCAAGACAGAAATGATTCAGCAAACCAGCAACTGATCAGAGATTAGAAGGAAAACCTGTGCACTATAAGATATAATTTTAAAACCCATGAACTTTTTATAAAAATAAAATATTAACACTAAATTATTGTTTTTGAAGAGAAATAGATAAACCATGATCTTATTTGATTTGTTTTTAAAGAGCAAAATTAATTTCTAAAATCAAATTGGAAAAAAGGGCAATTCACAACAACAAAAACTAAATTGTCAAAAACTATCATACTCAACTATTTGTTAAAAATTGATGAATATTTCAAAAAGATAAAATACTCAGTTTAATAGAAATAAAGAAACAGGGAAAAAAGTATCTAATTTTCAGAAACAGAAGTGGAACAAGCTATAATTTAATATCCAGTTGAGGGGTGGAGGGAATAGCAATAACCCTGGGCACAAATACATTTACAACTACATTCTATTAGAAAATGGAAAGAGTAATTATTTCTTTTGTTACACTGTTTGCAAAAACAGAAAGGAAGATACAGTTCCAAACTTCTCTCATTATACATAATTCTGATACCCCAACAAATGAGTGATAAGGCAAATAGTGGATACCATAGACACAAAAAACATTCTATAGAATGTTAACTAAAAATCTATAGTGACTGATTATCTTAAAAAGTTATTCTCGAGGACAAAGTTGAATTGGGACTCATTGACATCACATTATTAGGAAAATTAAATAAATATTTTTCAAGTATATTATTAGAGAAAGCAAATTTCCAAGAAAATAAAGTGTGTGTTAAAAACACTAAAAAAAAGAAAAAAAAAGAAAGAAAGAAAGATTAAATTACTTTGCTTTAATAAAACCAACAAAACCTGGCATGATTTACATCAAGACAATACTAGAAGCTTTTCTAATAAGGTCAGGAATATGTTACTAATATAATGTGATATATTTCAGAATTACTTTTTGTTGTTATTATTATTTTAGTTGTGTCCAACTCTTCATAAGTGTTTGCTATTTTCTTGGCGAAGTTATTTAAGTGCTCTATCATTTCCTTTTCCAATTTATTTTACAGAGGAATAAACATTTTAAGACAAACATTTTAAGTGACATGCTTAAGGTCACACAACTAGCAAATGTATGAGAACTGATTTGAACTCAGGTCTTCCTGACTCTAACCCAGAATTTTAGCCATTCCATCAACCAAATGTCTCTCAGAATTACTAGTTCTATCAATAAAACAAGAAAAATAAGTTGTAGGAATATGGATAAAAAAGAAGGAAATATTTGTGACTACATTCTGTAATTGTTCACTTAGATAATCACAGTTAATTAAGTTAAAGTTGGTTAAGTGATTAGACTAGAAGTAAGATTATAAAGCATAGAAAAAGAATTTTATAAAGTAAAAACTTGAAAGCATCATAGTGGATAGATTTTTAATGTGCCTTCTCATTTTAGCATAAATTTATTTTTTTTTCCTCTCATGATTTTGAAACCATTCATCATTCTGTTTATTATCTTCTGGATGTTCTCTAATTATCTATAAATTTCTTCAAACATGGCAGCTAAGATTCAACAGAATAACACAGATATATTCTGACCAGGATACAGTACATAAAGTCTGTAACATCATTGTTCTGGACAAGATTCATCTCTTCATAACATTGAGATCGTTTTCGTCTTTTTTGGCTCCAATATCACACAGTACATATTGTCCAGGTTGTTCAATAAAATTCCTAGATCTTTTTAAATTCTAGATGAATTATTTTCTCCATCAAATATTCTAAAGGTTTTATTTTTAAATCCAATTGTAAGACATTAAATTTATTATTTTTAAATTTTATTTCATTAAAATGTGGTTCAATGCCTTACTAGTGGTTCTCAAATTTTTGTTTTCAGTATATTTATCCTATTAAAAATTATTGAGGATCTCTCCAAAGAGTTTTTGCTTACCTGAATTATATTTATAGTCATTTACCATATTGGAAATAAAAACTATTTTTGAATTTGTAGACCCTCTAAAAGGGTTTCAGAGATCCCCAGGATTCTCTAGACCATACTTTGAGAACTACTGCCTTAGACTGTTGAAATCATTTTGCATCAAGATTTAATCATCTGTTTTTATTAGCTATTGCTTCCATTTATCTGACAATTTCTATGAGAAATTCATCCTCATTCCCACAGTTGTTTGTGTTCTCTCTCTAGAAATTACTTTTCATTGAATTTTTTATATGAATGTGATTTTTTTTTGTCTCCAGAACAATGTAAGTTCCTTGAGGGCAGAGACTGAGACCACTTTCTTTTTATTTTGATGTATTCTCAGAGTTTGGTCCATAGCAAAAACTGAATAAATGAATATCAGATTGGCTAAAATGACAGGAAAAGATAACAACAAATGTTGGAGGGGATGTGGGAAAACTGGGACACTAATACATTGTTGATGGAGATGTGATGTGATGCCAAATCAGAAGATCATTGTGCATGGCAACAACAAGATTATACAATGATCAATTCTGATGAACATGGCTCTTTTCAATAATGAGATGATACAAGCCAATTCCAATGATTTTTTGATGAAGACGGCCATCCACACCCAGAGAGAGGACTGTGGGAACTGATTGTGGATCCCAACATAGTATTTTCACTCTTTTTGTTGTTGTTTGCTTACATTTTATTTTCTTTCTCATTTTTTTCTTTTTGATTTCATTTTTCTTGTGCAGCAAGATAATTCCAAAAATATGTATGCATATATTTGATTTAGCACATTTTTATCATGTTTAATATATATTGGATTACTTTCCATCTAGAGGAGAAAGTGGGGAGAAGCGAGGAAGAAATTGGAACACAAGGTTTTGCAAGGTTTTATGATGAAAAACTATCAATGCATATGTTTTGAAAATTAAAAAGCTTTAATAAAAAAATTACAACTAATTGCAAAGTAAGGCAGAGAGAGGTAACATGACTTAATCAAGATCATACAATTATTAAGTGTGACACTGAATTTGAAGTCACATCTTCCTAATTCCAGGCCCATTGCTCTCTCCACTGTGCCACCTTGCTGCCCTCTCCCACCCCAATCCCTGAGCTTCTACAGAAAGCCACTGTAATCTTTTTCAGGCTGAAAATAATCTGGTAAAATGGCATGAAACTAATAGATATTCAGTAATAACCAACTGATGACAAATATTATGAATTCTGGCGGTTTATGTAACAAATGATGTGATTTAGGAGATCACCAAATGCTGGTATTGATGTAAACACCAAATATTGCAGTCCTCTCATGGGAAGAATTCACAATGGCCATTGTTTTTGGCAAAAGGTAGATTTATTTAGGAGAAGAGGTTACACATAAAATCAAGAGATACAATAGACACCACGAGTGGTAAATATAAAATGCAGTTGGAAGAACAAATAGCAAGGAAAGGAGTTTTATAGAAAAGACAAAGTTCCTACTAATACCCATAATTAATCATGAAAAGGGAATACCCCATGAGGTTGGCATATGCCTTTTGCTGATAGGCTAAATCCTCAAAGGGACTTTGTTATGGGCCAGAACTTGAAACAAGGTGAATTGAAACAATATTCACACCTTTGATAAGAGAACATATATAAGCTAGGAGCCTCAGCCAGGATTCACTTGGGGAGATTCAGAGCCAGGCGGGAGCTCAAGCTCTGGGAACCAAGGCCAGACTGAAAGGCTCTCCAGAAAGCTGCCCAGCCCCAGGAAGGAAATAATAAAGGATCTGGACTATAAGAAAGGGCCACAGGAAAGGAGACAAGACTTAGAAAGAGACAATAAAGGCTTTGGACTTTAACCCCTGTTGTACTCATGTTGTGATTACTGAACTGAAATGAAGGCTGCCTCCAGAGACCCCAAGAAAACCTCAACAGACAACATTACATTTTAGAGAGAATATTATAAGATTTAGCACCCTAAAAGAGTTAGATATATGGAGAAAGACACCATAAGCCATGGTGGGGGATGGATGAGAGGAGAGACACTATGAAGTATTGCAGGAGAATCAGAAAAGGGACACTGTGACATGGGAAAAGGAAAAGGGAAAGACAATAAAAGGCAGAGTACTGTGATGGGCTATAACCCCAAGAGGGACGCAGACAAGATGGCATGAGCCATGGGAAAATTCATAGCGGAAATTTAATCCCAGGTTTGACATAACTTGGTTTCTTGGCTGGACACAGCAAGGTAGGGCCATAATATCCTTTCTGCTTGCCTTTCTGTTTACCTCAGGGAGCAATTCTATCAATATTTCTTTCTTTCTCTTCCAACTACACCCAATTATTCAGGGCTGCACCAGAATAGTAGATATTGTACTATTTAGTGTCAAGATGTTCCAGATTCAAATTCTGACTCTGATACCTAAGGACTGAGAGACACTAAAAAAAGTTCAGAACTTCTTGGTTTCTCTAGCACACAGTCTCCAAGACTATGAATTGTTGATCATATGCTGATCTTTTGTGTGAGAGGGTGTTTCCTCAGTGGAATTTTTCTATAATCATGACACCATAGGTTCAGTTTTTATAACAACAAGGACAATTGGGTAGCGTGGAGTTTGGAGAGAGGTGGGAGCAAGCAAAAGGAAAGAACAAACAGTTGATAAAATTCATGAATATGAGGGGAAAGATAGATTCTATTGTATTGTCATCATGCCCAGAAATAGACAAACTACCAAACAATCCCATAACAGGCTGACCTCTGCCCCTGTACCAGATCTACTGAGAGCTCATTATTTTCAAATTTCACTGACAGGTGCAGCCCATACTGCTGGGTTCTCAAACAATTCCACATTACCTAAATCCCAGCCCTTCTAAGAACAAGCAATGCATTCAGGCAGGGAGGGAAGGAGGCAGGCTTCCTCTAGGATCTGTCCAGGTGCTGCTGATATGGGGAAAGAAAATGTGAAGGTCATCTATTTGAATACAGGGGAAGTCACACAATAAATATAGTCCTTTCTGATTAAAATGTCCTCCCAGAGCATCTAGGTGCCACATGACTCGTTAAATGTTTCATGCTGTCATTTTCATCATGGTGCTCAGAGGATAGTTTGAGATTCCATAAAAAGGGCTATTTCCCCTTTGTGTCAAATATTCTTTTAGCTGAAGATTGGAGTAATATAGGTACCCATTTAAACACACACACATACACACACACACACACACACACACACACACACACATATACACACTCCCTTTTTTGGTTTATTAGTGCAAGCATATACAGTCTGAATATACACACTCAGGAGAGGGGGGAAAGAATGTGCTAGTGTTTGCAGATTTTGACATAGCATTGAAAGGCAGCTTTTTTTTTTCTGTGATAAACCTATAAAGTGAACAGAATCAAGATAGAACAGATGATTTATGCAGCTGTTAGAGTAGTGCTTCAATCACATTTATTCCTCATTTTACAGCAATTCACATGTGGATAACATTGAGATTTACATGCTGAACTGCCAGTTTTTCAGGAGTTTTTTCGACTTATGAATATCTAATATGAATTGAAGACCTTTCTCAAAATGTAATTATTTTTTTTCTGCCAAATGATAGATTAAGTAGACAGTATCAGATTACAAACTTGAAATATCAGTTCAAATAGCCTGTCTTAGCTGCTTCAATTCATTTGCTTTGCTTCATAATTTGGCAAACATCCTTGTACAGTTTTATTTGAAAAATGAAAGAAAGCCAATAACAAAGCAGCAAGGATCCCTAATTATTAGAATAAAGTATTTTGTGTGGCATATTACTAGATTCTGAATTGGGAATGCTCCATCAGACATGGCTGAAGGTTAAGAACACCACCTTGAATGTGAATGTAGACATCAATTCTTCAAGATTTTTTTTTACAAAGTTCTAGGAGATAATCAATGTGTTACTGTGAATAAGGGGCCTGCCTCAGAGTCAGAAAACCAGGCCTCAATTTCTGTTTCTAATACATACTGATAATGTTTCCAGGGCAAGTCATTTTTCCTATAATTGACCAAGATCTTCTCTGAGACTCTTAAATTCCAAAGTAGGTTGTCACTTGTTTTAGTAAAGGGAGTTTCATTTATCACAGTGAAATCAAAGACAATTAAAAAGTATAGGTCAAACTTATTTTTAAGTAGAATTTTACTTAATTAGAAAAAGAAACTTTCTTTAGTGAGGCAGTTGGTATTATAAGCTACTCTATTGCCAAAGGATGCTAAATTTCAAAAGTGAGGACCTGAGGGCAGTGGTTTGATTTTTCTCCATGAGACTTACTATCCTTGAGACACTGGGCAAATCTATGATATCATGATCCCAAAATAGCTATCTCTTACTTAAAATGATTAAAAATGCTCCTATTTATGTTGAATAAAACTAACCCATGACTTCCACAATCTTCACGAGTGGTCCTGGGTATCCAGGTGATTTTAGAAGAGAAAGCCCAAAGCATTGATAGGATTAAAATACTCCTGAACTGCAAGCAGTGAAGGGCAGTGATGGGATCCTCTCAGCCTCAACTGGGCCTTTTGTTCTTACGTAGGTCAAAGTGTACTTTTTGATTTACAACTGCACCCCAGGTGGAGTTCTCTGGTAAAAATCATCATAACCCCAATCTAACTGTATCTAATCAGAAAGCCAAATTGTGATGTCAAATCCAGAGACTATATTTCCCATATTAAAAAAAAAAAAAAAAATCCGCTCATACTATAATTTTTTGTTAAACTTCTCTATGAATTTAACCAATGAGTCAATGTTGTATTCTTTATTTAGCTAACTCTTTTTAGGATTAGTCTGACATTTATAGTGTCTTTCCTTTAATGATGGCTGCCTCCTGGTTATTGCTAAGGAATGTATCTTCCTTCTTGCTAATTGCCAAAACCCCTTGCTAAAAACAAAACAAAACAAAAATGCATTTAGCCAACTATTAGTAGCATATAAAATCCTTGCCCCTTGATTTGGAGGTCTCTGCTTACAATTTCTTTTGAGATGATTTGCAATACCAACCTATAACCACAATATACTTTGAGGTATTACTCCTATACTCCTAAATTTTGATTGGTAACCCTGTCATTTTGGTGGCTTGATACAAAATCTGACCAGGGGTACCCCTTAATTTCAACACTCACCCCCACAGATGCTCCTCTGCTCTTGTACCTGACATCCCTATGTCTATGTCCATTTTGTCTATCAGTTGATGACAGACTGAATTCCTCAGGTTTTTTTTTTCTTGACTTCCCTTTTTTGCTAGATAGCATTTATGTAGAATTTTAAAATTTGCTAAGAACTTTTAAGATATCTCATTTGATCCCCATAATAAGGCCAAGAGATAGGTACTATTATCATCTCATATTACACTTAGGTACTTAGATATCTAAGTAATCAGGAGTTTAATAATTTACCCAGTGACACAATAAGTATATAAATCCAGATTTGAATCCATCTCTCTGACTTCAGATCCAGCAGTTTATCCAATATTTTGTGACTCTATAAATCTATGAAACCTATATGAACCTATAGATCTTTAGAAGGTCAATTTTACATAGGGAATACAAATAAAAATTGTGACAACTAACTCAGTAGGCTTTTGTGAGGAAGATATTTTATAATCTTTAAAACACAATATATGAGAAATGTATTTAGCTAAATGGAAGAGGCAGGTTAGTACAATGGAGGGACAGTCTCCAAATCAGGATTATAAAGGTTCAAGTCCCAATGCATATTGACTAGTCACTTAAGCTCTTTGTGAAACTAGTTAACTCTATAAAATTATAATTTTTTGGACATTTGTATGTGAACAAAGTTATTGTCATATTTTTGTCTGTAAACATCCTTTACCTTTTCATCTGCAAAGGAAAAAGGCTGGAAGCAGAGATAATGACCACATTCTTTGGGCTGGATTTTCATGTACTCTGTTTCCCAACCTATTGCTCTGAGAAATTAGAAGACACTTAAGTTTCAAGAACTAGGGAACTCCAAACCCCAGAGTTGATAGGTAGTGACTGGACAAATAACCATTTTCTGAAGATTATAGTCCAGCCTTGACACTTTAAAAGATTTGGGAAATACTTTTCATAAGATAGACGTTATATTCTAAAGGGTTTGTCAACGGAGGATGAAGATCTCCTGCTAGACAGAGGAAACGCCTCAGTAGATAATATTCTAAGGAATTTAGAGAAGATAAGCAGCAAGGAATGTTTTTCTTCATGCATAAGCAAAAGTCTGTGCTTTCTTCAAAGAATTGTAAAACCCATGAACTTTAAGCTGATAGGGCTTAGCAAGGTACATTCTTTCCATGAGGAAGAAACAACCAAAAACTTTAGCTGAGTCAGAAGATTGCCCAATGACCAGTTGAGCAGTGTCCTGGGAAAATAGCAAAAAAAAAAAAAAAAAAAAAAAAAAAAAAACCAGGGACTGAAAAATAGTATCTGTCAGAGATGATAAGACAAAGGAGGGCAAGGCTTAGAAAGAAGTCATGTTTCCTTCATTCTCAAAGAGAATCAAAATGACATCACTAGGTTAAAGTCAAATTACAGTGTGTTTGACAGTGACTGACCAGACCAACATGGGTTTAGAATGCTCTACCATAGGTTGAGCTCAAATAGTCCACATAAAGATTTGGAGATAAATAGCATTATTTGAAGACATCAGCTACCCAATAGTATTGGAAACATGAGTTGTTCCTCCACACATATCCTTTGATATGTGTGCTTGCTTCTATGAGCACCTCTTGGCCCTATGTTTATTAAATATGTTAATTCTTCCCATTGATGTTTTGTGTATTTATGATCATTCTCCTTCAGCTTAAAGGGGGGTATTTTGTTGATACTTTATATTAAGCATATATTTTGAACTACTTGTTTTCAGTGTCTTACTTTTAAAGATAAAGTGATAGAGTGAATAAGACTCCAACAAAAAGACTCCAGGTATTTAGTAGCTAGGTAGGTCATAGAGAAGACCATTAATAGGAGAGGCCCTGAATTACTGTAAATAATCTGGATGCCCTGAGGCAAGCAGAAAGGAACACTGACAGGGTTATTTCCTCTTTAAATGGGATTTTCATCTTTATTATTATTTATTTTTATTTATATTTTTATCTTTATTGTACTAGGCCTTTATTGAACTTGTTGAATTCTTTGCATTGACATAATTATTATAATCCCACAGTTATTGTGTTCAATTAGAAGGCCAGACTGTAGATTTCAACTCTTGAGGTTATTTTTCTTCCTATAAAAAGACCTATTGGTGCCCTATTTGTATGTTAACTCCTTTTAGGGTTAGCCCACTTAACTAAGCATTACAATGGTGGATTCATTAGGAATTGACTGCCTTATGGCAGCGCATTCTCTAGGAACTTGTTCTGCCTTAATGGAGTCTTCCTTTGTTATGGCATCTTCCCCTTTGTAAACATTAGGTTTTGCTAGGGCCTTTCTCCCACATCTTTTCCCTTTACTAATCACTAAATCCCTTTTGGAATTTAGCCCACCAGGTAATGGAGTAATAACAAAATCTTTACCTCTTGATTTGGAGATGGTCTAAGCCTATACGTTCTTTTGAGACATCTTGCAACACCAGCCCAAAATCCAATATATTTTAGGAAGGTCATCCTCACATACCAACATTTGGTGGCTTATGTAGAAGAATCCTGAAACCTCAATATATTTGGGGGTTCACTTCTTCTGTATCCCTCTACCCCATCATTAAAACAGTACAATGGATTGACAATCATAAGACCTTTGTTCTAAATTTTGGTAAGTGATGTGACAATCTCTCTTGGTTTGAGGATTAATTAATAAAAGTAAACAGACTACCTCCCACATATGTACCTTTTTGTTGCTATATATCTGATTCTTTATGGTAACCCCATTTGGAGTTTCTTGGCAAAAATACTGTGGTAATTTTCCATTTCCTTCATTATTCAGAAGATGAGGAACTGAGGAAAATAGGAATAAGTGATTTGACCAGGATCAAACAGATAGTAAGCATTTGAAGTAGGATTTGAAGTCAGGTCCTTTTGATTCCAGAGTCAGTACGGGATCTATTGCATCATCTAGCTGCCATCTAATATATTCACTCTATCTATTATAGACTGTAGTTAACTACTCTTATAAAATTCTAAATATCACACAGAGATGGATAAGAATAAAAAAAAAAAATCCAATAAAATTATAGCAATTACTTTATCGCTAGAATCCCATAAGAAATCACCCAGAAGCCTATGAATAAAGGATTCCTACTAAAAAGTTAATGCCAAATCAAGAAAATAAGAAAGACTAAAATTTCTTAGAGCATTGAAAGATGGGTCAGAAAAATCTGTACTCTGTAAAGTTCAGTATCTGAAGGTTGTATGCATGGAGGTTTCCTCAAGAAGACCTAGGTGATTAGAAATCTAAAGTGGGGAATCTTAGAAGCAGCTGAGGAGCAACAATGTCCAGTCTGAGTGAGACAGTACTTAGATACAGACATTCAAGACTCAGAGACTAAAAGGTATCTAGCAGTTTGACAATGACAATAAAATATTCTGAAACTTAGAAGTCAGGGGAAGGGGGATAGGAGGAAACAATCTTAGAAGGTGAAGACAAGCATAGAAATTATAGGAACTATAAGTAAGGAACTGGGCTGACCACTCACCCAAAAGCACAGTAGCATTTAGAGTTAAACCCTACCTTACACTCCCAGATTAAAGATTGGAAAGATTAGTCACTTTAAGAAGATATTCACCACTATTTAAAAAAAAAATCACAATATATGTAGAGATACCTACAATTTAACCCTAGGAGATAATAACTATATGACAAATAAAGCAGAATCTAAAAAGAAGAAGAAGAAGAAGAAGAAGAAGAAGAAGAAGAAGAAGAAGAAGAAGAAGAAGAAGAAGAAGAAGGGAATAAAAGATATTCCACAAGGACTACCTAGAATATTCAGAAAAAACAAAGCAATAGAGTTAAAATGAAATTTAAAAAACATATATTAGAAAGAGAATCTTATATGAATATGTACATATATGTATATGCACAGTACACATTTATACATACATACATATATATATATATATATATGGTAAACTTTACTCAAGTATCATGTTCCCTGAAAAATTAGAATAGACCAAACATAAATCAATAATTACATGAAATAAAAAGAACAATCAAGAAAAAAAGTTATTTTTAAGAGTAAGACATGCATATTAAAAAATAATTATTAATCTTGGAAACAGATAGAGGATGAATAATGAAAGGATCATTGGGCAACTTATGTAATATGACGAAAAAGGAAAAACCTGGACACTGATCTCAATAAATCATATATAACTGTCCACATTTATTAGAAGTTGATCACATTTTAAAGATAAATCTAAAAAAAGTAATGTTTTTGAAATAGCCCAGGCAATAAAATTCAAGACAGCAGCAATGAGGAAAGTTTTAGAATTTATTTGGTACCGAGCTCAGGATGGAATTCTGATTGAATTCCGTACCTTACAGAACTAAAGACAGCCTTTTAAGCATTTCTGTTTGGCTTGTTACATTTTAATCTGTGATTCGCATTTTACAACATGAGAATGGGGGTTTTACAGTTAACATATCTGTTTCGAGTACCACCTTTCCCTCCCTGTACCACCCTTAAGAGCATTGTTGAGCCTGTCTTTTGAAATGCAAAAGAAATCCCGCAATCTAGCTGAGCAAACTTTCTTCTGCTGGCCGGAGGCGGAAAGGAAGGCCATGTCCATTTCATTCCTCCCCTTTTCATGTTCATAGTTGTGACTCATCTGAGGCCAGCCAGGAATCCTGAACGTAAGAGTTAAGGCACTTAATTATGCAGGGAGCTATGAGGAGGAGGAGGAAAAAACAGGAGGATTGGGCCTGGAGGTTCCCAAAGGAGAGTGGTCAGCCAGGGGGACCAGTCATAAAGTGACTCATACCATGATTGGGAAGCCTTACAACTGGCCTCCTGGTCATCCAAATGCTTATGCAAAGAGGCCAGCAATTCCCTAATGACCCCTGATCGATTTGCATAGAAACAGCATGACTCCCCCAGGGCCATGCACAATCCCCTTGCTTCATGAACAGTGGATCTAACCCACGATGGGTCTGTAACACAACTTCTGCCAGAGAGCCCACTGACCTTCCTAGATGAGTAAGGAGACCCTCTAGGGTCCTAATGTCTGCACGGATCTGAGAGCTAACAAGATAAATGTAATGCCGGAGAGACTGAGGCAAGACAGAGACCAGAGAGCTCCCAACATTTTATCAATGGGAGAGTCTGATTGACTGGACAGGACTCTCATCTCAAATTATCCAGTCAGACAGAGATAAAGATATACTGGGACCAAGGAATCCATGTTGGTCCCAGGGCTGGAGGAGTCCAGCAGCGAATGGAGGAACCCCAACTTGTTAAATACCTTTTCTCTAAACAAAAGAAGGGGTAAGAAGTGAGGGAAAACCTCTATCAAGATGGGAGAGGCCACGAATTCTAAGAACCTAGAGACAGGATGTCTGAATATAAAGATATCAATGAGATATTTTGGAATATTTTAGAGGGATATTGTAAATTCTTGAGGACACAAAAGAGTCAGGAGGTCTACTCTCTTGTTTATCTTGCTAATTTATAATCTTTGAACAAATAGTCCTCAGTCTTACTGGGTCAGAGGGGGATTTACAACTAAAGAGATTGAGACAGAACAGTTAAGGAAACTGAGACACGGGAAACTCGAACAGGGAAACTGAGTCAGGACAGTTTTCAGCAGAATTTCAAGGTTATAAAATGTTTCTGTAAGATTAGTAAAACAAAAAACTGGAAATCAAGCACTTTGAAATTAAAAACAATATTTCATTATTTTTGATACCAATGATTGACCCATTGGACATGAATAATTCTTAGAACAATTTAGACAATAAAACCAAATGTTCACTCATATTTTGAAACAAAGGAAATATCCCAGGAGTATCAGAATTGGAGTCTAGAACATCTATATAAGAGAAGAAATAGGGAAAACATTCAAAAGGAAGTTCAAATAACAAAGTTCTATAGAGAGGATCACAGAAGACATAGGAGTTTTAATAATTTCTACTATCTATTAGAGATCTCGGAATAAAATATTCTGAAAAGCAAAAGAAATCAGCTTATAACCAAGAAAAGTATTTTGCAAAGATAAATATAACCCTATGGGGGAAGAGAGAGAGAGAGGTTGGACCTTTAATGCAAAGTCCTTCGAGTTTAAGATATTCTTATTTACAGGCAGCTAGGTGGTGCAGTGGATAGAACACTAGCCCTGAAATCAGGAGGACCTAAGATCAATTTTAGTCTCAGGGACTTAATACTTTCTAGCTGTGTGACACTGGGCAAGTGACTTAACTCAAACTGCCTCAGCAAAAAGAAAAAAAAAAGATATTCTTATTTAAGAAATCTGAACTGAATCAGAACTTTGAAATGCAAGCACAGAAGTCAAGCAAAACCTAGAAAATGAATGTTATTTGAGTGTTTGGGTGATTCTATATAATAATAAATTGTGTATGTGTGTGTGTGTATGTAGTATATGATAATGTAATAATAATAAAGACCACATTCTAATAGTGCCCAGAAGAAAAAAAATTATTTTTTGTAAAATCTTAATGTCTTCAAAGAGCATGTAAAATAAATTAAGAAAAACAGAGTACATCAGAGATAGATTAGTTTTATTCTGAAGGAATAAAGTGGGAGATAAAAAAGATAGGGCAAAAAGAATATATAAGTATATAAAGGATGAAAAAGATACAATTAAATGCATTTTCATAATCAGGTTGTATGAAAAAGAGTGTACAAAATTGGAAAAAAGTAATAACACTTTCAGGCATCAAATTAACTTTTTTTTTACTTGAACTAAACATAAGATTGTTGAAAACACACACTCATATACATATGCACAAAACACACATTAAGTTCAGTGTAGAAATGTCTTATATTCAAGAGGAAAATAGTCAAAGTTAGGTTGGGACTGGGGAGCAGGGAGTTGAGGAAGGGAAGTGTGGTGTTCTCTTCTTTTTTATAATATATAATTGTTCTCTCTCTGGGAGCAGGTTTCTTGGGGAAGTTTCTGGAGGCAGCCTTAGTGTCGGTTCAAAATAATAATCACTTCAAAAGCAGCCAGGTATTAAAGTAGTTCTTTATTGTTTCTTCCAAAATAGCCCAGTTAGCTTTCTTTGGTTCCAAAAGCTCTTGTTGCTAGCTTCAGCCTCTCTCTGAATCTTGGTTTTGCCCGACTGCAGATTAGCTTCTCAATCTCCTGAACTGAACTCTCACTCTGTCAATCTTCTGAAGTGATTTCTGGCTCTAGCTCAACTCCGACTCATGGCTTCTTCTGAACTAACTGACTGACTGAGTGACTGAAGCTCTTTTTATGTTCTTTTAGAGGGGTAAACTCAGAGGTTTAGTCCTCCTCCAAGAATGGGATTATGGGAGGTATGAATTCACAAAGTTACAAAGTTAACTTTTTGTATCTCCCTTACTTGTGAACTCCAATGTGTGAGCTCTAATGTATGATCTTTAATGTGTAAACTCTTAAAGGTGCAAATCCAAGCACACAAGCATTGCTTCCATAAATTCCACTTAGTATCTTGTTTCAAGTTCTGGCCCATAACATCTCCTTATAGGATCAGATCAATTATAGCAATGGTTCACCATGCTAAATTAGATAATTTTTGTCTCTATCAATTCTAATGACTTAACACTTTGTAAGGATTCCAATAGGGAAGAAAATAGTTGTAAGACAAGAGTTGCAAATAAAATAAATTTATTGATCCTGTAGGGAGGATTTAAAGAAAAATAAACTGAAAAGATGAGGAATAGCTGTTTAAAAAAAAAAAAAAAAAGATGGTATATAAATATGATGGCATACTATTTTGTCATAAGAAATGATGAAAGCTAATTTTATAGAATCTGGAGAAGTTGAACTGATGTGGAGTGAACTGAGGGAAACTCATAGAGCCATTTGTACACTAGGAATAATGTTTTGAAGATTGAAAGACTTGATAATACTGATAAAATCAATGGTTAAACATATCTGCAAAATACAAATGATAAGTATAGTACAAATGATAATGATATGTACAAATGAGCCCAGAATCATTGAGTGCTGAAGGTACTGAGGGGGAGTTCTAAGCCATATGCAATCAGGTCACATATTTATGTTGTAACATTATAAATTTAAAAAGTTAATTTCATTATTTTGTTTTATTAAATATATGACTTCCAAAAATTCTGATTAAAAGTCTGAAATACTGAACATAAATCCTGAAAAAAAAAATGAGGATAGAAAAGAAAATAATTTGGAAGGAAAAAATATTTCCTATTTTGCAGTAATACTTTTTAAGGGTGAAAACATATAAATCAAGTTAAAGGAAGTTAGAAATTCATTTCTGATAACATCAGCATCTAATTCTTTCGATATTTGCAATACTATGAACCATGGAACTGCTGAAATACTCTATAGACTGAATTGAAAAATTTCTAAATACTATAAAAATATGAAACAAAACAGTAAGTAATTATTTCAGAAGTAGTTAAAGCTCAAGATTTTTAAATGTCTGCGTATTAGTCAAAAAACAAATGGAAAATTAACCATTGTGAAAGTCGATGAAAACATTTGTGCTTGTATATTTTTGCATCCATAGATTATTGGCTCATTGGATAAAGATTATGCCTTGTATATTTAACAAAGCAATTTTTAGAAATTAACTACATTTATTAATATTACTATGAGTAAACAATATGATAAATATTGAAGATACCAAAAAAATTTAAAAAGAATCAATGTGCTTAAAGAACATACAATCTAATGAGTGAAACAACATGTAAGCAACAATTAATTAACAACATTGAGAGGAAAAAAAATCTGAGGTAATTTCTAAAGAAAGGCTCTAATCCTGAGAGAGACTAAGGAAGGCCTCTTATAGAAGGTATGCTTTTAAGGTAGCATGAAAAACAAGATGGTGCAGTAGAGAAGAAAGAGAATTCAAGTTAGTCAGCCAGTCAATAATATATATATGTGTGTGTGTGTGTGTATACACATATATATGTACACACATATATGTATGTATATACACACTTATACGTATATATATATATGTATATATATATACGTATATACACACACACACACACACACACACACACACACACATAGGGGATACCTGACCTTTAGGAGGTTACAATCCAGTGGAGGAAGATAACAAACAAACAATTCAAATGTTGTGAGAAAGTATAATGTAGTTCAAATTGAAGTTCAGTGGGAAATGAAGAAATCACTAGTCTGGAAGATTTTTTTAAATGAAGATTTTGAGAGGAAATCTTTGCTATATCCCCCAAAGGGGCAGAGAGCACTGTGTGTACTAATGAAGTATGAGTAAGAAGACTGATGATGTCTTGCAGAATAATGAGTTTCCTGATGATAAAATTACTTGGGGCATGATGGTATCCAAAGGAATAATATTAGGTAGAAATAATAATGTAAAAGGCACAAAGTCTGAAGATGACATATCCTTTCTGAGGAACAACAAGAAGGCCAGTGTCACTGGATTATGAAGTACTTAGAGCAGAATATGAATAAGAAGTTTGGAAATATATAAAGTAAGCAGGTTGTATAGGATTTTAAAAGCCAGAGAATTTTATGTTGGATCCTGGAGTCTTTGGACATTATTGAGTAGGAGTGGGGAGAGTTTAATGGTTGTACCTGTACTTTAGAAATATTACTTTGCCCCTTAAGTGGAAAGTGGACAAGTATGGGGAAAATCTTGAGGAAAGAAAACCAAATAAGTCAAATGCTCCATGATGGGACCTTCCCTAAGATGGTAGTTATACCAGAGAAGAAATGGTGACATATATAAGAGACGTTGCAAAGATAGAGGAGAAGAAAAGAGTAATCAGGAGAAAACTTTGGAATTATTCATGGCCACCAGCCATTACATGGATGAAGACCCAAACAAAATAAACAAGGATGTTACATTCTAATGGAGGAAGACCACATATTAAAGTGACAGAGAAAGGCATAGTAAATAGCAATATGTCATTAATAAAGTCTGTAATGGTTCTTACATTCATCCTTTCCTGTCAGAATCCAACAAAACCCCTTAGATGAATAACAAAAAAAAAAAAAAAAAAAAAAAAAACCAACATTGTCAATATGACTTTTGGATCTGACACCTATGATTCATTTGAAGGAAGTTCCAACCATATCATGGCTAAAATGAGTTTTGTACTATTCCTAGAAATAAAATTGTGTCATAATGACATTTGCAGTAGTTTCTATGTTTGGAAGGAGAAAAAAACACACACACACACACACACACACATATATGTGTGTATATATATATATATATATATATATATATATATATATATATACACACACACAGCATATATACATATATATGTATATATACACATACATATATTCATATACACATATAAACATACATGTGTATATTTGTGCGTGTGTATGTTTAAATATGTGTTGGGAGAGAGAGAGACAGACAGACAGACAGAGAGAGGCAAATAGTCAGAGAAACAAAGACAGAAAGAGAGAATCCACCCAAATTTGCACAACAAATAATTATTTAACTGGATTCAAACTTATGTCTTTCCTGTCTCCAAGCAAGTCATTCTTTTCCACTATACTTCACTATTCTTCACTAATTCAATGGATCAAATATCTTTACATTTCATCCATGTTATCTTATCCCACAAAATTTTCTTTCACACACTAAAGCACATTTCCATGCTAAACTACCTTTCTAAAATCAGTACTAAACTACCATGGGATTTGCTATATACTATGGGACTTCCTTTACCACATGTCAGTGTAAAAGTCTTTATTGTTTTTGTTGCTATTATTCAATATATTAAAGCAAAATTCCTTCACCCAGTGACAAATGATTTCTCAAGAAATTTACCTGCTTGAGGTATAAAGACTTTACTGAAAAGATAGACAAGGAAAAATAGTCTAATTTGGAAGTGTTATGCACAGTGTAGAAAGACTCACTGGAGAAAAATTAGAGATCTAAAATTTAAGAAGCTAGGTAAACATTTTCATAAAAATTTCAAGTAGTAAGCTTCTATGTATGAAATTTAGTATGCAGGCCAAATTCAGGGGTGCCATGGAGGGAGAAAGACAATATCAACCCCACTCCTCCCCTCCCCCCAAAAAGCAAAAAAATATAAAAACAAAACTAAATTACTACAATTGCTAACAGATGACAACAGAGAAACCTCAACTAAAAGATTAGGAAGAGAGATATATTTTTCATCTACAGTTTGATTATCTTTTTTTTCTATTTGCACTCCTGATCTTAATAAGATCTGAGTTGCCTGCAGCTCAGGATATAAGCAGAAATATTCCAGTGTAAGCTATCACCATTCACCTTGGGAAAGAAAAGTCAGGAACTCCACTAGTGTTGTGTCCACTTGGCAAATGCAAAGTGATTTCAATCACTGGTGGCAAAGGGTAGAATTTAGCTGAAAAAAATAGAAATATTTTCTCAAAGTAATAGCCTTTTAATCCTTTTCACATCGACAGAACTGTATCACCAGCTGGGTTGTCCATCAACTGTGGTATCATGTGTTGATCATCCATTGAAGCTACATAAAAAGAATTACTGGGTTTCTGTGACAGGCACTTAACTATACAAAATGTAACTCAGGCTATTATTATCTTAATACAAGCCTCCTCAGGACCTTTTATGGATATTTTCTTAGTATTTTAAAAAAGAACAACAAAATATAATAACAACTAATATTTGTATAAAATTAAAAATTTATATTACATTTTACAATTGTTATCTCATTTGATCCTCAGAAACCCTGGGAAGTTGTTACTAATATTTTTTCCATTTTACAAGTGAGACAATTGAGGCAGATACAGATTAGCTGGTTTTGCCCAAGTTTACATAGTTAATGAATGTCTGATGCTGCATTTGAAGTCATTTCTTCTTTACTTTAGTTCCAATGACTTATTCACTGTGCATATAGCTACTTTGCTACTGTTAAGTATGTGTGGGATTACTTGCTATTGAAATTAGGTGAATGTGAAACTGAAAGTTATCTAATCATAATGTCCCAATTTGGCCCTGAGGAAGATGGGAAAAAATGCATTCACTTCCTTCATTAGGTAGATACATGCATATCTAGTACTGTCAGTATCAGTGAAATTGATGATTAGTTTTAGAGAACTGCTTTTTATTCTTCATTTCTTTTTATTATTTGCTACAAAGAATAATTCTTTGATATTAGAAGGGAGGACATATTTAGAAGTGAAGATAACATAAAATCAATATATAGAATATACATTTTAAAAAATGAAAATTAAAAGCCTAGGTTAATGAGATGCAAAAGTAAACATTTTCAATATGATTTGAAATTTGTGGCTCATGCAAAAAGTTTCTGAAATGTGATTCTAAAAGATACAGATAGAAAATGTCAGCATTATTATTAATAATGAACAGAATAGTTTCACATATACTGTTTTGTCTTCTTGAGGTGGACTAAGGAAACAAGAAAAAAAAATCATTACATTATATTTGAAATATATTAGACTCAGTGGTCTCTAGGTTCCATTTCAGTTTTAAATCTTATGATCATATGATCCTTTGAAGAAAATACATTCAAGAAATAGAAAACATAGAAATATAGAGTCTAAGGGAGAAAATTTTGTGTTAGTTAAAGAAATGAAACTGCAGTTAAGAGCAAATTTAACAGAATGGAAAAAAAATGTATTTTTGTAGCACTATAACACTCAGAAGCACTTCACATACATCATCTCATTTGATCTTCACAAAAGTCTTTTGAGATAAATATTGCTTATATTGTCATTCCTATATGCTTAAGTAGAAACTGAGACTCACATGATTTAAAATGATTTGATGCTAATTACACTGTAAGTATAAAAAGCAGGATTTGAAGTCAGGTTTCTTCTGAGTAAGACCCCACCTTTCTTTCTGCTATAACTAAGCCATCTCAATAACTTATATATGGAAAATAATTTCTGGAAGTTCTTTTTTTAAATACAAATATTCTTCTCCACTACTTATGTCATTATTACAACATTAGGCATAGTGAATGTAGTGCAGTATATACAAATGATTACAAGATTTTTTAGGAGAATAGACTTTTAAAACCCACTTGATGAACTTACTAAATATTTTCTTTCACCTTGTACTAGTGAGAAAAGAGAACTGAGAACTGCATTCCAGACCTACATCAATCCCTACAAAATTTTATACACACACACACATCTGGGCCTCAACTTTAAAAATCTGAATAATACTTATAGTTAGGTTTAATAGAAAGAACTCCAAACTGAGGTTCATGAAGCTAGGTTTTTAATTAAAATTCCTATATTTGCCCAGGGCATGCCTCTATACCTCATTTTCCACTTTATAAAATGGGTAAAATCATACTTTGTAGGATTATTTTAAGGAAAATATCTTGTAAACATAATGTCAGATTTTTTTTAATGCTATGACTTCTTTGTCTCCTTCTGTTTCAAAAATTCTTAAGTCTAAGCTTATTAGTTTTTTTTTTTATTTTAACATTAAACAGAATGTATAACAATATATGTTTGTTAGATATAATTTTGTTTCATAGGATACAGTTATTTGGATTTTTTTAAGTAGCCATATAATCTCTGCTTTGTAAAACTTCCGAAGGATCTATAGAATCTCTTGTAATTTCTGGATTTCCTCATGGAGCTATTTCTGACCTTTAAGATAGTGGTTTCTTATTTTGAGAGCTAAGTCTTACATAGAAATACAATATTTTGTAAAGCCATGTGGGTCTCTGATAACTTTTGGAAATTGATTTTGGGCAAATGAAGAAAACTAATAGGTTTGCTTCACTGTGATTATTATTTTCTTTCAGAACAATATGTCCTACTCTGAGGTTATATTGTGGTATGGAGGCTATCACAAGTTAGCAAATCTAAAAGTAGTAAAACATAGTTCTAGTTTCATTTCAGGAAAATGGATTACAGCAGCACATTCTAAATACTTTCTGAGGAAGACATTAAGTTTAGAGCGACCCACCAGCAATAGACTTAGCAATTAGTGATTAATTTTTCTGGCCATGACTACATATGGACCAAAGAACATTTAAAAATAGTCCCAGTTTTATGCAGCCTCTTTAGCTTCTGCACATTTGAGGACAGAATAGTAAAGAAAAGGTGCCAGAGAGTACTATTAATCACACAAGGGCTTTTTTTAGAATATATATATATATATATATATGTATATTAATTTAATGATTAGTGACATTATTGTGATATCTTTATCCAATGACCATTGGATTTACTTATTTACTTTACTCACTTTAAAAGACAAAGGAAGATTTAGCTAAATGTAAGGATGACTTCTAGCTTCTTCTTGCAAAGGCAAAAGAGGTATTGACAAAGTTCATTTTATATGTTCAAATGCAATAAAAAGCATCCTTTCATGGAATATACAATCATCTTGCTCTCCTTGAGAAGCAGAAAAATATGGCAGCCAATGGAAATGCCAGTTTGAAATATAAGCACAATATCCAATGTCCTACATGAGAAAATATAAAGAGCTCTGAAGAAAACAGGGATGAAAAAATAACTTTAGGAATTTGCTGGTATCCATTGGCCACTAAAAGAATCAGAAAAAGGCCTTTCTATCAATGGGCAAATCCACTATGGAGGATTTGTAATGGAAAATTATCTTGATACTTAGATTGAAAATATTATTAGATTCCAACATAATGGATTCAACTCTTTAATGATTCACAGCACAATTATGAGGCCATGTAAGGATCAATTTTCAACTTTCTCAAAATAGGGTGGGTATGAAATGTGTGAAATATTTTTTCTGACTTTATCCAAAAAAGTTGCCAGAAAAAAAATCAGTAATTCCTGAATGATATGCCTACTTTCACATCTTTGTAAAATATTATGGAAATAATGTATATGCATTGTAGACACCCTTGGATAAAGCAAGAGGTAAGAAATGCAGGATTTTGAGCATGGTATTTGGCTGACAATAATTGAGAGATAGAGATACCATTGAATTTTTGTTGTTTTGTTGTTGTTGTTGTTTTACTCATAAAAACATTGCATTTAATAGATCAAAACACTTCACAATCTCTGCTTCTTCCAAGATTTCTGCTAAATATAGGAAAAATTATAGAAAATACCTTGAAAGAAAAAATTACAAAAATAAATTTGTTTAATGACCTTCTGATTGTTTGTATGAGGCAAGGCATTATGCCAAAAAAATGGATGCTTGTCAAAGGTATTTCTGCTTTCATGGAGTACATAAAATATCAGATAGAAGAAGTATGGAGAATAATTCATTCAGATATACCTTAGTATGGATAACATTAAAAAGACACTGTTTTGGCTTTGTGTCTCCAACACTTAGCACAGTACCTGGCAAATAATAAGAATTTCATAAATGCATGTTGATTTATTGATCAAGACCTACAGCATTGCAGAGCTTCCTTAATAATAATCTTAATCACTCAAAAGACCTTGATCTAGCCATTCACAAAAGAAAATCAAGTGACTGAACAATATCTATTGCCCATCCTATAATAAATAACTAGATGAAAAACTTATAAACCTGTTCCATCAATAAATGAACAAGTCCTAAAAAATAACAAGTTATGTCAGGGCTAAAAAGGAAGAGAAAAGTCAACTGTATTACATTTGGGAAATTGTACAATGCTTTTAATGACCCCAAGATTCTTCCTGGAAAAATAAAATCATCATCTTTTCAACAATACTGTTTTGTTTTGCTGTTATAGTTAATGAATGGACTGCTCTAAGAATTCATTGGTATCCATTGACCATTAAAAGAATCAGAGGAAGCCCTCCACCTCATTGGGCAGATCCTCTGTGGAATATTTGTAATAGAACATTATCTTGGTACTAGGTTGAAAGTATTCTTAGAATTCAACATAATGAGTTCTACTCACTTATAGTTCACAAATACAATTGTTATAATCTTGGCAAGAGGCGATGAAGGACTTAACTAAAAACAGCTACAGAAATATAGGAAAGGAATTGAATGAGAGAGATGTTATAGAAGTAAAATGAACAAGATCTTGTATCTATGACTCATACATAGATCACAATAGAGCAGGACATGAAGGGTTGGATGAACTGGAATTTGTACCTGTGTACTCAGCCTAATATAAATATCTTTTCCAGCAGTATCATGTTCAAAATTCTGTATTTTTTCTCTTGCTTTAACCAAGGATGTCTACAATGTGTATATATAATTCCATTCTATAATAACTTCAAAGAGCAAGAGAATAAACTAAAAGACTGAATTTGCTGACTTTTTATACAGTGTGAATTTGATACCTCCCCTCTAGTCTTCTCTGCTTGATTGTATCCTTGATCATCCCTTTCACCTTCAAATCCTCAATCTCTTTATATCAACTGGTTCCTTGCTAACTTCTTTCAGGCATACCCAAATCTTTCACAACCTGAGAAAACATTCTCTAGATTCTGCCTTTTCCTCAAACTAAAATCCTGTATCTTTCTTTCCTTTCAAAGTCAAACTTCTTGAAAAAGTTGTATACGTATTACCTCCATTTGCATTTTTCTCATTCCTCAATTCTTTCAAGTCTGGTTTCTAACCACATAATTCAATAGGACATGCTTTCTTCCAGATTATCATTGAGCTCTTAATTGTCAAATCTGATATTTTTTAATCCAGATTCTTTTCTATTTCTTTTTAATTCGCATCAATTAGAACACAGTAGAAAAAAAAAAAAAAAACCTCATAGATATTTCAGGGAAGGGAGGAATTAATATGTGGTAGAACAATTGATGCTGGAATAAAAATTGGGCCCTGATATATATACATATATTATATATATAATATAATATTATATTATATTATATATAGACAAGGCTTTTATGGGTGTGGAAGTTAAAGGCAGTATTCCATTTCAAGAGAATGGATGTTAGTGAGAGTTAGAAATGTATATGGTGGGGAACAATTGAGATACAAGAACAAAAGTAGAAGGCAGCTATGGAATTCACAAAAATAAGTGTTGATGCAGGTATTATGCTATTGTAGGTTGCAGTCCTTTGTATATCCTGAGTGACTGATAAGTATTTATAGATTTCATTTTATTTGATTTTTAAACAGAAGAGTGACATACTGAAATGATATTTCAGGAAGATTAATCTAATAAAAAGGAAAGAGAACAGCTAGGATGATATTGGAGTCAATCCATATACTTTGTGATTCATCCATACCTCTTGATCCTGTCAAAGCATTAGTCAAGTTTCTATGCATTTTAAATACTAAAATACAGTTTATCTTCAAACAGAGACTTTTAAAATGATGCTTGTTATTGATTTTAGAATGTATATGTAAATTAATGTAGTACTAAAGTAAGATACATAAATGTATTAAGTACACATTTCTATATCTACATATGTGTATATGCATGCTTATATGTATATACATCTACATATAGACATACATATGAATGAATTAGTATATTTATATAGTTTGTGTGTCTATGTGTGTAGAGTGTGTATAGATATAAATATACATTTTCAATAAGGCATCATGGTGTACTGGAAAAAGAGAACTGACCTCTCAATATGAAACTAGGGTTTAAATCTTGCTTCTGGCATATATTCTGTGTTGCTAGATACTTAACCTTTCAGTGCTTCAGGCATATCTCTAGTATAAACCAGTAAATATATTTTTCTCATTGATAGTAAAACACTAGTAAAATCATATGCATGGTCCAAAAAACACATGAAAGATAGACACATTTAGTATAAAACCTTTGGCCCATTTTGGGGGAAGGGATTTCTTCTCTCCTTTCTCCCCTTTACCCCTCCCTAGCATTTGACTTCATAGAGACTAGAAGACTAAATTCAACACTATGTTGTAGAGTGATGACCATGACTTCTTATGTTTCCATCCTATATCCCCATGGAAAAAATCTCTTAGCATTTAGGTTTTATTCATAGCTACAGTAGAGTTAGTCTGAAAGTGAACAGTCCTTTTTTTAGAAAGGTACTCACTATACAAAGAATTTCTTATATGGGTCAGCTATTCATTTCACACACAGAGAGAGACTTAAAATGAAAAAAAAAAAACCCTCATAAGGATAATTTTTTTAACACATAAAATATGATGAACAATTCATAATCCTGAATATAATATAAAGTTGACAATTACTACACTAAAGCATGGAACACTATGAGACTTATGAGCAAGAAATTAACTTTCACCTTTATACTGTCTTCTCACCTCACTACAGATTTATATATTCTGGCAAGAAGGTGCATGTTTTGGTCTCATTCTCTTCCAAATAACTGTCTTAGAAATCATTACTTATTGGCAAATAGCACTACACCCAGAAACTCATAGCCCCCACAAACTTACAATGCTGGAAGACCTCATCAAAGAATTCCTATATAATCATTTGGGATCAGGGAAGGAAACACATAGAAGAAGAAATATACAGAAAAGTGAGATCCAGACTGATACTTCTCTAGTTCCGAAATGTCAAACATTCCAGAGAGCTTCCTGAACCAGATTAAATGTGATTTGAAAATGTTTACAATAAATAAATAAATAGATAAAAATACAACACAATATGGATATTGTTAATTTCTGTCAATAAATACAGCTTTATCAGAAGTTGCAGAGATCCATTTTAATTTGAGTTTGACACTTGTTGTAATCAGTATAAATATTCACCCACATGTAGAAGTGAATTCTTTCTTTTCCTTGCAGGAGGTCAGAGGAAGTACTTGAAGAGTTCTGAGAAACTCAGCAGATAGCAAAAGAGAGAAAGAGTAGAAGTGGTCTAGACTTAAAAATTTTACTCAGTGGACATTTCCTTACATTTAATGGCTAACCATCTTTGGTATGCATCTCTATGGCAAGGCCTAAGGGACAAATCAGGAGTTTCAGTTTACACATGTCTTTTAACAAGAGGCCAAGGTATCTATGTCACTAGATATAAATTTGTCATGGAATAGGGACAGAGCCCCAGGTCAGTTTCAAAGAGTTTCCCTAGATTGGTCCACTCATACTACATATAATACTTAGAAGGGGGAGAAATATGATAAAGTTAAGAGAGAGCCTCAATCAGGGCCAGGAAATCCCATATTTAAATCTTACATATGATATGGGCAAAGCATTTAGCCACTTAATTCCTCAATCAGCTTTCTAAAATTATTGGTGGCAAAATAATTGGCAATTTATATTGGGGAGGGAAAGGGAAGAATTTTCCTTACTAGGATTTCCATAAACAAATGAAATCACCAGTCTGGATTCCAATCTGTATCTCTATTTACATCAATGTTGACACCTTTTGCATCAACATATTCCCTCAAAATAGTACTTGATATGGACAGTTTGATCTTATGGCTTACCCAAGGTGATACTATTAGCAAGTAATAGAACTAAGATTTTAGCCCTCTTGTCCTGATATAATCAATTCTCTTTCCATTCTACTTTGCTCCCTCTCATAGTTGAGTATGTAAATAATTACAATCTGTTTTCTATCACTAAAAGTAGTACATACCTTAATTTAAACTGAACAGTGACATTCTCTTGGGGGCAAAGAAAATAACTGCTTTTAGGCAATTTTCAAAATCCTCCAAATTAAAAAGTGAATCTCATAATTATGCTTACAGCTGTTTTTAGAGTCCATTAGCAATATTTTCTGTTTTCTTAGTTCATTGTATTTCTTTTGAAGCTCTCAGCATTTAGATGAATTACCAAAAGAAATAGCTAAAAGAGTTTAGAAGAAAAAAACACTGAACCTGAAATCTTCAAAGAAAGAAAAAAGCTATTAAACTTCCATAATTTGTGTTGCTGTGGAGATGAATTACCTTAATGCAAGTGGGGATATGCCCCTGCCCAGAGTGTCTCTTTTGGGTGTTATATAAGATGCAATACCAACAAAAAATATGCGAAGAGTTCAGTGTGAACAGGAAAGTCAACCAACACAAAAGGAGGCTAACATCTCGAACTGAAAATGCCCTTAATTAGAATCTCTAAAGTTCAGCCTCTACCCATCTATTGTACATATGAGGAAACTAAGTCTAAATTAAGTTAAATAATTGTATTCAAGGTCACACAACAGGAAATAAATAGTAGTAGGAGATTGTCTAAGACAAAATAAAATTGAAACATACCCCCACTAAATTAAAAAGGAATCCCAGAAGCCCATATATTGATTTCCAAAACCACAAGTTAGTCTTCTCTATGTAGCATATGTCTATTTATTTTCTTAAACATTTCCCAATTACATTTTAATGTGGTTTGAAAGCACTTTGGAAGGTCTGCAGGTATGATTTTGACAACTGTGATCTAAGAGACTTAATCATTCTTAGTTTTCTGCAGTGCTCAATTCAAGCATCTTCTTCTATATGAAGACTTTACTGATCCCATCAACTGAAAGTATCACTCCTTCCCTTCTAGTTTTTGTTTTGTTTTGTTATGCTTACTTTGCATATACTTAAATGTATACAATAAAACACAATTTCATCAAAGATACAATCTGCTATTCTTTTTTTCTGTTGCTATCTATAGGAAGACCTAAAACATTTGAGGATCTTAATGAATTCTTGATCAGTTGGGGAAGAGGAAAAGAAGGATTTTTTTAAAAAAATAAAGGAAATAACGGTCTTCAGCAAAATAACAAGTAGCTCCTGTCAAAATTAGGAATCTCTTCTTTGAAGGAGGTCCCAATAATGAATCCATTAAATTAATGTCAAATTTTGCCTAACCAATGACTAGTTGTGTTGTGTTGAACATGTCACCTCCCCTCTCTGAGGACTCCTAATCTAAGAAATGACTTCAACTAGATGTCCTATGACATCAATTTCAGCTCTGTCCTCTTATATTTTTATCACTTCTATAAAGAGTTTTAGCTGGTCATTAAGAGTGAATCTGATGCTTTGCTAAGTGTAAGTGACTTTTTAAAAAAATTGACAACTCTATTTCAATATTTTTGGCTTCCTTTGTCATCCTGTATGTTTCATTTTATGCTTTATAAAGCATTATTTTGAGAATAATGTTTAAATAATAAAGTCCATATACAATACCACACTGCCAAAGGGATCCTTGTCAAGGAGTGCTGATAAATGTTTAACAATTAGGTCTCTTAAAAAAAAGACATACTTTTAAATTTAATCTGAATTATTAACATTTTTCTCCATCACTTTCTAAAGTCCAGACAATCACCAAAACAATAAATCAATCTCTGATTCATAGCTTGTTTTTTTATTAAATGTAAGTACAACTGAAAATTAATTGGCTCTTCAAAGTCAATTTAAACTGTTTCTAGCACATCCCTTGGCTAAATGATGCACAAAAAGTATTGGGAACTCCTGATATAGAATCATCCTCCTCACTTGATAAAGGAGGAAATCGAGGCCCAAAAAATAAATTGTTGACCAAGTCTACACACTGTCACTGGTAAGACATAATTACATAATAATCATAACAATAATTAATGGCATTTATATTACTCTTTAAAGTTTGCAAAGCACTTTAAATACTTTTTCTTATTTGACCTTCACAACCTCTCTTTGAAGTAAGTAGTCAAATATTAGAATCTCCATTTTACCATTAAATAAACTAAAAATGAAAGGTGAAGTGACTTCCTTCAGGTCACCCAGTTAATAAGTATTAGACACATGATTTGAACTCTAGTGTTCAGGGTCCAGAGCTTAGGGCCAGAGCTGAGGCCATTTGTCAGTGATCTAGACTCTCTAGTTGTGGCATTTGCCATAGTTCAAGGCAAAAATGAAATTAGGACAATGACATTTGCTGACCCCTGTCCCACTTTGATCTTCCCTTGAGCCCTTCAATTCCAAAGCACTGTGGCTTTCAAAGAAGTAGGCTAGATGGAACAAGGGGAGCTGTATTTCAACTGCTGTAAATATATTTTCTGACCTCCCTTTGCTCTTCCCTATATCTATTCTATGTTGGATGATCATTTGAAGTCATTTAAAGGCCTAAATGTGGACAGAATACATAGGAACACAGAAGGGCTTGAGAAGACAGTGGATTAGAATCCAAAATACAGCTGTGCAATGATCTCTTCTACAATGCATGCTTGTAATAAAAATGTTTTCCAATTTTATACGCCTTAATTGGACTTTCAACAAGGATGAATAAGTTGCATGAAATAATGACATAATGACAGATTGTACTATATATACTAAATATAATTCTTTATGGTAAAAAAAAAAAAGGTTATTATAACTTGCCTTTGGAAAATCAGACTGTCAAGAGAAGTCAGACTGAATGGCTGATAGAAACATGGAAGTCTGATGTACCAATTAAAGAGGAAACACAGAACAGTTATCCACCCTACTTAAAGGATCAAAAAAAAAAAAAAAAAAAAAAAGAACAAAAGAAAAATAAAGGAAAAAAGAAAGAGAAAAGAAAAGAAAGAACAGGACAGAATGTATGCATTTTCTTTAAACCTCTTTCACATGGAATTTCCAGATTCATTCTTTCCATTAAGTCTTTTGTTTGAAAAGCATCATTTTAAATGCACTTAAAAAAAAAAAAAAAAACTATTTCCCACATATACCTATCCCATATACCTCTATCCTTTCTGAAGATCTTCCAAAACTTTCTTAGTCTCAGGGGTATTCTGGCAAGTATGTAACAACCAATTCTCTGGGGAAAAAAGACATATTAAGTATTTTTAAACAACAACAGAACAATACATTTCTGATTTCCTAGGTATAAATGCTCACATTAAATATTTAAGAGTCAGTATTTGGGGTCTGAACTGGTCACAGACCTCAAAACATAAAGCTTCTATAAATCCTTGATTTTTTTTTAAAGTGGGGAGGTAGTACTCACTTCATTGGTGCTATACATCTTCCACCCCTTTTGCAAATGGTATTTTTCAAATAGGTGATAAATTTCCCCATTCTGTGATAAGCAAAGCTTCTGAATTGGTGGTGGTGGTGGTGGTAGGGTTGTTTGTTTTTCTAAACATTGAGATTGATCTAAGGTTAGCAGACACTGAAACTTATGAATACAGGGGAAGGGGGAGGCATGTTAACTCTTTTCAACTTAAGAGGACCTTTTGGAACTTGTATTTCCCCAATGGACTTTTCACAGGATCATGAAAGTAGAGTTGGAAAGAATCTATGAGATAACCTAGCCCAATTTCTTTTACATTTGGTGAAACTGAGGCACAGAGAGATTGTAGCTCACCCATTTACTGAAGTAGAAGTAACAGAGGTGGAATCAGAACCCAACTTCTCCAACTCTAGCTTACTTTTTGCTTTAATATAGTGATTTGCTAAAGTGATTCGGTTCCAGACTTCGAAAAGGCCTAGAAAATAAAGGGGAAAAAATGGTATTTGGAATCAGGAAAGGAAAATCCTTCGTGTAAAATCTTCCATAAGTGAATTAGAATTCACTGTGTCAATCTATGACAGTAAATTTGGATACTGATATCTGTAGCCCTGAAAGAACACACACGCACACACATACACATACACTCAGCTAGTGGGGCAAGACCTACTACTGTATCATCTCACTGAGCAAATGCAAGCAGACACTTCCTAATATAAAGGCACCATTTTTAATTGCCTCTGTGCCGTACATCAAAAAGCATTTTCTAATAACAAATTTAGCATTCTTCTGAGGCTCCCACTCAGTTTAATATCTCCATATTATTTGTAGTTTACCGCTCAGCTAGTTTTTCAAAAGGTTTGCCTAGGGCAATTAGCAATCAAGTGAAAAGAGATGATCTGTACCACATCTCAAGTAGCAGGTTAACACTGTATAAATTTGTCTGTTGCTACATAATGATCATTTTTGAGTACTTAACAAAACCCTGTAACTGAAACCCTTCACAATGGCTCAGTGGGCTCACCAACAAATCCTGCTGTACTCCTAAGGCAAAAGCCATTTGAAAGGAATAGATAGAAAACTATCAGTGACATGTTTCCATATGTAAGTGTATGAATTTAACTATACAAAAGCTTAAATATAGCAAGATATTTGTATAAGACTGGTATGTTTATGGATATAAATTTATCTCTGACTACTGTAGATTCTCTATTGGGTTTATGATGTTAGAGACCTCATATGGACTTGTTTCTTTGAACATCAGAGACTAGTGGCCATATAAGCTGGAAAGAGTTGTCAGAAAATAGAAAAAAAAGTCTTTTAAAAGAAAAAGATCAAGGTAGGTGTTTTAAGATTCTATCTAGCTAGTTAGTGGATAAGGATGAGAAATAGAGATTTGAGAATCACCTATGTCAGATGACAAATGAACCAATAAGAGCTGATGAGACCATCAAAGGATGTACCATGGGCAGAAAGGAGAAAAAGGTGAGAGTAGAGGTACAAACTATGCTATTAGTGGTGATTTGTATGATCCATACATCAAGGTGGGCTCCTGCCACATTTCACTTATTTTCTGGGCATTTTCTCATCCACTTTTCACCATTCTGAACTTCTTTCCGATTATGGAGCTGTAATAAAATCAATACCACTTTGACTACTAGAAAAAGTACGTTGATTTATTCTCTTATGATTCTATTCATCATCTGTGTCATTTTGCAAAACAAAATCATCTTCCCTCTGCTCCTCAATATGTTTTATTTCCTCCATTGGAATGTAATGGTCTTGAAGGCAGAGAATATCCTGTGTCTCCAACATTTAGTATTATTTGGCAGTTAAATCTTTAATAACTTAATAACTTTTAATAACTTTTAAGCTTTACACCCATACAATTGCATCTATGGAGTTGTGGACATTTTTGTAGTACTTTAAGGCAGGTGCCACTATGATTCATATTTTTAAAATGATAAAACAGGTTGGTGGAGGTTAAATGATATGCCCAAGATCACATAGAGAATAAGTATCTAAGAAGGATATGGAGTTAGTTCTTATTGATTCCAAATTGGTGCTTCATCCATTAGGTTACTTAGATAACGTATACCATGTATATAAGTGGAGGAGTTGAGAAGTAGATGATAATTAGCTATCTTTGCAGGCAGGAAGACTTAGATTTAAGTCTTATTTCTGACACATATATGTAAGTTATACATCATGTGATATATGACTACATGGGACAAGAGTGACCATTTAGTCCAATGTCTTAATTTTACAGTTGAGAAAACCACAGCTAGGGGATACTAAATGACTTGCTATACTTGTGTAGTTATAAGCATGAAAGTTTGACTTTAAAACCAAGTCCCTAATATTTAACTACTCAGTGTCCTATGTAATTCTCTTAGCTTATACATGCAAACATATATACACACATAAATATACACACATGCATGAAAATAAGGCACTATGTATATTTAAGTATCATATTATATATAACATGTGCACATATACCAAGTGCCCAGAAAATTACATAACGCATGTACACGTTAATATGACTATATAAACATCTATTCAGCTATATTTTTAAGGAGATACTGTCTTTAGTGTGTTGTCATACTTTCTTTTCAACCAAGTGAGCTTGCACACTGTCTGCCTTTATTCCTCAGAAGATTGACAGCTCCCTCTGCTGTTTCCCATAGTAAGAATCTCAGAAAAGGCTCACTCTTTCCTTCCGATGATATTGGATGCTCACAGTTTTTCAATTAATGACCATCAAGCTGGCATGCTTTCAAACACGAGCTGACTTTCAGCTGCTGGATGGCACCGTTAGGACACCTGCTCTGAAGATGGATTCACTTCAAAAAAGAGTTTGTTACTGCTATTAAAGCAAAGCATGTGAATCACACTCTTTCTTTGAAGCTTTCTATTTCTGTGTGTATCCGTCTGGTCTGTTTACAACAGATGCAGCCTTATGAAAGCAGTCCTGCTTGGCCAAAAAAAAAAAAAAAAAAATGTGTCTTCAAATTTCTGAATTTTTTTTTATTTTTGCAGGTTTTTTAAATGCATGAAACACATATTGGCATCAATGTTTACAGTCTTCAATCATGTCATATGAATAAACTCATTTTCCCCCAAAGTTTTATTATATGAATTCTCATGGAAGTGTTTTCATATCTTCTGAATAATGTGATATATGGTTAACTAAGCCTATATTTTATTCCAATTAGTATTCCTCAGTCTGAAATGATAACATGGGGATAATGATTGTAAGTTCTATATATTAGAGCCCAGAACTATAAGTTGATAGTTATAAAGTTCACTTGTGTAACCATAAGAATGGCTGAAACCCAGCATGGGTGGGATGTCTTACTGTGACATGAAAAATACCCCAACTTATTTTTGTATCTTGTGACCACCCTCCCTCTCTTGCCTAAAAAGAGCAATGGATCATCTTCTGAGCAAATGAGGAGATGACTCTTGTTTTGTCCACCCTTTGATCTTTCATGCTGATACATCATTTCTGGTCCTCCTGGAGAGTCAAAAAATGAGGTCTATCAACCAATGAGACCTGTATTTTACTTTGCCACTTCTGAGTGTCTGGTATCAAGCCCTGGAGAAATGAAGCATATTAGATCATGAGGAAGATCTTTTATTGCAGATTGGATAATTTTAAAGCCTATGCCAATGTTTCTGTGACTACAAAAAGCAAGATGCATAATAGGGAGGGAAGTGACATCTTTTTCTTGTAGAGTTTTCCAAAATCATTCTTCACCTCTTTTCTCTGTCTCCACAATAAGAAAGATTTTTTATGGAGCAGAAGAAAAATGTTTTTATTATATAGGAGACTCAAAAATTTGAGCTTAGGATACATTTCACCATCTATTTCTTTAGCTAGCATATGTGGCAGCATAATTATCCCCTCAAATACATAAATTACATAAAAAATATACAAATGAACCATATTATGGATTTTCTCTTAATGAATCAGTACCAAATGCAAATTAAACAGAAAAAAATAAAAATAGGCTGTTCTAGCACCTATGCTTGGGAATGTTGCTCTTCCTTTTGAAAGGAACAAGAAACTTGGTAATATATACAAATTTTTCATTTATCATTAAACTCCATTGCATTTCAAAGAGATTTGATACAGAAGAAATTATTTTAAGCATATTACTTTTCTACATAAAAAGAATTTGAATTCATAGCTAAAATTTATAATAGTCAACTTTAAAAATAATATTTTAAAAAAATATTTTATTGCAGTAAGTTTATTTATTTTTAATGCAGATTTCTTTATAAATAATGCTGGAAGAGAAAAATCAGAATGGGAAAAACCATGGGAGAGAGAGAAAAAAAAAACAGAAAAAGGAAGTGAACATAGCATGTATTGATTTACATTCGTTCTCCTTAGTTCTTTTTCTGTTCTGCTTCTTTGATTTAGCATCAATTAATATAAATATTTCCAGATCTTTCTATAATCAACTTGCTCATCATTTTTTTATTAAACAATAATATTCCATTACCTTAATGTACCACAACTTATTCAGCCATTATTCAATTAGTAGGCATCCACTCCTTTTCCAAATCTTTGCCACCACAAAAATAACTGTTACAAACATTTTGTACATGTAGATCCTTTTCCCTCCTTTATGATGCCCTTGGGATACAGACCCAGTAATGACACTGCAGGGTCAAAGGGTAAGCATAGTTTGAAAGCCTTTTCATCATAGTTCTAGATTGCTCTCCAGAATGGTTGGATCATTTCACAACTCCACCAACAATGCATCAGTGTCCCAGTTTTCCCACTTCTCCAAGATTTATCATTATCTTTTCTTGTCATCCTCATCAATCAAGAGGTGTGAGGTGGTACAGCAGAGTTGTTTTAATTTGCATTTCTCTATCCAATAAAGAGCTAGAGCATTTTTTCATATAAATATAGATGGTTTTAATTTCATCATCTGAAAATTGTCTGCTCATATGCTTTGACCATTTATCAAAATGACTAGTATTTTGTAAATATGATGCAGTTCTTTATAAATTTTTAAAATGAGACCTTTATTAGAAATACTGGCTATAAATTTTTTTCTCCAACTTTCTACTTCCCTTTTCATCTTGATTCTGTTGGTTTTATTTGTGCAAAACCTTTTTAATTTAATGTAATCAAAGTTGTCCATTTTGCCTTTCATAATATTCTCTAGTTCTTCTTTAGTCATAAAGTCCTCCCTTCCCCAAAGATTTGAGAGGTAAATTGTTCATTTTTCTCCTAATTTGTTTATGGTATAATTCTTTATACCCAAATCATGTATCCATTTTGACTTTATTTTAGTATGGGGTATGAGATGTAGGTCTAGGCTGAGTTTCTGACATTTTTTTTTCCTGTTTTCCTAGCAATTTCTGTCAAATAGTGAGTTCTTATTCCAAAAGCTGAAGTTTGGGGAGTTATCAAATATTAGATTACTGTAGGCCTTGATTATTGTATTGTGTGTATCTAATCTATCCTAGTGATCCAACACTCTTATATATTAGACAGTACCAAATGATTATGATGACTGCTGCTTTTTTAGGTTTGGTACTGCTACTCCATCATCTTTTGTATTTTTTTTCATTGATTCCCATTAAATATTATTGACCTTTTCTCCTTCCAGATGAATTTTGTTACTATTTTTTTCCAGTTCTATAAAGTAATGTTTTGATAGGTTGATTACTATGTCACTAAACAAGTAGACCAATTTAGGCAGAATTGTCATTTTTATTATATTAGCTTGTCCTACCCATAAACAATTGATATGTTTCAAATTGTTTAGATGTGATTTTATTTGTATGAGAAATGTTTTGTAATTGTGTTCACATAGTTCTTGGATTTGACTTGGCAGGTAGACCCCATTGATCTACAGTAATTTTAAATGGAATTTCTCTTTCTGTCTATTCCTCATAGGTTTGTCAGTAGTATATAGAATGCTAATGATTTGTGTAGGTTTATTTTATATCCTGCAACTTTGCTAAAGTTGTGAATTATTTCCAGTAGGTTATTGAATGATTTTTTAGAATTCTTCAAGAATATCATTCTATCATCTGGAAAGAGTGATATTTTTATTTGCTCATTACTTATTCTATTTTTTTCTTTTCTTATTTCTAAAGCCAACATTTCTAGCACAATGTTGAATAATAGTTACGATAATGAACATTTTTGTTTCATTCTTGATTTTATTGGGAATGTGTCCAGCTTGTCTCCATTACAAATAATGCTTGCTGTAGGTTTAACATAGACATTGTTCATTATTTTAAGGAATACCCCCTTTATCCCTGTGTTCTGTGGTGTTTTTAATAAGAATGATTTGTCAAAAGCTTTTTTCTGCCTCTATTGAGATAATCATATTATTTCTGATGTTTTTATTATTGATAAGGTCAATTATGGGAATGGTTTTCCTGATATTGAGCCAGTCAATTCCTGGTGCCTCACTTGGTCATAGTGCATTATCCTGCTGATAAGTTGCTGTAATCTCTTGGTTAATATCTTATTTAAAATTTTTGAATCGATATTCATTAAGGAGAGTGGTCTGTAATTTTCTTTTGCTGTTTAGCCCTTCCTGGTTTAGGTATTAGTGTCATATTTGTATCACAGAAGGAATTTGGCAGTACTACTTCTTTACCCATTTTTTTCAAAAAGTTTACATAGTATTAGAAGTAATTGGTCTTTAATTGCTTGGTAGAATTCACTTGTGAATCTATCTGGCCCTAGAGATGTTTTCTTAGGGAGTTCATTAATAGCTTGATCACTTTCTTTTTCTAAAATCGGACTATTTAAGTCATTTATTTCCTCTTCTGTTAACCTGGGCAATTTATATTTCTGTAAATATTCATCCATTGAAGTTAGATTGTCAGACATTTTGTCATAGAGTTGGGGCAAAATAGTTGCTAATTATTGATTTAATTTCTTTTTCATTGGTGGTAAGTTCACCCCCTTCATTTTTGAGACTGGTGATTTTTTTCTTTCCTTTTTCTGATCAAATTAACCAAAGGTTCATGTATTTTGTTCATTTTTTAATAAAACCAACTTTTAGTTTAATTAGTTCAATAGTTTTCTTAGTTTCTGTGTTAATAATCTCTCCTTTGAGTTTCAAAATTTCTGATTTGGTATTTATTTGGGGTTTTTAATTTGTTCTTTTTCTAGGTTTTTTTTAGTTGCATGTCTAATTCATTGATCTCCCCTTTCTCTATTTTATTTATGTTGCTATTTAGAGATACGAAATTTCCCTTAGGAAGTTTTGGCTAAATCCCATAGGTTTTGGTATGTTGTCTCCTCAATGTCAGGATGAAATTATGAATTGTTTCTATCATTTATTGTTTGACCCAGTCATTCTTTAGATGTGAATATTAATTTCCAATTGGTTTTTAGTCTATCTTTTTACTGAATGTATTTATTCTGTTGGATATAATTTTTATTGCATTGTGGTTTGAAAAGGAAGCATTTACTATTTCTGACATTTTGCATTTGCTTGTGAGGTTTATATGCCCTAATACATGCTCAGTTTTTGTGAAGGTGCTATGTACAGCCAAGAAAAAGTTGTTTTCCTTTCTGCTCTATTAAAATTTCTCCAAAGGTCTATCATATCTATGTTTTCTAGGATCCTATTAACCTCCCTTAGTTTTTTTTTCTTGTTTATTTTGTGACTGGGTTTATCTGGTTCTCAGAGGGGAAGATTGAATCCCCCAATAGAATTGTTTTGCTGTCTATATCTTCTTGTAGTTGGCTTAAAAGTTTCTCTAGGAATTTAGTTACTGCATACACATTTAGTATGGTTACTACTTCATTATATATGATACCCTTTATCAAGATTACCTTTCCTCCTCATCTCTTTTTATAAGATCTATTTTTATTTTTGTTTTATCTGAGATCAGAATTGCCACCCCAGCTTTATTTACTTCAGGCCAAGTATAATAAATTCTGTTCTAACCCTTACTCTGTATGTGGCTATCTTTGTTAAATGTGTTCCTTGTAAACAGCATACTGTTAACTACTTTGCTATTAGCTTCTATTTTATGGAAGGATTCATCCCATTCACATTAACAGTTATGATTAGTAGCTCTGGTTTTTACCTCCATCCTGTTTTCTCCCCTTTTGTCCTCTCTTTCTTGTTCTCATTCTTGTGTTTTTTTAACTACCCCACCTAGTACCTTATCTCCTATCACACTTCCCCCTTTTGTTACTAGTGTTTTTTTAACCTACCCCACTCATACTACTTTACCTCCTTTCACTCCCCCCTTCTTTCTGGTTTTTTTTAACCCACTTACCCACTACTTTATTTTCTGTCAATCTTTCCCCCCCTTTTTTTAACTTTTCCCTTAGTGTTTTTGCCCTCCCATCTATTCTGTTCCTCTCTTTTTTCCTCTTTCTCCTCCTACTTCTTTATTAGGTTAGATAAGTTTCTATACCTAACTGAATGATTAAGTTATTTACTCTTAAAGCCAAAATTGATGGGATGAAGCTTCAGACAATGCTCATCCCCTCCTTTCTTTCCCTGGATTGAAATAAGTCTTTTGGCCTTCTTCATGTGAACTAATTGTCCCATTATATCTCCCCTTCCCTCTTTTTCCAGAACAGGCCTTTTCCCACCTCTTAATGTCTTTTTCTTTGATGTTATCTGGGGACCATTCAGTACCACATCCTCAGTCCAAGTGATGCCCCCCTCTGTCTGCCCCAATGACAGATACAGTTTTCAAGAATAAATATAAAAATTAATGTTACCTCTAGAGCACATAAAAAATCCTTGATATATATATATATAAACTGATGGCCAATATTCTCATTTCCACTAAAGTCAACAGAGGACTATATCTGCTTCCAATAAATCTAAGGATTTACTATAAAAAGAAATAAAAAGGGAGATTAAATTTCAAGAAAAATTTTCTTCCAAGTGAAACCTGTTAAACCTAGAGCAGGCAACTTAAGAGATAGTGTTTGTTGTTTAGATGGTATCAAACAATGAAGTCAATTCCATGAAACAACATAAAGTATACCACTGATTGTTTTCGTAATGGTTTCAGTTCTCTGCGGGGGAGTTGGGGGGTGGGGTGGGGTGGGGGAGGGGAATGAAGAGCCATGGAAAAATTTCCTCCTTGAAAGCCTTAAATATTGTGATAGATACCTAGCTATCTAATTGTGACTAGATTAAATATAATATTATGGACTAAGTAGAAAAATGGGATGAATCTTTGTTTATTAGGAAGAGGGAGTGCTTCAGATGTGTGTGTGTGTGTGTGTGTGTGTGTGTGTGTGTGTGTGTGTGAGAGAGAGAGAGAGAGAGAGAGAGATAGAAATAAAGAGAGACAGACAGACAGAAAAACACAGGGTGATGATTGTTTTCTTACTATTGTTCGTCCTATACCATTTTTAATATATTTCTTTATTTTGGGATAATTGTGTCAACTAATTTTTAAAAGTAAATGTATTGCAATTGTGAGCTATATTTTTACTCATGAAGAACTATATAAAACTTTGAACCTGAGACAGAAATCTCCTGGGAAATCAAAAACTTGAATGTGGATTGTCAGGGGAAATCCCCTCGAGAGGATGTTAAATATAAATGTAAAGGGTCCACTGACATAATATTCTATGAAAAATGGAAATTTTGGAAATATCATACTGATATAAGACAAATGTGAATGAATCATTCCCTGAAGTAAAACAGAATGTTTATTTATTCAAGGAGAATAATGTGATTCTTTCCAGTTTGTCATGGACCAATCTGGTATTTCTTTTTCTTTATCCAGACAAGGCATAAAAATCAGAAACCACAATCTGATCAAAAACTATTTTCATGGAGTAAATGACAGTGTCAAGCTACATAGAGACTTCAACAGACAAGAATAATAGGTTAAAGCTGTCCCCTTTTGCTTGGGGTTTAGTCTCACATCAACATGAGAATACTTCCTTTCCTCCAAAGCTCTGTTCAGGTGCCATATATTATGGGAAACCTTTTATAATGTCCCAGTTGTTAATATCATCTTCCTCTTCAAATTATCTTCTACTTATTTATTATCTGTTTGCATATTGTACTCTACAATAATTTGTAAAGTCCTTGAAGAAAAAAAAACTTTTTCATTGTCATTTATCCCTAGCATACTATATGTGTTTAAACTATTTGTTCAATGTATTTGTATTTAAATCTCACAATATAAAATCATATTAACATCATGATAAATTTAAAACAGTTAAAATTTAATAGAAATTATCATATATTTAGGTTGAAAAAAAAGTTACCAATATAGCATGAGGCCAGATAACAATTTAATTATTAACAACATAATGGTTTTAATAAACTTCAAATTCAATATGAGTTAACATTGTGTGTCACAGCCACAATAGATAATAGTTTCTATTAAAAGAAGCTAGTATCTAAGAGTATAAATGTTGTTCTCTATACTGGTCAAATTAGTCTTTAGATTTACTTACTTACTTACTTTACTATTGTTATTATTATTATTAGTCTGAATATTTGCAATAAATAAGCTCTACCACAACTTAGAAAGGATACTGATGAGCTAGAAGACATTTAGAGGAAGGCAGTCACAATAAAGAGAGACTTTGAATTCATGCAATATGAAGTTTGGTTAAATGGCACTGAGCATGGGTAAGAGAAGAAAATTAATTAATTAATTATGCAGCAGCTTTTAAGTGCTAGGCATTGTACTAAGTGTTATACAACTATTATCTCAGTAGATTCTTATGAAGTAGATGGTATTATTATTCTCATTTTACAGATGGTATAACTGAGACAAACAGAGATTAAATAAATTGCCTAGAGACACATAGCTATAACAGATCTAAACTCAAGTCTTTTGGATTCCAGACCCAGCACTCTATCTACTACACAGCCTAGCTGCTATCTCCTCTAAGTGGAGATTAAAAGCTCTTTTCATATATGTGAAAAGATATCCCTGAGAAGAGGGATTAGACTCAATTTCCTTGTCCCAAAAAGGCAAAACTTGGGATATTTGATGGAGACAAGCAGCTTTTAGCTCAATATAAAGGAAAAAAAAACTTCTATTGATTAGAACTATAGAAAAATATAATGTACAGACTCTATATATAGTGAATTCATCCTCACTGTAGATCTTCATGATGAGGGTACATAATTTATCTTTTAGAATTAATTAGGACATTGGAATATAGGTGTGGATTAGACTGATAGTTCCTACTATGAGACTGTGATTTTGTTTGGAATATAGTCTTTCTCCTTCCCTAGAAATCTGACTGAACTACTTCATTCCTTCTCTAATCTGCTGCAACATTACAGCTCATGCCATCTCATCCTGTTATAGTATTCACCAGAGCATTGTCCAAAGCTACTTAGTATAGCAGCTGAACTGTGATAGGTCATTCAAATATTTTCCTGTCAGGTTTTCTCTCTCAGGTATCTAACTCCCAACTTGCTCTGTAGAGATCCAATAACTGCATATTTCCATTTCAACCATGGACCTCTACAATCAAATGAGTATATGACAGATATGTACCTTCTAGTTCCCTGGATGGTAGAACAAAATAAGCTTTCCTTTCAGCTATGACCTTTTTAAAATAGTTTTGCTATAGAACTAAATGCTAAGCATGTTGAAAATGTACTATCCAACTCTGGAGATCATTATTTTTGAAAGCTATTGGGGATGAAGTTAAATCTAAACATGATTTATTATTTTGTTTGTTTTTCTGCTTTCCTCTTTAGTCGATCAGAGGTATTATAATAAATTCATCTATCTCTCAATATTAGAAACATCAAGGTATATATCATATATTATGATTTTTTATTATTATTATTATTAGTGAAAATTCAAATTTATATATTTCAAAATTTAGAAAGAACTTTTCTCATACCAACCTATGAAGTAGGTAGAATAAGTATTAGTTTATATTTTTCAAATGAAGAAACTTAAAGCCCAAAATTGTTCCAAAACGTGGAACTGGTAGCTGGGACTTCCAACTGAATGCCCTCTCCAAAATCATTGCTCATTTATTGCACTATTCTGTTTCAGGATAATTCATGTTTTTAGCAGTCTTTTCACTCTCATTGTTGAAAGACTTGTTGAAGAGAATATGCATAATTTTTTTTGCATGGCTTGCATTGGGGAGGGTGACTAGTAACTTTCCCCTCTCAGATCTCAAATACGATTTTATTTTCTACTTCTCTAAAGCACCTATCATGTAACATTGCACATTATAGTTATTTGTGTTTGAACCTTTTCTAACAGAGAACAATATGCTTTGTAAAAAGTAGGTCATTTGTAGATGTTTATTAAACTAATATATGAGTGAATAACAAAAAGGAAATTATCCATTTCTTAAAGAAATATAGTTAAAAGCAGCTTTAAAGGAAATGCTATTTACTTGGTTTTACAAATTTCCCTAAATGATATAATCTATTAACCTAAGGACAGCAAATTTATCCTTATCAATACTTTCAATTAGTGGGTTTTTTGCAGATGTTAAAAAAACTATTAATTAACTGTTATTATTGCTTCATTCCCCCAAAGAACAATTAACAACATTGCTATGCAGCAAGAGTTGTTAGTTTCATGAAATATTACCTTCCATACAAAGCTTTGTCAGGCTATGTCAATACACCAATGAATTTGGACAGTCACTCACATATGCTCCTCCATTGGTGGTAGCATGTAAATTGTCTTTTCCAATTCCATGTTTTTGCAGAAACTACACAGATAGAACTTTAGAGAATGAGCTCAAGCTGTGTTCTGGCTCATTACAGAACTAGCTCCTGATCCAATTAAAATGACATCTTACATTTCCAAAGAAGCTGATCAGAAATGGTGTCAGAACTGTTTAGTCTAACTACTGCTTCCTGGATCATAGTTTTCCAATTTTAATTGATAATATAATGAATGCTCAATATATTAAGTTATAGTAGAATTCACTTTTCATATTTGTATCAGTGGTATCAAGAGACTGAGTTGTCTATTTCCTTTTTTTCTTTAAAAAAAGTGAAACGTACACATTCCTATCTTCCATGAATACAAATTTCATACCACTTGACTAAGATATCTGCATAGATTTTGTGTCATGTCTCCTGAGTTCTCAAAGACATGTTTACATTGGCCTAGGAAAAGACAAACACTGCTATCTCCTTCTCAAATTTTCTATTAGGGATACTATTACAGCTTATATCAAAATGATCATGGATGTAATAGACAGAACTATGGATGTGGAATTAGGAAGATCAAAATTCAAATCGCATTAAAGAGTCAGACATCTACTAGCTTTGTAATATTGAGCAAGTCTCAATCTCTCTGAGTCTATGCAATTTTGCTGCTGAAAGATGGGGAAAATAATAGCATCTCCTACTTTTCTGGTAAGGAGCCAATGAGACTATATATATATATATATATATATATATATATATATATATATATATATATATATATATATATAACACTTTGAAATCTTAAAGTGCTATATAAATATATAATGATAAATGTACACCTGTACCAATTATCTTTCCTCTTGTCTCATCTCCCTTCTCTCATCTTTTTTTCTACTAAAAAAAATTGTCATTCTGTTCCCTGAAGGAAAGATATTATGATTCTTTCCATTCACTATGCTTGAGTTATGTTTAACCTTCCTTGTTAGAAAGTATCGTTCTACTTTATGTTGTATTAGTCACATGTTTCACAGTTTAACACAAACCAGCAGAGCATTTTAAAATCCCTGACCAAACTGCTTCTCTGGTGAAGGTCTTTTAAGCTCTAGCATGAAATGCATGGAATGAACTTCCTACTCCTTTAATATAGGCACTGGCATAATGTAATTCTAAGACCAAATTTGTGAGTCTTATCTGGAAAAACCTTATTGGTGTAAAAGGCACTAAAAACTGCTTTTGCTCATGGGCATTTATTATATTAGAAGGAAAAATCTTCCCTAAATAAATTGGTAAGGCAATGGGTCATGCTAAAAAAGTTAAAATAAATAAATAAGCATTATCTGACTTCCATACTCCTGACACCTTAAACCGCACCCCCAAAAAAAAGATGTTCTGAGTCCCAGGGAAAAAAAAAATCTATAAATAAGTAACAAAGAGTAACATAACCTAAATTCAAAAGTTATCTATTAGTTAATTAGGCTTTCATTTTTAAGTAGTCACTCTTAGAATCTGTGTTCTTAATTGTATGCATGGAGAAGCATTTCTACTTTTGCTGTATAACTCTTGACTCTTGCTCTATTATTTTACTCATTTCTCTGTCATTTATTTCTATTCCATATCAAAATTCTACTATGCATTAAGGTGAGGCAAAGTAACTCACTAAATGCACACTTTACAAAATCTGGAAATCTTTAATTTGTATCCTGTTCAGTATACTTGTTTTGTAAAATGGATCAAAGCCTAAAAGTACATATACATATAATCCTGCCAACACTTCATAGATTTTTATAACCACAAACATATTAGGAATCTCACTAGATTTTGAACCACAATTAGAGAGAAGATATAGAAATAGAGGCAACTGATCTGGTATGGCATAAATGTTTGGGTTATTTCTTAAATTTTCTTCTTACTTAAGACCCCAAACTCAAATAAGATGATACTTTGTATAGTTTAAACCTGCTTGCTACCTTTTAAAATGTAATACCTTTATCACTAGATCTGTGTTGTATTTAGAAGACTTCTAAGTTATTTGTGCTTCAAGGATTAGAAAAGAAAAGAGAAGATGAGGAAAGGAAAGTTTCCTCCATTATTGATACTTCATTTGATTAAATTAAAATGTAGAAATATTTTTCTTTGTTGTTGTTGTTGTTGTTGCCTTTGTGCATAGCTATCTAATTTGCTGAACTACCTACTTTCTCCTATAATAGGAAAGCCATGTTTAAATTCTCTTTTCCCTTATTCCTCCCTGTCATGGTATTATTCCAGAAAAAGCACTGTCAGCAGTTATTAATAAAAGAGAGCTAAACAGAGTTTTTTTTTTTTTGAAGGATCCATGATTTCATCACTATAAGGGCTTGTTTTACATTAAAATAGATTGCAATAACTTTGAGTTTTCACACCTAAATTTAGCCATTTTTCTCACCTGAGAGCATATAGCTTGATACCATATTCTAGGATAAAGTAAAGTAATTACATCCTATTTCACTGCTATTGTGAGAATTCAGAGGGATTCAATTCAGTTCATATTTATTAAAGGCATATTACATGTAAGGTCTGGGCCATTGCAAAATAAACTTTAAAAGAAAAAAACTGATTCTGGCCTTAAGGAGCTTTTAGTTAAAAGGAAGAGTAGGGAAGAATCATTAATTTGAGGATATGATGAAAGCACAAATCTTAGAATTGTTAATCAAGAGAGAAAACAAGGTGGAAGGAATCTGATCTTTCATAGAGCTAATTATAGAGCTGGGGGATGGATGACAAGATTTTAAACTAACTGCAGAAAAAAACTGCATCCACCCCCAGTGATTCTTTTAATGAGCTTCAAATGAGTCACTTGAGTAAATCAGAAATGCCCAGGATGGAGAATGACAAGCTAGTCTTCAAGGTTACCTTTAAAGCCCATTCATTAGTTCTTGGAGAAAAATTTGCAACATTTTAGATACATAAAGGACACACTGAACTAGAAATGGATTTGGGAGAAGGAAAAGTCAGTGATTGAACTGAAAAACCATTCGTGAAGTTGAAAGAATGCAAGCAAGGGGAAAGGAAGACATTGAAAAGGGGCCAGAAAGCTTTGGGGCCAATTAGGCAGAAAGTGAGCAAAACAAATTCTGTATTTCTGAATCTTCCAGCATTGTAAACGCCAAGATAGAACTCTCCTTTCTTTCCTTTGGTCTTCTTATGGAAGCCTCAAATCTTTCTTTTGAAGCATAGGAGATTCTGTTTACTTGTCATTGTTTTATGTATTTCCTTTGTCTCTGTAAACAGTGATAACCACAATCCTTTAGTAGTCTGGATGTATTTATTTAATGAAAACACATCCAGGAAGAGGTAGTTGAGGAAGGAGCATACTCAGAGAAGAGAGAGATAGATCTAAAAGATGTCTTAGATGGTTTGCCAGAATATTGTGTGGCTGAGGGCTTGGAGCTAAAAAAAATAATAATAAAATAAAATACAAACAAACAAATCAAACCAAACAAACAAACAGAAGAAACAGAGAATAATAGATCCTTTAATATAACTTCCCAAAGCAGAGTAACATTTATACTGGCAAACCCAGCTAGGCAATGGTAAATGGACAAAGAAAATTTATTGAAGAACTCTACTTAATACTCCAACGTAGCACTATTATAAAGACAATTTAAAATGCACTTTCAATTTTGAAAGAATAGATTTCAAAAGGAAAATTAAAAGAATAGGTGAAATCATGATCTAAACTTTGACAGAGGTACAGAGAAAATTAAGACATGAAAAATGGGAACCATTCAAGTATAAAATAACCAATACTCAAAGAGAGGGGATTTTAATCAATCAAAAGGAAAACATAATTGTCTAAATAGACTGAGTTATCTATATGGAGAACAGCCCTGAAGTCAGGAGGACCTTAGTTCAAATGTGATCTCAGACACTTAACACTTTCTTGCTGTGTGACCTTGGGGTAGTCACTTAACCCCAATTACCTCAGCCAATAAAGAAAAAAAAAATACTTTTAGTAATAAGGTCAGGAGGAAGAGGAAAAAGGAAATATATCTCACAAATAGCGGAGGTTGACCAAAGAATCTGAAGAACAACAAAAAAGATTGTTTGGATATTGAATATTTACTTTTAGTTTTATGAGGAAGAAAATCAAAGAATGAACTAGATTGGAAAAGGTAAATAATGAGTAAGAAAAGGGGGGAAAAATCACTCATTCTTAGTTAATTTCTGTACTTCCTATCTTTCCTAGGAGTAATAATGTTTAGACTGGAAAAGACTGAACAAAAAGGCAAGTTTGATACCCCAAATAAGAAACATAATTAAGAAAAAGCCTAAGTATTATTCATATATTCAAGTCTCTGGTCCAGCATTCAAAGGTACATGAAGAAGTGGAAAATGGGATTACTGGTTGTTGAAACAGAGATAATGATTTTTGCAGTTCCATAGAGATGAAGAGAGGTTCAAAGTACTAACATAAAATAAATTCTGTCCTAGTTTTTTATAATTGAGAAAACAACAGAAACTTCAAACTTTAAGCTAGTGAGTAGCAATTCTGTTCTTAGGGGGGAAATAATCTAGAATATACTGTTTAAAAGAATGGTTAGTGAAGCAGAAAAGAAAGTTATGATATAAGGTAGTCAAGAGAGATTAATAAGGAACAGATCATGATAGATTAATCTCATGTCCTTTGTTTAAGTGAAATTATGGGTTGGTACATTAGGAGAACTTTCCCTTGCTTACTTAAATTTGGGGAGTATTTTTAAAATATCATATCTTCCCTGTGTCCAAGATAGAGAGATGAAATATGGAAGTAACTAGACCATAGAAGTTCAGAAATGGAAACTATCTTAGAAACCACCTAGTCTAACATATGACAACAATAACAAAAATGCTCTGTTTTATAGGTGAAAGGTAGCTATATGGCTCCTAATTGAAGACCTTTAATAAAAGAGTAAGTCATTTCCTAAGTTAGCTAACTACAATTTTGGGTAACTTTAGCTAGCAAGTTTCATCTTACATCAAATTTAAATTTTCCCCATTGTAAATTGCACCCATTACAGTAGTGTCCTTAGAAATCATAGAAAACAAATTGAATATGTCTTTCATAAAACAACTATTATCTTCCCCCATATTCTCTTTTGTGGTCTAGTTATCTCCATTCTCTTACATCTAGACACATATGACATGAGTTTGAAGTCCTTCATATCTTTTTTCTCTTGTTTTACAGCTTATCAATACTAGTCCTAAAATTCAACATCTAGAACTGAATACTATTCTCTGGATGTGACCAGGCTAGGAAATATATAACAAAATAAATTCCCTCTTAACTTAATATTTGCTATCCTTATCAAATTTCATCTAATCACATTCAGTACAGTGTTGGAATCTACCAACATTTCCTCTAATCATGTAAGTCATCCACTGAGTTAGCTATCACTGAACAACTTAGGTGAAAGTTGCAGATTTGATAAGCATATAATCTATGACTAGAAACAAGTCATTGATAAAAATATTAACTAATACAAAACCAAGAATAGATGCATGGGACACTTTAGCTTGGATATCCTTTTAAGGTATCATTGTATCATTGATAACTATTCTTTGTATCTATTCAGTTTCTAAGTTCATATAATTTTATTTTAGCATAATCCATATTTAATCATTTTCTCACAAAAGTAGCAAGATCACCTTTGGTCAAATATTTGCTTTTTTATAGACTGTTTTCAATTCTAAAAAAAAAAAAAAAATTAAAGATTTGAGTTTTAAATTCTGTACCATTCTTCTTCTCTCCCTTTTCCTTTCTCTGAGACAGTAAGCAATCAAATATAGGTTGTAGATGTGTAATTGTGCAAAACATTTTCATAGTACTCATGTTGTATAAGAAGACACCAATAGAAAAAAAAAATGAAATAAAGTAAAAGTAGCATGCTTCAGTCTGTGTTCAATCAATATCAGTTATCCTCCCCCACCCCACCCCCCAGAGGCAAAGAATCTACTTCACTATTAGTCCTTTGGAATTATCTTGGATAATTATATTGATGAAAATAGTTGAGTCATGTACAGTTCTTCAGTGAACAATATTGCTTTTACTGTATATAGCATTCTCCTGGTTCTGTTCATTTCACTATTCATTGTGTAAATCTTTCCAGGATTTTCTGAAATGATACTGCTTTTCATTTGTTATAGCACCATAATAGTTTGTTACAATAAAAAAACACAGCTTGTTTTCCCATACCTTAATTGAAAATCAGCCCTTTTATTTCAATTCTTATTCACCATCACTACTCAAAAAAAAAAAAAAAAAAAAAAAAGGGAAAAAAGGAAAAGAACAGCAGTTATAAATATTCTGTATAAGTAGGTCCTTTTTCTTCTTTTGGGTATCTTTGAGATATAGACCTAGATTGGTTTTGATGGACCAAAGAGTCTGCATAGTTCCAAATTGTTCTCAAGAATGGCTGATCAGTATACAACAGGCGCAGCACAGCCCTGCTAATGCCTCGCTGCTGCCCCCACAGTCTGTAGAGGAAGCTCGGTAACTCCACCCAGCCCGTCCCCCCAAAAAAAGAGCAGACTCCATTTAAGGGTTTTTTTCTTTTTTTCTTTTTGCTAGTTTGTATTTGATTCTTCTCTGACAAAATGAGCAAAAAATTGAAAAGAACCTTAACCCTTGACAGCTTCTATATGTACAGAGAGCAGACTCTAAACCCTGAGGAGACTAAAAACAGAGTGTCTCCAGGTGAATCCCCAAATGAGGAAATCATCTGTTCCTCAGTACAGATGAACCTCATAGAAGAAATTAAAAAGGCTTTCACAAGAGAGCTAGAAGAAAAATGGGAAAAGGAGAGCGAGGCTTGGCAAGAGAGTCTGGAGAAGTCATCCCATTCATTTAAAGACAGAGTGGATAAAGAAATAAAAATCCTTCTTAAAATAGGATTAGTGAACTGGAAACAGAAAATAGCTCTCTAAAAAACAAAATTGGCGAAATGGAAAAAAATTCCATAGAACAAAAGAACTCAATTGGAAAATTATAAAAAGATATTAAAAAAGTGAGTGAAGAAAATACCTCATTGAAAATCAGAATTGAACAAATGGAATTAAATGACTTGAGGAGACAAGAAGAATCAGTCAAGCAAATCCAAAAAAATCAAACAATGGAAAAGAATGTGAAATACCTTCTTGGGAAAACAACAGACCTGGAAAACAGATCCAGGAGAGACAATCTGAGAATTATTGGACTCCCAGAAAAGTATGATAAAAAAAGAGCCTGGACACTATTTTCCAGGAAATTATCAAAGAGAACTGCCTAGAAGTCATAGAAACAGAGGGTAAAATAGACACTGAAAGAATTCATCGATCACCTACTGAAAGGGATCCTAAAATCAAAACACCAAGAAATATAGTGGCCAAATGCCAGAACCCTCAGATGAAGGAAAAAATACTGCAAGTGGCTGGAAAAACCCAATTCAAGTATCGAGGAGCCACAATAAGGATCACCCAGGATCTAGCAGCATCCACATTAAAGGATCGAAGGGTCTGGAATATGATATTCCGAAAGGCTAAGGAACTTGGTATGCAACCAAAAATAACTTACCCAGCTAGAATGAGCATCTTTTTCCAGGGAAGAAGATGGACATTCAACGAAGTAAGTGAATTTCACCTATTTTTGATGAAAAAGTCAAAACTTAACAAAAAGTTTGATCTACAAATATAGAACTCAAGAGAAATCTAAAAAGGTAAAGATTAATCTTGGGAACTATATTTCTGCTATAAAGATGTATAAAGAATACATGTATACCTTGTTCTAGAAACTAGATGTAGAAAGGACATTGTACCAGAAAAAGGGTAAAGTGGGGGTACTACATCTCATGAAGAGGCAAAGGAAACCTATTATATCTGCGAGAAAGAATGGAGGGGGATGAGTATAGTGGGTATCTTACTGCCTTCAGAATTGGCTTTAAGAGAAAAATTTTAGACATTTTATGGTGAATTTATGGTGAAACTTCTCCCACCCCATTGAAAAGTGAGAAGGGAAAAGTGAAAAGGGAAGGAATAAGCTAAGCGGAAGGGAATACAGAAACTGGGAGGGAAAGGGGTAAGATAGGGGGAAGAACTCTAAGGCGGGGGAGAGATACTAAAAAGGGAGGACTGTGAGAAGCAAGTGGTGCTCACAAGCTTAATATTGGGAGGGGGGGGGAGGGTGAAAGAAGGGAGAAAAGCAGAAACAGGGGTTAACAAGATGGCAAGTAATAAAGAATTGGTCATTTTAACCATAAATGTGAATGGGGTAAACTGCCCCATAAAGAGGAAGCAGTTAGCAGAATGAATTAAAAGCCAGAATCCCACAATATGTTCAGGAAACACACCTGAAGCAGGGAGATACATGCAGGTTAAAGGTAAAAGGTTGGAGCAAAATCTACTATGCTTCAGGTGAAATCAAAAAAGCAGGGGTAGCCATCCTGATCTCAGATCATTGATCTAATTAAAAGAGATAAGGAAGGGCACTATATCTTGCCAAAGGGTAGCATGGATAATGAAGCAATATCAATATTAAACATATATGCACCAAGTGATGTAGCTTCTAAATTCTTAAAAGAGAAATTAAGAGAGCTGCAAGAAGAAATAGACAGCAAAACTATAATAGTGGGAGATCTCAACCTTGCACTCTCAGAATTAGATAAATCAAACTACAAAATAAATAAGAAAGAAGTCAAAGAGGTAAATAGAATACTAGAAAAATTAGATATGAAAAATCTCTGGAGAAAATGTAATGGAGACAGAAAGGAGTATTATTTCTTTTCAGCAGTTCATGGAACCTATACAAAAATTGACCCATCCTGCAGGTCATCAGAGTGTGGGCCCTGAGGCTGGCATTTGTCTGTAAGGCTATGCCTGAAATGGGATGGGGTTAGAAATGAGGAGGGAGACCAGTTGGGGTGAAACAAAGTCTCAGTTTAATGAGTGAAGAGAGTCCAATTATATACATTTCTGGATGGGGGGTTGAAAGGGTAAGGGGTGTCACACCAAATGTGTAGCAGACATTCTGGAGCCTGGTCGCTATCTCGCACCTGGGCTGATAGGGCCAATTTCCTGGAACACACATTATCTTGTCTCAGGAGTTTGGGATGAATAGTTTCAGAATGTGTGGGAAAGTGTATTCTTCTTTGATTCCCAGGGCATGTAGCTCTTTGATCCCAAGGACATGGTCTCTGGCATATTAGGACATAAAAACCTCAAATTCAAATGCAGTAAGGCAGAAATAGTAAATGCATCCTTTTCAGACCACAATGCAATGAAAATTACATTCAACAAAAAGCCAGGGGAAAGTAGACCAAAAAATAATTGGAAGCTAAATAATCTCATACTAAAAAATGATTGGGTGAAACAGCAAATCAGAGACATAATTAATAACTTCACCCAAGAAAACAATAATAATGAGACATCATACCAAAATGTAAGGGGTGCAGCCAAAGTGGTAATAAGGGGAAATTTCATATTTCTAGAGGCCTATTTGTGTAAAATAGAGAAAGAAAAGGTCAATGAATTGGGCTTGCAACTAAAAATGCTAGAAAAGGAACAAATTAAAAACCCCCAGTCAAACACTAAACTTGAAATTCTAAAAATAAAAGGAGAGATTAATAAAATTGAAAGTAAAAAAACTATTGAATTAATTAATAAAACTAAGAGTTGGTTCTATGAAAAAACCAACAAAATAGACTAACCCTTAGTAAATCTGATTAAGAAAAAGGAAAGAGGAAAATCAAATTGTTAGTCTTAAAAATGAAAAGGGAGAACTCGCCATTAACGAAGAGGAAATTAGAGCAAAAATTAGGAGTTACTTTGCCCAACTTTATGCCAATAAATTCGACAACTTAAATGAAATAGAAGAATACCTCCAAAAATGTAGCTTGCCCAAACTAACAGAGGAAGAAGTAAATATCCTAAACAGCCCCATCTCAGAAAAAGAAATAGAACAAATTATCAACCAACTCCCTAAGAAAAATCCCTAGTTCCAGATGGTTTTACATGTGAATTCTACCAAACATTTAAAGACAATTAATTCCAATGCTAAATAAACTATTTGAAAATAATAGGGATTGAAGGAATCCTACCAAATTCCTTTTATGACACAGATATGGTACTGATACCTAAACCAGGTTGGTTGAAAACAGAGAAAGAAAATTATAGACCAATCTCCTGAATGAATATTAATGCTAAAATCTTAAATAAAATATTAGCAAGAAGATTACAGAAAATCATTCCCAGGATAATACACTATGACCAAGTAGGATTTATACCAGGAATGCAGGGCTGATTCAATATTAGGAAAACTATTAGCATAATTGACTATATCAATAACCAAATAAACAAAAACCATATGATCATCTCAATAGATGCAGAAAAAACATTTGATAAAATCCAACATCCATTCCTAATAAAAATAGTTGAGAGCATAGGAATAAATGGACTTTTCCTTAAAATAGTCTGGAGCATATATTTAAAACTGTCAGTAAGCATCATATGCAATGGGGAAAAACTGGAACCTTTCCCAGTAAGATCTGGAGTGAAGCAAGGTTGCCCACTATCACCATTATTATTCAATATTGTATTAGAAACACTAGCCTCTGCAATAAGAGTTGAGAAAGAAATTAAAGGAATTAGAGTAGGCAATGAGGAAACCAAACTATCACTCTTTGCAGATGATATGATGGTATACCTAGAGAACCCCAGAGATTCTACTAAAAAGCTATTAGAAATAATTCATAATTTTAGCCAAGTAGCTGGCTACAAAATAAATCCCCATAAATCCTCAGCATTTTTATACATCACCAACAAAATCCAACAGCAAGAGATACAAAGAGACATTCCATTCAAAATAACTGCTAATAGCATAAAATATTTGGGAATCTATCTACCAAAGGAAAGTCAGGAATTATATGAGCAAAATTACAAAAAAGTTTCCACACAAATAAAGTCAGACTTATATAATTGGAAAAATATTAAGTGCTCTTGGATAGGCCGAGCGAATATAATAAAGATGACAATACTCCCTAAACTAATCTATTTATTTAGTGCTATACCAATCAGACTTCCAAGAAAATATTTTATTGATCTAGAAAAAATAACAACAAAATTCATATGGAACAATAAAAAGTCGAGAATCTCAAGGAATTAATGAAAAAAAAAAATCAAATGAAGGTGGCCTAGCTGTACCTGATCTAAAATTATATTATAAAGCAGCAGTCACCAAAACCATTTGGTATTGGCTAAGAAACAGATTAGTTGATCAGTGGAAAAGGTTAGGTTCACAAGACAAAATAGTCAACTATAGCAATCTAGTGTTTGACAAACCCAAAGATCCCAACTTTTGGGATAAGAATTCATTATTTGATAAAAACTGCTGGGATAACTGGAAATTGGTATGGCAGAAATTAGGCATGGCCCCATACTTAACACCATATACCAAGATAAGATCAAAATGGGTCCATGACCTAGGCATAAAGAACGAGATTATAAATAAATTAGAGGAACATAGGATAGTTTATCTCTCAGACTTGTGGAGGAGAAAGAAATTTGTGACCAAAGATGAATTAGAGACCATTACTGATCACAAAATAGAAAATTTTGATTATATCAAATTAAAAAGCCTTTGTACAAACAAAACTAATGCAAACAAGATTAGAAGTAAAGCAACAAACTGGGAAAACATCTTCACAATTAAAGGTTCTGATAAAGGCCTCATTTCCAAAATATATAGAGAACTGACTCAAATTTATAAGAAATCAAGCCATTCTCCAATTGATAAATGGTCAAAGGATATGAACAGACAATTTTCAGATGATGAAATTGAAACTATTACCACTCATATGAAAGAGTCTTCCAAATCACTATTGATCAGAGAAATGTAAATTAAGACAACTCTGAGATACCACTACACACCTGTCAGATTGGCTAAGATGACAGGAAAAAATAATGATGAATGTTGGAGGGGATGTGGGAAAACTGGGACAGTGATGCATTGTTGGTGGAGTTGTGAACGGATCCAACCATTCTGGAGAGCAATCAGGAATTATGCCCAAAAGGTTATCAAACTGTGCATACCCTTTGATCCAGCAGTGCTACTACTGGGCATTTTTGTTTTTCTTCCCGGGTTATTTTTACCTTCTGAATCCAATTCTCCCTATGCAACAACTGGGCTTATACCCCAAAGAGATACTAAAGAAGAGAAAGGGACCTGTATGTACCAAAATGTTCATGGCAGCCCTGTTTGTAGTGTCTAGAAACTGGAAATTGAATGGATGCCCATCAATTGGAGAATGGCTGGGTAAATCGTGGTATATGAATGTTATGGAATATTATTGTTCTGTAAGAAATGACAAGCAGGATGAATACAGAGAGGCTTGGAGAGACTTACATGAACTGATGCTAAGTGAAATAAGCAGAACCAGATCATTATACACTTCGACAATGATATTGTATGAGGATGTATTCTGATGGAAGTGGATTTCTTTGACAAAGAGACCTAACTCAGTTTCAATTGATAAATGATGGACAGAAGCTGCTACACCCAAAGAAAAAACACTGGGAAATGAATGTGAACTATTTGCATTTTTGTTTTTCTTCCCGGGTTATTTTTACCTTCTGAATCCAATTCTCCCTATGCAACAAGAGAACTGTTTGGTTCTGCAAACATATATTGTATCTAGGATATACTGCAACATATCTAACATATATAGGACTGCTTGCCATCTAGGGGAGGGGGTGGAGGGAGGGAAGGGAAAAATCGGAACAGAAGAGAGTGCAAGGGATAATGATGTAAAAAAATTACCCTGGCATGGATTCTGTCGATATAAAGTTATTATAAATTAAAATAAAATTTAAAAACCTTGTTTTTATTATATCTTGACGTTTCATAGACTCAATGGCTTCTGCTTGCCCAATTCTAATTTTTAAGGAATTATTTTCTTCAGTAAGCTTCTGTATTTCCTTTTCCATTTGGTCAATTCCATTTTTAAGGGAGTTTTTTTTTTTTCAAGAAATTTTTTATACATATTTTCATATGCTATTGATTCCTTTATTCCCAATATTCTCTTGTGTTTCTTCCATCTCTTTTCCAGTTTTTACTTCTGTATCTCTATTTTGCTTTTTAAATCTTTTTAAAACTCTATCCAGAATTCTTTTGGGTGTGAGATCAAATTTCTTTTTTTTTTTTCCTTTGAAACTTCACATGTAGCCATTTTGACACCACTATCCTCTTCTCAGTTTATGCCTTGATCCTTCATACCATCACACTTTTTAATAGTCAAAGTCTTTTTTTTTTTGCTTGCTTGCTATTTTTTTCTGCCATTTTTGTGTCTTAGTGTTTTTATGTGAGAGTTAAGTACGGGTTCTTCACTGTCCTAAATTTTTTATGCTGGGGCTTATTGCTGGCTTTCACTGGGCATCAAAGGCTTAGCTGTTGCTAAAATAAGTAGGGTAGAATTTTGGAGGGCAGAATACTCTTCTGATTTGTATTGGGAATTTGTAATCCTTGATGTGGAGATTAACTACTAGCCTGCTACTGGTGGGGGCCTTGTTCCTAGGTTACTATGGCAACAGAGTCTTTTTGTGACTTATCCTGTAAAAGGGATATTGGAGACCTAATTAGTTCTGGTATCTATAGAAATAGGACCTCTCTGCTGGCAGGCTCTGGAATAGTCATTTTATTGTTGCTCTGCCAGTGGAGTGGAACCTTGCTGCTGGGTGGCTATGGGTAGACCCAGAAGTGTTTCCTCAATACTTGCCAACCCCAAGGTGGGACTTTACTATTGATCAGAAATGGGGTTGACACCTTGCTGGTTGCTAGTATTGGGGTCAGGGTTGATGATGTGCAGGATTTCTGCACTGCACAAACTGTTTACTTGCCTATGGGGCAACTGGCTTGCAGGAGGGTGTAGCCTCACTGATGGATTGCTCCAGGCGTGGAGCCTTGATGCAGTTCTCCGGTATGAAACTAAATACTGCTGCTTCTCTTGGACCTTGTTCCCTTTCTGTCACAGTTAGACAGACTCTTTCTGCCTGACTGGTAGGCTGCTTCCCTGTTCCTGGATCAATTCTGGCATGATTTTCTAGTTGCTTGGAGGGGGATTTGGGTTCTTTCCTTACTCCATCATCTTGGCACCAGAATTCCCCAAATATTTCTTAAAATCCAGAGAAAATATGAAATTCCTCAATCTGGCTAAGTAGTTTAACTGAAATTAAAAAAAAAAAAGACAAAGCAAATAAACTCCATTAATTTAACCAGAAATCATTAAGTTCCTATTATGTATAAGGTACTAGTCTTTAAGTATTGGCTATGCAAAGATGAAAATTAAACAGGTCAAACATATTTGCAAGGACTTCACATTCTACTGAAAAGACTAAGCCTATAAACAAATAACATTATTTTGTAAAAAGATAAGTAATCTTGTGTCTATAGGAATTGACCAACTTTTTGATCTTACTGTTCAAACCATTAACCATGTTTTGTCTTACTCGTCTGCCAATTGCTTGTATGTTCACCTCTAAATTTAGAAATATGTTCTCCATTCTCATCATCTAGGACATTAATAAAAGTTAAATAAAAACCATTAAAACTGGGCCAACTCTGAAATTTAAAAAAAATAGTGTTAATTACCTAACACATTGACAATGCTTCATTAAGAATTGTTCCATGGATACATATAACCTTTGTAGATAGTGTTCATGCTCAGTCTAACACCTAAATATTCAGACATTAAAGGTTGAATTTTTTCAGTAAAGTAGTTCAGGCCTTAGTGTATGTAAGGACATGGACCTGAACATTTCATCAGACCTTTCCCTTTCCAGAGAAATAGAGAAAACTGAATGTTGCCCAATGTAAAAATGACAAATGACTTCTGGAACATTCCAATTTCTTCTATCTATCAATCATGCAGTATAGATGATGCCAATAATTACTATATATTTATCTAGTATAAATAATGTCTTCAGTGTACCTACCTTATGAATCTTCTTTTTAATATGGCATATTTTGGAATTTATTGTTTTTGTAATTGTAATGACACGTAATCTGTTCCTTATTAAATTATTAGTTCTTTAAGGATAGGAAACATCTTATGCTTCCTTTGTATTTCTCCTATTCCAAATTAATTATCAAAAAATAGTTCTCAATTCAGATTTCTAAGTAAAATGTAGTTGCAAATATTGTATTATGTTTTATGCCAACCCTAAGAATCCTAAGAATGATGGAAGAATTTTAATCTTAGATTAATTACACACAGATACATACAGAGTAACCACTTATAAAGACTCTAGATATTTTAAGAATATAAACTAATAGTGACAAGGATCAGTACACAATATAGATTTTAAAATAATTCCTTTCCCTACTCCATTTCCTGGATTCAAATTTTGAATCTGCTAGAACCTAAATAATAATGTGCACAAACAAAAGATATGATTTTTAAAATCAATATCCATACTTAGGTGACTAAAAGCAGAAATTCCAAATGATAATCTTATTTCCATTTGATTTCAATATTACTGATAGAAGTTTAATCAACTTGTTAGTGAAGATGAACTGAGTTAGAAAAATGCCATTGAAATTATTTTGGAATGGTTTCTCCATCAAATAATTTTACAATACGTACATTTTCCTGGCAATTTTGTAAAAATAACCTGAAAAAGAAAGACAGAGAGAGACAGGCAGTAAAAGGGACAGAAAGAGAAAGTGAGATAAAGAAAAAAGAATTCATCTTTAGAACGTTGCTGATTCTAAAAAGTTCTTGAATATTAGGTAACCAATGATTTATATAATGCAAATTATCATAGCATTAACTTACAGTGAAATTATGAGATTTGAATATATATTTCTAAATGAACAGAAAGCATATGATATATTTATATGATTTATTTGTATACATATGCATATGTATTTCTAGACATAAATTTATAATCTTTCTATATACTATATCTATATTACATATGCATATAAAATATCTTTATAGCAATCACAAATTACATAATGGAAAACCACCACAATCTTATTATAGTATCTTCATTGAAATACAAAATATTTTTGAGCCCTTGGAAAAGAAAGGTACTATTGAAGAAAATAAAATAAAAAGAAAATTGATGATTTTGCTTTAAATGTCTCATCATCAAGCTTTTTAAATAACCAACTAATGTGAGAGACATTAGTATTTTAAAGCCAAAATTATAATGTCATATTTATGATAAAACCAGTTTTATTTTTTCTGTTTTCAGGTTTCATATAATATGGTATGGAATTTCACACTACTCAGAAATTGTATCCTTTCAATTTTCATGAAATTCAACATTAGTTTGGAGGAATCCTAAAAAATTTCACTTCTTTTTAGAAAGGTGTTTTTTTATGAAATAGAGAATGCTTTGGGGCTCATAGGAAATTGTTTCTGCAAACTAAATCTAACTGTTGTCAACCTCAAAGTATTTTGTCAATACCCTTTCATCATTCCTACTATCTGGGGGAGGGAGACTAAAATAATAATCCCATTTTCCAAATAGTAAAGCTAAGACACTATGAGATAAACTTTCTCTTATAGGTCACAAAGGGAGTTAGTGGAAATACTAGAAATGAAACTTATAGTATAAAGTTTTGGTAATGAGCCTGGTTTTATACATTATTCTGAAATTCATAGATATTGGTGGTTTGGTTTGATTTATGAAAGTAAAATAGTTTCTGTTTATATATTCTAGATGTAATTCAATTTAATTGATATCTTTAAAGAAATTGCTATGTACACTATAGTTAAATGTTGAGTGCTAGAGTATATGAAACTGTCAAGGAATTTAAAATCTAATTGTGGGAAAGAAAATCACATAATTATTATAATAATATACAGAAGATTGAAATCTCAGAAAGGTTCAAGGGGAATATTTTGAAAAAAAATTAATGACATATTTCCCTTTCAGTTGTGTTGTGGGGAAGAATGTGATCTAGACAGACTTTGTAAACAAAATTATTCTTGAGGTAAATGACTTAAAAAGACAGGACTGAGTCTGGAGGAGGGGACGTGGGCTTCATTTCAAGTCTAAGGACCAGCATGAACTAAGAAGGAGACAATGGAAAAGAGCACAAAATAGAGAAAGAGAGGAATATAGTTTGTTTGAAATGTAGAATATGCAAAAAAAAAAAAAGTTATTATGGGATAATGTTAGAAAAGTAGTTAGGAGACTAAATTTTTAAAACTATGAATGACAGAAGTAGGAATTTATAGTTTATTTCACATCCCAATAATTAACAATTAAAACTCCTTCAGAACATAGACTGTTTTGTTTTTAATTTGGTCACTTCAGTGCCTAGCACAATAACTTATGTGTCTAATTTAAAAAATTAATTAATTAATGAAAATATATTTACCTTTTGTTGTTGTTCTAGGCAATGCGGATTGAAGTTTTTAAGTATTCTAGGAAATATAGAAGGTTTTTTGGGGGTAAAAAAGTGATAAAATTTTAATAGATGAAGAAAACTAATCAACTAATGTGGATGATAAATTAGGGAGGCATAGATTAAAGACAGAACTAAAAGCATTACAATCATCTAGGAGAGAACACATGGTGATGCGTTATAGTGGAAGAAGAAAAGAAAGTAAACATGTAATAAACATTAAAACAATAATAATTTGCTTAAGAGGGGAGTATAAGAAAAATAAAAATATATATATCTTCCAAGTCAACTTCTTAATGTCCCATGGAAACTATTATAATAGTTTGTAAAATATGATGTCAGGTATGAGTAGAGAAATGCTCTTAAATCATACCAAAACAACCTGGAAGCTATAATGTATATAGCTTACTTACATATGCATGCAACTTTTTTTTTTTTCTTGAGCCCTTGGAAAAGAAAGGTACTATTGTATGGTGAATAGATAGCTGGACTTGGAGTCAGAAATAGCTAGGTTCAAATCCTTCCTAAGACACTTATTGTGTGATGCTGAGCAAGCATCAACCTGTCAAAGCTCTAAAATAGGAGTAATTATAGCATCTGCCTTACAGAGTTGTTGGGATGATAAAATGAAACAACTTTATATAAAGTATTTTTAAATCTTAAAACACTATAAAAACACCAGCTATGATTCTGTTTGTCATACTTCCCTTTTGGTGTATTTCAGGATGTTGCAGATTAGATGACAGCATGATGCCTATCTTATCCTGTTGCCCCCAAAGGGAGAGAGAGACACATGCACATAGAGACAAAGGAGAGAGAGATAGAGACAGAGACAGAGAGACAGAGAAAGAGAGAGAGAAAAGGAGAGAAGAGGAGATAGAAAGAGGGGAGAGAGAAAAAAAGAGAGGAGGAAGAAGAGAGGGGGAGAGAAAGACAGACAGACAGACAGACAGACAGAAAGAGAGAGAGAGAGGAGAGGAGACAGAGACAGGAAAGAGAGAGAGGAGAGAAAATGGGAAGAGAGAGGGAAGATAGAGACACACAGAGAGAGATAGAAAGAGTGGCTATAAGTCTGTATTGAATTGCCATCATAGGCTACTTTTTAAAACAAGTCTTCATGCCTAAGCTGTTCTTTGATGATGCTTTACTAAGTTCACAGAAGAGTTTTTCATCCTACTCTGGGATCATGTCTATTTCATTGGTTTGATCTTGAGGTTAAATAGTTTTGGCTATGTTCTAAGAATTCAGTGGTATATATCTGTTATCATCCAATAAATTACTTCAGTAAATGGTACCTGCTTATTCCAAAAGCTTTTCTTTAAGACTTAAACCTTTTTATTATGTATTCTAAGACCATCTATAAATTCCCTTCTTCCTTTTTAATGATGTATTAATCTTTCCAAAGTTGCCATAATCTCACGGCCCATTAATCTTGCATGGGTCTTTGCAAAGATTATTTCAAAATCTGACATAGCCCATTTTACAGATCAAAAAGTATATGATATGGCATACACATTAATTACTTTAAATGAGTTCTTCACACCAAATTTTGATTTCAAGATATTAGTAAATTTTTAGGTAACACAAACACTATCACACTTAATCCTTTTGAACTAGACCTCTACTCTGGCCTCTCTTCTATTATCCCCTTTTATCTGCTTATCTCAGTTACAAAAAATTGTGAGGTAAACTATCATTGTGTAAACTGTTTTCCTCAAATATCTGACAAATAGAGTTTCAAATCCCTTAGGAAGATGGCTAAGGGTATCCATTCTTTTATCATTAGAAATCAATGATTAAATATTTGTTTAATTTACAGTACTATGTGGGGTATTTTAAGGGTCCCTCTACTTACCAAGAGGGTCTCAAATGGACTCTTACCCTTCCCAATCTTCGGACGTCTCCAGCACCTCTCTTCTCCAGCAGTGATCTATTCCCCACAGAGCACCCAGGACACACCAGTTTGATTTATACAGCAAAATGTTTATTTAAGCATTACATATCTCTTCCAGCTCTCTCTAGTCACTCCGATTCCTACTTCACCTAACTCCTCCTAGTAACTCCTTTCTTAACTCCTTCCCTCTGGTACAGTTACAATGCTTTTATAGACCCAGTTCACATCCTGTCCAGCCCGGATATTCTTCTCCTTTGTCCTGCCACATTACAGGCTGCTCTGAGTTAGTCATCAATCTTTTAAGTAAACATCCTGTCCTACCGGCCATTTTTCTGCCATGTACACACTTTATTGCCATGTACCCAACAGGGTATTATGCTAAATATCAGGAATATAAATTTAAAAAAATAAAAAAAGAAATAAGGCGTTTACAATCAGAATATAAGATGCACAAAAGCTAAAAAGTAGGGAGGTTCACCAAAAAAAGTTCACAGTCTAAAACAGGAGACCACTTGTAATCAACAATGTACAAATAAGGTATATGCAGGTGAATAAGAAATCTCCATATTATTAATAAGTTCATTTCAAATCATTGTAAGAATGTGACTTTCCCCATGTGAACCTAATTCCCATGTGAACCATGTGAACCTAATCAAAGTATGATGGGACTTCTGTGAGAACTTAACCATTCTCTCACCCATAAGAGCATATATTTTAGCTCCTTCTCCTGTGGGAACTTGACTATTCCCTAACCCATACGAACAGGTGTTTTAGCTCCTTCTCCTGTGAGAACTTGACCTATAAGTCGGGAACGTACCACATGTGTTTAAGCTCCAAATACATGATTCCAGGAACTTGCCATTCCTTGGAACAGTTGCTGTCGATAAGGACTGGCCCCCTTGTCAATGCAACACTTGACTATAACCACCTGGAGCCCTTGTTGGGACTTCCCTGTCCTGTATGATGTCTTTATTTGGCTCAAAGCCTTCTTTATCCTGATTCCTATAAAAGGTGGGTGAAGCATTCTCTATTTGAAACCTCATCTATGGAGATGAGGATCTGCCTAGGATTTTCCCATTCGGGAATCAAAGGCTGAATCACCGGGGTTTCCCAGCTACTGCAAGTAAATTAGAGTCGGAGCTCCCCCAATCAGTGATGTATTCTCTCTCTCTGTCCACTATCCTAATCATAATTCTCATTATTCTTTGTCTTTTATGTATTATGTGCTGTATTAGTTGTTATTGTAATCATTCTATTCCATGTATTGTGTAATTAAATTTTACTTTCACTTTGATTGAGTCCAAGAGCATCATTTATAGGAGCGAATTTAAACTTTTCCCTAAAATCACAAAACAGCAGGATAAATAGAAAATAATCAATAGAGGAACTTTATTAGAATTAAGAGGGATTGAGGAAAAAAAGAAGGTATGATTTAAGATAGAAATTAAAGAAAGCCAGGGACTTCAGGAATCTGAAGGCAAGCATTTTAGGCATGGGAGATAGTCAGAATAAATGCTGGGAATAGAGAGTATATGGAGTATATGGTCAATAAAGAGGCCAGTGGCATTAGAGCAAAGAGTATCCAGAGGGGTGTAAAATATAAAATGATTGGAAAGAGAGGGGAGGATGTAATGCATTATGAAGGGTTTTGAATGCCACAAGACCTGAAGCTGGAATTGTTTATCCCCTTTACCACTTTCATGGTAAACTGGTCATCCAGCATCTTTCTTCAAGATTAAAGGAAAGCAGAGAGAAGGAAGAGAAGAAAAGGGTAGGGAAGGGAGAAAAAAGAGAGGAAAGAGGAGGGCAAGTTGAGAGAAGAGGGACGAAAAGGGAAGATAAGGAGAGGGGAGAGAAATGGAGGGGAGGAGAGGATAAAAGAGGACAGAAGAAGACAAGAGAGAGGAGGAGAAGGGAGGGAGAGGAAGGGAAAGAGAAAACTCCCAGAGAGGAGGAAAAATAGGAGATGTCTACCCTAGACTAGTAAATAACTATCTTGAATATCCTGATTTCATTGACAAAGTCTGGATGAATTGTAACCAAAAAGAGCTATATTAAGATAGCGATTCTGCTTTAGAAATTATATAAAATTAGAATTATTTGTTGTTATTACTTTTAAAACTCTATTAAACTATTCAGCTGAAACAAAAGAAATTTACCTTTAATGAACTGAACTGAATGTAGGGAATGATTTTCTATTATAATATTATGTTTTTTAGTTAAAACCAGAAATGTAGGAAATTAGATTATATACAAAGTAAAACTTTAATATTAGTCAAAAGCATATGGAAAGGAAGCAGTTTGAATCCACAAGATTTTTTTGTATTTTTGTCTTTGTATGTTTAGTATTCTGCTTTGCATGAAACAGGGCTTTTACCACCATAGCAGTCTGCCCTCTACTGTCTTTCCCTTCCCTCCTAAGCCACATGGGGTCTCCTCTTATCCCCCTACTACCTCTCTTGATGTTTCTCTTCTCACCCCACTATGCTTCATGGTCATTCTCCTTTTTATAGCTAACTAACTATATACTCTCTCAACGCTCTTTCATATTTACTATTTTTAATATGTAATGTCTTTCTTCATTTTGTCTGTAACCTCTTCTCAATAAAACTACGTTTTGCCTAAAAGAATGGCCATTGTGAATTTTTATGTGATTGAACCCCAACATTTGGTGCTTATATCAGTCATATTAATCACACTCAGCTCTTCATTCTGATTATTTAAAAATTCTAAGATTTATAGGCAGTAAACTTTTTGCTTCCAAAGTGCTTAAAAGCATTTTGAAAATTTATTGATTCATTTTTTCCTCTAATAAGAAAAGCATACTGAATATATTTTTATTTTTGTTTGATGATAATTGACTTCAAATTCTTCAGTGCCATTTTTTTTCTGATCATTGTCAAGTATTGAAAAAAAAATCATAGGCATGATTTGGGGAATAAACGAATTTTAAGTTAGGTAACAATGACTGCCATCTTGAGGGATGTCCTATGAGTTCAGAGAGCAATGGATTCTTAACCAGAAAACTTAAGAAAAAGATTCATATACTGTAATATCCGGGCTAGCTTTCTGGAGGACCTCTGGATGGGCCTTGGTCTCAGCAGGATGGTCAGGAATAGAGTCTAAAGTCTTTATTGTCTCCTTCACAGTATGTTCACTCTAACTGACTCTGTTCCCAGTTCTTACAATTACATCATTACAGCATACTGAGTATATATCAACTAGAGTGATTATATCATTATATCATACTAGATATATGTGAACAGAAAACCATTATCTCATCAATTCCACTGAGTTAACACCTTGTTGTAAGTATCCTTGTTTCAGGTATACTTCTCCAGGATTCTGGCCTTTTACAATATACCTTTAGGAGAAAGAGGAGAAGAAATGGATTATGAAGTAGCAAGCCCTGGTTATGAACCGGTTTTAGCTGTCCTTAGCAATGCAAGAAAAGAAAACCATTTCATTCTGGCTGTTTTGCTCTTTATGCCATGAATTCCAACAGAAGGGGACAAATTCTTAGGAGCTAAACTCCAGCTCAAGCTAGATTTCTTTACAAGGAAAAATTCCAGGGTGGCAGGAGAGCTCAACCTAATTAAAAGTAAAGATCTTTCTTAAAAATAGGAATGTATGGACAGTATTGAAATTCTGATATCATTAGAATCATTTAAGGTAATGGCAAATAATATTATTTTGATAGCAACAATTTTCTGCCACCATCAATCCTATTTTGCTATTGTGCAAATGTAAAAAAAAAAAAGATTTTTTAAAAAATCCTTAATAGCAGCAAATTTTGCTGTTATTTGTTATATTCCAAATATCAAAATCTTTGTCCCTACTACATCCAACTTCTATTAAAATACAGATCCTGGTAATTGAGCTTTTGCAATTTTTTTGTTTTATTAAGAAATGAAAATAAAAGCAGCAACTCAAGATTTCCCAGGAAAACTTCAGAATCAAAAGTCAAGTGAAAGCTTAACAATGAAGTTTCATACAACTGAGAATCATGCTCATTTCAAATGCTTTTCAACTTAGTGTAGAACAAAAAAAAAAAAAAAAAAAAAAAAAAAAAAAAGCATTTGTTGAGTCCTGAGCCAAACACTTAAAATAAGATAACAGCTAATCTCTAGGAAGGAACACTTGGAAAAAGAAAGCTGTTTCCTCGTTTAAAAAAAAAAAAAAAATTAAAAAGCATTGTTATGCCAGGCTCATAAGATTAGGTTTAATGAAGGGAAAGGTTAAGAAGATTTATGAGCTTAAGGTGATGATACTCACCTGAGAATTACATGGAGTTAGAGGGGAGATGCAAAGTAGAATAAGAGACTTATTGTGGAAATGAATAAATTAGGCCCTTTTGGTAGTAAATGAAGCAATGGTGTTCTTAATAGAGTACGGCTCTAGGATTAGGAAGGTTTGGATTCTAATTCCTCTTTGGAAACTTTCTAGCTGTATGACTATCATCAGCAAGTCTGTGGGCCTCAGTTTCTTTATTTGTAAAATCAGAAGATTAAACTTGATGATCTGTATCCCTTCCAATTCTAAATCTACGATCCTATGAATACCTTTAAGGCCAAAGTAGATAAGATGTAGCAAACTAGTGATGAGTCAGAGCCTAGGGTCTACTCAAAACTGCCATATCTAGCTAAGGAAAGTAGAGCAATAAAACTCTTATCTGTTGCTCCTTATTTGTCTTCTGCAAAAATTCCATCCTGCTGATCGATAGTACATTGCTAAAAAGACTTGTAGTCTCCTTACCTGAATGAAAAGATATCTTGATTCCTTCCTTATCTATTACCTTGCTCTCCACATGTAGGCTGTTATCTTGTTGATTGAAGCCCCATATTTTCAGTATATAAAGCTCTCCGAAACTTCTTCTAATTGCCAAACTCTCTCAAAATTTGCTCTGTCTGCTTTGGCATTAATAAAGTCTTTTTGTGACCATAAGAATTTTGTTTGAATACTTTCAAACCATGCCTTGGACACTTCACTAGTATAAAGAATAATGATGGAGTGACAACTTTTGGACCAGGAAACACGTGATTCTAATCTTATCTCAATTATTTACCTGTGTTTCTGCCTCTGTAAAATGGAGATAATAATTAAATTACATTTTAGCAAATCAAATGCTATTTTTAATTTTTAAGGGAGAATTTACTGCTTAAAGGCAGAATTCAATTCATCACTCTTTAGGGAGTTGTGAATTATTTCTATTTATTTTAGACATTTATTCAGATTTTCTGAATATATATATATACACACATTTCAAATACATGTTAATGTCACCAAAAGAAAAATATATATATATAGATAGATAGATAGATATCTACATACATGTAAAATTAATATAGAAAAATGTGGAAATAGTCCAGAGGATAGAACTTAGTAATTCTTGTAATGTCAGAAATGAAGGTTTATACTAATAGAAACAGACACACGCTCACCCCTTATCTGTTCAGAGATATTCTTAGGCAAAAGAATAAAATAGGCAACACTTTTACATCACCTTCACAATTCAGTTCCCTACCTTCTCCAGGCAAATTTAATCCCTATTCCAAGATATCTATTCTGTTTACCACTTTCTCCTTCCTCCCCCACAAATCTGTGATTTCATCGATCTATCAGTGAAGAAACACCTACTATCAATGAAACTTGTCAATACTCAGCAACTGGAAATCATAGGAGTATTCCCCGGAGACAATGGGAATCTAAGTGATTTAATAAGGCTTAACACCCTGCATGTGTTAATTCATGCATGTTTGAACCCAGGCTTCTTGTATTTTATCCCTTAAATATGTTGAAATGTCATCTCCTCTCAAGAGTGTCTAGGTTTTAATAGGGATAGTCTTGAATATAAAAAAACCTACTAAATCTCAAATGAAAATAATAATCACAGGATGACAGGTCATAGAAATGCTATTTAGTGCACTCACTCAAGCATACCTGGTTCCAGTTGAAATTACAACAAGGTTAGTTTTAACTGAGTTGCAAATTCTCAGACTTTACCTCTTCAGGTCGTATCTAAATAGTAATCTTCTTTGGAATATTGTTTGGTAACACTTGGAAAAGTCAAATTTTCCTCATTAAAGGAAATGAGAAATCTTTATTTGAAGTTAGATAAGAATGAAGAGCTGGTGTTTGTAACACTGCAGGTCCTGAGTTAGTATCTTTTTCATTATCAATCAAAATCAACTGAACTTCATTAACTGTTAGCAAAGGGATTTACTGAAATGATATAGTAAGAACAGTAGTAACAAACACATTCTTCCTGAACTGGGGCACATTCTGTCTTTTCATATTCAAAGTCCCTGAAAAAGTGGGCTCAAAAATAGCTGCGTGAAGCAAGGCACAAATGTTGAGAACATGCATGACAAAAGAGTAATTTCCAACCTCCTGGTCTAAGAATTTTTTTTTCTTTTTCTCCTGAAGTTCTTTTCAAGTGCTGCTTTCTGCTAGTCTCCTGAAGTTCGTACCTAGTCCTTTTCTCTTCAAAGGTCATATTTCCTGAAGTGGCTATCATTTATCAAGCCTGACTGGCTTTCTATATTTATCTGTAGGCACTTAATCTGTTGACATCTATTATCATTTCAATGGTACATATTACTCTAAAAATTAAAGTTGAGAATAGTCCAAATTGTAGGGAAAAAAAGATCTCTGAAGAGGATGTAATTTGGTTGCAAGGCAGTAACTGAATCCTTCATCCATTCATCCTCCATTCCTCACAACACACAAAGATCTGATTCATCACTCCCATATAGCTTTCATCCTGTCTATTGCTTCTGATGGATTATATTACTAAATCTGACTCCCACTGGGTCCTCTGATATATATCTGAGGAATCACTAGAACCCAGAAAGTTGCTGCCTAGACAATTTCATCTGTGAAGACCCATTCTCTTAAAATCAGAAAAGAACAAATATAAAAGAAACAGAGCCCTATGTGCTTAAAGACACGGCCTTTGGGAAGGGTAGATTAATGCATCTTAAAATACAATCTCCCACCCAACAGCTCATAGTGGTTCTTGCCTCTCATGATACTTGAAAGAAAAAGAAAACAAATATAACTGGCTCAGCCCTTTTGTTGTTGTTGTTGTTGTTGTTGTTGTTTGTTGGTTTGTTTGTTTTAATTCAGTTCTGGCTCAGCACTTCCCAAGTCACTGGCTTTTTTGATGTTGCAACAATTGAAAATATATTTCATCATCTCACATTACCAATCTCTTGATTATGAATAGCTAGAAATAGGCTTCCAAAGTTCCACATGTTGGGTGAAAATCAGATAGAACAATGATATGGGCCTACAGATGAACAGGAGGAGGAAAGCAGTCTCTATTGCCTTTGGAAAATAATCGCGAAGTTTCATTAAATGACTTCTAAGTGCCCCTATGAAACAAAGATCCATTGTTCTTGTATTACATGGTTATAAATCATAGAACACAACATTCTCTAAAGAATTAAAGTTAAGAATTGTCCCCAAAAGGATGGCCATGTCCATGAGGAATCTGAAATACATTGTAAATAAGGGATTATCAATAAGAATGTTAAAGAATGATGTCAAATTAATATTGAAAAAGAAAACGGGCTGGTAATATAATAACAGTGAGGGATAATTAACAGCTAACATATATGTTCCATTAGAATATTTGGCATGTCAAGAAAATCATAAAACATTCTTAGGTCATTAGGTGGATATCTAGTTGTGAACTTATAGGAGAATAGGAGCAAAACAATAGATGAACAGAAATAGGGTGCTCATGCCATACTGGAATTTCAATCACAGATCCATTTGAGTATTTGAAGGACTATTATATTGATAGTATGTTTGTGGATACATATACAATTTGATTAAGAAACTCCCAAATAATTTTACGTAAATTCAATTCATCTGTTTCTATCTTTGCAAGTAAACATTTTTACTTTGATTAATTGTATTTATAAGGAGTGAGTGGCAACAGAAACAGGTATTATAACTATATTAATAAAAGTGCCTGCTACAGGCAATTTGAACTGGCTGTCATTTTAGAAGTGCCCTACATCACTCATACCTGTTTTTGGCTATCTCTGTTTTTATATGTTGGCTTTCTCAAATCTCAAATGGCTTTCAGTTCTAACTGCAATGTCCCCAACCATTAACTGCCTTATGAAGAAAGTAGTACCCTGTTCTCAACTGCCAGAGAGGTATTTCAGAAGACAAGCATTGTACTACTATTCACTTAACAAAGTATGAAGAAGCAATTTCAGGAGGCAAACTTGATATAATTCCCCAGTGTTTTTGATCTTCTTTCTTTAATGCCTTTATATCATAGACTTGAGGGCAAGTGTATCCTATATTACTGCTGAGAAAGGAATTGTAGGAAATCTTTAAGCTTTCTTGGACCAAAGTGAACATAAAAATGAATTTAATAGGGACATTTATTTCCTTCATGAACTCTATATTTTGAGGAAAAATGGGTTGTTGGATCAATAACTCAGAGACTAAAGCTGACATAATTGAATAGCAATCCATTCTCACTAGCACATCACTCTAAAACTTTACTTAAAGAATATAGTATATGAAGAAAGGCAATGTGAATCTCATTAAGGAAAATTAGGTATTAAAATCCAAGCTGGAACCTTAATATAGAATTAAATGAACTTGTAATCTTGCTTAACTAAAGTAATTTGAAAATAAGAAATGAGAGCCCTATGTTAGAGTTGATTGTGACCACTCTTGTATCATAATCATATGAGTAGGCAACTGGGAAGTATACATTTGCCCTCAGAAAAAAAGAGCTTTAAAATTTAGAACCAAATGAAAATAGTCAATTTCTTGGTTTTATGTTTCTTCTTCCTGCATGATATTAGGTTAAGAATATAATACAGCATGTTACAATAACATCATTCACAGCATGTCTGGCTGTCAGCCACTGTTGGGGCACTTTTGAGTAGATTTGTGTAATGGATATTTTGATTGGATATTCTAATTAATTTGGAAACATTATTTTCAGTTTGAAAGAGCTTAATGTATTTGAATGAGAGATAAGACATTGAGGGCTTTCAACATTTCAATCCATGCAGTTGTTGCAGGTGGAAAGAAAATTAATTCTATGCAATTCATAGTTTTATCTCCATTTTTCTATTGGATTAACAGAGGACAAGCACTTTCTCATGCTGTGTTGGTTGTCATCTAATTAAAGCACATAGCTCTCCACCTTGTTGGGATATATTGATGAAGTGTTTGGAGAGAACAGCAGAAAGGAAATAATAGTGGTCAGATTTTACTAAGCTGTAATTTATTCACTATCACCTGCAAGCAGCAATTATCTCAAAAAAAAAAAAAAAAAGCAAGAAGGATGTAATTTGGTTTGTTACTCTTGTAAAAATAATAAAATTAAAATATTTAAGATGTCTTTCATAATTCAATTCAGTTCAATGAATGTTTATCATTCATCCGTTATATACAAAGTCCTGTCCTAGATATTGGGTAAACAGTAAAATTGAGATAAGACACAATCCCTGGCCTTATGAAGTTTATAGTTATTAGAAATAGAGAACAACAGCAATGATAGATGACTCATCTGATATTTCCTTATGAAAGAAAATTCCTTATTTGGAAAATTGTTCAGTAAGCACAAATGACAGTGTTTTTGTACCTTAATTGATAAGACTGCTGAGAAAGAACCTAAACATTTAAGTATCATATCTACAAATGTTAGATGAATTTTATCCAATTCCTTTTTACTCCAAAACCAACATGTTAACCAGTATGCTATGTTGCCTCTTAATATGAAATAATATTATATGTCCAATCAATCAAAAATCATTTATTCCATACTAGGCACCAGGTATTCAAATATATGAAATAACAAAGCAAAAAATGTGCTATTATATTTTAAACAGCTTGCTACAATCTTTATCAACATAGAAAGTTAGGGAAAATTTCCTAAAGGATGTGATAAGTAAGTACTGCTTAGATTCAAAGTTTATAAAAAGCACAAACAGGAAAAAAAAAAAAAAGTTAAATTCATAACTTTCCCTGTTGTGCCACAATTCTCTTTTATTGTCCTGACTCAGTTTTCCTAATTGTTCTGACTCAGTTTCCTCAAATTGGTTCTGCCTCAGTTTCCCTAATTGGTCCTGCCTCAGTTTTCCTAATTCCCCTTAGTTGCAAACCCTACCCTGGTTCATGAAGACGAATATAACTCAGGGCTATTTGCTCTAAGGTTATAAATTGCCAATATGTAAACTCAGAAAGAGGATTCCAGTTATTCTGTCTGTAGCCAGACACTTTCTTAACTCCCAGTCTGTTAGAATTTATGGTCTATCCCCCAACCTGTCAAAACTGAATTAATGATTTCTGCCTGGAGATCCCTGCTCATCAGATTTTGGACTCCACCCCTCTGCCTTTGTTTAGCTACTGTGTATAAATGTGTCATTGAGAACTCGCATTGGCTGCTGGATACTGGCTGGATGCTGACTGGATGCTGAATTCTTGGAGACAATAATTTCATTCAGCCCTGGGACCAAACTATGGATCCATTTGATCCCAGTAAATCTCTCCTTTCAAATAAATTATTAAAAACTCTCTAATCTGTATCTTCCCTCAGTTTCTCAGGCATTACACCCCCAAGAAACAAAGAGTTAAATGCAGACAAGTGCTTCATCATTTACATAAAAAAGTCATGATACATTTATTAGTAGTTTAATGTTTATAAAGTACTTTTTTCATGATACAATTTTAATGCAAGTAGTATCTCTAATTTACAAAAATGAACAAACAAAAACCTATGATTTGGGAGGATAAGTGATATGAATCAAATTTTTTTCCTTTGAAATCAATGTACTTCTTACTGTCATACTAAGTGTATACTTTAGAAAAGACAGTACCAATATAGAGTAGGAACAGCTTGATACCATCTCAAAATTTTACAATTATGGAAAAATCTTGTTACAAAAATTATTGTTACTCTTTTCCTCTCCCCAAAACTTGTATTTTATAACACTTTTGATCCGTTTGACATTTTCTCTATTGAAGCAAAATATGTAGTTATTTGAATTAACACTGTCAATAATTCAAATGTGATTATAATTGAAGTTCATTACCGATTGTTATAGTTTATATTCAGTTTGTTTATTGTTGGAAGAAAGAAGACATTTAGAGAGTCAAAAAAGAATAAACAATAGTTGCTTGATGCCAGCAGAACCAAATCTATTAAACTAATACAGAATGTGAAAACTATGTCCCTGGAGATTGAAATCATAAATAACTCTAAGAAATATAAATTGTACAGTGAGCTAACCATGGTTAAAGAAAGAATCCTTTTTTCTCCTGATTTTTTATCTTTCCTTCTGGTGTAATAGAACTGTGTCTCCCTGATCTTTGTAGAGGGTGGGCCTGGGTTGGAAAAACCTTGAATCTCAACCCCTGCTGACCTTTGGAAGTATCCCCACCCTCCCACTTGATTCTTAGGAGAAGCTCCTACAATACTCCTCACCTACAATTCATTTGGAGATCTTGGCCTGGGGATAATTACCATCTATTATTGACCTGAAAATTACTCCTTATATTCATCTGGAGATCACTACCTAGCCCAGGGCCATAGAAACCTAAATATAATCAAGTCTCTTTATCCCAACCTTTGCTAATTTCCTAACCAGGAACTAGCCCACTGAGACTTCTCAGTGATAATAAACCCATTTCTGCCAAAAAAACCTCATCTGGAGATTGGGACTGTGAATATTTTCCTAAAACCTGTGACACCAGCCTCTTTCTCTCTTTTCTTTCCCTCATTTCTGCTTCCTCATGTCTCCCTCCCACTCTCTTATGTTCTAATTTTCTACCTCCCTACCTCCCTTCTTATTTTCTTCCTTTCTTCCAGAGATAGAAATATCTCTTTAGGTGAAAATATCTTTAAGAAAGCTAAAAAGAAAAACAAAAACAAAAACAAAGTGATAGATAGTTATGCAAATGGGATAACTTGAATTCATAAAATAGTAAGTTTTATAAAGTGCTTTCTGGAAATCAAGGTAATACTTTGTGAGCTCATTTACCAGGGCCTGAGCTACTGGAATGGAAAAATCCATGGAAGAAACAGACTAGTATCATCATATGCACTGAGAATATCTATATAGGATGCATAATCATTGGGAATCTGGGTATGAGATAAAGAAGATCATAAGGATGAGCATATGTAAAATAAACAAAAAGCAGAAAAAATGTTAGAATTGCTTGAAAAGTGGTTAAGAATAAACTTCAAATGTCAAGGTTTTGAAAAAAAACAGGAAGTAAAATCTGAAGAGAGTATTTTCTTATACTTTGGAAAAAAAATGTAAAATCTAGTGATTCATTATAAAAGACACACACAAAGTAGAATAATACCTAGTTGCCCCCATGCCCTTTATATTATGCCTGAAGACTATATAAATGGTAGGAAGATAAGTTCAAATGCTGTCCAAGAAATGTCCACAGCAAACCAAGTGCAAAACTTCCAGTTGTGTCTGTTTAATTAGTTGCCTACAAAGCAGCAAACAATAGTAAAAAGAGTCTGAAAGAAGAGTGTTAATGAGATTCAAAGGATCTAGATAGCACTGTTGGAGTGGAGATAAAAGACAAACCCCAGGATCTCTGCATTTTAATCAGTCTGATCACAGTTTTGATGAATATGCCGAAGGGACTGTTCTTTGCTCTGTTTCTACAGTGAGTGAAAGGCAACAAAAGGAGCAGTTTTGAATCTCACACTTACTGACAGATGAGTCATGTGGGATTAATGTTTGAATTCATTAATGTTAGAATTAGAGTTGGGGCTCATGTTTTTCTTGATAGACATATTATCATTCTATAAGTGTGATATTTAGGAGCCTGATTGGTTAATTAACTAATTATTCCAGTTGGGCAGGGACCTGTTCATGTGTATCTCTGCATTCATAAACAGATATATACACGTAATACCATATGTGATTTTTAACCAAAAAAAATATTGTGAACTAGTCTTTGCTGGATCTTAGACAAAAAAAAAAAAAATGCATTAAAAAAGGATTGTAATATAGAAATTGCATCCCCAATACAGAAAATTTTAGGCTATCTTCTTGACTAAACTGCTTGATTTTATAAATGAGAATGACTCCTGTGTATTACAGATAACTAATGACTGGTAGGGGAAAACTTAGTACCAATCTGTGAAGGAATACATGTCTGTTTATTAGCCTGTGACTAAGCTACTACATAACAGACACAGATATCAAATATTCAGGATTTTTCCTTAATTTTTTAATATGACCCAGCTCTTTCCATCATCATATAGCTATAAATTGGATGCATTTATACTTCACAACAAACAGCTGGGCTTATATAGAACACAATCTTGACAGTAGCAATAAAATGTTCTAGGGTTGTATACAAAACTGTATGGCATCCTGTCCAAAGTTTGTAGAAAACTGGGAGGAATCAAATTCACAACCTCATTTTGATATTGACCACAATGATGGAGTTTTCTACTGCAGCTAGATGACTCAGTGAATAAGCCACCGGGACTGCTTTTTGCATCAGTTCCTTTTTTGTAAAATGAGCTGGAAAAGGAAACAGAAAACCACTGTGGTGTCTTTGCCAAGAAAATCCCAAATGGTGTCACAAAAAATCAAAAATGACTGAAATAATTGAACAACAACCTTCTAATTTTCCTGACGCCATTGATAATTATGGGTTTTTCCCATAATCAAGGAGGAATTGCTTTGAGATAAGCTGTCGCAATTTCCATATTCTTGTTATAATATGATTGCAGCATAGAAAACTATTTATTTGACTGCTGCTTATCCTTATAATCCTTCTGGTCACACATATTGAGAATATTTCAAAGTATCATCAGTTTATTCTCCCCAACCTCTCCACCCCTGCTATTTTCTCTTGCCTTAGAGTTCAGTCCCAAAATCAGTCTGCAGACTTGCCAACAAGCAATCCCAGAAGACATCTGGTCTGCAATAAACATGAATGAATGAGAATCCTTCCACAATGTGAATGAGGAGTGGTCATGCAACCTTTGCTTACAGATACTTGGTAAAAGGTAGCTCATTGCTACCATAGAGAATTCATTTTGTTTTGGGCCAACTGAATTGTTGAGACCTGCTTTCTTAATTGAGTCTCAATGTTCCTGTTTGTTACTTCTATCCATTTCTAATAATTCTGTTCTCAGGAACCAAGTAGAGCAATCCAAAATGATAACTCTTCATGTATTTGAAATCAACTATCATGTCTCCATTAAGTATTTTCCTTTCTTTAAACTAAATATATCTACTTCCTTTGTTAGGGATTACCAACTTGGGCTTCACAAATTTATTTTTGTCTTATTTTATTTTTAATGCTTTGATAATAGAATTTCAACAAAATCTGTTCCCTTTATAGTCACATTTTGTCCAATGCTTTTGAAAATTGTTACCCTGAATAGGGTCTATATAATCTTCACTGAATTACCAAAGGGGATCAAAACACACACAAAAAAGATTAAGAAACCCTACTTGACCAGTCACACTATTACAATATTTAGCAACTTCTGTTTTAAAAGATTAGAGAACTTGGAATATGGGATATTATATTGGATATTATAATCAAAAATCACATACCTGGCAAAACTGAATACACTTCTACAGGAGGAAAGTAACTATTCAATGAAATAAAGGACTTTCAAGCATTCTTGACAAAAAGACCAGAACTGAATAGAAAATATGACTGCCAAATACAAGATACAAGAGAAATATGAAAAGATAAACAGGAAAGGAAAATCACAAGAGACTTACTAATGTTAAACTGTTTATATTCCAATATGGGAAAATGATACTTGTAATTCATAAGAATTTTCTTATTATAAGGGCAGTTAGAAGGAGTATATATAGACAGATGCTATAGGTTTTAATTGAATATGAGGAGATGATATAAAAAATAAATTAATTCATGAGAGGATTGAACTGACAGAAGGGACAGTAATTCAGAAGTATTACATCATATCTATCAAATTGGCTGATGGGCCAGAAGGGGAAAATGAGAAATGTTGAAGGGAATGTGGGGAGGGAAGAGGTAGAGAGGAAAGACACATTGAAGCATTGTTAGAACTGTGAAATGATTCATTCTATAGGGAAGCATGCAAGTATGCCCAAAGGACTATTAAAAACTTTGACCTGATAAGACAACTTCTATATCTGTATCAAAAAAAGAGATTAAAAAAAAGAAAGAAAGAAAAGCACTTATATGTACAACAATATCAATTGCAGCTCTTTTCTGGTGTTACAGAGAATTGGAAAAAAGGGATGTCCACCAATTAGAAAATGAATGAATACATTGTGCTAGACACATAATGAGAAAGATGCTCTCAGAAAAAATTTGGAAAGGATTTTATGAGATGATGCAAAATGAAATTGATAAATTAATAAATTAACAGAAACATTATCAAATGATCACCTATGAATGACTTAGCTATTCTCATCAATACAGTGATCCAAGGACTTATGAAACTCTGGACTTATGAAAAATGTTCTATATCCCGACAAAAAGAAATGAGGCTTTTTTGTCTGTTTTCTTTCAAAACATGACTAAAATGGAAAAAATAAAATGCTAAATAATTTTTTTAAAAACCATAAATTTTACTGGGGGAAATGAAAGGGTTGCAACATATTGCCATTAAGAAAACATGGTTTATAGAAATAAATAAAAGTAAAATCTATTTTTAAAAAAAAAGATTACTTCAATCATTTATTATATGTCCTGTATGTCAACTGTGTTCCCCGTTCTACCTTTCTATTTCTTAACTACTACCAGATCGTTTTGATAACTGCAGCCTTATTTGCAGTTTAAGAACTGATTCTGCTAAATCTCTTTCCTTTACCTCTTTTTTCCAATAAGTCCTTTGTTATTCTTGACCTCTTGTTCTTCCAAATAAATTTTTATATCATTGTTTGTAGCTCAATAAAGTATTATTTTTTGTTAATTTAATTGGAATAATATTGAATGGGTAGATTTGTTAAGGTAGAATTGCCAATTTTATCATACTGGTTCTTCCCACCCATTAGTAATTAATATTTCAACAATTATTTAAATCAAACTTTTATACAAATCAAAATTTTGTATAAAAATATTATCATATGCATATGTAAATATCATTTCTATGTGATATAACATGTAAATAGGTATTTATTTATCTAAATTTATAATTATATTTCTGTAGTTCTTGGGTTTGTTTTGACAGGTACACTTCCAAGATTGCATGCTGTGTACAATTATTTTCAATGGGATATCTCTTACAATATCTTCTTGCACTGTGGTAATATATAGACATGCTAATGATTTATGTGGATTTATTTTATAATCTGCTATTATTGTTACTATCTAGAATCTTTCACTCCATGTTCTGTTTTAATTTATTTATTCATCTTCATTTTGTTTTCCAACAGAAGTCTACTTACATTAAAAAAAAAAAAAAAGTACTTGGCATATTTATTCTAGGTATTAAATCCTTGTGGCTAAACCATTACCTTTATCCCCATGAGTTTTTGCTTTTATTTGTTGCTGTTAAACTATGTTCTTCTGTGTTCACCCTTAGACATCTGGACAAATATGATTTTTGACATTTTTTTCCCAAATCTCTGTGTGGATTATTATTCTAGATTCTATTGTTCTAGAGTCATATCTCCTTTCTGTATCTTTAATTGGTTCTAAGTTTGATTTCATTAGCTCTTGCTGATGACTTCTATTTTACCTGGTGTATAAATTCTCTGGATGCAGGCAGATTTCAGTCCATATTAAATTATCCAAGATTGTGGTCTTCAGCAACCCTTTCTTCCCACCCTAACCGAACTCACAGTCACTATGATCATAATGCTACAGATTTCCAATATACCTGTAACATCTTAGTTAGAAGACTCCTGCCTGAAAATGGAAATGTAAATTGAAATATTACTGATCAAAGTGCTGGCAGGCTTCCAACCTCTTTATTTGAACACAAGCTGACTTTCTTGGAATAATCTGACTCCTAGTGTGAAAATGCATATGAATGCACATGTTCTAGACAAATGAAAGCACTTAGTCTTATTTCTCTTTGGAATTCTTGATCATTATTTTGGCCATTATGTATTATAGATTTTTACTAGAGTATGTGTGGGAGAGGTGTGGTTCTTTAAAACCTTTTACAATTCTGCCTTAACTGGAAATTGCTCTATCAAATTTTCATGTTTGATCCTTTACAGCAAAGATGGGGAGCCTTTATCCTTGGGAAGATCATTTGAGTATTTATAACATCATTTGCAGACTCTTTGAAATTATCAACTTATGGAACTCAAGCATTAGGAGGTTGTGATACCTAGCTTTCAATTCATCATTGCCTATAGTTGCCATGGCATAATTTTATGACCTGCTAGCCAGATGTTCCTCACGCCAAATGTTTTTTTTGCAGATCATACAAAAATAATAATAGCTAATATTTATGTAACGTTTTTGCTTTATTTCATATGAACCTCTCAGAAAAAAAAAAAAGCTGCAGTCTCTTTGCAACAAACGTAGAAACTAAGGTTTGGAGATGTTGAATGACTTCTTTAAAGTCACGTATTCATTAAGTTTCAGAAGTAGGATTTTAACAAAATTCTTTTTGGGTGAAGGGTTAAAACTATTTCTACTAGACCACTATGTTTCCTGTCATTTGCCACTAAAATTATAATTCTCTTATTGACTAAGGAATTGCTTCCAATTCCTTTTATGGTACAGGATATTGAAGCTGAGGTTTATAGGCTGAATAAGATTACAAATTATTAGTTTTCATCTTAGGTGACACTTTTGCCAGAGATGTTCAAATGACAAAAAAGTCCTAGGTATATTGGGGATGGGGGGAAGGGATAGGAGGTGGGATTTCTTAACTCTGGCTCACAGCCCCTTTCTATCCAGAATATCTGGGAAACTTGAAAACCAGTATGCTGTTACCATCCCAATTTGTTACCAGACAGTTCACACATCTCAAAGATAGTTTTGACAGGTAGAAGAAAACAAAATAGAATTCACAAAACAAGTCATAGCCAATAAAAATACCTTTCAATGAGCAGCAGTCTCCTCAGAGAGCTGCACACATCCTCTGTCACTGATAGTCATACCATAGGTAGTGTTCTCAAGGCAAATGCCATCTTTCTCACTCTCCTTCCCTATCTCCCTCTGCCTAACTTTTCCTTTTATAGATTTTCAAAGAATAGTTTCTAAAGAGCCACTAAAAATTGACCAGAGAAGACCCCTATTTGTCAATGGATCTGTCCATCTTTGAAAGACAAACGATTACTTTGTCTTGGAAGTATACATGCTTTTCTCTGTATCCCAGATTGCTAGGTTTTTCCTTTGTGTTAAAGTCATTCTTGATAACTTTTGGTATCAAAGAAGTTTGCCTTTGATAAAGAACAAACCATGTACCTCCTATCTTTAAGCAGAGGTCAGCTTGGGACACCAGGTTTATACATGGCAATTTCAAAGCTTAATAATCTTTTCTCCTCACATAGTAGAAATGAGTATCCTTCCTAATCTGGGACCTTCACGAATCATAGTAATTTTCTTAAAATATTTATTGAATCATTGTGGAGCATTTGGATGGGGATAATGCAAATTATCCTAGATAGCGACAGATCAGGTAGGAACAGGGAGTGTGGACCAGAAATCTATACTCCCTAAGGAGTAGTAAATTACAATACTTCAGGACAGCTTAGGAAAGCACACTATAGAAAAGTTGAGGAAGAAAAAAGAAAAGAAATATTTCCCTCTACATTTATGACACATAGTACTTAAAATCCCAAATACTTCAATGGATACAACCTTAAAACTTGTAACTACTGTGCTAGCACCCAGGACACCCCAGAATCAGCCAGAGTCAGGATAAGCAAAAGTCCTCAGTCTTTATTCTTTGTCTTAGATGCAGGGTTGAACAGGATGGAAGCAGAATCTTATGTTCTAATTATTTCCTCTCTTCCCACATCCCCTCCCCAAGATGGGAAGTGATCCAATATTTTTTCAATGTGTGATATATATATATATATATATATATATATATATATATATATATGTATGTATTTGCACAAATATCATGCCACACAAGAAAAATCAGATCAAAAAGGGAAAAAAAGAGAAATAAAACAAAATTTAAGGAAACAACAATAAAACAGTAAAAATACTATATCCTCTCTGACTGCAGATGACTTTCTTCATCACATGATCATTGGAACTGGCTTAAATCATCTCATTGTTGGAAAGAGCCATATATATATATATGTATGTATTTGCACAAATATCATGCCACACAAGAAAAATCAGATCAAAAAGGGAAAAAAAGAGAACTAAAACAAAATTTAAGGAAACAACAATAAAAGAGTAAAAATACTATACCCTCTCTGACTGCAGATGACTTTCTTCATCACATGATCATTGGAACTGGCTTAAATCATCTCATTGTTGGAAAGAGCCATGTCTATTAGAATTGATCATTTTATAATCTTGTTGTTCCTATGTATAATGATCTCCTACTTCTGCTCATTTTACTTAGCATCAATTCATGTAAGTCTCTCCAGGCTTCTCTGAAATCATCCTGCTAATTGTTTCTTGTAGAACTATATTTTATAGCATTAATAAACCATAACATATTCAGCCATTCTTCAACTGGTGGCATCCACTCAGTTTCTAGTTTCTTGCCACTATAAAAAAGGTTGCCACAAACATTTTTCTACATGTTGGTCCCTTTTCCTATTTCATGATCTCTTTGGGATATAAGCCAAGTAGAAATACTGCTGGATGAAAGGGTATGCACAGTTTGACAGCCCTTTTGTATGGTTCCAAATTGCTCTCCAGAATAGTTGAATCAGTTCAAAATTCCACCAACTATGCATTAATATCCCAGTTCATCATATCCCTTCCAATATTTATCATTATTTTTTCCTGTCATTTTAACTAATCCAAGAGGTGTGAAGTGATATTTCATAGATGTCTTAATTTGCATTTTTCCAATCAATAATGATTTAAAGTACTTCTTCATATATATAGAAATGTTTTTAATTTTCTCATCTGAAAATTATCTATTCATATCCTTTGACCAATTACCAATTGGAGAATGACTTGGATTATTATAAATTTCATTCATTTCTCTCTATAGTTTAGGTATGAGCCCTTTATAGAACCCTTGAATGCAAAAATTTTTCCATTCCAGGGAAAAACTCTTGTGGTTTGAGACTGAGTGAAATTTGGCAAATGGATGTGACCTATTATAAATCTTTAGGTCCTCTGTCTTTTATCCATGTTGTACTGGATACCTTTTTCAGGATTTACTTTTTCAATGCTGGCAGCAAAAGAGACAGCCTAAGTAGTTACTGAATTCCTTACACAATATTTTGCAATCGTGAGTGTGCCACAAGCAATAAAAACAGATTATGGGCTTGCACATACTTCTTTTTTTTTTTTTAATTATACCTTTTTATTTACAAGTTATATGCATGGGTAATTTTACAGCATTGATAATTGTCAAACCTTTTGTTTCAATTTTTCCCCTCCTTCCCCCCATTCCCTCCCCTGTAATGGACTGAAGCTTGAGTTGATGCATTGAGATCCCAAGCACGTGAGGCTAAATAGTAATTGGACCACACTCTATTAATATATATACTTGGAGAAAGAATGGCCCCCGCCCACTCTTTGTGCAAATCCTGATGTGTTGAATAGGAAATGACGTAGGGACAAATTTGGTGGACGGAGGAAGAGGGGCAGGAAGAGAGGCAGAGAAAGACTGCTGGCTGGGTTCATGTCGCAGCTGCTCTCACTTTCTATCACTATTCCCCTTCACCTCCACAAAGGATAAAGATCGAAGATTTTCCTTTAAACTGAATTCCTGACTCCAGCTGATTTTAAAATATGCAGTCATTACAATTGGCACCCAAGGGTGGGAACCAAGGACCTTATTTTCATTGAAGAAGTCTCTGATGACCAGGAACTTAGGGGAGTATTGTCATAGACAAACAGGGAACTTATTTTGTTAAAGACTAAACTAGTAACCTTTTATGGCTGAAATGGGACAGATGCTAGGTAAAGATTCTCCATCCCCCCTCCCCCACACCCACCCTGGAGTGGTACTATAGAAAGCATGCTTAAGTTGATAGAAGGACAAGGGCTACTTATAACTTGGGAACAGATAGCTAGACTTCTGGGTACATTAAAATGCACCTCCCCTTGGATCTTAGAGAAAGAGCAAATCTCTCCAGATAATTGGACATTAATTGGGTAACAGCTGTCTGGATATTACAATTAAAAAGGCCCTCATTCAATTTCCATCGAGGCATTCTATGTATACAATATAATACAGTTGGCCTTAAAGAATGCTATGATTTATAGAAAAAAGAAAAAAAAAAAAAAAAAAAAAGCTCTAGGAATAACCAAATGGGAAGCCTGAGATAAAGGAAGAAGACAATGAACAGATTAATGACCATATCCCCACAGGGCATGGAGACTTAAGTGAGGTCAAATGTGGTGACTTTCTATCCCAAGAGGCAGCTTCAGCCCCACCTAAGGAGCAGGTAATTGACTCTCCTCCATCAACTCCACCCTCCAGGATGGGAGGAGGAGAGGTAGTGGGGGAGGCAGTGACAGCACCAGCACCTCCTCCTCAATATCCAATCACTCCTATAATTAGATTGCAAAAGAGACTAATTAAAGCCAAGAAGGAAGGGAGAGATGTAACTGAGCTTCAACATTACATTTTTCCTGTAATTCAACAGTTTAACTCTTTAGATCAAGAAAGTAGAAAATATGTTCCTTTTGATCTAGAAATCCTCAAAGACCTGAAAAAGGCTTACACTCTTTATGGGGCTACATCAGCTTATGTTACGATGTTATTATAGAATTTGGCTTTTGAAATCTTAACCCCTAATGACTGGAAATCTATAGCAAGAATGTATCTAGAACCTGGACAAAACTACTTGTGGCTTTCTGAATATAATGAGCTCTAAAGGATACAAGTCCAACAAAATAGTTAAAGTGGAGTTCATACTGCAATCACCTGTGACCTACTAACAGGTGTAGATTCCTATGCAGATGTCGCAGTGCAGATTAATTATTCCATAGCAGCATGTGAGCAAATTGCTTCTGCTGCTACCAAAGCATGGGATACGCTCTCAGGAAAACAAGATAGAGGGGAAGTCTTCACAAAAATAGTGCAAAGTCCAAATGAATCCTTTGCTGATTTAATGGGACATCTACAGACAGCTATCATATGAACTATTGGTGAAAATGTAGCAACAGAAATTATGCTAAGATAACTTGCTAGAGAAAATGCTAATGCGGTTTATAGAAGAATTATACTAGGACTACATGAATATGTTCCTTTAGAGGAGACCATAAGACACTGTGCCACAGTGGGCACAAATGCCTTTTATAACCAGGCTATGATGCAGACTTCCCAAGATCAACAAGGTCCCTTCTGGCAAAGGACTTCCAGAGAGACTCATGAATTCTTTCAGTGTGGTAAAGTAGTGCATCTGAAAATTCAATGTTGGTATAGAGATAGAATGAGAAAACAGGGTGGGAGAACAAAACCCAATATCCCATGTCCAAAATGCAACAGAGGCTTCCATTGGGCCTCAGAATGTAGACAGATTCAGGGAAATGGGATGAGGGGTCCAGCCCCAGGGCCCAAGGCAAAACATATTTAGGGCATGATGGCAGCTGATGGTCCACCCAGAGAGTGGCTAGAAGTCCAGTACCCAGACATGACCAATCAGCCAGGAAGCCATATGATGGGAGAAAAGGATTACACAATCAATCAGCCAGGAATCCATCTGAAGGGAGAAAGGGATTACAATTGGGGAGAACAGAGTTTTATGCAGCTGAGACAACGAGATACCCCCTGGGGGAAGTGAAATCTGTTACTCTCCAGCCTATGGATACCTTGCCTCTAGGCACAGTAGGTTTGACCATTTCACCTCCTGAGAGTTCTAACAAAACAGTGTCTATCCACACACTGATGTGGGACACTAGAGAATGTGTAGATAATATCCCAGTCACTAATACAGGTAGACAATGTGTGACTTATCACCCAGGAGAAGTAGTAGCATCAGGTTTACTCATAAAGAATCCTAATAAGCAACCTGGTGATAGTCACCCAGATTCTGACTCCAGGCCACAAAATCCAGAAATATACTGGACAGTAGCTGTAACAGCTGACCGACCTATGCTCACATTCTATATAAATGGCCTATCATTAGAAGGATTGGTAGACACAGGTGCAGATCATACAGTCATTAGAGGTGCCTATTGGCCCAGTCACTGGTCAAAGATTAAAGCAAACACCTACATGTCTGGCATAGGAGGATCAATAACAACTGAAGTTAGTGCTGCCCCTATGAGATGGACTTTTGAAGGCAAAACAGGAGTTTTTACTCCTTTTATAGTTGAAAAAAATCCCCATCAACCTGTGGGGAAGAGACGTTTTACAGCAATTAGGGTTAAAAATGAGCACTTTGGTTTTTTTAGGCAAGGCTGCTGTTGAAGGCCTGCCAACACTTTCACCTGTTCCTATCCAATGGAAAACTGATACACCAGTGTGGATAGACCAGTGGCCCTTAGATAGTGATAAAGTTCAGGTCTTATTAGATATGGTACAGGAGCAACTTGACCAAGGATACTTACAACCTTCTCTAAGTCCTTGGAATTCCCCAGTATTTGTTGTAAAAAAGAAATCTGGAAAATAGAGGATGTTGACAGATTTAAGAAAGGTAAATGAACACATGGAAACTATGGGAACTCTTCAGCCTGGACTTCCATACTTCCATCTCCTACTCAATTGCCTAGAGAATGGCCTCTTTGGATTATAGATATTAAGGACTGTTTCTATTCTATCCCTCTAGATAAGGAGGGTATGAAAAGATTTGCCTTTTCAGTGCCCAGCGTTAACTTAGCTGAGCCTTATAAAAGATATGAATGGACAGTTTTGTCATAAGGAATGAAAAACAGCCCCACTATGTGTCAAATGTATGTTGCTGCTGCTCTTGCTCCAGTAAGAAAAGCATTTCCAAAAATTATGCTATTACATTATATGGATGATATATTGGGATGTGCACCTGAGGAACAAATGCTAGAAGCATGTCTACAAAAGACCATAGAAACACTAAGGAATTACAAATTGTACATAGCTCCAGAAAAAATTCAAAGACATGCTCCTTTTCAATATTTAGGATATGAAGTATACCCTATATGTGCTTACAGTACAAAAACTGTCCTTAAGAACAGAGAAGCTAAACACCTTAAATGATTTTCAGAAATTAATAGGAGATATCCAATGGATGCGACCAGTGTTAGGCTTGACTACCTATCAGTTACAACCATTATATGACATTTTTAAGGGGAGACAATGCTTTAAATTCACCATACCAATTTACAAAAGAAGCTCAAGAAGCTTTGAGAGAAGTTGAACTGGCTTTATCCAATGTGGTTGAAAGAGGCACTCAAAACCCCTTGGAAATATCAGTTTTTGCTACACAAAAGGGAACCAACATCAGTCCTTCATCAAGGAGACAGTGTGATAGAGTGGGTGAACTTCCCAGCACAACCAGAACAAAGCCTTACTCCTTACCCAGTGCTTGTGGCTAGAATTTTATTAAAGGCCATTAAGCGAGCAGTACAATTATCTAAACAAGACCTGACAAGATATACAACTTTTATACTAATACACATATTAATGTGTGCTGTGAGACGATCCCAGAGTGGCAAATTTTATTAGCCATCATTCCCAAATTTTACACACGTGTCTCCATTAAAAATAACCAGACTATTACATAATTGGCAATGGATTCTTGAAGAAAAAGTTCCTAAAGTTCCTCTTAAAGGACCAATTATATTTAAAGATGTATCCAAACATAATATTTGTGCTGTATACTCTCGTGACTTAACTATAAAGAGAGTAGTCAGAACTCCTTTTCAGTCCACTCAGCAGAATGAATTGTATGTGATCATTCTAGCTCTTACTTATTATCCAGGAGACATAAATATAATATCTGATTCAGCCTCTTCAGTAGGTGGGCTACAAAGAATTGCCACAGCCCAAATAAAATTTGCAGCCTCTAATATACAGCTCTTTAAGAAACTTCAAAAGCAAGTGAGAAAGCATCGAGGTAAGATTTATATTTTGCATGTTCACTTTCCTAGTGGACTTCCAGGTCCCATTTTTGATGGTAATTCAAAGGTAGATAGCCTTCTAACTATGTTGGTCAATACTCCTTTATTCCAAGAAGCCCAGGAATCTCATTCTAAATGTCATCAGGCTGCTCAAACTTTATGTTTACAATTTGGAATAACAAGAGAGGAAGCTAGGAGCATAGTAAAAAGCATTGTGTTTGAGACCCAATGAAATCTGGCAAATGGATGTGACCCATTATAAATCTTTTGGTTGCCTGTCTTTTATCCATTTTGTGGTAGACACCTTTTCAGGATTCACTTTTGCAATACCAGCAAAAGAGAAAGCCTGAGTGGTCACTGAATTCCTTATACAATTTGCAATTACGGGTGTGCCACAAACAATAAAAACAGACAATGGTCCTGCATATACTTCTAAATATTTTGCACACTTTTGTGAACAGTATAAGATTTTACACACCACTGCCATACCTTTTAATCCTCAAGGACAAGCAATAGTAGAGAGGAGATGCAGAGACATTAAGATGCTCCTCCAAAAACAAAAGAAAGGGGGAGCCACAGGTAACCCTAGATAACTTCTAAATCTAACCCTTTATACTATTCACTTCTCGATTTTTGACAAAGATGCACTGGCTTTGGCGGACAGGTTTTATAACCCACCAGAAGGGCAGTGTCCAGTGCAAGCAGCTCCACTATCTTTAGATAATCACCAGGTGATATGGAGAGACCCAGAAAGTGGTGAATGGAAGGGACCAGATAGGCTAACTGCTTGGCGGAGAGGGTTTGCTTGTATCTCTACAGGTGGAGAAGGAATCAGATGGGTGCCAACGAGCTATATTTGACTTGTCCATCGCAGAGAGATGGAGCAGACCCTTGAAATGAAGGAGAAGACCCTAGAAATATTGAGTGGTTCTGTTCCTGATTGTGCTCACCATTGAAGGCCGTTATGATGTCCATGGACATTGAAAATTGTTGGACTTCAAAACACTCAGGAATCATTGGATTCTCTGAGACATAAGATTGTTGTAGGACTTGAAAACCCTCAGGAATCATTGGATTTTCTGAGAAATGATAAGACTATTGCAGGACTTCAAAATCTGCTGGAATCATTGGATTCCCTAACACATAAAAAGACTTTTGCAGGACTTCAAAAACTTGGGGGGATCATTGGATTCCCTGACATGTGAAGCAATGGACAATTGATTGGTTTTGGACTATCTCTTGGCTGCTGAAGATGGCGTATGTGTGACTGTTGTTTACATATCCTCCTTCTAGGACTTCTGGCAATCTTTTACGATACCATGTTGATTTATATTGTTTGTTATACCATTACTTGTGTGTACAATTCATGTTTGTTACACCACATCAAGCCTGCACTGACTGTGGGGAGTGTCATCACTAATAGCCTCTGCCTTGTTGCTATATGCTTGTGTAATACCTCCCATGATGATGGGTTTCTGCAAAATAAGACCTTTCAGCTAAGAAACCCACTAACAACCCCACTTCCCTTTGATGCTTTTCATCTCCCTTCCTGAGATGTCAGGGAGGGCATGATCATCTCCTTTTTAGTGCTTTCACCTCCCTTCCTGAGAAGTTAGGGGGGTCATGATCACTTCCTTTTCAGTGCTTTTACCTCTTTTCCTGAGAAGTGAGGGAGTTGTGATCATTTCCCCTTGGGGGCTCTGACCTCCTTGAGAAGTCAGGGATGGCATGACCACTTGTGTTCTAAAACAAAAGAAAGCAGGAGATGTAATGGGCTGAAGCTTGAGTTGATGCACTGAGGTCCCAAGCACATGAGGCTAAATAGTAATTGGACCATACTCTATTAATATATATGCTTGGAGAAAGAATGGCCCCTGCCCATTCTTTGTGCAAGTCCTGATGTGTTGTATAGGAAATGACATAGGGATGATTTTGGTGGGTGGAGGCAGAGGGGCAGGAAGAGAAGTGGAGAGGGACTGCTGGCTGGGTTCGTGTCACAGCTGCTCTCACTTTCTATCACCATCCCCCTTCACCTCCACAAAGAATAAAGATCGAAGATTTTACTTTAACCTGAATTCCTGACTCCAGCTGATTTTAAAATACGTGGTCATAAACACTCCCCAAGATGGCAGGTTGACCAATACATGTTAAATATGTTAAAATATAAATTAAATACAATAGAAGTTCACATGTCCAAATAGTTATTTTGCTGTACAAAAAGAATTGGACTTTGAAATAGTGTACAATTAGCCTGTGAAGGAAATTAAAAAAAATGAAAGCTGACAAAAATATAGGGATTGGGAATTCTATGTAATGGTTCATAGTCATCTCCCATAGTTCTTTTGCTAGGTATAGCTGGTTCAATTCATTACTGCTCTATTGGAACTGATTTGATTCATCTCATTGCTGGAGATAACTATGTCCATCAGAATTGATCATCATATAGTATTGTTGTTGAAGTATATAATGATCTCCTGGTCCTGCTCATTTCACTCAGCATCAGTTCATGTAAGTCTCCCCAGGCCTTTCTGAAATTATCCTGCTGGTCATTTCTTACAGAACAATAATATTCCATAATATTCATATACCACAATTTATTCAGCCATTCTCCAACTGGGGGATCCACTCAGTTTCCAGTTTCTGGCCACTACAAAGAGGGCTGTCACAAACATTCTTGCACATACAGGTCCCTTTCCCTTCTTTAAGATTTCTTTGGGGTATAAGCCCAGTAGTAACACTGCTGGATCAAAGGGTATGCACAGTTTGATAACTTTTTGAGCATAGTTCCAAATGGTTCTCCAGAATGGCTGGATGTATTCACAATTCCACCAACAATGTATTAGTGTCCCTGTTTTCCCTCAAACATTCCACATTATCTTTTCCTGTCATTCTAGCCAATCTGACAGGTGTGTAATTTTATCTCATAGTTGTCTTAATTTCCTGCACATACTTCTAAACATTTTGCACACTTTTGTGCATAATATCAGGTAATCCTAGAGAACTTTTGTAATTTATATAAATTTTAAATTTATAGCCCTTTATGCTACTAATTTTTTGATTTTTGATAAACATACAATATGCTTGGCAAGAAACTACTTCAGAACTTTTTGACATCATCACTTGAATTTTCATTAAAATGTCTTTCTTTCCTATGACTTTAAATATTCTCTTTAAACGAATTTGTTTTCTGAAATATTAAAATCTTTACCCATACTTTGTATAATAATTGTGATACTGGCTCTTTTCATAAATAACACAGTCAAGAATTGTCATTGCTGATAATCATTCTAATTCAGTTAAATAGCAAATGTTTATTAAATACCAACTCTGTGTTGACTTCATAAGAAATACTAAATAAATACAAGATTTAAATGAACAACATTTCTGTTTTCATGTTGCTTTTAGTGTAATGTTCTGATTAGTTTTCTGGAGGTCTTTGGACCAGTCTTAGTTTCAGTTGAGTAATCACCACAAAAATAGCCAGGTGTTAATGTCCAAATTTTTTATTATCTACTTCAGTCATGTCTCCTTGCCTGGGGCTTTGGCTAGCTTTTTGGAGGTTTTCCAGAATGTGTCTTGTTTCTGTGGGGAAGGCAGGATGACCACCACAATGTTTTCTTTCTTGAAGGCTGTCTCAGTCCAAGAACTTGTGCTCTAGCCTCCATCCCTTGTCTTCTCCAAGTCTGTCTCCAAGCCCTCCTGAGTCTGTCTCTGGCTGAGTTTGTCCCAGTTTAAATGCAGTATACTGAGTATAAACCAATCATTATATCACTAGGGAAACAATATTTATTATAAGATTAAATCAATTATACTGAACTGGAGAACTACTAATCACCATGCTCAACTAGATAACCATTGTCTAATCAATTTCACTGAGGTTAGCACCTCAGTCATACAGAGTTTCAGCCCTCTACATCTCCTGCTTTCTTTTGTTTTAGAACATAGGTGGTCACACTCTCCTTGACTTCTCAGGGAGGTGAGAACCTCAAAAAGAAGGTGATCATGTCCTTCTTGACCTCTCAGAAAAAAAAAGAGGGGGGGATAAAAACACCATAAAAGGAGGTGATCACACTCTTCCTGATATCTCAGGAAGGGAGATGAAAACACCAAAGGGAAATGGGGAGTTAAACCAGATTTTGTTAGTAGGTTTCTGAACGGTTTAATTTTGAAACGGTATGTACACGAGCACATAATAATATAAGATAAGCTAATAATGATGTAACAAACAACATGAATTAACATAAGGAATTATACATGTCTATAAGTCCTAGAAATAGTCCAAAACCAATCTATTGTCCATTACTTCATGTGTCAGGGAATCGAATGATTCCTGCTGGTTTTAAAGTTCTGTAACAATCTCATTATCAACCATGCTCTTTCAGTCTCAGATATTTTTAAAGTCTTCTCTTTTGTTTTAAGGTTTTCTTCTTTTTCTGTCTCTCCAATGGACAAGGTGAATAGGGCTTGTTGGCATCCATCTGATTCCTTCTCCATCTGAAGTGATACAAGCAAACCCTCTCCCCCAACCAGAGTTGCTGGTCCTTTCCATTCACCACTTTCTGCATCTCTCCACATCACCTAGTGATTATATTGGAGCTGCTCATACTGGACACTGTCCTTTTGTTGGATTTTTTGTTTGGGGTCTTGAAGCTGGGCCCTACCTCTCATTTCCCTGGTCAATCTACATTCTGAAGCCCAGTGGAAGCCTCTGTTGCATTTTGGACATGGGGTTTTGGGTCTTCTTCTCCCATCCTCTTTTTTCACTCTATCACTATGCCTACATTGAGATTTTAGATGCCCTACTTTATGACATTGAAAGCATTGATGAGTCTCTCTGGGAGTTCCTTGCCAAAAAGGATCCTGTCTTCCCATGTTCTGCATCATAGCCTGGTTATAAAAGATATTTGTGCCCACTTTGGCACAGCATCATGTGATTTCCTCTAAAGGAGCATCCTTGTGTAGTCCCCATATAATTCTTCTACAAACCTCATTAGAATTTTCTTTAGCAAGTTGTCTTATCATAATTCCTTTAGCTGCATTTTCATCAATGGTTATTGTGACAGCTGTCTGCAGACGTCCCACAAAATCAGCAAAGGGTTCATTTGGACCTTGCCCTATTTTCATGAAGGCTTCCCCTCTATCTTGCCTTCCTAGGAAATTGCCCCATATTTTGATAGCAGCAGCAGAAATTTGCTCATATGCTCTCAAAGGGTAACTAATCTATGCTAAAGCATCTGCATACTGACTTTACCTGCTAGTTGAGCAAAGGTGATTTGTATATTAACTCCAGTTTGCCTATTTTGTTAGGCTTGTATTCTACAAAGTTCATTATACTCCAAAAGCCACAAGTTTTGTCCTGGTTCTAAACATGTCCTTGCTATAGATTAGGGGTTAAAATTTCATAAACCAAATACTCTAATAGCATCCTAACATAAAATGATGTAGCCCCATAAGAGTGAAACCCTTTTTTAAAATCTTTGATAATTTGCAGATCAAAAGGAGTGTATCTTCTCCCTTCTTGACCTGAAGAGTCAAACTCTTGAATAACAGAATATACATTTATTTTTAAATCAGATATATCCTGTCCTTTTTTACCTTTAACTAATGCCTTTTGTAATTATATCATAGGTTGCTTCATAGGTGGTGCTGATTGTGTCACTGCCCCTCCCCTTTCTCCTTCTTTCTCCACCCATGAAGGGTTAATTGAGGGGAGTAGGTTAGGGGATGGAGAATGCCCTACTGGCTCCTGCTGCGAAGCACCACATTCCTTAATTTCATCAGTCTTGTACTTAACTCCATTCTTATCTAATTCTTTATGCTTTTCGGTTGCTATATTAGTACCCTCTTCCTCCTGCTTCTTCTCTTTCCTTATTCTAATGCTTATATAATTCCTTAAAGCCAATTGTATTAAGTTATATGTATAGAATATTTCTTTAGGAATTGAATCAGGACCATTATCATTGTAATATTCACTTAGTTGATCTCCTACTAATTTCCACTCGTCTGGATCTAATTCTTCTTCCTTAGAGAACCAAGGAGACAAGTACTGTAATGTTTCTAAAAGTCCAATGATCTGCTCCCAAGTTAAAATTAAATCTTAGCTAATTCAATTTCAATTGATCAAAGATGGACAGAAGCAGCTACACCCAAAGAAAGAACACTGGGAAATGAATATAAACTGCTTGCATTTTTGTTTTTCTTTCTGGGTTATTTATACCTTCTGAATCCAATTCTCCCTGTGCAATAAGAAAACTGTTCGGTTCTGCACACATATATTGTATCCAGGATATACTGTAACCTATTCATTATGTAAAGGACTGCTTGCCTTCTGGGGGAGGGGTGGAGAGAGGGAGGGGTAAAATCGGAACAGAAGTGAGTGCAAGGGATAATGCTGTAAAAAATTACCCTGGAATAGGTTCTGTCAATAAAAAGTTATTTTAAAAATTAATTAATTAATTAATTTTAAAAAGGAAAAAAAAAAAAGAAAGAGAACAAGGAATAATTTACTTACTACACATTTGGAGAAAGGAGGAATTTATGATCAAAGAAGAACCAGAGAATATTGTGAAAGGTAAAATGGACAGCTTTAATTACACTAAATTAAAAGGGTTTTGCACAAACAAAACCATCAGAAACAAGATTTAAAAAGAAATACAAAGCTGGGGAACAATCTTTGGAACCAAAAAAAAAAAAAAATTAAATCTTAGTTTTTTTATCAGTCTAACCATGCTTTCTATACACTTTCCTTGCAGTGGAGAAGGCTGTTTTCTAAACATTTGTCTGATTTCAGCTGAGATACTAGCTTAGTCCTTAACAAAGTTTCCTTCTTGTCTATTTTTGTACTCATCCTAATTTCTAGGTCACAGATGTAGGTCCTTAGCCCCATATCCTGACGCCAAAATGTTGTGTTCTGATTAGTTTTTTGGAGATCTCTGGATCAGCTTTTGTTTCAGTACAGTAATCACCATAAGAATAGACAGGGATAAAGTCCAAATTTTTTTTTTTTATCTCCACAGTCTAGTTTCTTTGCCTGGGGCCTTGGGCTAGATTTCTTGAGGTTCTCCAGAATGTGTCTGGTTTCTGTAGAGGAGGCCGGAGGACCACTACGACAGTCTCTGTCTTGAAGTCTTCCTAAGTCCCAGGACTTGTGCTCCATCCTCTAGCCACCCACTTCTCCCACTCTGTCTCCAAGCCCCCACTGAGTCTGATCCTGGTCTTTCTGAGTCTGTCTGTGGTTGAGTTTGTCCCAGTTTATATGTAGTGTACTGAGTATAAGCCCATCACTATATCACTAGGGAACCATTATTTGTTGTTAGATTAATCAAATTGTACTGAATTAGAGAACTATTAATCACCATGCTAAACTAGAAAACCATTTTCTTATCAATTTCACTGACTTAACACCTTGTAAGAATCTTTGTTTCAAGTACAGAGTTCTGGCCCATAACATACTCTCTGGTGTTGTTAATAAGAATGGGTTTTGGATTTTGTCAAATGCTTTTTCTGCATCTATTGAGATAATCATATGACTTCTGTTAGTTTGGTTAGTGATATTGTCAATAATGCTAATGGAAATCCTAATATTGGACCAGCCCTGCATTCCTGACATAAATCCTCTTTGGTCATGGTGTATTATCCTGGGGATAACTTGCTGTAATCTCTTTGCTAATATTTATTTGATATTTTTCCATCAATAATCATTAGGGAAATTGGTCTAAAATTTTCTTTCTCAGTTTTGACCCTACATGATTTTGGTATCAGTAACATATCTGTCATAAAAAGAGTTTTGTAGGATTTCTTCTTTCCCTATTTTTCCAGAGAGTTTTTTAGAATATTGGAATTCATTGTTCTTTAAAGGTTTGATAGAATTCACAGTTAAATCCATCTGACCCTGTATATTTTTTCTTAGGGAGATGAATAATAGCTTGTTCAATTTCTTTTTCTAACTATTTAGTTAGAAATTGATCTTGGCAATCTATATTTTGTAACTATTCATCCTTTTCACTTAGATTATTATATTCATTGGCATACAGTTGGACAAAATAGTTCCAAATTATTTCTCCAATTTTGTCTTCATTAGTGAAAAGTTTATCTTTTTCATTTTTTATATTAACAACTTGGTTTTCTTCTTTCCTTTTTCTGTCCAAATAAACTCAAGGTTTACCTAATTTTTGTTGGCTTTTTTTTTTTTTCATTAAATTGGCTCTTAAATTTGTTTATGAGTTAAATAGATTTTTTTAACTTTTGATTTTATTAATTTCTCCTTTTATCTTCAGTATTTCAATTTGGTATTAATTTAGGGTTTATTTATTTGTCCCCTTTTTAGCTTTTTTAGTTGCATACCCAATTCATTGATATTCTCTTTCTCTGTTTTATGCAAGTAAATATCAAGTGATATAAAACTTCCCCTGAGAACTGCTTTGGCTTCATTTTATAAATTTTGGTATATTGTCTCATTATTGTCATTCTCTTGGATGAAATTATTGATTGTGTCTATGGTTTGTTTTTCTGCCTCTTCATCTATTCATTCTTTCTTCTTTTTTTTTTTTTTTTTTTTTTTGTGCTGAGGCAGCTGGATTGACTCCCTCAGAGTCACACATCTAGAAAATATTAAGTGTCTGAGGCCAGATTTGAACTCAGGTCCTTCTGATTTCAAAGCTGGTGCTCAATCCACTCCACCACCTAGCTGCCTCACCTACTCATTCTTTAGGATCAGATTATTTAGTTTCCAATTAAGTTTTGGTCTGTTGTTCCCTTGTACTTTATTACATGTCATTCTTTTTGCAACATGATCTGAAAAGCATGCATTTACTATTTGTTCCTTTTTGTATTTGATTTTGAGGGGTTTATGCCATAATATATGATCAATTTTTGTATAGGTTCCATGAACTGCAAAGAAAAGAGTATACTCCTTTTTGTCTCCATTCAATTTTCTCCAAAGCCTGTCATTCCTAACTATTCTAGGGCCGTATATATCTCCTTAACTTCTTTCTTATTTATTATATGGTTCAATTTATCTAGTTCTGAGAGAGCAAGGTTGAGATACCCTACTAAGATAGTTTTTCTGTCTATTTCTTCTTGCAACTCTTTTAACTTCTCCTCTAGGATTTGGATGCTATACCACTTGGTGCATATATGTTTAATATTGATATTACTTCATTATCTATGATATTCTTTAGCAAGATATAGTTTCCTTTCTTATCTGTTTAATTAGATCTATTTTCTTCTTTTGCTTGATCTGAGATTAGAATTGCTACCTCTCCTTTTTTTTTTTTTTTTTTTAGCTTCAAATGAAGCATATTTATTTCTGCTACAGCCCTTTACCATTACTCTGTAGGTATCACTCTGCTTTAAATGTGTTTCTTGTAAGCAATATTTTGTAGGATTATGGCTTTTAATCAAGTCTGTTTTCTGCTTCCATTTTATGGGAAAATCCATCCCATTCACATTCAAAGTTAAAATTATAATTCACATTCAAAGGTAAAATTATAATCACCACCTTATTTTCCCTAAGTTATACCTTTCTATTTCCTTTTCACCTTTCCATCCTCTCCAGTAATTTTCTTCTGACTACTATCTTCTTCACTCATCCCTCCCCCTTTACAGTTCCTCCCTCTTTCTTATACCTTTCCCCTATTATTTCTGTTTTCCCTCCTTTCCTTCCCTCTTTTCTCTTCCAATTCCCCATAGGGTGAGAAAGTTTCTCTGTGAACCACATATGAGTGATATTCTCTCTTTGAGTCAAATTTCATGACAGTAAGATTCACACAATGTTCACCTCTCTCCCTTCTTTCTCTCTTTTATAATACATCTTTTTTGCTTCTTCATGAGATGTAATTTACCTCATTTTACTTCCATTTTCCTCTTTTTCCAATATAACCCCTTTCCATGTCTGGTTTCTTTTTAATATTACCAATATTATTAATATTAATAAAATCCAATTATACCTGCACTTTCTAAGTATACCCATTAGAGATATAGTTCTCAAGAGTTCTTTACTTTTTACCTTTTTATGCTTCTCTTGAGTTCTTGTTTTGAGATCAAACTTTTTTTTTTGTTCAGCTCTGGTCTTTTCATCAGAAATAAATGAAATTCACCTGTATCTTTGAACGTCCATCTTTTTCCCTCAAAGATAATGGTAAATTTCACTTGATATTTGATTCTTGTCTGAAACTTATGTTTCTTTACCTTTCAAAATATCAGATTCCAGACCCTTCAGTCTTTTAAGGTAGAAGCTTCTAGGTTTTGGGTAATTCTGATTGTGCCTCCTCAATATTTGAATTGTTTCTTTCCAGATGTTTGCAATATTTTCCCCTTGATCCAATAATTCTAAAATTTAGCTACAGTATTCCTTGAAGTTTTCATTTTGGTGTGTCTTTCAGTAGGTGATTGGTGAATTCTTTCAATGGATTTTTTTATCTTCTGCTTCTAGGATTTCAGGGCAGTTTTCCTTGATGATTTCATGAAAGATGATATCTAGGCTCTTTTTTCCCTTGTTTTTCAGGAAATCTAAAAATACTTAGATTGTCTTTCCTAGATATTTTTTCCAGCTCAGTTGTTTTTCTAGTGAGGTATTTTATGTTTTCTTCTATTTTTTTTTTATTTTTGACTGATTCTTGATGTTTCAATGAGTCATTCATTTTCATTTGTTTAGTTCTAATTTTTAGTGAATTTCTTCAATTACTTTTTTTAACTCCTTTTGTAATTTGGCCAATTGAATTTTTATGTGAGTTGTTTTGCTTTCCCATTTAATAAATTCTTTTTTTTTTCAAGAAATGGTTTTCTTTTTCCATTTTGTCATATCTATTTTGTAATGAGTTATATGCTTTTCCCATTTCATCAAGTCCATTTTGTAAGGAGTTATTTGCTTTTTCCATTTCACTAAATCTATTTTAAAAAGAGTGTTCTTCACATATTTCTGTGTTTCTTTTTCCAAACCCTCTTACAAAATTCTCATTTCCTTTCTCCATTTTTTCCTATCTCTCTTTTAAGATCCTTTTTGAATTCTTCTAAGACATTCTTGTGAAACGGACCAATTCACATCATGCTTTCAGGCTTCATCTATAAATAATCTGCTTTTAGTTTCCTTGGGGTTTGAAATTTGTTCTTCTCTTTCTCCATAAAAAGTATCTATGGTCAGAGTTCTTTTTGCTTTTTTGTTAATTTTTTTAAAGGTTGAGGTCTGCTTTTTAGGGAAAAGGGGATATTTCCAAGCTTCTTCTACAGGTGATAGTGACTGTGTGGAATTGATGCTAAGTAACTTCCAATGCTGGGTGGGCATGGTCAGGTCCTGTGTTATTCTGGGGTTCAGGGGCTATTTGCCTTTCATGTTTGTGTTGGATATCTTACAGCTAATCTGCTGATTAACTTGCTTGTGGCCAGGACGAAGTATGCAATATTGCTGTAGATACCTCTCATTATATTTCCCAGTGTGTGGGATGTCACACTGCCCTGAGTGTGTACAAAGCCTGTTCCTACCTTCTCTCTCCATGCTTGATTGAAATAGACCTTTTCTAAAATTCTTCCATATCTTCTGTTAGAAGTTTGTTACACTCCAAGTATTTGTACGTTCTGTCACTCTAAAACCAGTTCAGAGGCTTGATTTGGTGTTGATCTGAAGGAGATTGGGGAAAGATCAAATAAAGACTTCTCTCCTCTCTATCATCTTGGCTCTGTCCCTGTCCAATTTCATTAGATTTGTGATGGAAAGAGCCATCTGAATCCAGAAAAAGGACTAAGGGGACTGAATATGGGTTAAAACATAGTATTTTCCCCTTTTTTGTTATGGTTTGCTTCCTTTTTGTTTTGTTTCTCATATTTGTTCCCTTTTTGATCTGAATTTTCTTGTACAGCATTATAAATGTGGAAATATTTAGAAGAATTGCACATGTTTAACATATATGGGGATTATTTGCTGTAAAAGGAAGGAAGGAGAAAAAAAGGGAGAGAAATTTGGAACACAAGATTTTTCAAAAGTGAATGTTGAGCACTATTGGAATATGTTGTAAAAATAAAAAAAAAACTATTATTTAAAATGAATAAAAAGAGAAAGAAATGATGATCTTGATGATCTTAGAAAGATATGGAAAGACTTGCAAAAAATGATAGTGTGGAATGATCAAAATGAAGAAAACATTGTGTAGAAAAATAGCAATATTGTTTTAAGAATGATTTTAAGCAACTAATTTGTCTGACCACTATAAATACAAAAATTAAAAATAAAAAAAAATACATGAAGAAATTCTTTTTATCCAGAGAAAGAACTGATAACTAAAACAATGTATAGAAAACAATTGCCTGTGTGCATATACACATATATGATGCATGAAATTCTTGCTTCCCTTTATCTCACAGAACACCGCTAGTTTCCAATGCCCAAATCAACTATAATTTTTTACTTAAAGTCATATGTGATTTGAAGTAAAACATTTACTATGCAATTTCTCATTTATAGAGTGATACACACATATATGCATGTTTGTAGGATGTCTGTTATATATGCATATATACAATTTGTGTTTGTGCATATGCACATATATGCATGTATGTGGGGGGGCTTGTATGTTATATATACATGTGCACATTTTACATATGTTTACATATATACATATGTATATGTATATGGAATAAATATATGTATAACTAGCTAACAAATATATCAGCAATATAGACATACATAACTTTGTATATTTTTATTTTTTGTGTAATCATCTTTTCTTTTTGTTTTATGTTATAGAAATCCTTGTTTTATTCTCTGAAAAAATGAATTTGCAGTGGGGGGGGGGGAGGGTGGTGGCAATTTATCACTTTCCTTGCTCTCTTCTGTTGCCTTTGCACTAAATGTTGATTCAACTGACTGTGTCTAAAGACAGATTGTAATGGATATTGGCAATGGTAGCCTGCCTTCAATTCTGTAAAGACTTGAAACTAGTGGATATGTTATTGTCCCTGTAGTCAGGTGGAATTAATTTCAAATCTGATCTCAGACTCGTTTGATTATTTATTCTTTGAAAATTATTTTCTGTAGGCAGATCACTTACAAATCCTTTCTTGTTATACATTCAAAGAGCAATTACTCTTAACAAATAATGCCAAAGAGATGGGGGAGAGGGAGGGGAGCTAATAAACCAACCATGGATGCATTTATATTTAATGCCTCACACTTATAGCATCTCCCTTCTGAAAAGAAAGAAGAAAGATAAATAATCATTTAACTTCTCTGATGCCAAACTTGATCATTGTAATTTCAAAGTATTGTGTTTCATTTGTTTTCATGTTTTAATTTAATTTAATTTAAATATTTTCTTTATATTGTTTATATATTGGTATTATTTATTTTAAACATTTATAATGGTTAGCTTATTTTTATTTTGCTTTGTGACATTTCATCTAATTCTTTTCATGATGTTTTTATTTTAATAACCATTTTTTTCTTATAGGACAACAGTGTCTTATGATATTCATGTACCACAATTTGTTTAATTACAGGCAACTTAATAAGTTTGAGGTTTGTTTCCTACCAGTGTATAACCTTCGATCTCATTGGAAATACATATACATGTATGTATTTATGTGTTTGTTTATACACACACACACATGCACATGTATGCACAAAAACACAGAGATATATATGTACATTTTATATATGTGTACACATACACACATATATTCATGTTTGAAGATGTCTGTTATATATTCATATGTACATTTTGTGTGTGCATATATACATATATGCATTACATATGTAGGGTGCTTGTATGTTATTTATACATGTTCACATTATATATATTTACATATATGTGCATATATGCATGTATGTGTGTGTGGGTGCTTGTATGGTAAATAATGAAACTTCCAAATTATTTCCTTTATAAAAAAAAATTTTGACAACAAATTAATGAAAAAAAAGCAAAATATAGTTTTAACCAATATGCCTAATGAATAGTGTTATATTATTGAATGATACTATTGAAAAGATTGCATATAAAGATTATATACAATTATATGCAAGTATATCCTTCATATAATTGCCAAATCAATATTTCTAAAAGACAAATCTGACCCTGTAGCTTCAGTAGTTGTAAACTCTAATGGTTCTTTATTATTTCTAAGACCAAATATATCCTACTCTGTTTAGTATTTAAAGTCCTTCACAAACTACATTTCCAGTCTTATTACAAATTACTCCTTTCTACACATTATGTTATAACCAATCTGCCCTTGCTTGTCCTTCCCCACTTCCATCTTTTGTTTCCATTTCAATTCTGACTCATCTTGATGCCTGAAATGCTTGCTTCCTTTTATCTCACAGAATACCACTAGTTTTCAAGGACCAACTCAACTATAAAGTTCTATATAAAGTCATATGTGATTTGGAGTAAAACATTTACAATGCTATTTCTCATTTATAGAGTGATACAGCTTGACTATGTGATCTCTGATGCCCTTTCAGTCTTGAAATCTAATCCTTACGTATTATTAAAATCTCATGTATGAAAGGTACCAACCTACTCATGCCTTCTTATCATCTAGGTTTTTTCCAAGTCTTTCTTTGAATTTCTCATAGAGGTCTATGTAATGTCTTATAGGATTTTCTCTAGTTCTTTTAAAATTTCATGAGTGCCAGTGCAATACTTCTGCTAGCCATCCATTTCTCTCATTCTTGCTACATAACTGACTCACTCCCCTATCAGTAATTGTTTATATGCTGTTGTTGGTGTTGTTTTTTTAAGATATACATGATAAAGTTGTTTTAATACACATAAGAAAATAACACTTCATTGTTTTAATGATTACAGCATTCTTGGGAAGAAAAGATTAAATATCCTATGAACTTTACTGTATAATAGTACCAGAAATATTTCTGGTGATTCAACAATGTCCCAATTCATGTCATGTCTAATAACTCTTCTCTCATACACTTAGTACCTGGAGTCAAAGATGCTTTAGAAGTAATATCTAATAGTCCCAACATTTTATGGATGAAGAAATTGAGATTCAGAAAAGTTTGCCAATTTCGCAAATGTCACATAGCTAAATTAAAAACAGAATGAAGACTAGGCCTGAGATAACCCTAAGAGTTGTTTGAATACTTCATTACCCATTATTTGATCAAAAAATTTAGAATGGGAAGAGACCTTAAAGTTATACAGTCTATTTTATAGATAATAAAACTGAGATGCAGAGAATTTTAAGTGATTTGCCTAAGGTTACACAGGTAAGCAAGTAACAAGAGTCATAGTTTCAGTTCTAATTGTCTTACTTCAAACTTAATATCTTTTTCCTGCCCTGCATGTTGACTAAGCCATAAATAAATTTAATCAGATCTTCTGTCCAACAAGTTTGTATTAGTACAATAAAAATAAAGATTTCCAAGAAATTATTATTTTTTAACTTTTTATTTTAATTTTAAAATTTATAATGTATTTTTTTCAAAATTAAAAACCTGTTAAGGAAATTATGTTTTAAACATTTGAGTAATATTTCAATATGTTTAAATCTTATCTCAAAAGGTCCTCCCTCCCGTGCTTGTTGTTAGGATCAATTGAGAGAAGGAATGCACAATTGATTTTTAAAATATGAGCATAAAAATAAAGTAGTGATTATTGACTGTGAGAGTTTTATGAAATCTTTCCTTTCTTTAATATCATTTTACCTCTGATCTAAATGTCTAGCTTTAAATAATTACCATTGTAGTATCATCTGATGTTCCAATAAGTAAGTATCTTATCTCTGATAATTTTCAAGATGAACACATTTATTTTTATATACTGCCCAGAGATGTATGATTACAGAGTAATCTGACTATATAGGGATGAAAAAGTGGGTAGAGGTAAGAAAAGGATAATCTTCCTAACAATTTGTTGTATGAAATAGACTAGATCAGGATGTACTAACATTCTTTCTGGATATCTTCAAAGATTTAATGAACTTTTTAAGGTATGTTGTAGAGAAGGACCTCTTCAGGTATGAATTTGATTAGAACAACTACAGAAAACCATTCAAAATCTGAGAAAAGATGATTTTATGCTTCTCCTTAATCTTGGTGCCTTCCTTCTGAGATCATCTCCAAATTATCCATAGCTGTTTTTATGCTGTCATCCTCACTAGACTGAATTCTTTCATATTAGAGAACATAAAAGCATGCCATCCTGATTGATGAACTAAAAGTTTTGATCACAGTGCTTCTAAATATAATATCAGTATTATTCTGCTAGATATGGTGTATATGGAACCAGGAAATTATATCCATTAAATTCGTATTCTTTCTAGATGATATTCTTCAGTATTTCTAGATGTTTATATAAAAGACTAACCATAATTTGGCAATTTCTCATGAAAACAACTTATAAAGATTTACTTCAATTCCTTCTTTTTTTTTCCTTTTCCACAATGAAAAATTAATTTTGAAACTCAAAGTTGAATGAAGAAATGTCTATCAACAGTGATATTGTACATTTGGGATTCAAGTCATATTTCTTTAAAATTTCTTTGGGTTCTCAAGTAAAAGATCAAACTAAAAATCAATGAAATCATACAACTGTCAGAAGTAGTTATATATGACATTAATGTCTGAAACTGAACGGTGCTCTAAGCTGCATAAAGTTATCAGGATCTCTGATTTAAATATTCCATGATAATTTGAACCATAAAGAAATTTAAGGAAGTCCATATTCATAAAACACCATCTCAGATGAATGGAGTTTCCACAACAAGAGTTCCCTGTAGTACTGAAATCATAGGTCTGGATAGGAAAGGAAAAAAAAAAAGAAATTCATTCTCCATAGTTAATCATAAAGCTCTTTATATTTGAAAGACTAATTGGAAAGAATTCACATCTTCTTAATATTTCTGAAATGTCAATACATTGACCTGTATTTTTATAATAAATGTTCATTTCAGTTTTGAGATGCAATAAATTCACCTGGCATTCCAGCCAAGTTGAAATTTAACACTTGTAAGTAGATATTGAATAGCAGCTACCACAGGGAAAAGGCAGAGCAGCTGGAATCAATTTCCTGATTTCCACTGTACTATATGAGAGTCTAGAGTCTATGTTTAATGTATTTGTGTGACAAATAAATCCGACAATCCTGTAAACATGCACATACACAAAAACATATATACCAAAGCATACCTCTGTTTTTGGAAGACTTATTGAGATTGGTTGGTGGAATATTGCTTTCTGCTTCATTTTCTTTACCCCAAACAGGATAGTAAAGGTTTCATGTTTTGTTTTGCTGTTTTTCCTTTTATGCTTAGTTTGCAATATCTGGGCTCAACAAGACCTTAGTTTGTCTCATTCTAAAATGAGAGGAGAATGGGAAAAAGAAACAATGAAGAATTATGATATGCAAAGATTGAAAACACATAAAATTGTTTACTCTTGCCACTGTTACATAAACCATCCAAATGAAAAGAAAGAAGAAACAAGGAGAGAAAAGAAAATGAGAGAGTGTGAGGGAGAGGAAGAATGGGGGGGGGCGAAGTAGTAAGAAAGGAAAAGAAAAGGAGAGGGAAGAAGGGAAGGAGCAAGGGAGGAAGGAAAGGATCGAGGAAAGGAGAAAGAAAAGGAAGGAAGGGAAAGAGGGAGGGAGGAAGAGAAGCAGGGAGAATGGAAGAAAAGGGAAAAAAAGCAAGTGAAGAAGGAAAGGAAAGAAACAAGGAGAGAGGAAGAAGGAAGAAAGAAAGGAAGGATGGAGGGAGGAAGTGAGGAAGAGAGGCAGGTAGGCGAAGAAAGGAGTCAAGAAAGGAAGAAAGAAAGAAAGAAAGGAAGGAAAGAGCAGGAAGAAATCTTTAGAGATGTTTAGGTATTAGTAAGGGATAAAAACAATATGTGGTGAGACTATACACTAGACTATTAAATAAAAATGTGAGAAATTTTAAGGGTGACTTTTCTTCATAGGTCAAAAGAGCACACAATGATATTAATGTATTTCTCCATTTAGCTCCATTGTCATCATTATCATTTATCGAGAAAGAAAGAAATTGAGAGACAGAGAGACAGAGACAGAGACAGAGACAGAGACAGAGACAGAGACAGAGGCACACACACATAGAGAGACAGAAAGACAGAGAGAGAGAGAGAGGAAAAATTATGTGGGAATCTATGAAGGAAACCTGTATAAGAAATGAAAAGATGAAAATACATTAGAATACATCAAAGATAAAAGCCTGAAGGATGAATAAGAACAAGTTTACAAAAAGCTTTATTATAAAAATATACCAACAACGTTCTGGCTACTTTAGAAGTGATGAACTAAAGAAAATGCCCCAGAGTACAAATTCATAAGATATTGAATGGATACATTGATGGAATAAAGTCACAGGATGAGAATATGCTGAAGTTGCCTTTTTTATTGAAGTTTTTTTTTATTATTATTTTCAAAACATATGCAAGGATAATTTTTTTTTCAATACTGACCCTTGAAAAGCTTTGTATTCCAATTTTCCCCTCCTTCCCCTCACTCCCTCCTCTAGATGGAATGCAATCCAATATTTGTTAAACATGGTAAAAATATTTTAAATCCCAAATAGGTTTACATATTAAAACAATTATTTTGCTGCATGAGAAAAATCAGGTCAATAAAAATGATAAAGAAAATAAAATTCAAGCAAACTACAACTAAAAGAGTGAATGCTATGTTGTAATTCACCCTCAGTTCCCACAGTCCTCCCTCTGGGTACAGATGGCTCTCATCATCACAAGATCATTGGAACTGGCCTGAATTGCCTCATTGTTGAAGAGAGTCCATCAGAATTGATCATTGTATAATCTTGCTGTTGCCATGTACAATGATCTCCTGGTTCTGCTTACTTCACTCAGCATTACTTCATATAAGTTTCTCCACGCCTGAAATCATCATGCTGATCATTTCTTTTTTTTTTTTTTTCCTTTTTTTTTTTAATAGTTTTTTATTTACAAGATATATGCATGGGTAGTTTTTCAGCATTGACAACTGCAAAACCTTTTGTTCCAATTTTTACCCTCCTTTCCCCCACATCCTCCCCCAGATGGCAGGTTGACAAATACATGTTAAATATGTTAAACTATAAGTTAAATACTATATATGTATACATGTCCATACAGTTATTTTGCTGTACAAAAAGAATCAGACTTTGAAATAGTGCACAATTAACCTGTGAAGGAAATCAAAAGTGCAGGTGAACAAAAATAGAGGGATTGGGAATTCTATGTAGTGGTTCAGAGTCATCTCCCAGAGTTCTTTCACTGGGTGTAGCTGGTTCACTTCATTACTGCCCTATTAGTACTGATTTGGTTCATCTCATTGTTGAAGCAAGCCACGTCCATCAGAATTGATCATCAAATAGTATTATTGTTGAAGTATATAATGATCTCCTGCTCCTGCTCATTTCACTCAGCATCAGTTCATGTATGTCTCTCCAGGTCTTTATGAAATCATCCTGCTGGTCATTTATTAAAGAACAATAATATTCCATAATATTCATATACCACAAAATTTTCAGCCATTCTCCAATTGATGGGCATCCACTCAGTTTCCATTTTCTGGACACTACAAAGAAGGCTGCCACAAACATTCTTGCACATACAGGTCCCTTTCCTATCTTTAAAATCTCTTTAGGATATAAGCCCAGTAGTAACACTATTGGATCAAAGGGTATGCACAGTTTGATAACTTTTTGAGCACAGTTCCAAATCGTTCCCCAAAATGGCTGGACATGTTCACAATTTCACCAACAATGTATCAGTGTCCCAGTTTTCTCACCTCCCTTCCAACATTCCTCATTATCTTTCCCTGTCATTCTAGCCAATCTGAGAGGTGTGTAGTGGTATCTCAGAGTTGTCTTAATTTGCATTTCTCTGATTAATAATGATTTGGAGCACCTTTTCATATGACGAGAAATAGTTTCAATTTCTTTGTCTGAGAATTGTCTGTTCATATCCTTTGCCATTTATCAATTGGAGAATGGCTTGATTTCTTATAAATTAGAGTCAATTTTCTATATATTTTGGAAATGAGGCCTTTATCAGAACCTTTGATTTTAAATTTTTTTTCCTATTTATTGCTTCCCTTCTAATCTTGTCTGCATTAGTTTTGTTTCTACAAAAACTTTTTCAATTTGATACAATCAAAATTTTCTATTTTGGGATCAATAATGATCTCTAATTCTTCTTTGGTCATAAATTCCTTCCTCATCCACAGGTCTGAGAGGTAAACTATCCTGTGTTCCTCTAATTTATTTATAATATCATTCTTTATGCTTAGGTCATGAACCCATTTTGACCTTATCTTGGTATATGGTGTTAAGTGTGGGTCAATGCCTAGTTTCTACCATACTAATTTCCAATTTTCCCAGCATTTTTTGTCAAACAGTGAGTTCTTATCCCAAAAGCTGGGGTCTTTGGGTTTGTCAAACACTAGATTATTAAAGTTATTGACTGTTTTGTCCTTTGAATCTAACCTATTCCACTGATCAACTAGTCTATTTCTTAGCCAGTACCATTGGTTATCACTGCTATATAATATAATTTTAGATCTGGTACAACTAGGCCACCTTCATTTGATATTTTTTTTCATTAGTTCCCTTGACATTCTTGACCTTTTGTTTTTCCATATGAACTTCATTGTTATTTTTTTCTACATCATTAAAATAGTTTTTTTGGGAGTCTAATTTGTATAGCACTAAATAAATAGATTAGTTTAGGTAGTATTGTCATCGTTATTATATTTATTCGCCCTATACAAGAGCATTTAACATTTTTCCAATTGGTTAGATCAGACTTTATTTTTGTGGAAAGTGTTTTATTGTTTTGCTCATATAGTTCCTGATTTTCCCTTGGCAGATAGATTCCCAGATATTTTATACTATCTATAGTTACTTTAAATGGAACTTCTCTTTGTAACTCTAACTGTTGGATTTTTTTGGTGATATATAAGAATGTTGATGACTTACGTGCATTTATTTTGTATCCTGCAACTTTGTTAAAGGTATGGATTATTTCTAATAGCTTTTTAGTAGAATCTCTGCGGTCTGCTGATCATTTCTTATAGAATTATAATATTCCATAGCATTCATATACCATATGTATATGGTTGTTCTTCCATTTTTCAGCTGATGGGCATCCACTCAGTTTCCAGTTTTTTGCTACTACAAAAAGGATTACTATAATTATTTTTGCACATATGGTTCCCTTTCCCTAATTTAAGATCTCTTTGGGATATAAGCCCAGTGGAAACACTGCTAGATCAAAGTGTATGCACATTTTGATAACCCTTTGGGCATAGTTCCAAATTGCTCTCCAGAAAAGTTGGATCCAATCACAATTCCATTAACAATGTATTACTCCAGTTTTCCCACATCCTCTCCAACCTTTGTCATTATCTTTTCCTGTTATCTTAGTCAATCTCAGAGGTGTGTAGTGATATCTCAAAGTTGTCTTAATTTACATTTCTCTGATCAATAGTGATTTAGAGCACCTTTTCAATTTCTTTATCTGAAAATTTTCTATTCCTATCCTTTGGCCATGTATCAAATGGAAAATGGTTTGAATTCCTTTTTTTTTTTCCCCCTGAGGCAATGGGGGTTAAGTGACTTGCCCAGGATCACACAACTAGGAAGTATTAAGTGTCTGAGACCAGATTTGAATTCAGGTCCTTCTGACTTCAGCTCTGATGCTCTATCCATTACACCACTTAGCTGCCCTAAATTCTTATAATTTTGAGTCAATTCTCCATATATTTTAGAAATGAGGCCTTTATCAGAATCCTTGAATGTAAAAATGTTTTCCTAATTCATTGCTTTTCTTTTAATCTTTTCTGCATTGGTTTTGTTTGTACAAAAGCTTTTGGTATAATCTAAATTATCTATTTGATGTTCAATAATGATCTCTGGTTCTTTTTGAGGTCACACATTCTTTCCTTCTCCACAGATCTAAAAGGTAAACTATCCTATATTCTTCTAATTTGCTTATAATATCATTCTTTATGTCTAAATCATGAATCCATTTTAACCTTATCTTCTATATGGTATGAAGTGTGGGTCAGTGTCTAGTTTCTACCATACTAGTTTCCAATTTTCCCAGCAATTTTTGTCAAATAATGAGTAATAATTTTGTCAAAAGCTGGGGCCTTTGGGTTTGTCAAATAGTAGATTACAATAATCAAGTAAAGTTGCTTTTGAACAGGAAGTTTTCCAGATAAAGTGTTTTAATGAGATTGAAAATAAAGTTCTAATTTCTGGTAGTAAAAATTTTATTTTTGATCAATACATATACAGTACATATAATACAAATACAGAGCAACATATAGTAAATCATTTTTATTTGGGTTTTCATTTGGAGAAAATGACTTAAGACTCTGAGTAAGTAATAAGCAATAGATGTTAATCATTTAAAATATATCAATACAAATAAAATGTCAATATGAATCAATTAAGATAATAGAAATATATGTAGATAATACTTTGAGAAAAATTAGTTTCTGTCCTCTAAAATTTCCTGACAAAAGCAATTATATTTTAAAATACATTTATGGTTTTTTATGTCATTTAATATATGCATGTAAATATGTGGTAATTTTTCAGGGTAGTAAATCATCAAATGGTATCTCATTGACCTGCAAGAGTTAATAAATCTTCAGAAAATCAACAATTCCCCCACTTTCTTAGTGTTACTATGGAACCGAACGTTTTATTTCAATGTCAAATGTTGAAATTTCTTTTTTCTTTGGATGAGGCAATGAGGTTAAGTGAATTGCTCAAGGTCACATAGCTAGTAAGCGTCAAGTATCTGAAGTCATATTTGACCTCCTGACACCAAGGCTGATGTTCTATTACACCACCTAACTGCCTCTCGAGTATCATTTTTTTACAAATATAAAGTCCTTAATAATACTTTTTGCAGTAAATTTCCATGGGGAATGTGAAGACTGACAAAAAAAAAAAAAAACACTCAGAAAGGTCAAGAAGCTTTCCATGCTCCTGTAAATACCATGTCCACTGCCTGATATAACATTAAACCTCAGATCTCTTTTTATTACTAATTCATCAGACAGAAGTGCTTGCATGCATTAAGGTTACTCTAATGAAGTAGATGTTTTCATCTAAAACTCAAGTTGGAAATAAGGGGAACTCAATAGGGGATTACATAGCTAGAGTACTAATTAGGAATGTAGCCCAAGGATATTTCGAGGGTAACCCTCTACTCAACAGCTCCAAGCAGGTGGGTTTTTCTAGGCCTAAATCATTCCTGCATAGAAATCCTTCTTCAAATTTTTATTAAGTGCTTTGATGTGCATGTGTCGGGAGCAGATAAAAAGTAACTCAAGAATTATGTATTCATTATAATAGACATTTTCTGACCTCTTCACTGGGAATGAGAGCCTTAAGATTTGAGGCTTTCAGTGAACAGTTTTATAACAATAGACAAAGTAGTTTCATTACAATTGGCTCAGTTTTCTCTTGTGAGTCTTAGACAAATCTTTTTTCTGTTTTTATTAGAAGCGATCCATTATTGTAACTGTTGCCTCTGAAGTCATGTAGTTTCATCGAGATCCCAGATCTGTCTTGATTCTCAAGACTCTCTTTAACCTAAAAGTCTGTGTGATAGGTCTAGAAGACCTGCATTCCTCATAAAATCAATTCAAAAACTCCAAAATATTTAGTGCCACACTTGGAATAAATATTATTTTGTTTTGAAACACCCTTCCCTGAAGGCTAAAAACTAATATACTTTAAGTAATATGACTTTGGCAGATCTTAAATAAGCTCCATTCTCCCATGGGTCAAGAGAGATTGGTTACTTTTAATATAAGCCAAGTTTCTTATCTAGGGGAAGAAAAGAATGACCTTATGACCAGGGAGGCATTTTCTATGCATATTGTTATTTTTTATAGTATATCATAATTTTAATATAACAACGTATCATTTCCCTACTGTTTCATAAGACTGACAGTATGTTCATTTACCTCACCCAAATAGTCACTTGACTTCCACTATCATCACCACCACCACCATAATCACCTTCATCATCCATATCCTTACCATAACTATCACCATGATAAATTCTATCAAATAATTCAAAAGATTGCTCAGCTAAAATAGGTAATTTTCTTATCTCTTTCAGAAGAATGAAAAGTACACATGATACATGTTTCCTTCATTTTGGGAGGAAATATAATTGAATGTTGGGTGACTGCTACTGTATTTCCCTTTTATAAAGACTGATTATGTAATTTATTCCCTGAACCATTCAATTATTGATTAGCAGCTGGATAGAAAACAAAGTCTGACAACAGCAGGTTCCTGACTAGATTTCCTGCACTTTACATTTCTAGATGCATCACAAATAAAAACAATGACATCATACCTTCCTTACAAATATTGAACTTCATAAATAATTTGTCACACAATTTTTAATAAATGGACTGTATTTTCCTTAGGAGCTACTCATTAATATGTCCAAAGTTTTACATTAGGAAGTTTTCCATTATATCCAATTTATATTTGTGTTTCTGCAATCCATAACTACAATTAGAGGGTGAGTTCTGAGCTTTTGAGAAGGAATAATTTTTATTTCTCATAAAAGTTATTCAAATATATGCATTATTGCTTGCCTAGTCTTCCATTCCTCAGCAAAATATTTATAGTTATTTCAACTAAAACCATGTAGCGTAGTTTGAAGTCTATCCTGACTGTTTTATAGTTTAACAATCCCTTTTTTACTATTGACTGCAATTCACTAAAACTCCTATATCTTTCTTGGGTGAATGGTTCCCTACTAATCTTCTTTATCTTGTATTTGAGAAGTTAATTTCTAAACCCAAGTATAAGATTTTACATTAATTTAAAAGAAATATCATGTATTAAATTCAGCCCAGAGTCCTAGAATTTTTTTTTTAATATCTTATGTTATTTTTTTTAAATAAAAATTGATTTCCAAGTTCTTTCTTCATCCAACTCCTCCCCCATCCACTGATAAGATAAGCAGTATTAAATAAATTATACATGCAAAGTCACACAAAACATATTCCATATAAGCTATGTTGCAAAATAATAATGCCAACAACAAGCAAGAAACATAAAGTGAAAAAAATGCTCTTCAATCTGCACTCAAAGTTGATCAGTTCTTTCTCGGGAGGAGGATAACATCTTTCATCACATGTCCTTTGTGATTGTCATGGATCATTATCTTAATCAGAGTAGCTTAGTCTTTCATAGTTGAGCATTATTACTACATTACAATTATTATAGAGAGTTCGTCTTGTTCTGATCACTTCATTTTATAACAGTTCATTTACATTTCATTTACACCGTCCTCATTCTCTTTTCTTAAAGCACAATTATATAACATGACTTGTTCAGTCATTCCCAATTGGTGGACATTGCCTTGATTTCCAATTCTTTTCCACCACAAAGAGATAGTAAAATATTTTTAGCATCTTCACTCTACATTTCAATATGTTATATTTGACATATTATGTCAGGCTAAACTGTGTCATCTGTAAGTTTGATTAACATGCTATATGTGTTTTCATTCAAGTCTTTTAGAAAAAATATAGATGATCACAGGACCAAGAAAGGATTTCAGGTGCTTTCCACTAAAGTTAATTTTTTCCAATTGATGAGAAATCATCAGTGTCTTTGGATTCATACAATATGACAATAGCCATACAAGCAATTCCCATTCACTCTAGGATGAGAATGACATAAAAGACTTTTTAAAATATTCAAGTCCTGGGAAAACTTACTTCCATTAGTCACTCAACAACCATTTATTAAAGAATTAGCATTTGTCAGGTACTGTGTAAATTCTAACTATACAAAAAAGGACAAAAAGTCTCTTATCTATCCATAGATTATTCCTGCTAAAAAATGATCTACTTTATGGTCATTCTGATATTGGGCTATTATCAGGGAAGTTTTTATGAGAATCAAAGTCCATTGACTGATTAAAAATTTCTTGAATCCCCTTTCTTCTTAAGACAACATATTCATTGATCTAGGCTTCTAGTTTTTCTTCTCTTCTCTGTGAGCTTTCAAAGATCATTGAGTCAGGGATGACAACTTACAATGCTTTCAGTACTAAATGATATATTTTGTCTGGGACATAAAACTCATCAACATTTTTTGTGTATTTTTTTTCTACTTACTCTGGCTTCCATCTTTGATACCTATCTTATATACATACATTTGGAAATTTTACTTTTTATTTATTATGTTACTTGCAATATTGTTTTTCTGTATACCAAGTCTTTCTAGAGAAACCTTTCAAATTCAAGCTGATTGTAACCATTTCTGTAATGGAATTCATAATCATTTTGAGCTTAACTGTTAGGCATATTTTCAATGGATTAAAATGGTTTTTAGGATACATTTAGTACTAAAAATAAAATTATCTGGGACAAAAAAAAACTTCAAAGATTTAGATCTGAATATTTCAATATGTTATAGAGAAACATTCTGCCAGCTTTATATCAGAGATGTCATAATAACTATTATCACTCCATGGCCTGCTTCTGAAAGCACGGTAGATTGACGAGTTTGAAACAGTGTCTCCTCCAACAATCCCTCATAGCAATTCTCATTCTAGAAGCTTTTATATTTGGTACATATTAAGGGACATGTTCTCTTTGTGTGTGCCTGTGTGTGTGTGTGTGTGTGTGTGTGTCTCTGTGTCTCTATGTCTCTGTCTCTTTGTCTCTCTTTGTCTCTCTGCCTCTGTCTCTTCTTAGTCTCTGTCTCTCTGTCTCTTTCTTCTTTTCCCCATCTCTCCCATTCTCTATGTCTCTCTGGCAGGGGACATGCAATTTTTAGGAAAAGTTAAGGACCAAAAAGAATTCCTTTACAAGCTAATACAACATAGAACTTTTGATCCTCATGTGATATTCAAAGTGGGGTCAGAAAACTAGATTGATTCCTGCCACTGGCACTTTCACTTCATTTTATGTCCATGGAAGTCATTTTACCTTTCAAAGTATCATATCATTTGTTCAATGGGGATAATAATACTTACAAATCTCTACCTTATAGAGTTTATGTGAAGAAAGATATTTTATTTACCTCAAAGCAGTATATAAATTAGAACTATTATTAACATTAGAAAGTCAAATAATATATGACATATTTATCCATATTCCAGTCTTTATTATTTTTTCATATTTTCTTAGCCATTTTGCTTCTCATTGCACTTTGGGAAAGATGAAAACAAAAAGAAAACAACAGAGAAGAGAAAAGAGGAGAGGAGAGGAGAAGAGAAAAGAAGAATTGAATAATTCTTCCTTCTAATGAATGTAGGGGAAATTGAGTTCCACTGTGGAGGAAAGAATTTGCTTCTTGGTCTTCTCCAACAGTTTGATTTTAACTTTCTGAATTAACAGTTAAGGGAAAAACAATGAGAACCAGCATGGGTTAAAATAAAATCTATTAAATGTCTCTATAAGTAAATGAAGGGAAAAATTATGTCCTCATTGGTGATTTTAAGGTAAATGAAAATATCTAATGCTATTTTTTTTAAAGCAAATGATTTTAGAGCATGACATACTGCACATTGTCACTTTGAATTGAGGGTTCCAATAAATTAAGTTGTTATTCTTAGAGCTTTAAATCAAGAGCAATGCAATTTAAACATAATTACTTTCTTCTGCAGCTTGCAAAGTTTAGGCACATGATGGCTTATGAATGATTAAAGATGAAGTATGAAATCAATAAAAATTCCGATTAAAAATGTTAGGAGTATTCTTCATTAATCATGCAAAATTAGAAATTAGAAATCAGGCAAAAAAAGATAGAGACTATCTATTTACAGAAAGATATAGGAAAAAAATTACTGGTTCTTTGGTTTTTGCAAAGGTACTCCCCTATTCTCCCCTTCCATGAATGGCCTTTTTATTTCTAAAGAAAGTATATCTCTTTGTATAAAAACTCTTAGATTCTTATGCATTGTTTAGATTCAGAAGTATATTTTTAACAAATATATGTATTATTTACCATCTCTCTTTCTAGCTTTTTCTTCCAAATACTGTACATAAAATTTATGCCAATCTCAAACAATATTTTCTTGCTTCCTTATCAACTTCCTTCAAAACTCAGTTCCAGAGAGCATCTAGAAATTCTGCATTTCTTCATTAAAATATACTTTATACATAATATTAATATTTGTTTTATTCAAATGGTGTTTTCTAGGTTTCAAAATACTTTCATATGCATGCAGATGTGTGTGTCTGTACTCATCTTACACCTACCTCATGAAGTAGACAAAGTTTTTATTATCATTCCCATGTTAAAGAAAAAGAAACTGGGATTTGGAAGGATCCTATTTCTTGTCTGAAGTTAAAGAAATAGGCTTTCAGAGCCAGACCTAGGATCTAGAGATTTTGCAACTTAGCCTAATACTTTTTACCCTACATCACAGTGATTTATATATTCCCTTATACCTCTGTATTTCTTCTTAGTGAATGTGAGTTATCTTTTTTCCAATTACATTTTAATTTCCTTAAGTGCTGGGATGTTATTTCCTATTTTTTCCCCTCTAATATTTCACAACAAAATATTTAGTACTAAATATGAGATATTTATATACTGTTCATAAATTAAACCAGATAAAATGATAAATCCTTTATTTTTTTTATTTTTATCAACCCTCTTTTGAAAAAAAAAATAAAATGTATATTATGCCTAATATGTGGCACACACTATGTTTAGCATTTTACAAATATTATCTCATTTGATCCTCACAACAAACCTTGGAGGTTGGTGCTATTATTTTCATTTTAGAGTTGAGGAAATGTCTAAGGCAGATCTTTATTATTCCAGACAAATCATTCCATCTATGTGACTTAGCTGCCTTTGTAAAAACATTTGTTTGTGGATCTTTTAATTTTAACTTAGTATTTCTTCATTTTAATTTTATCAGTCACTTTCTTGGATCCTATAAGTGCAGTAATATATCCTGAATGTTAGTCATATGTGATATAATATCAGGTATTTGCTGGTGTTAGTATGGCTTTTTCTTCTTGTTGCTTTGTACTTTCCACAGTTGCTGTAGGTCATGATTAGCATGTAAAAGTCCAGGCTTCTTTGTTTTCAGATTCTAGCTTCAGGTGGAGTTCTTAGCTATAGCACTCTTTCTCTCAGGAACTGAAGTGCACACACATGTGTGTACTCCATGCATGAACATTTTACACACACACACACACATACACACACACACACATATATATATTCACACACACAAATAATCTTCATTTTAGAGTTATATTAGCAATGAATGAAAATAAGGATGGTTAACACAATATTTTAAACTAATTTCTTTCCATTATGTATAATCTCCTGATTATATTAAATAGGTCTATATATACACATATGTACACACTGACATATGCACAAACATATATGTTGTTGAATGATGTACTCATGGTCACACAACTAGCATGTATTAGAAGTGGGACTAGAATCTAGGTCTCCATTCCTCTGACATGGTGCTCTCTATACATGTATGCAAAATGCATATATTCAGATGCATATTTGTATATACACTTATTGCATATAATTGTATAATATGTGACTCCAAAATTCCCCAATTATATTCCTTTGCATTATTTTATTCTCTCAGTCATTATACAGTAATGTACCAATGATTTAATTTCCTCTACCATTTTGGCCAATGTAAGGTATCATCAATGACAACTACCAGACACAAACTACTTTAATATAAAACATGTAAAATAATCCCTCAGAGTAATTCACTATCATCTCTGTGTGTGCATGTGTATAGATGTGTATAGAACACATTTTTTCATTATCTGTTTGGTTTTATTTTTTTACATTTTTTCCTTCAATGCATGATTTTCAGAATCTTCCTGATGGTATTAGAACTGACTAGAACCCATTCTATTTTCTCAACTTAATGTTATTTCCAATTTAAATCTTATTTTAAAATATCTAAAAATATTAAATTATAGATAAAATAATGTTTTTCTGTTTCCTGGCTATCATCTATCTCTCTCTACTTCCTTTCTTCTTGCCCTCCTTGTCTTTCTTTCTTCATTATTCCCCTTTCTTCCCTCTTCTTTTTTCTTCTTTCCTCTCTGTCTCATTCTCTCTTTCTTTCTCTTTTTTCTTTCCTCTACTTGGCATTCCTTTTCTTCTTCCATACTTTCTCTCTCTTTCTTCTTGCCTTCCTTTTTCCTTTCTTCCTTCCTTTCTTCCTTCCTTCCTTTCTTTCTTCTTTCCCTCTTTTTAATTCATTCTATAACAAGCATAGCTCAACAAAATGTAAGATGTTATCAGAAGATTTGTAAATTGGAAATGAATTGTTAAGATTATAATATCAAAGATGAACTCTGTGACTTCTGTGCAAGGATGCTTTGCCAAGAAATTGGGCATTGTATTGTGCTAGAATGTGTATAAAAGGTGAACAGACTTGAACCTGGAGTTTGAACTGAGGCAAATAGAACTCCCCAGGGGTCTGATTTGAATTCTGGAGAGACTCTGAGCAAGAATTTTTAGCTGGGTGATAGATGGTAGCTCAGAGTTCTAATGAGGTTGTTTTTCTTTGGGGTTGATAAAAAGTGGAGAACTAGCCACCACAGCAAACACTGACACTAAGAAAATCAAGAATACGTTCATGTGGAGGCTACCTAGTGCTAGGACTAGGCACATTGTGGCTGTCTGATTTTGCTGAGTCAGATAATGACAATTTTGTATGATCCTCAACTGTTCATTTTTTCTCTGTGTATCCAGAAAGTGAATACTTATATAAGTTTTCTGTTCAAGTTATATGTATATGTTGTTTTAATTAGAACTAAATTCTACTTGTTCCAGATAAATAGATTGATATTAATTTAACTACTTTGAAGTTCTTATATGCCCTCATGTCCTCATTTGTGAGGGACTGCAAGGAAAAACTGTTAATGTTAGTATACAAAGGGTGGGTTTAATTCCAAAATATATTAGGGTTACAGACTGGTGTGTCAAGAGGTATCTCAAAAGAATTGATAGGCTTAGACCTCCAAATCAAGAGGCAAATATTTTATTATGCTGCTAACAGTGGGCTAAATTCATATAGGGCTTTTTAGCTAAGAAAACAATTTTGAGCATTTAATGAGGAAAAGACAGGAACTAAGTTCCTTAGTGGAACTCACAATTAACCAGGAAAAAGAGCTTTTAAGGGGCAAAACATTATTACGGCTTGGCAAGTGGGGTATTACTGTTGTTGACTAGAAGGCTGAATTGCTAAAGAAGTTAAGTTAGGCTTTTACAGTAAAAATAGGTCTTTAATAGGGAAAATATAACTTTTTAGGTTTATATCATAACTTAGCTTTTTGATTAGATATAATAAATGTGGAGCTTTGGTGGTTTGTCCACTTTAAGGTAACAAAAAAGCCTAATCAGAATCACCCAATCAGTGTTCCTATCTGCTTGCTTCAGGAAATAGCTTGTCTTACAGATTATTTTCAGTAATTCAAGCTTTCTATCAATACCCATCTAGCTACCAAGGATCCCATCAAAACCAGAAGTTAATAATTTCTGTCTAAAATACTAGATTTTTAACCTAGATGAGATTTAAGAAATAAAAATGGGTGATACTATTTTATTGGTTTTGAATAAGTTTTCAAAAGGGGAAAACTAAAATTCACCTTTAGTTTATCTTCCTTTGTTGTGTAAAATGAGTCACAACAACACTTTTTATATCTAGTATCATATAGCCTCCTATCTGGGTTCCTAGCACACATAAAGGGAAACCTCTCTTCAGGGAAAGGTTGAAAGCAGTGTGAAGCACTTACTAGGAGAAGAAATAGTATAGCTGGTACTGACTAACAAGAACCATATTCCTAAATTGAGGTGCTAGGGGAAGGCAGTATTTTTTTCTCTTTCAGCTTCATATACCCAGATAAACTGATTCTCTCTCTCTCTCTCTCTCTCTCTCTCTCTCTCTGCCCCGCCCCCCCTTGCCATTTCTCTCATCTAATCTCTTAGTCAACTGTTTGACATTTTCAAAATTCTTTTCAGAATTATTTTACTTCATGAACTCTTACAATACAGCCAAACTGACTTGCTTGATATTCTTAAAGCTCAGAGGACCTCAAAGTTTGTTTTCTTTTAGGATTATCTCATCTACTACAGAAAAGTATTTATTTCTTTAGTTGTTATTTCTCTCTCCTTTTCTAAATTATATTGTAATTATTTCTCAAACCACATGTTGCCTCCTCCATTTTATTAAAAGCTTCAAGTCAGAAACTATTTCATTTTTGTCTCCAAATTCTCAACCACAGGTTCAGAATATTGCACATGATAGGCATTCAATAAATAACTGATCAATAGAACTGAACCTATTTCTCCACACATAACCCTCAAATTGTGTTTCTTTTTTTTTTTTTTAATAAGTATGGAGTCACTAGTGTGCAATATCAAGAAAGATATTAGTTCTCATTGGAGTTCTCTTGTTACAATATCATTTTGCCATATTTGCCAATACAGGCTCTAACAGCTTTGGATTCTTCCTTTTCATTAGTGGTTACCTTGTTAAACATGATGAAACTATAGTCTAGATTGATTTCTCAGTTAGTTGAAGAAGACAGAGGAGTTATATGATTTAATATGCAGTTTAGGGTAGGATAAAAAATTAACCTGTCCAAATAAGGAAAACAGATTAAAAAAAAAAAAAGTTCTTTGTAACAATTGAGTTGTTATTTTGGCTCAATATGTTCTTATTCCAGTCTGCCATTACCTTCCTGAAGAAAGATCTTCCCTGTAATCTATGACATCTCAATGAATGTGAACTTTAAGTAGGGAAAAGAACATTGGTGATTTAGATCCTCTCAAATTCAGTCAGCACATTTCACTAGGCATTATCCTGCAAATACTTTATCAACTGTCCTAAGTACAGTAAGGCTTACAACTGCTAAGTGATTTATCTTAAATAACTCTCAGGCTGAGACAGCTGAGAGAAAAAGGGGAAGTCCCAGCAATGATAAGATCTAGGTATTGTAGAACCTTTCCCTCATAGCAGCTACACACAGTTAAATTTGTAAGGCCTTGACTAAAATGACCTATTTTACTATATTTAATAAGTTCTGAAAATTCTGTTTCTTCTACTTTGGTAGAGTAATTATCTGGTACACTGTGTAAACTTTAGAAAGAGGCCCATTTGAAGATAAGGCATTTTTTGTGCTTTTAGTTCATGTTCATAAAAAGTGACTAGACTTAAGAAATTTATCTGATTATATTCTCAAGTCTATCCCACTTAAATGAAATAATTGAATAGGACATACACTAGTTGGGATTTCAAAGAAACACGGCTCTTACATTTTGAAAGATATTCAAAAACAATTTCAGTTAAAAGATTTATACTTCAACATGAGTCATATAAAATCATCACAGATTAAGTCAGAAATAGCCTTGCCATCCTATAGAGAAATGTATATTCTATTTGAAAGAAATCCAAACTAAGAAATTAGATAGGATGATATAATTTGGCCTTGGAGTCAAGAAGACCTATTTTATGATCTGCTCCTCAAATATAATAGCAATGTAACTATGGGTAAGCCACCATGCTGCTTAAACCTCAGGCAAGTTTTTACCTTACAGTTGAATTACTAATAACATCATTTGAATCACATCAGAAGTTCCTGATCATTATCCCCTACCAGAAATATGATTCTAACACTAGCACTATCTTATTTGAGAATTGATGTTAAGATGAAAAGAGGTATTCAGTAATCATTGAACATTTAATCTAAAGAGGTTTACTTAATATAACTTACTTAATACAACAAGATTGTACAACAGGGATCCAGTGGCCCTTCCTTCCTCTGTATATAGCCTCCAACTTGTCTTTTAGAAATGCAGTTAGTGATTAGGTCACCTATGAAGTCAGAAACATCTAGCTTCCATATAACTTGGGCACAAGAAGCTGTGTCAGGAAAGCTGGCCTAAATCAAGTGCCATAGACATCATTGTGCCAGGCTATGTTTACAGTGGCTCCGTAGGGCTAGTAAGAAGTCTATATGTCAAGTAAGATGGGGTCAGACATGTAAACCATCAAATTCCAGGAACAACTGTGTCTTCTTTTAGATAAAGTTTTCCTTAGTTGTGGATGGAAGGAAAATGCATTAGAAAAATATTAGCTCTATTACACACATACACACACATACACACACACACACACACACACAAATACACATACCCAAGAAGAAGGAGGAATAATATTTTATACATTAAAGAAAGAGTTTGATGATGTGGGATAAATGATGTTAAGATAAAAATAAAGATTGTAATGACATTTCTCAAAAAGGGATGTTATGAACCAAGGAAAAGAACCATATATTATTAAAACCTTATAACTTCCCTAGTTTTCTTTAGGCAAAACTCCAAATTTCTAGCTTTATTACACATGACTTCATGCGCTTGTCATTTCAGTCCATCTTCCCTTAATTTTCTTCACATATATTCCCCATTTCTTTAGAAATGGCTAGCCTCTGATACTTAAAATCTTTAAAATCTAGTTCCACTTGCTTGTTTAAAAAGTGTCATTTAAATCTTTTTCTAGTCCACCTTCCAGCTCCCATTGTTCTTGTACCTCCAAATCCTACCATATCTTAAATATGTATATATGTGTGTATCTATCGATACAGTAAGGCTTACAACTGCTAAGTAATTTATCTTAAATAACTCTCAGACTGAGACAGCTGAGAGAAAAAGGGGAAGTCCCAGCAATGATAAGATCTAGGTATTGTAGAACCTTTCCCTCATAGCAGCTACACACAGTTAAATTTGTAAGGCCTTGACTAAAATGACCTATTTTACTATATTTATTAAGTTCTGAAAATTCTGTTTCTTGCTTGTTTGTTCATTTGTTTTCATAATGCTATATTGTTAATTTCTCAATGCTGTATTTTTTCTCTTTTTTCTTATATCATAAAGTGATTTCATTCCTCTAGAAAATTCTGCAGTAGGAAACTCTGGCTATCAATGCAGATCAGTATTTGTTCTCCTTATAACCTTAGTCAATATGGTCATTTATTGATTAAATGACTTACCCACTAACTTGTGGCAGAGCAGGGACTTGAATTCAGCTCTTCCTATTAATTAGACTGGCTCTATTTCCATTACATCACCATGATTCTCTTGACAAATTTTAAGACATGTAAAAACACAAGCAAAGGAAATTGACCTTTCTTGAAGATGGTGAAGGAGAATTTATGAAGTTGACTACATGTGATAAAGAGCTCAGGAGCAATCAAAGAGAACAGAATTCCTGGTAAGTAGTGGAAAAACGCTTTACATAAGATATTGGCCTGATTGGGGGGGAAGACTCATCTGGACCATAAGTCTGCTCTGAATTCTCTCATCCTAAGTTTAGGTGATCAAAACTGACAAAGTTTCTGACTATGATCAGAAAAACATCTTATGAAAGAAAACTGGACATTTTAGAGAGAAGGTTTAAAGCATTTTAGATTAAATAAAATAATTGTTAAATATTTGCTATGTGTTGAGTAAGATACCAAGGACTGGAAATAAATATACATGCAAAAAAAAAAAAAAAAAAGATAGGAGGAGATAATGTATAAAAGGGAGTTTAGGAGAAGGAGAGGGAGAGTGCATTTGTAGAAGAAATAAACAGATAAACAGCTTGGGGAAAAAATGGAAAAGTACTCCAAAGTCTCAACAGCTAAAATGGATTAGAAATAAGCTTTACTAAATACTTCTTAAATAGGAAATTGTGGGGAAGAAGAATCGACCAATCCCACGAGAAAACTGCTAGGGAAGATGTGGAAAAGATTTCAGGTAAATCAAGATGTAAATTAGGCCAATTTAGTTTTTGATGTTAATTGGATTTTAAATTTAAAGAAAAAATTCATGCATACAGAGATGCACATTTTAAAGGCAGGCCATACTGCACTGGACATTCAGAAATTCAAACACATCTTTAAGCAAGGAAAATAATTTGATATAAATAAACAGAAAATTTTCAGAACAGTACTTCAAAGTTCTCTTAATCAAATATTTCATACACATATAAAAAGTTTTTCTTCTTCCCAATGTGTGAAAAAAAAAATGTCCTGCAATATTATATATGTTCCTAACTTCTCTCTTATATATGCTCTTCTTTAACACTGCCACCATCTTGGTGCAGGCTCTCATCATTTTATGGCTCAACAATTTCAATAGCTCATATTTGGTATATCTGCCTCAAATCTATCCCATGACATAGATCACCCACTACTCAGCTGTCAAACTGATTTTCCTAAAACACAGGCTTGATCAACACACACACACACACACACACACACACACACACACACACACACACCACTATGTTCCTTCCTCTCCCGCAATAAATTGGATCCAATATAGATAAATGCTGTTTGACTTTTAAAGTCTTCTATAACCTCTTTCTTCCCTACCTTTTCATTCTTATTATGCCTTATTCCTCTCTCATTTTTCTATTACATCCAACTTTTCATGACCCCATATGGAGTTTTCTTGGCAAATATACAGGATTACTTTACCATTTTCTTTTCCAGTTCATTTTGCAGATAAGGAAATGGAGGCAAACAGGATGAAGTGATTCACTAAGGCTCACACATCCAGTAAATGTCTGAGAAGAGATTTGAATTTAAGATGACTCTTCCTGACTCCAGGATTGGTACTCTATGCATTGCATCACCCTACTATCTTTACATACTCATCTTTACACACTAGGCAATCCAGGGATACTAACCTCTGGAACTCTCTCTTTCTTTATTTCTTCTTCTAGCTCCATTCAAGTTTTAGCCAAAATCCTCACCACTCCCTTTTTAAAAGAGGAGTCTCTGGTTCTATTTTAATGCTAGCATCTTCCCTCTATTTATTAATTCCAATTTATCCTGTACATGCTTGCATGTTGTTTCTTCATTAGATATAAATTCCTTACTAAGCATCTGGTACCTACTAGGTATTTAATAAATGCTTGTTGTTTTGGCTCTTTTATTATAAGAGAAATGCAGCTCACTGTCATAACAACTGCTCATTACCTAAGGGAGTTTTAACGTCTGTGTATCTGTCCATAAATGTGCTCCTTGCTTTTTCATTACTTTGCATTCTGAATTTTATATCTTTCTTTTTCATGTCTTTTCTTTGACCTCTCATTAATTTGCTTCAGTAGATTTAGATATGGGCAGGATCTATTTGGGCACTTTTTTAAAAAAATCAAACAATTAATAATAAACTAAGTTACTTTGAATTCGTAATTTCCTTATGTCTTTATTCTAAGGGTTTGCTCATAAGAATTGCTAAACCTAGGTGATATGGTACAAAATGGATCATAGCTCCCCAGGCCCTTCTCCTCACAATGCACTTATATACATAATATGTATGTGTTTAAAATAGTCTGAGTTTGACTTCAGGCTCCTATTGGATTAAAAGCTTCAGAGCTTATGTTCTAAGTGTCAAGCATATTGCAGGAATTTAATAATTATTGTGATAAAACCTCCACATCTTTTATTTTTTCTCCATTTCCATCCTCTTTTTTTTTTTTTTTTTTGTATTTGCAGGTCAACTGGTTTTCTACTATACTTGAGATTTTTATCATCTTGCCAGTAGTCCACTGCCATAGTAGCATCCTAATTAGTCTTTCTGGTTCTCTTCTCTTTCCAATACATTTTTCATACAGTTGCCAAGTTAACATTACTAATATATTTTGTGATTCAGTCACTTTTGAGTCATGTCCAATTCTTCATGATCCTATTTGGAGTCTTCTTTATAAAGTTAGTGGAGTGATTTCTATGTTCTTTTTCAGTTTGTTTTATAGATGAGGAAACTGAGGCAAACAAGATTAAGTGACTTGCTCAGAATCATATAGTTAGTGTCTGAGGCCAGGTTTTAATTTAAGTCTTCCTGATTCCAGACCTAGTATTGTTCACCTTCCCTTTCCTAAGATAGTGGTCTGACCATATCCTTTGCTACTCAAAAAATTGTTTTAAAAACTCTTTATTGCTATCCTGACAAAATGTAAACTCTCCATTCTGTTTAAAGACTTCCACAATGCTACTTAAGTGGCTTACTAGTTATTCCATGTCCCTCATATTTCACCTCCTGCACTTCTACCTTTGCATAATCTGTCAACAAGGTAGAAGAGTAAAAAGATGGCCAACTCTAGAATTAGAGAACCTGGGCTCAAATCCTGTCTCTGATGTTCACACTACACTGTGATGTTGGGCAAATCAAGTAACTCACCTGGAACTCAGTTCCTTCATCTGTAAATGAGAGAGTAGGACTAGACGACTTCTGCGATGTCTTCCAGCCCTAAATGTGTCCTGTGAAATTTACTTGGATTATACTCTTTCTTTACTTCCATAATTTTTAATTGCTTCTTATTAAATCCCAACTTCCTTGAAAATTCAGATTAGATAATTGGGGAAAGGGAGAACATAAGCATTAATTAAGTAATAGCATGTGTTAAACACTGTGCAAGCACTTTACAAATATCTCATTAATCCTCACAATCTGGAAGGTGGCTGCTATTAGTATCTTTACATTGCAGTTGAAGAAACTGAGAGAAATTAAGCGGTTTGATCAGAGTTGCACAAGTAGTAAGTATAATCTCTCTCCTAAGGAAAGCCTCTCCTAGACTCACCAACTGTTAGTATTCTCTACCTCATTAAACTATGTGTATTTTGATTCAAGATGAATTGATCAGAGCATTTCCATGGCTAATTTAATATGGTTCCCAATTAACTTGAGAAGCTTACTGGTAATATCTTTTTTTTTTTTTTTTTTTTTTTTTTAAGATCATGACAGAACCTCTCCATGGGATTGTTGAGAAGACACAGGCAACTCCTGATTAGTTAATAAATGACTAGACTGCCCTATTCCCAAATGATTAACTGATAGGAACTCAGGAGTTGATGAATTATTGGAGGAGCAACCAATCTTTCTCCTCTTCTATAACTTCATCAATAATCTCCTTTGTCTCATTGTTCTCATTAGTTCATATCTATACTATCATTAGCCTGCTGGTTAGTTCCTCTTCTTCAAATTTCTCCTATCCATGGCCATCTTTCATTCAGGTGCCAAGTTCATTCCCTAACACCTGTCCCCCTCTTAAAAATAAAAACAAAACCCCATTGTCTTCTATCATTTCCAGGATCAAACCTGGAATTCTCTGTTTTACTTTTAGTCCTCTCTAACTTTGTCCCTTTCTTTCCAACCTTATTATACTTTTTTACCCTTCATATACTCTTATAAACTGGTGACACACTCCTCCTTGATGTTCTTTCCATGAGATATACCATTAATTGCTTGGATATTTCCAATTGCTGTCTCCTGTGCTTGGAACTAATATTCATATTTCATCATCATCTCCTGGCCTTCTTGATTTCTTTTAGATTTAAGCAATTTAGATTCCTACCTTTTGCAAGATTCCTTTCCTATTCCTCCTTGGTGTTAACACTTTCCTTCTGGGATTATCTTTAATTTATACTGTACATATTTTGTTTTTTAATCAATTGAACAATCAACATGAATAAAGTGTCTATGTGCCAGCCAAGTGGTAAGTGCTGGAGATGGCAAGTGATAATCTCTACCATTATGAAGCATGAAATGTAATGAGAGAACCGACCTGCAAATGAATATACAAGTAAATATACAAAACAATCTATATGCAGAATATATAGGAAATAATTAACAGAGGGAGAATGCTATAATAAAGAAATGAGAATTCACACACACACACACACACACACAAAAAATCAGAGAAGTCAGAGGGGTAGAGTTGAGGTTTAGAGAACAGAGAAAAGCCCGTTAGGGTAAGATAGAATATCTTGTTTGTGGAATATTTGTGAGATCATGGTCACTGAATCAAAGAGTATGTGGCAACAAGTAAAGTAATAGAAGAATGGAAAGGTAGAAATGACCTAGGCTATGAAAAGTCTTGAATGCTAAACAGAATATTTTATAATTGATCCTGAAAGCAAAAGGGAGGCATTGGAGTTTATTGAATAAGGAAGTGACATAATTGTTTAAATATGGTCTCTTCAATTTGGGAGCTCTTTGAGCGTCAGAATTATTTTTGATCATTATTGCTATCTCTAATGCACCAAGTGCACTTTATGACTTGACTATTTGACAACTCTATTGATACCCAAACACTTTGCCTTGGAGGAATTTCTGCCTTTGAGTCCTATTCTCTTGAATGGTGAGTGCCTTTTTAACACCACTATTTCAGAAAATCTTCAGTCATATTTCACTTTACACTTTCTTCACCAGCCACTTCCTCTATATTCTCTATCCAACCACTTGGGGATCATTTGCACCTCCCCATGAACCATAATTAAGTACTTTCTAGTTGTTTCTGAATTGGATGTACCAATCTTCTCCTCTTTGATTCCATTTATCATTTTTGTACTTCATCCCTACTGTGTTGAGAAAAGGGGAGGAAGGAGTTGATTTGTTATGTCTTTGGTCTCCAAAATTTTTTTGTGATACAATCCTTCAATATTTTTAACACAATTTCTCACTTTTACATACATGCTTTTATGAATTACATATATGATATATATGACATATATGTTAGAATCTAAGAGGTAAAATAATGAAGGTAAAATAATTTCAAAATAGTTTTATTTTTGCTAAAATTACATAAGAACTTTTTTACTCTCTCTTATGAGTAAGATTTTTTTTGCATGTATATTTGTGAGAATCATATGATTAAATATGCTTTATTGAGTTCAGTTTATTTTAGTACTTAGTTTTAATAGCTGTTGAAGTTAAAAACTATATATCACTAAGATACACATTTCTAAATGGAGGAATTGCATCATTGACTGTGCTTAATAAATCATGTTACTCATTTTTCAATCTCATCCACCAGTTATATAAAGGATTTTGTTGAAATTTTTATAGTAAATATTCATCTTCTTTGATGTCAATCAGTTATTCCTGCATATTAATTAGAAAGTAGAATTTAATGTCTTAAACAAATGGATTTTTAAAACTCACTAAAGCCCTTTATTTAGAAAAAAAAATTAAATAAGAACAAATCTTCTGTTTCCAGATTTTTAGTATGCATATATATAAGAACATTTATAGGTCTCAAATCAGGAGGACCTGAGTTCAAATCTGCCCTCATATAGTAGTTGTGTGACCCTGGAGAAATCATTTATCCCCACTTGCCTCAAAAACAAACAAACAAAAACTAGGGATAACTAATTTGCACAATGGATAGAATACTGGCTCTGGAGTCAGGAGGGCTTGATTTCAAATCTAGCCTCAGACACTTACTGTGTGACTCTAGGAAAATCACTTGATCCTGATAACTTCAAAAAATAATAATAAAGTAATTCTTTTTTTCTTTCCTTTTGTTTTTCTCTCTTTTTCTCCTTCTCTCCCTTGCTTTCTCTTTTTCCCTCCCTCTTTTTCCTTCTCTCCCTCTCCTTCTCTCTCTCTCTCTCTCTCTCTCTCTGCCTCTCTATCTCTGTTTCTCTCTGTCTCTGTTTCTGTCTCTCTTTCTCTCTCTCCTCACTTTCTTATTTTTTTTGAAGTAATCTGGGTTAAGAGACTTGCCCAAGATGCCATAGCTGGTAAATGCCTGAAGCTGTATTTTGACTGGTGTTCAATGTACTATACCAGGTAGCTGACCTCCTTTTTTTTTTTTTCTGACCTCCTTTTAAAAATAAGATTACTGATGTTAATAACAAATTCCTTCATAAGTTTATGGTTTATTTACAGTTTCTATCTGTATTTTATTTATTTATTTATTTTGGAGTAGGCAGGAAGGGTTAAATGACTTGCCCAGAGTCATATAGTTAGTAAACATCTAAGGTCAAATTTGAACTCATCTTCCCTTGATTCCAGGACTCATGTTGTATTTATCATGCTACCTACATATGTCCACTTACACACACACATAGAGCATGTTCAAAACTAAATTCATTATCTTTTAGCTACAAATATCCCTTCTTTTTAATCCCCTATTACTGTTATGAACTCTGGTTTATAATCTACTGGTCATCCTTAATTTCTCACCTCTCTTATCCAAACTATTACCATATCTTGCCAATTCTATTTTCAAAATACTTCTTATATATATCATTTATCTCCTCTTCCATGGACTACCCTGCTGCATGTCTTCTTACTGTGTGCCTGAAATACTGTAATACCTTTCTGGTTGGTCTCCCTCTTTGAAATTTCTACCACTCTGAATCATGTTCTGCTCAGCTATCAACATCAATTTTCTTGAGTACAGATCTAATCATAACTCTCTCTCTCTCTCTTTCTCTCTCTCTCTCTCTCTCTCTCTCTCTCTCTCTCTCTCTCTCTCTCTCTCTCTCTCTTTCTCTTTCTCTCTCTCTCTCTCTCTCTCTTTCTCTCTCTCTCTCTCTTCTCTCTCTCTCTCTCTCTCTCTCTCTCACACACACACACACACACACATCTCCTCTGTTTAATAAACTCTGAAGTCTTTCTCTTACCTCTAGAATCAAATAAAAAGTCTTATTTTAAAGCACTTTAAAATGTGCCCCCTCTTCCTTTTTCATTCATCTTACATCTTATTCTTTTTCATACTCTTTAATCTAATATCACTGAACTTCTTGCTTTTTATCACACAAAAAACTATCGATCCATTTCTGATATTGTCTGGCAAATAGTAGGTATTTAATTAATGCCTATTGGCTCGACTTTTGAAATCAAAGCTTGGTATTATATTGATAATGACAATGGTTTCATATTATCAGAAGCTAATACTTCAAGGCACAATATGCACTAAAGAAAAAAGTTGATCATTAACTATAGGAATACAAATTCTTCAAATAATTTTCATAATATCTTGGTGTAGGAATGGGAGGGACAGGATTTTTAATAAATTGATTTGATAGTCATTGTTTTCACTTTATGTTGCTGTGAAATGTTCAATATAGAAATTAGAGAACCATAAATTCTGCTATTTTCTTGGTTTGCTTATCTTCTGATTATAGGCATTATCTTTAACCTTTCAGTAATCTTTTAAATTGCATGTCCATCCTTTCAATATTCAATTAAAATTAGATAATATAATTGACATGTTCAACGTACAGGTTACACATAAACTGCAGTGAATGATAGTTTCCTGAAAACAAATGAACAAGACTGGCTATCACTATTAATCTCACTAGGTTTTGAAATTCCTACTCTACCGTCAAGATGCCATGTTTGTCACAGATTACAAATGACCTAATGACCTGTCATAATGATTAATTTAGGGTGCCTTGTCTCTATTTCTGTCTCTGTCTGTCTGTCTGTCTCTCTCTCTACACACACACACACACACACACACACACACACATCAAACATGCATATGTTATATACACAAACACATATGTGTGAAATATATGTGTATGTATGCTTATATTAATAAAACTTTTTTTTTCCAGAAATTGTAATATTTTCCTCCTGTACCCCATGGCTTTGGAAACCATTGTTTTATCTCATACTTTCCATGATTGTAAAGTAGTCAGAGAATGCAGCACCAGTCATGGAGTTTGCCTCATTGGTGATTCCAAGTTTAGGATCTGATCCTTTTTATCCCTGTATTGGTTTTTCTGGCTTCCTTTAAGACTCAGCTAAAACCTCATCTTCTATGAAAAAGGCATTTTTGTTCCCTTTTGAGTCTATTTCCTTCCCTCTATTTACTATCTTCAATTTATCTTGTGTATATCTTGTTTATACATAATTGCTTTCATTGCATGTCCTCACAGTAGACTGAACTCCTTAAAAATGTTTATCCCCAGTGCTTAGTCTGTTGCCTTATAAAAATATCTTTAAGACTGACTATTTAAATAAGGGATATTTCTTAGGTAAGATGATTTCAGAACTTAGTCTTAGATGGGAGGAAGAATATTTCTGAGATGGTATCTGATAGCTCCTTTGGAGGTTGCTTTCAGAATAATCTCAAAATCAAAAATTCAAAGCCTGTAAATTTGAAGAAGAGAAGACTTTCTCATAAGAATCCATTTTGGACCAAAAGTAAATCACCCTATGCTCCCTTCAGATAAAGATCAAGATCAACCCATGATGGATGGCAGGGAGAAGGAAGAAGAGGTTAAGATCTTTCTATCTATGAATTCCTCTCCTGTCTCCCACACACTTTTTCAGTGTATTTTTCAGATAAGACAAATTTTAGGGAAAGGGGATTTCCTTGCACAATGATGGCAAAGTATGTTGACTCTCTGGGCTAAATCTAAATCAAAGCATTACTGTAATACTTGGGGAATTGTGTAAAACTAGAAGGAAAATAAAATTGACTAGAATGTCGAGATCATATTTAATTTTTTTCTAAGAGGGACATTTATGGGTTACTTGATAACTTTATCCATTATTTTTATCTGTTATTACCTTTTGAGAACTTTGCATCTTTTTTCATTTTCTGTTAGGAGAAATGAAAATTTTACTAAATGAATACTATTATACTTAGTATGTCTATATAGTCTAGGAATCCTTTTTTTTTTTTTTTAATCTTTGAGAAAGCCTAAATAAACACAGGTTTTATCTGTTCTTTGTTTGAAAATTCTCATCTAATAAAATTTGTGTCTTCCTGGATTTATGCTCTTGGAGGTGAAGGGTTATTTCATTTTTGTCTTTGTATCTCTAGCACCTAGCAGAGTGTCTTGCACACATGAGGCATGTAATAGATGCTCGTTTAATTGAATTCAATCAAATGAGCATTTAATTCTCTGCTGTGACTGACAAGCTTTCCTTGTGATGCAGTATGATTTCTGATTTTGCCAGAGCTTTTTTTAACTGCTGTAAAGAAATTGTCAAAAAAGTCAAATGTCACTCATTTTCCCTCTCATTTCACACATCATTAATACCAACTGTGGAGCAAAAAAGAAGGAAAAATCTAGAAGTGTAAATGTTTAATTTTTAGGAATCTAAAATGCAAGTATTTTCCTATATTCTTAGTTAACAAAAATAAAAGATAAGAACATTTTGCATATTAAGTTTCAGTTAAGACAATATTAAAAATAGCATAAAAAATCCTAGACTTTGTTGACCTAATTTTCTTTGGGAGGGGATATGGAGGGATTAATGAATAGACTATAAAAACAGAAAAATACTTTTTCAGTTTATGAAATGTAAATTCACTGAGGAATGGAGATTTGTGCTTTTTTGTTTATTTGGTTGTTTTTTTGGGGGGGTCTCTATTCCCAGTACTTAGCACATTACCAGGAATTTGATAGACATTTAATAAATGCTTGCTAATTAATTGATCTTTTCTCATGATACTGTTCGATTGCACTATTACTAGCATCCACAAACTCCTACTCCTTGTAAATTCCTTGACTCTTACTTCACTTTGTTTGCAAAAACAAAATCTAGGGGAAAAAATCAAGGAAAATTCTTTCTCCTACATTTTCTCTCTTTTGGAATATTAAGAATGGTGTTGCCAATGTTTTTTCTAAATACAATAGCCCCTACTTTTACTAGATCAAAAAAGTGTTGAAGTAAAAAAACAATTGACTTCTGGAAGGGATGGGAAATCTGAAGAGAAATTGCTGACTGAACTTAATTTCCTATTCTTCCCTTCTTATCTCTCCTACGTGTTTTATTTATCTTGCCTAATTCCCTGAGGCTTAGGACAGTCAGTTAGGCAATAAAACCTTTGGGAAGGCATAAGCCATGAACTGGAGCTGAATCATCTGCTTAATCCTTTGCTTGTTTCAGAGGCCCAAATGTAAATTATAAAAGAGAAAGGAGTTCTAAATGGAACATTACCTTTCATCTTTTACAAATGGTCTTTTTTCCTCTCTCTTCCTTATTGTCATAGTCTTTTTTTTTAAAGCAGTACTTTAGTGTTAGCTTACTTGATTCTTATTTTTCTGGTTTTATTAAACAAAGAATAAAATACAAGGAGAGCTTCCTTCACCTTCAATTTACTTAAATGTCAGAGATGAAAGGGTTCTGGGAAGTCATGTCTAGTCCAACTTAAGTCTAACGCAGTAATACCCTCCTCAACATCCCCAATAAATGCATCATGCATCTTCTTTTTAAAATCTATTGAGAAGTGAGACGATACAGTAGAAAGAGAGAATATGAACCCAAACTACATAGTTAAAATATTATTACCAGGCTATTATTTTGGACAGCTCAATTCTCTCTGTGACTTGGTTTTACCATGCTAAAATTAAGATGTTATAATTGATGACCTCTATGATCCCCTTCAAGACTTTTGGGATAGACACAGGATTCTATGACACCTTCCCATTTATTCCCTCCCATTGATAAGGAGCTTAATATATGTTCAAAGTAGGTGATGGTCAGCCCTGATTATTAGAATGTTTTTCAGTAAAGAATTAATGAAAAAATATTCCAAGAATTGCAAAGGGTGAGAAAGCATATATAGGGTTTATGTCACATATTTACAGAGGGAGACCTATATAAATGATACTACATCCAACAAAATGTAGTGATATGACTATGAATACAGTAGAATAAGCCATTGTATACATCTTTTAAAAGTTTTAGGCTAATGAGAATATAGAAGTGCTTTTCTCATAAATTATTGCAGACAGTTGAGGTGATTAAAGTGCCTACATTGATTGCAGGCATTAATCTCCACAACTTTCTTCAAATCTAATTTAATTACACACAGGTGTACATTTCTTTTTAATTTATTAGCTTTGTCAGTAACCAAGTTGCACTATTTGATACTGCTTAGAAATATTGAAAAAAAAAATTCTCTGCATATGTACCTTCCCCAGCTTACAGTGCACCCCTGAATGTTGGATTTTTTTAGAATTATTGTTATTTTTAGATTTAGGCTAATGGATTATTGATATATTCAATGTGAGAAATAGTTGTAATGATATTCAAATACTATTCAAGTAAGGAGGAAAAAAAACATCTAAGGAAGTTGAAGATAGGAGAAAATCTATTATGGAGTAGCCTTCTAAGATGTGCCTGAAGTGCTAGCATGTATTATATTTAACTGCCAAAAAGAAAACAAGGGGAAAAAAAATCACTCAGCCAGCATATAGTACTTGTGCTAAGGATTAGAGATTCATAACCAAAAGCACAATAAGAGTCTTTTTCCTTCTATGCCATATTGCATTTATTTAGTGATTTTGTTTCTTAGTGTGATTAAGTGGGTAACATCCCTGATTATCAGCAAACCAGTTGAAAGATGTGTTCTACTTCCTTATAAAAGAAGGAGACAAAAATCATGTTATGATAAAGTCAGAACTGGAGCAGAGTCTAAAAGTGAACTAGTCTAAATACTTATATTGCATGTATGAAGAAACTGAGGTCCAAAGAGGTTCCTTCATTTGCCCAAAACCAAATGGGTAATAGTCAAAAGATTTTGGACACAGACTTAAGTTCCTCTAACTGCAAATCAAGTAGTCTTTCCATTTTTCTATGCTTCCTCCAAGAGATTCAGAATGTGGTGTTTTATATATGTGTGTATATGCCCACATGCAAAGTGATTTCTATAATATTGAGTAAACACTGGAGCCCTGAAAATTCTCTCCTATTCTAGGGAGACATCAAAATAAGAACTCAAAATATGGTAAAAGACTAAATTTGACAAGATGAGATTCCAAGTCTACATACTTGGATTGATTAATGGGGAATAGCAGTGAAATCTAGTTCTGTGGCAATGCCAGAGGTATAGGTTATGTGCCTTAACAGAATTTAAGGCCTGATTTCATGGATTGCACTAGAATTTTCCTGGATATACATAAATAGGAATGACTTTGTGGTCTTTTAATATTATGTTTAGGCTCTCTTTTAATCATGGTTTTTAGGTAGTCCAATAAATCATAAATACTTTTCTCCTTCGTTTATTTTTCAGGTTAATAGTTTTTCCAATGAGATATTCCACACTTTTTATATTTTTATTCATTCTTTTTACTTTGTTTATCTGTTTTTTGATGTCTGACAAAGTCATTAGCTGCCATTTTGCTCAATTCTAATATTTAAAGATCTATTTTCTTATTTTTTTAATTTAATAGATTTTAATTATTATTATTATTATTTTAGCACACATTGCTTTATGAATCATGCTGGGGGGAGAAAAATCAGAGCAAAAGGGAAAAAGGCATAGGAGAGATTAAAAAAAAAAAAACAGAAATGAAGAAGTGAACATAGCATGTGTTAATTTGCATTCAGTCTCCTTAATTCTTTTTTCTGGATGCAGATGGCATTTTCTATCCAAAGTCTTTTAGGAATGCTTTAGATCACTGAACCCCTGAGAAAAAAAAAGTCTTTCAGAGTTGATCACCATGCATTCTTGTGTTATTGTGTACAATGCTTGTTTCACTCAGCATCAGTTCATATAGATTTTTTCAGGCTTTTCTAAAATCATCCTGTTCATCAATTTTTATATAAAAATAATATTATATTACCTTTATATACCACAACTTATTGAGCCATTCCCCAGTTGATGGCTATCTATTCCAAATTGATGGGCATCTGCTCATTTTCTAATTCTTTGCTACCACAAAAAGAGCTGCTACAAACAGTTTTGCACATATAGATTCTTTTCCCTCCTTAATGATTTCTATATAGACCCAGTAGTGGCACTGCTGTGTCAAAGGATATGCACACTATCATATCCCTCTGGCATGGTTCTAGATTGCTCTGCAGAATGGTTGGATCAGTTCACAACTCCACCAACAATGCATCAGTGTCCCAGTTTTCCCACATTCCTTCCCACATTGTCTTTTCCTGTCATCTTAGCCAAGCTGGAAAGTGTGAGGTGGTACCTTAGAGTTTTTTGTTTGTTAGTTTGTTTGTTTTTTAAATTTGCATTTCTCTAATGAATAGAAATTTGTAACATTTTTTCACATGACTATAGATAGCTTTAATTTTTTCATCTGAAATTTGTTCCTATCCTTTGGTTCTTTATCAATTGGGGAATGACTTGTTTTCTTATAAATTTTACACAATTCTTTGTGTATTTTAGAAATGAAACCTTTATCAGAAACACTGGTTGCAAAGATTTTTTCCCCAGCTTTGTATTTCCCTTTTAATCTTGTTTATGTTGATTTTCTTTGTGCAAAAAATTTTAATTTAATGTAAACAAAGTTGTTTATTTTGTCTTTCATAAGATTCTCTAGTTCTTCTTTGGTCACAAATTCCTCCCTTCTCCAAAAAACTAATAGGTAAATTATCTCATGTTATGCTAATCCATTTTAGCAATCATCCTTTATGCACAAATCATGTATTCATTTTGACCTTTTTGTGGTATGAGATGTGAGATGTAGGTCCATGCTGAGTTTCTGACATATTATTCTCCAGTTTTCCTAGCAGTTTTTGTCAGATAGTGAGTTCTTATTCCAGAAGCTGGAGTTTGGGAGTTTATCCAATATTAGAATGCTATAGATCATGATTATTGTGTCATATCAAATCTATTCCCCTGATCCACCACTCTATTTCTCAACCAGTATGAAATGGTATTTAACTGCTGCTTTATAATATAGTTTTGGTACTGATAAACCACCATCCTTTGTTTTTTGTTTGTTTGTTTATTTTGTTTTTTTTTTTAATTGCTTTGATATTCTTGATCCTTTCTTCTTCAAGATGAATTTTATTATTATGTTTTCTAGATTTATAACATAATGTTTTGGTAATTTTATTGGTGTGGCACGGACCAAGCAGACCAATTTAGGCAGAATTGTCATTTTTATTAAATTTGCTCAGATTAATCATAAACATGATATTTTAAAAATTATTTAAATCTGACTTTATTTTTGTAAGAAATGTTTTGTAATTATATTCATAAGTAATAAACTGAGAAAAATTTTTTTACATTCAGAGATTCTGATAAAGGCCTCATTTCTTTTTTTTTTTTTTAATTTTATTTTATTTAATAATAACTTTGTATTGACAGAATCCATGCCAGGATAATTTTTACACGACATTATCCCTTGCAATCACTTATGTTTCGTTTTTTCCCCTCCCTCCCTCCTCCCCCCCCCCCAGGATGGCAAGCAGTCCTATATATGTTAAATATGTTGCAGTATATCCTAGATACAATACATATTTGCAGAACCGAACAGTTCTCTTGTTGCACAGGGAGAATTGGATTCAGAAGGTAAAAATAACTCGGGAAGAAAATCAAAAATGCAAATAGTTCACATTCATTTCCCAGTATTCCTTCTTTGGGTGTAGCTGTTTCTGTCCATCATTTCTCCAATGAAACTCAGTTAAGTCTCTTTGTCAGAGAAATCCACTTCCATCAGAATACATCCTCATACAATATCGTTGTCGAAGTGTATAATGATCTCCGGTTCTGCTCATCTCACTTAGCATCAGTCCATGTAGGTCTCTCCAAGCCTCTCTGTATTCATCCTGCTGGTCATTCCTTACAGAGCAATAATATTCCATAACATTCATATACCACAATTTACCCAGCCATTCTCCAATTGATGGGCATCCATTCATTTTCCAGTTTCTAGCCACTACAAACAGGGCTGCTACAAACATTTTGGCACATACAGGTCCCCTTCCCTTTTTTAGTATCTCTTTGGGGTATAAGCCCAATAGAAACACTGCTGGATCAAAGGGTATGTACAGTTTGATAACTTTTTGGGCATAATTCCAGATCGCTCTCCAGAATGGCTGGATTCGTTCACAACTCCACCAACAATGCATCAGTGTCCCCGTTTTCCCGCATCCCCTCCAACATTCATCATTATTTTTTCCTGTCATCTTAGCCAATCTGACAGGTGTGTAGTGATATCTCAGAGTTGTCTTAATTTGCATTTCTCTGATCAATAGTGATTTGGAACACTCTTTCATGTGAGTGGTAATAGTTTCAATTTCTTCATCTGAAAATTGTCTGTTCATATCCTTTGACCATTTATCAATTAGAGAATGGCTTGATTTTTTATAAATTTGAGTCAGTTCTCTATATATTTTGGAAATGAGGCCTTTATCAGAACCTTTAATTGTAAAGATGTTTTCCCAGTTTGTTACTTCCCTACTAATCTTGTTTGCATTCGTTCTGTTTGTACAAAGGCTTTTTAATTTGATATAATCAAAATTTTCTATTTTGTGATTGGTAATGGTCTCTAGTTCATCTTTGGTCACAAATTTCTTTCTCCTCCACAAGTCTGAGAGATAAACTATCCTATGTTCCTCTAATTTATTTATAATCTCGTTCTTTATGCCTAGGTCATGGACCCATTTTGATCTTATCTTGGTGTGTGGTGTTAAGTGTGGGTCCTCATTTCTAAAATATATAGAGAATTGATTCAATTTTTTAAGAATTCAAACCATTCTTCAATTGATAAATGATCAAAGGATACGAACCACAATTTTCAGATGAAGAAATTGAAACTATTTGTAGTCATATGAAAAGGTGCTCCAAATCACTATTGATCAGAGAAATGCTAATTAAGACAACACTGAGATACCACTAAATACCTGTTAGATTGGCTAAGATGACAGGAAAAGATAATGACAAATGTTGGAGTGTGTGTGAGAAAACTGGGACACTGATGCATTGTTGGTGGAATTGTGAATGGATTCAATCATTCTGGAGAGCAATTTGGAAATGTGCTCAAAAAATTATCATGCTGTGCATACCCTTTGATTCAGCAGTGTTTCTACTGGACTTTCATCCCAAAGAAATCTTAAAGGAGGGAAAGGAACCCGCATGTGCAAAAATGTTTGTGGCAACCCTTTTTATAGTGGCTAGAAAGTAGAAACTGAATGGATGGATACCCATCAGTTAGAGAATGGCTGAATAATTTATGGTATATGAATGCTATGGAATAGTATTGTTCTGTAAGAAATGACCAACAGGATGATTTCAAAAAGGCCTGGAGATCTGCTAAGTAAAACATGCAGAATCAGGAGATCATTATACATGACTATACATTTCTCAACAACAAGACTATACAATTCTCAATTCTAATGGATGTGGCTCTCTTGTATAATGATGAAGAGAGCCATCTACACCCAGGAAGAGGACTGGGGGAACTGAGTGTGGAACACAACATAGCTTTCTCACTCTCTCTGTTGTTGTTTGCTTGTATTTTGTTTTCTTTCTCAGTTTTTTTTTCCTTTCTTGATCCAATTTTACTTGTGTAGCAAAACAACTATAAAAATGTACACATATATTGGATTTAATATATATTTTAACATATTAAACATGTATTGGTCTACATGCCATTTATGAGAGAGGGTGGGGGGGAAGGAGGAGATAATTTGGAACAGAATGTTTTCCAAGGGTCAGTGTTGAAAAATTATCTATGCATATGTTTTGTAAATAAAAAGCTTTAATTAAAAAAAAAAAGTAATTGTAGTCATTGTCTTGGCAGATAGCCCTCCTCAGGTATTTTATTATGTTTAAAGTAACTTTTAGATGTAATTTCTCGTTCTTTTTCTTCTTGATGGGATTTGTCAATAATGTTAATGATTTGTGTGGTATTATTTTATATCCTACAACTTTTCTAAAGCTGTGAATTGTTTCCTTGTTTTTGGATTATTTTCTAGGATTCAATAAGAATATCATCATAACATATGCAAAGAGTGATAGTTTTATTTCCTCATTGCCTATTCTAATGTTTTTAATTTCTTTTTCTTTCCTTATTGGTAAAGCCAACACTTGTAGTACAATGTTGAATAATAGGGATGATAATAGGTATCTTTGTTTCACCCCTGATCTTATTGGGAATATATTCAGCTTCTCTCCATTACAAATAATGCTTGCTATAGGTTTTAGACAGATAATGCTTATTATTTTAAGGAAAGCTCCCTTTATCCCTTTATATGCTCCCTAGGAAAGAACAATTTTCTTCAATGAATCTCTGCACTTCCTTTTCCATTTGGCCAAATCTGCTTTTTAAAGAGTTATCTACACTGGATTTTTCAGCTTCTTTTTCTACTTGTATAGATCTATTTTTTTAAGGATTTATTTCCTTCAGTACTTTATGCCTTTTTATTTTATTTTTTTGAGCTTTTTATTTTCAAAATATATGCACTGTACCCTTTGATCCAGCAACTTATATCCCTTTGGGCTTATATCCCAAAGAAATCTTAAAGAAGGGAAAAGGACATGTATGTGCAAGAATGTTTGTGGCAGCCCTCTTTGTAGTGGCTAGAAACTGGAAACTCCATCAACTGGAGAATGGCTGAATAAATTGTGGTATATGAATATTATGGAATATTATTGTTCCATAAAAAATGACCAGCAGGATGACTTCAGAAAGGCCTGGAGAGACTTACATGAACTGATGCTGAGTGAAACGAGCAGGGCCAGGAGATCATTATATACTTCAACAACAATACTATATGATGACCAATTCTGATGGACCCAGCCCTCTTCAGCATTGAGATGAACCAAATCAGTTCCAATGGAGCAGTAATGAACTGAACCAGCTATGCCCAGCTAAAGAACTCTGGAAGAGGATTATGAACCATTACATAGAATTCCCAGTCCTTCTATTTTTGTCCGCCTGCATTTTTGATTTCTTCACAGGCTAATAGTACACTATTTCAAAGTCCAATTCCTTTTGTACAGCAAAATAACTGTTAGGACATGTATACTTATATTGTATTTAATTTATACTTTTAACATATTTAACATGTGCTGATCAACCTGCCATCTGGGAGAGGGGATGGGGGAAAGAAGGGGAAAAATTGGAACAAAAGGTTTGGCAATTGTCAATGCTGTAAAATTACCCATGCATATAACTTGTAAATAAAAAGCTATATATGCACTGATAATTTTTCAATATTGACCCTTGCAAAACCTTGTATTCAAATTTCTTCCCTTCCCACTAACCCCTCCCTGGATGGCACATAATCCAATATTTATAAACATTTGCAATTCTTCTATACATATTTCTGAAACTATCATGCTGCACAAGAAAAATCAGATCAAAAAGGAAAAAACTGAGAAAGAAAACCAAATGCAAGCAAACAACAACAGAAAGAGTGAAAATGCTATGTTGTGGTCCACATTCAGTTCCCACAATGCTCTTTCTGAGTTTAGATGACTCTCTTTATCACAAGGCCATTGGAACTAGCCTGAATCATCTCATTATTAAAAAGAGTCCCATTCATCATAATAATCTTGTTGCTGAGTACAGTAATGTCTTGATTCTGCTCACTTTGCTTAGCATCAATTCATGTAAGTTTCTCCAGGCCTTTCTAAAATCATCCTGTTTATCATTTCTTATAGAATTATAATATTCATATGCTATAACTTATTCAACCATTCTCCAATTGATGGGCATCCACTCAGTTTTCAGTTTCTTGCCACTACAAAAAGGGCTGCCACAAACATTTTTGCACATGTGAGTCCTTTTCTCTCCATTATGATATCTTTGGGATACATGCCCAGTAGAAACACTGCTGGATCAAAGTATGCACAGTTCCAAATTGCTCTCCAGAATGGTTTAATCAGTTCACTTTTCCACCAACAATGTATTAGTGTCCCAGTTTTCCTACATCCCCTCCAAAATTCATCATTATCTTTTCCTGTCATCTTAAGCAATCTGAGAGGTATGTAATAGTATCTCAGAATTTACTTAATTTGCCTTTCTCTGATTAATAGTAATTTAGAGCATCTCTCCATATGACTAGAAATGTTTTTAATTTCTTAACTGAAAATTGTATGCATCATTTGACCATTCATCAATTGGAGAATGGATTGAAATCTTATAAATCTGAGTCCAGTTCTCTACATATTTTAGAAAGGAGGCCTTTATCTGTGATGACCATGTTAGCACCCCAGAATGGATACCTTAGAATCAGCCAAAGTCAGGTTAAGCAAAAGTCCTTAGTCTTTATTCTTGGTCTTTAGAGGTGGGATTGAATTGGATAGAAGCAGAATCTCCTCAACCTTCCTTCTTTGTCTCCCGCCCAGAGTGAGTCTTACTCTACCCCCTAGTCCCTCCTACAATTCTCTGTATACACCAATTATCAAGCTAGCACAGAACAGTGGGAAGGCTATTTTCCAAGCATATGCCTATACACAATTGTCCAATCAGTAATTAGCCTTAAGTGCTCAAACTGACTTCAGTGCATCGTCTCAAGAGTTTCAGCCCTTTACATTTATCAGAACCCTGGAATGTAAACTTTTTTCCTAGTTTATTGCTTTTCCTTTAATCTTATCTGCCTTGGTCTTCTTTGTATAAAACCTTTTTAACGTAATATAATTAAAATTATCTATTTTGTATTTATGAATGTACTCAAGTTCTTCTTTGGCCATAAATTCTTTTCTTTTCCACAGACATGAGAGGTTAACTATCATTTGTTCTTCTTAATTTGTTTTTAAGATCACTCTTTATGAACACATTTCAAACTTATATTAATATACAGTATTAGATGTGGGTCAATGCCTAGTTTCTGTCATATTAATTTCCAATTTTCCCAGCAGTTTTTGTCAAATAGTGCAGTCTTACCCCAAAAGCCAGGGTTCTTTGGGTCTATTAAACACTAGATTACTATAGTCATTGACTGTTTTATCCTGTGCACCTAACCTATTCCGCTGATCAACTACTGTATTTGTTAGCCAGAACAAAATGGCTTTGATGACCACTGCTTTATAATATAATTTTACTTCTGTTACAGCTAGGCCACCTTCATTTACATTTTGATTCATTAATTCCTTTGAAATTCTTCATCTTTTGCTCTTCCAGATGAACTTTGTTATTTCTTTTTCTAGCTCTATTAAGTAAATTTTTGCAAGTTTGATTGGTATAGAACTAAGATTAATTTAGGTAGTATTGGCATTTTTGTTATACTGATTCAATCTACCCATGAGCACTTGATTTTTTCCAACTTATACAACTGACTTTATTTGTGTGGAAATGTTTTGTAGTTGTGCTCATATAGTTCCTTATTTTGCCTTGGCAGATGGACTCCCAAACATTTTATATTATTGACAGTTATTTTAAATGAAATTTCTCTTTGTATAACTTGCTGCTGGGCTCTGTTGGTAATATATAAAAATGCTGATGATTTCTGTATATTTATTTTGTATCCTTTAAGTTTGCTAAAGTTGTGAATTGTTTCTAGTAATGTTTTAGTTGATTCTCTAGGATTCTCTAACTATACTGTCATATCATCTGCAATCCTTATTACTTACTCTAACTCCTTCAATTTCTTTTTCTTTTCTTGTCTAAGCTAACATTTCTAACACAATATTGAATAGTAATAGTGACAATGGGCAACCTTGTTTCACCTTAACTCTATTGGGAATGGTTCTAGCTTGTATCCATTATATGTGATGCTTGCTGATGGCTTCATATAGTTACTTTTTGATCATTTTAAGGAAAACTCAATTTATTCCTATAATCTCTAGTATTTTTAATAGAAATGAGTGTTGAATTCTGTCAGATGTTTTTTCTGCATGTATTGAAATAATCATATGACTTTATTTAGTTTGATTATTGATATAGTCATTTATGCTAATAGTTTTCCTCCTATTGAACTGACCATGTCTTCCTGGTATAAATCCTACTTGGTCATGATATATTATTTTGGGGATAACTTGCTGTCATCTCTGCTATTACTTTATTTAAAATTTTTGCATCAATATTTGTTAGGGAAATTGGTTTATAAATTCCTTTCTCTATTTTGACCCTACTTGGTTTTGGTATCAGCACAATATCTGTGACATTAAAAAAAAAAAATTGGTAATTCCTTCTTTCCCTATTTATTCAAAGAGTTTGCATAGTAGTGGAATTAATCATTCTTTAAATGTTTGGTAGAATTCACATGTAACTCTGGCCCTAAAGATTTCTTCTTAAGGAGTTAATTAATAGTTTGTTCAATTTCTTTTTCTAAAAAGAGACTAAATAATTTATTTCTTCTTCTGTTAATCTGGGTAAGATATATTTTCCTAAGTATTCCTCCATTTCACTTAGATTATCAGATTTATTGACATATAGGTAAGCAAAACAACTTCTAATTATTGCTCTAATTTCCTCTTCTCTATTGGAAAGTTCGTTCTTTACATTATTGCTACTAACAATTTGATTTCCTTCTTTCCTTTTTCCAATTAAATTATCCAAAGGTTTATTTATTCTTTTTTGTAAAACCAACACTTAGTTTTGTTTATCAATTCACTAGTTTTTCTTATTTTCATTTTACTAATCTCCCCTTTTATTTTCATAATTTCAAAATTGGTATCATTCTGCTTTAAATTTGTTTGTTATAAACAACAAATTATAGGATTCTGGCTTTTAATCCAGTCTGCTATCTGCTTCTGTTTTATGGGAATTGAATGGGAATTCATCCAACTCACATTTACAATTAAAATTACTAACTCTGTATTTCTTGCCATCTTGTTTTCCCTCAGTTATACTTTCCTCTTTCCTTTCCCCCTTTTTCCTCCTCCCCAATGATCCACTTCTGACCACCTCTCCTTCAGATAGCCCCCTCCTTTTACAGTCCCTCCTCCTTTCTCATACCTTTTCCCTTTTACTTTTGATTTCCCTTATATTAGCCTCCCCCTTTTCTTTTTCCTTTCCCCTTCTCTCTAAAATTAAATGTGTGTTATATTCTATTTTTGAGTCAACTCTAATGAATATAACTTTCACACAATGCTCATCCCCTTCCCTTCTTTCCCTCAATTGTAATAGGTCTTTTATGCCTCTTTATGAAATGAAATTTACCTCATTTTAACTCCATTTTCCTTTTCTTCTAGTAAAATCACCTTTCCTCCTCTAGTTTCTTTTTTATATCAACACAATACAATTTAGGATCCTCAAGGCTTGAGGTCTGTTCTTCTCTTTCTCCATAAAAGTTATCTATGATCAGAGTTCTTTTTGCTTTTTTTGCTCATTTTTTTTAAAGGTTGAGGTATGTTCTTAGGACAAACAGGAGATTGTCCCAAGTTTCCTCCACAGATGACAGCCATTTTAGTTTGCTTTGCAGCTGGTGCTGCTGACTGATTATTGGTTCTGAATAGGTGTGGCCAAGTTCCACATTTTTGGGGGATTCAGAGGTTCACTATTTGTCTTTTATATCTGTGAATAATGTCTCACGGATAATCTGCTGTTCCACTGACTTGTAACCAGCACAGAGTAGCCAATGCAGCTTTATTTTGCCTAAGAGCCTCCCAGTAGATTCCCTGACATAAATAGGGGGCTAATACCTGGTACTCTGTGCTGAGTCTGAGCATAGTCACCTCTCCCCCGTCCTAGACTGTTTGAAACAGACCTTTTCTCAAGTTCTTCCAAAGTATTTTCTGCTGGAAAATTGTTACATTCCAAATATTTGTGGGTACTGTCACTTCAAAACCATTTGAGAGGCTTGATCTGGTATTGATCTTAGGAACACTGAGAGGAGCTCAGATAAAGAAATGTCTATTCTCCCTTATCTAGGCTCCTCCCCTTTTAATGCCTTTTTTAAAAGAAAGCTATTGAATTTCTTTTTATATTTTGTTTTTGCATAATTCTCATTTCCCTTTCCATTATTTCCTCTACCTTTTTTGTTTAGTTTTTAAACATTTTTGAATCCTTTAAAATTTTCCTTTTGGGCTTGTGGACAATTTACTTTATTTTTTCCTTTCCCTTTGAAGCTTCCAAGGCAGAAAGGATCACTAATTCTTAGCATTACAGGAGAAAAGAGAACTAGTCATATTCACGGGCCAAGAGTAGCATTAGCATTTGGAACTTCAGCATTTGGAGCATTTATCCTCTCAATGATAAAGACCTGAGCACAGGCCAGAAGAAAAATGACCACATTTCCTCTTAGATACCCTGTTGGAAGTATTGAAAATTTAAAGAACCCAAGAACTAGCTCTAACTACAGCAAGATGAAAAAACCAAAAACAGTGCGATCACCATCCCAGGAGTACAGGCCAATTTGAACATTATTAAAAATAAGAAAAGTCTGTAAAAATTAGCAAACACCCAAAAAAGAATCTTAGAATAAAAATCTAATTTGATGACAGGAAAGAAAAAGACAAAAACTCAGAAGAAAACAAGATTGTCAAAAGAGGTAGAATTAGACCAAAGCCCCTACTCCCTTATTAGTGAATACAAGTATTCTTCTATACCCTTGTTCCCCTGTGGTATTAAGCACTATTGATTTTCTTTGCCCAGATCTAAAACTTAGCCTGGGCAGTCCAACAGGGTCCTCAACTTAACCCCAACCAAAGGTCTCCTATAATTTCTTTCTGTCCTTTTGTTTGATCCCTTTATTTCCTGTGGCTTGAGGACTACCAAAGCTATTACTGCTGCTGATTCAGTGCCCTCCAAAATCCACTTGTGTATTGGCAGACTAATGGTCTGGACTTTATTTTGGGCCCATATACCCCCAGGATTTCACAGATCTTTTCTGCTAAACTCCTAAATTGTTTTGGGTTGGGAAATTATTTAATCCAAACATTTTCTTAATTCTACCACTTCAGAGTTTTATTTGAGGAATATTAGAGGGCCAATTAGGAGAATTCCTTCCTCCACTTTGCCATCTTGGCTGTGGCCAATTTCATTACTTGCTATGTGACCTTGGACAAACTATTTAATCTATTCAAGCTTATTTGCTTACCTGTAAAATAAAGGCCTTTCTAGTTCTACATTTAGAATGCTATACATACTTACATGGATAAAGATTTATATCTGCTTTATGTGTGTATTCCTTAGCTCCTGAGGACCTAGAAAACAAAGTACTACAATAACATTTAAGTAGAGTATTACATTTTAAATAATAAATAAGAAAGAATTTGTTAATAACATTTCAATTCAACAAATATTTGTGAAATTCCTACTACTTTTTATGCTCAGAACTGTCCTAAGTACTGGAGAAAATGTGAAAAACAGTAAAGAATGGTCACTTCTCTGATATAAGTAATATAATAAAATAATACAATAATTAACCCTAATAAAAATATTCCTTGAGACAGACAAATGAAATTACAAGGAGGAAAAAGTTGATTTTCTATTATAAGTACCAACAAAGACTTGATATGGAAATAAGAATAATATTTGCATTATAGGCAGAGGAAAAACATGTTCAAAAGTGCTGAAATGGGAATGTTAAGAATGTGTATGGTGGATATTAAGTAGATGATTCTAGATGCAGCACAGAATAAGTGGGGGGAATGCTTTTATTCACTAACTCACTCATGTAATAAACATTTGTAAAGTGCCTACTAGTTACTGGACTCTGTACTGAGAGCTACAGATTCAAAAAAGAGCTAAAGACAGTCTCAGCCCTTATAGAGTTTACAGGCTTTTAAAAATATATCTATTTTAATTTAGTATTTTTTTTTAAATCGAGTAACAAATTTCTTCTTCCCTTCAATCCTTATCTAACTCACTAAGAAGACAAAGCAATATGACACCTCTTATACATATAAAATCCTGCAAAATATTTCCATATTATCTGTCAAAAAAAATAAAAAAGTGATAAAATTGTACTCCATTTAACCCTCAGAATTCATCAGTTCTTTCTGGAGGTGAATAGCAATTATGATCATGACTCTTTCTTAATTGTCTCAGAGCATTTTATTGATCAAAGTAGCTATGTCTTTTACAGTCACTCATTAATGTGTTGCTGTTTCTATATACAATAATCTCTTGGTCCCACATGCTTCATTTTATGTAAGTTGATATAAGAAAAAGTCTCACATTTTTCTGAAGGCATCCCTACTTCTCATTTTTATAGCACAGTAGCACTTCATTGCAATCCTATACCACAACTTGTTCAGCTATTTCTCAATTGATAAACATCCCCACAATTCCCTACACTTTGCTACAAAAACAGTTCCTATAAATATTTTAATAATATAGATCTTTTTTTTTTCTTTTCCTTTGATCCTTCTGAAATACAGATATAGTAGTGGTATTGCTGGATCAAAGAATATACATAGTTTTGTGCCATAGTTTCTGATTACTTTTTCCCAGAATGGTTGGACCAATTCACAATTGTATCAAAAATTCATTCATGTCCCAGTTTTTCAACATTCCTTGCAACAGGGTCTTAAAATTTAACAAGGGATTTAGTGCTTGTAAGATGGAGCTAAAAAGTAAGGGCAATACCAAAATGTGGATCTTACATACTAAAGGTGGTTGGTTTCTACTTCATAGGCAAAATTACTAAATAATAAGAGCTGATATTTATATATTCCTTTATGATTTAACTTTCCACTTAAGAACCCAGTGAAGGTTATAATTCATCTGATAAAATCACATTTTATAGATGAGTGCAGGCACTCCTAACAGTAGATGAACTGGGGTTTCATTTGAGTAAGACGAGAAAAACAACTAGAAGAGACTTTAGAGATGTTTGATTACAACACCCTTTTTCTATAGATGGGAAGACTGAGGCACAGAGAGGTTAAATGATTACCAGGACTATATAACTAGTGAGTTTCTTACTAGTAAGTTTTGAACCCAGGTCTTTCTAACTTCAAATCAAATATTCTGTCCATTAAACCTCCGGTATTTAGCTTTGGAAAATATACAACTATTTTAATAACCATAACCTTGAAACAAAGACCCATATTTTTCTAATATCTATACTCTTTAAGTTATATAGCTACATTACACAATTGCATGGTTCCAAAAAAACCAAAAAAACTACCTAAATTTAAAGATTAATGAAAGGGAAATACAGACACATATTCTAAACATGATTGGGCTGCAAGATTATTCAAATGAGTAACTGCACAATAAAGGAGTACAAATGATGTTGTCAGAGAAAAAAATATGATAGAAAAATGGGTCAGTCTATCCTTTAGCAAGAATAATGGAGAAATAAATGATGAACAGCCTAAGTAACCTGTGGACACTGTATGCTCCACTGGCATTTATACACTGTCAAGGATTGAGGTCTTCAAAAAAAAAGTTAAGGAAATAGAAAATGGTCTTTTAATGTTAATTCAAAGCATTGAAAAATATGAAGAATAGGTTCATATCTTGGTATAAATGTAATTAAATTGTTTTCTCTTTTTTTCTTTAGGTATTTTTAATAAAAGTAAGGTTTTCTTTTGGGGAATAAGGGGGCAATGAGGGTTTGCAAAGAGATGGGGGATGTGACCATTGAAACAATTTTTAAATGAATAGGATAGGGAAAATTCAGAAGGAAACACAGACAAGCAGGACAGTTTTGAAAGTAGGGTATGGAATCTCTCTACCTACCTTCCTATCTATCTATCTACATCAAAACCTATTTATCTATAAATCCAAGGAGTATGGAATGGAGATTTTATGTTTCATGTATAATCCTCTTTTTGTACACTTTCAAATATGAAGATGGCTTTTAGTGCTTGAGATCAAAATAAAAATCAATTGAAAACAACATGCATGTATTTTACTTATTTTTCTGATTAGGACTGAAAGCTAAGCAAATTAAGAAAATACATTAAATTTTACTTGGACCATTCATATCATACCAGTCACTGATGCAGAAGATAGTTATTCAGCTACCATCGTATACATACCATTCTGCTACATAAAATTACAGAGCTTCCAGTGATTCCCCTGTTGTGGCTGCTTATTGGTCCACTGAGTAGAGCATTTAGACTTGTAGCATATTTCATCTCTGAAATAAATGCATTCTGTAGTTAGAGAAAGTGAAAATGGAAATGGCTTTAGGCATTGATTATTTCCATGCTTGAAAGGATGGTTCACAGGAAGCAAACAAAATGTCCCTCCCAATCAGGGAGAAAAATGATCTTACATTCAACTCACCAGTTCCAGCTCTTTCCTCTGGATCACTTCATAAAATCTGGCCTAGTGAAATCCTGAAATGAATGAATAGCTGATAGAGAAATGAATCTTATTCCTGGCACTGATTTCATCCAACTGGCCTTCAGAAATGGTAAAATGCTTTCAAACAAACATCTACTGAAAGATGATTTTTTTTAAAAAAGGAATTAATGTCCTCATTTATGAGCAAGAAAAATGCATAAGGCTTACAATTTTTATTCAATTGTTTAAGTGAGGGTAGCCAAATCAATTTGCTCCCCATCACCGATGGGTGTCATTGTTACACATGATAAAACCTCCATTTTAAATACATGGTAAGGAAATCAACTTGCTTCAGGAGCAATTTCCCTTCATATCATTATTTGGAATGTAAGAGGTTCCCACTGTCAATTTGTATTATTCTTTCTGTCAAGTGATAAGGACAATAGGTTAGGTTCTCTGAGAAGCAATGATAGGAGATTTAATTATGGTTTCAAATGGATATATGATTGCATGCCCAATATCATGTCAACCTCTATAGAAAAGGAAGGAGAATTATTCTAAAGAAATACTTGGACAGGGAAGCTGATGAAGCTTTCATTTTGGAGAGCATGTGTTATCAAGGTGAAACACCTGAAATTGGAAAGTTATCCACTCATTGTTTGTCTTCAATTTAAACAAAATAACCACATTCATTTCAAATGCATGTCAATTGTTTACTTCTGATTATTTTGCTTTGTTTTGTTTTAGTCAATATGTACAGTGGGGTAAAAGCATGATGGCAAAGTAGGAACCTTTTAGGACAAATTGTACAAGAGATGTTAGCAAAAAGCATTGTAGGATGGTTGAGGAGAAAAAAGAAATTAAAAAAAAAAAAAAAAAAAAAAAGATGAACTGGCCACAAACTGAGAATAAAGGATAGCTGATAGACAACCTCCATGCAATTAATTGCAAGAGATCATGAGGAAGAATCTCAGACCATTGGATGCTCCTCTTTACCTCTACTTTGAATTCATTGACAGATACCTGTAAAATCTTCACAAAATAAGTAGGCATAAACATAATATTCTGGGGCACCATACACTGCTGGCAAGAGTTGATTGTTAAATTTTAGTGTGATGATTTATTCCTTGGAAATCCACAATCTTTACAATTTAGAGATTGATTTGTTGTTAGGCTGATAACTGAAATTTAAGAAACTGATAAAGAAAACTATTAGTAATTCAGGTTAAACTTAAAAATATGCCTTGTTTAAAAATTATGGGAAAAGTTGATAGTGCAATAAGCACATATTTGCATGGAAAGGTATCTATACATATCAAAATTTCATTTTGAAGTGATTCTAAATTCTACTTTAAAATACTTTGGAATTTTTTCTTTCTTTTTGTGTATAGGAGTTGGTAGTTGGGAGGAAGAGTGGGGATATAAATTGTTTAAACAGTCTGATCAATTGCAAATCCACATAGCAAATTATACCAAGCTGTTTTGGGCCTTAAGCATCACTTTTCTATCTCACATTTCCCCTTTTTGGAAGGGCATAACTGTTTAATGCTCATCAGACCTTCAGAGCAAATACAGGAAGAATAGCAGTGCTGCCCCTAGGGCCCAAAAATTCTCTCTTCTGATTGCCAAAGAGATGAACACTCAGACTGAGATCAGAGTTTTGTTCTATGCTTTTTGAACCTTGAACTTCCTGCTAAAGCATTTGACAAGAGTACTAAATCTGGTGATAGCATCTAATTTATCCCATTATGGGGATAATAGTCCCTTAAGCACAGAGCTGAAACCACCAATTTATTTCCCATAGACCTTTGGACAGTGACCAGATGGCAATGCAATTCAGTTACTATACAGCTCCATTTGATCTAAGACTTGGGTGTGAAAAACTTAGTATCATATTTCCCTATACCATATGATTCTCTTCAGTTAATTTCCTTCATAACTTGTACAATATTCACCTGATGTCACTTAATATTTAGGAATAATGACAAGATCTAACTGGCTCAGCATACCTTATCACTTCTTTGTATGTTCTCTCTTATTCTCATTTAAGCAAAAATGATGAAGTTGAAGGATACTGAATGTATAGGCATAAGTCTTGTGCTTGTACCTCTTGCATCACTGGCTTCCAGAATGAATACAGAATATATAGGGCTGGGTATATTCAAGAGGCATTTTTGCCATTTCTCCTGGCTTTTTTCTTCTCTATAGGAAACTTGTAAAAATATCATATTGCTTCACTGTTTGTGAACCAGAAGTTTACACTATTAAGAATCCTTGAGTTCTCCACTGGTTAAAAAAAATGGAAGTGTTACAAACAGAAACTAATTAGCTACAATATTTTAGGGAAAACAATTTAGAGAATAAGTAGATGAGGGTTACTGGAATGGTGAAGTTCCTGGATATCATGCTATCAAAAGACTGGTTGAAATAATGATGAAGCTTGGCCTGGATGTAAGATTTAAAATTGGTATAGGCATAGCAATAATATCTATTTTCTAATTTCTGAAGGACTGCCATGAATTGGATTTGGCTATTTACTTATTCTCAGAGGATTGACCTAGGAGCAATCAGTGAAAAAGCAGAGTCATATTTAGACTGAATAAGGAGAACTCCCTTGAAAATGGTGCTACCAAAAGGTAGAATACACTCTTCTGAAAGTATGTAATTGACCTTTCATTGTTGGTTTTAATTGAAATTTAGATGCTCATTGGAGATAGTATAGATCACTTATGCTTTATTCTGTTTTATATTCTTTTTGCACTCTAATTACATCTGTTATTCACATCTCTGAATTATATTTTAAATGCATATAATACAATGCATATGCTTATAAAGAAACATAATTATACATTGTATCTAAAAAACTTAGTGTAAAATTGTACTAAGATTATTGGGATGCCGTGTATTGAAATATTTTTCAAAATATTTGAAAAATCAGTTCATAGATCAAGCTCCAATTATGGTTAGTTTTGGATTTAAGTAGATGTCCTCCAAGTTCCTTTGCAATACTAAAATTATTCAAATCTAGGAATCTATTTCTATTAAAAGTCACATAATGCTGGTAGGATCTTGGACAGAGCATTTAACTATTATGTTCCTAGACAACTCTCTTAGGGTTTTCTATTAAGGAAGGAAAAGGTTGGGATCTGAATTGGAGAAGGAAATTCTCATACTAGGAGTTACTATTCTGTGGTATTTTAGATACTTTCATCAAGTATTCTCTCACTGTGTGCTTTATGCTGATCTAAGTAATAAGGGAAATATATATTTTTTATCTTTGCCATAAGGGTGAGAATTGAGAACATAAATTAATTTATAATTCCAAATAATGCATAAGAAATACATAAAAGAAGGTTGTTGTTATTTTTAAATTGTTATGTGAGAATCTGGGGGGAGTAGACAATTAGCAGACAATTAGTAACAAATAAATCTCCCTGGAAAAGATAACATTTGAGTTTCACTTGAAAGAATGTCTAACAATTCAAACGATAATGTAGGAGTCAAGAGGACCTGCACTAGAATCCTCATCTGGGACATTTAATTGGCATGGCTTTGGAAATAATTTTACATCTCTAGGACCAATTTTTAATAAATAATATGTAGCTTTTGCACTCTATGTTTTTCAATAATTCAACTCAATGAGCATTTAAGTGGTCTCAAGGATTATAATCATTAAAATTTATTACCAATTATTATACATAAAATTTACAATTATTCAAATATTGATGAGAGTCCATGAATGCAATGCAATGGGAAGAGAAAGGAATGGGATGTATATGAAACATATTGTACAAGTAGAATCAAATAGTGCTTTGGTACATAAAAGCATAGGAAATGTTGAGAGGAAGAATAGATTACTATTATTTTGAGAGCTATTATTATATTTTGACTATTTTTCAACTTTAAAGATGAGATTTGTTTATTCTCATATATAGTCTTATTAATAATCTATAACAAGAAATCGTAGCATTGAGGAAATGCAAAGATAAATAAAACAAGATTTCTTGTCTTATAGTGTTTAAAGTCATGGGAGACATATATATATGTATATTATTATTGTATGTATATGTATGTATGTATATATTATATATGTGTATAATATACATATATATATATATGTATATATATAAATAAATTGGAAAAAAGACAAATAAGAGGAAAATAAAATACTATGAAATCAGATAATGGTGAAATAATTTCTATCAAGCAGAGACCAAAAAACTATCATAAATGAAGTGGCACTAGAGCTGGGTGACTGAAATTACAATCCAAGATTTGGTTTTAGAGATTAGGTACGACTAGTCCCAGTTCCAATTTCCCAGAGACATTGTTTTGTTCTAGCTGTCTTGTGTTTTCATGTGATATTGTATGTCTTTAAGACTAACTACCTACTTTCAATGGTATTTAATGCCTAGGCATCAGCCATTCAAGCATGACTATAATCCTGTTTAAGACTAGTATGAATAACAGGACTATATATGGTAATATCTTTCAAAGAGTTTTATAAACCTTAACTCTATAATCCTCTAGGTATTTTGTCAATAGTTGATGCTGGATGTCAGCCAATATTTTAATAAAGTATAAGAGATAGAGAAATTGACTGCTCAGTTCTACCATGCCACTTTGGCAGACTGAATATACTATCTTGTTAACTGGCATCTTTAGTGACCTTAAATAAATATGGATTTCTCTTAGAACCTATTTTATTTTAGTGGGTTCCAACAGAATTATAGGTTAAAATAAGCAGTTACTAATTTGAATCCAAATGAGAAAAGTAAAGATTGTATATATCACACTTTGAAATTTCCTCAGTTTATAAAAAATGATTTTCATTTTGAGAAATGAGTCAATTTTTAAAAAGATACATATAAAGCAACATCAAACAGTATTTCATCAGTATTTGATGAGGAAAAGCTCAGTCATTCATTGGGAGAAAGCATTAGCAAAAAAAAATGCTTGATAAACTCAACCAATATGTATATAACGCATCTCTATGTACAATGGGAAGATATTTTAAAATAAAACATAAATTAATTACCCAATATAGTATATCACAAACTTCATTGGATGTAAGACAAAAGTTAGACATTGTCCTTGTCTTCAAAGAACTTGAAATATAATAAAACAGAATATTAGTAACACTCATGACACAAAAGAGAATTCATCTGATAGTGGTGTATGATTTAATTCAATTCAATGGGGCATTTATTAAGTGCTCACTATTTTAATATTCTTATAAGCACTACAGGAAGTACCATATTAGAGAAGATGTGATTTCTATTTGCATGAAAATTAAACTGTATTTTGAGAAAGGACATAAACACAGATGAATATCATATGGAATAGTGCTTGAGAAATTCATTAGAGAAATACAGAATAAGTGAAATTCAAAGAAGGTTGTTAACTGACTAGAGAGATTAAGAAGACTTTGTGAGGAGGTTGTTTTCAGATTTGAGGATATCAGTAGGCAAATAAGTTTGACAATATTTCAGACTACAGATAATAACAATAACAAAGTCACCCAGCAAAGAAAGTATAGTTTGTATTAAAATAATTCTGACTAAATTAGCAATAATAATAGCTAACATTTATATAACACACCCACACCCACACCCCCTCCCACATGTGTGTGGGGGGGGTTGTGGGTGTGGGTGTGTTTATATACATGTATGCATATTTGTATATTATATGTGTGTGTGTATTTTTTGTTCTAAACATTGTGTTATGTGCTTTACAATTACTATTATTTTATTTCATCTTCACAACACCCTTGTAAGGTATGTACTTTTATTGTCCCCATTTTATAAATGAGAAAATCAAAATTGTGACTTGTCTAGGGTCACAGAACTAGTGAGTGTCTTGAGTCAAATTTGAGCACACTTCTCTATGACTCCAGACCAGGCATTGTATGCACTATACAAACTAGTTGTCCTAGCATAAGTGTATAGAAAGAAATTACATTCAAAATGTATTCTGCCTACTCCAGCTATCTACCTGTGAGGCCTTGAGCAAATTACCTAACTCCTCTGGACCTTGGTTTCCTCATTTGTAAAAAATAAAATGCTAGTTAGATGATCTCTGAGTTTCCTTATAATTCTAAATCAGTGTATCAAGAATCTAATGGAAGATAAGCAATGAAAAGATAAGTTTCATAAAAAGAATTGAATTAAATAAAATATGGAAGTAAATATTTGGCAAAGACAAAAATTGAGGATGGGATTCATATTTCTGGATCATAGCCTAAAATAAAGATATGAAAAACCCCTTATCATTACTGGAGTTTAATGAATAGAGAGCACAAAAGGTTATCACAGAAGTATGATAATGATGGAAGACTTCAGTTTTCCAGAAATCCATTGGTCTTCTGACAATAGCAGAGTATATAGTCACTTTTATATTTGTCTGAAAGTCATCATACTTTATTAATCAAGGAGGTGTTCTATCCTGGAACTGATTCTCAATAATAAAAATTGATCAGTGGGATAAAAGAATGGTTCATGTTATAGATAAGGGGAAATTGGGAGGCACAATAGTTGTCTGACTTGTATCTTTGATTTTGTTCTAAACAAAAAGGCAACATAAGTGAGAAATCATGGATAATCATAGAAAAACAAGTAAAAGGAACTTTATTGCGAAGTAAAAATGCTAATAAGTTGACTATATAAACATAAATGTCTTCTTAAAGAGAGAAGATGGTGATTTATAGATGTAGCATAATAAAAATGAGTGTGACATATTTTTTAAAAATGAGAAAAAGAAATTTCTGAATCATATAGGAAGTATAGAGAGCTAGGTAATCAGAAAACTTAAAATGTTACATAGGAATGACATAAATTTATTTTCCCTTTCTTTTTGTTATTTCTTCTTGCAACTCTCTTTAACTTCTCCTCTGGGAATTTGGATGTTATACCACTTGGTGCATATATGTTTCATATTAATATTACTTTATTATCTATGGTACCCTTCAGCAAAATGTTGTTTCCTTCCTTATCTTTTTTAATTAGATCTATTTTTTGCTTTTGTTATCTGAAATCAGGATGGCTACACCTGGTTTTATTTATTTATTTATTTTTATTTCACATGAAACATAATAGATTCTGTTACAGCCTTTTACCTTTACTTTGAATGTTTCTTGTAAACATTCTGCTTTAAATATGTTTCTTGTAAACAACAAATTATAGGACTCTGGCTTTTAATCTAGTCTGCTATCTGCTTCAGTTTTATGGGACAGTTCAGCCCATTCACATACACATTTAAATTAATAACTGTATTTCCAGCCATCTTATTTTCCTCAAGTTGTACTTTTCTCTTTCTTTTCCTTTTCTCCAGTGTTTTGCTTCTGATTCTACCTCAATCAGTCCTCCTCTTTTATAGCCCCTACTCCCTTTCTTATCTCTTTGCCCTTATACTTCTGTTGTCCCTTTTATTAGCCTGCTCCTTTGCTTTCTCCTTTCCTCTCCTACTTCCCTATATAGTAAGACAAGTTTTTTTTTTTTTAATCAAACTAAGTATATCTCATATTCCCTCACTGAGCAAAATCCAATGAGATTAAGGTTCACAATACTCATCCCTCTCCCTTTTTTCCCTCATTTGTAATAGATCTTTTGCCTCTTCGTGTGATGTAATTTATAACTCAAGAGTTAAACATATCATCTTTCCATATAAGGATACAAAGTTTTTAACCTTTAAAAATATAATTTTTCTTCCCTTTTTATCTTCTTATGCTTCCTTTGATTTCTGTATTTGAAGATCAAATTTTCTGTTCAGCTCTAGTCTTTTTATCAAAAATAAATGAAATTCCCCTATTTCAGTAAGTGTCCATCTTTTCCCCTGAAAGATAATGCTTAATTTTGCTGGATAGTTGACTTTTGGATTTGAGTTCTTTTCTTCCCTGTCTCCATAATAGCTATCTATGGTCAAAGCTCTTTTTGGTTTTTTTGATGATTTTTAAAGGTTGAGGTCTGCTCTTGGAGCAAAGGGTGGGTTGACCCAAGCTTTTTCTACTTGGTGGGCATGGCCAAATCCCACTTCTTATTCTGGGGTTCAGGGGCTCATTATGTGGCTTCTGTAGTTGTGCTGGAGATCTCACAGCTAGTCTCCTGATTCACTGGCTTCTGACCCATGACAGAGTAGCCAACACTGCTATATTTTGGCTAAGAGTCTCTCAGTAGATTCTCCCAATGTGAGAAGGCCTCTCTGTCCTAGATTCCTGCCCTATACCTGTGCTAGGTCGCCTCTCCCCCTGACCAAATGAGATAGACCTTTCCTAAAGTTCTTCCAAATACCTTCTGCTGGAAATTTGTTACAATCCAAATATTTGTAGATATTGTCACTCCAAAACCCATTCAGAGGCTTGATCTGGTGTTGACCAGAGGGAAAAAGAAGAAGAGCTCAGACAAATATCTGTCTACTCTCTGCCTTTTTGGCTATGTGTTCACCCTTTCCTTTCTATAAAATATTAAAAAATGGTAAATTTTCTTGATAGTAAATCAGATATAAAAGATTTTTCAAAAATCAAATTTTTATAGTTATAAGAAATCTCAGAAACAATTTAAGTGGAGCATGGAGCCTAATAAACCTCAACTCTGGGTTCCTTCGTAATACATAAATAAATATATTCTTCTTGGCAGGTCAAATCTAAAGAGAAATATATAGCAACACTGAGAAAACATAGCTCTTATTTTCTTTAAACATTGAATTTTAAATTTAATAATCTATGGAAGATAGTATAGTAAATAGTATGATGAATAAGATAGGAAGATCTGTGGTTGAATTTCACCTTAAACACATACTCAGTATATGACTTTAGCAAGTCACTTGAATTCCAAATCTCTTAAAACTGTCATTTTAAAAGTAGGATTATCACCTCTGCAAAACAATGTTATAAGGATCAAATGAGATAATGTTGACAAAAAACTTTACAATCCTTAAAGTATCATATAAATGCCAGAAAGCAACATCATCATAGCCATTATGGAATATAACAAGAAAACATTTATAGGTGTATACAAGGTTCTGAAGTGGAAGGGAACATGAACAAAAAGGGGTCAGGCAAAGTTTGCTATCATAGGTAACACCTGAACTAAGCCTTGAAGAAAGCTTCTATTTTAGGAATTCGAGGTTAAGGGCAACTACAAGAATGAGAGGTAGAGAGTGGCAGAGTTATCTATTTAAAAGCATAATGCAAGTTGGAAAAATCAAATAATTCCTAATAATTTGATCAGGCATTAAACTATATAGCTTGCTTTCACCTTTTAAAAAGTTTTCAGTTCATTCTGTTGCAATTTCTTTTTTTATGAGGAACCTATCTCCCTTATTATAATGTAAAGGGAAAAATAACTTTAAAAAATCCTTACAAACAGAAATATAATCACTGTTGTTACATTTATTTTCTATAAAACAAGAAGTACTTATATAAATTTAAAAAACTCTGATTTAGATATAATCATATAATAAGTAGGGGAAACTCTTTAACATATTTCTTATCTATTGCCCTACCAATATCTTGGAAAAAATGAAATAGTTATTCAGTTTAAGTTTAGTGTTTTATTACTGAAAGAAAGTCCTCAGGGGAAATATATCATCTGTCTACAATTTCCAAGATCCTCAGCTGTAGGGAAAATGCTTTTGTTTTCAAATCATTGCTTCTCAAAACAGGGTGGGCATTAGAAACAGAAAACATGCAAACTTGAAATTGACGTGCTTTGCAGAAGTGGAGACAGAGAGTTTCTCTGCCTAGCAGTTCAGGCAGAACATATAATTATTTTCACATCTCACCGGAGTCATAGTTTTAGCGTTAGATATCCTTAATGCTCTGAGCTGGCAATGACAAGGGGAAAAAACTCAGCAAAACATTTGGGGACTGTCATTTGCAGTCAGCTCAGTGAAACTTATCTTGGATTGACTTTAAAATTCTACAAAACATTTATCAGGCAATTCTCTTGATGTAGAAAACAGTTATTTCTCAGTTAAATTTGCCATAAAGTTTTCTCAACTCTGTTGTCTTACATTTGACAGGCTATTTTCAGGAATGCCATCACTGCAGGGGTGCCATTGAAAGTGTGTTTGGTGCCCTAGGAAGACTTCCATTAATACAGGCTCCTTGTCTGACTACAGTGTGGTCAAGCTATAGACATTAGGCACTATGTGCTGTGGAGGGACTTGTATGAATGCAGTTAAAGATGGCATCAATAATACAGACATTGAGATTCCATTTGTGAATATGAAAATAATTAGTGCATGGGATCTATTCTAGGAAAAATGATATTTTGTTTTAGAAATGATGAAATGTTCTGGTCTTAGTGGTAATTCAAGGTATATTCAGTGATTAACAATGTCAAGCAGACCAAACAATAGAAATTGTGCTGCATCTGCCTCTTTAAACATTGAATTTTAAATTTAATAATCTATGGAAGATAGTACAGTAAATAGTATGATGAATAACATAGGAAGATCTGTGGTTGAATTTCACCTTAAACACATACTCAGTATATGACTTTGGCAAGTCACTTGAATTCCAAATCTCTTAAAACTGTCATTTTAAAAGTAGGATTATCACCTCTGCAAAACAATGTTATAAGGATCAAATGAGATAATGTTGACAAAAAACTTTACAATCCTTAAAGTATCATATAAATGCCAGAAAGCAACATCATCATAGCCATTATGGAATATAACAAGAAAACATTTATAGGTGTATACAAGGTTCTGAAGTGGAAGGGAACATGAACAAAAAGGGGTCAGGCAAAGTTTGCTATCATAGGTAACACCTGAACTAAGCCTTGAAGAAAGCTTCTATTTTAGGAATTCGAGGTTAAGGGCAACTACAAGAATGAGAGGTAGAGAGTGGCAGAGTTATCTATTTAAAAGCATAATGCAAGTTGGAAAAATCAAATAATTCCTAATAATTTGATCAGGCATTAAACTATATAGCTTGCTTTCACCTTTTAAAAAGTTTTCAGTTCATTCTGTTGCAATTTCTTTTTTTATGAGGAACCTATCTCCCTTATTATAATGTAAAGGGAAAAATAACTTTAAAAAATCCTTACAAACAGAAATATAATCACTGTTGTTACATTTATTTTCTATAAAACAAGAAGTACTTATATAAATTTAAAAAACTCTGATTTAGATATAATCATATAATAAGTAGGGGAAACTCTTTAACATATTTCTTATCTATTGCCCTACCAATATCTTGGAAAAAATGAAATAGTTATTCAGTTTAAGTTTAGTGTTTTATTACTGAAAGAAAGTCCTCAGGGGAAATATATCATCTGTCTACAATTTCCAAGATCCTCAGCTGTAGGGAAAATGCTTTTGTTTTCAAATCATTGCTTCTCAAAACAGGGTGGGCATTAGAAACAGAAAACATGCAAACTTGAAATTGACGTGCTTTGCAGAAGTGGAGACAGAGAGTTTCTCTGCCTAGCAGTTCAGGCAGAACATATAATTATTTTCACATCTCACCGGAGTCATAGTTTTAGCGTTAGATATCCTTAATGCTCTGAGCTGGCAATGACAAGGGGAAAAAACTCAGCAAAACATTTGGGGACTGTCATTTGCAGTCAGCTCAGTGAAACTTATCTTGGATTGACTTTAAAATTCTACAAAACATTTATCAGGCAATTCTCTTGATGTAGAAAACAGTTATTTCTCAGTTAAATTTGCCATAAAGTTTTCTCAACTCTGTTGTCTTACATTTGACAGGCTATTTTCAGGAATGCCATCACTGCAGGGGTGCCATTGAAAGTGTGTTTGGTGCCTTCCATTAATACAGGCTCCTTGTCTGACTACAGTGTGGTCAAGCTATAGACATTAGGCACTATGTGCTGTGGAGGGACTTGTATGAATGCAGTTAAAGATGGCATCAATAATACAGACATTGAGATTCCATTTGTGAATATGAAAATAATTAGTGCATGGGATCTATTCTAGGAAAAATGATATTTTGTTTTAGAAATGATGAAATGTTCTGGTCTTAGTGGTAATTCAAGGTATATTCAGTGATTAACAATGTCAAGCAGACCAAACAATAGAAATTGTGCTGCATCTGCCTCCTTAAATTGAAGGGCATATTTTGAAGAAAAAATGTATAACTTATTGGAAGATGAGTATATTAATGATGAACATAATTCTAAGGTGATCAGAATACTACTTCTTCACTCTGCTAATGGGTCCTCAATGACAGACTAGCATCATTTACACCAACATTCTTTGGCTGAAAATATTTAAGTCAATTCCTCCTTATGCCACATACTAAGAAAAGTAGCATGGCTATGGCATCTTACTCTCTGCAAAGGTACATTAATATCACACGCTATTAAGCAATCACCAAAAATATAGGAAATAATCTTATTGATGATGCTATAATTTAGAACACTTTAGAACATCCTATGACTTTTCATAAATGTCAAACAAAAGATGGAACAGCTTTATACTCTTCTTGTTACTGCTCTCATTGAAGGTTCCTCTGAAAAATATATTTTGAAACTGTTAACAATGGAAACTGGTGAAACATTATGTTATATGGATTAATCTAAAGAGCAATACATAGAATATAGGATTTCATTATTGTTGTTTTTAATGGAGGCAAGGAGAACATAGAGAGGGCTTGTGAAAAATAGACTGGCACTGAATACAGATATGATTGTTAGTCATCCAACTGTCACTCAACAATCATATAACACCAAAAACCATTTCTTGAGCAAGGTACTAGTTACTAAGTATAGGATATTGTTCTTTACTTCAATATAAATGGATGAGTGAGCTAAATAGATTTTGAATAGAGTCATGGGACAATTGATTATCACAACCTGGTACTATTCATTTGATTAATGTTTCCAGAGAAAAAGGCAGAGCTGTGTGAACCAGTGAAAAATTGGTTTGATAGGTACAGTTCCAAACCTCCAAGATGTCAAAGTATGACAAAGCCAATAAACCCAGAGATTAGTCATTAATTCTTTTCAGTCTATTATAGGAGTGGCACAATAAGGGTTAAATTCTTCAATTCCCTGATCTTCATTCCTTATTCCTTATTAGGAAATTTAGAACATATTCTAACTTTACTGATTCTATAAATAATAAGGCAATCTTCCATTGATCTCATACTGGCCTTTTTCTTCACAAACACTATATAAGTTTGAGTCTTAGGGACCCTCCCCATACATAGACAATGGTCTGTCACCTCTGGGTAGATGGGCCACACACTGACACTGTCCTTGATAACAGCTGTTTTCTCCTCTTGTGAATAGCAATAAAACTTATTAAAGCTATCTCTGTGTGACAATCACTTCTTGTCTGAACTCCCCAGCACTGCAATCTGGCAGAATATGCATATGGTGTCAGGGTAGGTGGCAAGATGCCTGGGTAGGCACTGGTTTCCTGGAGGGTAGGTGGATAGTCTATGAATCATATTCTGGAGCCAGCTAGATATAGTGGGTTAGATGAGTTCATACCCACAATTTGGAATAGTTTGGCTTCAAGGTTGACTTCCAAAACTGAGTAGATTAATATTCATCTAAGAATAATAATAAAAAATAGATATTTAAAACACTAAACAAAATATAAGGTAGACTTAGCATAGTACCAGATTTGGTTAAAATTTATTTATTACTTGTTGAAGAATTGGATATTTGGTGAATCTGTTATTCCTTTGGGTACTCATATTCCCTGATCTGATATTGATCAAAATTTATCTATGATTTTCTATCCATTTATTTTCATAAGTGCTCCATAATGAAATCTACACAACATTTAGAGGAATTCCATGTATAAAATTTAATTAATTTTTTCAATTATTAGAAATTTATTTCCTCTTTCTTTTATTTTCTTTTTCTTTTTCATATTGTAAGAGTTGTTATCTATCAGTTAATCTTTTTTTCAAAGTGTGATTGACCCACTCTTTATCTACTCATTCATATTCTGTTCATAACACAGTTTCCCTGCAAGTTGCCATTGATAATATAATATAGTCTGTTTATTTTTACAAAAGCCCATATCAAAAAGCCAAGTAATTTCCCATCATTTGGAATGTTGTATTTGCTTAATTTTCCCTTATGTTAAAACAGCAACTTGGGTTCAAGAATTTGTAGAAAACATACTCAGGGATATGATACAATCATGAGCATTATTGTTATAAGATTCAGCAAGCAGGAAAATAAAAAATATATTATAGCATAAGACAATATTACCAGACAAGGGTTTATTTCCATGTTTGCAAGAAACTCTCCTAGCATGAAAAACAGGGAGATTTGTCAGTGAAGAAACATGCTCATAGTTGGGCATCTAGTATTATATACAATATTATATCCCCTAAAAATAGGCTTGGTTGAGAAAGAAATCAAACAGTTAAAGGACAGAACTTTTTTAAAAAATATATTTATTTGTTTTTGACATTGTCTTTTCCCTTGACTTTCACCTTTCCCCAAGATGGAAATCAATCTGATATAGATAATACATGTACACTTATAGTAAACATATTTCTACATTAGTTTTGTTGTGAAAAGAAGAATTATAATGAAAGGGAAAAAACATAAAAAGGGTGGGGGTATAAAAACAGTATCCTTCAATTTGAATTCAGACTCCATAGTTCTTTCTCTGGATGTGGGTAGCATTTTCCAGCATGAGTCTTTTAGAATTATCTTAGATCATTGTATTGCTCTCAAAGTTGATCATCTGCAAAATGTTGCTGTTACTGTATATAATTTTTCTGGTTCTTCTCACTTCACTCTGAAGGCATTAATGAACATTTCCCCAGATTTTTCTGAAGTCTGCTAGTTCATTTCTTATAGAACAGTAGTATTTTATTACATTCATATAATAATTTATTCAGTCATTCCCTAATTGATAGGCATTCCCTCACTTTCCAATTCTTTTTCACCACAAAGAGAACTGCTACAAATATTTTTGTACATGTAGATCTTTCCCCTATTCTATGATCTTTTTTGGGATATAGAACACTAATTTTAGTGATATTGATAGGTCAAATTTATGAACAAATTTGATAGACTTTTGGGTCTAATTCTAAATTGTTCCCCATAATGATTGGCTCAGCAACTCTAACACCTATTTATTAGTATTCAATTTTTCTACATGTGGAGAAAATATTTTAATAAGGTTCAGGTGTGATACAAAGTTCTTAGGGTACCTTATGGATACCAGACTTAAGTGAAGCTCAGTTATGAAGAATTTCTTTTATGAGACCACAACTAGTGAGAGGATCCAGTGTTATCTATCTAAGGAAGTCATGGAAGAATTATTCAAGGCCCTTATAGTCAATCAAAAGTTTATTCAATCAAAAAGTTATAAGCGTTATCTGCCTGACACAGAGATAAAAGGTCCTACTGGCCATAAACACATATCCATTAAACAAAGAGTTGTACTTTTTTACTAAGTGATTCCATATTGGAATCCTATCATTATAATATGATATGATACAATATAATATAGCATAACATGATATGATATAACAATATCAAATATCACACATCAAACAATAACATGAAACAATATGAAATTTATAATGATCCCACTTACATTTGAGGTGATAGTAAATACTTTTTAAATTAAAGTCTATTGAATTAGGTTTTTCATTAAAAGTAACATAGCTTTTATAGAAAATGATTTTTAAGAGATGATTCTTTTAAAAAATATTATCTCTTGTTTCTGTTTCACTTTCATATTCAAATACATCTCTCCATCTTCCTTATCCATCAAGCTATTCCTTGTAACAAACTTTTACAAAAGAAAAGGAAAATAATATTTTGTGATGACTGCGTATTTAAAATCAGCCGGCGTCAGGAATTCAGGTTAAGGGAATAATCTTCAATCTTTATTCTCAGTAGAGGTGAAGAAGGATTGCGAAAGCAATATGGGCTGCTGTGACAGGAAGCCAGCTAGCAGAGGGGGATCGGAGGTGAAGGGCGGTCGCGATAGCAATGCGAGCAGCTGTGACAAAACGCCAGCCAGCAGCCTCTCTTTCCGCTTCCTTCCCCACCCCCTTGCCTCCACCCACCAAAATCGTCATTTCCTATAGAACACATCAGGACTTGCACAAAGAGTGGGCGGGGGTCATTCTTTCTCCAAGCTTATATAGTAATAGAGTATGGCCCAATTACTATTTAGCCTCACGTGCTTGTGACCTCAGTGCATCAACTCAAGCCTCAGCCCATTACAAGTAAAATTAACCAACACATCAGTTCTCCCACATGGCATGTGAACTATCCCAAATTAGTTTTCCAACACTTTTGTAAAGAAAGAGTAAAGATACACTTTCTTATCGCTTCTCTATGGATAGACTTGGTCATTCTAATTACAAAGTTCTCGTATGTGTAGTTTTTTCTTTACAGATGGATAGAATTTTTCATAATATGCCCAATCATTGTATTACTGAGAACATCTTAAGTTATTTACAATTGATCATTACACAATATTTCTGTTACTATATACAATGTTTTCCTAATCCTGGCCATTTCACTCAGCATCAGTTCATGTAAGTCTTTCCTGGTTTTTCTGAGAGCATACTGCTCATTATTTCTTACAGAATGACAGTATTACATCACATTTATATACAGCTTGTTCAAAAATACTTGAAATTCTTCTATTTCTTTGAATATCCACTCCCACCCCCTGAATTATATTTACTTTTGCTAGGTATGTGATTTTTTTTTCTTGTAATTCTAATTCTTTTTCTCTTCTTGGATACCAAATTCCAGTCCCTTTAATCCTTTAATGTAGAAACTGTTAAATTTTGTGGTATCCTGACTATGGTTCCAATATATTTGAATTTTTTTTTTTAGTTACCTGCAATAATTTCTTCTTGACCTTAGAGCTCTGAAAGTTGGCTATACTATTCTGGGAGTGTTCATGTGTGGATCTGTTTCAGGAAGTCATTTGTTAATTCTTTCAATTTCTTGTTTACTCTCTGGTTCCAGAAAGCTCTTTTTTTGATCATGACTTTCAGGTAATCCAATAATTCTTAAATTATCTTCCCTAGATTGTAATATTCTTCTCTAGAATATAATGTTCTCTGGGAGCAGATTTCTCTGGGGGGGCTTCTGAAGGCAGCCTTCCTTTCAGTTCAGTGTAATCACCCCAAATGAGCCAGGAGTTAAAGTCCAAAACCTTTATTGTTTCCTTTAAAGTCTTGTCTCCTTCCTGGGGCCTGATTAGCTTTCTTAGAGGCCTATTTCTCTCCTTGGTTCTGAGAGCTCCTGCCACCCATCCTTTGCCTCTGACAGCTTCAGCCCCTAGCTTCCTCCAAATGAGCTTCTAGTGGGCTTGTCCTTGTTGGCCCTGAAACCTCCTCCTTATATGTTCCACACTGAGTATACACCAATCATTTTATCACTAGGAAACCATTATTTGTTGTAGGATTAAATCAATGCTAAACTAGATTTAACCACTGTCTCCTCAATTCCACTTAGTACCTTGTTTCAAGTTCTGGCCCATAACATCTCCTTGTAGGAGCAGATCAATCCTACTGGACCTATGCTAAATTAGATAATTATTGTCTCTATCAATTCCAGTGACTTAGCACCTTGTAAGAATCCTAACACTAGATTTGCTGTTGTTCCCTCTTATTTTATAACAAAATGAAACACTGAAACAAAACACACCCACTTCTTTACTGAGAAGTAAGAATAATTATCATTAGTTGATTGGACTTTGAGGTTCCTTCTGACTCACGTTATGTAATTATAAGGCCTTCTTCTTTCACCGTGTTGCTGTGGTTCCTTCATTCTTGAAGAGGAGCAAACATTAGCAGGTTGATGTCATGACTTGCAAGTAGATACCATGACTTGCAAGAAATGAGGAAGAGCTATGCATCTTCACCAGTTTCTCTCTCTTCCAGTAATCAGCATCCAATGGCAAGATATAGGTCAGGATGATTGAGGATAGCTTCAAAGAAATTATTTTCTTCATTAAATTTTTGTGCCTTACTCTCAGAATTAGATAAATCAAACCACAAAATAAATAAGAAAGAAGTCAAAAAGGTAAACAGAATACTAGAAAAGTTAGATATGATAGATCTCTGGAGAAAATGTAATGGAGACAGAAAGGAATACACTTTCTTTTCAGCAGTTCATGGAACCTATACAAAAATTGACCATATATTAGGACATAAAAACCTCAAAATCAAATGCAGTAAGGCAGAAATAGTAAATGCATCCTTTTCAGACCATGATGCAATGAAAATTACATTCAACAAAAAACCAGGGGGAAGTAGACCAAAAAATAATTGGAAACTAAATAATCTCATGCTAAAGAATGATTGGGTGAAACAGCAAATCATAGACATAATTAATAACTTCACTCAAGAAAACGATAATAATGAGACATCATACCAAAATGTATGGGATGCAGCCAAAGCGGTAATAAGGGGAAATTTCATATCGCTAGAGGCCTATTTGTATAAAATAGAGAAAGAGAAGATCAATGAATTGGGTTTGCAACTAAAAATGCTAGAAAAGGAACAAATTAAAAACCCCCAGTCAAACACTAAACTTGAAATTCTAAAAATAAAAGGAGAGATCAATAAAATTGAAAGTAAAAAAAATTTTTGTGCCTTTTTCCATTTTACCAATTTTTGTTTCTCTTTTACCAATTCTCCTATTCTCTCCTTCACCAAGACCTTTCTTGCAACATACTCAGCTTTTCCTTTGCTAAGGAGAATAGCCATATCAACATATTTTGAGTGAGCATGAATCTAACTGAAGAAGATCTAGGAGTTCCAGAAAAGGTACCGTGATGCATTTGGAGAGATTGACATCATTAGAATCCTGTGTATGAATTCTAGTTCAGAATTTCTCACTGCATAAGTATCTCACTCATTTTTGTAATGAAAGTGTTTTACCTAAATTCAATTTTATCTGACTTTTTAGATATGTTTTGATTATTTTTCCTGGGGTCTATGAAATAATTATATAATCAGTAAATAAAAGTATCTAGAGAATCTTAATATATAAGGAATATTTTTCCACTAGAAGTTTGAACCAGACAACCTCCATGAAAATGCTAAGCAACTGTTATAAGCCGATATCTTGCTGGTTTTTGACACAATTTATATTAGTGCTCAGAGAATTTTTGAACAAAAATATATCTGGGGTTATATCAGTTAATGTAGTGTAAGCACATTGTATTCATGACAGTCACTGTGTTGGAGGAGTTTTCAAGAATGCATTTTGTTTCACCTAGTCCCAAGCATTTTCTTTCTTTTCATATTTTTCTCTTCATCAACAATTAACACATAGTGATTCTGTATAATTTATGTATTTCAGCCATTTTGACTGAAACTGATCTATGGTATAAAACCATCAGAAAACAAAAAATGTTCATTTCTTTCCATGTCTTCCTTAGAGTGAAGAGAAATATTATGTAAAGAGAGATGATGCCTTTTACTGTATGTTGTCTATGGGCATTTAGTTCTTGAAGAGAATACTTGACTTGCCCGTAAGACAAGTGGGAAAGGAAAGCAATCAGGGTCCAGTATAGGTCAGGGGTATGCTGCATAATCAGAGAATGATTGGAGGTAGGGGAGAATATTGATTGCCAAGGGGATGTATCCTCTATTATCACAAATAGGAATTAGCATTTTTCTGGAAATGATTCATGATACAAAGGCAAACTATACAAGGCAGTCTCAGATAATCATTATATGGGAGAGTCCAGAATAGGTGCCTCAGGTATCTTGATTCTATAAAGAATACTAAAAGTAGAGAAGGATTTGAAAAGCATAATAGCCATGACTCAGAAAATGAGGATCTAGAGTAGACAGAAAGAGAAAATGGATGAATAAGAGTATAAGAGAGGCAGGAGGCATAACAACAAACAAAACAACTTTTTTAGAAGGAAAATAAAAAATAATGAACACAATTAGTTGAAGGAGATGATAAGAGATAATTTACTTGACTAAGAATTTAAAAAGAGAAGAAAGGTCCTATTAGAGAGGAAACAAGATGGCAGAAAGAAAGTCAGCATTCTTACTCAGCTCACCCACAGCAGCTTTGTCACAGCAACCAGACAGAATTCTGATCCGAAAAGCTGAAGGAGAAAAATCACAAAGTAATTTTCTTAGCTCAGGGCATCCTAGGAAGACAGAGAGATCTATAGACACTGACCAGGAAAGGGAGGGAAGGGAATGCTACCAATAATGCAGTGCTACTAAAACAGCATTTTACTGACCAGGGATGGAACTAAAAGGGGACTAGAAATACCAGAATGAAAAAGAAATATCAGGAGATTCCTAAACCAGGCACGAACTAGGATATTTGCTATCTAGAACCTCTGTAGCCCATTTTGGCAGTCCCCTTCATAATTTCAGTGTGGAAAAGAACTGTTATGCGTGAGAGAGGCCCTAGCTGTGTAGAGAGCAAAGAACAGGTTCCAAAATTTAGATGTGTGTCTCTGAATTCAAGATCTATTACATTAAAAAAATAACAATTCCATTTTGCCCTTATCCACTATTTTGTGAAATAAAGTTCCAATTTCTTGTTAATCATCTGATTTCAGGAAAGTCCCAGGATTACCATTCTCTTGCACTTCACTGTCTGCCAGTCCTCTCCATCAATGAGGCATAAGTTGGCTGTGGTATACTCCTTTTCACTTTTTAAAGTGGGTATTAAACGTTTGGAAACTGAGGTTCTAGGTTTTTACAGTGACCTAGAACCTTGCACTCAATTTGTTTTGCAATTACGTTCTGTGCTAATTAAATTTGTCTGGGATGAGCCTCAGAATTTATTTCTCAATAATATATTATGGCAAGTCTAACTAGGAGAGGATCCATTTGATGAACAATTTAACCATAGAAACCTACTAGACACTTCAGTAAGATTCTACCAAGGGACGTTCTTGATGAAGGAATGCCTATTTTGAGAACTTCACATCCTTCTGAATTACATCCATATGGCTATCTCCTTAGAGTTGAGTAGTCCCTAAAAAATGTACCATGGGTGCTGTCTCTAGTAAACTGATACAAAACTCTCTAGAGACATTCTTAGCACCTTGATACCAGAAAAAAAAAAAAAAAAAAAGCCTTTCTCTTTATAAGGAGATGGTTAAGAATAAAATTCTAAGGGAGCCTTAATAGAGGAACAATGGGAATTGTTCTTTCTGCCTGGAATTAGGATAAAAGCCTTCCTTTTAAGCAAAATATCTTGATCCATTATAGAAGCCAGTCCCAACAAGCTGGCAAAAAACACTCATTGAAATATTTTTTTACTAAGAGATTAAGGAAAACTTCCCATTTAAAAGTGGTTGTCTAAAGATAGAGTTCTTAACTTATGTAAAGATCTAAAATTAATAAAAATCCTGCTAGGATCCATATTTGGCTGAAAGATGGGACTATGGCATTCTTAAGAAACCCGCTTTTGTAGGCAGCTTAGAAAAGTGATGTTTCAAAATGGCTCCTCCAAATATTGATATTATTAAGTAGAAATTTAACACTCAAACACTTTTTGATTAGACTTTCATTGGAAGATAAAGAAGGAAAATTTTACCAGCAAATACTTCTGTGTATCTGTCTTTTATTGTGTGTGTTTCTGTCTTCTTAAATTAAATTCTTTCCTGACAAATTAATGGAAAAAAAGTATAAAGATGAAATTTTTCTATAAAACTTTCAAAGGCTAAAAATTCTCTGTCTTTGTCTCTGTCTCTGTCTCTGCCTTTGCTCTGTGTTTCTGTTTGTCTCTGTTTCTGTCTCTTTTTCTGTTTGTCTCAGAATTTCTCCCTCCCTTTCTCTCTCCATCCCTTCCTTCAAAAAAAAAGGATCTGTCTCTTTTCCCCTCTCTTTATCCTTTCCTATCTTTCTCCCTCTCTCCTTCCCTCTCTTTGTCTTTCCTATCTCTCACTCCACCCTCTTTCCTTTCTTCCTTTTTCTTTCCCTCTTTCTCTCACTCCCTCTTTCACTCAAGTGCAAAGCCTGGGGAAAGATTTATATTTTATCTGCTTTTAAAGTAGTTAGATTACATTAGATCAAGAAAACAGTGGGGTGGGGTGGGGTGGGGGGTGTTATTTGGTCTATTGGATGATTTTAAAGGAACCAGAAAGTTTTGTGGAACAGTGAAAATACCAAAGGAATCTTTGAAAAAGAGATAATGAAAATAAATTCTAAATTAGAACTTAATGTAATTTTTTTTTTTCCTATTTGCATTAAAGCAATATAAAATCAGGAAAAGCTGAGTTCAAATATGATCTCGGAAATTTATTAACTTTGGCAAGTTATGTTACCCCTGTTTACCTCAGTTTTCTATACTGAAGATAAAAGCAGTACCCATCTCCCAAGGTTGTTGTGAAGATCTCATAATTTTAAAGGAAACACTTCAAAATGTTAGCTAATATAAGTTTTGTATGTGCATTTTGGAGGCAATTGATACAGAATGTCAGAATGATCTAATAAATGGTATTCTATGTAAGAAAATTTAGAAACGTATTTGATTGAATTAATGTCATATGACTGATTAAAAGTTTGTTTCGTGTTTTAAATACATGATATATATATACATATATATATTTATTTATTATTGTGTTTGTATTTTTTGTATTGTGAAACTTGAATAACCAGTGTTTTAGAAATATTGATGGAAAAAATTATCTTTCAATACAGATGTTGTTAGGTTATGAATTTGCTTTAAAGTGAATAATGATAGTAATAATGAAATTTTTGAGGGGAAAGGTAGCTCAGACTTCTAAAATTATCCTTTTCTATGAATTCCTTGGGACTTTTTATTTGGATAAACTTGTTAAGATCTTATCAGTTCTGCTGTAAAATTTTGAAGTATTAAAGTATGTAAAGTATTAAAGAGAAATGAAAACCAATTTCCAAGGGAAATTTATTAGTTTATTATAGTAAAGAATTAATTTTAACTATTTGATTATTTGATCTTCACTTACAAACATATATGAACTTGTATTTGTTAATACATAAGCATTGAAGTTAAATCTTTGAACTGGTTTAATAACAACAAACTTCAGATTAAAATATTTCATTTTGCCTTAACTGTTAATAGGCGATATAGATATTAATCTGAACACTTAATGGCCAGAATTTTTTTTTTTCTGTGAGGGTAGAAAGGATGATGTCAACTCTCAGATTTTCACTCTTTGTGTAAAACCTCAGAATGTGGCTATTCTAAATTTGAAAATGAAGGGTAAATGAAATATAATTAAATATGTTCATTGTTAACTGTTGTTCCAACATGAGGAAAATGATAAAATAAACTAATCCTTAACTGTTATTAGTGAAATTTTGCTATAATTTAATATTATTTTGTGTTTTGAATACATATATTATCATTGGGATTATTATTAAACCAATAATTACCAATCAAGGTAATCATCATATACTGCTGAAAAGAAGTGCAGTCTGAGAATTGCCACAGATATTTGTGACCAGGAAAGTTGCAGAGATGACTTTGGGTAGATGAAGATAGGATCTACTTGGTGTAGCTTCCCCATAGCACTATTTTCTTTCTGAACAAGAACTTTCCCCACCTGGTTAATTATAAGCTCTGCTTTCAATACCCTATGAATAATGTTGAATTCTGTTACATGATGGACTGGAAATTATGATTTGTGCCTGTAATCAAACAGAGCTATGTCAGGACTATATCTCTCCTGTATCCTTTCATAGAAAATTACTATAATCAGGGAATATGAAATGTAAAAGTTTTTGCTGTTGCAACAGTAAATTTATTCATCAATTGGTTAATACTAAAACATCTGAGTTATAATAATTGGATAAAAGTAGAAAAATATTAATTTAATCAAAGGTTTTAATCCATTATATGTCTTAAGCAACTAAATAAATGATTTCTTGCATTTTACTAATAGTTGTATATTTATAAATGATTAGGTCTTTGAAGAATCTCATTCTTTCAGTTTAATTCAGGGAATATCTGCAAAATAAGGGATGGGATAGAATAAGACAAAAAATGTAAATTTTTCTAATTAAATAGAGTGATAAACTTTGAGAAACTAATAAAATTAGAGGGAAAAGGAGAAATCAAAAGCAACCAGTGGTCAATTCCTAAATGAAATCTAAAACTTACAGGAATGGTAAGCACACAAATTTCAAAAAAATAATGAAAAAATTAAATAAATAAAAATTAATAATATACTAGAAAGAAAGAAAGAATTCAGGCACTGTGGAGTCACAGTCAGGATTCATAATAAATTTAGCAGCTATAATATAGGAATGGGTATGATATTTCATAAGACAAAGAATATAGAATTACAACCAAGAATAAGCAATCAAAAAAAAAAAAAAAAAAAAACTGAATACAATCCTACATGGAGAAAACAAAACTTCCCTTAATGAAACAAATTTTTCAATCATTCCTGATGAAAATGACAAGGCTAAATAGAAATTTTGCTATTCAAACATAAGACAGAAGAGAAATGTTTAATATTTCTTCAAGAGAAGCATAAAAAGATCATTATGAAAGAGAAACCAGAAGAGTTAAACAAGATTTCACTCTACATTTTTATATTTTAAAAATATATTTTAAATATTTTTCATTATTTATTATTATTATTTATATATTGTTTGTTTGTTTGTTTTTTTCTGGGTGTGTAAGAAATAGAGATCTTGAGTTTGATTCTGTTTTATTGTGATGATTTTAAAAGAATGGAAAGATAAGAAAGCAGAATGCACTGGGAGAGAAGTAAAAGGTGAGGAAAAATGGAGAAAATTAATTTACATATATGGGGTATATAATGAAAGAAAATTCATCCTTCAAACTGAAGAGGGACACAGAATGTATTAGAAATAAAATTCTACAAATATGTTAATAATATCTAAAATTGAATAAAACAGATCCAAATAAGGACTGGAGCAGAAGTTAAAAAAGCAGGAGTATAGATCATGATCTCAGACATAAAGAATAAAAATAGACCATATTAACATAGTCAAACAGAGAAAATACATCTTTCTAAAAGATAGCATGGAAAAATGAATTAATATCACCACTGTACAAATATACACCAAATGACATAGGAGACAAATTCTTTAAGCAAAAATTAAATAATTCATAGGAATAAATAAATAATAAAATTGTTTTAGTAAAGAAGCCCAAATTACCCCTCTAAAGTAAATAAGTCTAACAAAAAATAAGGACTATATTAAGTAGACAAATGCAGTTTCATAAAAGGTAAATATGATGGATCTCTGGAGAATTTTAAATAGAAATTGAATGTAGTATATCTATTTTTAACTGTCATTTCATTTTCACAAAAGTTGACCATAAATTAAAGCATAAAACTCTTACAAATGGAAAAAAGAAGGGGAAATATGAAATGTATCCTTTTCAGACCATATTGCAACAAAACAATAGCACTGAATAACGTGTCTTGGAAGTATAAATTAAAAATTAAATGGAAACCATATAATAAAATTCTAAAGAATGAGTAGGACAAAAAATCATATAAACAATCACTAATTTCATAAAAGAGAATAAAAAATGAGACAACATTTCAAAATTTGGAGTTGCAGCCAAAGTAGTACTTAAGGAAAAATTGTACCTCTAAATGTTTATGTCAATAAAAGAGAGAAAAAACAGATCAATGAATTGAGTATGCAACAAAAAAAGTCAAAATAAAACAAAGCAAAGTCAATGAATTAAAACATCTCAAATAAACACTAAAAAAGAAATGTTGATAATCAAAGGAGAGATTAGTAACACTGGAATTTTTAAAAGTCTAATAAATAAAAATAGATCTGCTATTTTCTTTTAAAATTAAGGTTTTTATTTTTTTTAAGATAAACTTTGGAACAAGAGAGGGAAGGGGACCCACATGTGCAAAAATGTTTGTGGCAGCCCTTTTTGTAGTGGCAGGAAACTGGAAACTGAGTGGATGCCCATCAAACTGAGTGGACGAATGGCTGAATAAATTATGGTATATGAATGCTATGGAATATTTATTGTTCTGTAGGAAATGAACAGCAAGATGATTTCAGAGAGGTCTAGAGAGACTTAACATGAACTGATGCTGAGTAAAATGAGCAGAATCAGGAGATCTTTATATACTTCAACAATACTATATGATGATCAATTCTGACTGATGTGGCTCTTTTCAACAATGAGATGATTCAAACCAGTTCCAATTGTTCAGTGATGAAGAGAGCCATCTACACCCAGCAAGAGGACTGTGGGAACTGAGTTTAGTTCACAACATAGGATTTCTACTCTTTTTGTTGTTTGCTAGCATTTTATTTTGCTTCTCATTTTTTTTTCTACGTTGATGCGATTTTTCTTGTGTTGGAAGATAATTATATAAATATGTGTGTATATATATATATATATATATATATATATATATATATATATTGGATTTAACATATATTTCTATCATGTTTAACATGTATTAGACTACTTGCCATATATGGGAGGGAATTGGGGAAGGAGGGAAAAAATTGGAAGACAAGGTTTTGCAAGGGCTAAGGTTGACTAACTGTCCACGCATATATTTTGAAAAATAAAAAGCTTTTAATAAAGGGGGAAAAAAAACCCTATATGTTAGACTACAACTATGGTATTCTTCATTATAGTGTGGATCTGAAAAGGATAGGAAAATTAAGTTTCCCTTTAAGTTCCAGATACCTTGGAAAAGGTGGTGAATGGGGATAGTTCTGAGATTTACCAGATTCAGATCTGAAACTCTTATTCATTGATTATATAATCCATTAAGTACTTTTAGATGTTAGAAGAATCCCTAGGGAACTACTTCCACCTTTCACATCTGTCCACTCTCCTTAGGGAAATAAGAGGAGAGACAATCAGAATTTTTATTGAATTTTTTTACTAACTTTATTTTTATGTTCCATTATATTTATTCTCTATCTTTACCCCATTCCTTCATTACTTCATCCTATTTCTCTGAAATATCAGAATTATTTTCTTTTCTTTTCTTTTTTCTTTTCTTTTCTTTTCTTTTCTTTTCTTTTCTTTTTTCTTTTCTTTTCTTTTTTTTTTTTTTGGTAAACATCCTGTGTTCTTTGAAATTTAGTTGCAATATGCCAGTTTTAACAAACAAGAAATGGTGAGTTTATTTACTGTTTGTGTAATCATATGTCATCTCTTCCCCTTCTATCCAAGTTATTCCCTAGTCTACAAACATATCCTTCTTGTTTCAAGTTAAAGTAGAGCCCCAAGTGCCTCTTCAGAGGTCAATAGATGAAAGAGTTCTTTGGAGAAATATTCTTGGGGGAATCTCTAAAGTATTTTTTAAGCAAATACTTGGCAAAAATTGTCTTTTTCCAAACACAGCAAGGTGAGAGATGTCAAGTTCTTTCTAGTTAGCTAGTACTAATTCCCCGGTATTTTCATTTTAAGTACCTAAAAACCAGCAAAAGAATAGGACATGATATCCTTTTCAATACTATAATACCTCAGCTATTTTATCTCTTGAGGCCATTTATCTCATACAGATTCTTTTCTGCCAAGGCCTATACAGTCTAGCCAGCTTTTTGTCCTAAATTTGGATTGTGTACTTTGAGAGCATTCTGTTATACTTATAAATACTACATGGCAAATTCCCAAAGTATATATACAGTGTCCCAACCAAAAAAAGAAAAAAAAAAGAGGGATAAAAAAGTCTCTCTCTCTCTCTCTCTCTCTCTCTCTCTCTCTCTCTCTCTCTCTCTCTCTCCTTTCTCTCTCTCCTCTCTCTCTCTCTCCTCTCTCTCTCTCTCTCTTTCTCTCTCTCTCTCCTCTCTCCTCTCTCTCTCTCTCTCTCTCTTTTCATGTGTGTGTGTGTGTGTATATATATATATATATACATATATGTGGTATAAATACATATATGTGGTATAAACACATATATATGCATATACAAACACATATATGTGAAAAATAAGTTTTTATAATGCATTTTCTGCACAATATCAATGTGAATTAAGTAGCATATTATTACCTTTATTTTGTAGAGGAGGAAACAGAGATTTAGGAAGATCAGAGTAAGGCCCAATATGAAGGAAATGCTGGTTATTCTGTTTTTAGAGAAGTTGATGCTGGTGGAATCTTGGTTATCCTGAACTTCAATAAGCTGAAAATAAAATAGATTAGGTATTGGCACTAAGTTTTATGCTAATAGATAAGATCCTGGGAGAAGAAGGGCACTAAATTGTCTATGGAGGGGTCAAACTGGCCTAGGGAAGGAAAAAAGAGAAAATTTCAACTTCTCTCTTGATTAGTAGGGGAGTGTGACTATATTGTACTTTAGCCTGGACAAGATAGAGAAGGGGAGAGAGAGAGAGAGAAGAGAGAGAGAGAGAGAGAGAGAGAGAAAGAATACAGAAAGAAGAAAGAAACAGAGAGCTAGGATTAGAACCTATGTCTCCTGCATCCAAGTCTAGTGTATTTTCCAAGTTATCATTTTTGATACCTGCCTTTAAATTATGTTTCTATTAAAACTTAAATTCCACTTTCATCATGTGCATGTTCCAAGTCTACTATCTGTCGTGTGTTCTGTAAAAGCAAAAGCAAATACTTGAATTTGAGTTATATTGACTGCGTTCCTTCATTCTTGCCAATTATGCAATTATTCTATATTTAAATTAGTGATTGTTAAGTGTAAAAAGGTGAGTGTGTGTGTGTGTGTGTGTGTGTGTGTGTGTGTGTGTGTGTGTGTGTGTATGATGGATTCCTTTGGTAACATGGTGAAACCTACTACTCAACAGAATAATGCTTTGAAATGAATACAATAAGAAACAAAAGAAACCAAATTGTATAAAGGAAACCTATTGTGCCAAACTGCAATCATTTATTCCTGAACATTATTGGAACTATGCTTTAAAAGGAGGAGAATATATTTTGTTAATTCATGAGTGATTTAAAAAGTGCTTCATTTTCTTCCATGATTCTCCTAGTCATAGCTACATAGGTGAACAAGGAAACTGGTGTGATCTCTAGGATCCTAGAATGAGGTTTTCCAGAGTCTGGAACTTCATTATATTTTATCTCTACTTATAATCCTAGGACTGAAATGGGCCCTGATAAAAGGCCCTGTGGACTAATACTCATATGGAACTAACCAAAAATCATAAATCAGACAACATAGGAGCAGGTCAGAAAGGGCTATTGTATCCCTTTACATCCCTCTCTGTTTCACCCTCAAATCACAGGAGAAGAAATATATCTTACATCCTAATTGTTTCTCTAAATCCTTCAATCAAATACATATTTATCCTGAAGGGATTTCACCATTTGTTTTGCCCTTCAGTTAGGCCTCATGATGTATACCTATTCTAATGCAAATTTAAATTTCTCTAATGACATCATCTAATCCTATTCTCTTCTCTGATAAATTGTGTCTTCAGATCATGAGGTGGTATAATAGAGAGTATAAAGTATCTGATATCTGGAAATTTGTTTTTGACTTGTGCTAAGCTTTCTTAGTTGCAATTGTAGTTGATTCTGGATAAATTAACTCATCTCTTGGTGCCTCATTTTATTGTTCTATAAAATGGGGACTATTATACTTACATGCCTATCTCAAGGCTTGTTATTAAAAAAACAACTAGGCTTGGGACATTATATAAATATGAGATGTTGTTACTATATGAATTATATTGATGCAGAAAAGACAGGTTTGTCCTTGTAGAATTCACTGGTCTGTAATAAGTTCATAGTATAACAGAATCTCAAAATTTGGAAAATACTGCAAGGGATTTTATCTAATACATATCTTGAGAACTGCTCTCATTGCAAGAATTGGCTTTAGAATATCCCTAACAAGATGTATAATCCTTGTTTGAAGACCTAAAGAACTTACTATATCCCAAGAAAACTCTTTCAACTTTTAGGTAATTTCATTTAGGAAATTATCCCTTATTTTTTGAAATATCTGACATTTCCAGGAGTCAATTAGAACAAATACAAACACTTCACTATATAATAATTGTTCAAATATTTGAAGAAAGAATTTGTCTTCTACCCTAACTTTCATTCTAGATCTTTTCTTCTCTCAGTTAAACGTTCCTATCTCTTTACATCATCTTTCTTTGTGTGACATTATTCCCAATTAATTTATTATCTTTACCTACTTTCTATGAAAATTGTCAACATACATAATTAGATGTGGCTTTGGGACTCTATACTTCATCAGAAAATTATTCTTGGTTTATGAAACTCATAGGGTATTGAAGAATCCTACCAATGATTGAAATTACTGGTTAAAATTATTAGAATAAAATGAGCTGCTCATATTAAGGTAACAGAATAGAGATTATGGTCCAGTTTATTAGAACTTTTACCACAGAAAAAATGAAACTTTACAAAACAGTTTGCAAACATTAAAGTTCTAAATAAATGTTATCAGATAAGATTTTTTATCTTTATTATATTTATTTGAGTTGAAGCAGGAATCATACTAAGATAAACTGCTCTTATTCATTTCTGTTTAATATTCAGTGAATTATTATGGAGAAAGATAACCCACATTTGTTATTGAATTAAAGTTCTGGGATGCAACCTAATCTTTTATGTTCTCAGAAACCATGTTTAGGACTATTCTAATATTATTAGGATAAAAAGTATTTATTTCTGTTTGTACAGGGTTTTCATTTCTTCTGCTAGGTCTCTATATTTTGGCCACTTTTGGTTCTACATAGTTTGAAGGTTATAAGTGTTCAATATAGTGACATTTATTAAGGATATTATTATTCAATTATTGTTCTGTAAGAAACAACCAACAGGATAATTTCAAACAGACCTGGAGAGACTTACATGAATTGATGCTAAGTGAAATGAGAAAAAGCAGGAGATCATTGTACATGGTAACAAGACTATACGAGGATCAATTTTGATGGATGTGGCTCTCTTCAACAATGAGATGATTCAAAACAGTTCCAATTGTTCAGTGATGAAGAAAGCCATCTATACTCAGAGAGAGGCCTGTAAGAACTGAGTGTGGATCACAACAGAGAATTTTCATGCTTTCTGTTGATATTTGCTTGCATTTTGTTTTCCTTCTCAGGTTTATTTTTTTCTCTAGATCTGATTTTTCTTGTGCAGCAAGATAACTATTAATATGTATACATATATTGGATTTAACATATATTTTAACATATATTTACATGTATTGGACTACCTGCCATCTAGGGGAAGGAGTAGGGAGAAGGAGGGAAAAATTTTGAACAAAAAGTTTTGGAAGGGTCATTATTGAAAAAATACCCATTCATATGTTTTGTAAATAAAAAGCTTTAATAAAAAATTTTTTAAAAAACTATTGAAAATAAATATATATATATATATATATATATATATTATTCTATTTCTGTTGGTCAGAATTATTTTTGAAAAATTGTGGGCAAATGTTTTATTTGCAATGATATTTTGATTTCAGTAGTTTATCGAATTCTTAAAGATATTTTGGGGTTTTTATTTGTAGTATATGGATTTTGTCACTTTAAGAATAATGAAATTTTAGTATAAAATTATGGCTACTTAATGCCCTTGCAAGTATTTGAGAGGTGATAACATTTTTTAAGAGTCTGCACAGTTTCTTCAATTTTATTGAAAACCTGCCTTAATCTTTAAGGCTGAACTCCATTATAATTTATCATTATTATCTATACTAAGGCTATGGAAAAAAAAAACATAAGTGGGAAAAAGTATTTGAGGGAAAGTATATTTAAAAGGAAGTTCTGGCAAATCTTAGACAAAGTAAAACATTTTCAACTAAATAACTTCTTTGATGTCTGCATTTTCTTCAGTTGACTTAATCTAAAAAACATCCAGCATATCATTACAGTACTGATGTCTCTATTGATGAATTGAAATCCATTATATATATATATATATATATATATATATATATTTTTTCATTCCCCAGACCACTGATGGTCAGCATCTTTGACATATGATATCAAAATCATGTCAACTAAAATCTAAGCCTCATTTGCATTTTACTATCAGAGTTTTATCCTAGAATCAGTTTCTTTTTGCAAACCTAACAGATACTTTTAAGTGAATTGTTAGGTAAAAGTCTAGAGAATGGAGAAAATGAAGGGTTCCTGTTCATGTTTTCTTTCAAGGATAAAGAAAAATTCTGTTTTGACTTCCAAAGATTCTGCTTTTGTTTTGATTCCTTTTGTTTTGAGCAGGATAACATATGTTATGTTTAATCATATATCAGCCACAGGGAGAATAAATGTTGTCACTGTAATTAATGGTTTAACTCACTCAGAGAATTTTCAATATTAATAACTGAGATGGGACTTTCACTTTTGTGTAAGCAGGAACATATGGTTGTCAAGGCATTTTGCTTAGAAGGATCCAAAGCAGTAATCACATTGGCATTCTTTTTCCTCATTTAATTTCTTAATGTAGAAGATAATAGAGGTATCATCCTTACCCCCATGTAGCAAAATATAGAGGGAGAAAAGTAGTCTGGCATAAAATAATTAGAATCATGTTTGAATTAAGAATTGAACTCCCCTCCACCCTCCATCTCAAGAGCATATGGATTGACAAGTAATTACTTCCAGCCTTTTAAAGAACAACTAATTGTAATAATATGCAAACTATATATGCAACAGTATATGAAAAATAAGGAAAGGGGCCCTTTCACTTTCTCTTCCAGATTAAAATATGGTACTGATACCTAAAAAAGAAGTGCACCTAAAAGAGAGGGATAGAGAAAATGTAGATCAATTTATCTAATGAATATTGATAAAAATAAGTACATTTTGGAAATATATTGCAAAGATTATATATGATGACAAGTTAGAATTTTATACTTGGAATGTAGGACTGGTTCAATATTTAGAAAACTAATCAACTTACTTAACCATATCAATAAAAAAACAACAGAAATCGTGATTATCCAAATAGAAGCAGAGATTTTTAATGTACTTTTCCTTTTAAAAACATTAGAAAATATACTAAGAATAAATGGATTTTTTCTTAAAATGATAATTAATATCTACCTAAACCATTATCAAGTATTATCTGTAATGGGAATAAGCTAGAAGCCTTTTTAATAAGATCAAGAGTGAAGCAATGATGTCTATTATCATCACTATTCAGTAATATTCTAGAAATGTTAATGATAGCAATAAGAGAAGAAAAAGAAATGAAGAATTAGAATAATCAATTAGAAAACAAAGCTATCATTACAGAGGATATGTTTGTGTTCTTAGAGAATACAACAGACTCAACTAAAAACTAGGTGAATTAACAACTTCAGCAAGGTTGCAGAATATAAAATAAACACACATAGATCACCAGCCTTTCTATATATTACCAATAAAGTCCAGCAGTAAGACAAAGAAAAAAGAAATCCTATTTAAAATAATTGCAGACAATGCAAAATACTTGGGAGCGTACCCACCAAGGCAAACCTAGAGACTATAAGAATACTTTTGACACAAAAAAAGTCAGATCTAAATAACTCAAAAAATATTAATTACCTACATAATTTTACTTTTCATTTCCATACCAATGAAACTATAAAACAAAAGAAAAAAATGAAAAATTAACCAAAATAAACCAAAGCAAAACAAAACAAAAAACAAAACAAATCAAGAATATCAAGGGAATTTTTTTTAAGTAAAGGAATATTGGCTAGCATTAACAGATTGTAAACTGTATTACCAAATGATAATCATTTAAATAAACTGTTACTGGCTAAGAAATAGAATGGTAGACTAATGGCATAGATTAGACATAAAATACATAGTAGTAAATAATCATAGTAATCTATTGTTGAATGGAAATTATTGGGAAAACTGGAAAGCAGATTAGTAGAAACCAGATACAGACAAATATCTTACATTGTGTACTATAATACGGTCAAAATGAGCATATGGTTTAGACATAAAAGATGATATTATAAATAAAGTCTAGAAGCATGGAATATATTACCTGTCAGATCTAAGGATAAAGGAAAAGTTTATGACTAAATAAGAACTAGCATTATGGAAAGTAAAATAAATAATTTTTATTACACTGAATTAAAAGGGTTTTCTACAAACAAAATTGAATATAGTGAGGATTAGAAGGAAAGGAAAAAAAAAACTAAGCAAATTTGGGAAACAATTTTTAAAGACCTTATTTCTCAAGTATATGGAAGAACTGAGTGAAATTTATAAGAATATGAGTAATTCACCAAAGGACAAATGATCAAAATAGCCAAACAGACATTTTCAGAAGAAATATTTGCTATTTATAGCTATATAAAATGGTTTAAACCATTCTTGATTAGGGAAGGAAAGAGGGAATAAATTTGAAACAAAGTTATTTTAAAAAACAAAAATTAAAAATTATTTTACATGTAATTTAATCATATATATGTGTGTGTGTGTATACATACACACACACATATATGTATATATATATATGTATATGTAATTGATTTGGGCTTTTAAAAAAATTTAACTTGATAATCAAAAAAAAAAAAAAAGTGTAGCTGGACATTGAGGTTGATTACCAAATATAAAGTATAGGTAAGATGATGATACCTTCCTTTGACTGCTTTTATTCATTTTCTCATCCTAGGATCTAGGGCAATCAAAGATTAGATTAAATGAATTTATATAAATTTATATTTATATATACATATATATGTATGTCAATATATGTATATTTAGATTTTTCCCCAAGCTCTTCTCTGTGTGTTTCTGTGTGTCTGTCTGTCTCTCCTTTCTCTCTCTCTATTTCTGTCTCATTGTCTCTCTGTCTTTTTCTGTCTTTCTCTCTCTTTTTATCTCCTCCCTGTTCCAATCTCTCTTTCTCTCATTCTCTATCTCTATCCCTATGGACATAAATATCAGGCTTCCTATTCTCCTATTCAGTTAAAATGAAGAAACCTGTCTATATAATTTAGTAATTCTGTAGTAAACAAAATAAAGATATAAACAATTATTTTAGTGTATTAGCAGAAAGAATCCACATTCTATGTGACTGCTAGTGCTGACTGCTCAATTCTGAAAAAAATACATTCTCAATATTTCTCTTTGTTATATTTCTTTCTTTTTTTTTCTTTGTTATATTTCTTTACAAGATAAAAGTAGTTCTCATATAAAAGAAGTTCTCAGAATCCTTTTTTTCTGTAACACTTTCCATTCTTCAGTTTGTTGTATCTCTAAAAAAAAAAAAATTAGCCTCCAGGATATCAAGGTTCTCTTCTCTTTAAAAATATAAGAGCATCCATTGTTGCTGTCACAAGGGTTTATGATATCAATGTTACAAATTAACTATATTGACATTATTTAGATGAATGTATATTGACCCAGTTATTTATACTTTTCACTTTTTTTCTCTTTTTGATAAAAAAGGAAACTTCCATTTCATTAATACTATAGATCTTCAACTGCTTGAAAACAGGCAAAGTAGAAGCTGCATGACACAAAGGATACTATTAGGCCAAAAGTTATCTTCCTGAGGTCAAATCTAACCTCAGACATTTTCTAATTTTGTGACCCTGAGCAAATTGTTTAACCCTGTTTGCCTTAGTTTCCTCATTTTAAAAATGAACTGGAAAGGAAATGGTAAATCACTCCAATATCTTTGTCAAAAAACCCCCAAACAACCAATAGAATTGTAAAGAGTCAGACACAATTGCAATGACTGAATAACAGCAGTATCTTCTACTTAGCCTTGACTTCTCCATGCTACATACCCTCATCACCTTTAACTGATTTTCAAGTAGAAGAATGTTGGAAATGTTTAACAAGGGATGGAAGGAGTTCATTTCCAAACCATATTTTTGGAAAGTTGTAGAAAAGTTGCAGAAAATGTGACAAAGATTGTGAAAGATCTCTGTATCTTGTATCATACAAGTCATGGTGTGTTGGATTTTTTTTTCTTTTTTTTTCAATTCACTAAATTTATTCTAAAAATTATAAAACATTTCTTAGAAAAGAACATTACATTCTACACAGTGCTCTGAAAGGATGCCAGGGACATGGGGACTATTGATACCCTTTATCCCCTGTCCCACTCCCACCCCAAAAAATTACAGTGACCACAAAGCAAGATGTTCACAATAGTTACAGGAGGGGAAAATTATTACTATTATTATTAATTATTTACCAACAACAATGAACAATAATAAAATTCACTCTCTCTGCTGCTATTTCAAAATTTCAATGTTAGTTTTGCTCACCCATCCCCCCCACAGCCTGTTTGTAAGAAAATAAAACATTACATCTGATAGCAAAGATTTTACTACACATCAAATGCAATACACCTATGAAGCAGAGGAATGTTGACTTTTTAAATAGAAGCAGATAAAAAAAAAAAAAAAGCTGTAGGACTCCTTCAGTTCTTCACTAGTCTTAGAAAAACTTTCTAGAATACTGCTTCACACTATAAAAAAGAAAAAAAAATCTTGCATTAGAATCCTTCAACATCTGCATACTGCTTCACACTGTTTTGCAGTAAATACTGTGCATTCTGTATCTCGTCCTGTGTTCCTATAATGGTGATAATTCAATTCTTCCCATTTTGATTGATGCTCCAGATTCATGACGTACTTGTTTGATCTGCTGACCACCTTTGCCAATAATAGATCCAGCCAAATCTTTGGGAAGTTACTTGTGTTGTAATAATGGGTCCACCAAGATCATTGTGTGAGCCACGGCCCCCTGCATAGAAATAATGGGAAATCCTACAGGGCCTTCTCCTTGATCATCAATATCATTTTGGAACCACCATAGTCATAGGTTTCAATGTAAAAATTGGGATCATAGGGTGATGCTCATACTTTGATGGGAGGCTCAGATATAAGATCTAGTATTATCTTTATGCACTCCACAACCCTATTAGGCTTCCCACCGATAAGAACAACTCTATCAGTGGAATGAGGACCATATTCCTGGAAAAGCTTGATAGTTGTCAGAGTGATAGTTTGATTTTAGCACCTTTGACCCCCAATAATTCTTCCTGCCAGCCTGGTGAATCAACAGTCTCATCTCCAGCTCACAGATAAAGTAGCTTCCTTTAGTGTTGATAATTTAAGCATTCGACAGCATCACATTCCGGTGGGAGCTGGCTGATTGCCGTGGATGATGGCAAATGCAGGCCCTCTTCCAAGGTCGGGATGATTTTCTTCAGAATTTCCCCAATTGTTTCAATATCTGCACTGATACTCAATATGCACTTGGGGGCCACTGCTGTCTGGAACTGAAACACTGGCACTGTGTCTATACGAAGTGCTTTGATCTTTTTGCTTCCTTTACCAATCACTGCTCCAGCATTCTTGCTTTGAAGCAAATTGCACAGTTCAACCATCTTGTCAGTGTTTCTAGATCCTATAAAGGCCTACTCCTTCTCCGCATCTTCAGCAGGGCATTTACCAAATTCACCATTGGTTTCATTATTGGGGAAGGTTTAATTCAGGTTGCTCAGATTAAATGGTTAAACAATGGAATGAGGCTGCCTTCTCCTCTATGCCATAGCTGCCTTAGTGGTTGGAGATAAACAGAGAGCAAGTACAGGCCCCCACTCCCCTCCCAATTTGAAAATTTTCAATGTGAAAACTTATACCTTAGAAATGGACAAATGGACTTCCGGTTAAGATGGCGGAGAGGAGGCTCACAGTTGCATAAGCTCCGCGCTTTCTCTCACTATCCACTTCATTACAAGCCTCTGAATCAATGCTTGACTGAAAAAAACCCACAAATAGTTACCAAGAGAAGCCATCCTTGAGATCCGCCAAGAAAGGTCTGTCTTTACTGGAGGGCTGGGGCGGTTTTAGATCGGGCGCAGGCGGCGGGCAGCGGCAGTGAGAGCACGGGAGCAGACTGGAGAGGGGGTGGGGAGTGATCGCAGCTGTCTCTGCGGGGAGAGCTTCGCTACAGGTTTGGAACCTGCAGCAAGTCAACAGCCCAGCAGAGAAGCTAAAAACACCGGGGCTGAAGAACACAACCGCAAACAGCTGAAGTCTCTCAGGACCTGCCGCCCCCCCCTTCCCCCCCCTCAGTGACTCAGCACGCTTTGGGATCTCAGAGCGCAGGCGCAGCACAGTCCTGCTAGTGCCTCACTGCTGCCCCCGCAGTCTGTAGAGGAAGCTCGATAACACACCCAGCCCCCCCCCAAAGAAAGACTCCAGTTTTTTCTGTTTTTCTTTGGTAGTTTGTCTCTGATTAATAGACAGAATGAGCAAGAAGCTGAAGAGGACTTTAACCCTAGACAGCTTCTACACAGATAGAGAGCAGACTCTAAATCCTGAGGAGACTAAAAACAGGCAGTCCCCAGGTGATTCCCCAAAGGAGGAGATCGTCTGTTCCTCAGCACAGATGAACCTCATAGAAGTGATTAAAAAGGCTCTCACAAGGGAGCTAGAAGAAAAATGGGGAAAGCAGAGTGAGGCTTGGCAAAAGGAGAAGGAAGCTTGGGAAAAGGAGAGGGAGGCTTGGCAAAAGAGCCTGGAGAAGTCAGTTAAAGAGAGAGTGGATAAAGAAGTAAAATCCTTGAAAAATAGGATTAGTGAACTGGAAAACAAAATTGGCGAAATGGAAAAAAATTCCACAGAACAAAAGAACTCAATTGGACAATTAGAGAAAGATTTTAAAAAAGTGAGTGAAGAGAATACTTCACTGAAAATCAGAATTGAACAAGTGGAATTGAATGACTCGAGGAGACAAGAAGAATCAGTCAAGCAAATCCAAAAAAATCAAACAATGGAGAAAAATGTGAAATACCTTCTGGGAAGACAACAGACCTGGAAAACAGATCCAGGAGAGACAATCTGAGAATCATTGGACTCCCAGAAAAACATGATGAAAAAAAGAGCCTGGACACTGTCTTCCAGGAAATTATCAAAGAGAACTGCCCAGAAGTCATAGGAACAGAGGAAAAAATAAACATTGAAAGGATTCATCGATCACCCACTGAAAGGGATCCTAAAATCAAAACACCAAGGAATATAGTGGCCAAATGCCAGAACCCTCAGATGAAAGAAAAAATATTGCAAGCGGCTAGAAAAACCCAATTCAAGTATCAAGGAGCCACAATAAGGATCACCCAGGATCTGGCAGCATCCACATTAAAAGATCGAAGGGCCTGGAATATGATATTCCGAAAGGCTAAGGAACTTGGTATGCAACCAAAAATAACTTACCCAGCGAGAATGAGCATCTTTTTCCAGGGAAGAAGATGGACATTCAACGAAGTAAGCGAATTTCATCTATTTCTGATGAAAAAACCAGAACTTAACAAAAAGTTTGATCTACAAATATAGAACTCAAGAGAAATCTAAAAAGGTAAAGATTAATCTTGGGAACTATATTTTGACTATATAGATGCATAAAGAATACATGTATACCTTGTTCTAGAAATTGATGTGGAAAGGACATTGTACCAGAAAAAGGGTAAAGTGGGGGTAGTACATCTCATGAAGAGGCATAGGAAACCTATTATATCTGAGAGAAAGAATGGAGGGGGATGAATATAGTGGGTATCTTACTGCCCTCAGAATTGGCTTTAAGTGAAAAATCTTAAGACATATTCAATCTATGGTGAAACTTCTCCCATCTCATTGAAAAGTGAGAAGGGAAAAGTGGAAAGGGAAGGAATAAGCTAAGCGGAAGGGAATACGGGAACTGGGAGGGAAAGGGGTAAGATAGGGGGAGGAACTCTAAGGCGGGGGGAGGGACACTAAAAAGGGAGGGCTGTGAGAACAAGGGGTGCTCACAAGCTTAATAATTGGAAGGGGGGGAAAGGGGAAAGAAGGGAGGAAAGCATAAACCGGGGTTAACAAGATGGCAAGTAATACAGAATTGGTCATTCTAACCATAAATGTGAACGGGGTAAACTCCCCCATAAAGAGGAAGCGGTTAGCAGAATGGATTAAAAGCCAGAATCCTACAATATGTTGTTTACAGGAAACACACCTGAAGCGGGGAGATACATGCAGGTTAAAGGTAAAAGGTTGGAGCAAAATCTACTATGCTTCAGGTGAAGTCAAAAAAGCAGGGGTAGCCATCCTGATCTCAGATCAAGCTAAAGCAAAAATTGACCTAATTAAAAGAGATAAGGAAGGACACTATATCTTGCTAAAGGGTAGCATGGATAATGAAGCACTATCTATATTAAACATATATGCACCAAGTGGGGTAGCATCTAAATTCTTAAAAGAGAAACTAAGAGAGCTGCAAGAAGAAATAGACAGTAAAACTATAATAGTGGGAGATCTTAACCTTGCACTCTCAGAATTAGATAAATCAAACCAGAAAATAAATAAGAAAGAAGTCAAAGAGGTAAACAGAATACTAGAAAAGCTAGATATGATAGATCTCTGGAGAAAATGTAATGGAGACAGAAAGGAATACACTTTCTTTTCAGCAGTTCATGGAACCTATACAAAAATTGACCATATATTAGGACATAAAAACCTCAAACTCAAATGTAGTAAGGCAGAAATAGTAAATGCATCCTTTTCAGACCACGATGCAATGAAAATTACATTCAACAAAAAAGCAGGGGGAAGTAGACCAAAAAATAATTGGAAACTAAATAATCTCATACTAAAGAATGATTGGGTAAAACAGCAAATCATAGACATAATTAATAACTTCACCCAAGAAAACGATAATAATGAGACATCATACCAAAATGTATGGGATGCAGCCAAAGCGGTAATAAGGGGAAATTTCATATCTCTAGAGGCCTATTTGTATAAAATAGAGAAAGAGAAGGTCAATGAATTGGGTTTGCAATTAAAAATGCTAGAAAAGGAACAAATTAAAAACCCCCAGTCAAACACTAAACTTGAAATTCTAAAAGTAAAAGGTGAGATCAATAAAATTGAAAGTAAAAAAACTATTGAATTGATTAATAAAACTAAGAGTTGGTTCTATGAAAAAACCAACAAAATAGACAAACCCTTAGTAAATCTGATTAAAAAAAGGAAAGAGGAAAATCAAATTGTTAGTCTTAAAAATGAAAAGGGAGAACTCACCACTAACGAAGAGGAAATTAGAGCAATAATTAGGAGTTACTTTGCCCAACTTTATGCCAATAAATTCGACAACTTAAATGAAATAGAAAAATACCTCCAAAAATACAGCTTGCCCAAACTAACAGAGGAAGAAGTAAATATCCTAAACAGTCCCATCTCAGAAAAAGAAATAGAACAAACTATCAATCAACTCCCTAAGAAAAAATCCCCAGGACCAGATGGATTTACATGTGAATTCTACCAAACATTTAAAGAACAATTAACTCCAATGTTATATAAACTATTTGAAAAAATAGGGATTGAAGGAGTCCTACCAAACTCCTTTTATGACACAGATATGGTACTGATACCTAAACCAGGTAGGCTGAAAACAGAGAAAGAAAATTATAGACCAATCTCCCTAATGAATATTGATGCTAAAATCTTAAATAAAATATTAGCAAAAAGATTACAGAAAATTGTCACCAGGATAATACACTATGACCAAGTAGGATTTATACCAGGAATGCAGGGCTGGTTCAATATTAGGAAAACTATTAGCATAATTGACTATATCAATAACCAAACAAACAAAAACCACATGATCATCTCAATAGATGCAGAAAAAGCATTTGATAAAATCCAACATCCATTCCTAATAAAAACACTTGAGAGCATAGGAATAAATGGACTTTTCCTTAAAATAGTCAGGAGCATATATTTAAAACCATCAGTAAGCATCATATGCAATGGGGAAAAACTGGAACCCTTCCCAGTAAGATCTGGAGTGAAGCAAGGTTGCCCACTATCACCATTATTATTTAATATCGTATTAGAAACACTAGCCTCGGCAATAAGAGTCGAGAAAGATATAAAAGGAATTAGAGTAGGCAATGAGGAAACCAAACTATCACTCTTTGCAGATGATATGATGGTATACCTAGAGAACCCCAGAGATTCTACCAAAAAGCTATTGGAAATAATTCATAATTTTAGCAAAGTAGCTGGCTACAAAATAAATCCCCATAAATCCTCAGCATTTTTATACATCACCAACAAAACCCAACAGCAAGAGATACAAAGAGAAATTCCATTCAGAATAACTGTTGATACCATAAAATATTTGGGAATCTATCTACCAAAGGAAAGTCAGGAATTATATGAGCAAAATTATAAAAAAGTCTCCACACAAATAAAGTCAGACTTAAATAATTGGAAAAATATTAAGTGCTCTTGGATTGGCCGAGCGAACATAATAAAGATGACAATACTCCCTAAACTAATCTATTTATTTAGTGCTATACCAATCAGACTTCCAAGAAAATATTTTATTGATCTAGAAAAAATAACAACAAAATTCATATGGAACAATAAAAAGTCGAGAATCTCAAGGGAACTAATGAAAAAAAAAATCAAATGAAGGTGGCCTAGCTGTACCTGATCTAAAATTATATTATAAAGCAGCAGTCACCAAAACCATTTGGTATTGGCTAAGAAATAGATTAGTGGATCAGTGGAAAAGGCTAGGCTCACAAGACAGAATAGTCAATTATAGCAATCTAGTGTTTGACAAACCCAAAGCCCCTAACTTCTGGGAAAAGAATTCAATATTTGATAAAAACTGCTGGGATAATTGGAAATTAGTATGGCAGAAATTAGGCATGGACCCACACTTAACACCATATACCAAGATAAGATCAAAATGGGTCTATGACCTAGGCATAAAGAACGAGACTATAAATAAATTAGAGGAACATAGAATAGTTTATCTCTCAGACTTGTGGAGGAGAAAGAAATTTGTGACCAAAGATGAACTAGAGACCATTACTGATCACAGAATAGAAAATTTCGATTAGATCAAATTAAAAAGCCTTTGTACAAATAAAACTAATGCAAACAAGATTAGAAGGGAAGCAACAAACTGGGAAAACATTTTCACAGTTAAAGGTTCTGATAAAGGCCTCATTTCCAAAATATATAGAGAACTGACTCAAATTTATAAGAAATCAAGCCATTCTCCAATTGATAAATGGTCAAAGGATATGAACAGACAATTTTCAGAGGATGAGATTGAAACTATTACCACTCATATGAAAGAGTGTTCCAAATCATTATTGATCAGAGAAATGCAAATTAAGACAACTCTGAGATACCACTACACACCTGTCAGATTGGCTAAGATGACAGGAAAAAATAATGATGAATGTTGGAGGGGATGCGGGAAAACTGGGACACTAATGCATTGTTGGTGGAGTTGTGAACGAATCCAACCATTCTGGAGAGCAATCTGGAATTATGCCCAAAAAATTATCAAAATGTGCATATCCTTTGATCCAGCAGTGTTTCTATTGGGCTTATATCCCAAAGAGATACTAAAGAAGGGAAAGGGACCTGTATGTGCCAAAATGTTTGTAGCAGCCCTGTTTGTAGTGGCTAGAAACTGGAAAATGAATGGATGCCCATCAATTGGAGAATGGCTGGGTAAATTGTGGTATATGAATGTTATGGAATATTATTGCTCTGTAAGGAATGACCAGCAGGATGAATACAGAGAGGCTTGGAGAGACCTTCATGAACTGATGCTAAGTGAAATGAGCAGAACCAGGAGATCATTATACACTTCGACAACGATATTGTATGAGGACATATTTTGATGGAAGTGGATTTCTTTGACAAAGAGACCTGAGTTTCAATTGATAAATGACGGACAAAAGCAGCTACACCCAAAGAAAGAACACTGGGAAATGTGAACTATCTGCATTTTTGTTTTTCTTCCCGGATTATTTATACCTTCTGAATCCAATTCTCCCTACGCAACAAGAGAACTGTTCGGTTCTGCAAACATATATTGTATCTAGGATATACTGCAACATATCCAACATATAAAGTACTGCTTGCCATCTAGGGGAGGGGGTGGAGGGAGGGAGGGGAAAAAAAAATTGGAACAGAAATGAGTGTCAATATAATGTAATTATTAAATAAAAAATTAAAAAAAAAAAAAAAAAAAGAAATGGACAAATACAACAAATCCTGATTTACTTTATTGTGTTCATTATCTAAATTTAAGAGATGTTCATAATGCATTTTTCATTCACCCCTTGTTAACTATTTCTAAGACACATTTGTATGTGAAGATCTCTTGAAGGAGAAGAGAAAACTATTTTACCCTTCCATAGTGGAATAACATGGAAAATCCCATTTCCTCAGAGATGGCAAAAATAGGAGCAATATGTACAAGTTATACAAAGTTCTAAGCAAGAAAATATTTCAGAATATTTAGAGATTTCCAAAAGTGAAATAAACCATCTCAGGAGATAGAGATTTCTTCCTGATTTGAAGTCTTCAAGGAAAAGATCTTATTTAATATAGAGAGAGGGAATTCCTGTTCAGGTACAGATTGAGCTAAATATCCTCAAAGGTCCCTTACAAATCTGAGATACTGCGGTTTTATAAAGGTACAATATTTTTGAGATGCTGAGAAATGACCTCAATTGGAAGTCACTGGAGCATTTATGGAAGCAAAAACTCAACTGCCTGTGTTTCTCCTCTTGTATTAAGAGCCTTCTTCAAAAGGATTAGTTTTACTCTCTAGTAAAGAAAAAAATTCCTCAGGATTTGAAGTTACTGACACTTTATGTTTAGAGGGTTGATTGAGAGATTACTTTGCCTCACAAAGGGATTTCAAAATCATAAAACAATGCAATTGCAAAAGACAATTTTTTTCACTGGGTTCATTTTTAAATATAAGGAAGTAAAATTTTAAGCAATTCATTTGGAAAGCTTCCTGAACACATAACTTACCATGTTCATTTAGGCAGATGTATATTATGTTTCAGTGGTAGAGGGTTTATTTTTCAAGTATTTGGCTATAAAAATAATAGCTGTGCTAGAAAACCACAAGTGTATTTAATCAAGGTTGCCTGTCTAATTTCCTAAGGATTAGAGACAAACCCTGATGACTTTCCATTAAAGTATGACATTTAAAAATTTAAGAGAGTGTTATCTAGTCACATTACAATTTAAATTGAAAAGCTATTTAGCTTCAATATCCTTCAATTCCAACTAAATTTTAGCCTGTTAACCACATAGGATTTTGATTCAATCAAAAATGTTTGTGAATTCACTTCTGCAAATATAAAAAATAAAGTCATGCTCCTGAAAGCAGCCAATCAGATTTTTCTTCTTTGTATCCACAGATTACATATACTTCAAAATCATGATTGGAGAGAAATGTTTCCACTAATTTCTTAATAATAACTAGCTTTTATGCAGTACTTTTAAGTCTGCAAAAGCTCCCTTATCATATCATTGCTTGAACTCTGTCAACCCCATTACCAGTGATTACCTTCATTTGCTGCTTTCACTTCTATAAAATTGTGAACAAAGGAGGAGAAAATCTTGAACATATTCTGACTGGGTCATTTGCAAATTTATGTCATACAATGTCAAATGAATTCTCACTGGAATTGGCATCCCATCTACAGCTCCCTTATCAACTCTTTCGCCATTCTCCATAGCAACTCATAAGCCTTTTTCTAACTTCTCAAACTTCTCAAGATTGCTCCTCCCCATTGCTTTCTCAGCTAAGAATGGTGTCTCATATTTTATAGAATCCACTGAGGTCCTTACTTTCCTTTCTTCCTCAACTTCTATCACTCAGATGCCCTTTGTCACTATTTCCTCCTTCATCCCATCTCATTCAAAGGTGGCATTAATACTTACCAAGACCATCCCTCTGCCTTCACAAGCATTCCCATTCTATCTCATATCATTCAACAGATTGCTCCCTCTGTAATTCCCCTCTTTCACATATCTTCATTCCCTCCCTGTCTATTTAGTCCTTTTCTACTGCTCTACAAATATACCCATGACTCGCCCATTCTAAAAAAAAAAAAAAAAAAAAAATCCTTATTTCATCCTTCCTTCTCTGATATTCTATATCTCTTCTGCCCTTCATGTTTAAGCCAAATTGTAAGAAGTTAAGTGACGAAGAGCTGAAGTGGAGTTCTTTATAGAACATTTTTCAAAGGTAACTACTTCAGCTCCTCATCACTGCTTGACTTCTTACAAAGTGGCTTCTATCTTCTCATTCCAGAAAAATGGCACTTTTCAAAGTTACCAATTACTTCTTAATCCCAAACCCAATAGCCATTTCTCAACTTTTATTCTTGATCTCTCTATAGCCTTTGACATTGTTTATTATCCTCTTCATCTTGTTACTCTCCACTTTAGGATTTTGGAACACCACTCTTTACTAACTCTCCTCCTACTTCTCAGACCATCTCTTCTCAAGCTCCATGGTCATACACTCTGACTGTCCTCGTCCTATAAGGCTGTCTTGGGCCCTCTTTTTTGCTTCCTTTATACTTATACTTCTTTGTTGATATCAACAATCCCATGGAATTAATTATCATTGCTATGATGAATATTTCCAAGTATATTTATATTTCTGTACCTCTCTGATGACCTCTAGTCTTGCACCTTAATTGCATTTAAGTCATCTTCATCTGCTTCTTTAGTAGATATCCTAAACTTAACATGTTCAAAATGAAACTCATTTCTTTTCCTCTCTCACCCCTCTACACTATATTTCCTACAAACTTTCCCATAATGTGGAAGGCAGCATCATTTTCATCACTTATCTTGGCACTCTACTCCCGTTGCCACAGATCCAGTGACAGTGGTCTCTTGGCTCTTCCTTAAACAAGAATCTCCCTCTTGATTTTTCTCTGGCTGACCCAGATGCCTGGAAAGCTCTCTTTCTTCATCTATATCTTCTAGCTTCTCTGGCTGCCTTCAGTATTAACTAAAATCCTCCCTTATTGAGATATTTCTCAATCCCCTTTACTTATAGTACTTTCTCTCTTTCACTGATTTTCTTTTTTTCTTTTCTGTCTGTAGCTTGTTTGTACATATTTGTTTGCTTGTAGTGATCCCCATTAGATTGTGAATTCCTTAAAGGTAGAATATCTCTCTCTCTCTCTCTCTCTCTCTGTATGTGTATATATATATATATGTTCCTTTGTCTCCCCCCATCTGTCTCTCTCTGTCTCTGTCTCTCTCTGTCTCTCTCTCTCTTCTCTCTCTCTCTCTCTCTCTCTCTCTCTCTCTATATATATATATATATATATATATATATATATATATATATCATTCTCTGTCTCCCCCCATCTGTCTCTCTCTGTCTCTCCCCGTCTGTCTGTCTCTGTGTCTCTCTCTCCTCTCTCTCTCTCTCTCTCTCTCTCTCTCTCTATATATATATATATATATATATATATCTTTCTCTGTCTCCCCGTCTGTCTCTCTCTGTTTCTCTGTCTCTCTCTGTCTCTTCCCATCTGTCTGTCTCTGTGTGTGTCTCTCTCTCTCTGTGTGTCTCTCTCTCTGTCTCTCTCCTCTCTCTCTCTCTGTCTCATGTCTCTCTCTCTCTCTCTTTCTCTCTCTCTCTCTCTCTCTCTCTCTCTCTCTCTACCCCCCCTTCTTAAACATCCATTGATTGCCTGACTCATAGATGAGAATAGTGAAGCTGAGAAAAATCATGATTTGTCTAAGGTGAATAATGCCTATGAAAACATTTCAAAGCTGTCTTCTGAACTCTAATAATCTTATTTCTGACTCTCCTGATCTGTTTTCTATGACAAGCTTTCTCCTCCATTCGCAAGTAAATAGAATTCTTCCATACTTGTCCAGCACTGAAGGCACTATTACTGGGCCTGCAAGGGTTACAGCATTGAACCCATTTGTTCTCCCTAAAGAGTTTCTTTGCTCAAGATGCCAGTCATGCAATCTGAAACAGGTCAGTTCTAGAGGAATGTAAATGCTAATCAGAGAAGAGTTAGACTTCCGTTTATCATACTCTTAGGTCTATTAAATCCCAGCCTAAATGGTACAGGAGCAAAATATTTAAAATTTAAGTGTCTAGGGGTTTTCCTTATATCGGGGAAGGGAGAAAAATATTGAATTAATAATTAAGATCAGATATAGGACAGGCATTCACTATCTACACACAAAAAGAATTACTAATATTAAAAAAAAAAATTCTCCCAAATACAAACTGAAACAAGCACTTATAAGTGTATATATGACCACATTCATAAAAATTGTTACAGTCTCTTAGAAGACTGACACAAACCTAATCAGAAAAAAAAATTGCAATTAGGCATTTTACATTTCATTTCAATTCTATATGATTCAAAGAAGTCATTCAAATATGATTGGTTGTTATTCTTCATTTTTGAAGAGGACCAGAATGACACTTGCCGTCAAATATTGATTATGACTTAGCAGAAAAATACGAGCCTAGAAGACTGTACACAGGTTGTATACAACCATATAAATCTTTGTCACTTCAAATTTCTTTTGAACTAGAAAAACTGGCAGAGACAAGATGGCTGAGTAAAGGTAGAAACTTGCCTAAGTTCTGCTGTAAACCCCTCTAATTACTTTAAAAATGACTCTGAAGAAATTTTAGATGGAGTGAAACAATTTTCTAGCTCAGGACAACTTAGCAGGTCATCAGGAAGGGTCTGTTACATCTGGATGAGAATGCAGCACAATCAGTACAGACTATACCTGCATACCTCAGACCCCAAAATCAGAACAGCCTTCAGGGTGACTGAATCAGAGGAAACAAAGTTAGTTTTCTGACTTCTTAGCCCATGGTCATCAAAGGCAATTTAGAAGGTCTGCAGGATAGGTCTGTTATACAAGGGTATAGGTGGAGTGCAGGCTAGCCCTAAGTCCCAGCAAACTAGGAACAGATCTTGGGAGCAAATCAACTAGAGTGCCAGCTTGAGTCCAAGCTCTCAGTCCACAGATGGTAAGAGTAACAACAAAGTTGATTATAAAGAGGTTTTTTGCTAACACTGTTCAAAAATGTTCAAATCTGGGTGGAAGTCCTGGATGGCAAATTTAGGATGAAAAGAAGCATTAGCACACCTGTGACCACAGTAGATCAGGGAGCTTCCTCACAGTTTCAGGGCAGAAAAGAGTGCTTATAGTCACTCATAGACCAGAGCACAGGTCAAGAGAAAAATAAACACACCTATCCTCAGATGACAACATTTTGTAAAAATTGAAAACTTATAGATCTATAGAAGTATAGAAATAGCTGCTCAAAAGCCCTGAAACTTGGGGCAGTATATCCTCCACTTTAGAAATAGAGGCCTATTTTAAGAAAGAGTTAAAAGTCAAGATATATACTAGGAAAATGAGCAAACAACATTCTGACCGTGAAAACTACACTCAGATGAAGGCAATAAAGACAAAGCTCCCTCATCCAAAGTCTAGAAGAATAATATGAAGTGGTCTCAAGCCAGGGAGGAAATGAAAAAAGATTTTGAAAATCAAGTAAGAGAGGAAGAGGAAAAATTGGGAAAAGAAATGAAAGTGATGCAAGAAAATTAGGAAAAAACAAGTTAATATGTGATGGAAAGTGTCATCTACATTCAGAGAGAGAACTATGGAGACTAAATATGCATTGAAGCATAGTATTTTCACTTTTGTTGTTATTATTTTTATTCTTGTTTGTTTTTTTTCCTTTCTTTCTCATATTTTGCCCCTCTTTTGACCTGATTTTTCTTGTGCAGCATGATGAATATGGAATATGTTTAAAAGAATCTCACATGTTTAACCTGTATCAGATTGTTTCCTTGGGGAGAGGGTAAGGGGAAGAGATGGAGAAAAATTTGAAATACAAGGTTTTGAAAAGGTGAATATTGAAAAAGTTCTTTCAATGTATTTGGAGAAAGAAAATTCTATTAATAAGGGGAAAAAAAGTCAACAATTTTGTAAAGAATACACCAAAAATATTCAAGCAAACATCTTAAAAAACAGACTGTTGAAATGGTAAGGAAAGTATAAAAAGCCAATGAGAAGAAGAATGCTTTAAAAAGCAGAAACTGCCAAATTGGAAGAAATCCACTACAGAAAACAACTCCTTTAAAAGTTGATTGGGACAATAAAATAGGAGAAGCTCACTGAGAAAAATAATTCTTTAAAAATTAGAATTGAGTAAATGGAAGCTAATGACTTTATAACAAATCAAGAAACAATAAAACAAAACCAAAAGAATGAAAAAAATTGAAGACAATATAAAATATCTCAATGGAAAAACAACTGACTTGGAAAATAGATCCAAGAAAGATAATTTTAAAATTATTGGACTACCTGAAAATCATGATCAAAAAAAGCCTTCTTTCTTTCAAGAAATTGTCAAGAAAAAATGGTAAGATAGGAATTGAAAGAATCCATTGATCACCTCCTGAAAAAGATCTCAAAATGAAATGTCCCAAGAATATATTGGCCAAATTTCAGAACTCCCAAGTTAAGGAGAAAACATTGCAAACAATCAGAAAGAAACAATTCGAGTATTGTGTAGCCACTAATAGGATAGTGAAAGATTTAGCGGCTTCTTCATTAACCTGATGGCAGGGTTTGGCATAGGATATCCCAGAGGGCAAAGGAATAATGATTACAACCAAGAATCAACTACCCAGAAAATTAAGTATAATCCTTTGGGGGGGAAGAATGAATATTCAATGAAATAGAGAATTTTCAACCATTCTTGATGAAAAGACAAGAGCTGAATAGCAAATTTGACTTTCAAATGCAAGATTCTAGAGAAACATAAAGAGGTAAATAGGAAAGGAAATCATAAGGGACTTAATAAGGTTAAACTGTTGACATTTCTACATGGGAAGGTGATACTTGTAACTCGTATGAACTTTTTCATTATTATGGCTTTTAAAAGGAATATACATGGACAAAGGGCACAAATATTAGTTAAATATGAAGTGATGATACCTAAAAAAGTAAAATTAAGTGGTTAAAGGAGAATGTACTGGGAGTAAGAGATAGGGTTAGGTAGAATGGGGTAAGTTATTTCATATAAAAGACAAAAAAAAAAAAACTTTTGCAGTGAAGAAGGGAAGGAAGTTAAATGAAATGATAGGGAGTAACCTTTACTCTCATCAGAATTGGTTAAAAGAGAAAATAATACACACTCAATTGCATATAGAAATCTTTCTTGTCTTATAGGGTAGTAGAAGGAAAAAGGTATGTCAAGGGAGTAATAGAACAGAGGACTGATTGGAGGAGGGGGAGTCAGAAGCAAAACACTTTTAAGGAGAGACAAGGTGAAAAGAGAGAGGAAATGGGGAGCATATAGTTATGTAATTCAGGAAAAAGGAATTTTCTCTAACAAAGGCCTCATTTCTCAAACTTAAAGAAAACTGAGTCAAATTTATAAAAATAAGAGTCATTCTCCAATTTATAAATGCTCAAAAGAACAATTTTCAGATGAAGTAATCATAGCCATAAGGAAAAAAAATGCCCTAATTCACTATTAATGGGAGAAATTCAAATTGAAACAATTCTGAAGTACTACCACATATTTGTTATGTTGGCTAATAGGAAAGAAAAGAAAAGTGACAAATATTGTAGGGGATCCTGGAAAAATGAGAGATTACTACACTTCTGGGGGAGTTGTGAATTGACTCAATCATTTTGCAGAGCAATTTAGAACTATTTCCAAATAGCAATAAAACCATGTATATCCTTTGACCTATCAATTCTTTTTTTTAAATAACTTTTTATTGATAGAACTCATGCCAGGGTAATTTTTTACAGCATTATCCCTTGCATTCACTTCTGTTCCGATTTTTCCCCTCCCTCCCTCCACCCCTTCCCAGAAGCAGTCCTTTACATGTTGAATAGGTTACAGTATATCCTGGATACAATATATGTGTGCAGAACCGAACAGTTTTCTTGTTGCACAGGGAGAATTGAATTCAGAAGGTATAAATAATCCGGGAAGAAAAACAAAAATGCAAGTAGTTTATATTCATCTCCCAGTGTTCTTTCTTTGGGTGTAGCTGCTTCTGCCTATCTTTGATCAATTGAAACTGAATTAGCTCTCTTTATCTAAGAGATCCACTTCCATCAGAATACACCCTTAAACAGTATCATTGTTGAGGTATATCATGATCTCCTGGTACTGCTCATTTCACTTAGCATCAGTTCATGTAAGTCTCGCCAGTCCTCTCTGTATTCATCATGCTGATCATTCCTTACAGAACAATAATATTCCATAACATTCATATACCACAATTTACGCAACCATTCTCCAATTGATGGGCATCCATTCATTTTCCAGCTTCTAGCCGCTACAAACAGGGCTGCCACAAACATTTTGGCACATACATTGACCTATCAATTCCACTGCTGGGTCTGTATCCCAAAAGGTCCTAAGAAACAAAATAAAATAAATAATAAATAACTAAAATAATGAAGAGGAAAAGAACATATTTGTTGAAAGAAATAAACCAGTTTCTTTTTGGGGACAAAGAACTGGACATTGAAAGGATTTCCATCAGCTGGGAAATGGCTGAAGAAGTATTTGCTATGGAATGCATTCGTGCTTTGGGAAATGATGAACAGGATGCTTTCAGAAAGCCTGGAAAGACTTCTATGATCTGATGTAAAGCAAAATGTACTACATACATGGTAACAACAATATTATACAATGTTTAAGGGTAAATGACATAACAATTCTCATCAATAAAATGATCCAGGACAGATCTGAAGAACTTATGATGAAAAAAGTTATCCCCACCTGGATAAAGAACTGATGGACTCTGAATGCAGATCAAGTCAAATTTTTTCACTTACTTTATTTTTTCTCATTTATTTGTTTTGTTTTTGATCTATTTCTTCTTCTTTTTATTTTTATTAAAGCTTTTTATTTACAAAACATATACATGGGTAATTTTTCAACATTGACCCTTGCAAAACTTTCTGTTCTAAATTTTTCCCTCCTTTCCCCTACCCCACCCCAGATGGCAGGTAATCCAATATGTGTTAAATATGTTAAAATATATGTTAAATCCAATATATGTATACATATTTATACAGTTATTTTGCTGCACAAGAAAAATTGAATCTACAAAAGAAACCAAACAAACAAAAAACTGAGAAGGGAAACAAAATGCAAGCAAATATCAACAGAAAGCATGCACACTCAATCAGAGAGACTTCCCACAGTCCTCTCTCTGGGTGTATATGGCTTTCTTCATCACTGAACAATTGAGACTGATTTGAATCATCTCATTTTTGAAGAAAGTCACGTGCATCAGAATTGATTGTCATATAGTCTTGCTGTTGTCATGTATAATTGACCTATTTCTTCTTTTACAACTGTGACTAATATGGAAATATAGTTTACATGATGCATCATGTAAAACTAGAACAGACTGTCTGTCTTCTTTGGAAGAGGGAAGAAGGGAGAAACATTCGGAACTCAAAATATTGTAAAAATGAATGTTAAAAATTTTGTTACAATGTATTTGAGAAAAATTAAAATATTATGATATATAAATAATAAAAAAGAAATACTGTAATTCTGCTTTTTTTTCATAGAGCACAGAGCCTCCTTTAATGCAAGCACGCTATGCTGGGCTATTCTGTGCCAATGTCTCCATGTCTCACAATTGATTCCAAAGTTATTCAGAGAGATTTGAGAGTGTCCTGTGTCACTTCTGACCTCCATGTAAATATATGCTTGTATGAATTCTCTGTAAAGAAAACTTGTGTGATTTATTTTATAAGAGAGTATGGCTTAAAATAAAGAATAGTGATTAACCTGGGTTTGATTTATGACTCTACTTTTTGTGACTTTTGACATCATGTCCCTTTTGAGAACTAATTACTTAATCCACATAAATGTATTTAAAATAAAGGAATTAAACAAATTCACAGATGCATTGTCAGAAATTCCTCAATATTTGGGAGATTCTAAAGGAAAAGTGTGGGAGAGAAGTGATCTAATATTGTCTACCAAGATGAAGGTTTACAATCCTATTGTGCTAACTTTGTTATTATATGCCTGGACAGCATACTAGTGCCATGTTAGGAAACTTACTCCCTTTCATCTGAATTGTCTTAGAAGACTCTGAAGAAAACTTGGCAAGATACTTGATATGGTGGTCCTTTCTCAAGCGGAATTGCCAAGCATTCAAACGCTATAACAGAATGTAACTCTGACCATGTTGTTTGAATGTCAAAAGCCTGGAACAAACTTTCCTACAAATATACACAAATCCAGAGGAAGAGTAGGTTCAAATTTAGAGAACAGTGTTAATAAGGAATTCATATAGGGAACACTATTTACTATCTTTAAATAGATAATAATTATGAAGTGTTTAGTACTATGCCTGATACATTTTCTTCCCTTCTCTTCCCTTTGTTTGTCTATCTGCAGTGTAACTCTCTTGATGAACAGTTTTTTTGTTTGTTTGTTTGTTTTATTTTGTTTTGTTTCTCTACCATTGGTCAGTGCCATTTTTAGGGCATGGCAACTACTACCTTTCTGAGCTCCCAGAACTTTTTGAGCTTTGCAGAGTTCACAATACTGAATACTTTTATATAAAGTTTGTTTCTCAGGTGCCTAATCAAGAAAAAACAAAATTAAAAAGTGTTAATATCATGCATATTGTAGTTTTCATTTTCCCTTACAAATTTTATTTTATTAATGGAATTTATTTTATTTTATTAAATGATTTTTTAGGAATTTATTATATTAAAATGATCAGCTATTTAAATAATTAATATTTACCCAATGAGGAAAAGTTAATCTAATTCTAGAAAATAAGGTACTGTTATTTTCAATTTTACTGAATATTAGTCAGTTCTTATGCATAATAGCAAAGCATTACTCTGTTCATCTTTACATAGATGACAATTGTATATTCTTTTACCTTGATGTCTAAATGTTATTCTTGCATTATTAAATAGAGACTTTGAACTTCTAGATAATACAAAACATCTCTTCAAAATAAGGTTACCATATACAATTCTAAACATATCCCAAGCTTTTGTGAAATTTAGTTAAACAATTATTATATCAGTCTGCATTGTTCTCTGATTTACGTTTTACCCTTCAAGATGTTGAACAGAGTATGTGTCAATTGTGTGTGATTACATCAATATATAAACAAGAATGTACATATATATATATATATAAATGCACACATATATACATAATATTTTCAAAAGAAAATTTAAAAAGGATAAGATTAAGAGTGATAATAGAAAGACTGCTGTATCAGTAGCAGAAATTCAATTTCCATTGTATCTTAGTACAAATGTAAATTTACAAAATACTTTTGTATTAATCTGGCATAAATTTGTTTTTTAAACTTCCCTACACTTTTAGAATATGAAATTTTCTAAAAATTAGAATAATGAGGATTCATGTGCAAACATTTCAAAACCTTTGAAAAAAAGCTCCCGGTTGATTTACAATTTTGTATCTGGATACTACTTTCAATAGTGATGTCCTGAAAAAAAATAATGTAACTCTCAAAAGTGAATATAAGTAATGTTCTCCTTTATATTCTATTCAATACAGATATTTAAAAAATACTATGTTCAAGCACTGTGCCATTTAAGGAGGGTAGAAATAAATAACAATAATAGCAACAGCAAAGTCTTTGCTCTCAAATAATCTTATTTCTGGTATTGTATACATGGCAAATAAGATATATGGCATGATATGAGGTAGAATGACATAAGAACAGAGGAGAAAGCAAAAATATTTTAAGTAAACATGAGAACAAGTTAAACTGAGAGAATCATAAAAGACTCAATGGAATAAACTACTCCTGAATAAGCCTTGGAAAGGGAGGAAAAACAAAATCTATTTTGACAGATTTGTAAAGGGATCATATTTTAAGGGTTGGAGGATAGTCTGTGTGAATAAAGGGAAGTGGAAGAAGGAAGGATAAATACTTCATAGATGCAATAGTTTGAGGTGTTTGGGTTTTTGTTGTTGCTCAATCATTTCAGCTGTGGTTGACTTTTTATGATGCTTTTTGGGGGTTTTCTTGGCAAAAATAGAGAGGGATGTTTTGACATTACCTTCTCCAGATAATTTTACAGATGAGAAAACTGAGGCAAACCAAGGTTCACATAGCTAGAAAATGTCTTAGGCCAGCTTTGAACTCAGGTATTTCTGACACTGGGCTTGCACTGGCTCTATTCACTGCACCACCTACCTGACTGGGTTATAGTGTGTGAATATGACTGGTGAAACAAAGTTAGAAAATAGGTTCAAGTAAGATTACAGAAGGCTTTAAAGGGCATATAGGCTCAGGAGTTTGTACTTCTGGATAATTACAGTAGGTAGAATTCTACTGAGTGGGATATTGACACAGACTTGTGCATTAGGTAGTCTGTTGTAGTAGCTATGTGTGGATGATCCATTTAAGAGAAGGTATGTCAATAGTTAGATGACTACTTAGGATGCTGACAGTAGTATAAAACAGAATTTACAGAATCTCATTTCAACAAATGTAGTAAAAAGAGCACTGAACTTTGTATCAGAAGAAGCCCAGATTTAAGTCTCACATCTCTCATTGTCTGACCTGAACAGGTAAGTCACTTCTATGAACCTCAGTTTACATATATTATGTGAGAATACTAAGTTTTCTATTATCTCATACAAGGTTGCTATGACATTCGAGTGAGATAAGAAAGGTACTTTGTAAACTTTAGAAATGTCTAAAAATGTCAGTGATTCTTGTTGTTGTTATTATGTATATTATTGTCTATGTATGTCCTAATCCTTCTACGCTAAACATTCTGTGGGAGTTTGAAACTATTAGTTCCAGAACACAAATACACACTATTTATGCTATCATACTCATTTACATCTATTTAATGGCTATACGGTCCACCCTAAACATTTCCTTAACTTATTTTTGGGAAATAACACTTTAAAATGAATAAAAAGAAACTATATGTGAAGGCTTGTCTTTGAAAACATATTCTTTAATGTAGCCTTTGCTTAATAAATCTCCAACAGATCTTCAGAAATGCATGAAACACTGGAAGACAAATAGGTTGACAAAAAGAAAATTCACCTAACTTCTCATCAAATAATTTGGTTAAATATGATATCATCCACATTAATTCCTTAGTCATTATCCTTGATTATAGGTAGAAGCAGTAGTATTGAATATTTTGGATGGGCAATTAAAAAATTTTATTGTAATAAATTTTAATTTTAAAACTTTATAAATGCTTACTTTTCAACACAATTTAATTTAGAAAGGAATGATACTTTTGAAATAACCAAGTCATATGATTGATTTGAAATTTCATTTGGGGAAATATTAACCATTTTAATTCATTTCAACTCAATTTAACAAACACTTATAAAGTTCCTTTTATGGAAGGATCCTGTGTGAGGAGATGGGTTCATCTATCCTGAGTAGCTTACCCTGGAGTAGCTCACGTTCTATGGAGAACATATAAGAAAGATATGCACAGTAAATACAAAGAAGGTATGCATCATATATGTGTGTGTGCTAGTCCATGCATGCTAGTATTCAAAACAAATTTTAAGAACAAGAAAAGAGAAATAAGTGAGAGATAAAAAATGATCTAATGTAGGAGGTAACACCTCAGCAGTGCTTTGAAGAAAAATAGAGATTGTACAAGGCAAACATGAAATGGGAGTCTGTTCCAGATGTAGGGTGCCATGAATACAAAAGTAGGTTGCAGAATATTGAATACTATATAAGGGAAACATCTAGGGGCAGTAGGAAGAGATTCAGTAGAATTTGCCTGAAATAAAAGGTACTTGAAGGAGAATAATACAAAATAAATCTAAAAAAGCAAGTGGGAGCAAGATTAAGGAAATCTTTAAATAACATGATCCAAATCTATTGTCTATTGATCTGAATGCTTTATATTATATAGGGGAAAATGAAGAGACAATATCATTATTGGTAATGACATCTATTTAAAGACTAAGTTTAGAATTCATTGTTTTGATTCCAATGTTACCCTACATACAACAAAAATAACCTTAGTACCTCTATCAATCAAAATTCCCCAAATCCACAAAAAATAAAACCTTTTGGATATATAAAAGGAGAGTCCAGAATCACTGTTCCATTTTGAAGATAGGAAAATTGAAAACCAGAATGGTAAAATAACTTGCTTAGCATCACAAAGCTTGCTAATGCTTAGTACAGTGTTTGGCACATAGTAGATATTTAATAAATGCTTGTTGGTTAACTGATGTGCCTCTCACAATTATTATACAGTTGTTCTGATGTCAAATACAAAGCTTCATTCTTATGAAACTATTGATATAAGATTGTTTCCATTACTTTAAAAATAATCATTTTTCATGAAGGCAACTATATCATTATTATTCTTTTGTCAATTTTAATTAGAAGATCTTTTATACATCTTTTACATCAGTCACCCAATTAAAGCCTCTTAGAAAATTACTTGGATGAATTCTGACATTTGTCATTATTTATTGAAGTTTATACCCTAACGTGATTTTAGAATCTTAAGTTTTAAAGAATATGACCAAGAAGTGAATATTTTAAGTATGAAAATAATGCTTTAAAGCCAAATAAAGCATCTTTGCTACTTCATAAATGAATGCCCACTAGTCAAGTGATTACAACCTTATAGAAAGAAGCAATCCTCATTTTATAATCCCTGTAGATTATATTATTATTTGTTATTATATTATATATATATTATAATTATTATATATATTATAATATATGTATAATTATATATTATTAGGACTGTGTGAAGAGTTGGGAATATAAGAAAGGGAAAAAATACTTCCTGCTCATAAGGAGCACAATCTAATAAGGAAGAAAATGTAAACAATTATACAAAATATATCTCTATGTATGTGTATATGTATTTCTGTGGGTATATATATATATATATATATGCCAATATTTTTGTGTGTATGCAGACACATATATATGTATTGGTGTTCTTTAATAACATTCTTTACTCTTGATTCTTGGAGCTCCTCATTGATTACATAATATAGCCTTCTCACATACAAATATATACCTTTTCATTTCTCTCTATATATTACTTATCTTTTGTTCTCCAGTATCAGTGATACTCAGGTCTAGCTGATAGACATCAATGAGATAGTTTTATGAAAACAATTTATATTACTATTTAGATAATAACAAAGGGTTTATAGCATGTGTGATTTTAAGCAAATAATTTGACTCAACTCACCCTGATTCTTCATCTGAAAAATGATGGCATTGCATTAGAAGGTCTCTATACTTTCTTCCAATTCTAAATTATGTAATCAATGACAGTCCTGAATTACAGAGGTATCTATTATATTTTATCTTGTGCTAGTTACAGATTATCATATTTTGTCTGACTTGTACAATTCTGCCTATTGTAAAAGCATCTGCTTTGAAAATTCATGATTTTTTTCTATAAGAAAATACTGTAGAGGGCTGAAACTCTATATGATTGATTTAAACAAGGTGCTAACTCAGTGGAAGTGATAAGACAATGGTTATCTAGTTTAGCATGGTGAGTAATAGTTCTCTAGTTAAGTATGATTGAATTAATCTTACAACAAATAATGGTTCCTTAGTGATATAATGATTGACTTATACTTAGTATGATGAATGGATTTAATTGTAATAGAGTATTTAAGAAGGTCAGAATCAGACCTAGAGGGGGACTGAGCAGAATGGGAGACAGACTTGGAGAAGACAGAGAACTGGAGGCTGGAACTGGCTGCTCTGTCCTCCTGCTTCCCCCACTGAGACCAAGGCCCATCTGAAGGGCCTCAAGAAAGCTAGCCCAGGAGCAAGGTGAAGGAACCAGACTGTGAAAGAGATAATAAAGAGTTTGAACTTTATCCAAATGAAGGCTGGTCCAAAGACCTACAGAAAACTAACCAGAACACTACAAAATACCACTGGCCAAAATTCAACTTTTTTTTTCCTTGCCAAGTGCTTTTTCCATTAACTAATAATTTTAAAGTCTCTTTTATATTTGGACCAAATGTTGCTTGATGTACACAAATATACTATATCGACATATTTCTTTAAAGTTCATTGTATCATTCATATCCCATAACCCAGTAGGATGTTTTAAAGTTAACCCAATTCACTTTTACATATCTCACATTGTAAAATTATTCAATATTTTGTCTTTCTTTTGCTCTTCCTATCAAGTCTCTACTTACCTCAGTGTTTTTATGAAGTCAGTTTAAAAAAAATCATTATTGACTGACTATATGGAGAATGTGAAATATGTGACAAATATGATGTCATCTATCAGAACATTTTTTAGTGTACCTCTTTAAAAAGCTTAGGAATGACCACACAAAAAATAAACTTTAAAAGAATGTGCTATTTGTATCCTAAAGCACATAAACTGAGAAGGAAGGAGATGAAATGGATCAACTCTCGGCAAAAATGTGATGAGGTGTAGTGTATATGTGATGCCTTTCCTTTCTTTCTTGGTGGAAAGAGTTCTGGATCTCACTAGCATTAGAAAACCTGAGTTTGAATCTTGAATCTGCTATTGACTTTCTATAAGATTCATTCCCAAGAACAAGAGATTGGCTGAGAAACGTAATTTAGATTCTGGTTTATTGAGACCAACAGCAGGGAAATTTCACCCAAACAGGAAGAAATTCTCAAATAAATAATATACAAGGGTTACTGAAATTTCAGAGAATGAGGAACAGGGTAGGGGGCAGGATAAAAGTTGATTCATCAAGGTCTCTGTTGTTGGGACTCCAGGCTAATTTAGCAGAAATAATCTTTTAGTCCATTTTGAAGTTAGAGGTTCCTGCCAGATTGGTGCATAACAAGATATGGATGTGAAGCTATTTCTCAGAAAATGTTACATGACAGAACACTGTTACGTTATATCCTATTTTGGATTCCTTGCATTAGAAGAATTAATAGTAGAGTGCAGATAAATTCATGAACAAAAGGGAGTGATTCTCAAAATGTAGTCTCTCTGGACCCATAAGAGTTTAGATAAGTAAATTCGTTTCTCTTTGCAAATGTGCAAGATGGGCTTTATGATATCTTAGCATCATAGTAGTTCTCAGTCCTATAACTTTATGATTTCTCAGGTTTACAGATGGTTTCTTTTATAAGATAACATGGTTTAAGATAAAGAGTAGTGATTATAAAACTCAATTGGATTTGAATCATGACTACTATTTTTGTGACTTTTGATAAGTCGAGTTACTTCTGAGAAATAACCACTTGACCTAAAATTGTGTAAAATGAAAAACTTAAGCTAATAATTGATCTATAGCTAGTTCCTTTTTGAATCTATACCCCATTATATTAGGTTAGGTTCCCCTGTCAAGGTAAACCATACCTGCCACAAACTGAGATCGTCTCCCCAAAGTATTCTTGCTTATAATGAATTAGAGATCCATTCTGAGTCTCTGGCCATGGGATTAGGGTGGAATTATGGGACTTGAATGGAGAAATTTTCTTTAAGGTTGTTTTTTGTTTGTTTATTTGGTTGGTTGGTATTGCCTTTATACTACACTTCTTCTAAACTCATCTCATCAGATGATATAGGTGATTATGAGGTTAGCTCAGATGATAGAAATATCATAGTGGGAGATTGTATAATATATCACAAAGAACAGGGCTGAACTTGAGGAACCAAGGTTCTAAGTCTGACTCTGTCACTGAACAGTTATGTAAATTTGGGCAAGTTATTTATACTCTCATCCTTCATTGTCTCACCTGTGAAATATTGGATTTCTACTAAATAATCCCTAAGATTCTTTCCAGTTTACAACCCTATGATTCTATATTTCACCAAGGAATGACTGACCTTTAAACAATAGTTTGTCTTCATTTTTGACAGTTTGCTAGGTTTACTTCCTTTTTAGCACTGCTACTACAAAACAGAAGAATAAATTGAGACTTTGTGTGCTGTCAATTAAAAATTAAAACATGAATATGGGTGATAATTGAGATGTCTCCCTGTAAGCTTGAAAACAACAAGCTAAATTTTCAAAATTCAATAAACACCTCTACTTTTTTAATATGCAAAAACAATGTTTTCTTTTATAATCTGATGCCATGTTGATTACTGTTTATCTCAGACCTTTTAGATAACAATAAATTTTCTGTTTTGAAGAAATACTATGAAGATATGCACAGGGGTAGATTAACCTGTTCTTTAATGCTTAAATTCATTTCTTATGGCATGTAGGAATCTATAACTTTATCTTATTAGTGTGAAACTAAACTACTGAAAGAACAACCCTCTTTTTTTTATTATTATTATAGCTTTTTATTTATAGGATATGTGCATGGGTAATTTTTCAGCATTGACTCTTGCAAAGCTTCTCTTTTAACTTTTCCCCTCCTTCCCCCTACCTCCCCAAGATGGCAGGTAGACCAATACATGTTAAATATGTTAAAGTATATGTTAAATACAATATATGTATATATATATATATATCCATACAGTTATTTTGCTGCACAAGAAGAATCGGACTTTGAAATAAGGTAAAATTAATCTGAAAAGAAAATAAAAAATGCAAGCAGATAAATTGGATTGGAAATGCTATCTATGTAGTTCTTTTGCTAAGTGTAGCTGGTTCTATTCATTATTAACCAAATGAAACTGATTTGGTTCATCTCATTGTTGAAGAGAGCTACATCCATCATAATATTGAAGTGTTGTTGAAGTATATAATGATCTCCTGGTCCTGCTCATTTCACTCAGTATGAGTTCATGTAAGTCTCTCCAGGCCTTTCTGAAATCATCCTGCTGGCCATTTCTTACACAACAATAATATTCCATAACTTTCATATACCACAATTTATTCAGCCATTCTCCATTTGCTGGGGATCCATTGAATTTCCAGTTTCTGGCCACTACAAAGAGGGCTGCCACAAACATTTTTGCACATACAGGTCCCTTCCCCTTCTTTAAGATCTCTTTGGGATTATAAATCCAGTAGAAACACTGCTAGATCAAAGGGTATGCACAGTTTGATAACTTTTTGAACATAGTTCCAAATTATTCTCCAGAATGGCTGGATGTATTCACAATTCCACCAACAATGTATCAACAACCCTCTTTTTTTTATAATGTATTTAATTTTTTGAAAGACCTTTTTTAACAGTTTACTTTTGATGCTTTGTTTATCACTAGTGCATGTTTATATATCCTGACATTCTTGATTTGGTTATTTAATTCTAATCCACAGATTATCTAATTTTGTATAGCTATCTGTGTGTGTGTCTTATACCTTTGTTAGAATGTATATATTCTCTTTTATCTAAATATTTTGTGTTTCCTAGCACCTCATACAATACTCTTATAGTTTAAAACCTTAATAAATTGAAAGAATTGCACAACATGCCAAATATAGAAATATGTTTTAAAAAATTGCACATATTTAATCTATATCAGATTACTTTCTATCTCAGGGAAAGAAAGGTAAAGGATGAAGGGAAAAAATTTGGAACATAAATTCTTACAAAAATGAACATTGAAAACTATCTTTACATGTAATTTGGAAATGAAATATTATTAAAAATTTTCAAAAATAAATTGAAAGAATTAAAGTAATAAAAGAATAAAAATAACAGAATATTTGATTTAGTTCAGAAGATTTGAATATAGATTCTGCTATTCAACTAATTGTGGGATTCCAAGAAGGTCATATTCTCTCTGGATTTTAGTGTCCCCAACCACAAAATTAAAGAATAAAGCTACTTAATTTCTAAGATTCTTTTGAAGTCTAAATAATATTGGTCAATAAATTGGAAATTTGTTGTGTGTAAGATTCTTGAGGATAAGAATTGTTTGTTTTTTGTTATATCTCCAAAATCTAGCATAGCTCCTTGAACAAAGCACATACTTAAAAGATGTAACATATTTATTGTTTTGAATTGAATTTAAGAAAAGCATTAAGTTCCAATTACTATAATAATAAAAAAATGAAGAAGAGAAAACAAACAAGTATTTTTCTTTTTCTTTTGTGAATTTTTTTCACCATCAAATATATAATCAGCACAAGGATGCTATTTTCATATTTCTAAATGATCTTTTTAAGGAAGTAGAAATGGCAAAAAGATAAACTCAATTGGACTAGAAACTGGATTAGACCTAGAGAAAGTCCTTACTAATATCAACACAATTTTTAATATATGAATATATTTATCTCAAAGTATGTGAAAAAAGAAGAAAATACTTAACATATAGAGAAAACAAACAAATAGAAGATGTTAGAGTAAAATCATTCATCTCTCCCAATTTCCCTCATAAGCTACATGAAACCAAGCCTCTGAAGAGAGTATGATGGAATGAAACTACTCTCCAGTTCAAGATAGACTAATCTATCTGACATGGGCTGAACACCCTTTTCATCAGTGGGATGAAAAGGGTGTTCAGCCCATGTCAGATAGATTCTGCAAAAGCTTGTGAAAAAAAAAAAAAAAAAAAGGCCTTAATCACTGCAAAACAGCCACTAAGACCATCAGTCCTGGCTCATTAAAGAAGCAAATCAGGGAGTCAGTTTCTAGTCCCATCTCAGAAGGCAAACTTTGGGAAACCAGGCTCTTTGTGAAGACAAAGCTATCCCCTGCAAACACAAGGGGCCTCTATTCTCAAAAGAAAGCTCAAAGCTGAACAGATAGCTTTGGACAGTGACATTTTACCCCAGGAGCAGAGTGCCACCTTAAAAGTTAAAAAAAAAAAAATACCAAAAGAAAGGAAAAAAGAAAAAGAAAAAGCAATAGGAAAAAAAAAAAAACATCTTCACCTTAGAAAGCTACTATGGTGACAGGGCAGCACAAAACACAACCTCAGACAAGGAGAGAAAATTCACAGAAGAAAATTAAAAGAGTAATATAAATTGGTCTCAAACCCAAAAAGCCTTCTTGGAAATGTTCATAAAAGACTTCAAAAGGCAAATAAGAGAGGTAGAAGAAAAAATGAGAGAAGAAATGAGAGGTATGCATGAGAGAGTCAACAGTTTGGAAAAGGAAGGGAAAAAAAAAAAAAACTGAAGTAAACAACTCTTAAAAAGTAGAATTAACCAAATGGGAAAAGAAAGATACAGAAAATAATTGAAGAAAATCACACATTAAAAAATAGAAGAGGGCAATGGAAGCTAATCACTTAAACAAACTAAAAAGAATGAAAAAATGGAAGAAAATGTGAAATACCTCATTGGCAAAACAGTTGACCTGGACAATAGATCCAGAAGACACAGTTTAAAAATTATTGGCCTACCTGAAGGCCATGACCAAAAAAAGAACCTGTAGAGCATTCTGCAATATATATCATTAAGGAAAAATGCCCCCAAATTGTAGAAACAGAGGGGGAAATACTTGTAATATTCTTCTCTAAAATGTAATATTCTCTGTTGAGGTTTTCTTGGGGCTCTGGAAGCAGCCTTTGTTTCAGTCAGTAATCACAAGACTATAGTCAGGGTTTAAAGCCCAAATCTTTTATTGTCTCTTTCAAAGTCTTTCTCTTTTTCTCAGACTTCAGCTAGTTTTCTTGGAGGCCATCTGTAATCTTGGTTTCAATGGTGAAGTGAAGGAGGACAGCCTGCCACCACTTCTCTGTCTTCCTTAGTTCTGATTCTGGCTGAACTTGTCTCAGCTTATATATGCTCTCTTATCAAAGGTGTGAATCTTGTAGAACTATAGTAAGTACTAAAAACATATACTGAACTAGAAAACTGTTAAGCACAATGCTAAATTAGATAACTATTGTCTCTCTATCAATTCCATTGACTGGGCACTTTGTTTCAAGTTCTGGCCCATAACAAATACTGAATGACATAATCCACCACTCACCTCAGGAAAGAGATCCCACAACCCAAGGAACATGGTTGCAAAACTTCAAAATGATAATCTCAAGGAAAAAGTACTGCAAGCTGCCAGACCAAAATAATTCAAATATCAAGGAATAACAGTTAGGATTACCCAGGATCTGTCAATTTCTGCAGTAAAGGAGGGGAGGGCCTGTGATACCATATTCCAGAAGACAAAGGACGTGGAGTTACAATCAAGAGCAAACTATCCAGCAAGACTCAACATCATCTTTCCAGGGAAGAGATGAGCTTCAATGAAGTAAGAGTCTTTTAACCATTTCTATTTAAAACAAAAATATAAAAACATAAATAAAAGCAGAAATTTTAATCTACAATCACAGGATTCAAGAGAACCATAGAAAGGTAAACAAGGGCAAATATATATATATATATATTTAAAGGTTGAATTGTTTATATCTCTAGAAGGGAAAATGATAGCTGTAACTCTTGAGAACTGTATCTATCATCGGGACAGGCAGAGGGAGACATCACATGGACTGAGCATGTGATTGTGAATAATCTTTGATGTAATGACATAAAAAAAAAAAGACATTAAGGGATGAGTAAAGATCTGTGCTGAAAAAAGAGGAAAGGAGAGAGGTATAATGAGGCAATTAGTTCACATGAAGAGGTGCAAAAGACCTATTATAATTGAGGCAAAGAAGGGAGGGGAATGAGCTTTGTCTGAAGCTTGATCTCATCAGCTTTGGTTCTAAGAAGAAATAATTTAATTATTAAGTTGGGTAGAGAAACCCTATAATGAAGTAGGAAAAGAAAGAGTAAAAAAAAAAAAAAATGAGGGCCAGGATAGCAGGGAGAATAGAAATTCTAAGGAAAAGGTAAGAGAATGGGGGGATTGTTGATAGAAGTTAAGATAGTGGGAGAGTGGGTTGAGAAGGAAGGGTGATAAGAGATAAGACAGTGTGTGGTTTGGGTAACAAAAAAACACATGACTGAGAGCAAGTAAGAAAGAGAGAAGAAAAGTATATACTGAGGAGAAAATAGGATGAAAGGAAATACAGAGCTGGAAATCATAACTGTGAATGTGAATGGAATGGACTCTTTCATAAAATGGAAGCAAATAGGAGAGTAGATTAAAAAACAGAATGCAAAATATGTTATTTACAAAAAAACATATTTGACACAAAGAAACACATAGAGAGTAAAAGTAAAAGACTGGAACAGAATTCATTATATTTCAGCTGAAGCAGGGGATACATTTTGATCTCAGATTAAAAAAAAGTAAAAATAGATCTTATTAAAATAGGGAGGGAAAGTACATCTTGATAATGAGTAATTTATCAATAATGATTTTAAATAATGAAGTTATAGTGATACTAAATGTATATACACCAAGTAGTAGGGCAGACAGATGTGTAGAGAAGATTTTAAGCCAGTTACAGGAAGAAATAAATAGCAAAATTGTTCTAGTAGGACCCTTTCAGAATTAGACCAATCTAACCACAAAATAAACAAGAAAGAAATTAGGGAGGTTACTAAGATCCTAGAAAATCTAGATATAGACATCTGGAGAAAATTGAATAGGGACAGAAAGAATACACCTTTTTCTTGGCAGTGAATGGCACCTACACAAAAAGTGACCATGTATTAGGTCATAAAAACCTCACAATAGAATGTAAAAAGGCAGAAGTAGTAAATGCTTCCTTTTTAGACTACGATGCAATAAAAATTATTTCAATAAAGGACCAGGGAAAGATAGATTAAAACCAGTTGGAAATTAAATAATCTAATTCTATTGAATGAGTGGGCCAAACAACAAATCAAAATTTTAAATCTCTAAATAGCTACATAAATAAAATAGAGAAAGAGGAGATTAATGAATTAGGCCTGCAACTAAAAAAGCTAGAAGAAGAACAAATAAAAAACAATTAAATACCAAATTAGTAGTTGTAAAAGTCAAAGAAGAGGTGAATTAAATAGAAACTAATAAAAAGTATTGAGCTAATAAATAAAACTAAGAGTTGGTTTTATGAAAAAGTAACAAAATAGATGTCTTTGGTTAATTTGATCAGAAAAAGGAAAGAAAAAAATCAACATATGAAAGGGGTGAACCTACTTAAAAAGTTAATTTTAGAAAAAGAAATTGAACAAGTCATTCATGAACTCCCTAGGAAAAAATGCCCAGGGCCAGATGGATTCACAAGTGAATGTTACCAAACTTTTAAAGAACAATTAATTCCAATACTATGTAAATTATTTGGAAAAATAGGTAAAGAAATTACTTCTCTGACACAAATACAGCACTGAACCTAAATCAGGAAGAGCCATCACAGAGAAAATAAGTTACAGACTTATCTCTCTAATGAATAGTAATGCAAAAATTTTAAATGAAATGTTAGCAAGGAGATTGTAGCAACTTATCAGCAGGATAATATATTATGACCAAGTGAGATTTATACTAGGAATGTAGGACTGGTTCAAAATCAGAAAATCTATTTCAATAATTAACTATATCAACAACAAAACCAAGAGAAAACATGATTATGCCAGTAGATGAAGAGAAACCATTTGACAAAATACAGCACCCATTCCTCTTAAAAAGTGTAAAGAACATGGGGATAAAGGGAGTTTTCCTTAAAATAATAAGCAGTATCTATGTAAAACCAACAGCAAGCATTATTTGTAATAGAGAGAACCTGGATGCATTCCCAGTAAGATAAGGGGTGAAATAAGGATGCCCATTATCACCACTATTATTGAACATTGTGCTAAATATGTTTACTTTGGAAATAAGAAAAAAGAAATAAAAGGCATTAGAACAGACAATGAGGAAATAAAACTATCATTCTTTGCAGATAATATGGTGATATACTTAGAGAATCCTAGAAAATCATCCAAAAACCTACTGAAAATAATTCAGAGCTTTAGTAAAGGTGCAGGATATAAAATAAATCCACACAAATCATCAGTATTTCTACATAATACTGATAAAGCCCATCAGCAAGACATTGAAAGAGAGATTCCATGAAAATTACTGCAGACAAAATAAAATACTTGTGTATCTACCCTACCAAGCCAAATCCAAAAAGTATATGAACACAGCTACAAAACACTAAGGGATGATCTCATAAACAAATTAGGGGAACAAGGAATAATTTACCTATGGAGAAAGGAGGAATTTGTGACCAAAGAAGCAGTAGAGAGCATTATGAAAGGCAAAACAGACCACTTTGATTACATTAAATGAAAAGGGTTTTGCACAAAGAAAACCACCACAAACAAGCTTAAAAGGGAAGTATAAAGCTGGAAAAAAATTATACCCAGTATTTCTGATAAAGGTCTCATTTTAAAAATATATAAAGAACTATGCTAAATTTATAAGAATACAAGTCATTCCCCATTTGATGAATGATCAAAGGATATGAATAGACAATTTTCCGATGATGAAATTAAAGCTATTTATAGTTATATATATACACACATATAAATATATATATATATACACACATATAAATATATATATATACATATATATATATATATACATACATATATATAATGCTCTCAATAACTATTGATTAGAGAAATGCAAATTAAAACAACTTTGAGGTAGCATATCATACCTCCTAGATTGGCTAAGATGACTGGAAAAGATAATGATAAATATTGGAAGTATGTGGGAAAACTGGAACATGAATGCATTGTTGTTTTTTTTTTTTAATTTTTTATTTAATAATTACATTATATTGACACTCGTTTCTGTTCCGATTTTTTCCCCTCCCTCCCTCCACCCCTCCCCTAGATGGCAAGCAGTCCTTTATATGTTGGATATGTTGCAGTATATCCTAGATACAATATATGTTTGCAGAATGAACAGTTCTCTTGTTGCGTAGGAGAATTGGATTCAGAAGGTATAAATAATCCGGGAAGAAAAACAAAAATGCAGATGGTTTACATTCGTTTCCCAGTGTTCTTTCTTTGGGTGTAGCTGCTTTTGTCCGTCATTTATCAATTGAAACTCAGGTCTCTTTGTCAAAGAAATCCACTTCCATCAAAATATGTCCTCATACAATATCGTTGTCGAAGTGTATAATGATCTCCTGGTTCTGCTCATTTCACTTAGCATCAGTTCATGTAAGTCTCGCCAGTCCTCTCTGTATTCATCCTGCTGGTCATTTCTTACAGAACAATAATATTCCATAACATTCATATACCACAATTTACCCAGCCATTCTCCAATTGATGGGCATCCATTCATTTTCCAGTTTTTAGCCACTACAAACAGGGCTGCTACAAACATTTTGGCACATACAGGTCCCTTTCCCTTCTTTAGTATTTCTTTGGGATATAAGCCCAATAGAAACACTGCTGGATCAAAGGGTATGCACAATTTGATAATTTTTTGGGCATAATTCCAGATTGCTCTCCAGAATGGTTGGATTCATTCACAACTCCACCAACAATGCATTAGTGTCCCAGTTTTCCCGCATCCCCTCCAACATTCATCATTATTTTTTCCTGTCATCTTAGCCAATCTGACAGGTGTGTAGTGGTATCTCAGAGTTGTCTTAATTAGCATTTCTCTGATCAATAATGATTTGGAACACTCTTTCATATGAGTGGTAATAGTTTCAATCTCATCCTCTGAAAATTGTCTGTTCATATCCTTTGACCATTTATCAATTGGAGAATGGCTTGATTTCTTATAAATTTGAGTCAGTTCTCTATATATTTTGGAAATGAGGCCTTTATCAGAACCTTTAACTGTGAAAATGTTTTCCCAGTTTGTTGCTTCCCTTCTAATCTTGTTTGCATTAGTTTTATTTGTACAAAGGCTTTTTAATTTGATGTAATCGAAATTTTCTATTCTGTGATCAGTAATGGTCTCTAGTTCATCTTTGGTCACAAATTTCTTTCTCCTCCACAAGTCTGAGAGATAAACTATTCTATGTTCCTCTAATTTATTTATAGTCTCGTTCTTTATGCCTAGGTCATAGACCCATTTTGATCTTATCTTGGTATATGGTGTTAAGTGTGGGTCCATGCCTAATTTCTGCCATACTAATTTCCAATTATCCCAGCAGTTTTTATCAAATAATGAATTCTTTTCCAGAAGTTAGGGGCTTTGGGTTTGTCAAACACTAGATTGCTATAATTGACTATTCTGTCTTGTGAGCCTAGCCTTTTCCACTGATCCACTAATCTATTTCTTAGCCAATACCAAATGGTTTTGGTGACTGCTGCTTTATAATATAATTTTAGATCAGGTACAGCTAGGCCAATTGCATTGTTGTTGTAGTTGTGAAATGATCCAATCATTCTGGAGAGGAATCTAGAACTATGCCCAAAAGGCTATCAAAATGCATATACCCTTTGACTCTGCAGTGCCATTAATGAATCTGTATCCCAAGGAAATCCTAAAGGAGATAAAATACTCTCATGTGCCAAAATGTTTGTAGCAACTCATTTTGTGGTAGCAGATAAATCGAAAATGAGTGGATGCTCATCAACTGGGCAATGGCAGAACAAGTTGTAGTACATAAAGGTAATGGAAGTTATTGTTATATAAAAAATGATGAACAAGCTGATTATAGAAAGGCCTGGAAAGATTTACATTAACTTATTCTGAGTGAAACAAGCAGAACCAGGATCACACTCTGCCCAAAAAGAGCAAAAATGTGCAATGATCAACTATGAAAAACTCAGTTCTTCCTAGTGATTCAGTGATCTAAAGCAATCCCAATAGACTTTGGACAAAAAATGCCATCTGCATCCAGAAAAAGAACTAAGAAGACTGAATGTAAATCAATAGATGCTATGCACTCATTTTCTTCTGGGTTTTTTTTTTTATCTCTCCCATGATTTTTCCTTTTTGTTCTGATTTTTCTTTTCCAACATGATTCAGAAAGCAATGTGTATTAAAAATAAGTAAGTTTACTACAAGAAAAAGACAAAGAAATCTTATGATTGCCACTACTACTACTACTACTACAACTACTATTAATACTACAACTACTATTAAGAATACTAAAATAATTAAAGAAAAATATGTTTGAGACATTATGCTTACTTTCCCATCAATATAATTTCTTATGAAAACACTGTGTATATTGAGCAATACATTGAAAAACAGATAAAATTTCAAAGAATGTCAGCCATTTGAAAAATTTAGAGAAATAATATTTCCTATATATATATTTTAAAAGGAAGATAAGGAGGAAAAAAATTAAAAACCTACTGCATAATAAGAAAAGTATTTTGTGGGTAACATTTTTTAAAGAAAAATCATCACAGTTAAAATTAAATGTCATTAATGCAGATGATATTAAAATCCAGACATGTTGGTATCAGAACTGTAATAGATATGAGAAGAAAATGTAATGAATTTTATCTATTCCTTTACAAAGACTAGAGGTGAAAAGGGGGAAAAATGAAGGAAGAGCAGATCTTAGGCATGAAATGTTAGGTAAATTGTTGACTTCTTTAGTGAATGTGGCAGAATCATTTGACAGTGTTCAGTTTCACAGTCAACTGAGAGCTAAATATGGCACAGATGAAGACCTTACTAAAATCCTATATAGTGTCTGAGCTGAGCAAAGTAAAAACATTTATCTACCACAAAACTGGATCAGATGGGAAGGTATTGATATAGTTGTATAAAGCTCCCTTTCAATACATTGTCTGAAAGAAAAAAATATGTTAAACTTGAGACTTTTAATATTTGTATGTGGAATCAATTTGGTGGTTCATAAAGATATGGAATCAGAATATTCAAGTTCACATTCTAGACCTGACAACTGCCAATTATGTGACCCAAAATGACTCACATAATATCTCTGCCTCAGTTTCTCAGCTATAAAAGATAAATAAAAATTCATGTTTTTCTCTTCTCATAGAATTGTTGCAAAGCAAAAATTGTGTAATGTATATAAAGTGTTATGAATGCACATGTAACCATGAAATAACTATGCAAGTATAATCTAAAGTGCTCTGCAGGGATTATGACCATGATCATTTTATGTCATTCAGTAAGCATTTGGTTAAGTGCCTATTATGGATGGTTGTAATCAGACTGGCCTGTAACACTTACAACATGATGTATGTCTTAGTTTTCTTCATGGCAGAATGTTTATAGTCATAGATTTAGAACCAGTGGTTTTCCCAGAGTCATATAGGTAACAAGTAGCAGACTTGGAATTCAAATTTAGGTTTCATCCCACTAAGTTTAGTACTCTTCTTCTATATCATGCTTTTTTATTTGTGTTTTTCCTTTGTCATTAGTGCCCTAGCCCAGTGCCTTTACATAGCAAGCACTCAATAAATGTTGAATTGAAAAGAATCTGGCAGTAATAAAAGAAGTTATAGTAAAACAAAAAGGATATACATTTCTGATTTTATTAGATTTTTTATATTTTTATATTTGTATCTTAGAGATAATTATTGGCTTTTACAATACATAATAGATCTTGAGCTTTGAAATTACACTCAATACTTTCTTTAGATCCTCATTGTCAATATATAATAATGTTCTGGAGAGTCCTTTGGTAGTTTCTAAACACATCCAAATAAGAAAGCAGTCCTTAGCTTCAACTTGTTCTCTAACTTATTTACTATTACAGATCCTAGCTCTTGTTATAGCTCAGATTTGATCTATATAAGATGTCACATTTAGTTGCTTTTCACATGACTTAAACATTTTGTCAAAGAGAATTTGACACTATATAGTGTCACTATATAGTGAATAGATTCACTATAATTTTTCTAATTTTAGAATACTCAAAGTAGAATTTGAGTTTAGGGAGGCAAGTTTTAATTGTATCAAGAATAAGCTATTTTAGAGTGGCTGGATGGCCCAGTGGATAGAGCATCAGTCTTGAATTCAGGAGGACCAGAGTTTAAATCCAGTCTCAGACACTTAACACTTCCTAACTGTGTGACTCTGGGCAAGTCACTTAACCTCAATTACCTCAAGGGGAAAAAAAAAAAAAGAATGTTATTTTAAGTTGATTGATTCATGCACGATCTTTCTTCAGCTCAATTAAGTCTTTTATTATAAATAATAATTTTTAGTTTGTCATTTCAAAACTTCACAACTGTGTCAAATTCTCTTTGACAAAATGTTTAAGTCATGTGAAAAGCAACTAAATGTGACATCTTATATAGATCAAATCTGAGCTATAACAAGGAGCTAGGATCTGTAATAGTAAATAAGTTAGAGAACAAGTTGAAGCTAAGGACTGCTTTCTTATTTGGATGTGTTTAGAAACTACCAAAGGACTCTACAGAACATTATTATATACAAGAACTATGAAGGAAAGCCAAATTGTACAGCAGGTATGTCACATGTTTTCATTGTCTGTAGTTATACCAATAGAGGTACTGTAGCATGTCTAAAGGCAGTGTTTCATAGAAAGGGCATTGTTATCATGTTCTGAACAGAAGTTTTCAAAGTCTTCCCTTCAAAATTGAAGGAATCTAATTTTTTCTAATGGCAAAATAGACTTTTTGTCTCAATTCTTACCCAATCCTTAGGCAATGAATAGGGACTGACTTGGATAAACTGAGCCCTGAGAAAGATCTTTATTTATTTATTTAGTCATTACTATGAGGCTTATAGAGGTTAAGTGATTTGCTTAAGGTCACCCAGCTAGAAAGTGTGAAGTGTCTGAAGCCACATTTAAACTCAGGTTCTTCTGATTCCAGGACTAATGTTCTATCTACTGTACCATCTCACTGTCCTAAAAGAATTTAATTTAGAAAAGCTAAGGTCAGATCAGTTGTCTTGACACAGGACTTCAATGATTCTTGAGCTGATAGTGATGTTATTGGTCACCTTCAAAATGGAAAGACAGGCAACAGCTGTTATCTAATTCTTCTAATAGCAAAGGCTATATCTTTAAGGAATTTATCTTCTAGTATTCTGCCTAAATAGATTTTTAAAGACTACTTGTGGAACTATTTATAAACAGTATCAAAGATCACAGATTTAAAGTTTAGTTCTAGAAGTCATCTATAGCAATCCCTCCTTCTATTTTGCATAAGAGGAAACTCCTTCCCTCAATGAAAAAGAATTTTTCTAATTTTGTCCTTTCCTTTCATTCTCCCCACCTTCCCTAAAGTTAGTAGTGATGAAAAAAATAGTCCACTCTGGGTTTAATCAAGAGAAAAAAAAAAAAAAAAAAGGTGAAAAGTTTTAACCACTAAGTACTACTTTGCAGGGAAAATTAGGACTAAGAATTTTCTACTGTTTCAGAAAGATCAAGGAAGTTGATTCCTTGCATATCAAACTTATCTCTGCCCCAGAATTTAGCTTTGCTCACAAGCTCTCCTTTTGTCCCTAATTACCTTTTCTCATGTGGGTGGAATTGCCTAATATACATTTAAAGTGAGTTTTCCTGGTTATTAACCAGGAAAGTTTGGTTTCAGCCTAGATGCAGAAGTTCTCAAGTTAATATTGATTTTTTTTTTTTTGCTAATATACAGTTTATTGATACAAGTTATTAAAACATAAATGCTCAAAGCCCTCAAGTCAGAAGTCTTGTCAATAAGACAGGATTAGTCCATTGACCTCTTTATAATTTGTTTTTTTTTTTTAGTATCTAGCTAATCATCTGCTTTTATAATTTCTTTTTTCCTAGAGTAAATATGCCCTAAAAAATCTCATATTGTAATGGGGGAGGCAACTTGAAGATAACTGACTATACCTACAAGATATAAACAGTGTAAAATGGAATGTAATCCCAGAGAGAAAGCAGTAGCAGTGGGTAGAGGCCAGAAAAGACTTCTTACAAATTCTAATTAGACTTGAGTCTTCAAAGAAGCCATGAAAACCAAGATGTAGAGATGAGAGCATGGCAGAAATAGAGCACAGTCAGTGAAAGCGAACAAAGTAAGGAGGTAATGGCATGTACTAGGAACAGCAAGGAGTTCAATTTCACCTGAATCATAATATATGTGGAAGAGAATAAAGTATGAGAGGCAGCAAAGGGCAAAAATATGAAGAGGTTTAAAAGCCAAATGGAGAATTTGGTTTTTGATCTTGGAGATAATAGGGAAATCAAAAGAGTTTATTTAGTAGAGGATAACACAGTCAAAATGGTTCTTTAGAAGAGTCTCTTTGGAAACTGGGTGAAAGATAACTTGAGTAGGCAGAGACTTGAGCCAGAGACACCAACCAGCAGGATAGCAATAATCAGATTTCAGGTCATAATAGTTAGTGTCAGAGACTCTGAGAGTAGAGATTTATACAAAAGAAAAAGTTATAAAGATAGAAATAACATTATTTGGCAAGAGATGGGCTATAGGAGATAAATGTGAGAAAGAAAATGAAATTTAAACTGAAGTTTCAAGAGAGGGGAGACTTGGAGAGGAGTGTGGTGATGCCCTTGGTTATAATAAGGAAATAAGAAGGGAAGACATGAGGAAAAGATTTTGAAATCTGTTTTGGACATATCCAATTCAAGATGTCCCAAAGGCTTGTCTAAATGGAGGTCAGATTTTAAATCCTCTAAAAGGAGGATTGGATAAATAATAAAATAAGCTATTATCTACATAGTGTAATAATTGGATTTGTGGCATCTGATGAGATCAACAAGAGAAATTCTATAAAAGAAGAAAAGAAGAGGAGTCACGCTAGAGACTTATGCTTTATGAGCATGATCTAGATAAAGATACATTAAAGAAACCAGCAAAAGAATAGTTACACTGGTTAAAGGATAAATAGGAAAGAATTCTCTCTCTCTCTCTCTCTCTCTCTCTCTCTCTCTCTCTCACACACACACACACACACACACACACACACACACACACACACATCAAACAAGCAAAAAACAAAAACCTAGACAGGGATGAATCCTGGCTAAGAGGCAATTAACTGTCAAAAACTGAAAAAAGGTCTAGAAGGATAAATAATGAGAAAATGTTAGATTTCATTAGAAAGGAATGTTAATTTTGAAGAAAGAAAAACAAATTTAAATTGGATGATCAAGTCAGAAACTATACAGCAGCTTTTAAAAGAAAATGAGCAGAAGGGAAGTCACTGATGTTTTTCTTCAAGGAATTTAATTCCAGAATGGAGGAGATATTGAAATATTGCTAGTAAGGGTGCATCCATCCTTCCTAGAACACAAAAAAGTTTTTGTTTTATTTTTGGTTGGAACAGATACTGATGTATTTGTAGGCAACTGGAAAGCAGCCAGGTGTTAGGGAGAAATTGAATATTAATAAATAATAGAGATTATAGTTTTACCAAGTAAAACTGGCAGGGGTGAATGCTGAAGCTGTCCTCCTTGACTTTTGGGGTGAACTCTGAAACTCTCTCTGACAGAGACCCAGCCCTCAGGTCAGTTAAGTGGTTTCATTAAGATTAGTCCAGCACCACTTCTTACTTAGCTCAAACTTAAGTGGTCTCATTCAGCTGGAGATTTGGACCTGATATAACTTAAGTGGTCTCATTCAACTGGAAATCTAGGCCTGGGGGAGTGACAACATTGAAGGAATCTCATTCAATAAAAACCCCAGTCTCAGATTTCTTATAAAAAGACAATTTTAAACTCATATCTTTGCAGAAGTCCGAAGTAGTATGCTTTGCCAAGGGACCTCTTCTCTTGCCACAGCTGCTACCAGGACTCCTGCCTGCTGTGAAGAGACCTTGTTCTCAGTGATAACCTCTTCTTATTTCTCAGCCAGGACCTCTTGCAACTGAGGAGTCAGTCTTCCTAGGGAAGCTGCCTTCTTGGACAACAATAAACTTCCCTTTTTCCATTCAAACTTTTTGTGTTTGTGAATTCTTTCATGTTGGATCTGCATCGACCAGAGGGGGTTCCCACAATTCTCTGCACTGCCCTTAAACACATCAAAATCAAAGATGAATATGGCGGAGTTTGGTATGAAGATTGACCATCACTTTATGTTCAATAAAGAATAAGCCAGGGATACTGGAGGAAAAAGAATTATCAGAAAATGTCCTCTTTTACTTTGTGAAGTATGAGGGAACAGCCTTAGCTCAGAGGTTGGGGGAAGGGCTGTCACTAGATATAAAAGGACTTTAATATTGAATGGGATAAATTGAGTGAGGACCTCTCACAAGACTGTTGCTTAGACTTATACCTTAATTATAACTTGTTATTTGTGCTATAGCCAAAAGCCACAAGTGTTCACTTACATTTCTACCCCTACTCTTTTCACCATAATTAGGATTAAAGAGTGTGGCATTAACTAGTATTCTTTGTCTCCAGGTAGATTTTTGACTATGGTTAGATTTCGGCATTGAACCTGTGTTGTGGCAGTTCCCTTTTAATGTCCTGCCCCAGTTTCTCTAATTGTCCTATTTATTTACTCTGCCTCAGGTTATAACCTTTCCCTCTTAATGTTTGATAAGATAAAGGTTTTATATATTTAGGCTATAATCATTCCTTCTTAATGTTTGGCAGGATAAAGATCTATCCATTTTAGACATCATTAGAATATCAGTAACCTCTCCAGTACCTCCCTCCATTGTGTCATCCTAGGTGCCTCCCCCAATTAGGTTATCCCCATCTAGGAACCACCCCCATTATGTCATTGTTCCTGTTATCCTATAAAAAATCTTGCTGTCTAATACTTGAGGGCTGGACTCTTTCAGATGATAATCTTGTTCAACTCTGGGACCAAACATGGATCATTTGGTCCCAGTAAATCTCTCCATTTAATAAACTATTAAATTGTTCTCTAATCTCTGTCTTGCTCAGTTTCTCCAGCATTACACCTGGACTCCTCAGCCAGGGGGAGAAAATGTCAGAAGGGAGTGGGGGCTTCCAGGATAGGGTCTATATAATCTTGTGTTTGGAGGTTGTGCTTTTTACTCTTTTACTGACACCTTTTTTGTTAGGAGTTGTCCTTTCTCATGATATTATAAAAAATCCTTTTTGCTTTTTATCTTGAAAGTCTCTGATGTTAATTTGCATAAGGATCACTATCCCCACACATTATTGGTATTGCCTAGTTTCTGTAGAGGCGCACTTAGGCAGGGAAAATGAAAGGTACAAAAACTCTGTAGGACTGGTCAGAGAGTTCATGTGGCCTGGATACACCAATGAGTGGGGCAATTCCTTCCTGTTATGTTGCAAGACCAAAAGTGTCCTCTGATTGATATTATCTTTTGTAACATCACTGAGTAAATTGCTTTCTTGAATGAAATTGAAACTTATACTGATTTGTTATTTTTCTTACTCTGCACTTTTCCTGGATACTTTTTTCCCTGTTGAGTTGCTCCTCCTTCTGATCCCCTGGAGTGCAGTTACTGTTCAGCTGTCAAGGAGTTACTCCCTGCACAATGAAGGCTTGGTAGGCACTTTCATAGCTAGGGTTTTGTAGCTACATTCTGCTAAGCAGTCAACAAAAGCCAACAGGAACTGGAAGATTCCCTCAGGTTTTAAAGTGTCAATCCTTTGAATTCCTTATCCTATTGCTCCAACTCCTTCATCCTACTCTTCAATCTGATATAAATTAGAAAATCCCTTCTAACAACTGTCATATCACTGGTCATTAATCTATTTTCCCTTAAGTCAGCCCAGGATCTATCAAAATTGCTAGAAAGTTGTGTAAAGCTGGGATGAAAAGGTTTTGTTTTGTTTTTCCAATTTTTTTATTTTGTTTTATTTTTCCAGTTCTTCATTGTTATGAAAATCTTCCGTTTCCCTGCAAATCAATCTTGGGCAAAACTAAAAGGGTCAAGTGAAAACTTAAAAGCTAAAGACTGCTGCCCTAGTTCTTTTGTTTATAGTTATTCAGTCATAACTGACTCTTCCTCACTTATTATGGGATTTCTTGGACAAGATACTGCAGTGGTCTACCATTTCTTTTTCTGATGAATTAAAGCAAAAAAAGACCAAGTGACTTCCCATTTTACAGATGAAGTGATTATATCCACTGTTTGACCTAGTTGCCAGTTCCTTTGTTTGACACTTTTTTGTTGTAATAAGTTACTGCCTGCAATAAAATACTTGGACTCCCTACACATCTATGAGGGGAAATAAAATCTGGGATGTGAAGAAGGAAAATTGCAAGTAAATAGGTCAGAACAAGCCTAAACATTTATATATGAAAAATGAGTTATATATGGTGATATATTGTAAAATTAGGAAAATTTTACAGATCAAATTAAATTATTTCAATAGCCCCTTTTCTTTCTCCTTACACAAATATGTCTAATTCTTTTGGGTTGAAATGTTTCTTTTTTCAATAATAAAAACATTAATTATAACTATAGTATTGAATGGGAAAAATTTATCATTGTTTAAATGAGAAACTACTTCTAGTAAGAAACCTACCTCATTAAAGAAAAAAATCACTGCAAGAGTATTATGGGTATCAAGCAATAATTAGGATTAATTCAAACTGGGGCAACAAAAGCAAAATACAGTGAATGCTGAGCAGCCAGATAAACAGGTGTAGTATGAATAGTTAATTGTCCAGATAATCTCCTCTGATTTGTTTTCATAAAAGATGATTTTGTGGCACTATCTAAATACATAAATACAAACACAAATACACACACACACACACACACACACACACACAATCCTTTCACTACTATATATCTGAAAACTTACCTTTTACTTAATGGGAAAATCAAAATTAATTGCCTTATGCATGTGCCTGAGAATCTGCCTTCCCATTCCATCAAGATGCAAGGAAACACCATCTATAGCTATCTATGTCATTTGGGTACCTATACTTTCTCAAGACCTGCCTTACTTCTATCCAGACATACTCTGCATATTAACCCTCCCCACTTCCCAACTATGGGAAAATCTACCTGGGCTCATTTCTACAGGATTAACATTCCATCATATGCATCAAATCCTGGTGATTTTGAATACCTGATTCCCATTGTTACAACCCCATTCTCCATCCTCTCCTTAGTGCCTCTTTATTCCCACAGCCTTAAAACAAATCTTCTTGTAATTCTGGGGAAACTGAGGAGAAATAGAAATTAGAGAGTTTTTAATGTTTTATTTGACGGGGACCAAATAGATATGTGGTTTGGTCCCAGGGCTGAATGAGACTATCATCTCCAAGAATCCAGCAGGGATTGTCGAATGCAAAGATTCTTTTATAGGGTAACAAGAAAAATGATATAATGGGGGGCGGCACCTGGGATGGGGATGACCTAATGGAGGAAGGTACCAGAGATGGGGAGAGGCCACTGATATTCTAATGATGTCTAAGATATAAGACCTTTATCCTATCAAACATTCTAATGATTTAAGAGGGAATGATTATAGACTGAGGCAGAGTAACGGAAGTGAGGCAATTAGGGAACCTGGGTCAGGACATTAAAAGGAAACTGTGACACAACACTCCCAACTTCCCACTCTAAAACTACCCAATATTTCCACGATGCTCCCTGAAGTGTCATGAGTAATAAATAAATATTCTTCTTATTTTCCTTTCCCACTCCTACCATATTGTACTTCCTGAAATTTAGATCCTTCTTGGTGATACAGCTTCCCTGGCTACCTTTTCTTGCTCTAGCTTCACCTAAACTCACTACTCATGGTGGATTTGGACTTCTAGGATTTCCTTCTACCAAAATCTTTCAGTCACCTCTCCTTTTTGTTTTGTTTTGTTTGGGTTCTTTTTAATTAAATATACATAAACATTTATTACAAAGGTGTATAAAAGGAGAAATAGATTATTTGATTATTTCCAAAGGAGAAAATAAATTTCATAAGTCATAAACAAATACCCAAATAGTGTGTGGTAAGGGTGGGGAGGGGGAGTAGGTACTGAACAAGGTAAAATGAAATCTTTCAAGACAGTTGTGAAAATCGAGTAAGGCTTCATCTATTTCAAAGTTTGAGTAGGCCTGAAGGACTTTAAGTATTAAGTCAAGGGCATACTTAAAGTGTCTCCTCCCTGCTATTTTCCTAAGGGCATACTTAAAGTCTCCTCCCTGCTATCTTAAGGACATACTTAAAGTCTCTTCCCTGCTATCCCCTCCCTGTTATCCCCCTAAGGGCATACTTAAGTCCCCTTCTTGTTATCCTCCCTATTTCAGCCAAATATGGGCACCTATGTACTTATTGGTCAAGTTCAATTTCTTGAATAGTTCCCGAGTTTAGAATGTAAGATCCTCAGACAATAAGGATGAGGGTCAGTGGTGGGAGGGGAATTTGCGTTAGGGATTAAAAGCGTGGACTCTGCCCTCTTGGGTGCTTCCTCCCTTAGATTGGTGGGGTCGCCCGTTCTCGAGAACGTATAATTAACTTTGCTTTGCTTCTAGAGCTCTATCCAGTTGTTTTATTAATGGTTTCTGACCCACACAGTACCATTATCAGAAAGATTCATAGCTTAATTACAGTAAAGATTAAAAGAAAAAACAATTTTAAAATTGCATAACTTTAAAAAAAAATAAACAGTGATATACCTCTATTCTAATTCTATGCAATGAATATGAGTTTGTTACCTAAGCTAGAAAGAGGCAAAGCAATGAAATATAATATAACCCAATATTCAATTGACACAGAAATAGGGATATTAGCAAATTGTGCTTAAGGACTTAGAAAACTAATGTGCTGGCATGCAGTTTGTATTTATATTCATTTAAATCTTTTGAGGACAAAAACCATTGTAATATGCATTAATAATCCAATTAATGAAAATCACATTATAAGCAGATAGTGGAAAATATTTGACAAAATGTTATACCTGTTTCTGTTCTTTTTTTTCTTCTTTATAAAATTTAATTAATTAATTTAATATTCTCCTCAGTTACATTCAAAACATTTTTTTTAAATTTCTTTTTAAGATTTTGAGTTCTAGCATCTCTCCCATATCCCTACCCATAATTAAGAAACTACATATGGAATTATGCAAAATATTTCCATAAAAGTCAAGTTGTGAAAGAAAACATAGATCACCCATGATAATGATGTTAAATAAAAACTCTGAAAAAATTAGTTAAAAATAAAGAGAAAGATAGAAAGAAAGAAATAAAGAATGTTTCTATCTGTATTCAGCCTCGATCAGTTCCTTCTCTGGGTATGGATAGGATTTTTTATTATAAATCTTTCAGAGTAGTTGTGGACAATTGTACTACTGAGAATAACAAAGTAGTAGAATAATAAAATAACAGCTGGGATCCAGCAAAGTAAATTGCTATTACTTTGTATACAGTATATTTCACTTTGTTCATGGAGGACTTCCCAGGCTTTATTTTTTTTTCCCTTGAGAGCATCCTGCTCATCATTTTCCAGAGAACAATAAAATTCCATCAGAAAAACTTGATTCAAAAAAAATTTTTGCACTTACTATTGCAAGTTGTATTGTCCCTCATTAATTCTCTCTTTCTTTTCATCCTGTCCTTTCTCAAAAGTATTTTGCTACTGATCACTCCCTCCCTCAATATGCATTTTCTTTTATCATCTCCTTCCCCTTCCTATATCCCATTTCTCTCTTGTTTTCCTGCAGGGTGAGATAGATTTCTATACCCCTATCGAGTATGTATGTTATTTTCTATTTGAGCCAACTCTGATGAAGTTCCCTCACTCACTCTCTCCTCCTCTTCCTCTCCACTATACAAACATTTTGCCTCTTTTTATGGTAAATAATTTGCATCATTCTACTTCTCCTTTTCCTTTTTTCTCAATACATTCCTCTCTCACCCTTTAATGTCATCATTTTTTTTAAATAGATATAATCCCTTCATATTCAATGCATACCCATGCTCTCTGACTATATGTATTCCTTCTACCTACCAGCAAAATGAGAATGTTTTAATGAGTAGCAAGTATCATACTCCCATATAGGAATGTAAACAGTTATAAACCTTAAGTCCTTTATGATATCACTTTTCTGATTAAATTCTTATGCTTTTCCAGAGTTCTCTACTTGAAATCAAATTTTCCATTTAGCTCTGGTATTTTCATCGTGAACATTTGAAAATTTTCTGTTTCAATGACTGATTATCTTTTCCTCTGAAGCATTATACTCAATTTTGCTGAGTAGGTGATTCTTGGTTGCAATCATAACTCCATTGCTCTCTGAAATATGACATTCCAAGCCCTATTGATCCTTAATGTAGAAGCTTATAAATCTTGTATTATTCTGACTAACACACTTGAATTGTTTCTTTCTGGATGCTTGCAATATTTTCTCCTTGATCTGGGAGTTCTGAAATTTGGCTAAAATATTCCTTGGAGTTTTTATTTTGGGATCTCATCAGGAGGTGATCAGTGGATTCTCTCAATTTCTATTTTATCTCTAGTTCCAGAATATCAGAACAGTTTTCCTTGGTAATTTATTGAAAGATTATTTCCACACTCTTTTTTTGAACATGAATTTCAGGTAAAACATTCATTTTTTAAATTATTTCTCCTACATTTATTTTCTATGTCAGTTGTTTTTCCCATAAGATATGTCACATTTTTTCCTTTTGTTTTTGTTTTTGTTTTTGTTTTGCTTTTTGTATCTTGATTTCTCATAAAATCATTAAACTTCCACTGGATCAATTTTATTTTTTAAGAAATCATTTTCCTCAATGAGTTTTTGTACCTCTTTTCCCAGTTGGCCAATTTGCTTTTTAAAGCAAATTCTCATTAGCTTTTTGTATTTCCTTTTGAACTTCTCTCGATTCTTTCCCTATTTTTTCCTTTATCTATCTTATTTATTTTCAAAGTGGCCTTTGAACTCTTCCATGGCCTGAACTCAAATCTTATTTTTCTTGGAAGCTTTGGGTGCCAAAGCTTTGACTTTATTATCATCTTCTGAGTATGTGTTTTGATCCTTCTTGTGTAGTCCTTCCTGGTGCCCTAGGCTGAGGCATTCAGAAGTCTCCAGCCTAACTGCTGATTCAAATGTCTCACCTTGCTGAAGCTAGGTTCCAGGCTGGAGCTAGGCTACATTGGCCATGTGCTGGGACTGTGTGCTAGGGTGCCACTCAGGTTCCACAGACCTTTTTTGCTGACCTTCTAGCTCCTCTTTGATGTCTCTAGGCTGATAGGTTTGGAAGCCACCAGTACTATCACTGATTTAAAGACAGCCTGTGCCAGAGCTGGTCTGACCTGAGGCTGGGCTGATAAGCCCTGCACCAGTACAGCATGCTGGATGTTCCCAGTGTCAACAACCTTTTCCACTGAGCTTCTAAGTTGCCTTCAGCTAGAAAATGTTTTATTTTTGTCTTTTTGGGTATTCTGATGCTCTAAAATTTGTTTAGAGTCATTGTTTAAAGGGTTTGGAGCATTTTGAGGGAAAGTTTGGGCAGCTCTGCAGGCAACAAAATAAGATAAAGGAGAGACTGGAACAGAAAAGGTAAAGCTGTCTTTAAGTAGAGATAATGAGGAGTAGAACTAGAATAGCAGTAGTGTGAAAGGACAGAGGGAATTAAAGAAATTCAATTAAGAAATTAAATAAAGAAATAGAATTAACAGGATTTGGCAACTACTAAAATATAATGGAACTAGAGGGTTGGTGGTGAGAACAGGAAAAGTCAAGAATTATTCTGAAATAGAAAATTTAAGTGCCTAGAAGTATAATGATATCTTTTATGGCAATAGAAAAGTTTGGAAGACAAATGGGTTTGAGAGAATACAAAATAAGTGTGTTTTCACTTTAAATTTATGATACCTTGGGACATCCAGATGAAGATATTCAATGCAGGACTAGATTTCAGGGCAGAGATTGAGGGTGGATATTTATGTCTGGGAATCATTTTTAGAAAAAGTTGTTCTTTGACTTATGGGAATTCTTGAGAGAGATACATAGGAAGGAACGTGATGAGGATTAAATATAGAGGGAACAGGTTTACCCCAGGATTAATGGATTAATAGCATCTACGTAATCAGTATTCAGGAAAACCCCAACCACCATGCTTAAATAAATTATATTCTCTCTGTTTTCTCCATTGCCCTACCCACTATTTTACTCCCATATGTGCATATCTTTTTCCAACTCTCCTCACAACTCATCCCCAGTATTCCCATCAATTCTGCCATTGTTCCTGGTAGAGGTGAGTTAATCTGTACTATCTCCCCTAAAACTACCTTTACAATACCCATAATTTTTGAACTACAGAACCCATTGTGTATTTCTCCCTTTGTTATAATTAAGTTCCTTGAGAACAAAATTGTCTTTGTTTTGTATTTGTAATATCATTTTTTTGTAATAAGATTTAAGTTTTCTAAAAAGGCAACAAAACTGTTTCTTGGACTTGTTTGGGTCCTGTCTCTCTTAGAGCAGTTTCATCTAAAGTCATAAAAATTCCACTCATATGGGGTTGGGATTCTTTAGACTTGGTGGATTTCTGAAGAACAAACAAGTCACCATATACTGCACTACTTACTAAATGAGTTATCCTATAAGGAAAAGAAGGGACTGTGACCAGAAAAGATAAGGTTCATTATTTCCTAGTTAATATTATACCCTTTTGTTAAATATTCAATGACTTTGAGATTCCACATTTCTTCTGGATATCAAATTGTAATTAACAGAGATTAACATAACATAACATAATCATTATTTGGCATGAGATGTGATGGCCTTATGTATCATATCATGGCTAAATTGAAGATGGAACACCACAAATACAGAAAATGGGATGATCAATTGGTACAACACTGCATAGTATGTAGTCATACAAGTCTTCCATAACATTTATGAGAAGTCTCTATCTAGATCAGGGAATAATATCCTACTTAGAGTGATTAATGCAGTGGGGTTCTGGAGAAAACTCTCTGGGAGCATAAAGAAAGCATCTAGTTTTATATTTTCTAATTCTTGGACTATCAGTATAATAACAACACATATAACATATGTGGCTCACCACATCCCACAATTCTCTCTTGTCTTTCAGGTACAATGCAGTGAAAGCCAGTAGATAGCTAATGGATTTGGTATGTTCATTGGCAAACACATCTTTCCTGAAGAGCTGGGGATTGAAAAAATGTAGTCAGAAACCCACTTTATAATTTTCAAACAAGATGTTCTGGTTCCCACTCACATAGGAGCCATGATACTGAACAAAGGAGAATGAGAGAAGATGTGAGGGACAAACTTTGAAACTCCAGCACTAGAGAGAATTCTAGGCTTATCCCACTGTGGCTTTCAAGAGAAGGGTGATTTCTTGCTCTTGGAAAACACAGGCTGGGTAATAACTGCTCAATCTAAGAACAATGGATCTTAAAGTTGTGATCTATGAGTTCTATGGAATTATCTGTAATTGAATTTCATAGACAGAAGGAGCTCTCTGAGGTTTTACTTTGACAGTCAGCCCTATTTATTAGAACTTCCAGATATGGAACTCTTCGTTGTTTTTTAAGTGGCTGAGATGGGGAATTCTTGCTATCATACCTAGTTGCCAGATGGGAACTTATAAGAGAAAGGGGGTAATTTCTTAAGGAAATGAGTTTTACACATTTACAGATCTCTTCCCCAACAAGCTGACATATTCTATGCACATCAGTCTTCTGAGGACAATTAGATCTTTTCTAGATGGTACCTTACCAGAATGCCATTAAACTTTATTTATGAATCTCCCCACCCTAGAAATATGTTTGACAGAACAAGTAGTAAAATTTTAGCAACCTCTAGGGCTTTTACTGGGGATAGGAACAAATATATAGTTACTCAAATTTTCCTTTATAATTAACAGTGTATAATATTAAGTCCCCAAGGGTCATAGCAGGTGAAAGAAGTTTCTTAACTAATGATGAAGGAAATGGAATTACTTAATAGTACCAGTTCTTTTTACAACGATATTCTATAGTTTGTGAGGAAGGTAGATGAGATGTAGAAGCTTACATTGGGCTACAGAACTAAATAAACCACCATAATTATTACTACAGGTAATTCTGACTTCAAAAATATTGTAAACCACCATCTGAGGCCCAGAGTAATGGTTTGGGGTTTTTAAACCTCACTAATACTTCTTTCTCTATTCCTATGTCTGAGATTAATCAGCAACCATTTTCTTTTAGACCTACTAAACACTTCCTCATACTTCCAGATTTGCAAAAAAAAAGGGCTTCTTGCCTGAGAGCACTGAAATATACCATTATATTAATAACACAATATTGAACAGACCAAATAAAGCCTTATTGGGAGAAGCCCTAGATCAAATGGTTGCCCATATGAAGAACAACGAGTGGGAAATCAACCCTAAGAAATCCAGGGGCCAAGTTTGGGAAATACAATTTGTGGAAAACCCCAGAGAATTGTAGAAACAGTCTAGAACAAACTGTTAACACTCACTTTCCCACAATTCAGGTTTTGTAGAACCTACTTTTCCTAGCTGGGTATTTTGATGGTTCCATATACCAAGTAATCTGAAAGTCTGCCTCCTTCAAGTGTGGCACAAAACAGATTAAAACCCTATGATGGGGTCCTAGTAACTTCTGAGCAAAGGGCAAAGAGTCATAAAATTGCCCTTTGTCCAGAACCAATTATTAGGAATTGGATGATACAAGAAGGTCATTCTAACAATATATTGTTGTTGTTGTTAATAGTGATGCAGTGGATAGAATGCCAGACCTAGAATTAAGAATACCTAAATTCATAATTGGCCTCATATACTTACTAGTTGTGTTACCTGGGTAAATCACTTAATCCTATTTAACTCAATTTTCTCCTCTATAAAGTAAGCTGGAGAAGAAAATGGCAAACCACTTCAGTACCTTTGCCAATAAAAACTCAAATGGGTTAACAGAGAGTCAGATATGATATTACTTAAATGCATAAACAACAATATAATTAGTCTAAAATTAGAATTCAGCTGACAGTATTGTAGAGTGACTTTTAATTATTTTGAGATGTTGAAAAAATCATATCCACACGTTCGTGTTTTGTTGTTTTACTTTTTTGGAAGTCTATTACCTCCATTCTTAGTCTTTCTTAATCTTTATTTCTTTTTAAATATTTAATGAAGCATTTCACTTTTATGTCAGTACTATTTCCCAATCTATTCCTTCCTTCTACAGAATTCTCCAATATTAAAAAAAAATTAATCAAAACTGGCCAATATGGAATAGTGAACATTTCATATGGATAGTCTCCTGCTTTTCTACCTAAATAAGTGTATTAGTATCTGTCTTCTGGAAACAAGATGTGTCAAAACAATTAATCTAAAGTCAGCTGCCCTTCAGTATTATTGTTTTTTAATTTTATTTACATTATTGTAGTCCTTGGGTATGTGCTTTTCCTGGCTGCATTTTTTCCCCAACATCTCTGTTTATTTCATCTTTCCAAATTTTAAGCAGTAAGATAAAATGTATGATTAGTTTTTATGTACAAAATATAGTGACTTTTACAAATTTGCATATCATCTTTTGAAAGTGATTTTATCATGGTACAAATTATCTTTTGGGAACTGGTTTTTATTCTCATACTTCTGAGTTCATTCCTTTATATATCTTGAATATCAGAAACAATAGAGATATGTGGTTCAAAAGTTTTTATTTCACCAAGTGAGAGTTTCTCTTCTAATTACACTGTTTTAGCTAATGTGATTAAATTTTTTATATAATCAAAATTATATATTTTGATTTTGATTTCCCATGATTTTTACACAATTAAAAATTAGTCTGCATTCAAAGATCTGAAAGTTACTTCCCTATATTATTTTATAGGTTCTCATTTTATGTGATACCCACACACATGCACATATGCATACATATGTCATATACACTCTTATATGTGTCAGTAGATAGAGCATGGCCCTACAGTGGGGAGGATCTGAATTCAAATCTACCCTCAGAAAATTACTAGCTTAATCATGTTTGTCTCATTTCCTCATCTGTAAAATACCCTGAAGGAGGAAATGGCAAACTACTTTAATATCTTTACCAAGAAAACTCCAAGTAATGGAGAATCAGACACAATTAAAATGACTCAACAATAATAGAAAAAAATTATATGTACAATGCATACTTTGGGAGTTTATTACGATACAGGCGATATTTTTTCTTTTATCACTATTATTTTAAGTTTTGCAACATTTCTTGGTGAATAAGAAATTCTTTCCCTAGCAGTTTGTCTTCTTGGAACTAGCTAATATTGGAAATTAAGGGAATTAATGTTCACTTGCTTTTAGGTCTTCCTTGCTACTCCTATCTACTTTTAAATCTTTTTTCCTTCTAATTTTTTTTTTGAAATCTAAATTTCATGACCATTTTTTGTAATATAGTTTAAGATAAGATAACAAATCTCTCTTAGGTCTTTTTTTTTTTATCATTTCTCCTACAATTCTGGATATTGTATTCATTTTAATGAAGGTTCTCATATATAGATTTATGGAGTAAACTTCTGGTCATTTGATTAACATACCACTAAATCTAAATAAAGTCAATAGCAATGATTTTAAAGCATTCTCATCTTTACACATAATGTTTGTTAAAAATGAAACACAATATCTTCAAATATTCATAGTGAGATTTCCCCTCTTATCTAATTATTTAATACTAGTTAACATTTTACACACGCATATGTGCTTATGATCTCAATATCATCTAGCGGTTGTATATTTGTACTTTGTAATTTATACATATTTACATAGATATGTAATTTATGAAAGGCCCTTTGATTCTGCAAAGTTCTACACTTATACCTCAGGAAGACATTGAGATTTTCCTAAGTTTTCAAAAGTAGTAAAAGCATAAGGTGTGGCAAACTCCATATAATTTTAAATTTTTTAAAGAATGTATTTGGGGCATGGAGCTGATGATGGAATGTATCTGCATGTCATCTGAGTATTTGTTAGTTAAATTCAAAAGAGTTACCTTTTGGCTAATGACTTTACAAAAAATTAAGAGATAATAAAACAAATCCAAAAGAATGAAAAAAAATTAGGAAACAATCTGAAATATCTCATTGTACTTGGAAAACAGATCCAGGAGATATAATTTTAAAATTATTGGTCCACCTGAAAACTATGATCCATGATCCAAAAAGGAGCCTGGATATCATATCTTTAGAAATTATCAAGGAAAACTGTCCTGATATTCTAGAACTAGAAGGTAAAATAGAAATAGAAATAATCCACTAATCGTCTTTTTAAAGAGATTCCCAAATGAAAAATTCCAGTAATATTATTCCAAATTCCAGAACTCCCAGGTCAAGGAGAAAAAAATTGCAAACATCCAGAAAAAACAATTCAAGTATAATGGAGTCACATTTAGGATAACACAAGATTTAACAGGTTCTACATTAAAGGATGAGAGGGCATGGAATATGATATTCCAAAGGGCAGTGAAACTGGGGTTACAACCAAGAACCCTTATTGGCCTTCAGGGGAAATGATGGATAGTCAATGAAATAAAAGATTTTCAACCATTTGTGATGAAAACATTAGAGCTGAATAGAAAATTTGATTTTCAAATATAGGGAAATCATAAGGGACTTAACAAGGTTTATCTGTTTACATTCCTACATGGGAAGATTACACTTGTAACTCATAAGAATGTCCTCATTATTATGGCAGTTAGAAGGAATATCTATAGATAGAGAGCACAGGTATAGGTTGAAGGAATAATATAAAAAATCAAATTAAATCAAGAAGTAAGAAAGAAATGTACTGGGAGAAAAGGAAAGAGAAAGGTTGAATGGTGTAAATTATCTGCCATAAAAAAGACAAGAAAAAACTTTTTCCAGTGGAGGGGAAAAGGAGGAATGAATGAACTCATCACAAACTGTATTTTCCACATTTCCATCTAAGTGCCCTATAAAGAAATCAAATTCAACAGGCTAAAATTCAATTTGTTTATTCTCCTGAAATCTACTACTTTACCAAACTTCTACATGATTATCAAGGATACCCTTATTCTTCCAGTAAATTAGATTTATGATCTCAATGTCAAACAGACATCAATTAAATTTTGTCCTTTCCTACTCCACATCTCCAATTTTCATCCCTTTTTTATTTAGCATACTCATCACCCTAGTTCAGGATCTTATAATCTCTCATTTAGACTTCTGGTAAAAACACAATCTACAATATTATATTTAACTTATTCCTCTCTTTCCAAGAAAAAAAAGGGAAATTTTTTTCTGATCATAGAATTAAAGTAAGAATTGACTTCAAAAATCATCTAGTTAGTTCAACGTGGTCATTTTATAAGTAAAGGTGCCAAAAAGGGGAATTAACGTGACTAACATAACATAGCTTATATGTGGCAGTGTCAGAATTTTCATTTGAATCTTGATTCCAAATCCAGATATTTTCAATTCAGGATAATTAATCTTTATTTATGAAATTAAAGGAAGCCTTTTGAGTTAGACCAATCACATGGCAGACCCCTTTTCATAAATATATATGTGTGTGTGTGTGTGTGTGTGTGTGTGTGTGTACATATATTTAGTATTTTTATTATTCTTAAATTTTTCAAAATGCAATGGCACGGAATAATGTTAATATAATAGCCAAGGCAAACTAATATAGCCACAGGAATAGATGAATGATAAAATGAGAAACTGAATAATTCTGTTTGGAGAATCTACTACCCAGAGAATTTTAGTAGAAGGAGAAATATCAGTAGATTTAAAACTGAGTAGAAGACCTAAAATTTGTCTCATATTCTGCCTCATGTTCTTACAATGATTTTTAAGAATCGCACATGAATGAATGGATTATCAAAGTTAATTTTTCCATACAAATAAAAAAAATAAATAGCAATGTTTCAATAGTCAGCTTTTTTCAAATGAGTTGCTTCTTAAATTCCCCCATTAGAGAAAGGCAAAATAATTTCCTGTAAAGAATGAATTTTGACTAATTTGAGTAAAAATAAATGAGTAGAGAAAATAGGCAGGTGAAATGGTTTTGCCACTTTAATCATCCAAAAAGTTTGCAGACAGTATTCTGGAGAAAGGATCCAGGAAGACTTTGTTCTAGTTAGATGACTACTATCACCTAATTTTTAAAATTATAGTTGGTATAGCCAGAGAAAAATGGCCTATATCATCGTTTTAGCTACTTGTTGGAACATGGACTCTCTGACCAAGTGCCAGGATTATAATATAGGAGGTGAGAGAACCTTAAGACTGGTGTTAGAAAAAAGAATTCTTACAGATATGGTAAGAAATTGAAGGAATCAATGTTCCTTGAAAAACAAAAAGCTTTAAAGTAAAATACACCACAGGTAGAAAATTGTAAACAGCTACCCATACCAATGAGTTCATCTCAAAAATACTGGCAGGGTTCCTGTAAATAAAAAGGTAAACAATTTTGATTTAAAGCCTGTCATCCATTGTGCAGCGTTTGGAAAGACAAGCAATCTGTTCTATTCAAATACTGCAAAATGAACAATCTCACTTTTTTACTTCAAAGTGTCTCATTACTTATGCCCGAGAATTTTTTTTAGCTTTATGGTTTGGACAATTACACAAACCAGACACCCCTTATCATTCTTCTTCCTTTTCACTGGTAATTGTAGACTCATTTACTTGCTTGTGCTTCATGGGCTTAGATCTGTTATGATATAAGTGGGTATTATTTATGATTTGTTAAATCTCTTACTTGGATTCTCTGTAGAATGAAGTACAACAAAGCACAAGCCTTAACCTACTATAGCTTAGATTTTTAATATTATAGAATATATTTTTCATCTCTACCTAAATAATTCATATTATAAATTCTTAATAAAATCACATCCAGGAAAAAAAATGTTTTATAACATAGATATTATACCTATTTGAGGCCTAGAATGAACAATTTTTACACCATGAAAAAGGTTCTCCATAAAGTAGGATGGGGATTCTCTAGTCCACAGCACAGGTCAATGACACCAGGGATATTTTCTAGAATATTTTTGTCATCAGTTTTCTTTTTACCAAATCTTTAAACTTCTCTGAACCTTATTATTTCTTTTGAAGGAGAACAGAGGGGAAATAGGAGAGACAGGAAAATATTATTTATATTTTCTTACTTCATTTGGATGAATGCAAGTCTGAAATTGATTTCTCACATATGTTGAGAATATGGAACAAGTCTCATGTAATTACTCAGTTTCAAGCTTTTAAAGCAAGTATTGTGGCACCAATCCTCTCTCTGTCTCTCTCTGTGTCTCTCTGTGTCTCTCTCTCTTTCTCTCTTTCTCTCTCTCTCTCTCTCACACACACACTGATATAAAGGGAAAAAAAATTCACAGCCTAGCCTTATTTCTGTATATTTATATATGTATGAAGCATCATATACAATGTAGAATAATTATTGATGTATGTAAAGAAAGTACAAGAAAACTGAAAAGATAGAGGGAGGTATCATATTCTGAAAAGTTTCAGTAATAGAGGAATTTATATTTGATTGAAAAGATAATAGGGAGCCACTGGAGTTTAATGAGTAGAACAGTGACATGGTCAATTATCTGCTTTAGAAAAATTGATCTGGTAGTGGTGGAAACTGCTAAATTAAAGTAGGATAAGTTGAGATGGGAAAACCAAATAGTCTCTTGCAAGAGCCTAGATAAAAGGTGATGAGCATCTGAACTAAGCTGTTGGCTACATAGAGTGGAAATAATGGGGGCATAATTAAGACATGTGAAGAAAGAAACCTTAAGGCTTAACTTTTGCTTAGATGTACCAGATGATATTTAGAAATCAAGGACAATATTGAGGTTAAGAAGGGATATTTAAAATTATAGTAATGATCTTAACAATAATAAAAGTCATAGAAGAAAACTAGAAGAAAGAAAAAATAATGAGTTCTGTTTTATACAAATTCAATTTGGGATTATTTCGGGACATATTTTTAAAATGTTCATATTGTACTGTAACATAATCAAGAAACTAATGATGCATATAGAGATCATTGAGTCATCTGCTTAGAGATGGTAACTGAAAACAGGAAAACTGATGAGGTCACCAAATAAACATAAAGATAAAGGAGAAGAGGGCCAACAATGAAGTTGTGCAATAAAACCGATTAATAAAGATGACATAGAAAATGATGCAGCATTACAGAAGAATAGTCAGACAAGTATTAAGAGTGCTAAGAGAGAAAGCACTATCAGAGATAGTGAGAAAAGAGGAAGACGGTGCATCTTATATGAATGGAATACATCTTGTATGAATGGAATAACCTTTTCTTGTTTTAAGTCTCTCCCCACTCCAAATCATCTTTCACACAATTGCCACAGCAATATCCTTAAAATACAGACCTAAAATGTAGGTCTGCTCTACTTAATAAACTACACTGGATCCCTATTATTCCCAGTATCAAATAGAAGCTGAAGTATTTGTTATTTAAAACTCTTCATGGTCAAATGTTGCAAAGTAGTTAATAAAGATGAAAAACAAGAAAAAATCTATTAGATTTGGAAATTAGGATGTGTGTATGAGGTCCTCTGACTTAGGATATTCTTTTAAGATAACTCTGCCATTTGGAATTAAATGGGAAATATTCAAAATCATTCATTTATCATAGACTTTGTTCATAGGATCATCATTTTAGAATGGTAGACTTTAAAGACAGCTAAATCAAAACACAAATCAAAACTAATATCATTCTGATATTAGTTTATCCCCATTTTTATGCTTCTATTTTGTTTTTCCAGAATGAATAATTATGTTTCACACTCTACTCTATAGAGATCATGTATGTTAAAATATTTTGTAAGTATTAAGTGTAATATCTATCAGTATATATGGTCCATGTGGGAGGAGCAAGTAACAATGACAAATTCATTTTTTTTATAGTATATTTATTTATTTATTTATTTTAAATTTAATAACTTTTTATTGACAGAACCCATGCCAGGGTAATTTTTAAAAATATTTTATTTTATTTTATAATAACTTTATATTGACAGAAGCCATGCCAGGGTAATTTTGACAAATTCATTTTTAAGAAAAAATAATCACAGAAGGATAATAAAAGATTTGTAAAAGTCCATCTCACTAAATGGTATATTACGCATATGTTCATCAAGCAGGCATCTTCTGTTGAAAAGGATCCCAGATAATTTCTGTTCAGCAAATAAAATCTCTAACACATTAATCAATTAATGTGTATTACATACTATTGCCTCAAATATTTTGGAATAAAAAGTATGTAATTTCGGTTATTATTTTAACTAAAAGCTTCTATGATGATAAAATCTCCCAAAGTTTTGATAGAAATTCTTAAAGGCTATTCTAACATTGAATCAGTTAATGAACATTTATTGAATATATACTATATGTTACAAAAACATAAACTGTAGGATCTATGTATCTATACTCACATGTGATATATATATATATATATATATAATATATTATATATATATATATGCGTGTGTGTATGTGTGTGTATGTGTGTGTGTGTGTGTACAAACATGTAAATACAAATATCTCTCTACTAGTTCCATGTCTTTTTACATAATAACCCTTGTAAGTGTGAATTGAATTTCTAGGACTGGCCGAACATGAAAGCTATACGAGAACATATCTGTTTTCAAGTATCATGATCCTATGGCCTCTGACACATCCATGACCAGAAAGAATAAGAAAAGGCTTAAAAGTTCTTGCTAAGAATGTGTTTATCAGGGGCAGTTAGTTGGTGCAGTGATAGAGCACCAGCTCTGAAGTTAGGAGGACCTAATTCAAATCTGATCTTAGACACTTAACATTTCCTGGCTGTGTGACCCTGGGCAAGTTACCCAACTGCTAAAGAAAAAATAATAATAATAATGTATTTTTTGTCAATATTGTGAAAGTCATTGTGCCCATAGCTTCTGTTCTCTGTGTCCATAGTTCCCAGGCCAGCCTATCAGAGAGAAATTCTAGGAACATTCATACGACAAAGTAATATAGACATATAGACAAATATACCAAGGAAAAACACACCACTTAAATTACCCATTATAATAAACAGAGGTTTCTGTTTGATCATTCTCTCCTCTTCCTTTCCAGATATTCATTTCTGTGTTCACTACATAATGGACTAACCAATAAAAAAGCACTACTTGAGAGAGTTTAGGTCTCCTTGTTTTAATCCATGGTTTTGATGAACCCTGGAAGTGTGAAAAATGTTGATTACTCTTAGCAGAATTATTGCCACAATCTATGTATTTCCTGCATTTACCAGTCAGTTATACTACACTGTTGTTTAAAATTATCAAGCAGCATGCTATTCTACAATACATGGTCCTGAAATAATATCAAAGAGCTTTTAGTATGAATGGGGAAATAAACAGTTAAAAGCAAAAGAGAAGTATGAAAGAGGTATATTAAAAATACAAATAGACAAATGGTAAATACTGAATATATGTGATCCTGAAATCATATGCTATAGGAGTTGAGGGAAAGTAATCATCATCATGGGCTAAAGGATCTTAAAAATGAGACTTAATTTACCCAAAGAAAGATAGCTAAGTTTTAAATTGTGTGTGTGTATGTGTGTGTGTGTGTGTGTGTGTGTGTGTATAATTTTATAAATACTACAAGTTAGTATGAACAGAAAAAGATATGTACTTGGAGAAAAAGTATAGATTTATGCATTAGTTCTTTTTGGCACCCAATCATTACTACAAAGCATCAAATTTCCTTCTCAAAACCAATTCAATTAGTGGCATTTAATTTTCATACAAGAAAAAAGCTAAGCAAATTACTTTTAAGCACTAAAATTTATATCTAAACTAGGCTTGATGCATTACTGACCTATCTAGTGAATATAATGAAAGATCTAATGAACATTCAGTTCAAGTCAATTTAATTTTTTTTCTCCCAATTACATTTAAAACAATATTTTTGGTTCTATATGTACTTTTTTTACATATTTTCTTATGAATCATGTTGGCAGAGAAAAATCAGATTAAAGGTGAAAAACACACAAGACAGGAAAAAAAACAGAAGAAAAAGGGGTAAAAAGTGAACGTAGCATATATTAATTTACATTCAGCATTCATGGTTCTTTCTCTGAATGTGGATGGTGTCATTCACTGAACTATTGAGAAGAACCAATCCTTTCATAGTTGATCACTGCACAATCTAGCTGTTGCTGTGTACAATGTTTTCTGGCTTCCATCATGCATTAGTATCCCAGTTTTCCCACATTCCCTCCACTACTTATTATTATCTTTTCCTGATACAGTCTTATAATCTTTTTGGTAATTTTTTTTAAAATCATCATCAAAATTAATTAGGAAGATTGGTCTATAATTTTCTTTCTCTGTTTTGGCTCTTCCTGGTTTAGTTATCAGCACCATATTTCTGTCATAGAAGGAATTTATCAGGACTCTTTCTTTGCCTTTTTTTTCCCAAATAGCTCATATAGTATTAAAATAAATTGTTCTACATCCAGCCATTCTGGAGAGCAATTTGGAACTATGCTCAAAAAGTTATCAAACTGTGCATACCCTTTGATCCAGCAGTGTTTCTACTGGGCTTATACCCCAAAGAGATACTAAAGAAAGGAAAGGGACCTGTATGTGCCAAAATGTTTGTGGCAGCCCTGTTTGTAGTGGCTAGAAGCTGGAAAATGAAAGGATGCCCATCAATTGGAGAATGGTTGAGTGTGGTATATGAACGTTATGGAATATTATTGTTCTGTAAGGAATGACCAGCAGGATGAATACAGAGAGGACTGGTGAGACTTACATGAACTGATGCTAAGTGAAACGAGCAGAACCAGGAGATCATTATATACTTCATCAACGATACTGTATGAGGACGTATTCTGATGGAAGTGGATCTCTTCGATAAAGTGAGGTTTAATTGATCAAAGATGGACAGAAGCAGCTACACCCAAAGAAAGAACACTGGGAAATGAATATAAATTGTTTGCATTTTTGTTTTTCTTCCCTGGGTTATTTATACCTTCTGAATTCAATTCTCCCTGTGCAACAAGAAAACTGTTTGGTTCTGCACACATATATTGTATCTAGGATATACTGTAACCTATTCAACATGTAAAGGACTGCTTGCCATCTAGGGGAGGGGGTGGAGGGAAGGAGGGGAAAAATTGGAACAAAAGTGAATGCAAGGGATAATGCTGTAAAAAATTACGCTGGCATGGGTTCTATCAATAAAAAGTTATTTTAAAATAAATAAATAAATAAATAGATTTTTCTTCAAGGTTCTGCAAGCGTCAATATCGAAAAATTATCTATATGTGTATTTTGAAAATAAAAAACTGTAATAAAAAATAAAATACAATATTTTTTTTTTTCTGTGATAGCTAAAAAAATGTTTTTGAAATATTTGCTCGAATTTACTTATGAATCCATCTGACTCTAGAGATTTATTGATGGGTCATTTAGTTTCTTTTTCCTAAAGTAGGATTAATTAAATAATGTATTGCTTTTCTGTTAATCTGGGTGATTTAATTATTTGTACATATTCATGCATTTCAATTAGATTTGTTGGCATGCAGTTAGGCAAAAGAGCTCCTAATTATTGCATGAATTTCTTCTTAATTTTTGGTTCAGTTACCCTTTTCATTTTTGATGCTGATAGTCTGGGCTTTTTTCTTTTCTTTTTCTAACCAAATCAATCAAATATTTGTCTCTTTTGTTTTTTTTTCCCCCAATAAAACCAACTCTTAGTTCTATTAATTAGTTAAAAAGATTGTTCTTTTAGTTTTATTAATTTCTTCTTTGATTTGCAGAATTTCTAATTTAGTATTTAATTAGGGGCTTTGATTTTACTTTTTTGCTGTGTTTTAAATTGAATGTCCAATTCATTGATATCCTCCTTCTCTATTTTATTCATATAACTATTTAGAGATATAAAATATTCCCTAATTACTCCTTTGGTAGCATCCCATAGGTTTGGGTATGTTGTCTCATTATTTTCATTTTTTTGGATGAAGTTATTTATTGTTTGTATGATTTTTTTTATTTGACCCACTCATTCTTTAGAATTAAATTATTTAATTTGCAATTAGCTTTTAGTCTGTCTTTCCTTGGCCCTTTATTGAATGTCATTTTTATTGCATCATGATCTGATAAGGAAAAATTTACTATTTGGGTTTTTTTTTTTTTTTTGGCACTTGATTGTGAGGTTTTTATGCCCTGTTACATGATCATTTTTTTTTTAATAGATGGTATGGACTGATGAGAAAAAAGGTCTATTACTTTCTATTTCTATTCACTTTTCTCCAGAAGACGCTCATATCTAAGTTTTCTAAGATTTTATTAACTTTTCTAGTTATTTTCTTGTTTATTTTGTGGTTAGATTTATCTAATTCTGAGATGAGGAGGTTGAGGTTTCCAAAAAACATATTTTTGCTTTCTATTCCTTATAACTGTCTTAATTTCTTCTCTAAGTATTTGGAAGCTCAACTGGTGTCTATATATTTAGTATCAGTACCACTTCATTTTCTATGGTACCCTTTAAAAAGATGTATTCTAAAATTCTATTTGTCTTCTTAAGTCCTCTTTGATTTATTTTATGATAGATTTTTTCTGGATTTGAGAAGGGCAGAGAGCAAAGTATAGTTTTAATGTGTAATTGCCAAGATATTCCTTGGGGATTTAATTTTGGGGTCTCTTTCAGGAGATGATTGGTGGATTCTTTTGATGGTTATTTTACTTTCTGAGTCTAAAATTCTAAAATATCAAGGCAGTTTTCTTTTATGATTTCTGTAAGATAATGTCTAGGTTCTTTTTTTCATCATGGCTTTTGGGAAGCCCAATAATCCTTGGATTGTCTCTCCTAGCTCTATTTTCCAAGTCAGTTGTTTTTCCTAGGACATATTTCATATTTTCTTCTATTTTTAATTTTGTTTTTATTTTTGTTTGACTGATTCTTGAAGTCTTATCGAGTCATTCACTTCTATTTGTTCAATTCTAATTTTTAGTGTATTATTTTCTTCAGTTATCTTTTTTAACTACTTTTGCAAATGGCCAATCACATTTTTCCCAATTTTTTCCCATTTCTTCTTGCAATGATCTATATCATTTCCCCATTTTTCTTCTAAATCTCTTTTAAGATCTTTTATGCAATCTTTGAAGAAAGCCTTGTGAAATGGGGACCAGCTCATGTCTCTCTTTGGGGCTTCTGGAGTTGCTTTGCCTTTACAAACCTCAGGATTTGAGGTCTTTTCTCTCTCTCCATAAAACCTGTCTATGATGAGAATTCTTTTTTGTTTTTTATTCATTTTTTTTTTTAAGGCTAAGGTCTATTCAATGCAAAGGAAGAACAGCTGCCCTGGGGCAGTTCTGCTGATTGATTTCCAGTGCTGGGTAATGATGGCTACTTCTGGCAATCTTCAGAGGTTCAGTGGTTTACAATTTCTCTTTTACAAAATGGAAATCTGCTAAACTACCTGCTTGCAGCCAGGACAGAGTATCCTAAAAGGCTCATAGAAGATTCCCAGTTGCATGGAAGCTGCAAAGCTCTAACTCTCCACTCCAGCTCCTTACCCCAATCTCCCTATGGTGCAGTCTGGGGTCAGAAGATTGCACCCATCCCCCCAACCTGTTTGAAACAGACCTGTTCTGAAGTTGTTCCAAGGTAACTTCTTCTGGGAATGTGTTGTACTCTAAACATTTGTGGATTCTTTGACTTCAAAATCAGTTTAGAGCTTCATCTGCTGTTGGTTTGAGAGAAGGTTAGAGGAGGTTACAGAGAGTCATGTCTTCTCTCTGTCATCTTGGCTCCATCTCTGAAAGGAGCTAAGAGAGTAAGAAAGCAAATATTCATTTTTTTAAAAAGGCAATGGCAAAAGGATTATAATAATTTATACAAAACATTAGGGTTTACAATACACCTTACACATGTAACCTCACTTAATCCTCATAGTAAGTCTGTGATAGATAGATAGATAGACTTTAAGCATCATTATTTACTATTGAAGAAATTGAGACTTAGAGAAGTTAAGAGGTTTGGACAGGGACAAAACTAGTAAGTATTAGTAAGGCCAATATTTGAACTCAAATTTCTCCTGATTCCAAGACCATCCGTCTTTATGCTCCTACATGATTTTACTTCAGATGTATCAATGTCTAATTTCAATAGTTTACATTATTATACACTTTGATCTTATTTGACTGAGATGCTATCTGTGACAGGTGCTGACGACATCAATATCTGTTACTGAGTCTCCCAAAATTTTGTTTTATTTCATTTTGCAATCAATTTACTTTACTGTCCAATGAGTATAATTAGAAATCTCTGGCAAAAACAATTTTTACACTTGTTTAGCTTATGATTTTAAAATAAAATACAATCATCAACACTTAAGTGTTAGATGTAACATCATAAAAAAAGAGTACTGACAAAATAAACATTAACTATTGTCAGTATTAAGCAAGATGATGAATACAGACATATTATAAACTGGTATTCTCTATGAATGTGGGCTATTACTGTTACCTCAAACAATAATGACAAAAATAAATTATGTAATATTTGAATCACTTGAACTATTATTACTAGGACCATTTGAAGAACATTAATAATTAACTAAATTTTATGATAAGCAGAGTTGGACAATAATATTCTTAGTCAAAGAGGCCACATATCATGAGTAATAACTGAAAATATAGCAAAAAAAGACTGAACATAATTTACAATCATGGCACTAGAATTTATATGTCAATTTTTTGGGGGGAGTAATGAAGTCTTTTCATCACAACAGTCTTGTGCATAGCTAGTTAAAAATTTTAATTTTGTCATCCCATTCTGCCCTTTATTTTTTTTTTACACTTTCAAAAAGGATGTAATTTATTCACATCTGTAATAATGCACAGAAAATAAAGATGAAATTTATAGCTGGATAGTCTTGTCCCTGCAGAGTTTCAATGTGGAAATTATTAGATAATGGGTGATTGATTATATGCTCTTTTTAAGTTGAGCATGTGCAATTCTTGTTTTTTTTTTTTTAAATTTAATTTTATTTAATAATAACTTTGTATTGACAGAATCCATGCCAGGATAATTTTTACACAGCATTATCCCTTTCAATCACTTATGTTTCGTTTTTTTCCCCTCCCTCCCTCCCCCCCCCCCCAGATGGCAAGCAGTCCTATATATGTTAAATATGTTGCAGTATATCCTAGATACAATACATATTTGCAGAACCGAACAGTTCTCCCGCTGCACAGGGAGAATTGGATTCAGAAGGTAAAAATAACTCAGGAAGAAAATCAAAAATCAAATAGTTCACATTCATTTCCCAGTATTCCTTCTTTGGGTGTAGCCTGCCCTTTATTTTTATCTATATTTGACTGTTTATCAGTAAAATTATTCTTGGGGTAGAAACCCACATAATTTGACTAGAGTAATGCTGGCATGCAGGGTTATTGAGAAGTTAAGTGATTTTACCACAGTTATATTGCTGATATGTTTCAGAGGCTAGATTTGAACCTCAATCTTTCTGATTCTGAATCTATCATATATTCCATACTGTATCTTTGCAAATAAAGTTTTGAGAAATCAGAGCAGAGAGAAAGTGATGAAGAAGGATAGACAAGATTTGTCTGGGAATAAAAGAAGTAAAATAGATTGAAGAAATAGCAGAATAAAGTGAAGGATTTTTAATAATGGGAAATAATTTTATGAGATGTGACCCCATCATTGCCTCTTCTTCATGACAATCTTATCATTTTTTAAATTATAAAAATGAGTAATGGCTGTTATTATGTTTCAAAAAAATCGAAGGATTACAACATGTGGGTAAATTAAATGTATAAAATATAATCCAATTGAGAGTTTTGGTAGGAGGTTTAAGTAGATTTAAACTTAAGATACAGTTCAATACTATATTCATTCCATGTTATACCATAAATATGTAAGGTTATTCCTTATTATAACCATTTAAAGTAGATGTCTTGAGGAGAAAAAAATCTTTGAAATTTGGAAAACATTTTAATGATGTGTGTCTAAATATATTCCCATTTCTTAAATATGTCACTTTAGTTCACAAATTACAGAATTTACATTAGAATTGGATGAGCACTTGGATATCATCTATTCCAACATTCTCCTCTTATGAAGAAAGAAAAGGAAAGTGACGAGAACTAGCTAAAGTCACAAGACAGTAAGTAGCAGTATATATGTATACATGTATGTGTGTCTGTATCAGCCTATCATCTATCCATCTATTTGTCCTTTATCTATCCATTAGGGGTACTTGTGGAGGGAGGCAGATGGCATGTCATAATGTATAGTAACTGACCCAGAAGCCAAGAATTGTCTTCTTTCTTTTAAAAGCCCAAGAACTGAGATAGTCTTTCTTTTAATCTATACTGTGACCCCCAACATAATTTCAGTGTCCTGGAACATCTTTAAGGCTATAAATTGCAGAGAAGGTACTATTCAATATTTATCAAGGGAATTTTTTCTTCTGAGAATTCCTTATATCAAGGAAATCATGGATACATACATATATACCTATAGAACCAAAAAGAATTTATTTTCCTAATCAATAAGGAAGAAGGAGAAAGATGTTAACTCTATCAACAGAATGTTTTAGAAGACATTAAAGAAGACTTTCCTAAACTCCCTCAAAACCCCACAAACACATTTCTTGCAGTGACATTAAATTATTCATCTTTTCCCAATTAAATGTGTACATAGAGGTTGGACAGAATAAAGCCTTTCATTACCATTCTAATTAATAATGGTATATGGGAAAACATTTTCAAGAAGCTTGATAGAAGTGGGAGGGTAAAAGTTACTCAGTTGTAGCAAAATATTATCTACTTGTCATTAACTAGGAGGAACATTTGAAAATATGCATTGAGAAGGAGTTACTTTCATTGCTTGGTAAAATGTCCTTAAATTTACCAGAAATTTATGCCCTATTTTATATTATTATCAAGTGTGCCTTTATCTCTAAAAACTTGCAATTCTTATCATCATCATTAATACTAATAATATGGCATGATAGTTCATGATAAGCATTTACTCAGGACCAGGGGAGTTATTATATGATTCAGTTGAAGTAGTATCTATGCCAATAAAATCAGGACTCCTTGAAATTTTGAAGCATATTATACATATACATACATACATATATACATACATTATATATATACTAGTATATAAAATTTTGGCATTTTGGTTGAGTAACATTGTATCATACTGTTTCCTCTTAAAACACATGTTATAGATTTAGAAATCTCAGAAATCATTTGTCTGATTCTGTAATTTTACAGATGAGGAAATTGAGACTCAGATAATTTTAATGATTTAGGTTACTAAGCAAGTAATTATCTAATGTTGGAAAATATCACAAACAATGTAAATCTATTGTTCTCTATGCTAAGCCTCCTTGCCAAGAATTCCTCTAGAAGATGAGAGGAATTCCAAAGGCCAGGAACTCTGGAGGAGAGAGGAAAAATAGCTTAAGCTGGAAAAAACTAAAATACCTTGGGGAATATTAGAATTTTAATGGTCTAATTAACATGTGTGTTATAAATTGCTGCTGCATATTAGCTGGGATTAGCACAGAAAATGTGAAAGTGGACTGAGAAAGCCTGTAGATGAGGAAGAGATCAGCAAATAAATAAGTCAAGTGGAGTATAATCATTAAATTAGTGAACAAGTATTTAGTAGACCTATACTTAATATATAGTTTAACTTGGGCAAGAAAGAAAGTTTTAGGGAAAAATAAAGAATTCTACATAGAAAGAATCAAGGGACCTGGGAAAAATTCTTAAATGTGATTTGGTGTATCATCATTGAAATCACTTAACCTCATTGTGCTTGAGTCTATTACTATAAAATAGGATCAATAAATAAAAATAATTTGCACATTAAAAAAAAAAAAAGAAGAAGAGTGAAATTAAAAATGTTCTTTCCAACTGAACATTGTGTAAATGTCAATTTGGCATAATAAAAAGAGAAACTTCCTATGAGATAAACTAAGGTTCCAAATTTGACCCATACAATTACTAGCTATGGCACCATGGAGATGTTAATTCAACTGAAAAGGCTTTGTTAACATTAAAGAGCTAAGGAAATGAGGAGTAGTTTATATTCTATTAATTTTTTGGATGTATAGAATTAGGAATAGTTTATGAGGTACCCAGAAAACTGTTTATTTATTGTTTTTCTGTGATAAGCTAACAAAGCAAATAAGTAGCGAATTGTATTGACAATGTATATGTCTATAATTTATAAATTATTAATGACACAAACATGTTTAACTAGATAAATATCAAGGACTTCAATTATTGTAATTTATTATTATTCTCTTTTTTGTGAGGCAATTGGGATTAAATGACTTTCTTAGGGTCACATAGCAAATGTAAAGTGTCTTGGGTTCAGATTTGAAGTCAGGTCCTCTTGACTTTAGGGCTAGTGCTCTCTTCACTGTGCAATCTAGCCACTCCTCTTATTATCTTTCTTTTAAAAAAAAAACAGTCTTGTCTATTTTCCTTCTTCCTCAAAGGGAAGTTTTTTGTTTTTTTTTCCTCAATGACCATATTTGGTTTTGCTCTTAGGAATTCAGTAAGCTTGTCACAAGGGGCTTGAAAACTCCTGGTAGGTTTGGACCACAGGGTTTCTCATCTATCATATTTTCTTATGTACTATTAAAGTTGGTACATTTGATTTTAATCTAACTGTTAAGGTCAGAGAGAATAAGCTTACAGCTTAGTCCATATTGAATTCTTTCCTTTCCCTCAAGGGAGTAGAAACATTGGAAAATTCAGAGTGGAAACAAGTGAAATGAGGCAGAGATAGAAACCAACACCAATCACTTTTCTTAGAAAAAGACCTGAAGGCTTACAATATGTTACTAACATACTGATGATGATTAATGGAGACCCAGTTCACAAGACTGATAGTAAAAAATGATAGTAAAACTGGATGAAGGAAATTGAGACTTCAGCAGTGGAGAAGAATAAACTTAAAATAAATGTTTTATTAATGCTTTCTCATTACACACTGGCATTTCAAATGATACTCCCCCTCCACAAATAACTCTTCTTTGTAATTGAAAAGTAGAATTAAGCTAGACAATCCAATACTATGTTCATGTCTTACAACTTTTCATTCTGCAACTAGACTATTCTACCTCTCTATGGAGGAGACACAAGAGACATATTATCATTGATCCTTTGGAGAAAAGATTTTTCATTGCACTGAACAATTTGTTTATCTTTCAGTATTGTTTCCATTCATTACTGTAGTTATTGTATGTATTTTTCTTTTGGTTCTGCTTATTTAGTAGAAGTATAGATGAATGGGAAAAACTGCCCTTCTTTTGCCAGAAGAAAAAAAAAATTAAGGAAAGGGGAAAGTCCACAGTATTGGAAAACACCACAAAGATATTACTTCTAAAGAAGTAGATGTAATTTTTCATCAGAATAAAGTGAATTAGCATTACTTCCAGGTATAACTCCTTCAAAAAGATTCATTCAAGGTTAGCCCTAGAAGACAATTATTTTATGTGATTTGAGACATGGATTACAATAGAATTTGAAAGCAACATATTGATGTTCAGTATACACATTTACCTTATGTAATAAATATATTCATAACTGGATAATTAGCTACATTACTAGAGACAAAATCTTATTTACCCTTATTTCTTTTAGAGTCTACTGTAATATTCTACTCATAGTCAGGACTTGTTGGAATCCTTACTAACTGCTAACTAATTAGAGTTGATCTAATCTTACAAGAAGATGTTTTGGGCAGAACCTGAAACAAGGTACTAAGTAGAACTACCCATAATCCCTCTCTCTGGAAGGAGCATAAATAGGCCAATGGGCCAGTCGGAGAGTGCCAGAGAGGAAGACGCTACAAGTCGAGATTTCACCGGAATGACATGAAGACTGGAGCTGGCTGGAGGCTGAAGAAAGCAGAGGCAGAGGCTGAAGGACCAGACCTTTGGATTTAAAGACATTTGGAGAGAGCTCTTGGAACCAAGCAGAGAGATAGGCCGCTAAGCTAACCGGGCTATATTGGAGATAATAAAAGATCTGAACTTTTATCACCTGGCTGCTTTTTGAGAAGAAAAAGCTCACCACAAGGACTTAAGGTTTGTTGTTGCTATCAAAGTCTTAGATTCAGGAAACAATCTTACACAACCCTCTACTCCTACCCTCAATGAGACTTTCAATGTCGTAAGGTGTCTTAAGGTGACCTATGCAGAGACCAGTCAACTTCATAATGGAGATAGCTGACTATTTTAACCAAGCATGGTAACTTTCTACTGGGCACGCTGCAGTGACCTCTAGTGGTTATTTTATCTACAGCTACCCTACAAGTTCTTATATGTAAACATTCAAATATTCTCCGTAGAACTATAATGTCTATTGTTCTATCAATTCTATCTAATAAGTTGTATTTAAACATAATCATTTATTTCCACAACTCATATAGTAAAGAAAATGACAAAATTAATGGAAATGCAAAAATATACTCATACTATTGCTTATTAGACATGACTTTATTTGCTGATAGGGGCATATATGTAAAAGTACAAAAATGTTAAAAACATAAAAAAATATGATGACAGGAAAATCAAGTAAAGTTTATTATGGCTGCTGATAGGACTTCCAAACAAACTTAAAAGATTAAAATAAATTTAAATAAAATAGGTTTAGAATGAAAAAAAAGAGAAAAATAGGGAGAACAAAAACAATAGATTAGGAATGAAAACATCTGATTTCTAATGCTACTAAGGAATTGTTAATTCTTTACTAGCTCATCTCTTTGACTTAATCATTTCATTTCTCTGATCTTAATTTCTTAAAATGTATTGATTGTAAATTTTGTTTTAAAATTGACTATATTTCCAATGATTCTGACTTTCTTCCTACTTCCTGAGAGCCATCCACCATATTAAAGGATGTAAGAGGAGAAAATCATAACTGTTCAACAAAACTAACTTACATATTAAAAAAATTAATTATATATAATGTACCATACTCTGGGAAGAAGTGGAGAAAACTTCTTCCTCATATCTTTTCTTTTAGGCCAAGTGTGTTCATTAAAATTTTGTATCATACAACTTCAATTATTTTTGCATCATTCTTTCAATTTATATTATTATAGTCATCATGTATATTGTTTGATTCACTTTCTTCTTCTTCTTCTTTTTTTTTTTTTTAATAACTTTTTATTGACAGAACCCATGCCAGGGTAATTTTTTACAACATTATCCCTTGCACTCACTTCTGTTCCAATTTTTCCCCTCCCACCCTCCCTCCCTCCACCCTCTCCCCCAGATGGCAGGCAGTCCTTTACATGTTAAATAGATTACAGTATATCCTAGATACAATATATGTTTGCAGAACCGAACAGTTCTTTTGTTGCACAGGAAGAATTGGATTCAGAAGGTATAAATAACCCAGGAAGAAAAACAAAAATGCAAACAATTTATATTCATTTCCCAGTGTTCTTTCTTTGGGTGTAGCTGCTTCTGTCCATCCTTGATCAACTGAAACTGAATTAGCTCTCTTTATCGAAGAGATCCACTTCCATCAGAATACATCCTCATATGATATCGTTGTTGAAGTATATAATGATCTCCTGGTTCTGCTCATTTCACTTAGCATCAGTTCATGTAAGTCTCTCCAAGCCTCTCTGTATTCATCCTGCTGGTCACTTCTTATAGAACAATAATATTCCATAACATTCATATACCACAATTTACCCAGCTAATCTCCAATTGATGGACATCCATTCATTTTCCAGCTTCTAGCCACTACAAACAGGGCTGCCACAAACATTCATGCATATACAGATCCCTTTCCCTTCTTTAGTATCTCTTTGGGGTATAAGCCTAGTAGAAACACTGCTGAATCAAAAGGTATGCACAGTTTGATAACTTTTTGAGCATAGTTCCAAATTGCTCTCCAGAATTCCACCAACAATGTATCAGTATCCCTGTTTTCCCACATCCCCTCCAACATTCCGCATTATCTTTCCCTGTCATTTTAGCCAATCTGACAGGTATGTAGTGGTATCCCAGAGTTGTCTTAATTTGCATTTCTCTGATTAATAATGATTTGGAGCATATTTTCATATGGCTAGAAATAGTTTTAATTTCTTCATCTGAGAATTGTCTATTCATATCCTTTGACCATTTATCAATTGGAGAATGGCTTGATTTCTTATAAATTAGTCAATTCTCTATATATTTTGGAAATGAGGCCTTTATCAGAACCTTTGACTGTAAAAATGTTTCCCAGTTTATTGTTTCCCTTCTATTGATTCACTTTCCATCTATGTATATATATTTGCATGTTTCATTGCATTTGAAAAATTATTATTATTTCAACATTTCTTTATATTCATATATCCCAATTTATTTTTCTATGTTCCAATCAATGATCAACCAGTTTGGTTTAAGTTCTTTTTACTACAAAGAAGTGCTGTAACCTATAAATATTTTTATTATATATGTGCCATTTCTCAGTCATTAAAATCCTTAGGATATATACTAACTATTGAACCACTAAATGGTATGATAGATTTAGTGCCAGATTGGGAAAACCCATCTTCCTGAGTTCAAATCTATATTCAAACATTTAACTCAATGTGTGACCCTGACTAAGTCATTTAACTGTTTGATTCAGTTTCTTCATCTGTAAAAATGAGCTCAAGAAGGTAATGACACTATCCCAGTATCTTTGCCAAGAAAATTCCAAAAGGAGTCAGGAAAGCTGATTACAACTGAAGAACAAATAAAGAACCACAATGGAATCTGAGTCAAAAGGTTTTAAGTCACTTTTTACCATAATTTCAATTTAGTTTCCAGAATTATTTCAATTCATGAAATTTCAACCATATTTTATTGAACTTCTCTTTCCATATAGGTTTTAGCATCTTGGTCAGTAATGTCTCCTGAATTGTTGTGAATAGCAAAGGAGAAAATATGTGGGAAAACATCTTGAAAATTTATAAAGTGCTATGGAAATATAAAAACTTTTAAATAATGTATATTTATAGAATAAACACTAGAATTTCAAAATCTTTCAACTACCATAGAAAGAAATTCCACTTTGAGTATTAATAAATCTTTGTGAATTGTTATACTACTGAAAAGGCCTTAGACAATACTAATGATGAGCCTCTCTAAATTTATCTAGCTTGGTCCTCACATGACTCATTTTCAGTTAAATAAAACCTGCTCAAATTTAAATTCTGCATTTCAAGGAGCTTGACTTTTGAAGTATGAGAACCAGGTTATTATAACCCTCACATAATGCTTCTTCCTCTGGCTATCGTCATCATGATAAGCACATTCAATGGACCTTTATATTAATTGGGTTCTTGGACCCACAATGATGAGAAGGACAAGAAGAGTCAATTGTTTCACTATTACCCTGTTTACACTATCATGACAAGTGGTAATTATTTGCTCTAAGATCTATAAGGATAATATTTCCTTGTTGACTGCCTGTCTGGCAAACCTTTAATTTGATACTTTTGTTGGTTTGTCACTAGTGATTGCTAGGACGGGTATTATTTCTGTGTCTTTGATTCCAGTACTGCCAACATGTCCATTTTGAAAACCTCTCCTATCCTGAAGCTTATTGCTATGTCTCTAATGTATCTCTCATGAAATAAAGTGATTGTCTTTTAGATGTCTTTTATATTTAGATATTAGAGTGGTATTAGACATTCACAACAAATAATTTTTTGAGTCTATCCAGTCGGTTTGGTACCTTCAAACTGTGAATAGTATAGGAAAAATATATTTTATGTATAGCAGAAGGCTATCACAGGACATTTCATAGGATGATAAGATCATAAATTTAGAGTTGATAAGGAGCTTAGATGTTCTCTATGTCGTCTCTTCCACCATTCTACAGATGACTAAACTGTGACCTTGAGAAAATTTAAGTCATTTATCCAAAGTTTTATGGCTATTGATACTTATATCTGCATATTCTGTTTTTAAATTTCTTGAATAATATTTCTCTTTTTCTCTTTTTTAAAAAAATCAAGATAGAAATTTCCATATAAATGTCTAAAGACTGATTTTAGGAAGAGATATTATATTCCCTTTTCAAATATCCACTGATCCATTTGAATGTTCAAATTAACAAACTTTCCCAACAGAATTTTGTCTGGACACCAATATTTTCATTGGCATAGGGAATGCACTAATAAGGAAATTTCTTCAACCAATTCATATAGGTGACTTCTTTGTAACTTGAAGTATTGAACAATTGCCTAGAAACTGAGAAATTGCGATATTCTCAGGGTCATACAGTCAATTTGTGTCAAATAACTTGAATACAGATATCTTCATCTCTGAAGTGTGATGGGTAAAAGATGAAATGACTACCATAGTTATAAGTATCATTTGTAAATTTCGTTCCATTTTATTTTTATTATTTTTTCTTTCTCAGTTTTTCTTTTCATTCAGTCCCGGTTACCTTATATCCTCCCCCTTTCTTGACTCCACATCCCATTACCCACTCCAAGAGTTGTCACTTTGTAGTGACAAAGAAGGAGACATTGCAGGGATCAGCTTGAGGAATGCCTGGATAAGTTGTGATATATGGTGATGATAAAATATTTCTGTGTTATAAGAAATAATGATCTGAATGATCTTAGTAAAGCATGGAAGGACTTCTACAAAATGGTGAAGATTTATGTGGATAAAACTAAGAGTACATTGTATATAGTAACATCAGCATTTTTTTTAAACAAAATTGATCAACTAAGTCATTTTGATTATTATAAATATACACAAATTAAAGGACATATGAAGAAGATATCTGCATTGAGAAAAAGAATTGATAAAGGGAAGTCTGTATAGAGTAATTATTTACATATATGCACATATGCACAACCTATATATTTGTGTCTAATGGTAACCATCTCTGGAGTGGGGAAGAATGAAAAAAGGAAAGGGAAAGACAAAAATATGAGAGAAATTTCATGATAACTTTGTCATATATTTGAAAGGAGTAACAAGCTGTGTGTAGTGGGTTTGAAGTTTTATATGCAATTATCTTTTTTTATCTGTGCAAATTATTTTACTCCATAAATTTAAAATAAAGTAAATTTTAAAAATACAAATTAATTAAAAAATTGAAATGACTGAGCAAACAGGTTTGATCCAAGCATATTGATTTATTAAGCAATGTATGCCAATTGCCCAACAAATCAGGACCAGTTGAATTCTTTAGCTTTGGCACTGGACCCTGAATACAGGTTAGATTTTTATCCATAAAAACAAATTAAAAAATAAGACCAATTAGTTAAAAGATAACAATTAATTAGGATACAACATCACATAATCTGATTTCTAATTAGAAAAAAGATTAGAAACTTTGCAAATTGGGAGAGTGGAGTGAACAGTTGTAATATCCTGAATCAGAAAAGAAGGTATCCCACTGCCAAAAGTGTCTTTAAATTAAAAAACAACAATGAAATCAAACAAACAAACAACAACAACAACAAAAAGCACACAATATGAAAACAATTATGGATCAATATGGAGCCAGTATTCAGATAAGACATATTGGTTTCTTGAGATGTATAATTGTAACAAAACTCCTTGCATTATTATTTGGATCTGAATAGGTTTCTGGTGAGTGTAACCAAGATTCTTAGTTAAGGTTATCTAAACAGCAGGCAGGAGTTGTCCATCATCCCAGCTACTCAGGGTATGGTTGAAACAATGCAATAAAATTTATCTCCCAATTTGCATAATTGGATAAACTTTTCTCACAAGCCAGAATTTGGATTAGACCTCTAATTAAATAGAAAGAAAATGGAGTTTGAACCAGATTTGAGTCATAAAATAGAATCATTATGGACCCACAAATAACGCTTTGCTGTCCTACACTCCTAAGTTTTCCTTAGAGGAAAGATCATCTCTTTTTCCACTGTGCTTTCCTTGTAACTTTTCCTACAGAATGGCTATATTTATAATAAATTAAATTCCCTACAATTATACTTGTCACACTTGAAGTTTTTTCATTCTACTTTTTGCCATTCCACAATTGTATACTTTTGTTTGGTATTTGCTCCTCTGTATTTATTGTAAAAAAATAATAAATCTATTTTTAAACAAGAAATAGAACTTTAAAAGAATTTAGTGATTGACACATAACAGAAATGTTTACAAAGTGAATTTTCTGTTAGTGATATGTTCTTAAATATGGCTTCTGGAAACAAAAATAATTTTCACTTGTGACTTGGAATAAAATCAATGAAACATAAAAATATAATATTTGTGAGATGTACTTGAGGTCACCAAGTTGAACCTAAATTATGTAGGAAATATCTCTGCAAAGTGCTAACAAATATTCTTCCATCTCTGACTTGAAAAACTCTAGAAATGGGAAATATGATGCTTCTTGAGGCAGCCTATTTGACAATTATAGTGGTAGGAAGGTTTTCCTTTTGTAAAGAGAAAAATTTCCTCTGGATGTGAGATCATAGGATTTGGATATGAAATTGTCCTAAAAGTGATCTCCCCAGACATTTGCTCTCATTTTATAATAGAGAAAATGAGATCCAAAGAAATGAAGATACTTAACATAGATAGTAAATAACAAAAGCAAGGATTGAGCCTATACTCATTGATCTTATTTCTTTACTCTGGGGCCATGCAGAGTGATTCTAATAATTCTTCTATCTCATAGCTTTTTGTTTTAATTGAATTTTCTTTTATTATTCCCAAATATATATCAAGACAATTTTAGCATCCATTTGTTACAAGACTGTGAGTTCCAAAATTTTCTCCCTCTCTCCCTTTCCTCTCCTCTTCTTAACATGCTAAACAATTTGATATGTTATACATGTGCTGTCATGTAAAATATTTCTGTATTAGTCACAGCTATGAAAGAAGAAAAAGATTTTTTAAAAAGCAATAAAAATTTTTAGAAATATAATTTGATCTCTATTCTGTTGGAATCTGCTAACTAATTAGAGTTGATCTAATCTTACAAGAAGATTTTGGCCAGAAGCTGAAACAAGGTACTAAGTAGAACTAATTAATACAAGGCTTGTGTTCACACCTTTACTCATTGGAGTTCACAAGTATGCCAGCTTCACAAAGTAAACTTTCTAACTTCAAGGGAGTTCACACCTCCCTTAAAGCTCTTTGAGCCAGAGAGCACTATGGGAGAAAACCCATAATCCCATTCTCTCAGAAGATTCACATATAAGGCAAGAGAGCTATTCCAGAATACATTTTTCCTCTTGGCTGGCTGGTCGCAGAGGAGAGTTCAGCTGGACTCAAGAGGAGCGACTCTAGTGCAGACAGAGAGCACTTTGACGGATTTCAGTGGAATTACGCCAGAAACCCTCTTTCCGAGGCAAGGCAGAATATATTCCACTTGGCTGGCTGGTGGCAGACGAAGAGTTTTCAGAGGATAAAGCTACGAGTGGAGAGTTCAGTGGACAACCAGATTCATCTTCATCTCACACCACTGTAGCTGGTGGCTGGGCTCCTGCACGCCCCCCACTGAGACCAAGCTGGTCTGAAAGACTCATCAGAAAGCTAGCCAAGCCCCAAGTGAAGGAGACAAGAGATTCATTCGGCTGAAGAAAGCAGAGGCAGAGACTGAAGGACAGAACCTTTGGATTTGGAGACATCCGGAAGGCTCTAAGCTAAACTGGCTGTGTTTTGAGAAGAACAAGAACTCCAACATTTGAACTCATAACACTATTCTTTTTTTTTTTTTAAATCTGGATATGAATAATATTTTCCTTTGTGAGTCCTTTGTACTTATTTTTGAATCTTTGTGTTGTTAAGAAGAGCTAAGCCATTCATAATTGATCATCACACAATGTTGCTGATACTTAGCACAAGTTTTTTCTGGTTCTGTTCATTTCACTTTACATCAGTCTGTATAGCTCTTTCCAGGTTTTTTTTTTTTTTCCTGAAATCTGTCTGTGCATCATTTCTTACTGCAAATATTATGCCATTATATTCATCTACCACAGCTTCTTCAGCTATTTCTCAATTAATGAACTTCTCCTCAGTTTCCAATATTTTGCTACCATTTTACATGTGTAGGTCTTTTCCCCCTTTTACTGAAATAATTGGGATACAGACCTAATAGAGGTATTGCTAGATCAAACAGATGCATACACTGGCTGTTTTTTAGGCATAGTTGCAAATTGCTCTGCAGAATGGTTAGATCAGTTCACAATTCCACCAATATTGTCCCAGTTTTCCCATATTCTTTCCAACATTTATCATTTTTTCTTTTTTGTCATCTTAGCCATTCTGATTGGTATAAGATAGTACCTCGGAGTTGTTTCAATGTACATTTCTCTAATTAATAGTGATATAAAACACTACTTCATATGTGTATAGATAGCTTTGATTTCATCTGGAAACTGATTATACATATATTTTGATAGTTTATTAATTGAGGAATGACTTCTATTCTTATAAATCTGATTTAATTCTCTATATTTTTTTTAAAAAAATGAATCTTCAAATTGCACATGTTTAACATTTAATATTGGATTACTTGCCATCTAGCAGAAAGGGTGGGAGGAAGGAAGAGAAAATTTGGAACACAAGGTTTTGCAAGGGTGAATGTTGAAAATTATTCATGCATATATTTTGAAAACAAAAAGCTTTCATTAAAAAACTAAAAAAGATAAGAAATGAATCTTCATCAGAGACATTTTGCTGGAAAGATTATTTCCTATTTTCTGCTTTCCTTCTAATCTTGGTTCCAGAGGTCTTATTTGTGCAAAAGCTTTTTAATGTAATATAAACAAAATTAATCTATTTTACATTTTGCAATGTTCTCTATCTTTTCTTTGGTCATGAACCTATCCACTTAATTTCTCCTTTAAGAATTTGAATGCTGAACCACTTGGTAATTACTATTGATATTGATTCATTGTCTATGATACCCTTTAGCAAGGTATAATTTCTTTGTTTTTATCTTTTAATTAGGTCTTTCTTTGCTTCCTCTGAGATCAGAATTGTTATCCCTGTTTTTGTTTTTGTTTTTTTGAAGCATAATAGATTCTGTTCCAACCCTATACCTTTACTCTCTATGTAACTCTCTCCTTCAAGTGTGTTTTTTGTAAACAACATATTATGGGATTTTTTTTCCTACTCAACTAAACATTTCCATTTTATCTCATTCACATTTATATTTATTATTACTACTTTTCTTTCCCTTCATTCTATTATTCTTCTTTCTCACCAGTGTTCTCCTTTTACTTACCATCTCCTCTGATCTGCTCTTCCTTCTGTCAGTCCCCAAACACCTCCCCTTATTTAATCTTCTTCCCTTCTACTTCCCTGTTAGGTATGATAAATTTCTTTATTTAAATGATTACATATAATATTTCCTCTTTGAGCCAATACTGATGAGAATAAGGTTCAAGTGATACCCATTGCCTACCATTCACATTTTCCCCTCCACTTTATGTACCTCTTCATGTGAAATGATTTATCTCCTTTTATCTCTCCCTTCCTTCTACATGCAATATATCCCTTTTAGACATATTATTAGTGATGCAGGTTTTTAAAAATGGAGGTCTGCCAGCTGGAAGCTGCCTGTTTTCCTAGGACTATACTAAAATACAAGAAGGGTCCTATTGTTGGCTTTTGGCAGTTTCACTGCACTAGATTTCAAAATCCTCTGCTGGTTTGCTGGGGACACTTCCTGTCCTGGACTATACTCCCCTTTTACCCAAATAAAGCATCTTGCTGTTTTCAAGTTTCTTGGGCTAAAATATTGTTTTGCTCCATCTTTTTGCTCATTTTGTTGTTCCAGGATTTGATGTGGAGCACTATTTTATGGGAGAATGGTGGCATTTTACTGCTTATTCCACCATCTTGGCTCTCAGAATTGTACCATAGCTTTTTAAAATATTTCAGGACTTAGATTTTGCTGCCCCTAAGTTGTCCTCTCTCCAGGCTAAAGCATCCAATTTCATTCAACTAATGACATGGTCACCAGTCTTGTCAAATACTCTTATCTTCTTCTGGATACCTTTCAGCTTATCAAGCCTTATTAAAATGTGGCACTAAGAAACAAACATATCTTTACATACGTAGTTTGATCACAACAAATTAAAACAGAACTATCACTTAACATTGTTTTAACGCAGCCTAAGATAAGTTTGTTTGCCATAGAACTTAATACACTAACAAACAAAATACCAATAAAACCCCTAATCCATACACACAACTTCTCAAACATGCTAGGATATTTTACACACATCTTCCAGTGAGAGAAGAGTTACCTGATGCCTAGGGTGTGAAACTTGGAGACAAGAAGATTTCAATCATGAATCAAAACTTTAATAGTTCAATATATGAACACATCCTCTATGAACCTTAGTTTCTTCATCTATAAAATAAAGATGATGATTATATCAATAATACTGATCTCATAGGTTTATGTAAGCTTCAATTGATGTAATATCTTGAAAGGCTTCATTAAACCCATGAGTCTTTAAAAAATTATTATTATTAGTTTGTTTGACTGCTCTTTCCAAAAAACTCATACTAAATTGCAAAAATCATACAAGTGATTTTCACATGAATTTTTCTCTACTCATACCTTTTCTATTCTTCATTCATGTATTTAAGTATCTTAAAGCAAAAGATTTTACCTTATGAATTTTAATATATTTTATAAATATCTATTATTATTATTACTAATATTTTTAAAATATCTGATTAGATTCAGCTCATCTTTCTAGCCTATAAAATTATATATCATTTCAATATTTCCATTATTATCACTGAAAGCACTGAAAAATAAATTTACTTTGATCCTCAGATAGGCCCTTTTATTACAATAACCCAGAGAACTGCAAGGAGGAAAACAAATTAAAATCAAGAGATAAAACAAAAAATAAGTTGATTTTGATTTGGACACTGCCAAATTCCAAAGATCAAAATATCTTAATTTTTATTTTCCAAAATTATTTCTAATTATAAATGTTTTTAATTCAAATAACAATAGATCAAGTGACATCTATGTACAAGATATTGTTTTAGATGTTATTAGTAGAAAAATGAAAAATGATAGTCTCTCTCCTTAAGAAAACTCTAAGAGAATACAAATGCCAAAAATATGATTTTAGGTAGAATTTGATCAGGGGATAATAGAGGCAAAATATAATAATGTGAGAAAGGATTTCAGCATGAAGAGAATGAACTAATTATTTAGTAAGTATTTTCTACATGCACAGTACTTTGTTAACGAATAGAGCCACAAATAGAAAAGTTAGGCAGTCTCTATTCTGAAGGAGTTCACATTTTAATAGGAAAGACAACACATATGGAAGTTTTTTAATGATGAATCAGATAGAAAGATTTTTATGTGCAAGAGACATTGCTTAGGGGGAAGGGCATAGCAAATAGTAATGCTTCTTCTTTAATGTCATTTCTAGAGAGAAGATCAATCAATCATTCTTTCAAATTCTAATGTTGAATCAGTTGCTAATGCCAAGAACTTCAGTGACAAGGATTTCTTGTCTAGGTCATCAATAAACATGGCTATAGTACCTTCAAGTACAGTTACCAAGATGCATGCCTACAGAGATTATTTTCCCATATGATGGCTTCAGACACTTTATTGGGATTATTGCTATTGCAAAGGCTCTGGCATTCAGGGTCCTGAGATATCTTAATTCAGAGGCTAAACAAAATGATGGTCAAGGTGATGGTGTTGGTGCAAATTTCCTGGCCCATGATGTCTTCTGTCTTTTCAGGATGTCCCACTGATGATAGTGGACTGCCTACTCTGTTTTCAGGTAAATCTACTTGCTATGTATATAGGAGTTGATTGGAAACTGGTTAGGATGACTGGTCCCTTTTCCACAGGATGTGTTCCCCCACTAATGGCTATGAAGGCTAAAGTAAAGGCAGGGCAATTTGGGTAGTGATTAATGTTGTCATTTCCACAGACTTTTTAATCATCTTTTGGGTGGCAGTTGACTAGCAGTTAATGTTGGCAGTTATGAGAAGTAATGGTTCCCTTCACTTCAATTATTTCTCTCCACAATTATGCTGGAGGTCAGTGGAAAAGAAGAGGGTAATGCTAGAAGTAGGTCTGGTGATTTGACAAATACTGTTATTTCCAAGACTTTTAAAATGAGGATGGTGAGTTTCATCTTTCAGGAGCTGAAGGGTAATGATGGCCAAGGTTGGGGTAGTGCTTTGGTCCACTAGGTACATTCTATGTTCTATTTTTCCCTTCAGGGCATTGCAAAGAAAGGCTACTAAAAAAGACAAAATGCATGCATTTGAGGTATGAAGATTGACCTGTTGGAATGTAAAGGTATAGAAGAATTTAGAAAAACATTTAGAAACAATTAATCTAGCTTGCTGGAGATGAAGATTTTAAAGAGAATTGTAGAATGTTATAAGCCAGGAAAGATAAGTAAGATATAGACTATGGAAGTTTTTAGGCCCACATTAAGATAAAGTTTTCTGGAAAAGTATAAAATTAGATTTATGCATTAGGAATATTAGAGGATTTATGGAAAATTTACCAGGACTGTGAGAAGGGAGACTAGTCAAGAGGCCATTACAATAATCTATATGAGACGAAATAATGATAACCATTCGAAATACATATGGAACATAATAGATTTTTAGATGGCATGTTTACAATAGAGAACTTTAGTTGTTAGTGAAATCTTCCACTTTAACTTTGCAGATTATTTCTTGAAATCACCACTTTTTCATTCAATATAAACTTATTTTATCCTTAAAAATTATATGAGGAAGCTTATTTTCTAGCGCAAAAATTCTTAAACTTGTGTGTGTGTGTGTGTGTGTGTGTGTGTGTGTGTGTTGGATACCCTATGGCAATATGGTGATTCCAATGGATCCATTCTCAGAATATTTTTAAATGCATAAAAATTGCATAGGATTTCAAAGAAAGCCAATTATACTGGTTATTTAAAAAGAAAACACCTCACCAATTATAGATTAAAAACTTGTGTTCTAGTGGACAAAATTAGCTTAGATCTTGAAATTATTCTATTGCTTAAGCAGTGAGGATGTGATGGGACGTGAAACTTTACCATTATCTCAGATGTCTCTAAGATTTTATCTTGATCTCTTTCAGTGAAAGTGGGAAAGGGAGATGAAGAAAAAGAAAAATTACTGCTGGATTTAAATGGTGATTTTTAGATTGTATCCTGAGCATTGGGATTATGAGCAGTATAATCAGCTCCTAGTATCTAGTGTTCACAAGGATCTCTAGAGATCTATCAAATTGAAAATGGATTACCCCCCCTTATTTTGTATTTTTTCCATTACTTAATAATGATCTAGCCACTTTGTATTGGTTGCCCCCCAATTATATGAATTAGATCTCCCATATGCTCTTTTGCCTATTGTAAGATTGATATTCCATGATTAATTATTGATCAAGAATTTTATCTAATTAGTATATCTAATCAGAATCAATATTTGTTCATCAAATTCTGACTTGATTATATAGACCCCATTAGTAAACATTTTTAGGAGTTTAACTTTCATATTCCTGTGAGCTGAAGTCATTTAAATCTGTGAGCTTTTGATGACCATGGAGATTGATGAGTTAATATGGTCATAAGATATTTGCCCACTAAGAGACTTTTCATATGCTATTAGTCACTACTTTTTTTTTTGTTTGTTTGTTTATTTTGGTTTTTGCTGTTGGGTTGAGTTATGGAAAGGTAATAGAAATCCCTCCTCTGAGTCAACCCAAGCTAAGCAGAGATCACTTTCTCTGAGGTAGAGCAATCATAGTCACATATAATTTGCATCTGTTATCTACTCAGATAACAATGATAATACAGTAATAACAATAACAATGCAAATAAGATTTGTTCTGTTAGGTGGATCATTGACTACTTAGGCATCTTGGATCCAATTATTTGGTATCTACTACACTAATTTACTATATATAAATAAACTGATCATGCTCAAAACTTTGTGCCTAGCTTTCTTTTTATCATATAGATTTTTATCACAACAGATTTATAATCATTTGGAGATAGTTTTGCTTTACAATTGCATTTCTTTATTTTTTCGTGAATTTCTTCATGATTACCTAAAACATGCTTAATATAGCAGTAAGTTGAAACATCAGAATAAGCCATGCATTTCACTCTAATCATAAATTACATAATCAAAATAATTATTATACATTTATAACTAGTTGTAAAACACTAATATCAAAAGCCATACTTCAAAACATTAAACAACAAATCAGTATTTCTGTTATAAGATACTACTACAAGTGTTGAAATGAATAGAAAGTATCCAACATAATCCCTGCTTTCAAGAAACTTGAAAGGCAGATAGGAGATAATATACAAATACAAAAATACTTATAACAATAGAAGACAAGAAATGCTTCAGGAATTTAGTGTTCTTCTAGGAAGGGAAAAATCTTTTTAGTCTATCAGGGTGATAGAAGTTTTTTTCTGAGGAGAAAGGATTTCAACTGAGTTTAAAGTAATTATTATGGTTTTGATAATTAGATAAAAAAAGAAAAAGTCATTTTAAGGAGGAAAAGTAACAAAATCAAAGATAAAAACGCTGAAGGTGAATTTGGGTGCCTCATTAATTTTACATTAAAATGAGTTGGAAATAGATCATTGAAGTGACTGAATTCCACACACCAGACTTAGGAGTTTAGACTAGGAATAGTGGAGAAGTGTTGGCTTTTCTCCTTTCAGATGTTTTTAATAGAATTAAATAAAGGAGATATTGGAAGGTAGGTGATTTTTAGGAGATTATAGCTAGTAAAATAGTAAGGGTACTCAGTATTTCAGTGTATCTGTGATTGAATTAAAATGATTAATCATTTTTATTAGTGAAGATAACAAAGATCTATACTTTCTTATCCTATGAAAAGCTTGTTTATATTCTCCTGTAGCAATCCAATAATAAAGCTCTCTAGGTTGGAGGCCTCCCTATAGATACTTTTATATTTCATGAGTACCACTGTAATACTTATTCTTTGTCTCTGATAATCAAACCATTTCTTTTTTAATCATTTGAATAAAATTAACAGAACACAAAATGGCAATTATCCCGTTTATTGAGATTATTAAAATTAGATAACAAAACATGAGCTCTTAAAATTTCTACATTTCATGAAATATATTAATTCACTAACATATAATATTAGTAACTCCTTACTATAATTCATCCAAATTGCCCACTTACTTAAGTAACCCATAACTTGTAGTCCAGATATTTTATCCAAGTGTTTTACTTCTGCATCCACTGATTACCAAATTCTTCTAGAAGGAAATCCTTTGATTCAATCCAATTGAATTAATTGGATTGGAACCAATGAATTCATTGAGATTTTACTAAGCTTCTACCATGTAACTATACTATGCTAGGCCTTGGTGATTAAAAAAAAAAAAAAAAAAAAAAAGTTTTACAGAACTATGTTCTTGAGAAGATTAAAAATAATGAATATTCATTGTGTTTAAATTTGATTGGAGGAAATATTGTATAAATGACTGTGATGTAGTAGAATATGAAATAAGTACAAAAAAGTGCTCAATCAGTAACATATCTTACATGGTATACAAAGAAAAAAAAAAAAATAAACAGTTTCTTTCCTCCAGAGAACTTTCATTTTAATGATGGAGACAGTATCTACATATTCAACTATATAAGGATAGATATAAAATTAATCCAAAGTAGTTTAGGGTTCACTAATAGCATAGAAAATCAAGTAAAATTTTCCTTTAAAAAGTGATCATTAATCTAAATTTAGAAAAAAAAATCAGTTTTTCTTAAGACAAGGTGAAGAATTAGTATAATCCCATCAAAATAAAGAAAAGCCAGTGCAAAAACACAAAAGAGATATCAAAAGTCTAGTGTTGCTGAATGATTGAACACAAAGATGAAAATAAAATTTAGGAGGTCTAGCAATGCAGAAAGGGGTGAGATTGTGAAGAGATTTAAACACCAAATAGAAGAATGTATATATGATGCTGGGATGAAAGAGGATACTACTGGAATTTATTTGGTGGTTATCTAATTGGATGGTTATCTAATATGACAAAAAGTACAAATTAGTAAAATAAGCTTCAAATACATGTAGAGGATGTATTAAAATGGGAAGAAACTGAAGTAGGAAATCAAGTAAGAAACTATTCTAATAGATCAAATAAAAGGTCTAGATAAATATATTTTGTTGAATTTAAAAGAGGCCCCATTTTCACCTGTTGAGTTATTGAATGTTTCATGAAATAGATGGAACCAAAATCATGCCTGGAAGAAAGAGAATACAGAAATAAATAGAGTTACAAGAAGTTTATTATAATCACAAGAGAGAAGTTGTGCTTCAATACGAAGATGGGAAAGGATAGGAGGAAGATGAGGAATACCAAGTAATATAGTTTGAATGGAACTTAAAGTAAATTAGAGAGATAAAATAGTATGATATAAGGCTAGAATAGCATAAAAACATCCTTTAGATTCCATAACTATATTCCATTTAGAAATTTGGAATTTTTGTGTTTTATATCTAAATAAAAATTCCTCTATTCAAGTCTACTTGAGGCTACTTCCAAATCTCCTGCCTCTCCTAAAAAAATTATTTTTATGCTTAATAATACACAAGTAATTCTTTTTCTATAAAACACTCTTGTATATCTCTTTTCACATATTCATTTCTATCACAATTATATTTATATCTGACTATTTTTATGATATTGATTCACCTATTAGCTTTCATTATTGTCCATCTTTTCCTTGAATATATATTTCCCTGCAACACTTTAAAACTTGGATTTCCCCTCTTATATTACCTTCCTTTTCAACTAGTTCCAGTAAAAGGAACCAATTCCAACACTGCTCCCAACTTACATTATTCTGCATTACTTTTTTGATCTTTACTACCAAGCTGGTGAACACTTTTAAAGAATGTTATATAACTATAACAACAGATTTCTCAATAAAAAAAAAAAAATTATAGACACCTCCACAAAGGCAAATAAAATAGATGAGAATAGTTACTATCAGAGGTAAAGTTACAAGATCTTACTTACTTTATTGTTGTTAGAGTTGAGAAAATATATAATATATGTAAAATGTAACATATATAATAAATATATAATATATAATATAACCACTTTAAAAATAATGATTAAAATACCCAAAATGCTTTGAACCAGATCTTACACTTCTAGATAAAGGAATTGTCAATGACTAAAGAGAATATTGGCAAAAAAAATAAAGGTTCCATATTTACCAAAATAAATATCAACATCTCTAATTGTGGCATGGTTAAAGAAAAAGTAGGTCAATGTCAAGAAACATAATGTCGTGAAAAACAAAAATGATAAATACAGAAAAGCAAAGAAAAATAATTTGAATGGAACATTTAGAGAAAATGGAAGACTAAGAAGTATAAGTCCCTTCCACCTTCTCCTTTTCCTCCCCCACCCTCCTCCTGTCAAAAAAAAAAAAAAAAAGAAAAAAGCTTACTCAAAACAGAACTAGAAAATGTACCAGATCAAATATTTATAGCTAACTTGAAGAAAAAGTTAATTTTTTGTGGTCTATATTATCTGGCAAACAGAAAATCTATGGATATTGGGGTCTGGTCAGGATTCTTTTGGGCACTTCAGTAAATGAAGAGGCTAAATATCAGGACGAAAGGAGATCCAAGAGTCTATACGAGGACACCATGAACAGCTGTATCCATGAAACTAGGTGCCAATTGGCTTTGTTCCTCACTACTTAGTTTGAGTATATAATATTCCTAAGGCAAAGGATATAAGGTTATATTTTTTAAAAAATGATATACTGTAGGATAAAAAGAAAATGATGCTTCTGTGATAATTTTTCAGATACTAGTTATGAGTTCAAAAAAAGAATTTTTAAGAACAGCAAGTTTTCTAAAGTCTCCTTGAAATAATCATCCTTTTATAAGGTTATCATTATAATGACCAGACTTAATCATATCACATGGATACAATCCATTAAAAGACAAGAAGTAATGTTATAGTGTTATGGAAAAGCTGTATGGTAAGGGCAGATTAGAATTTGATTGGAATGTGATCTTTTTACCCCCATGGAGTTTTGTCATGAGTTGCTTTCACTTCATTACTTTAAAGCAGTGGTCCTCAAAGTGTAGTCCAAATAATTGTTGGGGTCTCTGAAACCCTTTCAGAGGGCCTACAAATTCAAAATTATTTTTTATTTCTAATATAGTAAATAGCTATAAATATAACCGATATGAACAAAAACTCTTTGAACAGATCCTCTATAGTTTTTTTTTAACATGAAAATACTGAAAACAAAAGTTTGAGAACCACTGCTTTAAAGACTGATTCTATGAAGTTATAATAAACTTGCTAATTTTTTGATGATTTACCTTGTTAATATTTTTGAGCAGTTTAATGAAATGTAACATGACAGTTTTAGCTATAAGTATTGTGACAATGGGAAAATTATTTCTTCTTATGTGTTTTGTTGCATTATATATATTCAACGTTGTGATACCAAATAAGTACTTTGAGTCATCAACACGTACATTGTATCATTAATCTATTCTAATGTTTATTGAATATATATTATGAATTGCATTTTAAGTATAAATCATATTTTTGCAGTATTTTATAATTTGCAAAACACTTTTCACACAACAATCTTGTGAAATAATAAGAATGTGATTCTTTTTTCTTTAATGGATGAGAAAATTAAAACTTTGGGAGGTTATATCTTACCGAAAGTAACTCTGCTAGCATCAGATGAACCCAAGACTTCTATTTGGACTTTCCAACTGAAAAGTCCACTACTTTTTCCATGCCTTCAGAAGGTCAATGGAAACTGAAGTATTTCACAAAATACCAGAAAAAATGACAATAAACTTTATTTTTAAAAGAAGCAATGATATTATTGACATCATGATATAGAGAATCGAATAAATAAAGAAGATAAACAACTTGCTTGTCTGTGCAAATAGAATCAAAATCATTGGTTAAGGCTAGGTAAGATGAAGTAAAGAATGGCTTCTTTTACCTAGTCAAAAATGCACCCAGGGTCATCTCTAGTCATCTTGATGTATATCTTCCTACTGGACCCACATAGGTCTGAAGGAGAAAGTGAGCCTGGTAACTTTACACAGCTCTCTCTCACTTCAGTTGAATCATGACATCATTTTCCTGATGTTTTCGACCTTTTAGAGAGTCACCTTCTGTGAATAGGAAAAAATTACATTTTTACTAAGCTACTCAAAAAATATTAGTAAGTTGATTGTAACTTCATAGAATTTGGAGCTATTTCATATAAATAAAGTGAATGTGATTCAATTAGTCTTTAAAGCAGTGAGATAAAGCTACTCCTGACAAAAATCAATCAGGGCAAAAAGTTCATATTCCAATCATATTCGAATCTGCCCTACCAATCCAACTTTATTTTCAATAAACTGTACTCTTATTCTTTCTTATATTTTAGTGGATTCTACCCCTATGATGTAACCACAAAAGGCCATTCTGATGACAACTTTATAAAGGAATGGCCTACTATTTTAGGGAGACTTCAGAAAACCTGCTATCCTTCAAAACCTGTCAAGCCCAGAACATGAATTCCTTTTCCCTTCCCTTCTCTTTCACTCTTTCCCTTTCCTTTCTGTCCTTTCCCTTTGCTCTATATCATACCTTTGCATTATACCTTTAACTGCATTCTCTACTGAAAGGAATATTAATTTTGATTACTGAAAGTGCTGATTCATATTGTTGATCCAACTCATTCAAGTCCAACCCGTCCTTAGCTCCAGCACCATAGAAATCATTAATCATGCGCCTCGCTAGAACAATGACTAGACCAGCATATTCTGTAACCAAATCGATAGGTTACCATATGAGAGTTACCACAAGACACAACATAGAAATCAGCCAATGAGTAAGTAGCACCAATGGGATGCAGAACAGGACTTTGGAATAAAACCTTGAATACATCTTTCCTCTACAATGTTCCTTGCACAGTTCCCCTTCTTTGTTGTGGTTGGGTGAACCTATGTTAATTATAATATCATTACTTTTCAGTATGCATTCTGAGTAACCACATATACAGTTCCACCAAGGCTTGAGGACATTCCATGTTTGCAAACTCCTCCTTTAACCTCAGATTTTATCTGTCTTGTGATGTAATCAGCACTATTTACTCCATAAAAATCCTTTTCTTACTTTGCTAAACTGCTGACTCTTTTAGGGAGTTTATCCTGCCCACTGAATATGTAAATCTGCTTGAGTTGGAGACTTCCTGAGCCTGAATTCTTTTTTTGTTTGTTTTCAAAAATTGGCTTTTAATTCTTTTTGCTGTTTTTTTTTAAATTTTCAAAACATATGCATGAATAATTTTTCAACATTGACCCTTGCAAAACCTTGTGTTTCAGATTTTCCCCCCTTCCCATCAACCCCTCCCCTAGATGGTAAGTAATGAAATATATGTTAAACATGTTAAAATATGTTGAATCCAATATATGTATACATATTTATACAATTATATTGCTGCACAAGAAAAATCAGATCAAAAAGGAAAAAAATGAGAAAGAAAACAAAATGCAAGCTAACAGCAAAAATAATGAAAATGCTATGTTTTTATCTTCACTCAGTTCCCACAGTCCTCTTGATAAGGTTTGTTTCCCCTCAATTCCTGGTGGTGATGAGGTTAGTGGCAATAAGAGAGTTGTTAAAAATCCCCTTTTAATCAGCCACAGGTTTCAAGTAAAGAATTCATTTATTCCCGAATTATTAATTGTAAAATGAAAGTTTATTGTTGAATAGAAACCAGTTTGCTAAAAGACTGACTTCTATAGTGATAAAGTCCTATTAGGGAAATGGAATTTTGTGCTAAGAAGGTAATGTTTTCTCAGCAGTCAGAGTCCTAATAGCTGAACAAGCTATTTTAGGCCTTCTGCAAGGAATTGAAGGACACTTGTTATACGGGTATTTTGGTGGGGGGCTGAGACAGCCTGAGCTGATCAGACCAGGATTTCTCAATTGAATGAGAATTTAGAATTTCAAAACGATCTATGGGAATTGATTTGCCCTTGAAGAGTATTGCTTTTCTCACCCTGGGAGGATGAGCCTCTCTAGACCCCTCAGAGTCTAGGAGATCCTGACCTCTCAGATGAAAAAAGGGGACACAATCTCAGAGTGATAATTTTAAAGGAATAGGAGACACAGTAAAGGGAACAGTTTCCTTCCCTCTTCACTCTCTCTGAGTATAAATGGCCCTCTTCATCAAAATATCACTGGAACTGCTGAGCTTGAATTTTTCATAAGTGTCACCAAGACACATACCTGATATCTCAAAAAATATTGCCAGATATCATGGAGTTTACAGGCTAGGACCATGCCTTAAACTGAAATATCCAACAATAGTCTCAGACCAAACTTCAGTTGTTCATTGTTTGGGACCTCATTGGCTCAGAGTTAATGATATAGCAATTTTTTCTGTTTTAGTAAGAAATCCTGAGGGTCTTACCTTCTCAGATTGATATTTATTTTTTTTTGAAGGTAAAAAAGGACATTCTCTGCCTCTTTCTCATTAGCCTTAACTACTAACTCGCTATTGCCTCAATCAAACTGAGACCAATGGGTTTAATAAAATACATTAGCTTAAAAATGCCAAGGTTTCCCAATGTATCCAGGGTCATCACCAGTTGTCATAATCTATATTATGCCACTGTACCCAAATGACTATAATGGAAAAAGTGAAACTGGTTACTTTGCCCAACTATCCTTTACTTCAGCCCAATTCACATGCATCATTTTCCTGATGTTATGGTCCTTATTGAGAATGAAGGACAAACGACAATAACAACAAGGATCAAAATGAATATTTTTCTCTAAGTAGAAATGCTTTGGCCCTTTTTTTAGCAGAGTTAAATGAAAAAAGTAACCCAAACATAGGAACAGAAATGAGAGAAGTGATCAGCCCTTAGTCCATGCTGTGTTCACCCAGCTTCCTGACAACTTCTTCTCCTTTCTCTCTTCTTCCCACTTCTATCCTTAAAAAAAAAGAAACAAAACAACAACATAAACTCAAAAAACTAACTACAACAATGACAACAAAAAACATTTCAATTTTTTTTTCTCTTTCATATGGAAAAGACATAAGAAACTTTAACAAGCAGATGACATATACCTATTTTCACATTTTCTTCTATGTGAAAACCTTACCACTACATACCTCTCAGATTGGCCAAGATGAAAGGAAAAGATAATGATAAATGTCAGAGAAGATGTGGGAAAACTGGGACACTAATAAATTATTGGTGGGGTTGTGAAATGATCACATAGTTCTGGAGAGCAGTATGGAATTATGCTCATAGGGCCATCAAACTATGCATACCCTTTGATCTCCCAGTGTCTCTATTGGGTCTAAATCCCAAATACATCATTAAAAAGGGGAAAGGCCCCCTTATGCAAAAATGTCTGAATAAATAACAGTATATGAATGTAATGGAATATTACTGTTCTAGAAGAAATGATCAGCAGCATGATTTCAGAAAGGCCCAGAGAGCCGATGCTAAGTGAAATAAGTAAAACCAAGAGAATATTGTACATAACAAGAGCAAGATTATGCTATATCAATTCTGATGGATATGGCTCTTTCAAAAAATGAGGTGATTCAGGCCAATTCTAAAAGACTTGTGATGGAGAGAGCCATCTACATCCAGAAAGAGAACTATGGGGATTGAATGTGAATTATAACATAGTATTTTGATCTGTTTTATTTTTATTGTTTGCTTGATTTTTTTCTTTCCCATTTTTGCCCTTTTCATCTGATTTTTCTTGTACAGCATGGTAAAAGTAGAAATATTTTTAGTTAAAATGTATGTTTAACCTATATTGAATTGCTCCATATGTAGGGGACAGGGAAGTGGGGAGGTAGGGAGAGAAATTTGGAACACAAAGGTTTCCAAGGGTAAATGCTGAAAAATATCTTTGCATGTACTTTGATAAATAAAAAGTTATTATTATAGGAAAAGATACATTTTATTAAGATGACAAAAAGACAAAATCGAGTAGAGAGGTTTCTAAGGAGAAAAAAAATCTAATTGCTGTGATGTCTTGGTTTTGAAATTTACCCCTACAGAAGGAAGAGGTTCAGAAACAGAGTTTGAAGGATTCTGAATAAAAACTATGTTGAGTTCAAGTGAAATGTTAGAGGCAATATTACTTTTTTAGGTCACAACATTATCACAAAAACAAAAAAGGTAGAAAACAAAACTGTCTGATATGCATTACAATTTGCTAACAATTTTTGCCGAAGACCTTGGTGATGGGAGAGATTTTTATAATTCATTCATGCAAAGTAATGCAGAAGTATGTTATATTTGGGTCCAAAATACATTGTTTTCTTTTCAACATTTTTTACTTTCCTAAGCAAGTTAAACATTTTACATGATTGACATATCTCACAGACATTATATAAAATGAAGAATACTTTTCCTCAATAGCTATTATGAATATCTTTAAACCAGTTATTATTAGATGATACAATGCCTTCCACTTCCATCAAACTATTTGTCAGCTTTTCACATTCCCATACCCATTAACTTTGTATGGGTATTTGACAATTTCCATTCTGAATACTGAAAATGGGATATTTATGCTTCTTAGTCAACTAAGAAGTATTAATGCTATGTAGTTCATGTTACATCTTATCCTTTTGCCAACAGCTTTAAGTCAATTTTATCTGAATTAAAATAATATAGATCCCAGTAGAAATGATGCTTTTGAATTTTTTCATTTTGGGATTTATTATTAAATTTATATTAGGTAACTATGAGATATACCACTTTCAAAAGAATATACCACATTGAAAGGGGACCAAGTCAATATTTTAGCATTTAAATGAAATAAAATTTTATATAAAGATAATAATTTACAGAAAGTCATGTTACTTCAGAAATTGAAAATAGATCTCTAATCACTGGCTCTTAAAAACTGTTTCTTTTTTTTTTTTTTTAAATATAGCTTTTTATTTACAAGTTATATGCATGAGTAATTTTACAGCATTGACAATTGCCAAATCTTTTGTTCCAGTTTTCCCCTCCTTCCCTTTACCCCCTCCCCAAGATGGCAGATTGACCAATACATGTTAAATATGTTAAAGTATAATTTAAATACAATATAAGCATACATGTCTAAACAGTTATTTTGCTGTACAAAAAGAATCCGACTTTGAAATAGTGTACATTAGCCTGTGAAGGAAATCAAAAATGCAAGTGGACAAAAATATAGGGACTGGGAATTCTATGTAATGGTTCATAGTCATCTCCCAGAGTTCTTTCCCTGGGTGTAGCTGGTTCAATTCATTACTGCTTTATTGGAACTGATTTGGTTAATCTCATTGTTGAAGAGGGACATGTGCATCGGAATTGATCATCATATAGTATTGTTGTTGAAGTATTAAAAACTGTTTCTTACAATTTGAACAATTTTTATTTAAGTATTATAATACATCAACACATCAAGCATCCGTTAATTCATCTACATGTTACCTCTATCAATATAGATTTCAATAACTTTCTTCCTTTCAAAGATAACTTAATGAATTACTATGAACAAAATACAAACACAAACATGCAGACACATTCAAACATGCATGCAGACAAACAAGCTCTTTAATAATGGGTCTATTCAAATTTTGTCAGAGCAATACCAAGAGAAAGGAAGCATACTTTCCATTATTGGGCCCCAAGAAGGAAAGGTAAAGCCTTTTCAATTTATAAGATTTAGGGAAATCTCTGCTTTATTTGTATAATGGATCCAAGATCAAACTTATGCCACAATGAGGAAAAAGAATAACACTTAAATAGACAGGCTATAGTACCATAGTTAATTTATATGTATAGGTAAATGCAAAACATGATTTTTTAGTCAAAAGTTTCAAATCTTCTAGGAAATTATGATTAGTTCTGCTAATATAGAATCCATGTTGGTTGGTTTGATTTCTATTTTCTTTTACCTTCCTTGACTTTCAGCCCTTATAAGAGATGTTTATTGGTCTAAATAGGAAAGAGAGTACTAAACAAGGAACCTGAATTATATACAAACCATACCTCTCAGTTACAAATACAATCTCTTGTCTAAATTCATAATAGTTGTTTTATTGAGGATTAGATCCATTAGTAAAAGCGTTGCCAGGTTCAATTTCTGTTGCTTTTAATTGGCCAACTCTAAATAAAATTAGAGTAGAACTAGTGGCCCTCATGCCCATTCTCCTACTATGAGCTGCCAATAAAGCTGGTTATGGGCCCTAACTACAAATACTTTCTCAGTGCTTAATATCACAACTGTGAGAATGGAAGAAATTCATAAGTGGACTCCTAAGATTCTAGGGTTAAAATCAAAGCCTTTACTTTCATCATCCTATTATTATTAATGTATTAGGGCATATGAAAAAAAAATTAAAAACCTATCATTTCCAGAAAAAAATTTAAATCTAAGGTTTGCTTTATTTTGCATTTTGTTTTTCTTCCTGATGATTTGAATTCTGTGCAATTTTGAGAGGAAGAAAGTTTTCCAATCATAATTATAGATTTTTAAAAGATTTATGTTTTTAAAATGAATAATTGGATACAATCTTATCTCGTTTCCTCTAAAAGCACTAAAGGCATAAAATGCAAAATAATTTAGATCAATCAAAAGAAAATTTAGATATAATCCTTAGGGCATCTAAGAATGAAAACAGAAAAAAAAAAATACAAAAAGAAGGAAAATGAAAAAAAAAAAAAAAAAAAAACCAAAATATTTTTCTCAAACAAGAGAAGTAGAATTATCTTAGTTGAATTCTAACCCTATTAACTAAGATACTTACAGAAATAAAAATAGGATTAAATAGGAAAAAAAAAGATAGGAAAAGCAGCTAGATCAAGAATATACAGAGGCAATCTGTATTAGAAACAACACAATTTTGAAGACATTGAAGAACCAATTTACTATGTCATTTAATATACATCTAATTAGGGTCAGCTAGTTGACACAATGGACAGAGTACCAGTCCTGAAGTCAGGAGGACCTGAGTTCAAATCTGATCTCAGATATTTAATATTTCTTAGCTGTGTGACCCTGAGCAAGTCACTTAACCCCAGTTGCCTAAGGGGGGGGAAAATAAAATTTAGCTAATTACCTATTGATAAATAATGGGTACACCATAAAATTGAGAGAAACATGCAAACCAAAAATATTCATCACAGTAAGTGAAGAGATCCAGGTGAATTCAGGTCTAAATGGTATTATCTGTGAATATTAAGATCCTTCAGATTCTTGGTGATGATAGTTTTGGATGAAATGGTTTTGATTACATCAACCCTAAGGCAGAATAGAACATCCTGAAATAGATATGTAATCACTTAAAGCATTATGGCTTATTAATGCAGGAAAGACTAAGTGGAAAAAAAAAAGTCTTTTACTTAAATTTATGGCACTAATGCAGTAGCACATATATTTCATACAAGCAATTACACATTAACAGTGAATTGGGCCCAGATTCAGAAAGGAAGAAAGAACTTTTTTTTTTTTTTAAGAAGTGAAGAGAACTTTTACAACTCCCAAGATTCCCCTTAACTGCAAAGGCCATTTTTTCCCCAATAAAATCACTTTACCAGTGTTGTTATATTGTATCAAACCTGAATACCATTTACTTTTAAAAAACTAAAGAAGATCATCGCACTGAAGGAAACAGAAAAGTAGACTTTGGTCAAGTGGTAAAACCTAACTAAAAAGAAACTCTGAAGAACAGGAATGAGGTTTATTATCAACTAAAGTTTATGACAGAAAGAGAAAATAGGATAGTCATGAGTCAAGAACATGTTCTGACAAATAAATAGCCAACAGTACTGCCCTATTATCAGTCAAAATTGAAGAAAGTCTGACGTACATCGGGTGAACCCCATGTGGTAAACTTTGGGGAGGACAGGAATGAAAATTTCATAAGATAGTCATGTATCAATGTGATGAAATCTGCATCTTTTCAGGAAACTCCAAATCAACAAGAGCTATTTGAGCATATCATTTGAGTATTTTGTATCAATACATGAAAGCAAAAGCTACATCATTTTCTGTTTTCATAATCCTACTACTTAGCACAGTGGTTTTAATGAAGGTTCATTGACTGAGTGATTGTCTATATGACTTGATCCTTGGGTAAATTTTTCAGTTGTTGTTCATAAGTGGAAGATTTTAAATACTTATTAAATAATTTAATTCATTCACTCACTTACCCACTCATTCATTCATAAGCTATAGTTTTCTTCCTTCAAATCCAGAGTAATTTTTCTAGGAGTCCATGTACCAAACTAAATCTAAGAAATATGACTGATAAAATTCTGCCAAATAAAGCAAAGTCTGGATATTCTTTTATAAGCAGAATTATAGGAAGATTTCCTACCTAGGGTATAGGTTCAAAAAATGACTTGTATGATCCATTTTAATTCTAAGATTTTATTATAATGTTCCATTAAGAAGATTAAGTGTGCCTTGTAATAGCATATAATACATATGCATAATTATTTCTAACATGAAAAAGTATGATTGAATGTTTTCTAAATGCATTTTTAATCATAAAATAACAGCAATAGCAACAGTCTTTTAGCCTTTTCAAGGGATTAAATTGAAGTTTAAACTTTGTAACCAGGGATTATGTCCCTGACCTGAATCTTATAAATATCACACTTATATGTAAAATTATTCAAATTCTATCAAATAACTAGATTCAAAAGGGCATAAAGGAGATCAACTTCCTTTTTCAGTTAAGAAATATTGTGCTTAGTTAGAGACTTCTGCATTGGTAAGGAAAAAAAAAAAAAAGAAAGGAAAGGGAGATCTTCATCTTTAAAATTTTGAGAGCTATAGTGGCTAATGATAGGCTGTTGCCAAAGGACATTTTTTATTAACTTCATTTCACTTTGGGGAGCTATGATGCAGTTATTTTGGGATACAACAGTTGCTAGATGAGTATGTGCTATCTCTCATTCCATGTAGGCTTCTGATTGACTTAACTTGGTTCTCTGAAAATTGATACTTCTGGGAATGTGCTACAGAGAAATACTAACATTTCAAAACAGAGGCCAACATTTGTTGGCAAGCAATATTTGAAAGACATGTTCTAATCATTTTGTTGCTTCTTAATGTAGGTTTATAATCTGAAAAGGAAATACATTCCAAGTTTCCTTAATATTTCCTGAATCTGATTTGCTTACTAGAAACAAAAGTTTTTTACTACAGAGCAAAGTGATGAAAAATCTATCTTGATCCGGTTACGTCTGGTGCATCCCCAAGTACCTGATATATTTTATATTGTCAGAGGGGAAAGATGAAATGACTGAGGAAACAAAGATTCAATCTGGTGAACATATTGATTTACTAAGCAATACATGCCAGTTACCTAACAAAACAAGACCTCTCCAGCAGTGGCCTAAACCCCAAACACAGAGGAAGACAGATTTTTATACATTTAAATAATTAATCAAATAAAAGCCAATTAATTAAAACAAAATAATTAACCAGGGTACAGCATTAGGTGCTCTGATTTCTAACTGGGGGAATGATTAGGAATTACAAAAGTGAGGGGATGAATGTGAACAAGCATGATTCCCTGAATCAGATATTGTCCAACTTCTCAAAGTGTATGTAATCAATCAAAAGATCATGAAAACAATAACTTGCTGATCAGTATGGGACATAAGACACATGGGTTGCTTTATATGTACAATTGTGAGAAAACTACTTGTATCAGTTTTTTGTATCAGACTGGGTTTTTGGTCAGCCTGTATCCTGGTACTTATTATTATTGTTGTTGTTGTTGCTTTCTTTTAAATTCCATTTATTTATTTATTTTTAAATGCACATTGTTTTATAAACCACGTTAGGAGAGAAAAATCAGAAAAAGGGGAAAACCATGGGGGAAAAAAAAACAGAAAGAAGTGAACATAGTGTGTGTTGATTTACATTCCATCTCCATTATTCTTTTTCTGGATGAATATGGAATTTTCTATTCAATGTTTATTGGGATTACCTTGGATAAGATCCTTATTTAAGGGTTTCTAAATTGCAAGTATTCTAATCATAAAGGTATAAATTTGAATGATGCAATAAGATATTTATCTGAATTTCCACAATTGAAAAAAGTTTTCTCACTACACAAAAATTAAATTAGATGCATGATTGAATAGAAAAGTAACTGTGCTACTTCCAAAATTGAATCACAAGATTCAATTGACTCCAATATAGTCAATGTAATTCACTTAATTCTCACAATTAACTATTTGATTGTTCTAATATTATGAATTGCTTCAGTTTTCCTTTTGTATTATGGAGGAGTGGGCTGCCCCCTTCTCTCATGGATTAATTATACTTAAGAAAATGTATAAGATTTTTCAAATGTTTATAATCAAAATTATATAAATTGAAACTTTATTTCTTTAGTCATTTCATATTTTACCCACTACAGCATCTAATTCTGTATTATTAAAGTAACCACTGGCCCAAGAACCCTACCTTCATATCTTCATATTTTCATGGAGGAGTCTTCATCTTTTAAAATTCTATTTTATTTTCTCCAATTACATATAAAATAATTTTTAACATTTATTGACAATTAGAATTTAAATTTCCAAATTATGATTCTTCTATCCTTTCCTTGAGCTTCTCATTATTGCCTAATATGATAAGTAAACTGATATAGGTTCTATCTATACAATTTTATAAAATAATTCCATATTAGTGATTTTGTGAAAGAAAATTTATTAAAAAGTAAGAAAGAAAGTAACTATACTTCAGGCTGTACTCAGACAATACAAGTTCTTTCTCTGGAGGCAGATAGTGTTTCTGTACTATCAAAAATCATTATATTGCTGAGAATAGAAGTCATTCACAGTTGATCATTGTACAATATTTCTGTTATAGTGTACAATGTTCTCCTGGATGTACTCACTTTGCATCAGTTCATTTAAGTCATTCCACATTTTGTTTCAGAAATTGTCATTATTTCTTATGGTACAATAATATTTCATCATAATCTTATACTGTAACATTTTCAACCATTCCCCAATTGATGGATATCTCCTTAATTTCCAATTCTTTGCCACTATACAAAGAACTGATGTAAATAATTTTATAGGGACCAGCTCTTTTTTTTTATTTCCTATGATATAGATCTAACATTGCTATTGCTGGGTCAAAGGATATGCATAGCTCTTTGGGTAAAATTTCAAAGTCTTCCCCAGAATGGTTGGATCAGTTGACAACCCCAACAAGTGCATTAATGTCCCAGTATTTGCACACCCTCTCCAACATTAATCATTTTCTGTTTATCATATTATCTAATCTGATAGGTATAAGGTGGTACCTCAAAATTGTTTTAAATTGTGTTTCTAAGGTTTCAAACTCCCTCTCTCAGAACTAGATAAATCTAACAAATAAAGTAAACATGAAAAAAATTAAGGATGTGAATACAATTTTAGAAAACTTAGGGATACTACATTTCTGAAGAAACTTGAATGGGAATAGAAAGCAATATACATTTTTCTCAGTGGTATATGAGACCTATATGGATATTGATGAATAATTAGGGCATAAAATCCTCACAATCAAATCTAGAAAAGCAAAAATATTAAATGCATACTTTTCAGATCATGATGCAATAAAATCATATTAGTAAGAGACCATGGATTAATAGACCAATAGTTAATTGGAAACTAAGTAATCTTATCCTAAATATGAGTGGATGAAACAATGAACCTTAGAAAAAATCAATAATTTCAATCCAAGAGAATGATAATAATGAGACAACATACCAAAACTTATGGTATGCAACCAAAGCAGTTCCCATGGGAAATTCTGTATCTCTAGATGCTTACATAAATAAAATAGAGAAAGGAGAGGTAAACGATCTGGCCAAGCAACTAAAATGGTTAGAAAAAGAACCAGTCAACCCCTCCAATTAAATATCAAATCAGAAATTCTAAAAATCAAAGGGGAGTAATAAAATTGAAAGTAAGAATACTATTGAACTGATAAAATTAAGAGTTAGTTTTATGAAAAAAAAAAAAAAAACTTTGATAAATTTGGTTAGAAAAAAGAAAACCAAATTGCTACTATGTAGAATGAAAAGAGTGAGAATGAATGGGAAATTAAGGCAATAATTAGGAACTATTTTGCCAAATTGTATGTCAATAAATCTGACACTAACAATTCTATATATTGCCAGCAAAACCAACAGCAATGGATAGAATGAGAAATTGCATTTAAAATAACTGCAGGCAATATAAAGTTTGTCAAAACCTACCTGTGAAGACAAACCCAAGAACTATATTGAATAAGAAATCTCCTTATTAGTAGTAAGTTCATTTCAAATCATTATAAGGACGTGATTTTCCCCATATGAACCTAATTCCCATGTAAACCATGAGAACCCAATTGAGGAAGGATGTGACTCCCCCTGTGAGGACTTGACTACTCTCTCACCCCAAGAGCATATATTTTAACTCCTTCTCCTATGAAAACCTGACCGTTCCTTGACCCATAAGAACATATATTTCAATTCTTTCCTTTATTATAAGACAGGCATGTACCACCGGTGTTTTAGCTCCAATTATATGATTCCAGGAACTCGCCATTCCTTGGAACTGTTGCTGTTGATAAGGACTGGCCCCCTTATCAATGCAACATTTGATTATAACCACCTGGAGCCCTAGTTGGTGCGTCCTTGTCTTAGATGAGGTCTTCATTTGGCCCAAAGCCTTCTTTGTTTGGACCCCTATAAAAAGTGGGCAAAGCATTCTCCACTTTGAAGCCTCACCTATGGAGATGACAATCTGCCTAGGACTTTCCCGATGGAGACTCACAGGCTGAAATATCGGGGCTTCCCAGCCGTCCAATTAGAGTTGAAGCTCCCTCGATCGTACTGAGTAATGTATTCTCTCTCTTTCTCTGCTATCCTAATCATAATCCTTATTATTCTTTGCCTCTTGTGTATTATTTGCTGTATGTGTTGTTATTGCAAGCATTCTATCCCGTGCATTGTATAATTAAATTTTACCTTTACTTTAACTGAGCCTGAGAGCGTCATTTATAAAAGCGGATTCGAACTTCTCTTAAAAATCATATAACATTAATAGAACATATATAAACACAATTAAAAAACAGTTTACTGAAATAGATCTAAAAAAATGGAAATATATAAATTGTTCGTAGGTAGGTCAACTAATATAAAACAAATGTCAATCTATCTAAATTAATCTTCTTATTCAATCCAACAATATCAATAGATCATAGAAGAAGGTAAAGGATCCACATGCGCCAAAATGTGTGTAGTAGCTTTTTTTGTGGTGACAAGGCATCGGAAACTGAGAGAATTCCCATCAACTGAGGGAATTCCCATCAACTGAGGAATAGCTGAATAATTTGTGGCATATGAATATAATGCAATATTATTTTTCTATAAGAAATGAGTAGCAGACTAATTTCAAAAAAGCCTGGAAAGACTTACATGAATTGATGCTAAGTGAATTGAGCAGAACCTGGAGAATAATGTACACATTATCTAGATTACATGATGATCAATTATGACAGATTTAGCTCTTCTCAACAATATAGTGATTCAAGATAATTTCAATAGTCTTGGGATTAAAAATATCATTCACATCCACTATCAAGACTGGATGTGTACCAAGTCTACTTATCCCCCCCCCCCCTTTTTTTCCCTTAGGGTTTTTCCTTTTTATTTAGATTTTTTTTTTTATTTAACAACATGGCTTATATGGAAATATGTTTAAAGTTTTTGTACATATCAAAGAGAAGATCTAACTCACTTTCAATTGATGAATGATAGACAGAAGCAACAACACCCAAAGAAAGAACACTGGGAAATTGTTGGAATCCTTACTAACTGCTAAGTAATTAGAGTTGATCTAATCTTACAAGAAGTTGTTTTGGCCAGAACCTGAAACAAGGTACTAAGTAGAACTAATCAAGACAAGGCTTGTGTTCCCACCTTTACTCAAGGGAGTCCACACCTTAAAGCTCTTTGGGCCAGAGAGCACTATGGGAGAAAACCCATAATCCCATTCTCTCAGAAGGTTCACATATAAGGCGAGACAGCCATTCCAGAATACACTTTTTTCCTCTTGGCTGGCTGATCGCGCTGGACTCGAAAGGAACGACTCTTGTGCAGAGAACACTTTAACGGATTTCAGTGGAGCTACACCAGAAGCCCTCTCTCTGCGTCAAGTTGGTGGCTGGGCTCCCCAGAAGGAGATAAGAGAGACCTTCCATCTCTGTCTTGGTTGGAGGCAGAAGAAAGCAGAGTCAGAGGCTGAAGGACAGAACCTTTGGATTTGGAGACATCCGAAGGGCTCCAAGCCTCTAAACCGGCTGTGCTCTGAGAAGAACAAACTCCAACATTTGAACTCTTAACAGGAAATGAATGTAAACTGTTTGCATTTTTGTTTTTCTTCCCGGGTTATTTTTACCTTTGAATCCAAATCTTCCTATATGTGGTGAGCTTTTTCTTCTCAAAACGCAGCCAGGTGATAAAAGTTCAGATCTTTTATTATCCCAATATAGCCCGGTTAGCTTAGAGGCCTATCTCTCTGCTTGGTTCCAAGAGCTCTCTCCGAATGTCACCAAATCCAAAGGTCTGGTCCTTCAGCCTCTGCCTCTGCTTTCTTCAGCCTCCAGCCAGCTCCAACTCTTCATGTCATTCCGCTGAAATCTCGACTTGTAGCGTCTTCACTCTAGAACTCTCCGACTGGCCCATTGGCCTATTTATGCTCCTTCCAGAGAGAGGGATTATGGGTAGTTCTACTTAGTACCTTGTTTCAGGTTCTGCCCAAAACATCTTTTTGTAAGATTAGATCAACTCTAACTACTTAGCAGTTAGTAAGGATTCCAACATCTCCCCCTTTCTTTTGTTTTAAAACATAGGGGGTTCCTGAGGGGGTACACATAAATCCATCAATATGGGCCAGAACTTTGTAACAGATATACATGGTATACATAAATCCATCAATATGGGAGGCATTATACATAATTTACAAAAGCACACAGCAATATAACACAGGCTAGTGGTAATGTAACAAATAACATGAATCAACATGAAAATTTAACTACTGCAAAAAGTCTCATCAACAATTTTTCATCTCAAGAAATCCAATGATTCTTGCAATTGCTTAAAATACATAAGCACATAGCAATATAACACAGGCTAGTAGTAATGTAACAACATAAATCGACCTGAAAATTTACAAATGTCCATAAGTCCTAGAAATAGTCCATAAGGAATCCATTGTTCATTAGTTCATGCGCCAGGAATCTAATAATTCCTGTAAGCTTTGAAGTACTGCAAAAAGTCTCATCAACAATTTTTCATCTCAGGGAACCCAATGATTCTTGCTGGTTTTTCAAGAAGTAAAACAGTTTCATCTTGTGTTAGGAAATCCAATGATTCCTGAAGCTTTTAAAAGTCTTTTTAACAGTTTCATAGTCAGCCATCTGATTCTTTCTCCATCTGTGGAAATATAAGCAGATCCTCTTCCCCAAGCAGTTAATCTAATTCCCTTCTATTTACCAAATTTGGGATTTCTCCTCATCATCTGGTAATTACATTGGAGTCGTTTGCATTGGATATTGTCTTGTTGTCTTAAAAGGCCTGTATTCTTCCCAACTGTAATCCTGATTGCTTTTCTGTTGGTTGATGACATCAGAATCCTGAATTTCTAAAGTCTCTCTGGGTGTAACCTCAGCTGCTATCATGCCCCACCTGTCCTTTGATTGATACTTTAGAGCTGGGCCCTGCCTCTCATTCCTCTGGGTCAATATACATTTAGAGGCCCAGTGAAAGCCTTGATTACATTTTGGACATGGGGTTTTGGGTTTTCTCTCACCCTGTCTTCTCATTGTATCTCTGTATCTACATTGGGCTCTTAGATGTCCAATTTTTCCGCACTGAAAACATCGATGAGTTTCTCTAGAATTCCTCTGCCAAGAAGGACCTTGTCTTTCCATGTTCATCATAGTCTGGGCATAATAAGCATTTGTGCCCACTGTGGCACAGTGTCTTATGATTTCCTCTAAAGGAGCATCTTTGTCTAGCCCCCATATAATTCTCTTGCAAATCTCATTGGCATTTTCTTTAGCCAGATGTCTGGTCATTATTTCTGTTGCTGCATTATCTCCAATGGTTCTTATTACAGCTGTTTGTAAACGTCCCACAAAATCTGCAAAAGGTTCATTGGGACCTTGCTCTATTTTTGTGAAAGCATTATTTCCATCTTTCTGTCCAGGGAGAGAATTCCAAGCTTTTATTGCAGCCTTAGAAATTTGCTCATACATTGTTATGGGATAATAAATCTGTTCTGAACTCTCTGCATACTGACCTTCACCAGCTAGTTGGTCAAAAGTGATTTGTACAACAGCTCCTGTTTGCCTATTGCATTGGGCTTGAATCCTACATAATTCATGAAACTCCGAAAGCCACAATAAATTTTGTCCTGGTTCTAGACAAGTTTTCGTTATGGATTTCCAGTCATTCGGGGTTAGGATTTCATAAGACAAATTATCTAGTAACATCTTCACATAAGATGATGTAGCCCCATAAAGAGTGCAACCCTTTTTCAAATCTTTAATTTTTTCCAAATTAAAAGGAGTGTATCTTCTCCCTTTCTGACCTGAGGAGTTGAGCTCTTCAATCACAGGATATGCATTTATAAAATCAGATATATCTTCTCCTTCATTTTTTGCTTTAATTAATGCTTTTTCTAATCTTGTCAAATTCTGCTTTACAGGAGAAGCTGACTGTGTTTCTGTCTCTCTCCCTCCCCCTTGTTCTACCCATGAAGGGTTAATTGCGGGGGGAGGGTCATGAGATGTGGAATCACCTAATTCCTCCTTCTGTGAAGAATGATACTCAGAATTGTAATTAACTCCATTCTCATCTGATTTGTCCTCCTTTTCACCTAGTAAAGTTGACACTTCCTCCTGTACTTTCCTTTTCATCATTCTATCACTTAAATAACTTCTTATAGCCAATTGTATTACATTATATGTATTAATTATTGAGTTAGGCCCATTTTTATCATAGAATTGACAAAGATCCTCTCCAACCAATTTCCATTCATTTAGATCTAATTCCTTATCAAGAGAGAAACAAGGACATATGTCCTTTACAGTTTGTAAAAGTTCAGTGATTTGCTGTAAACTTATAATTAAACCTTGGCTTTCCATAATTTTGACAATGCTCTCTAAACATTTTCCTTGAACAGAAACAGACTGTTTTCTAAATATCTGTCCCATCTTAGCTGAAATTCTACTTTAACTCTTCTAACAAAATTTCTTTGTTGCACTCACCCTAATTTCTGGGTTGAAGTTTTTTCCACTGGATCAGGATCAGAGGCTTTTCCACTTGAATCAGGATCGGAGCTTTTCCACTGCAATCCACTGAGGGGTCTGTTTGTCCCTGTTCGGGCGCCAAAATGTGGTGAGCTTTTTCTTCTCAAAACGCAGCCAGGTGATAAAAGTTCAGATCTTTTATTATCCCAATATAGCCCGGTTAGCTTAGAGGCCTATCTCTCTGCTTGGTTCCAAGAGCTCTCTCCGAATGTCACCAAATCCAAAGGTCTGGTCCTTCAGCCTCTGCCTCTGCTTTCTTCAGCCTCCAGCCAGCTCCAACTCTTCATGTCATTCAGGTGAAATCTCGACTTGTAGCGTCTTCACTCTAGAACTCTCCGACTGGCCCATTGGCCTATTTATGCTCCTTCCAGAGAGAGGGATTATGGGTAGTTCTACTTAGTACCTTGTTTCAGGTTCTGCCTAAAACATCTTTTTGTAAGATTAGATCAACTCTAACTACTTAGCAGTTCAAAAGTTGGAGTTTGTTCTTCTCAGGGCACAGCCGGTTTAGAGGCTTAGAGCCCTTCGGATGTCTCCAAATCCAAAGGTTCTGTCCTTCAGCCTCTGCCTCTGCTTTCTTCAGCCTCCAGCCAGCTCCAACTCTTCATGTCATTTCGCTGAAATCTCGACTTGTAGCGTCTTTACTCTAGAACTCTCCGACTGGCCCATTGGCCTATTTATGCTCCTTCCAGAGAGAGGGATTATGGGTAGTTCTACTTAGTACCTTGTTTCAGATTCTGCCCAAAACATCTTTTTGTAAGATTAGATCAACTCTAACTACTTAGCAGTTAGTAAGGATTCCAGCACCTATACAACAATAGAACTGTTCGGTTCTGCACACATATATTGTATCTAGGAAATATTGTGACATATTTAACATGTATAGGACTGCTTGCTATCTGGGAGAGGGAGTGGAGGGAGGGAGGGGAAAAGTCAGAACAGAAGTGAGTGCAAGGGATAATGTTGTAAAAAATTACCCAGGCATGGGTTCTGTCAATAAAAAGTTATAATTATTTTAAAAAATGTAATTGGGAAATGTTTACCAATATAAATAAAAATATAATACAAAATTTAAAAAAAAATGTTTAGTTCAAGTTAGTTGAGTTATAAAAAAAAAGTTTTTGTACATATGTTATCTATATTCGATTGCTTACTACCTTAGGAAAGGAAGAAAATTTTGTAGCTCAAAATCTTACAAAAATGAATATTGAAAACTATCATTACATGTAATTGGAAAAGTAAAATACTATTAACCAAAACCAACTGTATTTCCCTTATCAATAGTGATCTGGAGCATTTTTATATGATTATGCATAACTTTGATTTCATCTTCTGAAAATTACCTGTTCATATTCTTTGATGACTCATCCTGTGGGGAATGACTTGTAGTCTTATAAATTTGACTCAACTTTCTACATATATGAGAAACAATTCCTTTATCAGAGGTAAGTGCTATAAAATTATAGACACTTTTTCTATCTGCTACTAATTTTAGTTACAATGGTTTCATTTGTGCTTTTAAATTTTATATTATCAGAATTAACTATTTTATATTTTGTAATGATCTTTATATCTTATTTGATTCTAAATTCTTTCCTTATCCATACAACTGACAGATAAACTGTCTCTTCTAATTTTCATGCTCTTCGAATGCTCTTCTAATTTTCTTATAATGTTCTTTCTAAGTTTCTTTCTTTCACTGCTCTTTATGTTTAAATCATGTAATCATTTTGATCTTATCTTGGAATTCATTGTGAAATGTTGGTCTATATCTAGTTTCATTCATACTGTTTTCCCTTTTGGTGAAATAAAGTATTCCCAAAGATCTTTAGATTTATCAAACATTACACAATAATGATTATTTCCTGCAATGTGTATCTAATGCATTTCAGTGTTACTATATTTCTTAGCCAAAACCAGATTGTTTTGATGATTACTGCTTTATAATGTTGACTAGGCCATCTTCTTTCACATTTATTTTTGTTCATTTTCCTGATATTCTTGACATTTTGTTCTTCTAAATGAATTTTGTTATTATATTATCTAGCTATTTTTTTCTTGTAATGTGATTGCTGTGTCACTGAATAAATAGGTTAATTTAAGTGGAGTCATCATTTTGATAATATTGGCTCAGCCTAACTTTGGCAATCTTGGAATATGCTGCTAGTTAGGTTTTCAAGGATATACATAAAAGAGTTATAATTCTTCCATAGTCACTCAAGACAATAATTCATTAGGTCTATATTTATTTCATCCCACAGGAAGAATTTAGAAATCATAAACATTCCTAGAAGTTCATAATTTTAAAGACATTTTTCCTTATTTCTAATTCCATCTTCAAACCTATAGGCCTATAGAGTTGTTCAGTCTAAGTCCCTTGCTTTTTTCTCTACCTTTAAGTATCTAGAGTGAGTAAACAACCCTTTATTAATTGCCTAATATGTGCTGGCCCTATGTTAATTGCTAATGATACAAAGGCAAAAAAAAAAATCACTTTTCTCATGTATTTTTCACAGATTAATGGAGAAGATAAATACAAACAAGTATTACAAACAAAATAAACTGGAGATATCAAAGGATAAATTGAAGATAGTCAACAGAGGGAAAGCACTAAAATTAAAGGAAATAGTAAAAAGCTTCTTGTGGAATTTTTATGTTAAACTTTGAGAAATCTGGAGAATTCAGAAGATTTTATGATGAGAAGTAGAATTCCAGCCACCATGGATAGCCAGTGAAAATTCCCAGTCAAGATATGGAAGGACTTGTTAGCAAATAGCATGAAATCTATATCATTAAAATGTAAAGTAAATGGAGTATCAGAAACATGGTGCAAGAAGAAGGAAAAGTAAATGACATTCAAGTTGTGAAAGCTTTTGATAAATGGAAAATTTTATATTTGATCGGGCATAGCAAGATAACATAGATCTGTACTTTAGGAAGATCCATTGTACAACTGAGAAAGAAATGGGTTGCATTGGGAAAAATGTAAAATAGAGACAGATCAGAAGATTCAGATCTGATATGATGAGGGCCTGTATTAGGGAGTAGCAATATGAGAAAAGAGAAGAGGGCATTTATGAAATTTTACTAAGATATAATCAACAAGACTTGGTAACTATTTGGATATTGGAAATGAGAAAGTATAAGGAATTGAAGATAACATCTAGGTTTTGATCTTAGGGTACTGAAAGAATAATGGGACTCTTCATGTTAATAGGATATTTAAAAATAAGGAAGAGTTTTTTGAAGAAAGATAAAAAATTCATTTTGAAATATGTTAAATTTAAACTATTAACAGGATACCAAGTTCTATGTGGTCAATGGGCAATTGAAGATGTTAGTATGGGGAGATTAGGGGAGAGATTAAACCTAGACAAATACTGATCTTATAATAATTAATATAGAAATTATAATTAAACAGAAAAGGGTCCAATATAGAGTACTGAGAGATACCCATGATTAGCTTGTGTTTACTGAATAAGGAAGAAATGATCATATAGGTAAGAAATAAAAATGTATAGATTAATGTCACAAAAACCTAGATAGAAAAGCCTATCAAAGGGGGAAAAAAGGTAATTATTAGTTTTAAAGACTATGAAGGTGTCAAAAAGGAAGAAAAATGAAAAAAATAAGGCCTATAGCAATCTATTATTTGATAAACCCCAAACTCCAGCTTCTGGAATAAGAACTTAGCGTCTGACAAAAATTGCTGGGAAAACTAAAAAATAACATGTCAGAAACTCAGCATAGACTTGTATCTCACACCCCATATTAAAATAAGATTAAAATGGGTACTTCATTTGGTTATAAAGAATTATACTATAGACAAATTAGGAGAACAAGGGATACTTTCCCAGATCTTTGGAGAAGGGAGGAATTTATGCTCAAATATGAATTAGGGAACATTGTGAAAGGAAAAATGGACAACTTTGATTACATTAAATTAAAAACTGTTTTGCACAAACACAACCAACAGAAACAAGATTAAAAGGAAAGTATAAAGCTGGGGAAAATATGTATTGACAGTGATTCTGATAAAAGTCTCATTTCTAAAACATATAAAGAACGGTGTCAAATTTATAAGAGTATAAGTCATTTCCCCATTGAGAAATGGTCGAAGGATATGAACAGAAAATTTTCAGATGACTAAAATTAAAGCCATCTATAGTCATGAAAAAATGCCCTATATCATTATTGTTCAGTTAAATGAAAATTATTGTTCTATAAAAATGATTAACAAGCTATTATAGAAAAGTCTGGAAAGATTTACATGAACTGATGCTGAGAGACAAAATCAGAACCAGGAATACATTGTACATAAAAACAGAAAGAATAAGCAATAGTTGACTATGGAAGACCTGGTTCTTCTTGGATCCAAAAAAATCCAAATAGACTTTGAACAGAAAATGCCATCTGTATCCAGCAAAAGGTATATCAATACATGCTACATTCACTCTTTTTTCCGTTTTTTTTTTCCTCTCCCATGTTTTCCTTTTTGCTCTTTTTTTTCTCTCCCAACATGATTCATAAAGCAGTGGGTATTAAACAAACAAACAAATAAATAAATAAACAAATATTAAAAGTGGAGCAAACTCTTATTTTTGACAGCCATTTTGCTAAGATTTGGTGATGCAAATATGAAAAAAGAAAGGCAATTCCTGCTTAAGGAGTTTATCTATGATGGATCAATGGCACATTAAAGGAAGTTGAAAAGCAATAGTGGGCTAGGTGCTGAGGAGATATTTCATTTGGGAACATGGTGGTAATGTTAAAAAAAAAAAAAAAAAGTCCCAGAGTAGTATGTCCAGATGAAAATTGAAATATTTAAATTGAGAAGTTTCCTTAAATGGAGATATGGGATTCATGCCCCCACCTTAAAATCAGAGAAGCCTTGATAGTGATGAAGTACCAAGGCAGAGATCTTAACAGGATGCTGAGGTGTAAACTGGTAAAATACAAACAAGAAAACACTACCACAACATTTATGGTTACACTTGAGATCCATAAAGATTCTTAATTATTTAAAGGAGATATATCCTTCAGTGACTCATTCCTTGGGGGCAATCTTATCTATTTAGAAAGTATATCCCTAAATCACAAGCAATGCACTCTTTTTATTATCAAGTTAAATAGGCTTTTTAGATCAACTTCCTCCACTAAAATTAAGAAAGTAAATAGATCAATTTATGGCCTTCTGGTAAAAGACAAATTTCCTTTTAAAGTAGATTTTTAATAAAAAATTTAAGTAATTCTGTGTAACCTAAGTTATATAGAATATATGTTAAAAACAAAAACAAAAAGTAACCTCTTATTCTCTACCCTCTCTCCCTAAAATAACCTTTTAAAAAACCTTTTTGTATAGTTCTGACTATTGATTCATTATAAAATATCCAATTGTCTTCTTGGCATATTTTAGTGATCTAGCAATGATGTCTTTGATGGTGTTTTCTTTTTTGTTTGTTTTATATAAGCAGCCAGAATTAGAAGGTTCTAGCCAAAAATTCTAGCTTATGAGGGGTTCTAGACTATAGTGGAATGTATTGCCTTACTCTGTTGGTGACAGGAAATTAAATTACAATTAGAAAGCTATACAATTTTAATGAAGAGTGCAGTAAGGAAATTTCTGAGAGAGAGACAGACTGACAAACAGACAGAGAGAGTGAGAGACAGAGACAGAGAAAGAGAGACAGAGACAGAGAGAGACAGAGAGAGATTTTGAATGCTGTCATTACAATAGGAAAGACCTGGACTTCCGGTTAAGATGGCGGAGAGGAGGCTCACAGTTGCATAAGCTCCACGCTTTCTCTCACTATCCACTTCATTACAAGCCTCTGAATCAATGCTTGACTGAAAAAAACCCACAAATAGTTACCAAGAGAAGCCATCCTTGAGATCCGCCAAGAAAGGTCTGTCTTTACTGGAGGGCTGGGGCGGTTTTAGATCGGGCGCAGGCTGAGGGCAGCGGCAGTGAGAGCACGGGAGCAGACTGGAGAGGGGGTGGGGAGTGATCGCAGCTGTCTCCGCGGGGAGAGCTTCGCTACAGGTTTGGAACCTGCAGCAAGTCAACAGCCCAGCAGAGAAGCTAAAAACACCGGGGCTGAAGAACACAACCGCAAACAGCTGGAGTCTCTCAGGACCTGGCCGCCCCCCCCTTCCCCCCCCTCAGTGACTCAGCACGCTTTGGGATCTCAGAGCGCAGGCGCAGCACAGTCCTGCTAGTGCCTCACTGCTGCCACCTGCAGTCTGTAGAGGAAGCTCGATAACACACCCAGCCCCCCCCCAAAGAAAGACTCCAGTTTTTTCTGTTTTTCTTTGGTAGTTTGTCTCTGATTAATAGACAGAATGAGCAAGAAGCTGAAGAGGACTTTAACCCTAGACAGCTTCTACACAGATAGAGAGCAGACTCTAAATCCTGAGGAGACTAAAAACAGGCAGTCCCCAGGTGATTCCCCAAAGGAGGAGATCGTCTGTTCCTCAGCACAGATGAACCTCATAGAAATGATTAAAAAGGCTCTCACAAGGGAGCTAGAAGAAAAATGGGGAAAGCAGAGTGAGGCTTGGCAAAAGGAGAAGGAAGCTTGGGAAAAGGAGAGGGAGGCTTGGCAAAAGAGCCTGGAGAAGTCAGTTAAAGAGAGAGTGGATAAAGAAGTAAAATCCTTGAAAAATAGGATTAGTGAACTGGAAAACAAAATTGGCGAAATGGAAAAAAATTCCACAGAACAAAAGAACTCAATTGGACAATTAGAGAAAGATTTTAAAAAAGTGAGTGAAGAGAATACTTCACTGAAAATCAGAATTGAACAAGTGGAATTGAATGACTCGAGGAGACAAGAAGAATCAGTCAAGCAAATCCAAAAAAATCAAACAATGGAGAAAAATGTGAAATACCTTCTGGGAAAGACAACAGACCTGGAAAACAGATCCAGGAGAGACAATCTGAGAATCATTGGACTCCCAGAAAAACATGATGAAAAAAAGAGCCTGGACACTGTCTTCCAGGAAATTATCAAAGAGAACTGCCCAGAAGTCATAGGAACAGAGGAAAAAATAAACATTGAAAGGATTCATCGATCACCCACTGAAAGGGATCCTAAAATCAAAACACCAAGGAATATAGTGGCCAAATGCCAGAACCCTCAGATGAAAGAAAAAATATTGCAAGCGGCTAGAAAAACCCAATTCAAGTATCAAGGAGCCACAATAAGGATCACCCAGGATCTGGCAGCATCCACATTAAAAGATCGAAGGGCCTGGAATATGATATTCCGAAAGGCTAAGGAACTTGGTATGCAACCAAAAATAACTTACCCAGCGAGAATGAGCATCTTTTTCCAGGGAAGAAGATGGACATTCAACGAAGTAAGCGAATTTCATCTATTTCTGATGAAAAAACCAGAACTTAACAAAAAGTTTGATCTACAAATATAGAACTCAAGAGAAATCTAAAAAGGTAAAGATTAATCTTGGGAACTATATTTTGACTATATAGATGCATAAAGAATACATGTATACCTTGTTCTAGAAATTGATGTGGAAAGGACATTGTACCAGAAAAAGGGTAAAGTGGGGGTAGTACATCTCATGAAGAGGCATAGGAAACCTATTATATCTGAGAGAAAGAATGGAGGGGGATGAATATAGTGGGTATCTTACTGCCTTCAGAATTGGCTTTAAGTGAAAAATCTTAAGACATATTCAATCTATGGTGAAACTTCTCCCATCTCATTGAAAAGTGAGAAGGGAAAAGTGGAAAGGGAAGGAATAAGCTAAGCGGAAGGGAATACGGGAACTGGGAGGGAAAGGGGTAAGATAGGGGGAGGAACTCTAAGGCGGGGGGAGGGACACTAAAAAGGGAGGGCTGTGAGAAACAAGGGGTGCTCACAAGCTTAATACTTGGAAGGGGGGGAAAGGGGAAAGAAGGGAGGAAAGCATAAACCGGGGTTAACAAGATGGCAAGTAATACAGAATTGGTCATTCTAACCATAAATGTGAACGGGGTAAACTCCCCCATAAAGAGGAAGCGGTTAGCAGAATGGATTAAAAGCCAGAATCCTACAATATGTTGTTTACAGGAAACACACCTGAAGCAGGGAGATACATGCAGGTTAAAGGTAAAAGGTTGGAGCAAAATCTACTATGCTTCAGGTGAAGTCAAAAAAGCAGGGGTAGCCATCCTGATCTCAGATCAAGCTAAAGCAAAAATTGACATAATTAAAAGAGATAAGGAAGGACACTATATCTTGCTAAAGGGTAGCATGGATAATGAAGCACTATCTATATTAAACATATATGCACCAAGTGGGGTAGCATCTAAATTCTTAAAAGAGAAACTAAGAGAGCTGCAAGAAGAAATAGACAGTAAAACTATAATAGTGGGAGATCTTAACCTTGTACTCTCAGAATTAGATAAATCAAACCAGAAAATAAATAAGAAAGAAGTCAAAGAGGTAAACAGAATACTAGAAAAGCTAGATATGATAGATCTCTGGAGAAAATGTAATGGAGACAGAAAGGAATACACTTTCTTTTCAGCAGTTCATGGAACCTATACAAAAATTGACCATATATTAGGACATAAAAACCTCAAACTCAAATGTAGTAAGGCAGAAATAGTAAATGCATCCTTTTCAGACCACGATGCAATGAAAATTACATTCAACAAAAAAGCAGGGGGAAGTAGACCAAAAAATAATTGGAAACTAAATAATCTCATACTAAAGAATGATTGGGTAAAACAGCAAATCATAGACATAATTAATAACTTCACCCAAGAAAACGATAATAATGAGACATCATACCAAAATGTATGGGATGCAGCCAAAGCGGTAATAAGGGGAAATTTCATATCTCTAGAGGCCTATTTGTATAAAATAGAGAAAGAGAAGGTCAATGAATTGGGTTTGCAATTAAAAATGCTAGAAAAGGAACAAATTAAAAACCCCCAGTCAAACACTAAACTTGAAATTCTAAAAGTAAAAGGTGAGATCAATAAAATTGAAAGTAAAAAAACTATTGAATTGATTAATAAAACTAAGAGTTGGTTCTATGAAAAAACCAACAAAATAGACAAACCCTTAGTAAATCTGATTAAAAAAAGGAAAGAGGAAAATCAAATTGTTAGTCTTAAAAATGAAAAGGGAGAACTCACCACTAACGAAGAGGAAATTAGAGCAATAATTAGGAGTTACTTTGCCCAACTTTATGCCAATAAATTCGACAACTTAAATGAAATAGAAAAATACCTCCAAAAATACAGCTTGCCCAAACTAACAGAGGAAGAAGTAAATATCCTAAACAGTCCCATCTCAGAAAAAGAAATAGAACAAACTATCAATCAACTCCCTAAGAAAAAATCCCCAGGACCAGATGGATTTACAAGTGAATTCTACCAAACATTTAAAGAACAATTAACTCCAATGTTATATAAACTATTTGAAAAAATAGGGATTGAAGGAGTCCTACCAAACTCCTTTTATGACACAGATATGGTACTGATACCTAAACCAGGTAGGCTGAAAACAGAGAAAGAAAATTATAGACCAATCTCCCTAATGAATATTGATGCTAAAATCTTAAATAAAATATTAGCAAAAAGATTACAGAAAATTGTCACCAGGATAATACACTATGACCAAGTAGGATTTATACCAGGAATGCAGGGCTGGTTCAATATTAGGAAAACTATTAGCATAATTGACTATATCAATAACCAAACAAACAAAAACCACATGATCATTTCAATAGATGCAGAAAAAGCATTTGATAAAATCCAACATCCATTCCTAATAAAAACACTTGAGAGCATAGGAATAAATGGACTTTTCCTTAAAATAGTCAGGAGCATATATTTAAAACCATCAGTAAGCATCATATGCAATGGGGAAAAACTGGAACCTTTCCCAGTAAGATCTGGAGTGAAGCAAGGTTGCCCACTATCACCATTATTATTTAATATCGTATTAGAAACACTAGCCTCGGCAATAAGAGTCGAGAAAGATATAAAAGGAATTAGAGTAGGCAATGAGGAAACCAAACTATCACTCTTTGCAGATGATATGATGGTATACCTAGAGAACCCCAGAGATTCTACCAAAAAGCTATTGGAAATAATTCATAATTTTAGCAAAGTAGCTGGCTACAAAATAAATCCCCATAAATCCTCAGCATTTTTATACATCACCAACAAAACCCAACAGCAAGAGATACAAAGAGAAATTCCATTCAGAATAACTGTTGATACCATAAAATATTTGGGAATCTATCTACCAAAGGAAAGTCAGGAATTATATGAGCAAAATTATAAAAAAGTCTCCACACAAATAAAGTCAGACTTAAATAATTGGAAAAATATTAAGTGCTCTTGGATTGGCCGAGCGAACATAATAAAGATGACAATACTCCCTAAACTAATATATTTATTTAGTGCTATACCAATCAGACTTCCAAGAAAATATTTTATTGATCTAGAAAAAATAACAACAAAATTCATATGGAACAATAAAAAGTCGAGAATCTCAAGGGAACTAATGAAAAAAAAATCAAATGAAGGTGGCCTAGCTGTACCTGATCTAAAATTATATTATAAAGCAGCAGTCACCAAAACCATTTGGTATTGGCTAAGAAATAGATTAGTGGATCAGTGGAAAAGGCTAGGCTCACAAGACAGAATAGTCAATTATAGCAATCTAGTGTTTGACAAGCCCAAAGCCCCTAACTTCTGGGAAAAGAATTCAATATTTGATAAAAACTGCTGGGATAATTGGAAATTAGTATGGCAGAAATTAGGCATGGACCCACACTTAACACCATATACCAAGATAAGATCAAAATGGGTCTATGACCTAGGCATAAAGAACGAGACTATAAATAAATTAGAGGAACATAGAATAGTTTATCTCTCAGACTTGTGGAGGAGAAAGAAATTTGTGACCAAAGATGAACTAGAGACCATTACTGATCACAGAATAGAAAATTTCGATTACATCAAATTAAAAAGCCTTTGTACAAATAAAACTAATGCAAACAAGATTAGAAGGGAAGCAACAAACTGGGAAAACATTTTCACAGTTAAAGGTTCTGATAAAGGCCTCATTTCCAAAATATATAGAGAACTGACTCAAATTTATAAGAAATCAAGCCATTCTCCAATTGATAAATGGTCAAAGGATATGAACAGACAATTCTCAGAGGATGAGATTGAAACTATTACCACTCATATGAAAGAGTGTTCCAAATCATTATTGATCAGAGAAATGCAAATTAAGACAACTCTGAGATACCACTGCACACCTGTCAGATTGGCTAAGATGACAGGAAAAAATAATGATGAATGTTGGAGGGGATGCGGGAAAACTGGGACACTAATGCATTGTTGGTGGAGTTGTGAACGAATCCAACCATTCTGGAGAGCAATCTGGAATTATGCCCAAAAAATTATCAAAATGTGCATATCCTTTGATCCAGCAGTGTTTCTATTGGGCTTATATCCCAAAGAAATACTAAAGATGGGAAAGGGACCTGTATGTGCCAAAATGTTTGTAGCAGCCCTGTTTGTAGTGGCTAGAAACTGGAAAATGAATGGATGCCCATCAATTGGAGAATGGCTGGGTAAATTGTGGTATATGAATGTTATGGAATATTATTGTTCTGTAAGAAATGACCAGCAGGATGAATACAGAGAGGCTTGGAGAGACCTTCATGAACTGATGCTAAGTGAAATGAGCAGAACCAGGAGATCATTATACACTTCGACAACGATATTGTATGAGGACATATTTTGATGGAAGTGGATTTCTTTGACAAAGAGACCTGAGTTTCAATTGATAAATGACGGACAAAAGCAGCTACACCCAAAGAAAGAACACTGGGAAACGAATGTGAACTATCTGCATTTTTGTTTTTCTTCCCGGATTATTTATACCTTCTGAATCCAATTCTCCCTACGCAACAAGAGAACTGTTCGGTTCTGCAAACATATATTGTATCTAGGATATACTGCAACATATCCAACATATAAAGGACTGCTTGCCATCTAGGGGAGGGGGTGGAGGGAGGGAGGGGAAAAAAATCGGAACAGAAATGAGTGTCAATATAATGTAATTATTAAATAAAAAATTAAAAAAAAAAATAGGAAAGACCTGATTTCAAATAACAACTTTCAACACAGAATAGTTTTATGAAATTCACTTAAATTCTTAATATTCTAGGAAATTTTTTAAGAGTATAAGCTGAAAAAGAATTTTTAACTTGCCTCGATCAAAGGAATTTTCTCATTCATCAGTTGTCAAGTTCACTGAGAGGTTAAGTGCCTTGTCCTTTGTCACCAGTTTGGATCTGTTATTGATGGAAGATGAAACCATACCTTCCTGTATCCAAGGATGCTTCCTGTGAAGAAATAACTGACTTTTGTACTATTGTTTTAATAGCTAAAACAGGAGACATTATGAATTCTAATTCCCCTCCAAAGGCAGCAATATTCTAGTCTCATGTGGTTCTAGGATCTCTATTTTTAGGGGCCAGAGCTTATTCTCTTCCTCTACAACTCTGGGCATCATATCATGAAACTTGCTTGAATTATAGTTTAGCATGTTGTCCAAATCAGATAAACTCTTACTTTTACTTCTTCATGATTTGTTTCAGTTTACTACAACCATGTAGTTTCTCTATACACATTAAGTAAAACTGATTTTATATGTCTGACTCAACTTAGGTTGCAAAACTCACTGGTATCTTCTATTCTTTCCCTTCCCTTTCTGTTCTGCTCTGTTAATGGCAGTCACTTTCTCACTATGTAAATCAATTCAGTCTTCCAGAAAACTGCATTCTAAAATGTAAACTTTGTATCAATGATATTTCTAAAGATTCACATGATTCTTATTTTTGTAGAATAGTAATAGTAATTTTTGTTATTTGAGCCTTGTGAATCTAAAGTAGTATTTTTACCTCTTTGGAGAATAATGCCATACAATATGGAACATATTATCATGATAAATACAAGGCAGGGTTCCATTTAGCTCCTCTTCATCAAAATATTCCTTGGAGTCAAAGTGACAAGACAACATTGCTATGAGAACTTTATTTTATATATTATTACATATTATATTATGTATGTTACATGTAATACAAGTTACATATAATATAAAGATAATATGTAATTATGATAATAATAAATAACATATGCAAATTAGATCACTTTTTGAGGATTTTGTATTTTTCATGTACTACTGGCAGTTTTTTTTTTTTAATTTCTACAGGTTGTTTTGTGCAATACCTCTCTAACAGAGAAACAAAATAAAAGAAGAAAAATTCTAAATATGAAAAATTAAAAACACTTCTTTCACAAACTATAGAAAATTATTACTATACTTGGTATAATGTTTGGGCTAGCTTTCTGGAGGTCCTTCGGATGGGTCTTGATCTCAGCAGGACAGACACCATGAGAATGGTCAGGAATATGGTCAGGGATAGAGTCTAGAGTCTTTTTTCTGACCCAGTCTTGATCTTAATGGAGGAATGCAGGAGGCAGGAGAGCCACCAGGAGTATGGTCAAAAATGGAATGTCTCATTTCCAGTCCTTCTCAGCCCTTATATACCTTAGTTCAATTACATCATTACAGCATACTGAGTAGGTGTGAACTAGAGAACCATTATCTTATCAGTTCCATTGAGTTAACACCTTGTTTCAAGTATACTTCTCCAGAGTTCTGGCCCTTTACATTTTCTTATAACTTTTTGATATCCAGCTAAATTACTGATGTAAAAATAAAAACTCTATTGCTTCTGTATTCATCTGATATTGGAAATTCTGATCATTAACTATAAATGATTGCCTATTAATAATATAAACTGATATAAACAAGCATATGACAATAGAAACAAAAAAGATAATTTTTAGAGGTGTCATATCAGATCCCTTATAAGTCTTCAATAAATATTAAAGAACTTTTGGACTCCTCCTATGTAGCACCTAAATTAATTTAATTTAGATATTTAAATCACAGTGATGTAGTAGTATTCTCCTTACTGAGTTTTAGTATTGACCTTGAGAAAAAGGATTGGTGGAAGTGTGGTTTTGCCTCTCATAAGACAATATGAGCACTTTAGCATTTGACATAATATTTTAGACTATATATGCAGTGCTAAACTTGACTGTCCCTCAAAATCAATCTGAGTCTTATTTAAAAAACAAAACAAAACAAAAACTGAAATTACTCACTGAGAAATAATGCTTTGAAATGGTTATTTTCATTATATTTCATTATTCTACCCTGAAGCAATTATAAAAACAGCCTAAAGTTTCAATGAGCCTCTACTAAAAATGTCTTGGAGTAGGTACCCAGGGAATTTTTTACAAACCCTCTCTTTTTAGAAGATATTTTTGTTTTGTATAGTAGGTTAGTCTTCCCTCAATGAAAGTTCAAGTCCACATTGAAAACAAAAAATCACCAATACTTGTTCGGGTTGCCCTAAAATAGTATCACCTCCTCTTATGAAATAGAAAATTGTAGTTCATAGAGATAAAATTGGTTTGTGTCTAATAATTAATCATAAGTGGTAGTCTCAGGATTGTATTGTGTTTGAGTGAAAAAAAATCACTGGACTTGTATTCAGGAGATATAGGTCCAAATTAGATCTTTTTATTTCCTGGGTGACTTTAAGGAAGTCTTTGTTATTCTCCCTCATCTACAAAATAAAAGAACTGGGTTAGAAGATAAGTAAGATATCTTCCACCTCTACATTAAAATTTGGGATTTGAAGACACTTCATAAATTTGGCACTCTATCATATCTCGGCAAATGAATACCTTCTGCAAAATCCTTGACAAGTGTTCTTCAAGTTTTTACTTAAAGATATCAAATGAGGAGAAACTCATTATATCCCCAGGCAAACTATTAGATTTTTGGATAGCTCTTGTTATTGGGATTTTTTTTTTTTTTATGAAACTGTAAATCTGGCCCTGCATCTTTCATTGGCTATTACTAGTTCTGCCCTCCAGGACTAATGAGAAGAATTCTAATCCTTCTTCCATATAATGGCCTTTCAAATACTTGAAGAAAAGTCACTTTCTCTTGCCTCTTTCACAGACTAAACTTCTTATGTCCTCCTTTCAACTGATAGCCATATGGCCAAAGCTGTTGTAAACAGTCATTGGCTCATTAGAGTGCTTCCCTAGTTAGCTGTATAAAATAAGATTCTATATTGCTATATGACTTAAGTTCAGACTGCAAAAGGAGCTTAGTCTCATAACTTCTTAGCATAAATTACTTATGATTCTATGACAATATTTTTCTCTATCTCAATATCATCATCTATAAAATTACTATGAGATCTCCCAAAATTGTTAGTGTAAAGATAAGAACTTGACCTGGGATTTTGTTGGTATGGGAAGCCCCAAATAAGGAAATACCTGCTATTATTGAAAGTCATTCTTTTTTGCAAATAACAAGAGTTACTGAGAGCACTGAGATATTTAGTGTCTTGTGTAAGAACTTAGAGCAAATATATACCAGATTGAACTCAGTTTTCAGTACCATGTGTCTAGAATTATCTTTTATTTCTTAATGTTTTGCACACAAGAAAATATTTTCAAATGTTATTTTGATCATTTCACTAATCTGCTTAGGTTAATGTCTCTTGAATAAAATTAAAATTCTAAATCATAGGCTGCAGGCCCATTTTTCTTTTTTTCCTTTTAAAAATATTTAGTATTTTATTTTTCCCCAATTGCATGTAAAAATGATTTTTAATATTTGTTTTCAAAACTTCGAGTTCCAAATTCTCTCCCTTTTTCTCTCCCCACTGAGAAGGCAAGCAATTTGACATAAGCTATACATATGCAGTCATACAAAACATCTCTATAACAGATAGGCTGTAGCAAAATACCTAGACCAAAAGGAAAAAAAAAAAAAACTCAAGAAAAATAAAGTTTAAAATGCATGCTTAGGTCTATATTCGGATATTATCAATTCTTTCTTTGGGGATAGGTGGCATTTTTCATCTTAGGTCCTTTAAAATTGTGTTGGATTGTATTAGATTTCTGAGAATAGGTAGAATTGGCAGCTGATCATTTTTATACTATTACTGTTACTTCATACAATGTACATTTCACTTTGATAAGGTCATGGAAATCTTTCCAGGTTTTTCTGAAAACATCCTGCTTTGATTTCAGAAAGGTCTGGAATGACTTACATGAACTGATGTTGAGTGAAATGAGCAGGACCAGGAGATCATTATATATTTCAACAACAATACTACAGGATGATCAATTCTGATGGATGTGGTTCTCTTCAACAGTGAAATGAACCAAATCAGTTCCATTTGTTCAATAATGAATAGAACCAGCTACACCTAGTGAAAGAACTCTGGGAGATGACTATGAACCACTACATAGAATTCCCCATCCCTCTATTTTTGTCCGTCTACACAGGCTAATTGTACACTATTTCAAAGTCTGATTCTTTTTGTACAGCAAAATAACTGTATGGACATGTATACATATATTGTATTTGACTTATACTTTAACATATTTAACATGTATTGGTCAACCTGCCATCTGGGGGAGGGGGTAAAGGGAAGGAGAAGAAAAGTTGGAGCAAAAGGTTTGGCAACTGTCAATGCTGAAAAATAACCCATGCTTATATCTTGTAAATTAAAAGCTATATAATAAAAAAAACTATGATATATAACATATTAAGGAAAACAAAACCTTAAATTAGACATATGAACTAGTTTGGAATAGATCTTTTAAAAAAAATTGTGATGCAAGAGAAGAAAATCACTGGGTAAAATCAGATAAAAAAAACAATCAAAAGTATGTAAATAATAAATATAGTTAGACTTTAGGAAAAAAAAGAAAGCATCCTGCTCCTCATTTCTTATTGCACAATGCTATTTCATCATAATAGTATACCACAGATTGCTATACTATCCCCCAAACAATGGGAATCCCCTCAAATTCCATTTCTTTTGCCCACGGAAAAGTTACTTTAAATATTTTTTGTTTATGTAGGTGCTTTTCCATTTTATTTTTATCTCTTTTGGAATAAAGACCTAGTAATGATATTGCTAGGTAAAAGGGCATGCATAGTTTTTATAGTCCTCCTGGTATACTTTTCAAATTGCTCTACAGAGTGATTGAATCAATTCACAACTCCACCAACAATGCATTAATACCTCATTTTTCTCACATCTCCCCACAATTTGTGCTTTACCTTTTCTTCTTATTAGCAATCCAATGGGTATGAGGCATTATCTCAAAAATATTTAAATTGGCATTTCTCAAATCAGTAATGAGTTAGGTGATTTTTCACATGACTGGATAGCTCTGATTACTTCATTTGAAAACTCTTCATATCTTTTGATCATTTATCAATTTGGGCATGGTTCTGATTTTCTATAAATTTAACTCAGGTTCTCTATGTATTTGAAAAATGAGGCTTTTATCATAAAAAACTTTTCAGGCCATCTTATCTGTGGTCTAGAACTATATATATATATGAAAAAAAGTGTCCTTTCAACAACTGCAAAAGGGCAAAGGAAGCTTTCTAAAAATATTTCCTGGTTAATTTGTCTCATCAAAAACAAATATATAATATAATCAACTTTTCTTCCTACAGATTTTGCCTTAAAAACAGAGATTACCTTTGACTATTGGTATTATAATTCAAAGTCTACAGTAACATGTTATTATTATATGTTAGAAAATGACAGGGACAGCTAAGTGGTACAGTGGATAGAGCAGCAGTCAAAAAGTCAGAAGGACCTGGGTCCAAATCTGATCTCATTCATGACATTTAGTAGCTAGTGAATTGGTTTAAAAAATAAAAATAAGAAAATAAAATGACAATAGAAATGAATTAATATGACTTATTTATTTTATTATTATACTATAACATTCCGATTCCCAGTTCAGTGCTTTTCTACAAAATAACACTGTACATGGATAAAATAGGTAATAGAGCCAGATAGATAAGGGTGGTTTACCATAAAAACCTATGAGAAAGGATTTGAATCTTATTTAAAAGCTACAAATCAAGGAAGGAAATTACAAAAATGGTCTTTGATTATGTTTTCTCCTAAGTGTCGGATAGATTTGGTTACACTGAAAATATGGGTATAGGAATAAGAATTAGAATAACTGACTAGACTATAAGTTGCAAAAATCTTCATGTAAAGTCAGAATCAGAGGGAATTAGGCTATAGTTTAATTAGGGTCTATATCAGTATTAAGATTGTGGAAATAAGACCAGGAAATATGTAATAAAGATAAGAAGTGGTAAAAAAATTTTGTTATAATAATATTAACAATAATACCCAACATTTAGTACTTTAAAGTTTACAAAGTACTTTACAAGTATTATCTCATTTTACCTTCAATATTTTCTTAAAGTATTGAAGTATTTTTCAATACTTCCTAGAAGTATTATTGCCAGTATTATCTCCATTTTACAAATTGAGGGAATTCAGTTAGATTGAATGTAAGTGACTTGTTCAGGGTCAAACAAGTAGCAAATGGCTGGGGCAGTATCTAAGACATCAGGTCTTCCTGATTTTAGATTTGGGGCTTTGTCCATTCTGTTACATAGGCAATAATTTGCATATAGTAGGTATGTAATAAACCTGTTAAATTACTATGTGATAAATTTTGTTAACATTGGAATGAGTTTTTTTTAATAAATCAAAGATTTTGAATGTGCTTTACAATATATTTTGTTAAGTGATCCTTCTAACAATCCTGAGATGCAAGCAGTACAAGTATTGCTATCCACTTATGAGCTTGAAATTATACATTTTAGTTTTTGGTGGAATTCAATGGAAAAATAATAGACTCTGGTGCTCAGGAAACCCATTTCATTTTTACATGTATGGGGTAGCCATTGTGTAATTCTGACACTCAGTTTCCGCATTTGTAAAATGAAGCATTTGGCGCTCTGAGATACCTGTCTGCTCTACATCTATAATTCCTATGAAGCAAATAATTTCTATTTAATTCAGCAAACAGATACAAATCACACACTGAGCTAAAGATTTAAAGACAAAATTGAACAGTCTCTGACCTCAACAAATTTCATTTCTCTTCAAGGAAGGTTGGGGACGATGTAACATGTATCAAAGGAAGCAAAGTCGAAAAAAGTTACAAAATTATTTTTAAGAGAAAAAGTGCTAATAACTAGGGAAAATGAGGAAGGATCTCTTTTACAAAGTTTGTAAGTTATGTTATGAATGTAGACTAAAATATTTAAACTAACAAACTTTCTTTTCTAATCACCAGACTTCCAGCAGAGTATACCTAATAGATATTTGTATTAACTTGGTAACTTTCTAGCTACTAGCTCAGAGAATAGATATAGAAAGATAAGTGTAAACATGAAGGCAATAATTGAAACCATGTAAGAAGATGCAAGAGAAAAGTAACAACTTTTTCAAAAGCCCTTTCAGAAAAATGTCCTTTTTAGATTCTGGTTGGGATTATGGAATAGGATTAAGAAGAGATAAGGCAGAGATAGTTTGTTTTCTTTCTTTTTTTTTTTTTTTTAAATAACTTTTTATTGATAGAACCCATGCCAGGGTAATTTTCTACAACATTATCCCTTGCACTCACTTCTGTTCCGATTTTTCCCCTCCCTCCACCCCCTGCCCCAGATGGCAAGCAGTCCTATACATGTTAAATATGTCATCATATATCCTAGATACAATATACGTGTGCAGAACCAAACAGTTCTCTTGTTGCACAGGGAGAATTGGATTCAGAAGGTAGAAATAATCTGGGAAGAAAAACAAAAATGCAAACAGTTTACATTCATTTCCCAGTGTTCTTTCTTTGGGTGTAGCTGCTTCTGTCCATCATTGATCAATTGAAACTGAGTTAGGTCTCTTTGTCAAAGAAATGCACTTCCATCAGAATACATCCTCATACAGTATCGTTGTTGAAGTATATAATGATCTCCTGGTTCTGCTCATTTCGCTTAGCATCAGTTCATATATGTCTCTCCAAGCCTCTCTGTATTCATCCTGCTGGTCATTTCTTACAGAACAATAATATTCCATAACATTCATATACCACAATTTACCCAGCCATTCCCCAATTGATGGGCATCCATTCATTTTCCTGTTTCTAGCCACTACAAACAGGACTGCCACAAACATTTTGGCACATACAGGTCCCTTTCCCTTCTTTAGTATCTCTTTGGGATATAAGCCCAATAGAAACACTGCTGGATCAAAGGGTATGCACAGTTTGATAACTTTTTGGGCATAATTCCAGATTGCCCTCCAGAATGGTTGGATTTGTTCACAACTCCACCAACAATGCATCAGTGTCCCAGTTTTCCCACATCCCCTCCAACATTCATCATTATTTTTTCCTGTCATCTTAGCCAATCTGACAAGTGTGTAGTATATCTCAGAGTTGTCTTAATTTGCATTTCTCTGATCAATAGTGATTTGGAACACTCTTTCATATGAGTGGCGATAGTTTCAATTTCATCATCTGAAAATTGTCTGTTCATATCCTTTGACCATTTATCAATTGGAGAATGGTTTGATGAGATATTTTGTTTTGTTTTCAATATTTTTTCTAACCATTCCAAATTTATCTGGTGCATCAGAAAAAAAAAAAAAAGATGTGATATGGTCCCAATTTTTCTGTCCATACCTGTTGCTCTGAAATCTGAGAACACTGTGCTGCGACTATCTGTTCTATCCTTCAGGTTCTACAGTTACATGTCAATATTTTAAAAGTTGAGTTGTAGACTTCATAATTTAAGCAGTCATTCAAAATATCAGAATAGAAGAATGTTATCACTCTAGAGAATACTGACTAATTACAGTTGCTTAAAGGTGTAGTCAGACATAAGGCAGTGAAAGTGTTAGGCTACCACAGTAATTAGTACATTCATCTAACCCTCCATGCTACAATGTATATAAGATTCTAAAGCATTAATGATCAGGAATGACTCTGAAGATATTCTGTAGCTTTGCAAGTAGAGTTCACTCTGTGCCCCCTAAGACTGAAGACAGTATCTTAGTCAGGAATTTATTCCTAAGCAAATTATTCTTAAGCAAAATAAATTCACATTTACTGTTCAGCCAAGATCCAGAAAGCCTGATTTCTCACTGAAATCATTTGAGTGACAGTCCTTTAACTTCACATTCCAAGATCAATGATTAATGTATAAGAGTTGTGCAGTTTAATACATTTTTTTCTGAAGCTTCTTGGAACCTGATTTCAGTAACTGATTTAACATATAAATTGGCCCAAACTTGGCAAAAATGAGGAATATTTAACAGGGCACAGATGGCGCAGCAGAAAGCAATATCCAGAGATTTGGGTGACTTGAGTGCTCTCTAACCCCCTACCAGCTGCTTTAGCTCAAGTGTGAATAAAGACCTTTTAAGAATCAATAAGAATATCGTATGTTGTGCTTAAGCATTACCCACCCAACTAAATTGACATCGAAAACAGAAGCAGTCATAGTTTATAAGTATACTAGTGAAAAGTAGGTTGTAGCTTGATACTTGAAATATGTGAATGAATCTGAGCTGATTGTTAGTGCATTGTATGTTTCTATCAATCATTTGATGGAGAGAAAAGTGAACTTTGGATGGTATGAGTACACTACAATGCCTTCTAAGTTTTTTTGTTAGAAAGTCAAAAATTAAAACAGCAATTTTAATTGCCACAAAGAAAATAGAAAAACAAAATAAAAAACAACTTACACTTGTTTACTTTAAGAAGCAAAACAAAACCACAGTCAATTATATTGGTTATTAACATTCTCAAACAGTAGCAAGAGTTAAAACAATTAATTCCTCTGGAATGAATGTATTGTCTGGCTTCAAATCACAAAGATGATCACTAATTACACCATTCTGATCATACTACAAGTGGTGAACTTAGATTTCTCACTGTGTAATTGAGAACCTGCAGCAACATCTTGTATTTTCAAAACCTGCAAATGCATAAATTAATTTTCTTTCTCAAAGCAAACACTAACAATTCAAGTGAAAGTTAGAATTAGCATGAAATAATTCTAGGATGAAGAGGAGATAGAAGACTGAATTTTATAACACAGTTTTCCTTCCTCATAAGAATAGTACACATTTTTAATAATTATTTTATCACAAACATCCCTTCAAGGTAGATAGTGTTCTTATTACTATCACCATTTTATAGAATTCACAAATACTTGAAAAATATAACAATAGAGATAATTTTAAGTTAGTTCATTCGTTCAATTTGATCAAATCTATGCATTAAGATGTTATTTGATTGCTGAACAAATGTTTCAGGGTACACACACATGCACGCACGCGAACACACACGCCAACACATACTCTCATATTCACACATACCTATACTTATGATTTTTTTGTTTTGGGGAGAAGGTTTGACATTAAAACTGTTGCATATGACAACTTCTGGATGTTAGACAGGCTACAATTGTGACTTCATTCACCCTGAAGCTACTGTTACCAGTCATGCCTAATTCCCAGGCCATCAGACAAATCTCTGGCCACTGTCTTATACAGTGTTTTTTTCCAATCTTATCTCAATCAGAGATCTTCAGAGATCCCTGGCTGCTGCTTCACCAAGCAGTAGTTCTCACATTTAACAGAGTACCCAAGGACAGCTGCATGCAAGTTCAAGGGCTTTATTCCACATGTTCACATGCTATCCTAGCTGACCTCCTGCTCACTCCTAGTGAACTCCCTAGTAAGACTCCTAGTAAACTCCACCTACTTCCTGGTCCCCACAGCTTATATAGGGTCTATGAGATCACATGCACAGCAAATAAGGGAAAGAGACATCTCCTGCTAATTACAAGATCTCAATGTGACCAGAGCTTCTGCTCACGAGCCGGTCTACTTCGTTCACAGAAAACACATCCGGGGGGTCAGGCTTCAATGCTTTTGGACTTCCTTATTGCACTATATGAACTTCCTCTCCAGACCCTTACATACAATATTTGTCAACTTTTAAACAAGACCTTACCCAACATAAAATATGTATATGTGTGTATGTGTGTATATACATAAATATATGCATATGTGCATGTATGCATAAAAGGAAAGAGACCTAGAATACCTTTGCTGGACCAGATCCATCATAGTATATTGCACAAATTTCCCTTATTTATTCATACTAAACCTTTATTTTTAGAGTTACAAACATGAAAAATAGCACAGTTCTTATTCTCAATGAACTTAAATATAATTGTGGATAGAAATGTTATTATGAATTTAAAGAATTTAAATCTGTTTGAACAAGTGCTGTTTCTAAGTGTGTGTGTGTGTGTGTGTGTGTGTGTGTGTGTGTGTAAGAGAAAGAGACAGAGACAGAGAGAGAGAGAGAAAGAGAAGCAGAGAGAGAGAGAGAGAGAGAGAGAGAGAGAGATTTGTTTAAAAAAAAAAAAAAAAGATACAAAGTACTCTAAGAAGAGTTCAGTGTTTCTAGAAATAGTTGTTATATGACCTGAAATATTAAATAATACTATATATGCTTAATAAATACTTCTTTCCTTGCTTCCCTTATTCTTTATTTTGATCCTCATTTTCATTTTTCTTTCTTTCCCTTTTTTCTCCCTTCCTTTCTCTCTTCCTTCCTCTTCCTTCTTTTCTTTCTTTCATCTTTTCTTTCTTTTCTTCATTCTTCTCCCTCTCCTTGCCTCCCTCTATAGGCACACAAGAAATAAAGAACTTCTATCTCTGGCTTAAAACAAGAGAAAACCAGAGGGGAGAATTTAAAGAAGACTTAAATACAAAGACACCATCCCCATCCCATCCCAAGACTAAAGATGAAAACATTAAGAAACTCTTATTTAAAAAAAAAAAAATCATGAGTAGGCAAAGAAGAAACAATTTAACCAGTGAAAAAGTCACTATGAGATTAGAGAAGACTGAGGTTCATTTTCAGAGGAATGTACTGAATCAATTTTTTTTAAGTGCTCTGCCACCCCAAATAGTAATGTTAATCTCCTGCCTTAAAAAATCACAGAATAACTCAAAAAAGACCTTTTTTTTTTTTTTAAGTCCATAGACTTAAGGAAGAAAACACGTTGAAAATCAGAAGCAGACAAGAAGAAGGCAGCAATTATTAAGAGAACAAGAAATAATAAAATATAATGAAGGAAAAAATAGAAGAGAATATGAAATTTCATAAGAAAACAACTAATCTGTGGAACAGATCAAGAAGAGAAAACATAAGAATGATTGTACTACTTAAACCTCTATCAAAACAACAACAACAACAATAATACAAGATTTAATTAAAGAAAATTGTCCTGAAGTGTTAGAACAAGAAGGAAAAGTAGAAATAGAAAAAAAATCTATTAATCATCACTTGAAAGAGATCTTATAAGGAAAACCTACAGCAACATCATTGCCAAATTCCTAAACCTCAAAATCAAGGAGCAACAAGAAAAACAATTCAAATATGGTAAGATAAAATTAGAATCACAGAATACTAGGAAAAACCATTTAAAAAAAAACTATATATTTGAAGAGCAAAGGAACGAAATTTCTAACCAAAAAAAAAAAAAAAAAAAAATCATGCCTACCAAAGTTAAGCATAATCCTGAATTTTTTTTTAAAAAGAAACAAAAATTAAAAAAAAAAAAACTAACTAAAACAAACAAACAAACAACAGAAATTCAATGAATTGCCAGACTTTCCCTTAAATTAATAGAAAATTTGACATAAAAAATCCAGGAAAAACATAAGGTAAACATCAAAGACTAATTTCAAGGGACTTAAAAACAAATTGTTTATGGTTTATATATGGAAATGGAAATTATATGTCTAAAATTGTCATTAGGTATCAAAGTTATATTTGTGTTGTAGATGAAATTTGGTAGAACTCATTCCCTATTAATTTTCAAATACTTTATGTAATATTGGAATTGTATTTTAAATGTTTGATAAAATTTGCTTGGAAATTCATCATGTGATGGTGCTTTTCCCTCCTCTTCCAATGGAATTCATTTATACTTTGTTAATTATTTCCCAAAAATAGTTTTATAAATTTTTTATTACATTTTTTTAACTTGGGCAATTTATATTTCTGTAACTATAAATTAATTTTTCTTAGATGGACAGTTTTGTTGGAAATAAGTTCCTTGTAATCGTTTTTGCTTCATATTCATTGGATATATATTCACCTTTTTTTCATTTTTGAAATTAGGAATTCGATTTCCTCCTTTTTTTAAAAAATAAAATCAGCAAACCCAAAAATTATATGAACACAATTAACAAAAAAACTTCTCACACAAATACAATCAGATCTAAACAATAGAAAAATGTAAATTGTTCATGGCTAGGCTGAGCTAATATAATAAAAATAACAATTCTGGCTGAATTGGTCTAATTGCTCAGTGCTATACCAATCAAACTGCCAAAACATTATTTTATATAACTAGAAAAAAAATAACAAAATTCATCTGGAAGAACAAAAGATCAAGAATATCAAAGAAATTAAGGGAAAAAATACAAAGGAAGATGGCACAGCAGTATCAAACCTAAAACTATATTATAAAGCAAAAATCAATAAAATCATTTGGTACTGGCTAAGAAATAGAGTGATGCATCAGTGGAGCAGATTAGATGTACACAACACAATAATCAAAGACTATAGGAATGTAGTATTTGATAACCTCCCAAACTCTATTTTCTGGAGTAGGAACTCCCTATTTGATTAAAAAATATTGCTGGGAAAACTGGAAAATAATATGTCAGAAACTCAGCATAGACCTACATCTCACATCTCATGCCAAAATAAATTCAAAATGGATACCCAATTTGGGCATAAAGGATGAGAACAACAGATAATTTACTAAAAGATCTTTGGAGCCAAAGAAAAACTAGAGAACATTATGAAAGGCAAAATGGATAACTTTGATTATATTAAATTAAAAATGTTTTAAACAAACAACAGAAACAAGATTAAAAGGGAGGTACAAAGCTAGGGGAAAAAAATCTTTATACCCAGTATTTCTAATAAAGGTCTCATTTCTAAATTATATAAAATCTGTCATTTTAAAAAAATCTATCTCATGATTTTTCCCTTTGCTCTCTGATTTTTCTCTCCCAACATAATTCATTTAAAAATGTGTATTAAAATAATAAAATAAAAAATAAAAATAAAATCAAGTAAAAGATTTATTTTTAAATATAATTCTCATACAATAGCTCCTAGTTTTATTTATTAGTTCACTGCTTAGTTTTTAGTTTTAATTTTTATTATTCTCTCCATTAATTTTCAGGATTTCTATTTTAGCATTTAATTGGAGGTTTTAAGTTAGTGTTTTTTTTTTTTTTTCTTTCTGGTTGTTATTGTTGAAGATGATTTTTTTGGTGGAATGTCCAACTCAATAACCTGTACCTTTCTCTTATCAATTTTTAAAAAGAAAATCTGAAAAATTCATAAAAAGAATAAGTATTCTTTTTTCTATTCCTATTTAATATTTATTATAGGTAAATCATATCTAACTTTTCTAAGATACAGTTTATTTCCTTAACTTTTTTTATTTTAAAGGCAGAATTATTAGGTTTGAGAGGAATAAATTGCCCATCAGTAATTTCTTCCTGAAATTCTTGTAATTTTTCCTTTAAGATTTGGGTACTATACCATTTGGTTCATATATGATTAATGCTGAACATAATTCATTGTCTGTGGTATCTTACAGCAAAATGTAATTTCTCTGATTAACTCTTAATTAGGTTTGTTTTTGATTTTGCCTTTTCTGTGTTTATGAACTTTATCTCCATTTTTTTTTTTTTTGCTTCTGCTGAAGCATAAAGATTCTGCTGCAGCCTCTTATTTAATTCTCTGTGTATATTTGTTGCAATTTTGTTTTGTTTTGTTTTTGTAAATATTATGTTGTTGAATTCCGGTTTCTAATCCATTATGCTATCCTTTTCCATTTTCATTCATAGTTATTATTTTAGGGTATTTAACTCTATCCTATTATCTTATACTCAGCCTTCTTCTTTTTACACAGTTTCTTCCATTAGAGTTTGTTTTGCTTCTGACCATTGCTTCCCTCAACCTATTCTCCCTCATTCCCCTCCTCCCTTTTTCAGTCCCTTTTTCTTCTACTTCCCTGTTGTATAGGTTGAACTTCTATACTCAGATTTGTATACTATATGAAAATGAGATTCAAGAGTTGCTCATCCATTTTTCTCATCTTTCCTCCATTGTATAATGTACTTTATTCCTTGTGTACTTTATGTGAGATATTTTAGTGAAAAAATTATCCCTTCTCCCAATTGATAACTTTTTCTCATCCTCTCCCTCTTTGTCCTCTAGTGATGAAAAAGGTTGAGGTGTTACGTGTTAGCTTCCAATATAGGAAGGTAAACACTATAATATTTTCTAATTCTCTTATAAATTTTCACTCAGGTTGATCTTTTTGTACTTCTCTTGTATTTTGTATCTGAAGGTCCAATTGTTGTGTATGTCATTCTGACTGAGAATTCATGGTATTTAATTATTATTTTGTTGCTATATGCAATCGATTCTCCTTTACCTAGGAACTCTGGGGTTTGCCTACAATATTCCTGGAGTTTTCATTTTGAGATTTCTTCTAGAAGGTGATCAGTAGGTTATTGTTTTTACTTAGCTCTCTAGTTCTAAGATAGCTGAGTACTTTTCATTTATAGTATTTTGAAATAAGATTTCTAGGTTCTTTTTCATATTCATAGCTTTCAAGTAATCCCATGATTTTTAAATGATCTCTCTTCAATCTATTTTGCTGATCAGTTTTTCATTTATGGGATATTTCACATTTTATTTTATTTTTTCAATCTTTATTGTATTTTGATAACTTATGTGTCATTAGCTTCCATTTGACAAATTATAACTTTGTAAGTAGTTTGTTCATTGAGGGTTTTGTACCGTTTTTATATTTTTACCATTTCTGATTTTTAAGAAATTTTATCAGATTTTTGTGTTTCTTTTACCATGCTGTTAATTATTTTTTTCATAATTTTCATGCATAATTCTTATTCATTTTCCCAATTTTTCTTCTATCAGTCTTGTTTGATTTTTGTTTCAGGTCATCTGTATTTTTTTTCTTTAGCTCTTTTAGAAACAACTTTGGGCTTATTTATGTACAACTTGCATTTTTCTTTGAGGCTTTGTTTCTAGATATTTTCAAGTTATCACCACCTTTTGAGTTTCTATCTTGAACTTTCCATTTTATAATTAGGTTCTTTTTGTTTGTTTACTCGATTTCCCCCAATCTATTTCTTGACTTTGGACATAATATTCGAGTTGGGCTCTGCTCATCTTTGGGTGGTGATAAGTAGCTTGAACTTTTGTCTTTTCTGTTTCTTTTCTTTTTGTCTTTCTTAGCTCACTCTAAGGTCCAATAAGTTTTCAGGGCTTGCAACATAGTAAAATCTGGAAAGAAATCTGTTCACTGTCTTACCAATATGTTCTCTGCTCCCTAGACAAGTAGGGCCTCTGTTCCCTTGTAAATAAGCATTCCTATCCATTCTGTAACTGTGACCCAGAACTGGATAATGATTCTCAGAGCTGCTAGATGGCGTCCATTCCTGCTCCTAGTGTTAATAGAGAAATTGTTTTTGCCAGAGTTCAGTCACCTTACTAATCCTAGGCAGGGCATACTCCTTGCCAGAGCTGCCAAAATATAGCCCAGGGCTTCTGTTTTGCTGTGTTATACTCCTCTTCAACCATCACAGTAGTATCTGTAGCCCTCTTCTATCTTCCGAAACTGAGGGGAGGGGATGGTTCACTGTGATTTTTTTTTCTTAGTTTTTCCAATATAAATTGAGTTGAGTGCATTTGCTAGGTTTTTATAGAATAGGTTTTAAGGAATTGAGGCAAAGTGTCCAGCTTTCATTTGCCATCCTAAGACCTCTGCTCTGTTTGTTCTAATTGTTAAGATCTTTGCAGATAGACTTTGTCTTCAAATATTTAAAATGGAATTTCTCCATCTAGTCTGCAATATAAAAGTTCTATAATGAGACCTCCTAGAACTCAATACAGTATTCCTGATGTATTCAAATAAAGGCTATGTACAGTAGGACTATTATTTCAACTTCATTCTAGGCAATAAGGCATTCTTTGTTTTTTTTTCAAAACCCCCCATACTGCTTTACACATAACAACCATCCGATATATATTCTTAGATTTATAGTACAAAAGAAGGGGAAAACATTTAGATTGTAAATGTTTTAAAAGATGGGAGCAACGCTAAGATCATGACCTTTAAAATGATATATGTATATTGACTCCTTTAAACTACCATTCTGTTTTCTATTTCTCATTATTATAAAATGAAAAGTATAACCAGTTAAAAGAAGTTTTCTTTAAGATAAAAATTTAATTTTAACTACAAAATGCTATCTCTTCACCATTTTGTTCCTTGAATCTATTAATTCAAATTTTGCTTATATGTGTGTTCTTTTCATTTTTTTACATCTTTTTTCTGTCTTCTGATCTCATTTCAGCTTTTGCCTTCTCATCTGCAGTCTTTATCTCTATCTTTATCAACTGAACTGCTGGATCACTTGTACTCTTCTGTACCTGACTTCACCTTGATGGGCTCTTTTTTCTCCCATTGCTATCAATGATATTACTGTTTCTCTTTGAACTAAAGATAAACACACTCTACCTTCTCTCTTGGGGTTCTTCCATACTCACTCTGACAGAAAGTACGACTTGATTCCCTTTTTTCTTCTTCCCTCCCCAAACTTTTGAAGTTCACTCAGCTTACATTGTGGGAATATAATATTGCCTATTTCTAACATAGCCCTACAAAGTTCTTTTCTTCTGTGAAATGAAAAGTGGCTTAGATTATCTTTTTATTAAGAAAAACCCTACAATATCTCCCTCTTTCAATTTATTTGATTGAAAAATGTTGAGGCTGCTCACTATAAAGTATCATCTTTTCTCACCCACACTTCAAAAGGTCTTAATTCCTTAAGTTAATTTTCCTAACCCTTGAGTTTCAAAAGATGAGATGGTATTTTAACCCTTGCATTTGTGTCACTAAGTCCATCCACTCCTGTATAACTCTAGTTTTTTGCTCCATTGATGACTTGTTTTATTTTGTTAATTTCAGTTTCATTACTTTCTATCAGTAAAAATGTCTTTACTTGATATTATCTTCTCAATTCTTAATCTTATATTTTTGATTCTTTTCACTGATAAGCTTTTAGAACTGCATGTATTTACTCATGGTCTCCAATTTTCCAACATTCACATTTTTTTTATCTGCATAATATCAATTATGTCCTCCTCAGTCTATTCAAAGTAACCTCTACTCTTGAATTATTAATAGGCATTTCCATTCAACCAAACATTAAGTATCTGTTTGGTGCAAAGTATTTTATTAGGGTGATAGGGAAAAAGAAAAAAAGGAAATAGTAACCATTTCTGCTTTCAAGGTGTATACATTCTATCTCTTTGGAAAAAAATAAAAAAGCGAGGAAGCCTAATAACTGAGGATATTAGAAAAGGCCTGATTTTAAAAAAAAAACAACTAGCAATATAACTAGGCACAAAAATAAGGGCACTAAAATGAAGTATGTTCCAGGTATGGAGACATGATATGTACTAATCAAAGAGAAATAGTAGAATGTGAATAGTAGAATGTGAAGATGACTAACAATCCAATTTTTCCTGGACTACTTAATGCATGTATATAGGAAAGGTATGTGAGAACTAATAGAAGCAGTAAGTGACCAAAATAAAGGGTTTATTTAATTATCTTATTAACAATGAGTCATGGAAAGTTTTTGGGATTTTTTGTGTGTTTGGGGGTGGTGATGAGAGGTATAGTTATATCTGTGTCTCAAGAAATTATTTCGGTAGATATGTAGAGGATGGTTTAGAGGAAAAAAATAATTGGAAAAGTCAATTGATATTCTACTACATTATTATGGTTGAATGATGATATGGTCCTGCACAAAGATAATATCAATGATAAAAAGAAACTGAAAGATGATACAGGAAAGTGAAGTTCAAAGATATTGGAGGTAAATACAAACTTAGGAAAAGAAAGTAGTCAGCTACAAAAGGTCAATAGTATCAAAATATTTTTCATATTTGATGAGACCTGAGAAAAGTTTATTGGATTAAAAAATAATTGATAATTCATAGTCCTAAAGAAAACAATTTTGGTAGCACGATAGTAAAATGTTTACATGATAATAGGTAAGAAAGGAATAGAAGAAACAAATGGAAATGATTCTCTCCAGAAGACTGGGATTTCTCATAAAAGGGAGGGGAAAAGAAGAGTTACATGGACTAGTATATAAGGGAGGACAGAAAGTTCCCTTGCAGATGTAAAAGTAGGGATAAATAGGCCTCTCTTTGTGTGTATGTGTGTGTGTGTGTGTGTGTGTGTGTGTGTGTGTGTGTGTAGTATATCTATTTATGTCTGTAACAGTGTGGGGAAAGGCAAGAAACAAGGAAATATTGAGCACCTGGAAGAAAATAGAAAATCTAGATAGACTAAGAGATAAGTAAGGGAGAAAATGAGACGGTATATAAGAAAATGGGAGGCCATTTTTCTGACTTCAGAAGTGAAAAATCAATCTTTCAGTGATTGACAAAAAAAGAGGGTAGGAAGGAAGAGAATAAATTGGAAGAACATACAATGAGTGAAGCTGTGGGTTCAGAATGCAAAATGGAAAAGGAAGATTGAAGTAAAAAGGGACTGGTAAGTAGAATGAATAACTGAATTACATGAGGTTGAGGATACAGGAAGAAGTAATAAGAAAAGGGAAGTTTTCCTCTGTATCACTATATTTGATACCTTAATCTCAAATCTTATCCTATTTTTTTCTTCGGTCTGTGAAATTTTACAGTATTTTCAATTTTTTAAAACCTCATTTGTGTTTTGTGAATTATTTTCCTGATACTAAGTTTTCTTCAATATTCCATTTTGTAAATCTGGACATTTTACTATACAGCAAATATCTATGCACACACACACATATATAGACATTTTATGTAGATTGTAATTATTATTGGGCAAATTAATTATATATTATATTATTACATATAATTATATATAGTATATATTATATGACATATTGTTATAAATATATGATATATATTATATTAGTTATAGATATATATTAATTGTAATTATAATTGAGCAAAATACATTTTAATTATGTCCTTTAGTTGTGGCAATTTTTGATAATGACAATTTGGTTTCTCATCCTTTGGTTAAATGAGCTTTAGCTCATTCATTTTCATTGTTTTTTTTTTTTTTTTTAATCCTTCAATGATTATTGTTATTGTTTTTTTTTTTTTATCTTTTATTTTCAGGTTTTCTATTTCAGTGCAACACACACACACATTTTTCTATCTCTTTATTTTGTTTGTAAGTTTCATGCTTCTTTCCTTGCTCCCTACCCTCTCACATTATTAATCTTATTGATGGAATTACGTGGAGTTACAGAATTTTTACCTAAGAACTATTTCGACTCTGTACCAAAATTTTTGGTATGTTGTCTCCTGGCTATCTTTCTATTTAATGAAAATATTAAGTGTCAGTTAGATGGCTCATTGGAAAAAAAATTGGCCCTGAAGTCACGAGGATCTGAATTCAAATGTAGCCTCAGACACTTAATTCCAAACTGTGTGACACTGGGCAAATCATTTCACAGATGCCTAAATAAATACATAAACACACACACACACACACACACACACACACGATGTTTCTATTTTGTTGACCCCCTCTCCATTGTTTACAATTATTATTTATTTTCTCGTTAATTTTCAATCATTTCTTCAGTGACCCTTTATTGAATAAAATTTCCATTACCTTAATAATCATAATTCCATATATAATATAATATATATAATATATATAATATAATATATATAATATAATAATAAGTCCATAATAATGTTTCATAGTATTATTTTGCTGCATTTGTTTATGGTGATTTCTTATGTAGTATATGATAAGTTTTTGAAATGTTAACTTTTTCACACACACACGCACACACACACACACACACACATACTTTCAAAACTTTTCACTATTATCCAATAAACTATCATATAAAGCTTTTGTAAATTTCTTCTTGTTCTTAATTTTTATTGGGGTTTTTTTTTGCCCCTCTCTATAGTTTGTTGTTGTTGTTGTTGCTGTTGTTGTTTAGATTCAGGTCTGAAAGAGATACAGGGAAGTTTTTACATTATTTGTTATATTGTCTCTCCCTCATTTAATTTCTCTTTAAATATTTGCTGTTGCTATTGTTGTTGAATCATATGAATCACTCTCTGACCCCATCTGGGATTTTCTTAGAAAAGATACTGAAATGATTTGTTATTTCCTTCCCTAGTTCATTTACAGATGAGAAATTGAGGCAGACAGGATTAAGTGATTTGCCTAGGATCACACACCTGATAAATAAGTGTCTGAGGTCAGAGTTGACCTCAGGCTCTCCTCAGTATAATTTCTGTGTTCTATCCACAATAACATCTAGCTTCTTCTTTAGATATTTTGACTATACCATTTGGTGGTTATGTGTTTAGTATTGATATTAATTCATAATAGTTAATATATTTTGGCAATATGTACTTTTCCTTTTTTACATACTTTTTATTGTAGTAAATGTATTTACTTTTAATACACATTGCTTTATGAATCATGTTGGGAGAGAAAAAACAGAGTAAAAGAGAAAAAACATTGAAGAGATAAAAAAAAAAAGAAAAAAAAGAAGTGAACAAAAAATGTATTCGTTTATCTGCAGTGTCCTTAGTTCTTTATCTAGATGCAGGTGGCATTTTTTGTATAAAGCCTATTGGGATTGCTTTGGATCACTGAATGACCAAGAAGAATCAATCCTTTCATAGTTGAACATCGCACATTCTTGTTGTTATTGTATACAATGTATTTCTGATTTTGCTTTTTTTCATTCAGCATCAGTTCATGTAAATTTATCTTTCCAAGCCTTTCTATAATCAGCTTGTTCATCTTTTTTTTATAAAACAATATTTCATTATCTTCATGTACTGCAACTTATTCAGACATTCACAGATTGATGGGCATCCACTCATTTTCCAATTCTTTGCTACCATAAAAAAAGCTGGTATAAACATTTTTGCATATTGTGGGTCCTTTTTCCTCCTTTATGATTTCCTGGGGATACAGACACAGTAATGGCACTTCTTGGTTAAAGAATATGCACAGTTTGATATCCCTTTGGGCATAGTTCCAGATTAGTTTCCAGAATGGTTGAATCATTTCACAACTCCACCAACAATGCATTAGTGTCCCTGTTTTCCCATATCCCCTCCAATATTTAACATTACCCTTTCCTGTTATCTTAACAAATCTGTAAGGTGTGAGATGGAAAGTCAGAGATGTTTTAATTTGAATTTCTGTAATCAATAGTGATTTGGAAACTTTTTTACATCACTATAAATGGCTTTAATTTTTTCATCTGAAAATTGTCTGTTCATATCCATTTAAAATTTTATCAATCAGGGAATGACTTGTTTTCTTATAAATTTGACAAAAGTCTTCATAAATTTTAGAAATGAGACCTTTATCAAAAATACTAGATGTAAAGGTTTTTCCCAGCTTTGTACTTCCCTTTTTAATCTTGTTTCTCTTAGTTTTCTTTGTGCAAAAACTTTTTTAGTTTAATGTAATTGAAGTTATCTTACATAATGCCTTTCATAATGTTCTGTATTACTTCTTTGGTCATAAATTCCTTCCTTCTCTAAAGATCTGATAGGTAAATATCTTTATATTATTTGTTCTCCTAATCTGTTTGTGATATCATCCTATATGTCCAAATTATGTATCAATTTTGATCTTATTTTGGTATGGGGTATGAGATGTAGGGATATGCTGAATTTCTGACATATTATTTTCCAGTTTTCCCAGCAAGTTTGTCAAATAGTGAGTTCTTATTCTACAAGTTACAATTTGGGAGTTTATGAACTACTACATTGCTATAGGCCTTAATGATTATGTCATGTGTGTCTAAATTATTCCACTGATCTACCACTCTATTTTGGAGTCAATATCAAATGGTTTTAATTACTGCTGCTTTATAAATTAGTTTTAGATTTGGTACTGCTAAGCTACCATCCTTTGTACTTTTTTCACTAACTCCCTTGATATTCTTGGCTTTTTCTCTGTTTTGTTTTATTTACACCAATTTTAACAGGAATCTCTCTTTCTATCTCTTGCTGATGGACTTTGCCAATAATATATAGAAATGCTGATTATTTGTGTACTTTTATTTTATATCCTGCAACTTTGCTAAAGCTGTGAATTGTTTCCAGTAGGTTTTTGGATGATTTTCTAGGATTCAGTAAGTATATCATCATATCATCTGCAAAGAGAGAAAATTTTATTTCCTCAAAGCCAACATTTCTAGTACAATGTTAAATAATAATGCTGATAATGGGCATCCTTGTTTCACCTTTGATCTTATTGGGAATGCATCCAGCTTTTCTCCATTATAAATAATGGTTGCTGTAGGTTTTATATAGTTACTGCTTATTATTTTTAGGATAGCTCCCTTTATCCCCGTACTTTGTAGCCTTGTTAATAGAAACTGGGGTTTTATTTTGTCAAATGTTTTTTCTGCATGTATTGAGATAATCCTATGATTTTTGTTAGTTGGTTATTGATATAGTCAATTGTACTAATAGTTTTACTGATATTTAACTAGCCCTGCATTCCAGGTATAAATACCACTTGGTCATAGTGGGTTATCTTGATGATAAGTTGCTGTAATAACTTTGCTAATGTTTTATTTTACATTTTTGCATCAATATTCATTAGGAAGATGTAAATTTCTTTCACCTTATGAAAATTTCTTTCATAGGGTGTGTAAATTTCTTTCTTTGTGTTGGCTCTTCCTACTTTAGTATCAGGATCATATCTGTGTCATAACAGAATTTTAGCAGGACTCCTCTAACTATTTTTCTAAATAGTTTACATAGTATTGAAATTAATTGTTTTCTAAATAATAGATAGAATTCATTTGTGAATCCATCTGTTCCTGGAGATTTGGTCTTAGTAAGTTCGTTAATGACTTGTTCATTTTTTTTTTTCTAAAAAGGGACTATGTAAGTATTTTATTTTTTTCTTCTATTAGGCAGTTTTATATTTTTGTAAATATTCATCCATTTCATTTAGATTGTCAGACTTGCTGCATAGAGTTGGGTAAAATACCTTCTAATTATTGCTTTAATTTCTTTTTCACTGGTGGTAAGTTCACCACTTTCACTTTTGATACTTATGATTTGCTTTTTTTCTTTCTTTTTTCTGATCAAAGTAGCCAAAAGTTTGTCTATTTTCCTATTTTTTTTTTTATAAAACTAACTCTTATTTTTATTTATTAGGTCAATATTTTTCTTAGTTTCTATTTTATTAATCTCTCTTTTGAGTTTCAAAATTTCTAATTTTGTATTTAATTAGGGTTTTTAATTTGCTCTTTTTCTAGCTTTTTAGTAGCACATCCAATTCTTTCACTATTTTATTTATGTAGCTATTTAGAGATGTAAAATTTTCCCTAAGAACTGCTTTGGCTGCATCCCATATGTTTTGATATGTTGTGTCATTATTGTCATTTTCCTGAATTAAATTATGAATTGTTTATGTAATTTGTTATTTGACCCATTCATTGTTTAGAATTAGATTACTTAATTTCCAATTGGTTTCTAATTTATCATTCCCTGGTCCTTTATTGGATATAATTTTTATTGCACTGTGGTCTGAAAAGAAGGCATTTACTATTTCTGTCTTTTGCATTTGATTGTGCCAAATACATGGTCAATTTTTTTGAAGATGCCATGTACTGCCAAGAAAAAGGCATATTCCTTTTTCTCACTATTCACTTTTTTTCATACCTCTATCTTATCTACGTTTTCTATGATCCTATTGACCTCCTTCATTTCTTTTTTGTTTATTTTGGGGTTAGATTTGTCTGATTCTGAAAGTGAGAGCAAAACTAGAATAGTTTTGCTGTTTATTTCTTCATATTACTAGCTTAAAATCTTCTCTAGGAATCTGTCTGCTCTACCACTTAGTGCATACACATTTAGTATCTTTAATACTTCATTATTTTTGGTTCTGTTTATCAAGATGTACTTTCCTTCCTTGTCTCTTTTAATAAGATCTATCTTTACTTTTGTTTTATCTGAGATCAGAATTGTTATCAATGCTTTTTTTTTTTAACTTCTATGTTCTCATATGTATATACTTTTGTTCTCTCTTTCTACTCTGTCCTCAGTCATCTGTGTTTTTTTATCCATACCACCCACTATCATATTTCCTAGCCTCCTTCCCTGTCTTCTTTTATTTCTATTGAAAGCCCACCTTATCTCCCTTATCTCTTATCACTCCTTCCCCCTTCTCTTATTAATATTTTTAACCCACTCCACTTACTACATTATCTTCTCTCAACTCTTCCCCCTTTCTCTTATCTTTTTCCCTAGTGTTTTTGCCCTCTCTTCTATCCTGTCTCTCCCTTTTCTTTTCCTCTTTCTCCTGCTTCTTTATAGGATTAGATAAATTTCTATACTCAATTGAATGATTAAGTTATTCCCTCTTAAAGCCCAAACTGATGAGATCTAGCTTCACATAATGCTCATCTTTCTTCCTTCTTTCCCTGGATAGTAATATGTCTTTTGCAGCTCTTCATGTGAGTTAATTGTCCCATTATACCTCTTCTTTCCTCTTTTTCCAGTACAGACATTTTCCTACCTTTTGATGTTTTTTTTTCCCTTGATATTATCACATCAAGGACCTTTCACATCCACACTCTCAATCCTCAATCCATGTGATGCCCTGCTCTGTCTGCCTCAGTGGCAGTTTCAGTTTTCAAGAGTTATAGTTATTGTCTTCCCATCTAGGAAAATAAACAGTTTAACCTTTAAATATACATTTTTCCACATTTAATTTTCTATGCTTCTCCTGAGTCCTATGTTTGTAGATTAAATTTTTCTTTAACTTGTGCTTTTTTCAATAGAAATGATTGAAAGCCTCTTACTTCATTGAAGATCCATTTCCTCCCTAGAAAAAAAAATGATGCTGTATTTCCCTGTGTAGTTAAATCTTGGTTGTAATCCCAGGTCCTTTGCTTTCTGGAATATGGTATTCCAAGCCCTCCCAAATCTTTATTGTAGAAGCTGCCAGATCCTGGGCAATCTTGACCGTTGCTCCTTGAGATTTGAATTGTTTTTGGCAGGTACCTTGTAATATTTTTTCCTTGAGATTATAGTTTGTAATTTTGCAACAATGTTCCTTGGTTTTTTTTTTTTTTTTTTTTTGTGTGTGGGATCTCTTTCCAGAAGTAATTGATGAATTAATTCAATGAGTAAAATTTCCTCCTCTGTTTCTAGAATATTGGGACAGTTTTCCTTAATAATCTGTTGTAGAATGCTGTCCAGGTTTTTTGTTTGTTTGTTTGTTTTTGTTTTGTTTTTTGGTCATGGCAATCAAAAAGGCCAGTAATCTTAAAATTGTCTCTTCTGTATCTATTTTGCAAGTCGGTTGTTTTGCTAATGAGGTGTTTCATATTTTCTTCCATTTTTTCATTCATTTTAGTTTGTCCAATTGATTCTTGCTGTATCACAAAGTCATTATCTACCATTTACCCTGTTCTAGTTTTTAATGTGTCATTTTCTTCAGTTATCTTTTTTTATCTCTTTTTCCAGTTGGTTTATTCTACTATTTAAGATGTTTTCTTCTGACAGTTTTTTTCTCTTCCATTTCCAAACTGTTGACTCTCTCAAGCATACCTCTCATTTCTTTTCTCATTTTTTTCTTCTATCTCTTTTATTTGCTTTTTTCAAGATATTTGTGAGCAATTCCAAGAAGTATCTTTGGGCTTGAGAAAAATTTATATTACTCGTTGAGATTTCTTCTGTGGACATTCTGTACTTGTCTAAGTTTTTCTTTTGGTTTGCGCTGTCACCATAGCTCAAGGTTCTTTTCTGTTTCTTGCTAATCTTCTTTCCTTTTCTTTTGGTATTATCTCATTTTTTGTTTTAAGATAGAATTCTGCTCCTGAGATAAAAGTGGCATTGTCCCAGGTTTCCTATGCAGCTCTGAGCCTTGGCTTTGAGCACAAGGGCCCCTTGTTTTTATAGAGGATAGCTTTGCCTGCTCTATTCAGGAAACAGCCTGGTTTCCCAGAGGTTGCCTTCTGTCCTTGGACTGGAAGTTGCCCCACTGATTTGCTTCTCTACTGAGTCAGGACTGCAGATCTTAGTTGCTGATTTGCTGTGATTAAGACCCTCTCACTGGCTTTCCCAGAGGCTGTTTAACCTGGTCTGAACACTCTTTTTTATCCCAGTGAGAATGATCTTTCTTGAAATTGTTTTAGTCTATCTTAGGCTAAAGAGTGGTTTTATTCCATCAGATTCTATTCAGAGGTTTGTTTCATTTGGTTTTTGAGGGAAACTGGGAGAGCTGGAGCAGCTTCTTGGCTTGGTCATCATGTCTTTATCCCCAGTTCTGGTATATGAAGATAATGGAATATTATTATTCTATTAAAAAAAAAAAAAGATGAACAAGCTGATTTTAGAAAGGCCTGAAAAGATTTACATGAACAATGCTGAGTGAAATGTGCAAAATCAGGAATATAGTGTACATAATAACAGCAATGTGTGTTGATCAACTAGGAAAGACTTGATAATTCTCAGTGGTTCAATGATCCAAAGCAATACCAATAGACAGAAAATTCCATCAGCATCCAGAGAAAGAATTAAGAATACTGATTGTACAACAAATCATGGTACATTGACTTCTTTAATTTTTTAAAAATCTTTCCCATGGTTTTTTGCCTTTTGCTCTGATTTTTCTTTCCCAATATGATTCATAAAGTAATGTGTATTAAAAAATAAATAAATTTACTACGTATGAGAGATTACACTCTTATGTATACTTAACGAACCCTCCCTACAAAAAAAAAGAGGAGATGTAATTACAGTTCTGAGCCTAAGAGTTTTCGCTACTGTGAAACAGAAGCTGTTTCTGAATCAAGACTAAAGCACAAAGATGAGAGCTGTGATCACAGCAATCTGGATAACACCGTATTAGAAGCAAATAAAATTTCCAAACCCCCAAAATTATTTCTGAAAACAATAGCACTAAAAAGCCAAAAACTTATAATAGTTCCTCCCCAACACAAAATAAGCAAAACCCAACTATAACATAAGGTTAAAAATTAAGAAAATAGATAGCAGGGAAAAATAAATAAATCACTAGTGCAATTACCAAAAAAAAAAAAAAAAAAAAAAAAAAAAAAAAAACTTGATCATAAAAAAGATACATAGTAGCAGGGCAGATCCAGACATAAACTCAGTAGATGGCAATGTAAAAACAGAAGCAAAGCATCAAAGAAAACTATTAATTGAACTCAAGCCCAACAAGAATAGGTTAAAGACTTAATAGGTTTAAAAAAAATGGTAAAGTAAATGAGAACGATGCAAGAAAATCATGAAAAGAGAATTAACAGCTTGATAAAAGAACCAAAAATAGTAAACAAAACATCAATGGCCCAATTATAAAAGAGACACACAAATTCACTGAAGGTATGAACTTCTTAAAAAGAATAATAGTTCAAATGGTAAGGAAAGTACAAAAATTCCTACACCAAAGAATTCCTTATAAAGCAAAATTGTTTACATTGGGAAAACAAACAAAGAGGTACAAAAGATCATTAAAGAAAATTATTCAAATAATTCATTAATAGTTGAAATTTGGAAAGTAGAAGCCAATGATTTCATGCAACATCAAAATACAATAAAATCAAACAAAAGAATGAAAAAAAAAAGACAATGTAAAATGTTTAATTAAAACACAATTTATCTGGAAAATAGATTGAGGATAAAATAATTTTATTAGATTAGGTAAAAACCATGATAAAAAAAGAGGCTAAATGTCATATTTCAAAAAATTATTAAGGAAAACTGTCCTGTTCTCTTAGATTCCAAGATTAAAATAAAAATTGAGAGAATCTACAGATCACCTCATGTAAGAGATCCCCAAATGAAAACTCCCAGAAATCAGTGGACCTAGGGCTTTCAACCAAAAGCAACCTACCCAACAAAACTAAAATTAACATTTAATGAAATAGAGGATTTTCAAGGATTCCTGATGAGAAGAACAGCACTAAATAGAAAATCTGACATTTAAGCACAAGCCTCAAAGATGCATAAAAAGATAAGCATGAAAAAGTATCATAAGAGATTCAATAAAGATAACAATTAGCATTCCCATTTGAGAAGATGATATATATATATAACGCCTAAGACTTTATCTTTATTAGAATAGTTAGTAGGAAACCACATAAATAAACAGCATGTGCATAAATCATATCTAATTTTTCATAATCCCATTTTAGGATTTCTTGGTAAAGATATAAAGTGGTATACCACTTCTTCAGCTCATTTTATAGATGACAAAACTGAGATAAACACAATTAAATGAATTTTACAAAGTCATACAGCTATTAAAGGCAAGAATAAAGAGTCTTTCTAACTGTAACCCAACATTTTATCCATTGCATCACCTATGAATCCAATCATGCAATTAATAGAGTGCTCTGCCTGTAACCAGGAAAAGTTGGATTTTTTTATTTGGAATTCACTTATCCCTTAATCTCTCCTCTTTCTCTTTCTTTCTCTTATTCCCTCTCTCTCTCTTGATTTCTATTGAGTGAAATTATTTCTGTATCTTCTCTCCTTGACCAATTTAGATGCAGTTGAGGTTCAAGTGTTACCACATTGCCTTTCCTTCTTGTTTTTATAGTTTTCTATTTGCAAAGACTAATTATGCTAATTCCCCCACAATTTTTCTTTTCTCTTCTTTGCCTTCTCCATCTTCCACATTTAGTGTATTCTGTAATGTCCGGGTTAGATCTCTGACTTAATGGGGGAGTGAAGTGAAGGAGGCAGGAGACTAGACACATAACTGGTCAAAGATGGAGTCTGGCCTTTGGAGTCTGGAGCCTGAAGTCTTCCTTGTGGCTGAGATTGCTGCAGCAGAGAGAGCCCTCTCTCTCTGGGATGCCCTTAAATACCTGAGAATGACTACATTAGGACACCACAGTGGACATGTGCAGCTATAGAACATCACATCCCCATGATACCCTAAGTATACACCAACTAGATTGACCACATTAAGACATTACATTAAGTATGTGCTTAGAGAACCACCATCTCACACCAAGTAGGTACTTAACCATAAGCAGCTTGCTGTCTTATATTCAAGTACACCCTTTCAGAGTTCTAACCACTACAGTATTCCATTTTTTTTCTTTCTCCTCTTTTTTTAAAGCATTAGAAACAATAAAAGTTCTTTCAGGTATTCTAATCTTATTAGATTTACTTTTTTACATCTAATTATAACAAGGTCTTGTATCATTGCCTTATATTAAAATAAAAACATTTAATTCTTATTCCTTTGTACTCTTCATAATAGAAAAATAAAGGAGACATGTATCACCTCTCTACATTAGAATGTAAACTACTTTTGCTTAGTTACTTATTTTGTTCATTTATATTTGTCTTGTTAGAAAAGAATTTTTCTTGACTATTACATTAATATTTCAAGATGTTTTTACTCCAAGTTTTTTTTTTCTCATTAGAAATACTCTTTATTTCATGAAGTTTATGCCTTCCCACTTCATTTTTAGTGGGTAAGTTATGCTTAGCTATAAATATATGCATATCTTTATCTACGCCTATCTAGCCATATTGGCATAGCCATACAATATAAATAGTATATTTGTATATGTTATATATGTGTGTATATATATGTGTGTATATACCGGCATATGTATATTTCTATACATCTATATACCTTTAATTCTACTCATGTGTATATATATATGAAAAAAATGTATACATACACACATATATCCCCAATTACATGTCTAAACAATTTTTTAAACTTATATTTAAAGCTTTAAGTTCCAAATTCTATCCCTCGCATCTTTTTTCCCTTCCTCTCTTCCTGGGATGGTAAGTAATAAAATATAGATTATACAATGTGATCTTGTGAAACATTTTTATATTAGTTATTTTATATAAGAAGATTAGAATAAAAGAAAAAGAGTGAAAGTGAAAAATAGTATGATTCAGTCTGCATTCAAAAAATAGTTGCTCTTTCTCTGGATGCAGATGGTATGATTCATTACTTATCCTTTGGCTTTTCCTTGATTCATTGTATTGCTGAAAATAGCAATGCTCTTCATCAAACAATTTTTCTGTTACTGTGTAAAACAGTTTCTTGTTTCTATTCACTTCATTTTGCATCCTTTCATGAAAGTCTTTTCAGGTTTTCCTGAAATTAATCTGCTTGTCTTTTCTCATAACATAATAATATTGCATTAAAATCATATACCACAGCTTGTTTGTCTATTCCCCAATTGATGGGCATCCCTTGGATTTCCAATTCTTAGCTACATAAGTCTATATTTTTGCCTTCTGTAATAGTATATTCTGTCTCCATTATGCTACATCAGTGACTGCTAAATCATATGTAAATGTGACTATGATTCATTATTTATTTCCTTCCTTCCCTTTCTTTTCCTTCCCTTCCTTTCCCTTCCTTTCCCTTCCTTTCCTTTCCCCTCCCTTCTCTTCCCTTCTCTTCTCTTCCTTTTCCTTTCCTTCCCTTCCCTTTCCTTTCCTTCTATAATGTTCATTGAAAATTTTATCTTGAAGCTTCTTTTAGGAGGTTATTAATAGTTACTTTCTATTTCAACTCTGCCTTCTGGATCTAATAGATATGGATAGTTCCATTTATAATTTTTTGAAATACAAAATCTAAGAAATTTTCATTTTGGTTATGCTTCTGTAGTTATTCAATCATCTTAAATTATAAATCTTTGATTTTCAGTTTAGTTGTTTTGCTATGAGATATCTTTCAGTTATTGTTTTTGTAGTCACTTGGCTTTATTTTAATATTTCATGTTGCTTTATGCAGGTATTATTTTCCATTTGGTCCATTCTTCTTTTCTAGCAGTTTGTTTTTTAGGTAAAGTTTATACTTCCTTTGTCATTAATTCCCGTCCCAATTCTTTTTTTTTTTACTTAATTCTCACTTCTCTTCTAATTCTTTCTTCTATTATTCTCATATCATTTATAAAATAACAAACATTTTTTATAACTTGTTTTGCATCTTTTCTATGAATTTTAAGTGAAGTTGTTCCTAAGCTATGTGTTTCTTTGGGACTTTGTATCTGTTTTGGAATTATTCTCTCTTTATGGGTTCACATTGAAAACATTACCTATCACCACAATATTTATTTATGATTTGATTCTTTGTTTATTTATTTGATTATTCATTTAGCTTTACTTCCTGGCTGTAGACATTGTGTTATGTCCAAGCAGTATATACTTCTGAAAAGACATACTTCTGAAAGGACTGATTTGGTTATTTCTAGTTATTTTTCATTTTTTTTTCAATCTTATCCTCTCTTTAAAACCTCGCTATAAAATCCTTTTGATTCAATTTCCATCATACAACTAACATCTTCAGCTCCTTTATCTTCAGTGCCTCACAATTTACCCTCATGCAGCTTTGAAAATAATCTTCCTAGAGCTCAGGTCTGAGTATAGCTAATGACTGATCAAAAAAAGTAGAGACTATATAATTTAGCAGTGAACAATCTCCACAATTTTGTTCCTTTTTACTATTCTCAACCTTATTTCATGAACTCCAAGTTTTAACCAAATTGAGTCAAATAAATGATTCCACTTTGCATCTATACCTTGTTTCTACTATGTATTAAGACAGGCTACTCTAGATGTATTGGATGCTCTTTTATCTGTAGCCTCTGTAATTCTTCCTTCAAAATGAAATTCATAGTTGTCCAGCTTCATGAAGTCATCTATGCTCCTTTTAGTTGATTATCTGTTGCCCATTACTACATTTTTTCTGAGAACTTTGTTAGGACCTCTTCTTCACATTTATCATGTTCTATCTTTTATCATATATATATATATATATATGTGTGTGTGTGTGTGTGTGTGTGTATGTGTGTGTGTGTGTGTGTGTGTGTGTGTATACACCATCTACTCCTGACTCATCTCAATTGAACTATACATACCTGGAGTACAAGACTTGTATTATCATGGGTATCTTTATATTACTATCATAGTTCCTTGAATATAATAAGCATTTAATAGATGTTTGGTGAATTGAATTAAACTAATTGGCTTTTTTTTTTCCTGAGGCAATTGGAATTAAGTGACTTGCCCAGTGTCACACAGCAAGAAATTGGCTTTCATTATGTTAAAGTTAGCATGCTTGTTTGGGAATATCCAATGAAGATTATTTGATAGTGTTCCAATATGTTTCATTAAAGCTTTTGCTATATATTACAAAAAATTATTAGAATATAGAGGATCACAAATGAAGATAATATATTAATAAATAATATATTGATAGGTTGCAGCCATTTTAAATACATAGTAAGCAAAAGTATGACCTTCTCCATAGATTAGGAAGATACTAAGTAATATAAAGATGTGAGCAACTGCATTTAATATTCTTCAGTGTTTCCATGAGCATATTTTTGTATGTATATTTAAAATATACCTCCCTATATAGATAAATTTATAAACCTCTCTATATAGATAAAATATATCATTTAGTTCTCAATTTATAAAGGTTCAGTCTCTTTTAAAGAATTAAATATTATTAGAGACAATTTCATCATTTTTCTTCATCATTTGATTATTGCTTTTAAGAGTAGATTGGCAGGTAAATGCATTAATGCATGCCTTTAGATAGTATTCATTATTCACCTTGCTTAGTAGACTTGATATTATATTAGCTATGCTAATTTTATACAATTAACCTCATATAATTGCCTTAAAGACCTTGTCTACTTGGGCAGTGTATTACCTCACTGCTAGAATAAGTGATGAAGTCCAAAGTCTATAACAAGCTCTTAAAAAAAAAAAAAAAAACTCATTATAGTCTCAAAATACATATTGTCCTTTTGGGCCTTAAAAAAAAAAAAAAAAAAAAAACCTTACTATTTAGCTTAATTATTCTAGAAAAATCCGACATCTATTGTTAAAGAATTCCCAGCAGGAACCTTATTTCTGCTTGGTTTAGTTCATAGTTTTTATTATTCAAGAGTAGCTGGTAATGGAAAACCATTATTTGAGGTAAAACTCTTTAGATTTTTTTCTTTAATTCACCTCTCAATTAGAGAAAAAATGATCAAATACTCTTTGGTGTAAAAAAAAAATGACAATAAATAAAAGAGGAAAGCAAGATCCATTTGTGTATTGAAATTAAGGAACCATTTGCAAATTTTGTGCTTCATTGCTCAACATATGCTGATGGTGAGGAAAAAAAGGCTAGCACAAGGTATTAACCCAATAATAGGTTCTAGGGAAATTGCCCTAGTTATAAAATTAGATCAATAAGCAGAACATGGTAAAACAAAACAAATCAAAACACCCTTGCTATCAAGTGAAGCTAAGGTACAATAAAACAAAATTGGATAATTTCACTTATGATTTTTGATAACTCTAACAGATTTAGACTTTTTTTGTTTAAAAATAATAATAAAAAATAAAGTTGAATGGCTACCCAGGGATGATGAGAGACAGAATATTGTAAGGGAAAGAAGACTGGACACAGACTAAGTAAGAAGAGCCCTGGAATTTAACCCTGCTTCTGATGTTTATCAGCAGTCTGATCATGGAAATGAAAAGACATTAATTTTTCTGAACTTCTTTCTTCTTTTGTATATGTTCTAATACCAATGAAAAGCCTTTTCTGATGATCTGTAATTGTTGCAACTCTCTTCTCAAAAATTTTCGTATATAAGCCTCTCTTTGGGGGAAGTTCTTTTTTCTCTAAAAAGCACAAAACTCTTATTTATTTATTTATTTATTTTATTCTTATATCTTCAAACTCAAAGGGAAATGTAACCTCTGTCCTCAAGTCACTATATTCTATTGGGAGAGACAATATGTAAATTATTGGTGTCAAAATCAAGTAGAACTAGAGTCACTAAAGGGTACATGAGTAGACAATTAGTTCTCTGACTAAAACCTCTCTTCTTGACTATAGCATGTACTACTTCCTTCCTATAGCTTCACATCTTCTGCAAGTAAGTGGGCAGAGATGAAGTCTAGCTGTTACTATAGAATGGTAAAAGGCCAAAGATGTTTTGGCAGAAAGTTTAAGAACAAGAAGAAAATTGCTGAATGAATCTTGGAATGCAAATTAAAGCATCAGATTGGTGCATTCTACCAAAGTATGAAGGGTGATAGGGAAGAGTATTTGTTGAACAACTTAAGAATTAGCACTCTTTATTATTAATTTCCCATGTTACTTACCTTGATAAATCTCTTTTTTGAATTAGGTTCTAAAAACAGTTGTAATTGCTTTTCTTCTGGATCATAATTCCATTTTTAGGTTTTTTGAGAGTGAGTATGAACTAGAGAATATTTCTAATTTTCCATCTTGCTGGGGAGTTGACTCCTACAGTATATTCTAACACTTTTCTATAGTCAAGGTCCCTGGGTTCAACTGAAAATCTGAAAAGTGTATTTTTCAAGCAACTTAGAGGGATTTAAACTAGGGATTCTATTAGACTCTACTTTGTGTAATATGACCCCAAATTTTAATAGGTATGAAGGAGAAATTACTATCTTGTCAATAACATTTTCAGATTGAAGTATCTCTTTTTATAGGAAAGATGCATTTATTTGATGAGGGTAATAAAAATTCAGATATGTAAAGATATATAAAATGCATGAATATATATTAAAAGTATTGTACACTGTTGTGGGCCAGAACTCTGTACTTAAAACAAGGATTCTTACAAGGTGCTAACTCAGTGGAATGATTAAGACAATGGTTATCTAGTTTAGCTTGGTGATTAATAGTTCTCTAGTTCAGTACATGTATTTATTATTTAATATAGTTCTACAAGATTGACACCTATTCTACAAGATTCACACTAATGATAATATAATTATAGTAGAGCATATAAGCTAGGACAAGCTCAGCCAGAGAGATTCATTCCATCTCACATCACCATGGTGGCAGGCCTCTCCTTCGTTTCTCTACTGGAACAAGACTCCGGAAGGCCTCCAAGAAAGTTAGCCCAGGCTCCAAGCAAGGACACTAGATTATGAAGAAGATAATAAATAATTTGGACTTAACACCTAGCTATTCTTGTGGTGATTAAATTACTGAAAAAAGGCTGGTCCAAAGACCTCCAGAAAACAAACCAGAATATTACATTTTGGAGTTCAAATGAGGGACTAAGGATTTAAGTCCAGACTGATATGATCCTGAGTTCAGTGGGAATGTCTCCATGATCCAGAAATTAGGTTAAATACAAAAATAGACAAGAAGGAAACTTTGTTAAGAGCTAAACTAGTGTTTCAGCTGAAATGAGAAAAATATTTATAAAGGAGCTTTTTCCAACTCAAGGAAAATGTGTCAAAAGAATAGTTAAATTAGTAAAAAAAAAAAAAAAATTAAAAAAAAAAAAAAAACAAGGTTTGATTGTAACTTGGAGGCAAATCACTGAATTCTTTGAAACATTAAAATATCCTTGGTTCTCTAAGGAAGAAGAATTAGATCCAGACAAGTAGAAAATAGTAGGAGAGCAACTCAATGAATATTACAATGATAATGGTCCTGATTCAGTCCCTAAAGAAACATTCTATACATATAACTTAATACAATTGGCTTTAAGGAGTTACATAAGTATTAGAATAAGAAAAAAAAAAAAGTTCAGGAGAGGAAGGATACTGACAAACTAGGTGAAAAGCATAAAGAAAATGGAGTTAAGTATAATTCTAATGAAATTAAGGAGTGTGGTGCTTCACAGCAAGAGCCAGTAGGTCATTCCCCATCCCCTGACTTACCCCTCTAAATTAACCTTTCATGGGTGGAAAGAGAAGGAGGAGGGGGAAGATCAGTAACACAATCAGCACCACCTATGAAGCAGCCTATGACAGGATTACAAATCAATAGTTAAAGCTAAAAAAGAAGGACAGGATATATCTAATTTAATAGAAGCATATCCTGTCATTCAAGAGTTTGATTGTTCAGGTCAACAAAGGAGAAGATATACTCCTTTTGATCTGGAAATAATTGAGGATTTGAAAAAGGGTTGCACTCTTTATGGGGCTACATCATCTAATGTTAAAATGATATTAGAGAATTTGGCTTATGAAAATTTAACCCTTAGTGATTGGAAATCTATAGCAAGAACATGTTTAGAACCTGGACAAAACTTGTTGTGGCTTTCAAAGTATTGTGAACTATGTAGAATACAAACCCAATGAAATAAGCAAACTGGAGTTAATATACAAATCACCTTTGACCAACTAGCAGGTAAAGCTCAGTATGCAGATGTTTTAGCGCAGATTAATTACCCTTTAATAGCATATGAGCAAATTGCTGCTGCTGCTGCTGCTGCTATCAAAATATGGGGCTCCCTCCCAGGACAATAAGGTAGAAGGGAAGCCTTCATGAAAATAGAGCAAGGTCCAAATGAACCCTTTGCTGATTTCGTGGGACGTCTGCAGACAGCTATCATACAAATGATTGGTGAAAATTGGTGAAAATGGACAGGAATTATGATAAAATAATTCACTAAAGAAAATGCTAATGAGGTTTGTAGAAGAATTATACTGGGACTGAACAAAGGTGCTCCTTTAGAGAAGATCATAAGACACTGAGCCACAATGGGCACATATGTCTTTTATATACAGAACATGGGAAGACAAGGTCCTTCTTGGCAAAGGATTCCCAAAGAAACTTAACCAATGCTTTCAATATGTTAAAGTAGGGCACCTGAAAGCTCAATGTAAGCCTAGAGAGAGAGTGAGAAAGCAGGATGGGAGAACAAGACCCCAAAACCCCATGACAAAATGCAACAAGGGCTGCCACTGGGCCTCAGAATGTAGATTATCCCAGGGAAGTGAGAAGTGGAGCCCAGTTCCAAGATCTCAAACAAAAAACTGGGGCATTGATGGCAGCAGAAGTTATACCCACAGAGTCTTTAGAACTTCAGGACTCTGAAATGCTTAATCAGCCAAAAAACAATCTGATGGAAGAAAGGGATTACATGATATATCAGCCAAGAAGCAATCAGATGGGAGAAAGGGATTATAACTGGGGAGAATATAGGCTTTTTAACCCAACAGAAGGGCAGTGTCCAGTGTGAGCAGCTCCAATAGAGAGATACAGAAAGTGGTGAATGGAAGGGACCAGATAGGTTAACTGCTTGGGGGAGAGGGTTTGCTTGTAGCTATAGAGATGAAGAAGGAATCCGATGGTTGCCAGTGTGCCATATTTTTCTTGTCATTCAAAGAAAAGACAGAAAAAGAGAAAAACCTCAATACAAAGGAGAAGACCTAAGAAACATCTGACACTGAAAGAGCATGGCTGATAATGAGACTGGTACAGAAATTCAAAACCAGCAGGAATCATTGGATTCTCTAAGATGAAAAATTGTTTAAAAGACTGTTGCAGAACTTCAAAATCTGAAGGAATCATTGGATTCCCTGAGATATGATAAGACTGATGCAAGACTTGAAAAACCATCAGGAATCATTGGACTCCCTAACACATGATAAGACTGATACAGGATTTCAAAAACTTGCAGGAATTATTGTATTCCCTGACACATGAAACAATGGACAACAGATTAGTTTTGGACTATTTCTAGGATTTATGGATATGTTCAATTCTTCATGTTGATTCATGTTGTTTGTTATATCACTACTAGCCTATGTTACTATGTGCTTATGTGATACCTCCCATATTGATGGATTTATTTATACCTATTTCAAGTGAGACCCCTCAGAAACCCACTAATCTGGTTTGATTCCCCATTTCCTTTGGTGTTTTCATATCCTTTCCTGAGATGTCAGAGAGGGTGTGATCATCTCCTTTTTTGGTGTTTTCACCCCCTTTTTCTGATAAGTCAGGAAGGGCATAACTACCTATGTTCTAAAACAAAAGAAAGCAGGGGATGTTATGGACCAGAACTCTGTATTTGAAACAAGGATTCTTACAAGGTGCTAACTCAGTGGAATGAATAATACAATGGTTATCTAGTTTAGCATGGTGATTAATACTTCTCTAGCTCTGTATATGTACTTAGTACTTAATATAGTTCTACAAGATTCATACCTATGATAATGTAATTATAATAGAGCATGTAACCTGGGGCAAACTCAGCCAGAGAGATTCATTCCATCTCACACCACAGTGGTAGCAGGCTTCTCCTCCTTTATTTCTCCACTGAAACCAAGACCCTGGAAGGCCTCTAGGAAAGCTAACTTGAGCTCCAGGCAAGGAAACTAGATTGTGAAGGAGATAATAAAGAATTTGTACTTAACACCTGGCTATCCTTGTGGTGATTAATCTATTGAAAGACTTTCTGAAAACCAACCGGAACATTACAATACATAGTACTATGGATACATTCTCAACTGTCAATTAGTAATTAAGCATTAATTAACTTCCACTAAATGACAGACATTACTATATATACCCCATGAGTATAAAAAGAAGCCAAACATAACTCAAGGAGTTCACCATCTAATGGGGAAGACATCAAGCAAACAACATAATTATATACAGGATAAAAAGAAATGGAAACAAAACACAAAATCAAGTAGATCCTTAATAATGGAATTCTCAATAATGAATTGGTCAAAGAACAAATCAGAGTAATAATCAAAAATTATGTGATAGACAATGACAATGTGTGGGTGCTAGACCCCTTATCCAAATTAACTGATCAGAGACATCTTTAGATACAAAGAGAAAGTATTTATTTAGTCCCAGCAGGGAGAAACCCAGGCATACCCAGGGGGCATCTCAGCTCCCAACATGTACTTGACCTGGTAAGCCTGAAATAGTGAAGCTGGCTAAATAACAAACGACCCAAGCCTTTCACTGGATGGACTAAAAAGGAAGCAACCATTATTGACCAATGGTTACCAGTGCTGTTTACTTCCTGTGGGTAATGTTACTTTCTGTTAATTCCTGAAGCTTAGATGTAGGTTCAGACTTTCTTGCCATAGAGACCTGTAGGCCTAGAGATCATGTGACTTTCTGCAACCTGGGTCCAAAGCCTGACCTTCCAGGCCTGTAGACCTCTTGGAATAGGGATTATGTGACTTAGGCCTAAGATCTGATCTACTCCATCTCATAGATTTTTTGAGAAAACTTCACCTCATTCAATAATGATCAACCACCATGCCAAAATTTCTGAGAGATAACTTTAGTACACCTTAGGAAAATCAACTTAGCTAAAATATATATCAACAAAATAGAGCACAGAAAAGAATTAATAATTATATAATAGCTAACATTTATATAGTACTTAATATTTGCCCAAGGCAATGTGCTAAATACTTTAAAATCATTATCTCATTTGATTCTTACTACAACTATGAGAAATAGAGGGCTATTATTTTTCCCATTTTATAGATGAAGCAGAAATTAAGTAACTTGCTCAAGGTCCCACAGGTAGTAAGTATCTGAAGTCATATTTGACTTCAAGACTTTCTGACTCCAGATGACAAGGATATTCTAAAATGATAGGAGAAAATGATAAATATGAAATAAAAAATTATAAAAAATTGAAAAAAAATTAAAAACTTTTTTGAAAAGACTAACAGAATTGGTCTAACTTTAGACGATCTGATTATAAAAGAAAAAGCAAACAATTGAAAAGACAGAAAAAACAACAAAATAACAAATGAACAACCTAAAAAATCATTAAAATATCAGAAGAAAATTTAAAAATAAGCAGAATCCACCATGCTCTTATTTGCCAACAAAACTGAGACAATAAATTAGAGTATCTTCCAAAACTAGTAATAATAATAATAATAATAATAATACCTTAACTAACAGAAGACAAGAAAATTATTGAATAATGTTACTTTGAAAAAAGAGATAGAACTAGCAGTAAAAAAATATATATTATCAAATACATACCTTTCAGATTTGCTAAGATGACAGGAAAAGATAATGATAAACATATGAAAAGATGCTCCAAGTCATTATTAATCAGAGAAATACAAATTAAGGCAACTCTAAGATACCACTACACACTTCTCAGATTAGCTAAGATGTCAGGAAAAGACAATGCTGAATGTTGGAGGGGATATGGGAAAACTGGGACACTGATACATTGTTGGTGGAACTGTGAACACATCCAGCCATTCTGGAGAGTGATTTGGAACTATGCTCAAAAAAGGTATCAAACTGTGCATAACCTTTAATGCAGCAGTATTACTACTGGACTTATATCCCAAAAAGATCTTAAAGAAGGGGGATCTGGATGTACAAAAATGTTTGTGGCAGCCTTGTTTGTAGTGGCTCCAAATGAATTGGAGAATGGCTGGATAAATTGTGGTATATGAATGTTATGGAATATTATTTTTCCCAGCAGGATGATTTCAGGAAGGCCTGGAGAGACTTACATGAACTGATGCTGAGTGAAATGAGCCGGACCAGGAGATCATTATATAGTTCAACAGCAATACTATATGATGATCAATTCTGATGAACGTGACTCTCTTCAACAATGAGATGAACCAAATCAGTTCCATTTGTTCAATAATGAATAGAACCAGCTACACCTGGTGAAAGAACTCTGGGAAATGAGTGTGAACCACTACACAGCATTTTCAATCCTTCTGTTTTTGTCCACTTGCATTTTTGATTTCCTTCTCAGGTTAATTTTACATTATTTCAAACAATAATAAATAAGAAGTTATTTATTTGTGTGTATATATATATATACATATATATATTATAAATTTATATAAAGAATTGTGATTCTTCTTGTGCAGCAAAATAACTGTATGTATATGTGTGTGTAAATATATATATATATGTGTGTGTGTGTGTGTGTGTGTGTATATATATATATATATCTTGTATTTAACATATACTTTAACATATTTAACACTGTCATCTGGGGGAGAGGGTGGAGGGAAGAAGGGAAACAGTTGGAACAGAAAGTTTTGCAAGGGTCATTGCTGAAAAATTACCCATGCATATATTGTGTAAATAAAAAGCTATAATAATAAAAATAATTTTGAAAAAAAGATAATGATTAACATTGGAAGGGATATGGGAAAACTAATAGTCTAATACATTGTTGATTGAGTTGTGAACTAATTCAACCACTCTGGAGAGCAATATGAAACTATACCCAAAGGACGATCAAACTGTGTACACCTTTTAATCCAGTAGTGTCTCTACTGAGTCTGTATTCCAAAGGTACCCTAAAAAAAGAAAAATAATTCACATGTGCAAAACTGTTTGTAGCAGCTCTTTTTGTAATGGAAAGAAACTGAAAACTGATGATGCTTATCAGTTGAAGAATTCCTGAATAAGTTATGGTATATGGTATAAGTATATGATAATATTGTTCTATAAGAAAAGAACAGCAGGGTGATTTCAAAAAGGCCTGGAGAGATTTACATGAACTGCTGCTAAGTGAAGTTAGTAAAACTAAGAGAACATTGTTCCCAGCAACAGCAAGGTTATGGAATGATCAATTCTGATGTATGTAGCTCTTTTCAACAGTGAGGTGAGTCTGGCAGGTTCCAATAGTCTTATAATGAAGAGAGCCATCTACAACTACAGATAGGACTGTGGAGACTGAGTGTGGATCACAACATAGCATTTTCACTTTTCATTGTTGTTATTTTCTTGAATTATGTTTTCTTTCTCATTTTTTTCATTTTTGATCTTTTTTCTTCTGCAGCATTACAATTGTGGAAATATGTATAGAAGAATTGCACAGTTTAACATATGTTGGATTACTTGTTGTCTAGGGGAAGAAATGAGTAAAAGGGAAAGAGAAAACATTAAGAACACAAAGTTTTCCAAGGGTGAAGTCTGAAAACTATTTATGCAAATATTTAGAAAATAAAAAGCTTTTAAAAAAATTAAACTTTACAAAGAAGTAGAAGGAGAAGAACTTGGGATTGATTTTCTGAAGTCTATCAATTTTTTAAAGAATAATTTCATTACTAAATAATTCCCCCAAATTAAAAAAAAAAACTAAGAAAGCATGCTAACACATTATATAAAATATGATCCATCAGAAAATAAGCTTACACATTGATGCTTTTTCTAATTGCAGAAAAAACAACAATTTTATCTTGTCTATGCAACAATATAAAAAATTAAATATAGACAAATAAGAACACGATAGTAACTTGACTTAGGACTATTTGTATATGAGCTTCATGAAACATGATTAAAATTAATAACAATTCATATTTTTATATAACATTTAGGTTCACAGTACACATTTCTCATAGCAATTCTGTGAAGTATTATAAAAGTACTTTAGAAATGAAGAAATAGACTCAAATAGCACCTCATTCTCTCTCCCACATAATAAACATTTTCATTACCTAGTGCTCACTGTCTACAATCTGTATTCTGCACTTCGCTGACCTTGGAAGCAACTAAATGATGAACTTTTTAAAATTCTATTTTTATGAAAAGAGTACTCTTTGTGCCACAAGGGACAAGCCAAGACTTTCAAAACTTGTGAGTACTTCCATGGTACTGAAAATAATGTGAATTTGTGTCAAAAGAAAACTTGCTAGTGGAATACATATGTACCTGGAATGGTATCTCTTTCAGTAGAGTTAAAAATTCAGTTGGTATTACCTAGCCTATTTTCACATTTACTTCCTTTCCACTAGTATAAGTGAGGACAATGGCTTTGAGACACTCAGGAGATACACATCTGGATATGTTTTCTCAGGGAAACACCTTTGGGAGATGAACAAAGCTGTGCACCACTGAGCTGTAACATCTCATTATCACTGGTCTTGAAAGCTGTACTGAATTGGTGAGCTCTTAGATAATACCGCTTTATGTGTTTCTTCTGTTACCTTGTCCACTTGTCATTTAGGTAGAAGCTGATGGATGCCTTCATTCATCAGTCATTTGAAAAGAATATTCCTTCAGAGGACAGGGATTAGGAAAGGTTTTTGAAAATACAATACTTTGAGAAGGGGTTTGATTCGGTTGGGGGTAGGGAAGTGGGTAATAATCATGTATCTTTTGTAAGAAGCTAGACTTACAGGTAACTGACTTCTGCTTAACAATCTGGCTAAGTTAGATAAAAAGGAGTCTCGCCTAACTTCAGATGCTGCTATTCTTTCCTCAATTCATTTTTTAAGGAAACAAAATGAAAAACCCCATCAGTCAGTTTCTGAGCATTTCTCCTGACCATCACATGCTTCTCCCTCCCTCTTACCCTTTTCTGCTTTTTAAGCTATGCTTTCATATAATGAAAAAGGTGAAAGGTACATTTTAAGCTTCTCAGAAAAATGTGTGTATGACATTATTTATTAAATACCTGTCACTCATTCAAGACAAAAAAATATTCATTTTTTAGGTATTTCTTCTTTTTTTTTTACATTGTTGCAATGTACAGAAAGTATGCTGCTGTTTAAAGTCCTCTGGATACAGAATTATTCACAGATAATGACAAAGCATGATCAGAGGGGGTAAATTTCAATAGACAGTTCAGTTGACTAACATTTTACTTCCAGAATAGAGATTTCTTAAGATTTGATGCTAGCCTATAGTATATACAATAATCATTTCGAAAGACTGGTACTTTCCTTTCTGTACATGGTTATTTATACGAGTCTAGATATTATAATTGCCCACCATAAAATAAAGTACTCCATGTTCTCTTTGATCTAGTGACAAAGTGGTCTCTTGGCTGTTACTTAGATATTTCAGGGATTTTCAGTTTTCTTCCCTTGTTTCTACCTATGTGCATAATAAAAAAAAATATGAAGTCTTCCCTGACTTCCTTAAAGTATCAGCTAATATCCTATCTTCTACAGGAAGGATTTCTTAATCCTCCTCAATTTTGGTGACTTCTCTCTGTTGATGATTTCAATTTTCCAAATGTATATCTAGTCTGCACCTTAGTTGTTTCCATGTTATTTCCCTCATTAACCTGTTAGCTCTTTGACAAAAAGGACTATATTTTACTTTCTTTGTAATCCCAGAACTTAATAAAATCCCAGTACATGGTAAGTGCTTCATAAATGTGTATTGGCTGACTGATTTAAATCCGACAGCATGTCAATTTCTTCAGGGATTGACAATTTCATTTGTTCACACTCTCTGTTCCTAATGCATAAGACATTAAAAAAATAAGTGTTGATTTATTCTTTCTCCTTCAGATGTTATTCATAAAGAATGAGAAATCAAGATACCAAGTATATATAGGAAAAGCTATACATGTTTAGAGCAACAATTAGACATTTATCCAGCTAAAGTACCTAATACTGGGTTTTCTCTTTTCTAATATAATACAAACCACTTTAAATTATAGTCAAACAATGTTAATAAAGGAATAATTCAATACAATATAAAGTATTTAGAGAAAAATTCAGTAGTGAATGAGTCAAATAAATCTGGGAGGAATCCATAATGAAATCAAGTTGATGAAACAGGTTTAAAAAAGGGCTAGCTAGATGGTACAGTAGATAAGAGCACCAGCCCTGGAGTCAGGAGCCCTGGCATTCAAATCAGTCCTCAGACATTAACTGGCTAGGTATCCCTGGAGAAGTCACAACTTCAATTGCCCCACCAGCAAACAAACAAGCAACAACAACAACAAAATATAAGAGAAAGGGGCCAAGAAAAGATATTAAATAAAGTTCACATTTAGGGGATAAAAGGAGGGACATGAGATAGTGAAGGCACAAAAGGAAAGAAGAACCAGGAATAATGTCAGTGTTATTAAGAAATGGACTTCATTAAGGAGAACATTAAGTCACTAATGGCATTTAAAATAATAATTCTAATATCATTTCATGATAAGACTCCAGATAACAGGAATTAGTGGGTAATGAGGAAGAAAGGTAAGAGTGAATGATATATAGGTCTTCATGTAACATTTTGGGACCCATTTGTTGACCATGCTTGTTGCTGTGTAGCTGGGTTCTTATTCAAGTACAATATTTAATTGGATAGTTTATGACATCTCTTTTAATTCTGATATCTATAGTTTATTCAGGAATTTTTATGGGGTAAACAATATAATTAGAAATTCAGGAAGTAATTGAGTAAAGAAAATTAAATTTTCAAAACAGGAAATATTTGAACATGATTGAACAATGAGGGGTAGGAGTAAGTGCAAAGTGAGAAATTGGAGAGGCTAAGCAGAAAACAAATAATTGAGAGAATAAGGTCTTAAATTGTGTAGAATTGGGTAGTTTGGAAGATAAAGACATTAACCACTGAGAAGAAAAGGAGAGCATTTTCCTATGATACAGGGGATAATCAAAACCAGAAATGTTTAGAAGGTACAAAGAAGAAAGGAAAAAAGTTCATGCTTGCCCTCCTTATATTTAGTAACCTGATACCAAGTGGCAATTACATTCATTACCTTAAGAAATCTTTTTGAGATAAGGATAATGTTGGAGGGGATGTTGAAAAACTAAGACTCTAATACATTGTTGGTGGAATTGTGAACAGATCCAAACATTCTAGAGATCAATTTTGAACTATGCCCAAAGGGCTATCAAACTGGCATAACCTTTGATCCAGCAGTATCTCAACTAAGTCTGTAACCCAAAGAGATCCTACCAAATGAAAAAGGACCTACATGTATAAAAATGTAACAGCTCTTTTTGTAGTGACAAGGAACTGCAAACTGAAGGTATGCCTTTACCTGGGGAATGGCTGAATAAGTTATGGTATATGAATGCTATGGAATATTAATTTTCTATAAGAAATGATCAGCAGGATGATTTCATAAAGGCCTGGAGAGACTTACATGAAGTGATGCTAAGTGAAGTGAGTAGAAATAGAGAAAATATTGTACACAGCAAGAACAAGATTTTGTGATGATCAACTCTGATGGACTTGGCTTTTTTCAACGAGGTGATTCAGGCCAATTCCAACAGATTTGTGATGTAGAGAGCCATCCATATTCACCCAGAGAGAGGACTGTGGGGACCGAATGTGAATCACAACATAGTATTTTCAATTTTTGTTCTTGTTATTTGCTTGTATTATGTTTTCTTTCTCATTTTTTCTCTTTGATCTGATTTTTCTTACGCAGCATAAAAATATGAAAATATGTATAGAAAAATTGTACATGTTTAACACATATTAGATTACTTGATGTCTAGGGGAGGAGATGAAGGAAGGGAGGCAGAAAAATTTGTAACACAAGGTTTTACAATGTGTATGTTGAAAACTATATTTGCATATATTTTGAAAATAAAAAGCTGTTTTTTTAAAAAAAAGAAATCCTTTTGAATCATGTAGAACAAATTACCTTTTTCTTTCTGTGGACCCTCATAGAATTTATATTAAATAATATTAATTTTAAAATAAGTTATGTACTTGTGAAATATCAAACATTATTATACTGAATTATTATTCATCATAATGACAAATTACATTATATTTTTTCAAATTGTTTGTTATATAAGTAAAGTAAAAATAAAATTTGTCAACATGTAGACAAAATAATAGAAAATGATAAATTTGGGTGGATTGCTCTCTATAATTTTGGAGGAAGTGTTTACTTCCACACAAAGCAATTAAAATTCATAGGTCAACAAATTTATATTTGTTCCTTCTAAGAGAAAAAGCACTCTGCTAAATCTGATTAAAAACAAAACAATTCTTGCCCTCAAAAAGCTAATTTTCTACTGAAATTATTCAACATATGGATTATTAAGTGCACATCCAACTACACATAAAGTAAATATATTTGCTCTCTCTCTTTCTCTCTCTCTGTCTGTCTCTCTCTCTGTCTCTCTCTCTCTGTGTCTCTCTCTCTGTCTCTCTGTCTCTCTTCTCATCCCTGTCTCTCTCCCTCCATGATTAAGTGTGTATATATGTGTGTTTATAATGTGTTCATTCATGTTTGACTTCATTTGGGATTTCTTAGCAAAGATATATGAGTAATAGTGAAAAGTTGAGTTTCCACAGAGTGTTGTAAGCTTCAGGATTGTGTCAGATAGTTGGTACCACAGGCCAATAAATTTTCAGAATGTGAGAAGTTAAGGAAGGTTAAGATTCCACAGAACAATTAAATTTCAATCTCAAAGCCTCAATCTTTGCCTTGAACAAAAAAGGAATTGAGGTACTAAGAAGGTACAGGTGGATTTGGGCAATTAGAAAGAGTTTTGTGATTTTTGAGAAAATCACAAACAAGATAATAGGTAATATAGCCTAACCTAATTAGGGTAAAAGACCTGATTTGACCAAACTACTATTGTGCCTGTTTAATAAGCTAATTGAATATTATTAAATAATTAAAGGGAAAGGCTGTACCAACCTAAAAAGTATAAAACTTCTCTCATTTCTATGCTCACTTCCACTTCCTGAAGAGGAGCAAAGCCTTCTTCTGCCCAGAAATGTTAAGACAATTCCTTAAGATTCTTCTTTAATAAATTTTCCTTGATATCTGATTTTCATTGTCAAGAATGTGTTTTAACAGATACTAAAGTGATTGTCATTTCTTTCTCCAGCTCATTTTACAGGTGAGGAAACTGAGCCAAACAGGATTAAGTAACTTGGCAAGGTCACACTGTTAGGAAGTGTGGATAGATTTAAACTCAAAAAGAGACTTTTCTGACTCCAGGAAAGACACTTTATCCATTACACCAAGTAGCTCCCCATAAGTATGTTTGAATAAGTGTATGTATGTGCGTGTATCTATTTATGGGTGATTAAGTACATATCTATATTCAACAACACATATAATTGTGTATATATGTTTATAAAATATATTATAATGTATATCAAATATCATTTATATATGATATATATTATATAATATATTAAAATATATAATATATAAACATAATATATTGATATACTTAATCATTCATTATATAAATATACTTAATCATCTATATGTATTAATATTTAGGTATATATGTGTACATGTATTTGGATATTTTATTGGTATATGGAAGTGTCAAATGAAGAAGTTCCCTCTGCCAATAGAAAGATATCTGCTCTGAAATTCATATTCTAGAGTTGTCTATGGACACTAAAAGATTCAAGTGATTCACCTAAATTCATATAACAAGCATGTGTCAGAAACCACACAGAGTAATTCTAACTTAGAAGGCATCTGTCTAACCACTAGACTGTTTTGTCCTCAATTCTGCATATATAGTCACCAAATTATGAATAATATTTTGTTTGCTTGCTTTTTTATTGTGATATCTTGTTAAAGACAAAAAAAGTTTCTGTATACCAACATTTTTATAGTAGTACTTTTTTGTGGTGGCAAAGAACAGGTAACAAAACAGATTTCCCATCATCGGGACAATGGCTAAACAAATTGTGGCATATGAATGTAATGGACTATTATTGCCCTAAAAGGAAAACAAATATGAGGAACCCGGATATATCTATATTTATCTATCAAGTGTAGTTCTGCACCTAAAGCAAGAATCAGTTTGCCTCCAATGGCAGTTACTTATCATTTAACCCTGGACTCATCATCAACTCCTTTCTGTATCTGTTTTTTCATTTATATAATGTGAATAATAAATGCCATCTATCTCTCAGGGTTGTGGTGAAGATAAAATGAGATAAACTTATAAATCTGCTTAGCAAACCTTAAAGAAACCTATAAATACTATACTCTTAATAGTAAAGGTCAGTAAGTTAAAATAGGATCGAAGTGTTATCAAAACAATACATCTTACAGCAGTAATAACTTACAGAGAATGAAAAAATCAAATAAAGCTAATTAATGAATGATTATAAAGACTAAGGTTGGCCCCAGTATTGATAAGATGACTGGAACCCACCAGCCTTGCCACAGCAGATTCCTTTCTGAGGTCTTAACCTGAAGCAAATCTGTGGGCCACACAGGTAGATGGAAGTAAGATATGAGGGAGGAGAATGCTCCTACATCCCAGAGTGATTGGCAGTGGAATGAAAGCTCAAGACTGAGACCCATTTCTTTTACTACCTTCTAATAGAAAATTTCTCATTTCTTTTGGGATTTTTGTTCATATTATTTAACTACTTGTCTATTGAAGAATAGCTTTTGGTGCATAAATGGATAGATAGACAACTATACATATTTATAACCACACATATTCATACATTTATGTCTTAAAAGTTCTGTTAGGTGATTAGAAATATGTATATTTTTTATCAATTATATTTAAGAGAGACTTGGCATCACTTAGACCTAGTGTTTCCAGCAATTTGTTTGGTTCAATATTTTCTTTTTTGTTAAACTTTCTATTAAACGTAGCCAAAATTAAGACATTTAATCTCTTGTCACTATTGTGCTACTATCTATATCCCCGTGCAACCTAGCTGATTTTTCCTTTGTGAATTTAGAAGCTAGGGCATTTTGAACATGACATTTATTTTTCATATCATTTTGTGGTTTGTGGTTATTTTCAACATAACATATTTTCCTTGTTTATTCCTTTCTTATGTTTTGATATTTGTTTTCCTTTTGTCTGAAGCCATGATTACAACTTTTTCTTTTCAAATTCACTTAATGAATAGCATCTTGCTTCCTATCTCTTGGCAAACAAGTCATGCACTACAGGCAAACAGTGCATTAGACTTGCCTAATGTAAATTTTTTTTTTGCTTGACTGTACTAGTTTAATATAAAGGAAGGCTTCTCTTGGGGTTGGAGAGTACAAAGCAGAGTGAGTTGTTAGATAGTGATGGTAGTATTAAAAAAGAAGAGAAAAAAAAAGAATGTTAAACTGTTAAAAGACCCAGAAGAGAACAGAGTTCAGAGGGAGACAATTAAGAAGGAAGCATGGTTACTGTCTGTTATATTCAATATGTGTTTTGAAAATAAAAATAAAATTTATATGTAATACTGCTGTTGTATTTATTCCTCTTTCTGTCCCTTTTTATACATTGATGCCTAATAAGTTAATAAGAAAATATACATATTTTTAAAATTGGATATAAAGTTACACAATTTGGCTATTTTCCCTTAAATGCTACGTCTTGCCATTGTATCTTTCTAACAATTTCATAACTTTTGACAGCAATTCATATTCTGTCAAAAAGTACTTTTGCTTCAGTTATACCATCAAACAAGGGAAGAATTATTGATTCCTGTCTCTGCCTCCATCTTGTTTTGTTTGATTTTACTTTTGTTCCAGTTCTGCAATTTTATTGGCTGTAGGAAACTATCGGGGTGGAAATTCCCTTCACTTATTCAGATTATCCACTTGTCTGTCACCTACTGTCTTAAAACAGTGATCTGAGGCACTGAGAGCTTATGTGATTTGCCCAACCTCATATAATCAGTATATTTAAGAGGCAGAGGTTAAACCCAGATGTTCTTAAATTCAAAGCTGGATCTCTCTCCTATACCTAGTTGCCACAACTCATTTTATTTGATAAATTATTTCTTATGAAATTAAGTGAAAATATCAAAAAATCCATTATTCCCTCTATCTTTTTTGTAAACTATTTTTGTCCACTCATTCCTATATTTCTGTGTATACATTCTTCCTTTACACAATGTATATTGTTGATTCTATTTTTTTTGTTGATATTACACCATATAGATAATTCAAGATTTTTTCATATTTTCCAGTATTAATTGCATTTGGCATAGATTATTGGCATAGATTAACAACAAATAGAAAAAAACATTAGAGAAGCAATAGGAAGACAGACACACCAATATACTGTTGATAGAGCTGTGAAACAACAGTTCAATCAATCTGTGAAACAATTTAGAATTATGCTATGTAAAGTGACTAATGTCTATCTTCTTTTCCTCTAAGAGATCCTACTATCATGTATATTCTTTAAGATGGTTAAAAGATAGAAAGAAGTCACATGTACATAAAAATATTTATAGCATCTCTTTTTGTAATTATAAAGGACTAAAATAAAAGTAGAGAATGACTAAACAAATTGTAACATGTGAATGTGATTAATTATTAGTGCACCATAAGAAATGATAAATATGGGAGGATACAGGGCAGATAATGGAGTAGGTTAATTTCCCCCACAAATAAAACAAATTTACACCTCAGGATAAACATAGACAGGTGAAAAATCAAGAAGACTTGGGACAAAACAGGGGTCTTCCTGATGTAACACTAGAAGATCTGACTAAAGTCTTAACCTGTCTGAATTGCAAACAAACACGTCTGAGCTAGTTTCACAGAAACACCAAGTGGGAACCCCTTGGGGTAGCTAGATGTGACTGGAGCTCAGCAGGAACCACAGAGGCTTTCACCTCCCAGACTGTTTGTGGAATGTGGGTTTGAGTTCAGGAAGACTGAGTGAACCTCCGCTGATTTGGAATACCAGGCCCAGCTGTGCTGCTGAAATTTGGCCCTACTGGAGAAGGAACCAGGATTCAGTAAGTGCAGAAACAACAGGGTAGAATGCCCTGGGGGTGGGCACTTGAAAGCGGGTGGAGTTCTTAGTTAGGGTTCCAAATCAGATTGAAGAGTTGCAGAGAAGCTTGAGGCACCATCTCCCAACCCCACAATTCAAAGTGGTCCCACTAATACTTCTCATTAAAAAAATGAACCAGCAAAGAAAAAGGAACCCACCATTGAAACATATTATGGGAATAGGGAAGAACAGGGTTCATCTTCAGAGGAGGATATTTTAGTAAAAAAAAAAAAAAAAAGCTTCTGCCCCAAAAAAGTAACATGAAATGGTTCCCTGCCCAGAGAGAATTTATAGAAGAACTCAAAAAAGAATTTAAAAATCAAATGAGAGATACTGAGGAAAAACTTTTAAAAAATAAATAAATAAAAAATAAAAACAAAAACCATCCAAGAAAAACAAAAGTATGAAAGAAGAGTTAACCAACTAGAAAAGGAATTACAGAGTCTCAGAAATGAAAAAAAAAATCTTTGAAAATTAGAATAGTGCCAGTTAAGCTAAGAGGGACCAAGAAATAACAAATATTTTATAAAGAATGAGAAAAAAGAACAAAATGTGAAAGTCTTATAAGAAAAATGAAAGATCTGGAGAACAGATCAAGAAGAGAAAAATAAAAGAATAATTGGACTGACAGAAAAATATGGCAAAAAGAGAACATTGACACAATAATGAAGAAAATTATCCAAGAAAATTATCCTGGTGTGACAGAATATGAGGAGAAAGTAGAAATAGAAAAAAATGCGCCGATCACCCCCTCAAAGAGATTCTTTATGGAAAACAGGAATATTATTGCCAAATTTTGAAAATCCCAAATCAAAGAGAAAACTGCAAGAAACAAGAAACAAACAATTTAAATATGCTGGAGCTTCAATAAGAATTGTACAACATTTATTAGCAATTACAATAAAAGACCATAGGTCCTGGAATCACATCTACCAACAATCAAACTAATTAGGCCTGTGGCCAAATATATATCTAGCAAATTTATATAATTTTGAATAAGAAAAAATGGAGATTCAACAAACTTGCAGACTTTCAGGAATTTTTATCAATCAAAGCTAAACTTAGAAAATTTAACTTGTAAAAGCCAATATCAAAGATCAGTTGTAAGGAACTCAACATAAACAAACCATTTAAACATAGAAAAATTTTTATTTTTTTAACATGGGAAATGTATATTATATGTTTAAGATTCACATGAACAATAGGGTAACTCAAAAGAAAGATGGGCAGAGTAAAGATAAAAATAGTAATCATATTATACAAATGAGGTGCAGAGAAATAATAGAGAAATAAATAGGGAAAGGAAGGCTTGCAGTTTTAAAAATCTATTCACGTCAGGAATGGGTTCAATAGACAACATTACATATATACCATAAGGGGTATAGCACCCTCCAAAATCTATAAAGAAATAAAAGGAGAAGGATGGGCAGATGGGGAAACAAATGTTGAGGGAAAAAGAAGAGGGAGGAATCTTTCAGTGAAGGGAGGTTAAATAATAGCAAGGCAAGTTATGGAGAAGAATTTAATTAAAGAGTCAGCAGAGAAAGGAAAAATGTGTGTATGTGTATATATATATATTTACATATGCATATATAAATATATCTTTTCTTAACTGCAGATTACTTGGGCATGGTGGGGGGATGAAAGAGGAAAAAATGAATAAAATAATTTAAAAAATAAATAATAAATGTGAAGTATTCAGAGAAAAATGAGAAAGCTTTTCAGGACCCAATAAAGTAAGCAAAAACCAGGAAACACTATTAATAATAACAATGTTATTTGATAGAATAATAAAATGAAACTGAATGCTGTTTAGTTGCAATGACCATGATTTCTCAGAAATTCTTCTAAAAAATGAAGATGTATCACAAAAGATTTCATTCAAAAATTATAACTCATTTTAGTCTTCAGGAATTCTAAAAAGTAGAAGAAAGTTGACAAAATGTTCCAAATATAGGACATAGTCAGTACAAAGTTATGGAGATTGAAAATACTATGGTTTAATGAGGAAGGAACTGAATTTGGAATTAGAGAAGCTGGATTTGTTTCCTAGCTTTACTCCTTACTATCTATGTGACCTGGAGCAAGTCAGCTTCAACTTTCTGGGCCTGAGTTAATCTTCTTTGAAATGAACAACATTTACTAAATGATCTCTGAGGTCCCTTCCAGTTTTAAAACTATCATCTTATGAACCCCACCAAGTTTGTGACAGCTAATGCGATTTTCCTAACTGATGAGACATCATTTTCCTTTTCTACAACTCCATACCTATTTTCCATGTAGTTTTATTGTCTGTGTTTTCTCTCTAGCTTTTACTGCTAATAGAAATGAATAATAAATATTTTACCGGAATAGGGATGCATTGCTTAGCATTCAGTGCCAGTTTCTGGTAGAACCAATGCATAAAACACGGTGTTAGTCAGCCATTTAGCAGCATGTGGGTGTAGTGTTAGAACTCATATACATGCAGAAGTTTAATACAGCATGAAAAAAGGTAATCTTTTCAACTCATATAAATGAAAGTCACTCATGGAAGGGATGCACTCATTTCCTAACAAATTGTGAAAGTAAAACTATGCCAAACTATTTGGATTTGGGATTACTCCTGAGATTTCTTGAGCTGAAGGAACTCATAGTGAAGAATGTTCTTTCTACCAGTGCATATCAGTACCTCTATGGCAACTTACAGGTTTAAAGAGTGTTCTGGGACTCTGAAAGGTGAAAAGCTTTAGCCAATGTCACATAGTCAGGATGTGTCAAAGAAAAGAATTGATTTCATGTCTTTATCTCTATACACTGGGCAAATGCTACCTTTGTGTTAAACTGCCTAGACCCACTCCCACCAAAAGGTACTTCATAATAGTATCATTTTTCTAAGAGACTTTGGCATGAATTCCACTAGTTCTCTGGAACAAAACAGATGGAAAGGAAAATAAGGTAGAAACAAGCAAATGGGAGGCAGCATCTAGCATAGGAAAACTGAACCCACACTATATACAATATTCAACTTAAAATGATATCAGATCATTCATCTTGACAGAAAACATAAAAGGGAAAGGGTAGGCTCAGGAAAGGAATGGGTCAGAAAAGACATGATTTTATTTATTTATTTGTTTTGTTTTATGATGTGTCACAGGATACAGTAAAGACTCTTAGTTCAATTGCTAGTATTCCTCCTTCATTTTGACACCTGTCTGCTAAATGCCTTGTTATATAAGAATAGACTAGATGGTCCTCTGTGCTCTGTGCCTGGAAGAATGAATCATGAGCCTCTCAGCAGCAAGCAATTGCTACAAACTCATGTCTTTTACTGGAGAGGAAGAGTTATCTTCAATTCCTCTCTTGAAAATTAAATAGAAGAAGAAAATAATTATGTATTAAATAATCAAGCAGGTTAAAAACATAAAAACCTGATGGTCACAGAAGTAGTAGATGATAGCAGATAATAGGGATAAGAAAAATAGAAAATCAACAACTAATTGCACACACTTGAAGCAATGTGAGATATCTAGGGTAGGAGCAAGTGGTCATCCCCAAATCACCAAATCCTGAGAGCAATCAATCAATCAACAAGGATGTAGTAAGCTCTTACTACATCAAGTCCTGTGATAGGTTTTAAGGATTCGGGAAACAAAAATGAAACAACCATAGAATCGTAGAGCCAGAAGAGACTTATGAAGTCATCCCTCCCATTTTTCAGAAGACAGATGAGGAAACTGAGGCAGAAAGCAGCAAATCAAATTTCATAAGGGCTGAGAGCATTTGAATTTCTTTTCTCCAAATTTACCATAACCTCTATTCTATAGAATCTGTACTCTTAGATAGCTTATATTCTGGAGAGATAATACATATATATTTAATTATAAGTAGAAAAATGTATATAGAATAAATATAAATAATGATAGAAGAAATGCTAATACTTGGGGTGATTAGAAAATATTTTAAATAAAAAATAGTTCTTGGGATTTATCTTGAAGGAGGAAATGCTGTAAAATGGAGGTGAGGTAGAAAGGTGTTCCACACATAGGAAAAGACCAGCTCAGACAACAAACAAACCAACCAAAAAATGGAGTGGTGTGTGTGTGTGTGTGTGTGTGTTCTCAACAGAAAGAAGGAAAGTGTTGCTGGACCATAGAATAAAGGAAGGAGAATAATGTATAATTATAATTAAGGCAGGTAAAAAAGGTTGGAACCAGAATGTGAATTGTTTTAAATGCCAAACACAGAAGTTTGTATTTTATAATAGAGACAATAGAGAGCCACTGACATTAAGTAGAGAAGTGACATGATCAGATTGGACCATAATAAAATTACTTTGACAATTGTGTGAGAATATTTATGAGTGCTCCCACCTCCCAAAAAAACAAAAATGAACGAACTTTAGTCAAGGAGACATTATAACAAATGAGAGGGTTATAAGGATCTGAACTGTTGAATGATGAGTAAGGATCAACTGTCATACATGCTGTAGAGGTAGTTTCTGTCAAAACATTAACATTCTCCCAGAATGTGTGTGTGTATGTGTGTGAGATATATATATATATATATATGTATACATATTTAGAAACATGAATATGTCATCTGGTCATCTTAATAGAGGTCATACTTAAACCTATGGAAGCTAATGAATTCATCAAGGGAAATGAGTTCATTTTTAGTGAAGAGAAAGAATAGAAAAAGGCTAAAGATAGTTTGAGGAATACCTAGGTTTAGAGTTCATATGGCTGATGAATCAGTAAAGAAAATTGAGAGTATTCAGACAGGTAGGAGGAGAAACAGGAGAGAGAAGAAACACAAAATCCCTGAAAGAAGAATATACTTAGAAGGGATTTACCAGTAATTAATGTGAAAGAAAGATCAAGAAGGGTGAGGACTATGAAAAGACCATCTTATTTGTCAATTAAGAGATTAGTGTTAACTTTAGAGAGAAGAGTTTTAACTGAGTGAAGACATTGGAAGCCAGATTACAGAGGGGTACTACAATCTGTAATACTGTTCAGCAAATTTAAACTTTGAAATAGTTAACAGAATAGAGATGGAAGGTATTTTAGAGGGCATAGATTGACTTCAACCCCAACCTGAAAGAATCTTTTCTACAACATTATCCAAATTAAATCTGATTCTGTTTGAAGACCTCAGATAATAGATAGAGATGATCTAATGAGGCAACACTGTTTATTTTCAGACAATGCTAATTGTTAGAATGTTTACTCTGCATATTTTGCACAAACTTTGTCTTCCTGAAATATTTTGTCAATTTTGCTCATATGTCATCTGAAATAAAAAACAAACTTAATTATTCATCTACCTGAGAGCACATCAAACTCATGAAAAGAACACTTATATCATATTTTTTTCGACATTCAGTTCTTTATTAGCATTTATTAAGCACTTATCTGTGCCAGTCATTTTTCTAAGTATTGGGAATGCAATGAAAGGCACATTGTAAATGGTAAAACAACAGGTAAATAACTGTAAATGAACAAAAAATATACAAAGCAAATTGGAGAGAATATCAGTAAGAATTTTATCTTTAATTTCATCTGAAATCATAATTACTATCCCTGATTTTTTTTAACTTAATGAATTCTACTCCTGAACTTTATTATTATCATTGTGGGTATCTCTTGTTTCCTATTCCTCCTTACTTCTGTGCTTTATTTCTACCTACTATCTTTACCTCCTATTACTTAATCTTCTCCTTCCCAAGTATCCTTCCTTTTTCTTTACTTTTATCTTTTATCCCATTTTTTATCCACTTTTATCCCATTCTTGTTAATCTCCATACCTCATCTCATTTCCATTAATCTATTCTTCATTCTATATCTCCCTTATCCTATTCCATCATCTTCTTTAGTTCTTTATGAATTATAAGGAGTTTAATTCCCATCCAAATATATGGTATGCTGTCTTTAACTCTGATCTGATGTGAATAGGATTCCCTCCAAAAATCCCTCCCTTATCCTTTCCCTCTCTTTACGTTTTTAACCTTTTATTTCTTTCTGAATTTAGAAGATTTTTATAATCTTCTAAATATAGCTGTATATTTCCCTCTTTAACTCATTCTTTATTAGAGTAAGGTTCCAGAATTACCAGCCCTTTTCCCCAATTGCTTTGTTTCCTGCATTTTTTTTTTTTTTTTGAGAATCACATTATATTGGGCAGCTAGGTGGAAAGGTGGAGAGAGCACCAGCCCTGAAGTAAGACTTGAGTTCAAATTTGGCCTCAGACACTTAACACTTTTAGCTGTGTGACCATGGGCAAGTCTTTTACCCCCAATTGCCTCAGGAAAAAACAAAACAAATAAACAAAAAGAATCCCATCATATTAAGTTCTATCCCAATCTTTCTTTTGAACTATCCAATTATTAACAGCCTAGACATACATTTTAAAATTCCACATATAAAAAATAAAAATTGTGTCCTTATTGAGTCCTTTATAATTAGTCTTTAATGTTTACCTTATGTTTCTCTTGGATTTTGCATGTCAAAATTTCCATTAAGTTTCCATCTTTTTGCAACAAAATCTTGAAAGCCTAGAAATTCATTTAATATCTTTCATTATTGTTGTTGGTGTTGAGATTTTTGTTCAGAATTTGCTTAACTTTGTGGAGTATGACATTTCCAGCTACAACACTGATTCTTTTGCTTTTCAGTTTATAGTATTCCAAGGCTTGCAATCTTTTCATGTAGCTGCTGCTAAGTATTATGTGATTTTAATTGTAATTCAATTGCATTTGACTTGGTTTTTTTCTTGATGCTTGTAATATTTTCTTCTTAACCTTGGAATTTCAAAATTTGGCTATGATGTTCCTATAGGCTTTCCTTGTAAAATCACTTTCAGGCTTTCTTTTTTTTTTTTTTCCTGTTTTTACTTTCCCTTCTTGTTCTAACACTTCAGAACAATTTGCTTATTTCTTGTATTATTGTAGCTTTCAAGTAGTTTTATCTTTCTTCTGCTTTTTCTTCTTGATCTGTTTTACAAATCAATTGTTTTTCTTATGAGGTGTCTTACATTCTCCTCTGTTTATATATATACATATATATATATATATATATATATATATATATATATATATATAATTTCTTGGTCTCATAACTTCACTGGCTTCTCCTTGTCCAAATCTCGTTTTTAAGAAGTCATTTTCTTCCTTAAGATTTTGTATCTCCTTTTCTAGTTGATTGATTTTCTTTTCATAATCTTCTTGCTTTTCTTGGATTTTTAATTTTAATTTAATTTTTAATTTCTCTTAATTTTTTTTTTTATTTCTTCCATAAACTTTTTTTGGACTGGTGACCATTTGATGTTACTCCTTGGAGCAGGAGGGCTTTTTTATTTATGTATTTTCCTTTGAAGATGAACTTAGCTCTTCTCTATTCCTATAGGAACTTTCTATGGTTGGGTTTTTTCTCCTTTGCCTGCTCTTTTTTCTTTTCTTTTTTTTTCCAATAGCAGTTTGGGACTGGGAGATGGGCTACCTCCTAATTTAGCTAGCCCCAGGGCTCACCATTTATTTGCTATTTCAGAGGAATTAACCTGGAATTGTTTACATTTCAGATGGGTATAACCTCCATCCTCATATCTTTCTTTGAATTTTCTCTGATCATCTCAGCATGTTTATTTTTACCTCTCTCTTGTGTCCAAAGGAGCTTCTCTTGTTTCTGGGGGACATCTGAAAAGTCTGGAATTTTCTGATTTACTTGGCTATCTTCCCAGAATCCTCTCACTTATAGATTGTGACTCTTATCCAAAAATTTAGATACCTCTCTGTGTTTCACATCATCTACATGATTTATATAATCATCTATGTATTCATCATAGTTTTGATAAAGATGTCAAAAATCATAGTACCTAGGACAGATCTAGTTGCTAGTGACCTTCTTTCAAATTGGTACTGAGCTTTTAAAAATGATTCTTTTGGTTTACTCAATTAGTTCCAAATCTATCTCTCTGTATTGTTATCCAGACCAGAAGTGTGAAACACACTGCCCATGGGCATGAATACTCCCAATATGCTCCAAACTAAATTAAAATATAATTGAAAATATTTATCAAAATAAATGAAAGTACAATGAAATATGAATGAAATTAAAAAAAAAACTAGTCAATATGAAGCCCAGATGAATCCTTCACATAGATTAGTAGCTTCCATTTCTGTTTTAGTTTTGCACTGCTAATACAGACAACAATTCTCTATCTTGTCTAGAAAGATAGCAAGAGATTGGGTTCAATATTGTGCTGAAGTAAAGATGTAGTCCCATCACTAGATATAACTTGTGAAATACAGCATTATGATGCCTAAAATGTTATTCCATATGATTCAAGGTGAAAAGACATACATCATATTGTGGGATTTTACTTTTAAAATTTCCTTAAATTTCAATATTATATTTAAATTTGTTGAAGGAGAGAAGAATAGTATTTATCCATAAGAATAATCTTCATCCATAAAAGCTATCTCTGTAATATGACTCTGTACTCTAGAATTCTCATATATTTTACAAAAAAAATTATTTTAAAAAATTATCATATTCTTCCTCAAATTAAAAAAAATAGGAAAAAATAATTTCTTCTGGATATATATACATCCTTAATTTATACATCCTGTATAAAAATGAATCTAATTTACTCTTAATGAATATATATACCTGGGACTGGGGTGGTATGATGGTATAAGTGATATCTTATATCACTAAAAGGTGAACTAAATGGATGAAAAATATAGAACTTCTTGGAGAATTTGGAACACTCTTAATTCATGGCCCTAAAATGCAGTAAATCTATTCTTTGAACAGGTTTATTTCTTTTATCAAACAGGATTTCACATAACGGATGGCACTGTTATAAAATGGTGACTGTATTGTTACTGATGTTACTAGGTGCATGAGTCATCAAGACTGATGAAAAGTAAGGAGGACCTGAATTTCACAAGTGCTATAGAAAGATGGGACTTTTAAGGAGTAATTTTCTTTCAACTTTGAAAGTGATTTGGGTCTTTAAGAAAGCAAAGGTGCTGTCCTTGAAGCACACTACAGAGTAAATGGGTGATACAAAAGCATCCTCAAAAGAATCAGCAAAGAAATGCAATCAGGACTTGAAATCCTTTCTTATTCCAAGACTGAGCTCCTAGATATATGACTTTTCTTGTTAAGTAGTCTTTTTGCTAGATGGTTAAATTGGAAAAGGAGGAAAAGAATACATTAAGCAAACCTATAGAAGTTACTTTAAATTCAAGCTATAACTAGGGGAAGGCAATTGAGCCTCTTCCCCAGGGTTACCATTAGGCCAAATTCAGAGGGCACATAATTTATGGAAGGCTAATAGTCCTTGGAATCTGTTAGCACTGAAAAAAAAAGTAGAATAACACTGAGTTTGCAAGAATAATTAGTTCAAAAAATAAGTTGCCAGGTAATGCATGTGTTCTTCTTCCTCCCATATTGTTAAGTATCCTCATGGAGTCAGTATTATGGGGAAGAGTCACAATTCCTAACTCGCCCCCTCCTTCCCCCCCCCCCCACCTCCAATTCCAGGTGTCCTTCATGTTACTTGTCCTTGGCATATAGTTTGTGATACTTGCCTAGGGCATAAAAATCCTACTCACAAATCCATGGCCTCTTATTTCTGTCAGTGTTTTGACCTCAACCTTGATATAGACTATTGGTACACCTCAAAGTATTTAAAATTTCAGTTTATATAAAAACAGCAACAACACACACGTTCATTGCTGACCTTCAGTGACTCTGTGTAATGTAATTTTCAGCTGAAAATCTCATCGACTCTCTCATGAGATATCAGTTGCTGGCTCTGGTCAGGTCAGAATTACCATGAAAAGGGCTTTTCTAATGATATATTTAGTACAGTATATCTGTTCCCACTACAGACTAAAAAGGGAGAAAAAAGTGCACTCTGTATCTTCCTGTTGACTCCTCTGCTTCTCTGGAGTCATGCACTTTCTACAGCAGGGAGAAACTTGTCAAGATGATCCATGATCTATTCTTGCTTCACATCTAAGGTGCTATTAGAAGCAAGAAAATCATTCTCAGCCCAAAGACTCACAGAAGCAAGCACACAAGAATGTGAATCAAGTCCACAGAGTCCTAAAAGAACAACACTTCTCCTGGTCATTAGGACTTAAAAGAAATAGCCAATTTGAGATACATTACCAGATAACTTGATATACTTTAGTTGAGGATATATAAAATGTTTAAAATGATGAAATAACAAATTGATTAAAACATTAAAAAAAAGTCATTATTTAATGCATTGAAATTTGGCAATCTTATTTAATTAGAATCATAGAAGTCCAACTGTGTCATTTTACATATGAGGAAACTAAGTCCCAAACAAATTAAGTTACTTATTTAAGATCACAAAATGGTTTTTCCAATGCCTTTGTCAGGATTTTCCTCTTATTATTCTATTATGTTTCAGTTCAAAAAACTTTTGAGTTTCTTTCACTCCATATTTATTGTTCTGGTTGTTATTCTTTAAAGAGCTCCAGGATACTTCTCATTTTCTCAACCAATGCAGTGTTCAATTCACAGTTTCCTTCCCAACTATTGCCTAATTATCCCAGAACTTCAATGTTTGTTATTTGTCCAGCCATTTTCAGTCATGTCTAATTTTTCCTGATCTTAATTGAGAATAGTCTGTCATGTCTTTTTCTAATTCATTTTATATATAAAGATATGAAGGCAAAATGAGAGATTTGTCCAAGTTCACAATACTGGAACACTTATGAGACAAGATTTGAATTCAAGAAAATGAATTATCTTGCCTTCAGGATCAGCTCTCTGTTCACTCACTGCACTATTTAATTGCCCTTCAAACATTTTAAAAACGTCCAATTTTTCAGCTTCTTGTTTTCCATGATTTTCCCTAATCATAACAACTCATGGAGATAGAGTTATATGTTTCCTTGATCTTACAATCATCAACAAATATTCTACATTCATATTCATCAATTCTGATTTTTTTTTTGTCTGATCCCAATCTGTTATCATTCCATGTCTTCTTCCCTGTGACTTTCAACTCTAACTTCTGTTTTTTCATTCTCACTATAACCTCAAAATCCTTCAATCCCTTGGTTCTTCCCCAGGTTATTAATATTGCATTGTTTCCTTCCTAATTAGGACCCCTAGATAAAACATTTCAACTCTACAATTCCCTTTTCTCTACAGTCCCTTAGCCATTTATCCTATGGAAGATCTTGCCTTTCTAAATCCTGTCTTTAGATTACTGCACTCATCTACTGCCTTTATTCTCAATAGTTTCTTGTCAAATAAAATTAGGGGAGGAAAATCAAGAAACTATTAACTAAGTCAACAATAAATTTGCATCACTTTATATAGACTGGGCCCTCATAGTAGCAAGGAAATCAATTCTTTTATGCCTGCCTAATTGATTCACTAGGCCATTTACCACAACAGCTTTTCCAAACCTTTTCATCTCCTAAAACTTTTCAGAGCTTTCTTCACTCCTCCCCTCTTTGCTGAGAACTTTGCTTCATAATTTATTGAAAAAATAAGATCTTATTCACAAACAATTGCTTTATTTTCACATCAAATGGCAATCTTTAGACACTCTCTCCATTGTTTCACATAAAGAGCTATTTCTTGTACAGCACAGATGATCACATCTTCAATAAACTGTCCCCATTAGCCTTCCTATTTTATTTGTGTTTTTTTTATTATTTTCCCCAAATTACATGTCAAGACAATTTTTAACTTCCAGTTTTATAAAATTGTGAGTTTCAAACATTTCTCCTTCTCTCCCCTTTCACCTAAATTCCAAAAATGGTAGACAATTTGATATAGTTTATACATGTGCTAACATTGAAAACATTTCTATATTAGTCAAAATTGTAAAAGAAAAAACAGATGAAAAGGAAAAGAAATGGAAAAAAGTGGAAAATACACTTTACTCAGGAAGTGACCCTCTTCCCTTGTAACCACCAGCACTAGCAATCCTCGTGGCCCTAGGATGGTGACTAGATTCCCTAACCTCCTGCACATGCAATTGTTCCCTTCTATCTTGAAATTGATATTATGGTCTCTACACCCCCATGATTGACCACAAGCATTGCATTTAGCCCTAGAACAGCAACTGGGCCTCTGCTCCACTATGATCACAAGTGTTAATAGCTTCTTTTGGACCAGGGACTGTGACCTGGAATTGTATTTAGGCAACACAACAAGATCCTGAACCCAGTATCATCAATGAGTCCTTTGCATTTCCTCCTGGCCATTTATCCAATCTCCATCCCCCATAAATTCCCACCTGATACTGTCATCACTTTTGGGTAGTGAAGCCACCCCCAAGGCAAGACCTAAATTTAGCTCCAGGCGCCCACCAGCATCTCTTGAGACAAATCTTCCTTATGGACTTCCTAAATTGTTTTAGGCTGGAAAATTGTTTCACTTGACCTTTTGTTGTTTCTGAAACCAAAAGATCAATTTGAGCTGTTATTTCAGAATTGTTTTGAGGGGGATTTGAGAGACCTTATCTGAGTGCATCTCTGCTCTCCATCTTGGCTCTGTCTCTTCTTCTGACTTTTAAAGCCCTTTATAATCTGCCTTTCCAAAATTCTTACAAATTATTCTCCTCCATTTAGTCCATAATTTAATGACACTAGTCTTCTTGATGTTCCTCATACAAGGCACTCTATTTCCTAAATCTTTCATTTTCCTCAACTATCTTTTATGTCTGAAACTCTCTTGCCTCATCTCTGTCTCCTAGTTTCCCTGGATTTGTTTAAAACTCTGTTTAAGTGCTATCTTTGTGAAGAAGCCTTTCTTTAACCTTAGTATTTTCCTTCTGAAAGTATTCCAAGTTTATCCCTTATATATTTAATTTGTGCATAATTATTTATATTTTTATATTATAAGCCTCTTAGGGGCTGTTTTCTCCCCTTTTTTTGTACCCCCAACACTTAACACATTGCCTGAAAAAAACAGTAGATGTTTAAGAAATGCTAATTAATTGATTGACTATGTTGTCAATGATGTATAGTTATAGATATGCTTGCTTTACTGATCTAATTTCCAACATACTAATAATTCTAATAAATGGTCTTTACTAGTTGTCTCCTTCATTTACTTTGTACAATTCTTGTTTATGTTATTTTTAGATATTCCTATGTCTACACTGAAGATTTTTAAAATATATTTCTTTTAGTATACACACACACACACACACACACACACACACACGACACACACACACACAAAATTTGTGCAGCATACAAGCTCTCTTTCAGCTGTTTTCCCCCTTTCATCCACCTCTTTTTTGTGGTTGAAAGATATTTTTGCTATGTTTCCTACTACTCATAAGCAAAGCATTATTGATAGTATCTTTTGACCTATTCACCCTACTACAAATTCAACCAGGGGGTTTTAAAAAGTGGAAATAAAAGACATGAAATTCACATCATCATCTTAAGTCAAGCAGTCTCAAACTGTGGCTAAGATTAGATTTCAAATGGTTCATGAACTTGAATAGGAAAAAACTTTATTTTTACTAACCTCTAACTCAAATTCACCTTATTTTTTTATGAATTTGAAAAAAAATTGTAATCTTCAGGAAGGACCCCAGAGGTTTGACCAGATTGCCAAAGACCATTACATGGTAAAAAAAAAAAAAATAAATAAAATAAAATAAATAAATAAATAAATAAAAATTAAAAAAAAAAAAAGATTTATAATCCCTATTTAAATACCTGAAAGGGGACAAAGAAAAACTCAGTTATAAAAACAGCATTGTAATAGGATAGGTAATTGCAAAATTTATTTTTTTCAATTCCTAAGAGAATAGAAAAGATATACCTGCATACATATACATACAGGTGTACATCTAGGTGTATATATGTGTATCAACACGTACAAAAGTTAGGAGAGTATCACTCAGTAGGGAAGATTTTATGAATCCTCATACAAAATCTTGACCAAAGAAAGGGGCAAAGTTTTTGTCACAGAAGATGAGGAGAAAACATACAGGAGGCAAGTATATATTTTTCTTGTTGTCATAATAGCATATTTCCCTCTTTTATCTGATTTTCCCTTATCCATTAAATTCTGTCCCCCCATATTCAGAATAATTTGAATTTCTATAGAAATATCCACAAAGAATAATCCCACCTTTTCTAACCTTGCTCCTCTCTGCCCAGTTTACCTTTTACAATGCTATGAGTCAAGAAAAACATCTGGAAAGAACTTTAGACTTCCATTCGATCCAACTGCCCCCAAATATCAGATAGGTTTAGTTCTGTTGACTAAAATTAAATCTGAAAGTTGGGGAGAACAACATTGAGACAACCAGCTAGCTAAACTAATAAAGTTCTAGACTTATAGTAAGGAAAACCTAAATTTAAGTCTATCATTTATGAAGGGTATGATGCTTGAGAAGTCATTGAACCTCTTTCTGTCTCAATTTCTTGATAAAATGAGGAAAATAGCATCTACTTCTCAAGCTTGTTTTGAGGATAAAATAACATTTGTAAGGTGTTTTACAAAACTTAAAGTGCCATATCTACCTCTCATTATCATCTTGAAATGATCATATCCTTTCCTAATAACAAAGTTCATATATAATTATAATCTTTCTTTTATTTTAATTTTGGAAATAATAATAGCTAACATGTATATATTGCTTTAAGGTTTTCAAAGTGCTTTATGTATTATTACTTCATTTTGATTCTCACAAAAACCCTGGGGAGTAGGTGTTATTATTATCCACATTATACAGATGAGGAAGCAGAATATGATAAGTTAAGTAATTTATCCTGAACTATATAACTATTATTTATTTGAACAAAGATTACAATGTAAGTCTTCCTTATTCCAAATCTAGCAATCTGCTGGCTTGAAAATTAGTTGTTGGAATCCTTACTAACTGCTAAGTAATTAGAGTTGATCTAATCTTACAAGAAGATGTTTTGGGCAGAACCTGAAACAAGGTACTAAGTAGAACTACCCATAATCCCTCTCTCTGGAAGGAGCATAAATAGGCCAATGGGCCAGTCGGAGAGTGCTCGAGAGAGTGAAGATGCTACAAGTCGAGATTTCAGCGGAATGACATGAAGAGTTGGAGCTGGCTGGAGGCTGAAGAAAGCAGAGGCAGAGGCTGAAGGACCAGACCTTTGGATTTGGTGACATTCGGAGAGAGCTCTTGGAACCAAGCAGAGAGATAGGCCTCTAAGCTAACCGGGCTATATTGGGATAATAAAAGATCTGAACTTTTATCACCTGGCTGCGTTTTGAGAAGAAAAAGCTCACAACATTTTGGCGCCCAACGTGGGGCTAACAGACCCCTCAGTGGATTTCAGTGGAAAAGCTACGATCCTGATTCAAGTGGAAAAGCCTCTGATCCTGATCCAGTGGAAAAGACTTCAACCCAGAAATTAGGGTGAGTGCAACAAAGATATTTTGTTAGAAGAGTTAAAGTAGAATTTCATCTAAGATGGGACAGATATTTAGAAAACAGCCTGTTTCTGTTCAAGGAAAATGTTTAGAGAGCATTGTCAAAATTATGGAAAGCCAAGGTTTAATTATAAGTTTACAGCAAATCACTGAATTTTTACAAACTGTAAAGGACATATGTCCTTGTTTCTCTCTTGATAAGGAATTAGATCTAAATGAATGGAAATTGGTTGGAGAGGATCTTTGTCAATTCTATAATAAAAATGGGCCTAACTCAATAATTAATACATATAATGTAATACAATTGGCTATAAGAAGTTATTTAAGTGATAGAATGATGAAAAGGAAAGTACAGGAGGAAGAAGTACCTACTTTACTAGGTGAAAAGGAGGACGAATCAGATGAGAATGGAGTTAATTACAATTCTGAGTATGATACTTCACAGCAGGAGGAATTAGATGATTCCACATCTCATAACCCTCCCCCCGCAATTAACCCTTCATGGGTGGAACAAGGGGGAGGGAGAGAGACAGAAACACAGTCAGCTTCTCCTGTAAAGCAGAATTTAACAAGATTAGAAAAAGCATTAATTAAAGCAAAAAATGAAGGAGAAGATATATCTGATTTTATAAATGCATATCCTGTGATTGAAAAGATTGACTCTTCAGGTCAAAAAGAGAGAAAATACACTCCTTTTAATTTGGGAAAAATTAAAGATTTGAAAAAGGGTTGCACTCTTTATGGAGCTACATCATCTTATGTGAAGATGTTACTGGATAATTTGTCTTATGAAATCTTAACCCCGAATGACTGGAAATCCATCACTAAAACATGTCTTGAACCGGGACAAAATTTATTGTGGCTTTCAGAGTTTCATGAATTATGTAGGATTCAAGCCCAACGCAATAGGCAAACAGGAGCTATTGTACAAGTTGCTTTTGACCAACTAACTGGAGAAGGTCAGTATGCAGAGAGTTCAGAACAGATTTGTTATCCCATAACAGTGTATGAGCAAATTTCTAAGGCTGCAATAAAAGCTTGGAATTCTCTCCCTGGACAGAAAGATGGAAATAATGCTTTCACAAAAATAGAGCAAGGTCCCAACGAACCTTTTGCAGATTTTGTGGGACGTTTACAAATAGCTGTAATAAGAACCATTGGAGATAATGCAGCAACAGAAATAATGACCAGACATCTGGCTAAAGAAAATGCCAATGAGATTTGCAAAAGAATTATATGGGGGCTAGACAAAGATGCTCCTTTAGAAGAAATCATAAGACGCTGTGCCACAGTGGGCACAAATGCTTATTATGCCCAGACTATGATGAACATGGAAAGACAAGGTCCTTCTTGGCAGAGGAATTCTAGAGAAACTCGTCGATGTTTTCAGTGCGGAAAAGTTGGACATTTGAGAGCTCATTGTAGATATGGAGATAGAGTGAGAAGACAGGGTGAGAGAAAACCTAAAACCCCATGTCCAAAATGTAACCGAGGCTTTCATTGGGCCTCTAAATGTATATTGACCCAGAAGAATGAGAGGCAGGGCCCAGCTCCAAAGTATCAATCAAAGGACAGGTGGGGCATGATAGCAGCTGAGGTTACACCCAGAGAGACTTTAGAAATTCAGAACTCTGATGTCATCAACCAACAGAAAAGCAATCAGGATTACAGTTGGGAAGAATACAGGCCTTTTAAGACAACAAGACAATATCCAATGCAAACAGCTCCAATGTAATTACCAGATGATGAGGAGAAATCCCAAAAATGGTAAACAGAAGAGAATTAGATAGGTTAACTGCTTGGGGAAGAGGATCTGCTTATATTTCCACAGGTGGAAAAGGAATCAGATGGCTAACAATGAGACTGTCAAAAGAACTTTAAAATCTTCAGCTTTCAGTTCCTGAAAAACCAGCAAGAATCACTGGATTCCCTGAGATGAAAAATTGTTGATGAGACTTTTGCAGTACTTCAGAGCTTACAGGAATTATTAGATTCCTGGCGCATGAACTAATGGACAATGGATTCACTCTCATTTTTCTTCCCAATTTTTCATCCACCTCTCATACTTGATTTTTAAAATACCTTTTAAGCTCCAATATGTTTCTCATACATGATACATCATCTCCTATATCTTTGTCTTTGTATAAGCTATCTCCAATGCTTGGAATGTACTTTTTCTCATTTCATACTCATGATTCTTAGCCGACTTCACAAATCAACTGAAATACCACTTTCAATGAGTCCTTTCTTGATTCTCCCAGCTGCTAGAACTTTTCCCTGAAATTATCATAGATAGATACATATCTATATATCTACATAGGTAGATAGATAGATAGACAGACAGAAAGGTAAATGTATAGGTAGATAAATAAATAAATAGATAAATGGATAGATAAACAGATAGATGAGACAGCTTGGGGACAATGTTGTGGACTTGGGTTCAGAAGAAATTTTAAAGTCAACCTCACATCTTTTTTAATTGTATGACTTACTGCAAGTCATTTAAACACTATCTGCCTCACTTTCTTCAATTTTAAATTGAAGACAAAAATGCCACCTAATTCCCAAGGGTCTTTTGGAAGTAAAATAAGATAATATTTTAAATCTTTGTAAAGCTTTGTAAATCTTAAAGATCTATAGAATTTATACCCATTATACTTAATACACACAGGCAGATAAATACATGTATGTATGTATGCATGTACATATATAGGTATATACATATGTATTCTCCCCTTCATAGAAATACTCATTTTTAAGTTAAATGTGGCCTATCTTTTCTACTGGACTCATTATGGAGCCTTGAATCTGCCTTTCTTCATTGTGTCCCTTTGGAATTCCCTGTGCAGAGATTACTTCAGCTGCTATGTCTCTGGGGAATAATGCTAGGATGTTGTGATAAAAAAGTCCAAATCCTGTAATCTTCTGAAGTAATTAGATGGCCCATTCTATCTCTTAAGTCCTATTTTTTCTATATAATGCACGTAGAATTAAACATATATGTGTTTAAATAAATATAACTATTTCTGTATATATACGCATATATGATATGCACATGTATGCTACCATATGCATAAACTTCAGAAAGAATAGAATACTGCCCAGGTCACATACCAATTTTAAGATAAATATGGTCGTGGACATCAGCTCTCAGTAATACTGAACTCCAAATTTATTTTTGGAAAAATGTCTTTTGATTCTGTAGCCTTGGACTTATTACAATATAGAGTGGCAAACTAAAACTTCAATCAATTGGACTAATTACAATTTTTTTTTTATTTTGCAATAAGTTGTATTTTATTGTATTAAAAAGTACAAATTCCACCATAAATTTCAGTACATAAAAAGTATAAGAAAAAGACGAAAAAAAATTGGGTTTAAGATATGTTTTAAAAAGACCTTTAAAGAAAGACAAGCTGTCCAAAGTTGTCCAAACACTTTAAAGAGTAAGCAGGCAGAGCAGGAGGCTTATATCACCTCTCCTAAAGCACCAAGGAACTAAGATTGGTTAAAAATATCTTAATCTCTTTACTAACGCAATAAAGTTTGAATGTCATGTCACTAATTTAACACTTTTTTGAGTGTTTCTATGAGATACCATGCAATTTATAAGTTTCTCAGCAGTGTTTGGGGAGTTTGCAGCATAAGTGTAACCATAATTCTTCTGGAGGAAAAGTGGAAGCATTGTGTACCAAGCCACCCAGGAGCTAAGGAAAGTATTCAGGCAAAGAGTGAGGGCCACAAGTGAACTCCCCAAAAGTGAACACTTACAATGGGCTCAGGCAATCTGTTAGATTGTATACTGACATTAAAAGCAGGTTTCATCTTTTATTTCACACAAAATGAACGACAAGTTTAGTGATAAAATGGTAAACACACATGGAGTTGGAGAAAGAACCACGGTAGTATGTTCTAATCTTACCTGTGGTTGTTTGCTATTTGTGTGACTTTAGGCAATCATTTAATCTCCCAGAGATATAGTTTCTTAAATAAAAATGACAGGATTAGACTAATTTGTTTCCAACTTCACTTCTAGCTCTAGATCTTTTAATGTTATCCTCTTCCTCTCTGTCTTTCTGTCTCTGTCTATCTGTCTGTCTCTCTCCTCCTTTCCCCTTCCCTTTCCTCCTTCCCTGCCCTCTCTCCATATGCATCTATTACAGTACCTACCAATGTGCTCTGCTTAAAATCATTATTTAAAAATACTAACGTGCATTCAGCAGAAGTTTAAGTGAAACTATCAATTTGCCTTATATGAAAATTATTTTTTAGAGAGATTCATCTCAATTTCCAACTCAACATGAAGACACTATATATGGCTATTTTTCCATGCTATTCTTATGTAAGCCCCTCAATGCACATAAAGAATCACTTTCCTTGGCTATTCTTCCTCAGGTACTACTTAGTAATTTGCAGGCATCTGATCTTTGACTCTCTACCAGATGGTGCCTTACCTGCTCAGGTGCTTTTAATTATTTGTTTCTCTAATAGCTGAACTGTAAGCCAGATATATGCATTAATCCTAACCATCCCAGAAATTTAGAACAATTCAGAAAAAGCACTTTGTGGAGCAGAAAAATATCTTGCTCAACATGTATGCTTTGCAGTTGGCAACTCTGGCATCTGCTTGTGCAATGAAGATTGTAAATGATTTAATTCAGCCAGTCTTTGGTAGCATAAGGCCTGGGAAATTACCACAATATACACTGAAACAGAAGGGATCCGTTAAGGGCTAGAACCTGAAAAATTAACATTCATCTGAAATTTTTTGCATTTCTTATTCTTTCTTTAGTTGTTGCCATTCAGATAGTTGTGTTCTGGGCAACACATGACTGAGGGGTAACAGGATTCTAGGACACAAAGAAAACATTTTAGTATGTCTGTCAAACCATATAAAATAGCAATGATGCCAAACACAAATGTAATCATGGGTCTTAATAATGAATTGCTACTTTTGAAACTTTGAAGAATGAATTTTATTTATTCTTTGTTATCTTCAGGGATTTGGAATATCATTGATATGATATTACAGATTGCAGACCATCCATGACTTTTCATCTTATACATTTCCTTCTCACATTCTTCCATAAAGTTCCAATATGAAATCTAATCAACAAATTAGGAAGCTTTCCTCTAGTTTTTAGTATTTCATATATTATTCTATAACTCATTTATTGCGATCCTTCTGTTTTTCCTCATCTTTACTATGTGACTGGCTGGGTTACATTTTAGTCACGTGCACATCATGTTTTAATGTTTTTCACATTATTCCTGACCAGATTTCATTGATGATATGCTCCAAAGATACTAACACACATAAGGAATCTCTCCATTTTCACAGGGGTCATTCATAATTTTGTTTCTTCAAGACTTATCATGTTCAATAATGTAAATCTATATAACATCACTAAGAAAGTATTTGTGATGAAAAAATGTGTTTTTGTGTCAGGAAGCAGATTTCTGTCATTAAATCCCAGCACACTTTCCCAAATACCATATAGCCTGTGTATCTCTACTTTTTCACATCTGGAGCCAGTTAATTGTCCATCTGTAATGCTTATATAAGATATTTGCAAAAATGAATTAACTCAGTTGTCTACCCGTTTCACTTCATATCATAATCTGAGCAATATACATTATTCATTACCTTGTTTTTTTCCTAGATTTGTAGGTCAATCTATTTTGCATAGCTATAGATCTCATTGAGGAATTCATTTAATATTTCAGGACTTGACATAGTCATCATAATGTCAAATGCATCCAGAATCAATTGGAGAGTTCAATATGTAGATCCTTCTTTCAATTGTACTTTTATTTAAGGATATTTTTCATGACTTTAGTATACATTATTGATAAGCTTATTTATCTCTGCTTATACTTCACTTAATATTGATTAACAAAGAATTATTAAATGAAATTATCCATATGGTTGGTTCCAGAAAGAATTTTGTTTAATCTTAGGAAATCTATAATACATATTTTGTTGAAAGAGAATCCTTGTGGCTGAATTTTATCAGGGCAATTTTTTTTATTGCCATTAATAAAAATAATATAATTATATCATTTATTAGCCACATTTCTAAGTCAGTTGTGTGATTGCAAAGAAGCAGTCTGCTAAGAAAGATTTCTCCAAAAGCATTCCTTTTTTTTTTTTTTTTATCAAGTACAGATTTTTATAGACCTGACAAATACAGTAGTCATGTGGGTCACTACCTGCTGACATTTTCTCAATTGTCCTGTTTTGGTCATATACCTTCCATAAAACATTAATGTCAGCCTGATCTAGAGGTGACCCTCACTATTTTAAAATTATATCAGCAGTGTACAAGTTCTGGCAGATTTTAGCATCCTGAAATGTCTCCCAGTTTGTTCCCATCAAGAGATTACATATTTTTATAAGGATCAATTGTGCTAAGAACAGAAGCCTATCAACAGTAGGCTAATTACTTGGTGATGAATTATTTGGTCATTCCATCTCAAGGAACAAATCAAAGCTCAAAATTATTCTCAGTCTATGCATTTCCTTTCCATTTATTGAATGATAGTAATTGAGTAAGTCAAAAGGTTTGGAAATGAGGGCAGAATATGGTAAAATAAAATCACATAATTATTAGACTATTTAAAGTGCTAAATTATCTGTTAGCACTTTAAATTAGTGTATTTTTTTTCTAGTAACTAGTGAGTGGGCATACTACTTGAGTCATTTACTCATTAACCTTGATATTTTCAGTATAAATAAGACCAAAAAACAAATGAAAATTTTCCCAAATGGAAGAATGACTCATGAGTTATTTTATTGCACATTCAAAGAAACATTAGTTCATGGAGCACTTGGTCATCCCATATCATAGTAAGCATTTAGAAATGATAGTTGTATTTTATTCATCATCATTGGGTAGAGAGGATGAACATTTAGGAAAAAAACTCATAGGAAGAACATTAAAAGAACTCTCCAAATTAAATCCATACATATTTTCCTGCTCAATGACTTTATTGGCTAAACAAGAAGAAGAATGACATTGTTTTTTCCACAAAGATATGTGAGTGTGTGTATATATACATCTACATACATATAAAAATAATTATTCATTCAGTCATGCCTGATTCTTCATAACTCTTTGGATCATAGGATACCAATAATGCTTATGGTGTTTTCTTTGTTGAGATATTACAGTGGTTTGCCATTTTCCAGTGGATTAAGTCAAACAGAAATCGAGGGAATGGCTGAGACTGTTTTTAAGCTCTGATGTTCCTGACTCTAGGCCCAACACTCTATCTACTGAGCCATTCAGCTGCCTTAAATTCACACACTACATACACATACATGTACATAAACATGTAAACACATACATACACAAACACATGCATAATTATAATACATATACATACATGTCCATATAATCCATCCATAAAAGTGCATATGTTTGTATGCATGTATGTGTGTGAGTGTGTATATGTGTGTTTGTGTATATATATATAAAATCTCCACCTATATATGTAGGTATACATTTACATACACATTTATGTATACATATACAATGTACATCCGTGATGATATGCACAAACAGCAACATATGCATTGTGAAAATGTGTACACACATAGGCACATGCATATGTATACATGTATAGATGTTTGCTCCTGTGCATTCACATTTCTGCGTGTGTATATGTATATGTATATGTATATCTATATAGATAGATAGATATACATACATATATATACATATACAAAGTATAATATACACAACCATAAACTAATGTACCTTATTTTCCATATTCATATATGCATACATATACACAAACATATTCATACATATCCATATCCATATACACATATATCTGTACTTGGAAAACATAGTAAGTGTGAAATAAGTGAGAACAAAATCTTATTGATTCTGCAGAATCTTTATATCCTGACTACCTTCTTAAAGGGTAGATTCAGGAGATAAAAAAATAACAATTTTCAGAAGCACAAATGTGAATTATCAATAACCCTTTGAAAATGTGCTCCATGTATGGATACTATAGCAAAGGAAATGGGTGTTAAAAAAAAAAAAAAAAAAAAGCTCTAAGGTTTGGCTATATTTCCTGAAAATTGGTTGAGATGAGGAAATAAAAGGGCCTTGTGAAGGTTAAAAGGGCTGTGGAAAGACAGGAAACTTCATTTATTGTTGGTGGGGCTGTGTATTGGTGAAGTCATTCTAGATATCAATTTAGTTTATGTAAGAAAAGTCAATAAACTGCACATAGACTTTTGACCCAGTCATCCTCCTAATGAGTATATAACACAAAGTAGTAAAAACAAGAAACAAAGGCACCATACAAACCAAACCATTCATAGGTAAACCCTTTTGCCTAACAAAAGAATTGGAAAGAAAGTAGTGCTTCTTTGTTGGGGGATATATGAAAACAACAATGGCACAATGAAAAGGATGGATAGCCATGAAGATAAAGCCAAAAATTTTAATTTGTTTATCAGGGAACTTGGAGGGAAACAGTGGCCTCTCGGGGAGAAAATTGATAAACAATTCTGGTAAAATTCTCTCTCTTATCTCACCACTACCCACATCAACTGTAAAATTCATGAACAAACCTCAGTAAAAACACTCTTTAAAGTGATCAAGAAAAGGGTCTATATATCTACAGAAAATGATAGGTTGCAAATCAGCACAGAGTGTTAGCTCTACAGCTATTCTGGAAAAAGTAGCCTTTAAAAAAGATTGCAGCTATTCGATCAAGTTGTTTTCTCATCTGCAGTGTACTTTCTTGCCTTTCCATCTGAGGCAAATGTAAATCAAAAGCCTTTAGAGTTGTGGATCCTCATGATTCACAAGGTAATCTTGCAAATATAGGGAATTTATGATTCACAAACTGCTTAAGTGGCACCTCTGCTATTATCCTAAAATATTGTTCCAGAAGATCTCATTTCATAATGTTTCACCTTGATTATATTTTAAAACAACTTTTCTTCAGAATAAATATATTCTTTTCCATTTACATACCTTTATTTTGTGAAGGGTTTTTTTATGTACAAAAGGACAAACTGCTTTATTTCAAGTTGCTCTAAAGTTATTCTTTTTGACTTGAGTGTCGAGGCATATTTGGAATGACTAATGAATTCCCAAGTTATGTGTTTTCTAACTCAAAATTATAATTGAATTTCCCTAGAAGTTAGCATAATAAAGCTGCTGGATATTTTTCTACTTTGGATTGTACTTGTTCAATGAAAAAGGACTCTGGAACATAGAATTTGTCGTTATATCTTTAACACAATAATTTCATTAACCAGTGCATTTCTTAAGCATTAATTTTTTTTTCTCAAAATGAATACTTAACATACAATGAATTTCTATATAAAAACTTTATATTTTTCTCTGTGATTTATGGAGGCCATGCCATACTTTTTTTCACTTTGATCAGTAATTGATAGGGCAAAACATGATGAATAATGAAATTAAATGTGAATGTAAGGCAAAAGTCTATCATTAGATATTTTTGTGTGGTGCAATAAGAAGAGATTAGAATCATAGTTAGAAATAATTGGGTTTTAAGTCCCATCTTTGTCACTTAACTGTCTTTGTGATCATGACTCAACAACTCTGAACCTCAGATTTCTTGTTTTATTTTGTGAGTTTTGGTGAAGTTTAGGGTGCTCAGTAATAGCTCCTCTTGTGTGAGTGCTTGCTGAATCCTTTTCAGGGCTGCTTCTCTATCTTTGGTGTCCACCTGAGTCATCCAACTCTCACCTGTGACTCACTTTCCAATTATAGCTTGTGGGTGACCACATCCCAGGAACAAGTTGAGGGTAACTGACAGGCCTCACACCTGTTGGTGACTTGGCAGGAAATCCACCCCCAGGACCTAAAGACTTCCTGACAGAACAGTTAGATGAGTACAATTTGTTCCATTGGCCATGAAGGGGGCTGCAACAAGTTCTGTGGATAGGATGATTTCAGCAAACCCCACAAAGACTTACATAAACTGATGTTAAGTAAAGTGAATAGAACCAAGAGAACATAGTACATAACCACAGCAAGATTATATGATGATTAACTGTGATGAATTTGTCTCTTTTCAACAATGAGGTGATTCAGATAAATTCCAAGAGACTTGTGATAAAAAGAGCCATCTGCATCTAGAAAGAGGATTATGGGGACTGAATGTGCATCACAACATAGTTTTTTCATCATTTTTTTATTATTATTTGCTTACTGTTTTTTCTGACTCATTTTTCCCCCTTTTGATCTGATTTTTCTTGTGCAGCATGATAAATATAGAAATGTGTATAGAAGAATTGTACATGGCTAACATATATTGAATTACTTGCTGTCAAGGAGAAGAGAGAGGGGAAAGTGAAAGAGAAAAATTCATAACACACGATTTTACAAGGGTGAAGATTTTAAATTATTTTGGCATGAATGTGTTAAATAAAATGCTGTTATTGAAACAAAACAAGTGCTATGGAGTGTTTAGAGCTTAGTCACACACAGAAGATGCCAAAGATATGGACTACAAGACCATTGCCCTTTGTCATAACTTTTGTCTTGACACTGGACTTTACTGATTCTAGAAGAGAGAGTGAGGCTTTTTTTACTTCTATTTTATTTAAATACAATTCATGCACAAATGAAGACATTACACATTATTTCACTGGTCTTTGAAAACAAAGAAAAAATGGGTACCCATTTCACAAGTTTGGAATGAGGATCAAAAGAGAATATATATATATGTATATATATGTATATGTATATGTATATATATATATATATATGTATATGTATATATGTGTATATATATATATGTATATAATGTTTTGTTATTAATATGACTGACATAATGTAGAATTCTCTCTTGATTGAATCTTTAAGTTTAATTTTGTCGATGATCAATGATTACTAGCCATCCTTTTTTTCCTAATAAATTCTTGCTTCTGATTATTGTTGTAATGTTTGTGGATATCTCTTGTTTTCTATCTCTGATAACTCTTCTGCTTTAATTCTACTCCTTAACTTGCTTTATTATTTAACATCCCTCCAGTCATGATCTGTCCCTTGCCTTCTTCCCCATTCTTTGTGTCCCACTCTATCTCCTCCCCCTTATTTCTTTACAGATTTTGGAGGTGCTATACGCTTCATGGCATATATGTAATGTTGCCTATTTAATCCATTCCTGATAGTAGTAGGTTTTCAGAACTGTGAGTCCTCTTCCCTTTTCTGCATCACATTTGCCTATTATTTCTTTGCACTTCATTTGTATAAATCTTTCTTTTACACAATTATTGATGTCAATTTTAAATATATAGTACACATTCCTATGTAAGAAAACATAATTGATTTGTCCATATTAAGTTCATTGGAATTAATCTTTTATATTGGTTTTTATGTGTTAAATTTATTACTGAGTTTGGATTTGGTTGAAAGTCGTTGAAAATCTTCAAGTTCATTGGATGTCCATTTTAAAAATTCAATATCATGGATAATTTTGCTGAATATGATATTTTTGTCCATAGGCCTAATTCTTTTGATTACTGGTATATGTGATACCAGGATCTGTAGTCTTTTATAAGTCCTGTACAATTCCAATTATAGCTCCAGCATATTTGATTTTTTTCTTACTTTTTGCAAAATTTTCTCTTTGATCTGGGGATTTCAAAATCTGGCAATAATATTCCTATGAGTTTTCTTCAAATGATCATTTTGAAATGGTGATAGGTGGATTTTTTCCTATTCCTACTTTCTTCTTATATTTTATCACTTCAAGACAATTTTCTTGGATTATTTCTTGAATTGTTGTGTCAAGGTTCTTTTTTGGTTATAGATTTCAGGTAGGTACAATTATTCTGTTTTGTTATTTTTTGGTCTCATATACATTCATTGTATTCCCTCTTGCTCAATTCTAATTTTCTTCCTTCCTTTCTTCTTTCTTCTTTCTTTCTTTCTTTCTTTCTTTCTCTCTCTCTCTCTTTTTTGCTGAGGCAATTGGGGTAAAGAAGCTTGCCCAGGGTCACACAGCTAGGAAGTATTCAATGTCTGAAGGCAGATTTGAGCTCAGGTCCAGGGCTGGTGCTCTACCCACTACACCAACTAGCTGACCCCTAATTCTAATTTTCAAAGAGTTATTTTTGTCTTTAAGACTGTATCTCTTTTTCTAGTTGGATAACTCCCTTCTCCATAATCTTTCTTGTTTTTCTTGGATTTTTTTTTTTAAAGTTTTTCCTCAATATCTCTCCTTTGATTTTTAAATTCTTTTTTTTTCTTTTTTTCTTTTTTTTTTTTTTTTTGAGTTCTATAAATTCTCTTTGGGTAGGAAGCCATTTAATGGTACTCTTTGGGATAGAAGAACTTTTTTTTTTATTATTATTTTTTTACTTTAGTATGCTCCTCTGAAGATGAATCATGGTCTTCCCTGTTTCTGTGGTTGAGTTCTTTCTTCTTTGCTGGTTCTTTTTTTTTTTTTTTTGGTAATGAAAAGTATCAGTGTAAGTTTCTCTTATTGTTGAGTGAGGAATAGTGCCTCTAGCTTCACTTCAGCTCACCCTCAGTCTTCCCAGACACAATCCCCTGACTTCCCACATTGCCTGAGAAAAGAAAGTTTCTGTGGTTCCTGCTTAGTCTCCAGTCAAATCTAGCTGCCTGGGCTCCCTTCTTGGTATTTCTGCAGAGCTACAAGAAAGAGGTTAATTGGTTAATCCCTGCCCTGAATATTTCTTTGTATCTTCTTGGATAGTACTTGAAGAATCCCTGTTCTGCCCCAAAGCTTTTTGATTTTTCCCCAGTCTATGCTTTCCCTGAGGCACAAATTTGTTCTGTTTGTGGGGGAAATATGAAGACCTTGAAATTTATTGACCTACTCTATCATCTTCCCAGAATTTTCCCCAAGACATTTTTAATGTTTAATTTTAGATTGATGTTAATATACTAATGAATTCGGTAGGGGAACTGACTTCATTTTTTTTTTTTAATTTAGAAGGTAAAACTATCAAATAAGAGGCAAGTAAAGGAAGAAATATTCCATCTGAGCATAAATTTTCAAAGTTTGCAATTTTTTAAAAATAAATTTTAGTTCTTAGATCTGAATATGGTGTTTTAATTGAAGATGACAGGCAAATACTACAGTAGGATTATCAATTCCCTCTTTCTGGAAGGTATGTTCCTCCTACAGCAGCCTAAGATTGCATTAGGTTCTTTGTTCCATCATATTGCTGACTTGTATTGAATTTTGTGTCCTCAAAAACCTTGAGATCCTTTTCAGAAAAATAGCTGTCTATTAAAGCCTCCTTTATCTTATAGTTATATAGATCTAATTAAACAAGTAGGCCTGTTTCTATTTGCTCAGTATTTCATTTAGTCTATTTTATTTATTTTTGATGATTTTTTGAAAAATTTGATTAATTTTACTAAGTTTTGATGCTGCTAAATTATTAAGGTTATTTATTTTAAACAATATTGAGTATTTATTAAACCAAGATATTGGAGTTCACAATCAGATTAGAAAGATAAGAACATATTTAAAAATTGCTAAATAGAAAGAAGAAAAATAGACATGAAAAGACAAAAGCCAAGAAACTTCAAGTTAGATTCAGATAATTGAAACTTGATAAGTATTTTACATAGAGAACTGAGTAAGGTGAACAGTGAAGGAAAAGGGGAACAAACTATCTTGGAGCCATGCATTAGAGGCCCTTAGATATTAGGTAAAGACTAGACATTATGCAGTAGGTGATGGGAAACTTTTGAAAGTTTGTGAGTTATATAAGCAACATAATAAAATCAAGAATTTAGGAATATGAGCCCAATGGAAGTACTCAAGATTAATTGAAAAAGAGAAAGTGTGAAGGCTAAAATATGTTAGGAAAATATGGCAATAATATAAGTATAAGGTAATAAAGATTTAAACTAGTGAAGTGAAGGGAGAATTTTTAGGTAGTATGATCCTATTGGAAAGAATAAGGAAGAAATAATCAAAGATAACAATGGTTTGAAAGTTCTTCACCTGAAGAACTTTCCATATTTTCCATGTTTGAAAATTTACAACTGCCTCTACTTCTCAAATTCTATTAGTTAACAAACACTCAGTTCCATCTTTTCAACCTATCACAGCCCCCCCCTCCTCTACATTTCCTACTATCACCACTGGACTAATATAATATCTTTAGAAGTTCTTCCTCCCTCTATTATTTTTACATCCTCCAATTCTGTAGCTAGTCATTGTTGACGAAATTGGAAAAGGATATAAGTATTAAAACTCTATTGGTAGATCTGTATGTTGTTTCAAACTTTTTGAAGAAAAAAAATGGAATTTAGCTTCCCTTAACATACCTTAAAGGGGGGGGGGAGGGGTAGGGAAGGTAGAATAAACTGTACTTTGATATATACTTTGATCAAGAGATTCCATTACTAGTTCCCTGAGGCAGTTAAAGACAAAATGAAATACCTCATCTATAGTGTATGTATATGTATCATTTATTTTGAAAAAAACTATAAAAAGAGATGTCAGTTAAGAGGATGGTAGAATAAGTAGAGATATATGAATATAATGAAAAAATTATGTGATAAAACAACAAATATGAGGGGCTTTATATACATAACATTATACACAAATACATACATATGTACCTAATACATATATGTATGACATGCCAGGAAAAACCTGGAACACTATGACTACAGCAATTTAAAGATAAATCAAAATGGGACATTGTACAATAAAAATGACCAAATCTTTATTTGGAGCAGAAAAGAAAAAAAAAATATTTTCATCCTTTTTCTGGAGACATGGGAAAATTATGAATGTGCAATGTTTTGTGCTTTGTTATATGTGGCTGATGTTTCTGGTGTTTTGTTGTTTATTTTTGTTTTTGCTTTAAACTGTTTTTTTTTTGTGTTACAAAATGAGACTAATATTGATGTAAACAGTAGGAAAGGGGAGAAAGAAGTATATACAGAAATTAATATTATATTAAAGCAAAATAAATCAATGAAACCTTTAAAGAGCACTAATTTTTGAGTCATTGTGTTTAGGTTCAAATAAACTTCTTATATGGATAACAGTGATTAATTTACTTAACCTCCCAAGTCATCTCTAAAATATTGTTAGTGGTAGGAGATCTTTTCTGATTTCTCTTCTAGGTCTAACATGATTTTATGATATTACAAACATAATGAAGTGAGTCAAGTTTTCTGACTATGTAATGATTACTGTTTTTTTTTTTTCTTTAAAACCTGAGGAATTTGACAGAGAGTGAATAAATTCCTACTTGAATAGAAAGAAATGAGGTTGAAAAAGGAAGAGAAAATAGAAATGCATCTGAGCAATATCTGTACTTAGAGAAAATAAGCAAATCCCATTAGATCAAGGAAAAAACATAACAAATGAGCCAGTTGAGAGAAACTGTTATTTTTTAGCTGGTAAGTGGCTGACCTTGTTAAAAATGATATTAAGAAAGTTCTTAAGTAATAATGTCAAAAGGTTTAATATGCAAACTATGTATGTGCAGAAGTGATTAATGGAGTGGATGGATTTTCAAAAAAGGAAAAAAAAATGGAGGGGAAAAACACTTCAAAATGTTAATTAACAAATGAATGGCTTACCTAGCTAAGATGAAAGCATTTGGGAGAGAAAAAGTAGGGCAAGCATAGGTAAAGACACTCACAGGCTAGAGATACATCAAAGTTTGTAAGAAGAAATGGAGTGTTATAGTAAAAATTTATAGATAAAAAATGAACTGAATAAAAAGTAATGAACAGAAGAATTTGTGAGTGACTGAAAAAGTTCTCTTACATAAGCTTGAATTATTTCCATATAACAACAGTTTCAGAGGCTTTGAAATGTTACAGATAGAGGGAAAGAATGTAGTCTAATAATGGGGCAACAAAATTTGGGGGCAATAAATTTACTAGAGAATGAATTAGGAAAAGCCAACATTGTTAACTTGCCAGAGATGGGAGGTGCTCCTGAGTCTGTAGGCCTTAGTGTTAAATTTTAAAATTAAAAAAAAATGTAAACCTTTGCCTTTCAATAGTGTGTCAAAGAAAAATATAGGTCCTCAGAGCATAATATCAATATGATTGGTAAAATCTATAAAAAAGAAGAGAACATTAGAAATGGAAGGCCACTGCCATCACTAAATATTGTAAGGGTTTTTTTTTTTGTAAAAATATATAAAAAGAAAAGCTGATAATATAGAATAAGCATTATATAATAAGGTCATTATAAGTATAGGGATGGAAAGTACTTGACTGATCAAGTTAAAGGATATCATTATGGAGCATATCTAAATAAGGGTGATTGGAAGGATAATTACTTTACTTAGATCAGAAAAAAAAAAAAAAAACAAAAACCTATTGGTTGATCCATTATGGTTTTTGCTTTGTTTTACCTTTTAATATCATGCAACAAAATAGAGTAAGAAACAAGTTGTTGAAAATATGTAAGACTATTTTATACTAATGTGACCACTATAATGACATTTGGAGAGCAAAAAGGTGTTAGGTAGCCCCATAAAAGATATGGAAGGCAACAAGGCACACAGTAAATTGAATTCTACTCTTAAAGACAAGAATACTTGGGTTCAAGTTCTTTACAGTTAACAGGTTGTGCAGTTGAGTATACTTCTGATACACATTAAGTATATCACTTATCCTCTGAGACATAATAGCAAGTCACTTAACGACTTGGTGGCTCAGATAACTCTTTAAGGTTAAAATTAGAAAGAGTAACTGCCTTTCTAGAAGATATTCTAAAGCAAGCATTTTCTATATTGTTGAAAGCAAAGGTCCAGAATCTCCTTGACTCTTTTCATCTCCCCATCATAAGCAATAACAACAGCCACCACAATAACTGTGTATCTCATAGACCCTCTTTAAAAGGTCAATTTTAAATCATACCGAATAGTATGTGTTCACTGAAAATATACTATTCAGTATGATTTAAAATATATGTATGTACATATGTGTATAAATAAAGTCCCCAAGATTTTTTTAGGGGCACTTCTGGCTAATCATATCTTCTTCCACCAATTTTTACATTTTTTAAATTGATTTTTGGAATTAAATTGATTTTGAAATTCAAGCATAAAATTTTACATTTATTATATTGTATCATATCTTTTTGAGCTTAAAACTAAACTTTGGTTTTACTTTGGTCAATTTAATTCTAAAAATTCAAAAAAAAAATTCCAAAAGAGATAGCTAGAAAATATCCACTGTAAGGTCAAAAAAGAGGAGAAATGAAAGGCAGGGCATAATAGGGGAGAAGAAACAACACTGAATTTAAATTCAAAGGATGTGGCTTTAAATTCTGACATTGCACCTTGATATTCATATATCATTAAATGATGAAGATGTTGATTCATCTCAGCTCTGCAATTTACTCCCTGTGGGACCTGACAAGTCACTTCTCTTCTCAGTTTCCCATTTGTAAAATTTAATGGATTTGATGACATCTAAGGTCTTTTGTAGGTTTAAGTTGATATGATCCATTCATTCCATATACCATGATAAAAAGTAAAAAACAGAAAGACTCACAGGGGATGTGTATGTATAAGATATGAAGAGTCAGAGAAAGTTATACACAAGAGCCAAACAAATTAAAATCAAAGTCATAAAATGTTCAAGAGAACAGGGATAAAGGATAATATGAACCCTTTGGATAGAGAATGATATGTAAAACATTTGGAAAATAGAAATAATGGAAATTAAAAAGAAAAAATATAGAGGATTCAAAAGTGTGTGTGGGGAAGGGGGGTACAGATTTATTAGTCTGCTATTCCTCTCAAGGAGGAATTGAAGAATTAAGGAATTCTTCAAAATGATTTCCTTTTGTTGCTTTTTAGTTGTGCCTAATTTAATGTGACCTAAAGACCATACTGTCCATGGAGTTTTCTTGGCTAAGATACTGGCGTAATCTGCCATTTTCTCCTTCAGTATGTCCTCTTTTCTTATAGATGGGAACTGAGGTAAATAAGGAATGATTTTCCCACAATCATATAGCTACTAAGTATCTGAGGCCAGATTTAGATTCCCATCTCCTGACTCTAGACCCAGTGCTTTATCCACTACTGCAGGGAGATTCACTCCATCAGTGCAAATCAGCAGCTACTCAGTAACTGAGAGTCATAGAGATTTGCTTATTTAATTGAAAGGTTAAAAGGACTACCCAGACTTATAAGTCCAAATGTGTCAGAGGCAATATCTGAAACCCAGTATTTCTTGCCTTGTTATAAAATTAACATAAGATTGATCAAGCAATTGTTAGGCTAAATTTTCTTGTGATATTATTATTACCATTAAAATACATGGTTATTTTTATTACAACCTCTTTTATAGATCTAAAGAGCAACAAAAATAATTTAGGAGACAAATCATGTTTACCCTGTGGAAGAAGGAGGGCTAGATATATTTGCTATATAACTGTTTTACAGTTGAGTACCTCTGTATTTCAGCTTTAAGAAGTTTGAAGATTACAGCAATTGGTAAAGTGTTCACTTTCCACTAGCTTTGTTGAAAGCTTGATATGAAGGAAGTGAATGTTCAGTGGAAGGGAAAAGCCTCGCCAAAGCAAAAGCTGCAATCAATAGAAACAACATGTTGGAGTTGATAATAGAGTAGAGGAAAACACAAACAACTGAAATTTCTAAAAATGAAACAAAATTGAATGATTTTAGAATGACAAGTGGTTATTGCAAAATAAAAGGGTTAATATGGCTAAAAATAATCAGTGAAGCCTAAAAATTATAATTCACTGTTTAAAATCAATATAAGGCAGTCAAAAGCAGAATATAGTGGGGAATTTAGTAAAGAAAATTATTCTTATATTCTTATAACTGTTTATTTTTCAGGGCTTGGAGAGAAGTATATGTTACTCTGAACATGGATTCATGTGTACGGTTGAGATTGAATATTTACCTAGGCTTAGAATCACCAATTCCAAGAATTAGAATTATTCTAGACTTAGAATCACCAACTCAAAGAAGGGAACTTGGAGTTTACCAACATTTAACCAAGAATTTTCCTCTTCTACATCATCTGAATTTGGTCATAAAGCCTTTTCTTGAATACCCCCAATGAAGAGAAACCTGTGACTTCCCAAATGAACCAGTGCCTTTCTTACCTAAAGATTTATTAGGAAGTTTTTTGTTTGTTTTTTTTCCAGATAGATAGGTTGGTAGATGGATAGGTAGATAGATAAATAGCTCAACTCTAAATTAACCTTACATCAACTTTCAATCATGGCATCTAATTCTGTCCTCTTGGGTAAAGCAGAACAAATCTAGACTTTTTTTCATATGGCAGACCTTTAACTATTTACAGAAAGCTATCTCAAACCCTTGAAGTCTTCTCTTGTCCCTGATTACAGGCAAACAAACACTCTGATTCTTTCATTTGATTCTTATAAGCTATGACCTCCAGACCACACATCATTCTAGTATCCTTTGTAAACTATAGTGTCCAAAACTAAACACAATGTTCCATCTGTTGTTTGGCTTAAGAAAATCATTACAGGATAATTAGCTATAAATTTTGACACTTTGACTCATTTAATACAATTTAAGATTTTCTATTTTGGTTCACAGGTTTCTTTACTGACTTATTGAATTGCTGTTCATTAAAACTCCAAGTTCTTTTTAGGTGAACTGCTGTTTACTTATGTCTTCTTTTAATTTGTAATTGTGAAGTTTATTTTTGCAACTTGAATGTAGAATTTACATGTATTTTATAAACACATATATGTGTGTGTGCATATATATGTACATATACACTTATACACATATATGCAAGGGAAAACAGAGACAGATAAAGATAGAAAAAAAGCGAAGCCATTTACTTTTAGGACACTCAACTGTACAAAGGGCAATGGTTAAGCCTAATATCGTGGTTTAGTTTTGTAGTTAAACTCATTTTAAAAGAATGTTTAAAAGAATTTAAAATAAAGAATAAAAATTCTTTAAAATAATTTTTAAATGGACCAAGGTATCAAAACAAAAAGAAAAATCACAGTATAGCACCCTACCACAACTCCTCTGCAATATTTTAGAAAATTCACAAGACAAAAGTTTGCAAGGGAAATCCAAGCCAAAAAAAAAAAAAAAAAAAAAAAAAAGAAAAGAAAAGAAAAGAAAAGAAAAGAAAAATCACAGTGAGTGATTTATTTTTCCACCTTAGGTAATCATACGGATACAGAGAAATGTTTAGGTAGGAGTGTGATGTGTCCATTCTATTACACCAAGTGAAAAAGTCCTTAAACTGTGTACCAGTGCTAGAAGTCCTATATCCACACAAGGAGCTGTGTCTTGTGGAGAATTAAGGAACAGGTTCTAAATGGCATGTCTCTTAGTTACCGTTCAGTTTTGGATGACAGATAGAAAGTTGCATGAGTAAGGAACCTAGAATTAGTGTTGATGTTCCAGGAGGAGAAGCCGTGATGCATCTTAGGCTAAGTTTTGTTCTAGAAGAAAGACCAAAATCAAGGAGGATATCTATGATTCTAACCCTAGAAGCAAAGCTTGTCTTAATTTTACCCTCTAGCATGAAGTTTGCAAGGGAATAATGAGGGCAAGAATTTCAAATTAAAGAGGATTCAGTAGTTTTGTCATCCTGAAGAAGTTGAGCTTTCTAGTCAACATATAGTGTCTGGGTCTAGGAGTAGCCTCCTGCATTCCAACCTGAGGCAAGGCCAAAGATCTTTTGCCCATATTCAGATCCAGTTGGGGAAGATGCAGAATTCAAGGCTAGGAAACAATGATGAGACTTTTCCCTGAAAGCAAATGAAAGTGGGAATATCCCTAAACCAAATTATATCTAAGATACAGGAAAACTATTAACATAATTGACCACATTAATAATAAAATTCATATCATTATATAAATAGATGCATAATTTAATATTTTTCTTTTATTTTTTCTCAATTACATGTAAACAAATTTTTGTAACATTCATTTTCTTTAAATTTTGAGATCTAAATTCCCTTACTCCCTCTCTTCCCTAATCCCTCCTTGAGAAGCCAAGCAATCTTACATAGACTATACATACAGAGTCATAAACATTTCCATAATAGCAATGTTTCAGGAGAAAATTTGCCTCCCTGGGACCAACAACATGGTAACTAATCTTTTTGAAGTAATTAAGACTGATTCTTGCCTAATAGTAACATGGCTTATTACCATACTTGAAAACTTTCTATCTTTAATCCAGCTGTTATAGTTTTAGGGAATGCAAGTTTATCTATATGGCATAATGGACATGACAAAAGGACTCAGGAGAATCAACAAACATATTCAGTCACTTTACTCATTTACATTTTCAACGTAATGTATATACAATATACATAGCCATTAAAAGTGCCTTTTCTCTGTGACAGAGTAATTGGCTGCATTGCATAGGGCACCAAGTATTCCTGCACAGCCAATCCTAATGTGCATGGAGGCTGAGAAGTGAAGGGCATTTGTCAAAGACCTAAAGAAATCATATAATGCTCAAAAGCCTAACAATTTCTTTTTTGGAATTATATTCAAATCCTTCCCTGATCCATAAAATTGGCTTGGATATTAATGCAATTTTGCCTTCAAATTAGTTTGGTGAATTCAGACCAAGTTTTATATCTCTGAAAATAAGTCTGATGACAGTATGATATCGTGTGTTTATCCTGTAATCATAAGAATTAGGATAGGTTGGTGGGAAAGATGGCAAATTGCTTTTTGATAATTATATATTTTTCATTTTTTTTTTTTTGCTTCAGGTAGAGAAAAAAGCTTTAAAAAAAAAACTCTTTCTATTTGGTAACTTTTCTTAAGTATTGGTACTTTAAATTATTATATAAAGAGGGCAAAAGAGCCCTTAGTGTTAGGACCATATTCTTCCTTCTTCTCTCTCCTTTTCTCCCATACTTTCTCATAGGCCCTTCCCTTTCCCAAAACCATCCTTTACCCTCTGCTCCCTTTCCCTTCTCTCGTCTCCATTCATTCTCACCTCATTAGTATTCTAAGAATATACGCTAGTTTTTAGAGAATAAAACTTGTTTACTTTCTATCATATTTTACTGGTACCTACAGTATAATCCATGTCATTTCACTGAAATTTCATTGGATATGGGAGGATGTATGGATATGGTAATCTTTACTCTGCATTCCTGGAGTTATATTCTTTTACTGCTCTATTTTTAAATAATTATAATTATCTTTTTTTAATTAAAATAACAAAGTTTAAAATTTCAAATCATCATCTTCTCTCCCTTAATCTCTTCCAATTCCCCTGAGATAGTACAATCATCTGGAGGTTATACATGTGCAGTTAGGTAAAATATTTCAATATAAGTCATATTCTATGAGAAGATTCAAATAAAAGGAAAAAAAATAAATAAAAATATCCTCCTGCAATCTGTATTTGATTGATATCTGGAGGCCCATAAGATGTTTCATCAATAATTCTTTGGAACTGTCTTAGATCATTGTATTGCAAAGAACAACTAGGTCATTCACAATTTTTCATTCAAAAATATTGCTGTTACTGTGCACAATGTCCTGTTTTGTTTTGTTTTTTAACTTTACTATGCATCAGTTCATGAAAGTATTTCCAGGATTTTTTTTCTAAAATCATCCTATTTGTAATTATACCCCATTAATAGTCCATTAAGTCATATACCAAGGGTTGTTTAGCCATACCCTGAATGATGAACATCCTTTTGGTTTTTAATTCCTACCTACCACAAAAAGCTGTATTTTAATTTAATTTATTTATTAAGTTCCCCAATTACATTGAAAAAATTTTTTGTGTTTTTTTAAGTTCTAGGCTCTCTCCCTTATCTCTACTCTTAATTAAGAAATCACATGTGGAGTTATACAAAACATTTCCATAAAAGTCAAATTGTGAAAGAAAACACAGATTTCCCAACCTAATGAAAATAAAAATCTTCAAGAAAAATTAAGTTAAAAATAAAGAAAGAGAAACAGAGAGTGTTCTGTTCTGTATTCAGACAGAAATAGTTCCTTCTCTGGAACCCAGAGTTCCATCCCAGAACATGGCTAATATTTTGTATTCAGTATATCGCATTTTGTTGATGGAGGACTTTCCAGATTGTTTTTTTTTTTCCTGAGTGCATCCTACTCATCATTTTCCAGGGAACAATAAAATTTCATGAGAGTAACTTACTTTAAGGTTGCAGGATACAAAATAAACCCATATAAGTCATCAGCATTCTTATATATCATTAACAAAATCCAACAGTTAAGAGTTACAAAGAGAAATTCCATTTAAAGTAACTACCAATGATATAAATATTTAGGAATTTATCTGCCAAGGGAAAATTAGAAACTTTATGAGCAAAACTACAAAACTTTTTCCACACAAATAAAGTCAGATCTAATCAATTGGAAAAATATTAAATGCTCTTGGATTGGGCTAGCAAATATAATAAACATGACAATACTACCTAAACTAATATATTTATTTAGTGCTATACCAATCAGACTCCCCAAAAACTATTTTAATGACCTAGGAAAAAATAACAAAAAAGTTCATGTGGAAAAACAAAAGGTCAAGAATTTCAAGGGAATTAATGAAAAAAAAAATTCAGATGAAGGTGGACTAACTGTACCAGAACTAAAATTATATTATAAAGCAGCGGTTACCAAACCATTTGGTATTGGCTAAGAAATAGACTAGTTGATCAGTGGAATGGGTTAGGTTCAAAGGACAAAACAGTCAATAACTTTAATAATCTAGTGTTTGACAAACCCCCAAACCCCAGTTTTTGAGATAAGAACTCACTGTTTGACAAAAATTGCTGGGAAAATTGGAAATTAGTTTGGCAGAAACTAGGCATTGACCCACATTTAACACCATACACTAAGATAAGGTCAAAATGGGTTCATGATCTAGGCATAAAGAATGAGATTATATCGGAACAGAAGTGAATGCAAGGGATAATGCTGTAAAAAATTACTCTGGCATGTGTTCTATCAATAAAAAGTTATTTAAAAAAAAGAATGAGATTATAAATAAATTAGAGGAACATAGGATAATTTACCTCACAGACCTGTGGGGGAGGAAGGAATTTATGACCATAGAAGAACTAGAGATCATTATTGATCATAAAATAGAAAAATTTGATTATATCAAATTGAAAAGGTTTTGTACAAACAAAACTAATGCAGACAAGATTAGAAGGGAAGCAATAAACTGGGAAAACATTTTTACAATCAAAGGTTCTGATAAAGGCCTCATTTCCAAAATATATAGGGAATTGACTCTAATTTATAAGAAACCAAGCCATTATCCAATTGATAAATGGTCAAAGGATATGAACAGACAATTCTCAGATGAAGAAATTGAAACTATTTCTAACCACATGAAAAGATGCTCCAAGTCATTATTAATCAGAAAAATGCAAATTAAGACAACTCTGAGATAGCACTACACACCTCTCAGATTGGCTAGAATGACAGGGAAAGATAATGCAGAATGTTGGGGGGGATGTGGGAAAACTGGGACACTGATACATTGTTGGTGGAATTGTGAACACATCCAGCCATTCTGGAGAGCAATTTGGAACTATGCTCAAAAAGTTATCAAACTGTGCATACCATTTGACCCAGCAGTGTTACTACTGGGCTTATATCACAAAGAGATCTTAAAGAAGGGAAAGGGACTCACATGTGCAATAATGTTTGTGGCAGCCCTGTTTGTAGTGGCCAGAAACTGGAAACTGAGTGGATGCCCATCAATTGGAGAATGGCTGAATAATTGTGGTATATGAATATTATGGAATATTATTGTTTGGTAAGAAATGACCAACAGGGTGATTTCAGAAAAGCCTGGAGAGACTTACATGAACCAATGCTGAGTGAAATGAGCAGGACCAGGAGATCATTATATACTTCAACAACAATACCATATGATGACCAATTCTGACGGATGTGGCCCACTTCAACAATGAGATGAACCAAATCAGTTCCAAGAGCTGTAATGAATTGAAGCAGCTACACCCAGCTAAAGAACAATGAGAAATGAATATGAACCACTACATAGAATTCCCAATCTCTCTATTTTTGTCTGCCTGCATTTTTGATTTCCTTCACAGGTTAATTGTACACTATTTCAAAGTCCATTTTTTTTGTATAGCAAAATAACTGTATGGATATGTATACATATATTGTATTTAACGTATATTTTAACATATTTAACATATATTGTTCAACCTGCCATCTGGGGGAATGGATGGGGGGAAGGAGGGGAAAAATTGGAACAAAAGTATTTGCAACTGTCGATGCTGAAAAATTACCTATGCATATATTTGTAAATGAAAAGCTATTTTAAAAAAGAGAGAGAGAGAGTAACTTGCTTTGAAAAAATTTTTACAATTAGTATTGCAAATTGTATTTTCTCCTATTTATTCTTTTTCCTTTTACCCTGTCCCTCCACAAAAGTGTTTTGCTACTGACAACTCTCTTTCCCAACATGCCCTCTATTTTATATCCCTCCCTCATTCCCATATCTCATTCCCCTCTTATTTTCTTGCAGGGTAAGACAAATTTCTATACTCCTATTGTGTATATATATATTATTTCCTATATGAGCCACTTTTGTTGAAAGCAAAGTTTATTCACTCACTCTTTCTTCTTCCTCTTACCCTCCACTGTAAAAACATTTTCTTGTTTTTTTTTCCTTTTTAATGGCAGATAATTTCTATCATCCCACTTCCCCTTTCTCTTTCTCCCAGTACATTTCTCTCTAATCCTTAATTTCATCATTTAAAAAAAATGATACTATTCCTTCATATTCATCTCATACCCATGTCCTCTATCTATATTTACTCCTCCTAGTTGCCAAAATAACGAGAACATTTTAATGTTACAAGTATCATCTTCCCATGTAGGAATGTAAACAGATAGCTCTGAAGTCCCTTATGATATCACTTTTCTGATTATCTCCTCATAGTTCTCCAGAGTCCTATATTTGAAAATCAAATTTTCCATTCAGCTCCAGTCTTTTCATCATGAAAGCTTGAAAATTCTTTTTCATTGAATGACCATCTTTTCTTCTGAAGGATTATACTCAGTTTTGCTGAATAGGTGATTCTTAGTTGCAATCTTAACTTCATTTCTCTTCAGAATATCATATTCCAAATCCTATGATTCTTTAATATAGAAGCTGCTAAATCATGTATTATAATGATTGTGGCTCCACTTTATTTAAATTGTTTCTTTCTGGATGCTTGCAATATTTTTTATTTGACCTAGAAGTTCTGGAATTTGGCTATAATATTCCTGGGAGTTTTTATTTTTTGGATCTGGATGGATTCTTTCAATTTCTACTTTATCCCTTGGTTCTAGAATATTAGGACAGTTTTCCTTTATAATTTCTTGAAAGATAATGTCCAGTCTCTTTTTTTGATCATCATTTTCAGGTACCAATAATTTTAAAATTATTTCTCCTGGATCTTATTTTCCAGGTCAGTTGTTTTTCCAATGAGATAGTTCAGATTTTTTTCTTTTTTTTTCTTTTTCGTTTTATTTTTGGTTTTGCTTTATTGTATCTTGATTTTTCAAGTCATTATCTCCCATTAGCTCAATTCTGTTTTTTTTTTTTTTTTTTTTTTAGGATCATTTTCCTCTAGAGATTTTGTACCTCCTTTCTCATTTGGCCAGGTTTTTTTAGGGCATTCTTCTCTTCATTAGCTTTTTATATTTCCTTTTGAACCTTCTTTCCCTAATTTTCCCTTTATCTCACTTACTTGATTTTCAAAGTCCTTTTGAACTCTTCTATGAGCTGAGCCCAATTCTCATTTATTTATTTAGTTGAGACTGCATGTAGTAGCTCTGACTTTGCTATCTTCTCAGTGTATTTTGATCCTCCTTGTCAGAATAGCAACTTTGAATGTTCAGAAATTTTTTTTTCTTTTTATTTTCCTTACCTATTACTCAGCTTTAACTGTGTAAAAGTAAGGCTCTGTTTCCAGGATGGAGGCCCTCCTCAAAAGCTTTTTGCAGCTGTTTTTAGAAATCCTTCTGGAATCTGACCACAAGCTCACTTATTTTTTGCTCTGGAGCTGTTAGATGTGTTCCAGTCTCACTGTAGCTGTAAGATCCCCTGTGTTAGCTGGATTTGGGCCTCTGACTGGGTTTCTGCTGTCTGGGCCTGGGCTGGAATTGCACATTGTCACCTCCTTGCACCAGACCCTTTCCACTGACCTTCCAAATCCTCGCTGGTGTCCCCAGTCTGAGAGATCCAAAAGCCTCCAGCTCTATTGCTGATTCTGAGGTCTGACTTTGCTAACACTGGCTCCAGGCAGGAGCTGGAACCAGGGCCAGGTTTGCACAGGGATTGCACTCTAGGGTCCCTCTGGTTCTCCAGACCTTTTTTGCTGACCTTCCAGATTCTCTCTGGTGTCTCTTGCTTGAGAGCTTTGGAAGTTGCCAGTACTGCCAGTGATTAAGAGGACAGGTACAGGCTGAGGTTGAGGCTGCATGTGGGACTGCACAGGGATATCCTGCACTGGGATTAGATGCTGGATTACCACTCTGGTGTTACAGGCATTTTTTGTTGAGTTTCTAAATTGACGTCCCTGTTTTTGAGTCTTCTGATGCTCCAAAATTTGCTTAGAGTCATTATTTAAAGAAATTTAGAGAAGTTTGGGGGAGAGGCTGGGCAAGTTCCTACCTCTATTTCTCCATCTTGGCTCTTTCTCCTGCTAAAATATTTTTTGAATGAATAGATCCCTTTCATTTTTTTTTTTTTTTGAGAAGATTAGGGGGAAAGTCTGTAGAATAAAGATGCAGCAATGGGTTTTCAGGAGTAAAGGATATGCATCGTTTTATGGGCATAGCTCCCAAATGCTTTCCAAAATGGTTGAATCACTTCACAACTCCACCAACAATGCATTAGAATTTCAGTTTTCCCAGATCTTCTCCAACATTCAACATTTTTCTTTTCTTTCATATTAGCCAATCTAATAAGTGTGAGGTGATATTTCAGAGTTGTTTAGATTTGCATTTCTCTGATTAATACTGATTTAGAGTATATTTTTTAATTTGATTATAGATGGCTTTGATTTCTTAATCTGAAAACTGCCTGTTCATATCCTTTGACCACTTAACCACTGGGTAATGATTTTATTTATTTGACTGAGTTAATTTTAACTCAGTTCTCTATGTATTTGAGAAATAAGACCTTTAATACAGATACTTGTTGCTAATTTTTTTTCAGATTTCTGCTTTCCTATAATTTTGATTGCATTGCTTTTGTTTATGCAAAAGAATTTTTTAATGTAAAAGTATTATAAAATTCCCTTGCTGCATAAGAAAAATCAAACCAAAAAGAAAAGTAAATGAGTAAGAAAAGAAAATGCAAGCAAACAACAACCAAAAAAGTGATAATATTATGTTGTGATCCACACTCAGTTCTTACAGTCTTCTCTCTGGGTTAAATCCCTTCATGATAAGATCATTGGAACTGGCCTAAATCATCTCATTGTTTGAATGAGTCACATCCATTAGAATTAATCGTTATATAATATTGTTGTTGCCATGTTGTCTCCTAATTCTGCTCATTTCATTTAGTATCAGTTAGTCTAAGTCTCTCAAGGCCTCTCTGAAATTAAACTGCTGGTCATTTCTTACAGGGCAATAATAACATTCATATACCATAACTTATTCAGCCATTCTCCAATTGATGGGCATCCATTCAGTTTCCAGTTTCTAGTCACTACAAAAAAGGTTGCCACAAACATTGTTGCACATGTGAGTTCCTTTGCCTCCTTTAAGCTTTGGGGTATAAACCCAGTAGGAATACTGCTGCATCAGAGAGTATGTTTGATAACTTTTTGAGGATAGTTCCAAACTGCTCTCCAGAGTGGCTAGATCCATTCACAATTCCACCAAGAATGTATTAGTACCCCAGTTTTCCCACATCCCCTATAACATTCAACATTTTCTTTTTCTGTCATCTTAACCAATCTGAGAGATGTGTAGTGATATCTCAGAGTTGTCTTAATTTGTATTTCTCTAATCAATAGTGATTTGGAGCACTTTTTCATATGACTAGAAACGGTTTTAATTTTTTCATCTGAAAATTGTCCTTTCATATCCTTTGACCATCAATCAATTGTGGAATGGTGTTAATTCTTATAGATTTGAGCCACTTCTATATATACTTAAAAATAAAGCCTGTGTCAGAATCCTTAACTATAAAAATATTTTCCCAGTGTATTGATTCTCTTCTAATTTTGTCTGCATCAGTTTTGTTTGTACAAAAACTTTTAAAATTAATATAATCAAAATTATCTATTTGGTGTTGTTATGAGTTCCAGTTCTTCTTTCTCCATAAATTCCTTCTTTCTCCACAGATCTGAGACATAAACTATCCTATGTTCTTCCAATTTGTTTATAATATCATTCTTTACATCTAGATCATGAATCCATTTTGGCCTTATTTCAGTATATGGTGTTAGGTGTGGGTCATTCCCTAGTTTCTTCCCTACTAGTTTTCAATTTTCCCAGCAGTTTTTGTTAAATACTGAGTTCTTATCCCCAAAGCTGGGGTCTTTGGATTTCTCAAACACTATATTGCTATAGTTATTTATTATTTTGTCCTCTGACCCTAACCTACTTCATTGATTGACTACTCTATTTCTTAGCCTTTTGTTTTTCCAGATGAACTTTGTTATTATTTTTTCAATATTTGCAAAATAATTTCTTGGGAGTTTGATTGGTATGGCACTAAATAAGTAGACTAATTTAGGTAATATTGTCATTTTTATTATATTTGCTTGGCCTATCCATAAGCACTTGATATTTTTCCAACTTATCAGACCTGACTTTATTTTGTGGGAAATGTTTTGTATTTGTATTCATATAGTTCCTGACTTTCCCTTGGCAGATAGATTCCCTAATATTTTATACTATTGACAGTTATTTTGAATGGAATTTCTCTTTATATAATCTTACGGTTGGACTTTGTTGGTAATGTATAAAAATGCTGATAATTTATGTGGATTTATTTTGTATCCTACAAGTTTGCTAAAGTTGTGAATTGTTTCTAGTAGATCTTTAGTTGATTTTCAAGGAATCTCTAAGAATACTATCATATCCAGAATGACAGATAATTCTCACTGACATTACATATCATTACTGACATTACAAACTTCATTTATTCATATATTCTCCAGTTGTCTGTTTTGTTTGTTTGTTTTTAATAGGTATAGAGGGTGTATTTTTTCAAAAGCTTTTTCTGCATCCATTGAGAAAATCATATGATTTCTGTTGGTTTTGTGATTGATATAATCATATATGTTAATAATTTTCCTAAAATTGAACCATCTCTTCATTTCTGGTATAAATCCTCCCTGGATCATGGAGATATATTGTTTCAATCTCTTTGCTTATAAAAAGTTTTTTGCATCTAAATTCATTAGTGAAATGGTTTATTTTTTTTCTCCTCTGTTTTGGCTTTTCCTGGTTTGGGTATCAGTACTATATGTGTGTCATAAGATGAATTTGATATGAGTCCTTTGCCTATTTGTCCAGATAATATAATATTGGGATTAAATGTTCTTCATATATTTAATAAAATTCATTTGTGATTCACTGGGGATTTTTTTTTTAAAGTAGTTCATTGGTGGTTTGTTTAATTTCTTTTTTTTTTTTTTATGTGATACTATTTAAATATTTTTTCTGTTAATTTGGGTAATTTATATTTGTGTAAATAGTCATTGAATTCATTTATATTGTCAAACTTATTAGCATATAATTGGGGGAAAATAGCTCCTAAAATTGTTTTAAATTTCCTCTTAATTAATGGTGAATTCTATCTTTTCATTGTTGATACCAATAATTTGGTTTCCTACTTTACCTTTTTAAAAAAATCAAATTAATTAATTTTTTATCTATCTATTTTATTGTTTTGTTTTTGTTTTTCATAAAGCCAGTCTCATTCGCTGATTGTCTTACTTTCAATTTTATTAATCTCTTCTTGGTGTTAAATTGGGAAGTTTTAATTTGTTCTTTTTCTAGTTTTTTAGCTGTATGCTCAGTTCAGAGATCTGCTTTTTCTCTATTTTATTTATGTCAGTAGTTAAAGGTTTAAATTTTCTAAGTACTGCTTTCACTGCATAATGTTAGAAGATACAAATATTTTACACATTTTTCTATATAAAAATATAAACAGACATTGTTGAATTTTCTATGTTTTCTCTTTGGAGTTTGTTTTTTACATTTTTATTTTTTTCCTTTAGTCTTGTAATTGGAGGTTTTTTTTTTTTTTTTTCTGTTCTGATCTTTTAATTAGGAATGCTCAAGTTATCTATTCTATCAAATTTACAATTTTTTTCCTCTGAGAAATATTCAATTTTTCTGAGTAAATGATTCTTGCTTATTCTCATAACTTCTTTTCCTTCTTATATATTATATTCCAAGCCATCTGGTTTTTTAATGTGGAAGTTGCCAAGTCCTGTGTAATCCTGACTGTATCTCTATGATATTTAAATTGTTTCTTTTTTGGCTGCTTGTAATATTTTCTCCTTGATTTGTGGACTCTTGAATTTTGCCATGATGTACCTATGAGTTTTTATTTTTTCAATCTCTTTCAGGCAGTGATTGACACTGTTTTATTTTCAGTTTTGATTTTCTTCTCTGCTTCTAATATATTAGCACACGTTTTGGGGGTAATTTCTTGAAAGTTGTTCTGTAGGCTTTTATTTTTTCTTTTTTTGAAACATTCCTTTCAGGTAATCTAATGATTGTTAGGTTATTTTTTATGGATCTATTTTTTAAATTTTTATTTTTTCTTATCTAAATGTCTCAGAGTTATTAATTTCCATAATTTTTTCTAATTTTTAGTGAATTATTTTTTCAGTGAATTTTTGCATTTCCTTTTCCATTTGGCCAATTCCATTTTTAGGTAGTTATTTTCTTTGGTAAACTTTGATTTGTCTTTTCCCATGTTTACTAACTTTTTTCAAGATTATCTTGCATTATTCTCATTTATTTTCCTAATTTTTCTTTTACTTCTCTAGTTTTGTTTTTAACATATTTTTTAAGTTTTTCCAGGAAAATAATTTGGGGGGGGGTGATCTGAGACCAAATTACTTTTTTTTTTTTAAATTTAAGGTCACATGTAGCTCTATTTTGACCCTATTGTTCTCTTTTAAGTTTAAACCTTGAGCCTCCCTATCTTTGTAGTTGTTATTGATTTTCCAGGCCTCTTTAACTTGGAGTTTTTATGTAAGACTTGTATTCTGTTCCTGCAGATACTTTTGGGGCAGTCTTATTGGGGCTTTTATTGCGCATCAGGACTGAGCTGCTTGCATTCTCTGGAGGTGACTACCCTTTGGGCTTTTACTGTTAGGTGACGCCTCCCTGTTTACCTGTAAAGAGTGTATAGGGTTTAGCAGCCGACCTCCAGGGTTAGGGGCCTTGCTGGTGGGTTGCTATGGAAACAGAGTTTCTCCTCTGGTAGAATCCAGAGCTAGATTCTCACTATTGGCCAGACACAGTCTTCATTAGTAGTCAGCCATGGAGTCAAATCCTTGCTGGTGACCTGTGCAGGAGTTGTGGTTACTGTTGCAACCTTGTGCTTTGCACAAATTGCTCTCTTGCCTAGGGGCCTGCTAGTTTGCAGGATGATAGGATCTCACTGGTGGATTCACCCAGAGCCTTGCTGCAGGCTCCCTGCTGTGAGGCTGACTTCTGCTGCTGCAGCTGCTGCTTTTGGACCTTGCTCCTCCCCCATCCCAGTGAAACAGGTTTTTTCTGCTGTGCTGGTAAACTGCTTTTCTCTTCCTAGAGCAGTCCTAAGGTTCTTTTCTAGTTAACTGAAGAGTAATTTGGAAAAATTTCAGAGGATTTCTTCCTCACTAGGGCATCTTGGCATTAAAAATCTATCATAAATTTCAAAATCTTTTTTTTTTATTTTGATAATGGATACTTTCCTAATCCTGATCTTAGATACCCAAGGTTATTAAGATCCCCTAAGAGATGAAAAATATTTGTTAATTTTCTCTTCCTCTACTTACTACTGCAGAGCTGAGAGAATAGTTGTTCTAGAAAAACCAAAGACCACTTGAATCGCCTCAAAGAAAGGCCTTAAAAAAAAAATCTCTTTTGTTTCCATTTACCTAATGTTCCAAAATATTCTATAGTATTTCTGTATTCATCCATTTTTTTGTTATAAAATGTTTAACATAGAAGGTAATTAAATGAAAAACTACAGAAGTGTTCTTTTTTCTGTGCCTTTTTAAATGAATCAATACATATTTTTTTTTCCTTTTGTACAATATTCATTTTTTAAGTCTTCATTTTTAATGTCCCTTAACATTTCAAACATAATTGAACAGACTAAAATATCTTTACTCAAAGCTACACAGGAGGCATTTGAGTTAGATGTAGGTAACAGTGGCCAAATTAAATTCCTTATCTTAATTCCTTCAAACATTTGAATTACATTTCTATTTAATTTGCCTTTCTCTTTACCCTTAATTTCCACTTCTCTCCTGTGTCTCTAGTAGGCTTGATGAGTGGATGTTTTTTTTTTTTTTTTTCATGCCATAAAAAATGTTGTCATTTGCAAAAGTAATCAGCCTGCTGCTAACAGGGCATAATAATATTATGTGGGACAGTATCTTTGGTAACATCATCTAGTTTGTTTGTTAAAATTTTATCAACAGATTTGTTATGATGGGGTGGTTCCAATGTCTACATCACAATAGCATGAATAAAATCCATATTTTATAGTTATAATTGTAATTCATATACTATGGCTATAAGTATATAATGGATTTGCAATTTAATAATTTATCTAAACTATTTATAAAACTATTATGTTTAACTGTTCTGTAGTCTTTTGTGATATTTAACTTCACAGAATTGCTACACACTAAGAAAAGCCATGTTTGTACTTGTGTTTTAAAGATCTAAGGAGTTCTGCTAATTTTTATTACATTAGAATTCAAGGGGAAATTATGAATTGTTCCTATCCATCACCTTCATTATTTTATCACCTTTAATGTTACCATCTCTTTTCAGGCTGTTTTATTATAACATTTTAAAAGCTATTTCATGCTTTCTAAATGTATATTTCCCTCAATAGTTTTATCAAACAAGTTCTGGAGTTGTAGGAGAAAGATTTTACACTCAAAATCTAGCTGTATAACCTTGAATAAATCACACTACTAAAAATTAACCAAGGTTAAGTCTTAAAAGTGCAGTGATAAAGCTTTTTGAACTACTTGCTTTTCATTGTGAGCTTAGTCTATCTAACCAGACTTTCTGAGAAAGAGGCTGAGAGTATTGCATAATTATTATTGGCCCGAAGGGAATGACCTATGGCTGAGAAATCCTATTCTTTTCAAAGCCAGGGGTACAGGGATGGCTCATGAAACCTGGACAGAAACTTGTCCTTTGCCAAGATTCATTTAACTCAGTTTCCACCCAATTCTCTGGTGGTTTCTTTAGGTAGTGTATTGTTTGTTAGTGCTATCAATGCATAAGATGACATGAAGAGGAAGAAAATAAGTAGAAAATATGTTAAAATCAAAATCTGAAGTCCAATCTATCATCATTAATAGAGTGAATTTGGATCCCGATTTATTTCGCTTGCCAACAACACTGTGTAAAAGAGTAACCTCACTTATCAGACAGGCTCTATCCACAGTGATGATATAATGTTCTATTCCATTTATCAAGGGACCTGTAAGCCAAAAGCTAGGAAGATGCAGCTGATTAGTTTCAGTTTTCAGCAGGGAAATCTTCATCTCTTAATTGAATAGAAATTGATTTTTCAACAATGAGATTCCTGGCCCATGAATAGAACTCAAGAAGGCTCTCAAAAAGTAAAGAACCAACATACAAACTAAACATTTACAGGATTAGGTGGGTGGGGAAATGTAGGAATTCTTTTTCATTTAGTAGATTCACAATTTATCTCATTTTGAGTGACTGCTTCTGAGTAAGTAGTAGTCACCTCCAGCAAACAAATTTAAAGTCATATGCTTTTCATTCTCTATCTCCCTGTCCCTAAGCTTCATATGCAATCTTGATCTGAGGATGTATCAGTAAGAGCACAAAGAAAATCCATTCTTTTAGGCTACACAGAGCTAGGGGATTTTCAAAAAACCAGTGCTAAAGTTCCAAAGGATAAACAATATTTTGACCTCTATGCTACATACCAACCTAGTTATTAAAAAAAATAAAAAAGAACAAATACAACAACAACAAAGAAACCCAAAACAACAACAAGAACTATGCAGTGTTAAAACAAATTAAATTCAGTCAAAATAATTTTGACAGAGATAATAATGTAATGCCTGAGAAACTGAGGCAGGAGAGAGATTAGAGAGTTTTTAATATTTTATTAATGGGAGAGTATAATTGACTGGACAGGACTCTCGTCTCAAATCATCCAGTCAGACAAAGATAAAGATATACTGGGACCAAGGAATCCATGTTGGTCCCAGGGCTGGAGGAGACTGTCATCTCAAAGAATCCAGCGGACAGCATCCAGCATACAGCTGCCAGCCTCCAGCAATGAATGGGAGAACCCCAACTTCTTAAATACCTTTTCTCTAAACAAAGGAAGGGGTAAGAAGCCGGGGGAAAAACTTCTGTCAGGATGGGGGGAGGCCATAAATCCTAAAAACCCAGAGACAGGATGTTTGAATACACAGAGATAAAGATATCAGTGAGGTATCTTAGAATATTTTAGAGGGATATTGTAAATTCTTGAGGGCAGAAAAGAGTCCGGAGGTCTATTCTCTTGTTTAGCTTGCTAACAATTTATAACCTTAGAGCAAATAGTCCTCAGTCTTAATGGCCCAGAGCGGGGTTTACAACTAGGGATCGAAACAGAACAGTTAAGGAAACTGAGACAAGGGAAACTGGTGCAGGGAAACTGAGGACAGTTAAAGACAACTGTGGCATAACATTCCACACTCTCTCTCCTAAAAATTCAAACCTTTGAATATTAGCACCTTCCTCTAGATACCCAGGAGGTCTTAGCACCACAATTTTGACCAACCCAAAATAAAACTAGAAAAACATAAAGACTCATACACCAAGAGCAAGTCTCTCCCTGATAACCCCAGAGTTAACAGCTGTACAAAGGCTCCCTTGTTGCAAGCATGTCAGGTCCTCTACAATTCTGGAGCACCATCTCAGCCAGAGAATTCAGTTTGAGATGGACAGTTAGATCTGTGGTCATTCGTGCACTTAACCAGCAGCAGGGCTCAAGGGCTCATTCAAAGGGGCAACCCACTCCAGGGGAGAAGGGTAAGGGTTGGAGGAGCTTCACCTTTCCCCACCCAAGGAAACAGGACTGCAGAAAGGATCAGATTTCTGAGCAGATTATGCACAGTTAGACCATCAAGGCAGACAAACTCCAAAATTTTTTGATGCCTCTTGCCAAACTTCAAGATCCTTTGAACTTCTGAAATAATGAACTGGGGTTACAGGACTAGAACACCAGATCAGAGAGATTGCCAGTCCCAGGACAGGTGTCTGATTTCTAAAACTTTTCTAAAAAAATAATTCCCCAAAACTGAGTCTGCCAGGGCAATTTTAATAAAATAAGGGATTCTAAAGCTAAAGCATCCAAATTCCATCTGAACTAGTGAGATGGGGGGTGGGGCAGAAATGCCTAAGGCAAGTGAATAGGAGCTAGGGGTTCCCATTCTTTCAGGAATTTGGAAAAAAATACATCAGTTTCCCCAATGTTGTATCTCTTCCTCCGCCTTTTTTTTTTCCTCACGGAAAGGAATTATCAAATGACCATTCCCCATATAAATCCCAAGAGTGAATCAAAATCCCTATACATAATAGACTAGTACAGTAGCATTTCCTAAAAATCCCTCAAACATAACAGCAATATTTACACAGTTTTAACAAATCCCATCCCAATCTTAAACACACAGTAATAGATGGTCCAGGCAAGGTTTAACAGTCAGTCATCAACCATTCCCAAAATCCCTCCTATCAAGTCCAAAGTACACTAGATGCAGAGTCCAGTCCATTGTCTCATTTAAAAAAAAAAAAAAAAACTGCTGCTTCAAGCTGAGAAGTGATAGGAGGCTCTCATTCCATGCAGAGTGGGTGCGTCATGCTGACAATTAAAGCTGATCAAAGCTGATCCAGGTCCCAAAAGCAAGCCAGTATCTGTAATTTGACCAAAATCTAGAACATAAACACAAATCTAACAAAGAAAGATTAGATCAGTCTCAGATAGAAAGACTCAGTTCACTAGACTGCTTCACAATATGAGGAGGCCAAAATAAATTGGCCAGCAGTTTCCTATGTGAAGAGATGAGTTTGCTTTACAGGCCAAGCAAACAGGTGCACTCCCAAATTGTAACATCAGTGAGGTCTCACAGACCCCTGTTAATTGTCCTCTTATCATGTAGAAACCTTAAAGAAACAAAACACAAATATCCAGTAACAGACGGATGACTAGGCGAAATACTCAGTTGCCCAAGCATTTAGGATACAATGATTACATATAACCAGACTGAAAATAGCAAGGCATGACAAAATTGAATTGCATTAACACTTCTATTGACCATTGCTCTGATCATAGAAATCAGTTACAGAAGGAAAAATGCAAGAACATAACTATAACATAACATAAGCAGTTAAAACTCAACCTTCAGCACATACAGAATAAAATAGCCTTAACCCAGTTTTATTCCAATCAATCGTCTCAGTAACTGTCAGAGGGTGGAGCTTTAAAACTCCCAAATAGCATTAATTAATTAACTATAAGCCCAAGAAATTTTACCCCCAATAACAAATTCCATCAATCAAATTTCTGATATCTTCTAAACAATTATTTATCATAACCTTATAGTAATAACAGAAAGAAATTTTGCCTCAGTAAGTTCACAACTTACAACAATTATCATATCTAGGTAGATGTTACATGACTGAACATTATACATACAAATCATTTTGCTTTTAAAATACCCAATACATAGAAAAATATCCCAAATTGCATACTGTCCATAACAGAAACATTTTCAAAAGGACAAAAAAAAAAAAAAAAACTATTATGTTCAGAGGCCCTTTAAATAACCTCAGGATGACCTAATATAATCAATTTAAACTTATACAGAATACCCAATTCCACATAAAATAATTCAAGAAGTTTCTTAAAAATAGCAATTAAGCTTTTAGAAATATTCCTACCAAAATATGGATCACATTTATGACCACATTCCTTAATCAAGAAAACCTTTATGTATTAAAGAAAACAAATATTCAATCAATTAACCTAAAAGTAAACATGTTCCTTTAAAGGTCACAGTTTGCTGCACTGGCCGTAATAAGATAAGAAAAAAAAAAAGAAAGAGAGAGAGAGAGAGGTGAGGGGAGGAGAGGATTCTACGTGGCTACTCTTCCCCCACTCCTGGCCTGTGGTGATCTAGTTCAGATGGATCTGAATCGGTCCCTGTTTGGGCGCCAAAATGTGGTGAGCTTTTTCTTCTCAAAGACGCAGCCAGGTGATAAAAGTTCAGATCTTTTATTATCTCCAATATAGCCCGGTTAGCTTAGAGGCCTATCTCTCTGCTTGGTTCCAAGAGCTCTCTCCAAATGTCTTTAAATCCAAAGGTCTGCTCCTTCAGCCTCTGCCTCTGCTTTCTTCAGCCTCCAGCCAGCTCCAGTCTTCATGTCATTCCGGTGAAATCTCGACTTGTAGCGTCTTCCTCTCAAAAACTTCTTCGACTGGCCCATTGGCCTATTTATGCTCCTTCCAGAGAGAGGGATTGTGGGTTTTCTCCCATAGTGCTCTCTGGCCCAAAGAGCTTCAAGGGAGGTATGAACTCATTGAACTCCAATGAGTAAAGGTGTGAACACAAGCCTTGTATTGATTAGTTCTACTTAGTACCTAGTTTCAGGTTCTGGCCAAAACATCTTCTTGTAAGATTAGATCAACTCTAATTAGTTAGCAGTTAGTAAGGATTCCAACATCTCCCCCTTTCTTTTGTTTTAAAATATAGGGGGTTTCTGAGGGGGTACACATAAATCCATCAATATGGGCCAGAACTTTGTAACAGATATACATGGTATACATAAATCCATCAATATGGGAGGCATTATACATAATTTACATGAGCACATAGCAATATAACACAGGCTAGTAGTAATGTAACAAATAACAAGAATCAATCTGAAAATTTACACATGTCCATAAGTCCTAGAAACAGTCCAATAGGATTCCATTGTCCATTAGTTCATGTGCCAGGAATCTAATAATTCTTATGAGCACAATCAGCAACAGAACCACCTGATATTTCTTGGGTCTTCTCCTTTGTTTCAAGGGTCTGCTCCATCTTTCTGCGATGGACAAGGCGAATGCGGCTCGTAGGCACCCATCTGATTCCTTCTCCACCTGTAGAGATGCAAGCAAATCCTCAGGTTCCCCACTCAACTTCCTACACGGGGATCCTTTTCTTTCTTTCTTTCTTTCTTTCTTTCTTTCTTTTTTCTTTCTTTCTTTTTTCTTTCTTTCTTTCTTTCTTTTTTTTTTTTTTAATAACTTTTTATTGATAGAACCCATGCCAGGGTAATTTTTTACAGCATTATCCCTTGCACTCACTTCTGTTCTGATTTTTCCCCTTCCTCCCTCCACCCCCTCCCCCAGATGGCAAGCAGTCCTTTACATGTTGAATAGGTTACAGTATATCCTAGATACAATATATGTTTGCAGAACCGAACAGTTTTCTTGTTGCACAGGGAGAATTGGATTCAGAAGGTATAAATAACCTGGGAAGAAAAACAAAACTTCAAGCAGTTTATATTCATTTCTCAGTGTTCTTTGTTTGGGTGTAGCTCATGGGGATCCTTTTCAAGATTTAGCCCACTAGTTTCCTAACATCAGGTTTCTTCCCAAATCCACCCATTTCCAACTTTCTCTTTCTCCCTGACTACATACTTGAACAACCTCCTTAAAGAACTTTCCTACCAGATGCTCCTTTGGTAAAGTAGCAGAAGGCAGTGCGGGTAGGTGGCTCCCTCCCCCACCTCTTCACCTACTCCCAAAAGTCTTTCTTTCACCTTCCTAAAACCATACAAACCTCTAATTGCCCCTACAAACCAGTCCTTCCTAATCACCTGCATGCCTCTTTCCTTTTTCCTTCAAAAACCTGTACAATTCACACTATAGTGAATAGTCCAAACCTCTATAAAACCCACACATGTCTAGCAGAGCTGGATTTAAAGTATAACTTGTTGTTCTTAATCATTGTTCTGAAAACTTAACAAAGCTCTTAAATCAGCAAACAGGCTAGGGGCTTTTTCCAGGACCTCTGCCCCCAGAGAGAAGTTTGTTTCACCTTGAATTCCCTTTTTCCCTTCCAGAATCCAAAGGGGCTTCTGTAAACTTCCAAGCCTGTTTAGTGCTTTTTCTCTGCCTTCACAGATAATGCCTATTTATTCCATTCAAACTTCTTTTCTTTAAATGTTAGCACACTGATCTTCTATATATATTTTTAACTTTCCAAACTTTCAAATCCCTTTCAATCTATTTTTTTTATTCATTTCTTTTTTTTTAATTTCTCCCTTTTCTCCTCTTTTTTCTCACAGGCTGCTGCAGTCAGCCAGAGACAGACAGAGAGAGAAAGATTTTTCAAATTTCTTGGTATTTTCTAAGCCTGCAACACAGAGGCTGAATTCTTATCTCTTACAAACTTACTAACTTATAACACAGACACACGTGAAGCTCCATTTTACTAAGCACAGTTGCAATGTTGTTCTTAAAATTTTTCAACCAACAAAACAGACAGACAAATCACACAGAACATAGAACACACAGTTACAACATTAAACAAACATATAACATATACCTAGAGGATATTTTCCAGCGTCCCAGAAAATACTCGTCTCAGAACTTTTAAACCCATCAGTATTTATTCTGACACCACAGGTTGCTAGCAACAGACCAGAACCAGAACCAGAATCAGAACCAGATGGTACCCCAAAAGGTACCCAGACAGACTTACTCTCCCAAATGCTGAAATGATTTCATTGTCCACTGTAGGCCGGACTGAGGATTCCTCTTCCCCAGAGGCTCTGGAGGTCTTTTCCCAAGGAATAGATCCAGGTCCTGAGCCTCCTCAGGCCTAAATGGAGACTGAGAGGTCTCTAATCTCTAATCTAGTTCTCAGTTTCTATTATCTCGGTGGGACCTCCAAAATGTAATGCTGGAGAAACTGAGGCAGGAAAGAGATTAGAGAGTTTTTAATATTTTATTAATGGGAGAGTATAATTGACTGGACAGGACTCTCGTCTCAAATTATCCAGTCAAAGAGATTAGAGAGTTTTTAATATTTTATTAATGGGAGAGTATAATTGACTGGACAGGACTCTCTTCTCAAATTATCCAGTCAAACAGAGATAAAGATATACTGGGACCAAGGAATCCATGTTGGTCCCAGGGCTGGAGGAGACTGTCATCTCAAAGAATCCAGCATCCAGAATCCAGAAACCAGCCGCCAGCCTCCAGCAATGCATGGAGGAACCCCAACTTCTTAAATACCTTTTCTCTAAAAAAAGGAAGGGGTAAGAAGCGCAGGAAAATTTCTGTCAGGATGGGGGAGGCCATAAATCCTAAAAACCCAGAGACAGGATGTCTGAATACACAGAGATAAAGAAATCAGTGAGATATCTTGGAATATTTTAGAGGGATATTATAAATTCTTGAGGGCAGAAAAGAGTCAGGAGGTCTACTCTCTTATCTTGCTAATAATTTATAACTTTAGAGCAAATAATACTCAGTCTTAATGGCCCAGAGGGGGGTTTACAACTAAGGGGATTGAGACAGAACAGTTAAGAAAACTGAGACAAGGGAAACTAGTGCAGGGAAACTGAGTCAGGACAGTTAAAGAGAACTGTGGCATAACAATAAGATAATGAACCATGAGGATTTCTACAAACTAGATCTGGGTAAAGAGTTCAGAGTTTAAAAGAAACCACCAAAAAATGTAGCTGTAGTATTGAATGAGGTTAAGGCAAACCCAAATATTCATCTGAATTCCATTCAGCAAGCATTTTTTATTAAGTGCCTACTATGTCTCAGATATTGTGATAGTTTTTGAAGATATAAAGGAAAGGAAAAAAAAAAAAAAAAAGCTCTGCCATCAAGGAATCTCGGTTCTATTACATTTCCACAGATAAGTGAATATTATTTTTGTTGAATAGTTTTCAGTTGTGTCCATCTCTTTGTGATCTCTTTTGGGATTTTCTTGATGGATACTGGTTTGCCATTTCTTTCTCCATTTTTTAAAAAACCATTATAACTTAAGCAAATAGAATTAGGTGATTTGCCCAGGGTCACACAGTAAGTATTTGGAATCAGAATCAGGAAGATGAATATTCCTGACTCTGGCCCTGGCTCACTATGCATTCCAACACCTAGCAGTCTCTGAAAAGTGAACACAAAATGCACAATATTTACAAAATAAAACATATCATAATACAATACCATAAGCATTTTGTCAGATTTGAAGCTCAGAATGATCTAAAATTGCCAACCAACAAAGGTCAGGTAGGAATGGGTCAAACTTTTAAAAATATATTTGAAATTAAGAAAAAAAAAAAACAGCAACAACAGAAACTTATAGCGGAAAAAGAAGAGAATCAAAGTAGGAATAAGAGACATATGCCTATGACTAATAAAATCTTGATAAAATGCAAGCAAAAAGAGCTGTTGAATTTTCATTTTGCTCCAGTTTTCACTGTTAAAAAGGAATGTTCTTTGTATTTGAAAGAAAATAACATAAATGAAAAATAGGGAAGTTGACACTAAAGAGAAGCAGAAATATTGAAAGAGAGCATTTAGTTAGTTTGGCTCACTTGAAGCAGTCTTGAAATGGTAATTACTAAGCCATTTTCAATGACAAATGAAAAATCATGAAGGATGGGTAAGGTAGTACAACTGAATTGGAAGGGAGCCAATACTTACCCCCAACCATCCCCCAAATACGACAAAACAAAATATAGAATCTTTAAACTGAAGGTTTTCTTTTTTATTCCCAAGAAAATTATAAGATGTAGACATTTTCTGATGGCAGAAAATGAAGAGGAATTATGAAGTCTCTTGATGAGAGAAAAAAAGAAGAGTATAAAAACTGGCTTGAAGCTTAACATCAGAAAAAGCTAACATCTTGGCAATGAGTCCCATCACTTCCTGGCAAAGAGAAAAAGAAGAAATGGAAGCAGTGTCAAATTTTATATTCTGGGGCTCAAAGATCATTGCAGATAGAGATGGCAAGCCATGAAATTAGAAGACATTTGCTCCTTGGAAGGAAAGTTATGAAAAATCTGGATAGCATACTAAAAAGCAGAGACATAAACTTGTTGACAAAGGTCTGTATATTTCAAAATTATGATTTTTCCAGTAGCAACGTATGGTTCTGAGAGTTGGACTATAAGGAAAGCTGAGTCTCATAGAAATGACAACTGTATTGTGGCATACAGAAGATTTTGAGAATCTGTTGACTATTAAAAAAAAAAAAAAGTCAAATCAGCCAATAATTAATACCATCTATTTACTGGAAATTTGAATACTGGTGCTGAAGTTTAAACATTTTGGACACATAATGAGAAGACAGGACTCATTTGACAAACTCTTGATGTTAGGAAAGATTAAAGGCAAAAAGAAAAGGGGAAAGGAGAAGGGAAATGGATAGATAATATTATGGAAACAATGAAGATGAACTTGGACAGACATTGAGAGTTAGTGGAGTATAATGGAGTGGGCCTGATATGTTAATGGTCCATGGGGTCATGAAGAATTGGACACAACTAAAAACAGAACAACATGAGAGGTTAAGTGAATATTTACAAAGAATATCAATCAGAAAGATTCAGCATGAACTATATCAAAGAAGGTTATTACAGATAAGCTTTACTTTATTTTTTCTACTGAATTACTGAACAGAAAAAAATCAGGAGATTGCTATAATTAAAGTTCATCCAGATTTTAGTATGATATTTGATTAAAACATTGTATGCTATACCTGCATAAAAGGTGTAAATGTAAGGGCTAGGTAATGTATAATTAGGTTAATTTGATTAAATGGCCAGACTGACAAGAGTTAGATTTCAAAGGGACCTTAAAAGTTATCAAATATAAAACCTTTATTTTACAGACAAGTAAATCAAGGTTCAGAGAGTTGAAGTGGCTTGGTTAAGAATACATGAAAAGTAAATGGCAGAATCAGGATTTCATAGCAGGTGATTTGATTCTAAAATCCTGTTGTTTTTTTTTTTTTCACTGCATACTCAAAAGTTAGTCATCAGTAATCTAAATATCATCTTGGAAACATATCTCCAAAGGAGTAACTTTAAAGCCTGTGCTTGACCCTGTGCTTTTTTTCATATGTCTATCAATCAGTTGCTTACAGGTATAGAAGGTATGTTCACTAAATTTTTATGTGACCCAAAGCTAGGAGGGATAACTAATATACTCCATTATCTTTGGGAAATTGATGGGTAGACAGATAGATAAATCTTAAATTAGATGATTTTTTTATTAAAGCTTTTTATTTTCCAAAACATGTGTGGACAATTGTTCAACATTAACCTTTGCAAAACCTTGTTCCAATTTTCCCTCCCTTCCCCCACACCCTCCCATAAATGGCAAGTAGTCTGATATATGTTGAACATGGTAGAAATATATATTAAATCCAATATATGCATACACATTATACAATTATCTTACTGCACAAGAAAAAAAGGGAAGCAAAGTAAAATGTAAGCAAACATTTTGTGAATGCACATTCAGTACCCACAGTCCTCTCTCTGAAATTAGATGACATCTAATGGACTTGACTTAACCATTTTGGGTGGCCTCTTTAGGATATATCCAGCTTATCAATATCTTTCCTTTGTAGGTAAGAAAGAATGTAAATGACAGAGAAGAAAGAGTATAATGCATACCTAACCAAAAAAAAAAAAAAAAAGAAGAAGAAGAAGAAGCTGATCTTATTGAATTGAAGGACATGTAAACAGTATCTCCAAGATTCTGTCCTAGATTCTCTTCTCTTTTCTTTCTAGATTCACTCTCCTATTTTTTCTCTTATCATCTTTATTCTGATGACCTGATGGACCTATATAACCTTTCCTAGCTTTTCTCCATTCTCTATCACCACTTGGCTTCTGGTCATTTAAATTGAATCACTATAGATATCTATAATTCATTTCTAGAAGACAACTCACACTCTTTCACTTCAAACTCAGTCCTTCATGATCATTATTGGCATTATTCTTATCAAATATTTATTAAATACTTATTATTAATATTAATATTTATTACATACAGTAAAGTAATACTTCACTGTGCTAAATTCTGGGGACACAAAAAAAGACAATCACATTAACTCTCTTCAAGGAGTTCAATTTTAATGAGAAATGTATCTTACAAACAACTTTGTTTTATATATATATATATATAATCTATATGTATATATTACTTATGTGTGACCATATACACACTTATTTCTGAGGGAATATAATGGCAGTAGGTGAAATCAGCAATGGCTTCTTGCAATAAGAAAATGAGGAGACATAAGTGAGGAGGGAGACTGTACCAGACTTGGTGAATAAACAGTGAAAAAGAATGGAGTATCTTATGTGAAAAGAAGAGTAAAGTGAAAGCTGGAAAGGTAAAGGTAGAAACCAAAGTTTGAAATTTTGTTCTCAAACAATAAATACATATTTGTTAAGAATCTGTTAGGTATTAGACACTGCTCTAGAGTATAAAAAAATGAAATAATCCCTATTACATATAGTTTATATTCTAATGGGCTTCCTCAAAGTATGTGTGTACATGTGTGTATAGTGTGTATGTACATATGTATACATATATGCGTATATGTATTTGTGCGTATGTATGTGTGTGTGTATCTGGTAATAGTAGGACCTGAATTAAGGTGGTAGCTGTATGAATAAAAAGAAGGCATCAGATGTAAAAAATGTTGTAGAAGTAGAAATGATAAGATTTGGTGACTGATTAGATTTGGAAGTAAGGAACACTGAGGAATTAGGATTAGTGCTGAATATCAGGATAGCGGTGCCCTTGTCAGAAAAAAGAAGTTAAAAAGGTAGGAAGGTTTAAACCATTCATTCTAGTAAGCTACTAAATCCTGTTCATTTCTCCATCTACAGAACTTCTCTACTTCCACCTTTCTCTCATAGCTACTACCACATTTCAAACCTTCAACACATCTTTCTTGAATTATTGCAAATAGCCTTCATATTGATTTCTCTGGCTCAAATTTCTGTCCCTTTCCATCCATTGTCCATACAGGTGTCAATGTTATTTTCCTTATGTGCAAATCTAAGTGGATTATTCTCCTACTTGTAGGATCAATTACAACAGTGCAGCTTAGCACTTATACCCTTCACATTTTGCTTTGTCCCACCTCCCCAACCCTTTTACACATTTTTATACTTTTTACATGCTAAAATTCAAATAAATTAGATAGACTTTTCCTCCTTCTTGGCATTCCAAGTGTAGAAATGCTTTTTAAATTTAAATATTTCAAAGATTCTTCTAGATCTAAAGATGTTTTAGAACCAGTTTTTAAATTCAAGTGTCCTAACTCCAAGACAACTAATCCTATAGTTCTACTTAAATGTAGTTCATTTCTTCTTCAGAATCTCCTTTCATCAATATGTCCATTATGGAAAGGAAAATCATAGAATTACAGAAGCTTAGAGTTGAGAAAAAATATCTGGATGTATCTAAATACCTAACAAATAAGACATGGTAGAAATATTATTTGCTCAGACAATCTATCCATTGCATTTTGAAACAATATTGTTATTAAGTTACTTATTATTATTATTAAGGTAGTTTCCCCTCTTTTTGAAAGCTATCTTTCTGAAATTTCCATATATTACTTCTAGTTTCACTTTCTGGAAGCAGGAACAAATTAATCCATTACAAGTCTTCAGATACTTAATGACAGTTATCACTTCTCTCTCTCTTCCATTCTTGTTCTTTTAAGCAATCCTTATAATAGATTTCAAAATGAGAAATGTATGAAAGATAGCATAGTAGAGACATTGATAGCACTGAAATGAAGAAGCTTTGAATTTGAATCTTACCTCACTGTCTCATTTTTTGAATCATTAAAATAGAGATAATGATAGTTCCTACATCAGAGTTATGAAGATCAAATGAGGTAACATATATAAAATACTTGGCAAAACTTAAAGTGCTATGTAAAATATTAGATGATGATGTTGATGGTAATGATGATGATGAATGATATTCTCTTCCATAATCCATTGTTTATATTAATGCATTCCTCTTTAGAGTTTTATTATGTTTATGAAATGAATTTAAAGTATGCAGGCTTTATGTAAGAAAAGACAGGTCAATTAGTAATCCTAAAGTGAAACAAACTGCCTTGGGAGGTAATGACTTCTTCATGTAATGTCTGCAAAGTATGTTTGTTTCCTTATACAACATGTAGCATTTTGTAGGAAGAATATTCAAATGCAAGGTTTGAATATTTATCATCCAAGGCACATTCTAGTCTCAAGATTCTAAGATTCCTAAGTTACAATGCTCTTTCTCCCCCCATTTTCCATTAAAATTTCAAATTAATCTTCTTTTAAGATGTTTATTCTTTTTTCCCTTTGTTTTTCTTCACCATTTTAAAAATTCACTATCCATATTTAAATAAATAAATAAAACTTAATTTCTGCCATCCTATTGAAGTCAGTCAGCTTGCCTGGCCTTATACTAACTATAGTATTTTTCCTTTCAAACCATTTTAATAAAGTATAATAAGGTGGGAATAGTATAGAACTAAAAGGCAGAAATCTGATCCCCCCCCAAAAAAAAAGAAAGAGGTGGGATAGGTATTATCTAATACCTTCAATTGAAAAATTGAACAAGGAAAAGACATGCTCATATTTCAGAGCTCTTGGATTCATATAGTTCATGTTAATTAGGGAACATAACAATAAGGTAAACTGAGATAAAATAGCTTTCTTTAGCTCAACGATTTTCTAAAAGTATATCTCTATATATGGATTAATAATTCTCTAATGGTGAGGGGCAGAATGTTAAGAAGAGACAGAAGACTGACACTGAAGTTAAGAATGCTAGAATCCAAGTTCTGTCTTTGACACTTATTAATTGGAGGAATAATTTTTGACAAAGCATTTTTGGAGGGACTTTTCATACCAGGACTTCCACATAATCCTGAAATTGGAAATTCAGGAACAAAATTATAGTTGTGCTCCCACCCTAATTTATTTTTCGTCTCTCACATATATAAAGAAGTAATGGAAAATAATTTTATTCTTGGATCAAGAGGATATCCTCTATTTCTCTTTTTTGTATCTTTTGATTATGACTATAATTTTATGTAGTCTCTCTGAAACTCTCCACTGAGGCTTGAAAATGCAGATTATTTCACATGATCTGGCTCTCTTAAAGCTCTATGCAACAGTGATATTATTGTAGCAAACAAATGGAAATCCAAAAATGATTCAACATGCCAAGGTATGAAGCCCCTTGAGAAGCTTTTGTTCTCCCATCACACAATCTGTTCAGGTCATGGATTTAACAGTTTACTAAGCAATAGCTACTTGTAAATAATTTTAATTTCTCTTTTCATATAACAATCTCAATATATCATCAAAATCCTTTAACAAAGAAGAAATGATTATAGCTACCCTCTTAAGAAATATCAGTAAGGATAAAGCTAATTGGTTTCTAACCCCAAATTTCCTTTATTTATATAGCAGGAGACACTAGTTCACTGGGTAACCAAGGGAATTACACAATTCTTGTCTATTCTCTTCCATAATGCATTATTTATATTAATATGCTCGTTTTTTTCTCCTTTGTGGCTATTGCCATGAAACAATTCTGAAATGGTTGGGGATTGTCTCTTTCAATTGATAATTAGATCAGCATTGAAACAGAGCCTTTGGGTATATTTACATAATTGAGAATTAAACCATATGATCTTTGGTTGAAAAATCAGAAGATAAAATTCACAAGCTAGTAAAAAACTCAAATTCAAAGTGAATCAAATTAGTGACATTATTATACCATATCATTGATAGAGACATGCAATTATTAGATATTGTATATTTAACAAAATTCAACATATGGAAATAATAAGACATCTCAGAAGACATCTAAGTATTAACATTTGCAACTAACAACTATAAAGTTTTAAGTTATTTATGTGGACATTTCCTAATTACATGGGGAATTGATTATATGTAAAAGGCCTTTTCTGATACTTTATCATAGTGTTATAGAAATTTTGCATTGCTCTTCAAGTTCACACATAGCCAGAGAAATTAAGTTAGGACCCAATAGTCCAAGTACCAGACTAGTAAAGTGTGAAGAAAGTCATCATGGGAAAGGTTATTCAAAGGATGATTAATGTTCTGGCCACAAAACTCATGAAACTATTTCTTAAGTTGTGAATGGTTTATGATCTATATCAGTGGTTTGTGATTTGGATGTTACTTAGTTTGATATAAACCTGTGAGTTTATTTTATAAGAAACTCCAAATTAGCAAATTATGATGACCAAATTAGATCATCAGGTATTCTCTAATTTATAATATTTAGAGGTACCTGAGATAATGAGCTTTTAAAGTGATTTGGTAGGGTTACATCTACCCCATAAAGCAGAAGAGGAGCTGGTATTTGTCTTTTTGATTCTGGGCTGGCTATCTGTCCATGACTTCTTGGAAATTTTGGAGGAGGGATGGTTAGAGAGTTATCCACATTGAGAAATCCTGAATCTTTTGAAGTATTGGTATTCCAAAATTTCAGAAGATATCAGTCTCATTTCTCATTGCTATTTTTTAAAAGATAGGCAAGAAAGCTGAGTATGTATATTGTAGAAATTACAAAAATCCATACTATTAAATATTTATTTTATTTTATCCTCCTTTCTGCATATACAATAGATTCTGTTTAAATGCATGCATTAATATGTTAAACCATTGTTTAGAACTGTTTCTATGAAGTTGTTATTGGGATCAGTGATTACACAGAGCAACGAGTGCTTTACTAATAGGTAATACACAAGCCAATAACTCCAACAGCAGAAAATGTTAAGGAAGGAATCAGGAAGGGAAAAGGGCAAGTTACCTTTTAATGATTAGAGAGAAATATATGTAATGGGGCTCTGGCACATTCATAGACCACCTATGATGGTGTGGGCTGATGTAGAATTTTGGGGAATCATTTCCAGGAAACTGGAAGACTTGCACGCAGGTGGACATTCTGCCTAGGACCATCAAAAGGATCAGCCTTTTTTCATTGACTGCATAGCCAGAATAATCAGTCACTCAATAAATAAATTATCAAGCACTTAACCTATTAAATTTTAGGCACTGTGAAAAGCATTGAAAGTGTTAAAGTAAAAGATAATTGTCTAATGGGGAAACGACATGAAAGTTATTTTGCATTTATATACATATATATATGTATATGTATATATATATGTGTGTGTGTGTATTATATATATATATATATATATATATATATATATATATATATATATATATATAGTCATAAGTTACTAGCATTATATTGGATAAGGAAAGACTGCTTGTAGAAGGTAAGGTTTTATTTGGAATCTGAAGGAAGCCAGAGAAGCAGAGATGGGGAAGGAGAGTATTATAAGCATGGGAAACATTTAGTGAAAATTCCTGAAGTCTGGAAGTGAAATGTTTTGTATGGGGAACATCAAGGAAATAATTGCTACTATTATATAATATGAAGAGAGGAGTAAGATGGGAAAAAAAGATTAAAAATGCAGGGAAGGCCCAAATAATAAAGAGCTTTAAAATCTAGATAATTTTTTGTTCTAGAGGCAATAGGGAGCCACTGGATTTCATTGAATTGCAGAGTAACATAGTCCTATCTGCACTTTAGGAAGCTTAATTTGACAGTTGAACAGAGAGTAAATTGAAGTGGAAAGAGACTTTAGGCAAGGAAAGGTACTAGTAGGCTATTACCATAGGCTATTACAATAAGTTGATGAGTACATGCAATAGAGTGATGTCAGTGGAAAGAAGAAGGAATATGTGAGAAGTGTTATAAAAGTTAAGTCAATAGAACTTGGCAACAAATTGGATATAGAGGTTGTGACTGAGAATTTAAGGATGAATTTAGATAATATCTATTAATATCTTTAAAATGCTCTGACTGGAAGTTTGGAGTTTTGCCCTTTTCATTTGCTCTTTTTGTATTCTAAGTATAAATACTGGACTCTGCAGTCTAGTTAGAAATCTCTAACCACTGGATCTGAGAGTCCATGAATCTAGGCTAGATGATTTAGCCTGAACTTGGTGGGATTAATTCTATATAAGAATTGAGTTTAACTCTGTGGTTAATTCCTTTCTATTCCCCAGTCACTGAGGCAGTGATAAGGGATATTATGACCCTGAAGGTGAGAATTTTTTCTATATTCTTTTTATATTTTTTGAAATAAATATCCTTGTATAAAATCTAATCCAATCTTAAATGGTTATATGAACTGGAATATGACTTATTGGGTTCCAACCAATCTGGAAAGCTTGAGCTCATGGGAGAGGAAAAAGACTTTACAATCTACACTCTCATCAGACTAGAGACCCATATGAGGGTAAAATGTAACAGGTGTGGCTCTGAAGAGTAGAGCCAGAGTTGACCATATTATACAGATACTCTTGGAAGCATTATGTAGATTCTCTTTCTCTTTATTTTTTTTTTCTCTGTGTATGGAAATCAAGTAGAGACTCTACAGACAGATAACAGTTACATTAAAGAAGACTGGATATGGCTAAAAACGGGAAGAAAATAGATGCTGAAAAACAGAGTTGAGGGTGCTTTGATACCAAACTGGTACAATTAGTTTTAGCAAACCTCTATGGTCTTTTAATTGCAATTTAAGATTGAGAATGAACAAAGTTCAATAATAAAGTATTGAACTAGGTTTTAACTATAATCAAACATTGAATCTAGAGAACTTTGAAGTGTGTAACTATTATTATTATTATTATTTTCTATTTAAATTTCATGTGCAACATTCTTCTAGAACTGCTTTCTACAAATGGAGAAAATCCCCACATTAATTGTATCAAGGACCATGTCAGTGTTAAGATAAATACCCAAATTATGCATATTATTGCATGCTTATTTTGTTTAAAAGTTGTTTTAAAACATCATATTTAAAATTAGGATCCTAAAATCATGGATTTAGAATGATTGGATGAAATATTTATTAAGTGAATACTACGTTATTGTTTTTCAGTTAAGTCATGTCCAACTCTTTGTGAACCCATTTGAGTTTTCTTGGCAAGGATATTGGAATGTTTTGCATTTCTTTTTACAATTCATTTTACATATGAAGAAACTGAGGCAAACATGATTAATGTCACAAGTTAGTGAGTGTCGGAGATCAAATTGAATTCAGCTGTTCTAGACTCAAGACTTGATTCTAACCTTACTATGTTACCATGTGCAAAATATGGATTCTGAAGATATAAATAGAAAGAAAAATGATAAACGCCCTTTCTTTAGGGATCTCACATTCTAATGATGGATACGACACTTATGGAAGATTTCTGCTGCAAATCCAGAGGGAAAGTCTCGTGTACTTTAGGGTCCAACTCTTATGTTGAACCACTGGACAAGGATTTTGGTGGCAATAAGTTTCTTTTCTGGGTCTTCTATAACTTTAGGAACTATTTCTGCAAAAGCAAGTAGTTAATAGGTATTATCTTTACATTTGTTTCCCAGGAAGATGTGTGAAGGCACTGGCTGAAAATGATTATTTTTGTCAAGGCTCTTGGGTTCAAAGTCCTGGACTATCATTGTGTCTAAAGGAAAATGTTGGTTAATTTAGGAGCAATGGTTTGATGTGTCTAGCACATTCTGACATTCTAGGGATGCTTTGGGCAGGCTGCTTTGCATGCCCTGCCTGGGGCCATAAGTTGGCAATTGGTGAAGATAACTGGCCCTTTGTTCATACGAGTTACTTCCTCAGATGATGGTCATGAGGGCTGGACTGAAGCAGCAATGATGTCCTGATGCTCTCCATCACTCCCAGAACCCCTCTGTCTATCTATTGATTGCTCAGCACTTATTGCTAGTGCTAATGAGGAAAGAGAGCCTGTTCTTCACAATGATTTCTCTTCTCAGTTATAGCTGTGAAGGCTGGTTCGGAAACAGACATGGTGGTTTAGGGTAACACTGCCATTCTGAAGCTTCTTGAGTTTAGGATCCTGGATTGTCCCCATCATGGTCTGAGGGGAGATCAGATCAAGGTCTTGGTTATGTTAGGGGTTTGACTTCCCTGGCACATGCTGCCTTTTATCCCTCAGTTAGGCTTCTTTGCTCCTCTATAGATAACAGTTGGTATGCTGTGGTATGGTAATAAGGAAGGGAAACTTGTGCAGGAGGCCCACCAAAATCTTATGTAAAATTTGGATCAAATAACAGGCACTCCAGTCACAGAAATTAGTTTTCCAATGAGAGAATATTTTCTTCGGATGTTTGAGTCTATGAAGCAAAAGTTGTAGAGCAATTCAGAGTAGAAAAATGTCACCAGTAGCAATTATAACAGTCTTATTTCCTATTCTTGGTGATGATTGAAGAAGACATCTGATCAAAGCAGAGGACAAGGACTTTTTGTAAAATGGAAGTGTGACTGATCTTGTCTGGTTATCAGGAATTCCATTTCTTAGATAAGGTTTACACTCTCTCTTGTAAATCCTTCTCCTTCTGATTCTTTCCTCTAGCCCTTGTAAATAATTTCTTTTTTAAAATCTTTTTTCACATTTTTTCTTTGTGTCTCTTTTTAACAGTTATTACTGAGTTAGATTTTAAATAATTTTTGAGATTATCATTTTCTCTGACTTCTGATCTTTCCAGCTTTGATTTCTAAATTGGAGCTTTGCCAGAATAAGGCTCTGTCTGGCCTCTGTAATACTCTTTGTTGGATTATTTAGACATTCATGTTCTTCCTTTCCCTGATTAATCTAACTTTCTGGCCAGATCATTACCATCTACCATTACATCTTGCCTGAATCTTAGTGGCTAGATCCTCAGTGATTTCTCAGGTGCCCTAAAGACAGCTCATTAGAAACCCCTCAGCTCTTGGGCCTATGCAGTCAGGATCTGAACTTTGAGGCTTAAGTACTTAAGTGGCTGTATAGCCAGTTGTTACTGCCAGGACTTTGAATGTCCCCACTCTGGAGATTAGATTTTCTCTGAGGATTCTTCTACTCTTACTATTGCTAATCAAAATGCTTTGCAAACTATACAAGATCCCGCAGCCTTCTTGTCTCTGGCAATGGAGACATAGTAGAGGTAGTAGGTTGCTGCATGAATTTTTTTTTTTAAATAAACAGACAATTCTTCATAATTGGAAGAAGTCCCTTACAGCAGTTTATCATTGGATTCTTGATCCTCATTCCATTTTGTGAAAATGTAATGGTTTTGCTAGAATATGTTAATGTCTACAGTCTTCCTCCAGGCCAGACCAGGATCCTAGCATATAGAACTTTTCTCTTAGTTCTGACACAGTTAATTCTTTGTCTTGCAATAACTTTAATGGAATCATCAAGTTGCCTTTAAATTTTATTTTTTCAAAGCTAAATAATACCAAATTCTTTCAACTGACCATATTTATATTACAGTCTTAATGTCTTTTATCAGTCGGGTCATCATCCCATGGACATTCTCCAACTTGCCCAAAAATGTGACATTTAGTATGAAATATAATATATAAGAAATATTACAGTTAGTGCTCCCTATTCTTACCTACAATATCTTTAGGAATGCAGACTAGAAGAACATCCCATTTTGCCCACTCCCCCTACTCCCAACATATAACACTCAGATCATATAAACCTGTAGTCCCTGAAACTGAGTTCTTTTTTAGGTAAATTTCTGTTTAGCTGTCAAAAACCTGCTTTGTACTGTATATATGATATAAAAATTTAAATATTTCAAGACAATATATTTATTACTGTTCATTCTCCCATTTTATATTTGGCTTTACATTCTTCTCTATAGGAGATATTTTTATTAAAAATCTGGTATCTACCATATATGTTATCCTTTTTAGCTTTGTCTCATCTGAAGAAGTTATGTAGGTAATTGATAAAAAAAATTAAATAGCATAGGGGCAGAAGAAGATACCTGAATCACAGAATTAAAACAAGAAGGAAAAAAAATCCACAAAGTCTGAAGAGATATTACAGGCAATCAGTCATCCAAAATACACTTAATGGGAATTCTCTCCACTCATACCTAATAAGTGGTCTTTTGTCTTTTTAATATTGATATCCAATAAGGAGGAGTAAACTATCTGCTAACACAGCAAATTATTTTTTTAGATAACTCCAACATTTCTTCCAGCTTGGGGATAGAGTGGGAATCACATTAAGAATACCTTCCCCTTTCTGTTCTGGAATTTCCTCTCTCTTTCCAGAAGGCCCAATCCATGAACTCTCTAATTTGGTATTTCTAGAGAAAGAATTCTAATACTGATAGTCTTAAGGAATCTAAAAATAATCATGCTACCTGATCTTGTAGCAAGCTATACAAACTTTGGGAACCAAATGTGCAGTCCTTTCTTAAAGATAAGAAACCAGCCCTGCAAAGTCAATCCCTTTTCTCTTGCTATCAGGCTAGATTCTTGAGTCTAAAGTAATAATAATGTCCATTTTTTTCCCCAAAGTCAGATGAGAGAATGTGTAATGGGTTTTTCAAAAACTCCATATAATATGTAAATAAAATGCCATCAGTCTAGTGGGAAAAGGGTTGAATCTGGAGTTGAAGGACTTGTATCCAAATTTCAGTTTTATTACTTAAAATTTATCGAAATTTGTGTAACTCTTCAGGCTTTAGTTATTGCCTTTATAAAATGAGAGAATTAGACTAGATAACCTCCAAAGTGCCTTACACCTCTTTATTCTGTGATACATGATGATGATGATGAGGATGGTGACTATTGGCAATATTAGGCTTTAGCTTTTTGAATCATCTTAACTGAGAATAAATCCTACGCCCACAGTGTCTAGAACTGAGGATATTTAAGTTTTGCGCTTCTGATGCTGCTATGGTTACTGGCAGACTTTGATGCCTTTTAGGGGATCCTATCAATATAGCAGTAATGTTCTGTTTTACATTAAAAAAAGCCTGTCATTCTCACTGTTACAGGTGTGCAGGTATTGAATGATTTGAAGAAAATAGGAACATGATAGATATATTTGTTCCATTACTGTCACCTTACTAGAAATGGCTCATTAGCATTTTCAATAAAAATTTTCCTCATATCACACATTCAAAAATCCTGTAGGGTAGACTGAGTGGGGAGGGCAACCAAAATTTCATCAATATTATTTAGGAATTACAATAATGGAACCAGTGGCTTGTAAATCACTTCTCCCTCAGAAGCTGGAGTCTGAAAATCATGTCATATTGAAAAATTAGGTGTATTTCTTCACATTATAGCAACTACTTGACCAACATTTACTGAACTTATTTTGAATAATCATTGATATTTGTTTAAAAAAAAAAAGCATTGATTTTGTTTAGTGAGGTTTGGTGCTGGCGAGTGGGAGAGTGGTAAGCACAGCTAAAATGCTCACAATGGAAAGTCTCCTGAGGAATTAAAAAAAAATCTAGAGAATGTACAGATTTTTTTTTCTCATATTCATACAGTAACCTGACCCAAAGAGAGAGCTGTTGCTAGGCAACAAATTCCCCCACCCCCTTTCGGTTTCATGTTGAAATCGGAGGAAGTGTCCTTGCCAAATACTTCTAACAGAAATGAACCTGTTTCCCAGGGAGTACCACCCTCAAACTAAATAGAACACAGAGAAAAACTAGGTCATCTTTTCTGTCGTTTTGTCTGAAAAGTCAACTTGGAAATTTGAACTTAGGAATACATGATATTCTGTTGATTTTCTTTCACAAATGACTTTGTGTTCAATGTTTACAAGTCTACAATTTAACACTCCTTTGGCTCCACATATTCTAAAATTCTGCATTCCTGATTGAGAAATGAAACACGTTCCCAATGCCCTTCTATCTCTAAATGAAGGTTTGTTGGGAATTGAGATAGAGCGAGGAAAGACTTCTCGGGCCTCAGCCAAGTCCTTAATTGCTTCAGTTGAACATGGCCAAGGTAGCTATATAATATAATTCTTTAATGGAGATGTATATAAAATGACAGGATTTTGTGCCTAATAAAAATCGTCTTTGTTACCAACTTTAATTGTTGAAGTCATTTATCATAGGAAGAGAAGCAAAGAAAAGGGAAAGAAAAGGAGGAAAGTGAAAGGAAATTAAAAACAAGCAAACTAGAAAATCTATGCAAAAATATGACTTTTTAAAGAAATGTGAGAATATCTTGAAATGACTGATCTTCAAAAATCCTATTTGAGAGGTATAAATGTATGCTTTTATTAGTCATAATGTAGGAAAATTTATGCTAGCATTACAGGCAAAGGATCTGTGTTCAAATCTTGCTTCTGCCATTTTCTGAATGTGTGGCACTGGACTTCAGACTCCTCAATTATAAAATGAAATAATTTTGCAAAAAGATCTGAGCCAACATTTCTGTTTTACTTGTGCCATTTTCTGAGCTGCTATTGTTACTGGTGCATCTCCAACTAGAGCACAGAGATCATGCTCTAGTTCTAACCGCCTCACTAGGAATAGGCTGTTAGTGAGAACTGTCTATATCTGGGAGTTCCTAGAGGCTGAACCCTTTCCTTTTGAACATTTTCAACTTGCAGCCATACAAAATTTCTTACTGTGCCACACTTACCAGTATAAGCAAAGCGATATCATTATCACCATTGCTCCTAAAATTGCTGGGAAAACTGGAAAATAGAATGGCAGAAATTAGATATTGACCATCACTTAACATCCTATACCAATTTAAAGTCGAAATAGGTTCATCATTTAGACATGCAGGGTGATACAATAAGCAAATTAGGAGAACAAGGGATAATCTACCTCCCGGATCTGTGGAGAAGGAAGGAATTTATGGCCAAAGAAGAACCAGAGAACCTTATGAAATATAAAGTAGATAATTTTGATTATATTAAATTAAAAATTTTTGTACAAACAAAACCAATGCAGCCAAAATTAAAAGGGTAGCAGAAAACTAAAGGGAAAATTTACATCCAGTCCTGATAAAGACCTCATTTCTAAAGAATATAGAGAATTGACTCAATTTTATAAAAAGTGCAAGCCATTCAACAATTGTTAAATGATCAAAGGATATGAAGACAATTTTCAGATGAAGAAATTGAAACCATTTCTACTCATATGAAAAAAAAATGCTCTAAATCACTACTGATAAAAGAAATACAAATTACGACAACCCTGAGGTACCACTTCACATCTCTCAGATGGTCTAAAATAACAGGAAAAGATAATGATAAATGTTGGAGGGGATGTAGGAAAACTGTGTCATTAATACATTGTTATTGGAGGTGAGAACTGATCCAGTCATTCTAGATAGCAATTTGGAACCATGCCGAAAGGTTATCAGATTATTCTCTACTGGGTTTGTATCCTAAAGGATAAAAAAGGGAATAGGACACACATGTGTCAAAATGTTTGTAGCAATCATTTTTATAGTAGAAAGGAACTGGAAACTGTGTGGATGCCCACCAGTTGGGGAATAATTAAATAAGTTATAGTATATGAATGTAATGGGATACTATTGTTCTATCAGAAATGATTAGCAGACTAATTTCAGAAAGTCCTGGAGAGACTAACATGAACTGATGCTAAGTGAAATGAGTAAAACCAAAGGAACATTGTACACAGCAACAAGATTATGTGATGATTAACAGTGATGAACTTGGCTCTTTTCAGCAGTGAAGTGATTCACGTCAATTCCAATAGACTTGTGATGGAAAAAGCTATCTGCATCCAGAGAGATGACTATAGGGACTGAATGTGGATCACAAGATAATATTTTCATTTGTTGTTGTTTGTTTATTGTATTTTCATTTCCTTTTTTCTCCCTCTTGATCTGATTTTCTTGCTTAGCAGAGCAAATGTAGAAATATGTTTAGAACTGCACATATTTAACATATATTGGATTATTTGCTGTCTAGGGAAGGGGATGGAGGGAAGGACAGAAAAATAGAGAATAGAAGGTTTTGCAAGGATGAATGATGAAAACTATTTTTAATGTATTTTGAAAAAAGCTATTTTATATATATATATATTATACATACGCACGCACAGACACATATGTAAAACAGAAGCTTCTTGAGAGCAAGTCCTATTTCCATGTTCTATTTGTATCCCCAGTACATAGCTCATTATTTAACATGCAGAAAATAGCTTTTCTTCTCCCTCTCTCCCTTCCTCTCTTCCTCTCTCCCTCCTTCCCTTCCTCCCTTCCTCTCTCCCTCCTTCGCTCTATTCCTTCCTTCCTTTCTTCTTATCTTTCTTCTTTCCTTCTTTCCTTCCTTCCTTCTTCCCTCTCTTTCTCTTCCTTTTGATCATACCCATACTCAACAATTTAACACAGATTTTCTAACTGCCTCTTATTTCTAAGGTATGCATTTTGCCCAAGGTTAAGACAAAGAACATGATATACTCACTGTCAATTTAAAAATTGTTGTTGTTGCTATTTTGAGCTTGCCTGTTATCTAACCCCAGGGATATTTTTTGATCTTCTTCTTATTCATTTTTTAATATTATTTAAAAGTTAACGAGTCTTGTATATGATATCCCAACATTTTTGGAATCCATCTTTCCTTCACTTTCCTTACTTTCATTATAATAGTTTTAACCCTTTTTGCCTTTCTAAATCTATCTTCATCATTAATCCATTTTTTGCTAGCAATGTCATGCCAGAATATATCTGTATGTGTGAATTTATTCATGGACTTTGTCATAAAATCCTTCTCAAATTCTTCTGTGTTTTCTGAATTAAATCCAAACTTTTATCCAATATTGAAGGCCTTGCACAAGTTTGTTCCATCCTATCTTTACAAACATATCTAATTACTTCCCTCTATGCACTTTACTTTTCAGGTCCAGCCAAACTGAATGACTTCCAGCCCATTAAACAAACATTAATCTCTTATATCTATCTTATTGCCTTTACCTCCTCTTTGTCTGAATAGCCTTCCATTAATTGAATAGGAGTAACTAGAGCTAGGCTAGTGACTAGCATACCATACTTGGAGTCAAGAACACCAGAGTTCAAATCTGGTCTCAGGCACTTACTAGGTGTGTGACTCTGGGCAATTCACTTAACTTTTGTTTGACTCAGTTTCCTCTTCTGTAACACAAAGATAATCATAATATCTGCCTCCCAGGGTTGTTGTGAGAATCAAATGACAAAATATAAAGCATTTAGCACAGTGGCTGTCTATAAAAATGTTAGCTATTAATTATTATTCCTGTCCTATCTTTACAAACCAACTGTAATGCCACCACTATCAACAAGCCTTCTTTTATCCTCCCTTTAGGTAATAACCCTCCTCAATATCTCATTATTTGTTTTGTAAGTTTATAATAATGTTATCATGTAATGTTCCATATTTATCTGAAATGGTATCTGAAGTTGTGAGAAAAAAGAAAAATAGGTGCAATTTCTAAATCTTTTTGCAAACATTACAATGCTATATGAATGCTAGCTATTATTACAAGTGAAAAATGTTCTGAATTTTAGAATTAGAAGATCTGACATATATATATATATATATATATATATATATATATATATATATATATAAATATTGTGGTTATGGGAATGTCATTGAGGTGACAGAGACTAAAATGAAATCTAAGTATTTTTCATATGTTAGGAAAATTAACTATTAGAACTGTTACAAAGATGCCTTAAAATACTGGATAAGTATGGTAGATCATAATTCCAAAAGGTAGATTTGTAACTAATTCAGTGATCAAAACTATGGACCAGTCATAAATGTCAACTTGTATGGATTAGGTTTAAGGTTCTAATGAGGTATATTGTAGGCCTATTCTTGAACCTGTGCTGTTCAACAATTACTTCAGTGACTGGGTTAAAGTTTTAGGTTGTATATTTATCAACTCACCTTATCAGGGTGAAGCCAGAAGGGATATCTACCATTAGATTATAAAAACAAAATTTAAAAATATCTTAGACTTGACTCTTCAACAATGAAGTGATTCAAGCCAATTCAATAGACTTATAAGGGAGAGCCATCTGCATCCAGAAAGAATTGTGGGGACTGAAAGTGGATCACAGCACAGTATTTTTACTTTTTTGTTGTTGTTAGCTTGCTTTTTTTTTTCTTTCTCAATTTTTCCTTTTTGATCTGATTTTTCTTGTGCAGCATGATAAAGATGGAAATATATATAGAAGAATTGAATATGTTTAACCTACATTAGGGAAGTGGGGTAAAGGGAAGGAGGAAAATTTGAAACATAAGGTTTGCAAGAATGGATGTTGAAAACTCTCTTTGCATACATTTTGAAAATAAAAAGCTATTATAAAAATTTAAAAAAAATAAAGATTAAAAAAATCTCAGAGTACATTAAACCAAAGGATTCAATAGCTAATGATTTGGTAGTAATATTTTCTTTCTCACTGTGAATATCAGAGATATGATGGTTCACATGGCTCTTTGGGTACAAAAATCTGCGAATATTTATAGCCATTAAAAATCATTCAATGAAGATTTGGTTAGAATTTTTTTTTTATTTTTTCAGTCATTTGAGTCTTTGAATGAGGAATACTTTCAGCAATGGAAAGAAATTAACAGAAATATAGCATTATCTCATCATTTACACTGATTCCTATAAGAAGATTCCTAATCTTTTTATTTGACAGTGCTTTTTTCTTGCCAAACAAAACAAAATAAGACAATAAAGCTTTTCACATAAAAACTTTCTATTGCCATTCCTCATCTCTTAGAATCCTCACCTTCCTAAAAATTTAGTTCATGGACAGATTGCTATGAGTGGTCTTCTTTGAGGCCCCTTATTCTCCCTCCTCATACTGTCTTTAGAAGCTTGTCTATTTTTTTTTTTTTTTCATTTCTACCCTAGATAGTAAGCTCTTTGAGGGCAAAGACAATCCTGTAGCCTCAGGGCTTTAGCAATCATTAAAGACTTGGAGGAAGCCAGCAGAATGTGGGCAAAGAGATGATAAAGGAAAAATTTCTCAGCATAACTGAGATAGCTAGTGAAAATGTGCAGTGTTGAAAAATAGAGTATTCTAGGAACAAGAAGAATACTAGTTTCATAGGATCACAGAGTATATGGATCACAGAATATGTGTAAGAGGAATGGAAAGGTAAGAAGGAGCTAGATTACAAAAGGCTTTAAAAAACACATGGAGATTTCTATATTTGATTCTGTAGTCACTGAAGTTTATTGAATAACAGAGTGACATGGTCAGAATGGTACTTTAGAAAGACCAGTTTGGCAGCTGAAGGGATGGACTGGGATGATGAGAGGCTTAAGGCAGGGAGACCAACTAGCAGGACATTGTAATATCTCATTTGTGAGATGGTGATTTTCTGGAGCTGGATGATAGTATGTCAGAGAGAAACAGTCATAAGCAAGGGATCTTAAGGTTTCTCTATGGTGGAATCTGTCATAGAATCTTAAATAATTGCATCCTATCATGTGAGACATCTTGATTAAATTAAGTTTTCAAGGCTTTGTTCTACTGAGTTGAATGCTTTAAAAATAAACAATGGACAAAACAGGATCATTTATTTTCTACACCTTTCAGTCAGTTTAGTGCAAAGACTTTTCTGTACCTGCCTCATGTTTCCTTCAAGGTATCTTCAATATGTGTGCATAAATCCTATCAAAATTTATATGAGTAAGTAGGCATATTTGACAGGAGTTTTTTTTTTTTTTTTGTCAGATTCAATATATAGGAAATATTTTAGACAAGAGAAGAAAGACTTGTTTAAAATATTTGAAGTTGTTTCATATAGCATAGAAGGCTTGAGTTGGAATCCTGCCTTAGACACTAGCTCTGTGATCCTGGTCAAGTTATTTAATTTCTATGAACCTCTCTCTCTTCTCATCTGTAAAATATATATAACAAGTAGCACCTGTGGTACTTGTGAGGACCAATATGCAATTTTATAAAGTTATTTTTGTACACCATAAAGAATTATGTAAATTTTAGCTATTTTATTATTATTTGGAATAAAAATAAACTTTTTTGCATTTAGTATGAAGGAACTAGGAGAAATTGATGAAAGTTGCAAAAAAGCAAATTTTAACTTGAGATTAATCAAGGATATCTTTCTTTGATTTCCCCAAAGTATAATATGTATCTTGGCAGACAGAGAGCTTTTCTTTGCTGAAGATCTACAATATTGAGTGATTACTTGAAAGAGGTGTGATAGAGAGTATCCCAGGATTCCTTTTAGATAAGGATTGGACTAGATGATGCCTACTGAGACCCCTTTCAAGTTAAAAATGCTCTGATTCATAATACTGGTTTGCTAAGAAATTTTAGATTAGTGAGAATTTAGATCCCAAATTTGGAAACTATCCATGAAAACACTTTTCAAAAACTTTCCTGAAATTTTGGGAGCCATGATTTATTGCTACTGTAAACCTGCCTTCTGTGACAATAATAGCTGAGAAAAAATACAGGAAGTTGTGCATCTGGTAAATAACTGGTATTTGTTCACAGAGAATTCTGAGAAGAGGAGAAGAGAGGAGAGGCATATGAAGTTCACTGAAGCATATGTGTCCTCCATCTTGAGGACTTGTAGCTGAAACTTTCCATATGTGTGTATCCCCATTTTAATGTGTGCTACTTGAGCAGAAACAAAACATTGTACACAGTAACAGAAATATTGTAATGGTGATCAACTGTTAAAGGCTTAGTGACTTTCATCAAAACAAACAATCTAAGAGGATTTCAAAAGATTCCAAAGAGACCCTTCTTTTCAGAAAGAACTGATGAATTCTGAATACAAATGGAAACATATTTTTCCCCCACTTTCTCAATTTGTCCAGCATGGCTAATATGGAAATATGTGTTGTACAAATTTATATGTATAATGGATATCATATTGCTTGCCTTCTCAGTGGTTTGAGAATGGGCTAGAGAAAGAAAATATTTGGAAATCAAAATGTTTTTAAATGGATGTCATAAATGAATGAATGAACAAGCAATCCAACCAACCAAAAAAATAAAGTGAGCTCCTTGAGAACAAAATGTGTCTTACTTTTCTATTTGAAATTCTAAAACATACCACCACAACTTTGTACATTGTGAATATTTAATAAATGCTTTATTCTTTCATTTATTTATTTCAGAGAAAAATGTGGAAGAACATATTTTATCTTCAGGATTTTATTTAGATTGACTGTGAGTGTTAAAACTTATACCACCTTCCTTTCTTGCCATTAGCACTGGAAACTGAGTTTTTAAAAAGAGCACTGGAGAAAGCTTGAAGCTCTGACTACCTTTACATACCATTGTGTCATATCTTCATCCTTGTAGGATAATTCCTCTTCCTTTTGAGTATAGCCCCTCACCTTGCTGTCTATTGGCCTTGACCTTCTTATCTTGATCCTGTCAGGATTAAGTTATGGTCCTTTCCTGGAATTATGGCTTGTCCATCCTCCCAGTGTCCTTGCTCCCCCTTATATGTCTTTGTTTCCCCTATAAGATTGTATACTCAGGTTATGTAAGCTGTTTGCAATCCCTAGTTAACTAAAACCCTATATAAGTTCCCTGCTTTGGTTTTTCTGCACTGAATGCTTTGGATAAGAGTCCCATCTGGTGAGGTAGCTTAAACCCCACATTAAAGATTAAAAAAAAACAATCTCTGCTTGCCTCAGTTTCTCTGATATCATATAATTGGAGGCCCCAGTGAGATATGAGGAATTTGAGAATGAGATTAAAGATTGGAGAAACATGGACCTCAATGGGGAGCCTGCTGGATCTGAACTTTTTTAGGGGGGCTGGCCCTTGGTTTGTTTCAGGGCCCTAGGGGAGACTATATCCAACTGAAATAAAGACCCACCACAGACTGACCTATATGTGGCCTAAGTAGAGAAACTTTAATAAAACCCCTGCAGGATAAGTTTTCTGTCTAGTCTGATTACTAGCAAATCTGGGTCCCCAGAAAAAATTGGGCTGATGAACCATACAACTCTGGGAAGTGCTAATGGGACACCATATGGCATTACTTGGTCTGAGTGCCTTCAAGCACATATCTGTGTGCTTTTTAAACACAAGTTGGTCTTGGGTACCTTTGGGCACAAATCTGGGAGCCATTAGGCACAACTTCCTTCTGGGTATTTTTTTTTTTGCATGTGTAAAATGCAGGGACTGAGCACTCTCTGTGAAGGCCACAGAATGTACCTAGTCTAATTCCTCCAGTTTTAGCTTGGTTAATCTTAGAAAAGGCTTAGTTTGGATATTTCTGTTTCTGGGAGGCAGAGATTGCTGAATTGAAAACTACTCTCCTAGCACTCCTGATATATCAGGAGCTTGTCCCTAGTTTCTATTTGTTGATATATGGTGAGAATTCTGTTGTGTTTCTGAGGTCTGTTTTTGTGACTCATTTTTGATTTAAGGAGTTCTGTTAAGTTTTAAGAACAATGATTGAGGAATTTGGCAATTGATAATTTCAAAATTGCAAAGTACTTGGCATAAAACAAATGCTTTATGAGTGTTAGCTTCTTTATTGGGACTTAATTGTAACCTGTTTATTTGGGGAAAAACAGAAAAACCTTGGCTGCTTTTAAAATTTGGCAGAAAATTAGGCTGTTTAAAAACCTGTTAGAAGAAAAAAGAGGACAAAAACCTTATCTGGAGCAGGTTGCAACTCTGAATGAGGGGAGGTTTAGGTAGAGAACAAAAGAAGCTAATATCAATTGTTTAAAAAAAAAAAAAAACTCTAGCAAGCAATAGCCTCCTAATCTATTCAGAGTTCTGAGTCTTCTCATACTTTTAAGGGCCAGATTTGTATGTATTGAAAAATAACCAAATGGCAATTCAGTTTGCTTGCAACATTTAATTAGAATTTAGTGAAATTTATTTAAGTGTGAATAAGGGTGTGGCTTATTGACTAGTCTATTGAATTGGGGGGCTTAGTATTTTTAAATTGGAATTGTGATTTGGAAATTGTGGGAGATAAATACTATTGCCTGGTACATGTTAAATCTGTTTATTCTGGGTATAAAATCTTAGGAATTTGTTTGAATATTGAAACATTACTACTGGAAATTTGCAACAGTATTTGATTTGATTTGGTTTAAAAATAGCTTGTTAAAACAAAGTTCCGATAACTTACCTGAAGAAGTCACATGTTTGTATTCCATATGAGCTAGGATTTTAAATTTTATCACCTCTGCTGGACATGGGTATAAGTTTGTGAAGTTATTTAGCTGTTAACTATATTGTGGATTTTAAATGTTTTGAAGAAAAATAAAGCAAAGGAAAAGAGAAAAAATGTGATTTTGCATATATGGGACAAGAAAGATTGATTTACAGAAATAATTGACAGTTTGAATGAAATATCTAGTTAGAATATCACATGGAAAAGTATTGATTTTTTAAATTGGTGTGTATGTTAAAAAATTGGAAATAACTGTAAATTATATGAGATTCCAATACATTTTTGATAGGTTATGTTATGTTTACTATGTTATGTTTATTGGCTATCATGTGTACAAATTTTGAAGCTGATAATTGTGTAAGGGTTATTACTGAAATTGTCAAGGGTTATTGGTTTAAAAGCATGTTGGAAGGAGAAAGAGGGAGAAAGCATGTTAGAGAAAGTGGAGAATGTTGAAATCCAGAGGACAGAGAGAGCAGGGAGAGTGTTGGAAATAGGGAGGGAGAGAGAAAAGCACAGTATGTTGGAGAAATGGCAAGTCCTTTAATAGAAGGAACTTGCCATTTGCTTGGAGAAAGGAAATACACTGGCTGGCTAAATCCTGAGAAAAGCTTGGCCTAAAAGCCTTAAATTTAATTCTAAGGAGAAGTGGAGTTGGGGTAGGAGACAGGGAAAGATCTTTTGGCTTTGAAGAAAGGTGAAGATTTAACTCACCTTCCTCACCACCACACATGGGTATGGCTTGCACCTCATTCCTGGCTTGTTGAAACATTAGTTACTTTTATTGTCTAAAGGAATAGCCTATATTTATATGGTGTTAATTACTAACTGAATATTTCTTTTAATTGTTTCAAGTCTATGGCCACTTTATGGCAAGGTCATTTTTGATGTTGTATCATAGATTCCACTGCTTAGCAGTACAAGTGCAATTATTTCTACCAAGGTCTCCATCTATCTTCAGCAAATTATTTAATGTTTATTTAAGTGCATGGTGGTCTCTTTGTTTAATGAATATGATAAAAAATGTGATCTATAGCATTCTTGAAGTACCTGGAGCAGAATTTTAACCTGATCTATTAGGGTATGCACAATTGTTTGTGGGATATTTTTTGGTTTTATGTAGATCTTATTGTAACTGATATTTATATGTAATATTCTTCTCTAAAATAATGTTCTCTGGGAGCAGCCTTCCTTTCAGTTTAATAACCACCCCAAATGCAGCCAGGTATTAAAGCCCAAATCCTTTATTGTCTCCTTCAAAGTCTTATCTCCTTCACTTGGGGTTCCGCTAGTTTTTCTGGAGGCCTATCTCTCTCCTTGGTTCTGAGAGGCCTGCCTTCTCTGGCTTCTGAATCTCCTCAGCTGAATCCTAGTTTCTGAATTTCCCAGACTTCCAAGGGTTTGTGCTTGAACCTCCAGCCACAACAAAGGTGGAAGATGGAATGAATCTGTCTCAGCCTCAGAAAGCTCCTAGCTTGTCCTTTCTGGCCCTGAAAGCTCCTCTTTATATGCCCCACACTGATTATATACCAATCATTATATCACTAGGAAACCATTATTTGTTGTAGGATTAAATCAATGCTAAACTAGATTTAACCACTATCTCCTCAATTCCACTTACTAAGCACTTTGTTTCAGTTCTGGCCCATAACATTTATATTTCCAAAATTTCATAGGAAATCTCAATTGGAGAAAGATAAATTAATATTTTTTAAGAAATTATTAATGTTAATTCTGACAAGGTTCCTTTATGTAAGATTAAGATATTCCATATTCTGTATGAGTTTTAATTGATTGTATTGAATCATCTTAAAGTGTACCCATTATTTAATAGGACTCTGAGGATAATAGTTTTTGCCTTTGTCCCTTTGAATATGTTTCTGCTATAGATAATATTCAATTTAGAATTTTTCTATATATCAGTCATTTTAAAAGCAAAATGATTTGTGTAATGTTGACCTTAAAAATTATCTACTTAGATATGAAAGATAAGCTGTGAACTTTCTAGGAGGAATCGCTTACTGTTACCAATATAAGGTCATAGTCCATATCTATTTAGGATATGTGATCTTTGAGAGCTAGATTCACCTGAAATTTTAATTAATGAGATTTGCTATTGGAGGTTTCCTGTGTTCTGTATGTGCTCTGAGATTGAGGCTTGAAGAATCAGTTTTGACTGATTATATTATATTATACTCATGACCCTGGCTTTTTCCTCCTCTAGCAGAATTTCTATGATCAGAACAAAGTGAGATCTAGCTACTATTTTTTTTTTAATTGGGACTACAGCTGACACATCTTTAGCATTTGTCTGCCCTGTGAGACAAACATTTTTCCTTACATGGGAAGTTTCTGGCCAATCTATTATGGCCTCTTCACATCTTGTAGCAATTCTTGTGAACCAATCTTTCTATCTCAGACTATTCTAACCTTTATCTGTTAGATTTGATTTTTATTCTGGATTTTGGTCAAGTTACAGCTGTATTGATGAGCTTCAGAGACCTGGATCAACCCATTACATGCTTCAATAAGTTTCAGTATATATCCCCCAAAACTAAGATCCTGTAGGATGATTCAGCTCTACCCCCATTCTCAGAAGGAAGTAGTTTTAGAAGATGACCATCACCCCTGCTCCTAATAGCCTTTGGGACCCATTGATTTGGGAGGAACTGGAACTGGTTGATGAATGAATGCCATTCTGACTAAATCCTGTTACAATGTATTTAGGATTTTGGATGAAAAATATTGGATTAAGATTTCGGTAAATGTTGCTGAAAAAGGATGTATCACTAACAATTCAGTTTAGTGCTTGTCAAATTATAGAATGTATCTGAATTATCTAATTAAAAACGATGTTCTCTTCAGAACATGTAATTATTTGAGGGATTTTGGATAAGTTCCAGAGTAGAAAACCTCTACTATACTAGTGTGTTATGTATAGGAACTTTAATTCACTTTCAGGACTTATATATGAGATGGCTACTTGACAATTGGAGCCCTGTCTACTCCCCCTTGGATGATTCCTTTGACAGAACAGAAGGGGAGATAAGAGATAAGGAACTACGAAAGCTGATGGATTTTCTCAAAAGCACTTGAAAGAATGCGAAGAACAACTTTATCAGACAACTCACTTAGGGATTAGCTTGAAGGGACTGCAGCCGGGAGAGAGATGGGAAATGGATTTGACAAAAGTTAAATCTCAGGCAGCAGGTTACAGGTATCTCTCTCTAGCCACCATAGTAATCTTTCCCTCAACCTCAGCCCTACCTAACTCATATATCATCCTGAGTGACACCAGTTCCTGTTCACTTTAGAACCCTCCCCACAGTCCTTTTCATCCTTACTCCTTGCTTGGTTTATTACCAATTACATATTCTTTTTTTTTTTTTTTTAACCACACAAAACCTAGCTGGGATGTGATTGCTGGCTCTGCTTTAACTTTGAAGTTCCTTATTTTGTTGGAATTGCCTTGGCAGACTCAGTACCTGAGACCACTTCTCTATCTATCTGTTCTTGGAAATAACCAAAAATCACACTTAGAAATCTCCAAGCTACAGTTGTCTGTCTTATGACTGCTTCCATGAGGCTTTCTGATCCACTCCTCCAGTCCTGTAAACCTAATTCCTTAATTAACATTTCAGCATCCCTGAAGGGTGCTGAAGTTTAGTATCAGGCTCATGAAATGTGCATACTCTCACACCTTTCTGTGTCCTGGTAGCCATGTTCCCTCAGTTTGCTATTCTTTCAGACCTAGACAACTGGAGCCATTTCAGGTCTCACCATTCCCTCTTGGAGTCTCCCTGGCAGCACTATGCACTGCAGCTCCTTCCCCTCCTAGTAGGGTTAGGATTGCTCAGCACAACAGCCTTGAGCCCCTCTACCCCCTCTCTACAAGCAGAGGCTGAGTTAAGTGCACAGACAGCTGCAGACCTAACTCACACTGAATTGTCCATTTCTAACTGGATTCCCTGGCTGAGATGGTGCTCCAGACTTGACATGTTATTCTTGCAACAGGGAGGTCTCTGTACTGCCCTAAACAAGAAATGCTGTTAGCCACTCTGGGGTTATGAGTGAGAGTTTGGTCCTTGCTCTAGGTCCTTGCACCTTTTCTAATTTTGTTTGATTTATCCGCTCCCAGGTAGAGTCAGTCAAAATCATGGTGCTGACACCTGCAAGATGATTCAATGATTTGAATACTTACTAGAGAAAGTGGGGATATGTTGAGCCACCCCCTTCCTTGCCATTAGGACTGGAAATTGAGTTTTTTAAAAAGAGCCCAGGAAAAACCTTGAAGCTCTGGCCACCTTTATATAACACTATGTCATAAATTCCAGGTGCATTATCTCCATCCTTGCTAGGATAATTCCTTCCTCCTTTTGAGCATTGCCCCTCACCTTTCTGTTTACTGTCTTAGATCTTCTTATCTTGACCTATCCTGTCAGGATTAAGTTATGATCCTTTCCTGGAATTATGGTTTATCCATTCTTTCAGTGTCCTTCTCCCCTTTATCTGCCTTTGGACAAGAGGCCTATCTGGTCAGTTAGTTTAAACTCCACATTAAAGATTAGAAACCAATCTGCTTGCCTTAGTTTCTCTGGCATCATATAATAACTAATATAGGGGAGATGCCTCTAGTAAAATGAGTATCAAGTTATAGACTGTCTCTAACTGTGTGAGAAAATCTCTCTCTAGCCCTTCAGTACATCCCTCCTCCAATCCCTACCTACCTACCTACTAATGAACTTCCCTTTTTGTTATTTCAAGCAAGAAGCTTTGCTTCTTTTTTGATGTTCAGTTGAGTTCCTATAATTTCATTGCACTGATCAGCTCCTGCCTTCCACTGAGTATTCTATTTGTTTTCTATATCACTTCCCTGCTTCTTATAGCTCCCTTGATGCATAAAACTCTTTAATGCTCTAGCTTTGGCTATGTATTTATTTGGGAGAATGCTGGAGGTGGGAGTATGTTGAGTTGGTCTAGAACAATCATATTAAATATAATGAGAGTTTTCTACTTCATTATAACAAGTCTTAAGTGGTTCCCTTTAGCAGGTACAGAGGTCTGGTAGCAGCAGTACAGAGACTAAACACGTGGCCATGCATGCCCTCCAGTCCTCCTGGCTTGTCTTTCTTTCTCATTACTGGCCTAATAATATTGGTCTCATGTTGCATCTAAGGGTGAATTTGGGTTTTAATATAATACTCTCTCTGATATTTACTTCTCCTGCTTAAAAATTTGCTTTGACTTAAAACAGGGTGTGTGCTCAAGTTCATTGTTTTCCTGGCAACTTTAGCCCTAGTGACTGATTCCTGAACAAAACAATGAATGCATCTATTATATTCATTTTAGAAAAATAAAGAAAAGCCCTACTTGTCAACCCTCAAGCATTCGTCAAATGTCTGCATAGCCAGGACTAGATCACTAAAAATAATTTTTATGCATCAAACATGGTGAGTTAGGATATTAAAGTCAGAGAGAGGGAGTGAACTGAATAGGGAGAGGAAGGATAAGAGCTAATTAGCACTATGGAAGGACAGGCTATAGGATATAAGAAACAAGCACAGCCTTCAAAGGCTTTCCCAACTATTCTTTTTTGAGCATCCTGGAATATCTACACTTCAGAAGATGGGTTACACTATGTAATGGCAATTTATAATTTTATTTAGTAAGTGAGAGAAAATGTGCATTTTGGATTGGGTGCTGGACTTGGAATCAGGAAGATGTAGCTTCAAATTCTGCCTCAGACCCTTAAAAACTATGCTTACTACTGAGTATTAGTTTTGTGAACAATGGATGCTTGTGATGATATTTTTTTCGGTTTCCAAAGTTATAAAAATTAAATTTGGGAAATGAAACAAATCAGAAAACTGAGACCCACAGGGACATCAGTAGGTGCTCAGAGCTCCTTGAGGGAGGAGGAGTAGTGGTCTGTGATTTAAAAGGAACCTTTTTTGTTTTTTACACTGTTGAATCCTCTTGGTGCATTCAGGACTTGGTTTGCTACTAGTTGAGCAAACATCTTTGTTTCATGCTCTTTTTTTTTTTTTTTCCCCCTGAAGGAAGTGGGAGGATTCCACTTTAGGGTTTATATAAACCTTCTCAGAACTGTTCACACTTGCACACTTTGCTGACCCTGTTTTGGTCAACACTGGGAATGTCCTTTCTCATGAGAAAGCAATAAATTCCTTTTTGCCTCTCCTAAGACAAGTCTCTGATTGGTTAATTGGATGGAAGGGCGGGGCGGGCAGTGTTATCAGAAAGTTTTTTCATCAGTGAAATAAAGAGCTGTGGATTAGATAATTTCTAAGATTCTTTCCAACTCTAAAATCCATGTTCTCTTTTTAAGGATCTTAGAAATTGTTTAACATGACTTGGTTAATAATTTCATGGTTATTTGTCTGTCGACACACAGTGAATAAGTGTAGAAGCTAAGTTTGGAACCCAAGTCTTCTGATTAGAAGTCTTAAACTCTTTCTAGTATTGCACACCACTTCTTTAATAGAGGCTGTTGGGAGCTCTTGCACCCCACATCTTTAATGCAGCATTAAACACTGAGTTCTTATATCCAAGGGCCTCAGAACATCATTCAAACAATCTGACTACATTTTAAAGTTTGTCATTTGGAAGTAATAAGTATTTTCAATTCTGCATGTGTCAAGGACTTAGATGGGAATGAAATTCAGAACTCTCAGTTGTGTTGTTGTTATTAAAAATACTAGGTCACTTTTCTTCTTTGTTATTCATCACACCATTATATAGATTGTTCTCAGTTGTCAAAACATCAAAGAAAAATAGTCTTTCTTTGTATTTAATGAAATCTTTAGATATGCAGACATGGAAATATCCCAATTCTTCTTGTAATGGCTCAAGCTTCTGCAACAGTTAAGGGGTACCATAATTATTATAAATTATCATTTCATATGGAAAATGAAAGTTTTCAATTCAAAGAGGGAAAAACTACTCAATTTGCCCACAGAGTTGTTGCTTTCTTTCTTCCACCCCAGTAACTTTGATGCACAGAAAACTACAATGTGTGAACAATACCTTGAGAGTTTCATTTTGCTGTTACTTTAATGATGGTTTTAGAGTAAAACTCAAATGTGATTTCTCAGAGACAGGAAAATTATAAGATTGGAAATCACAGTTCTATCTTTAAAAAAAAACAAAACAAAAACAATATTTTTAGGTGTGTGTGGAATTTCAACTGAGGAAATTCCCTTTACTAATGTAGGCTAGTATTTGGTTTGTCACTTATAGTCTTATAGAGTTAACTTGAATACTAAAACATTAAATGCCTTTTCCAGGGTCACACAACTAGTCTAAATCACAGTCGAAACTAGGATTAACAACCAGATTGATTTCATGCCTTACTTCTAATCATTATACTGAGCTGCCTCTCATTTTTTTAAATTAAAGCAGATAAACCCCAGCTTCTCAAATTTAATATTTCACTGACAAATAAACATGCCTATCACATCCACCAACTACTTCTTATTTCATTATGATTTAAAGTGATATTTTATAAATTCAGTAGTTTCCCAAATTTAAGATTTGTGTCTCTTTGTTGTAAAGAGATGAGCCTCAAAGCCTATGCTAAGAAATCACTTAAGTGGCTGGAAAGGTTTGGAGTATGGGTCTATTAAACGACTTTCTATTGCTGCTGTCCTGGCTCTGCTTCTCATTCTCTAAATTTTGTTACTATGTCTATTGTTTTCTCACTATGGAAGATTCCTGCCTTCCTTTTGACCAATTGTTCCCATGGTAGTGAGTACTTTCCTTAATGTCTATGATGAGGAAGTTCCCATACTGACCATCTTTCACTCCTGTCCTGTCTCCTCTCCTGGCTCACTGTATTTCAGTATGTCAATCTAAAATAAATGATACTACCCCAATAGCAAAGACTAAAATCTTTAATGGAGGCAAAGGGATTGAAATCCCAGGCCTCCATGCAGCATCAAAATATTGGAGTATCTTGAAAGGCAGAGGAATGCAGGGTTAAATATACTTCAATAGGAAAGAAGTCTCATGGGAACCACAGTCTGCAAAAGGTGTTATATTGAAATGGACAAATCCTCCTTTCTGCCTCGGGCCAGCAGAAGAAAGTTTGCTCAGCTAGATTGGGGGACTTCTTTTGCGCTTCAAAGGGCCGGCTCAACAATGCTCTTTAGGATATCTGTTCCGGGAGGGTGGTACCCGAACCATCTATCTCTGATAATGCCCTGGTGGGATTTCTCCTCTTATCCTGTAAAACCCCCTATCTTCCTGTTGTAAAATGCGAATCACAGATTAAAATGTAACAAGCTCGAACAAAAAAATGTTTATAAGGCTGTCTTTAGTTCTATAAGGGATGGAATTCGACCATTCCATCCTGAGCTCGGTACCAAATAAATTCTAAATCTTCCTCATTGTGGCTGTCTTGAATTTTATTGCCTGGGCTATTTCAATATAAGTTGTTTTGCATGAGAAAAGAAAGCAGGAATTTTGAGGATCTCCTTCCTTTTCTTCCTTCCTCCCTCCCACCCTTCCTCCCTTCCTTCCTTTTTTCCCTTCCCTCCCTTCCCTCCCTTCCTTCCCTTTTTCCTTCCTTCCTCCCTTCCTTCCCTTCCCTCCCTTCCTTCCCTCTTTCCTTCCTTCCTTCCTTCCTTCTTTCTTTCTTCTTTCTTTTTCTTTCTTTCTTTCTTTTTTCTTTCTTTCTTTCTTTCTTTCTTTCTTTCTTTCTTTCTTTCTTTCTTTCTTTCTTTCTTTCTTCCTTCTTCCTTCCTTCCTTCCTTCCTTCCTTCCTTCCTTCCTTCCTTCCTTCCTTCCTTCCTTCCTCCTTCCTTCCTTCCTTCCTTCCTTCCTTCCTTCCTTCTTCTTTCTTTCTTTCTCTCTTTCTTTCTTTCTCTTTCTCTCTCTCTCTTTCTTTCTTTCTTTCTTCTTTCTTTTTCTTTCTTTCTTTCTTTTTCTTTCTTTTTCTTTCTTTCTTTCTTTCTTCCTTTCTCTCTCTCTCTTCCTTCTTTCTCTCTCTCTCTCTCTTTCTTTCTTTCTTTCTTTCTTTCTTCCTTTCTCTCTCTCTTCCTTTCTTTCTCTCTCTCTCTCTTTCTTTCTTTCTCTTTCTCTCTCCTCTTTCTTTCTTTCTTTCTTTCTTTCTTTCTTTCTTTCTTTCTTTCTTTCTTTCTTTCTTTCTTTCTTTCTTTCTTTCTCTTTCTCTCTTCCTTTCTCTCTCTCTCTCTTTCTTTCTTCCTTTCTTTCTATGCCATGGCTCTAGGATCAGGAAAATTCAGTTCATAATCAGCTGAATTCAATAACCAACGGAATCTCTCCAATCCCCTTTTGCCTATCATGTCTTTATGTGCTTCTCTGTAAGTTTTTTAGGGGACTTTCTTTTTCCTTGCCCCCCCCCAGCCCCAAGTGATTTGCATAGTATATGGCACATAGTAAATAATTAATAAATGGTTGTTGTCTTGACTTCTGGCTGTGTGAGAACCATACTAACTCATTAAGAAGAGAATCACTAGCAGACAGTTGAGTATTAGGTCACAAAATCTAGCAATGGAAACTTATGAAGCATTTTCAATGTAAAACATATTATTTTTGGAAAAAAATATTGACCTTATGCTTAAATATTTTTTCTTCCACGTTTTCATGAAATTTTAACTTTATAGTTATAATGGTTTAACTTTTTGATTGTTATTGAAACATTCTATGAAAATACCAAATCAATAAATAACATTTTACTTATTCTCAGAAAATTTGCCAAATACTTTGATTACATTATACAGTTTGATCTTCACAACAACTTTATGAAATCCATATCATTCTGTTTCACATGTAAGAAAACTAAAACATTAGTAATATTTTTTGAGTAATGACTTACTCAAAAGAAATACAGCTATTAAGTATTTTTGTGGTATTTGAACAGAGAACTCTGAATCTAAGATTTTACTCACTTCTAAGAATACAAGTTTTTTTTTTTTTTCTGATCATAGATCTAATGAAATAGGAGTGATGACAAGAATACTAATACAAATGATAAAAAAAAAAAAAAAAAAAAAAAAAAAAAAAAAACTAAGATCCCCTTCACCAAATTCATTGCTTCTTGTCAAATGAGTTAATACATGTGAAATGCTTTGCAAATTTTAAAGCACTATATATTCTAATTATTATTTCCAATTAGTTTTTTTTTTTTTTAATGGAGGAATACAATCTTGAATGTGCAAGCATAAAGAAGGGGCATATTAAATTGAATAGTATAGGTCACCTGAATTCAAACAGTCTGAATTAAAAGCCAGGCATATATGGAATTCCCTGCCCATGCCCTTTTAAAGAATAAAATACAATCTTAATTAAATTACTGCATATGAAAAAGTGCTAAAATGCATAGCTGGTTTTGTTTAGTCTATTTTTCCATGTATTATTAAAGTCAAAATTCCCAAGGAATCAGCCATTATAGGTAATTAGGAACTCATTTGTTGGTTATCCATCCGGAGGCAAAGCAGAAAATGGTTAATATTCTAATGAAATCACTACTTACAAGGGCTCAGGAGGATTCCATGGCTATTTTTATAAAAATCTAATAGATTGTTTACCGGCATAATGCATTTTATGCCTATTCTTAAAAAAAAAACATAAAAACTCAGGATAAGTAATAAGAACAGACCTTATAATTAGAGATTGACTGTGAAAGAGGTTTTTGTATTTATGTTCACTAGTAGTCCATGCCTCCTACGCAAATGTTAATATTATACAAACTGCAATGACAGGTGTGACTATGAAGATAACTTGTTCAGTGATGTATTTTGTAATGACATTAAACAAGGTATAAATCTGGGAGATAGTTCTATGTTTGCCTAAGATATTTTCCAGTGACATGGAATATATCTTATAGTGAAGAAAATTTGCATGGAATCTTTAAAAAGAAAAAAACAAAGGAAAAGAAAAAGAAAATTAATAAATAAATGAATGAATAAGGGGGAAAAAAGATTCCTTGTCAATGGTAAGTTTTCCAGTCTTATTTGAGAATGGCATTGCACAAATTGAACTAAGGCTTAGATGCTACAGATCCTCTCAAAATTAGTAAAAAATATTTGAGCATTGTGTATTCCATATATTGTCATACAGCTTAATAAATTGCCCATCATTATTATATCAATTATCTATCTAATCTATTATTTTTGTCAGTTAATACAAATGGAAAATGATTTGGAATTGTAATTGAAGAGATAGGTCTCAATCAGATTTAAAAAAAATTATATAACTCTTTCAATGATTCTGTGCTGTTTATATTATAAAAGTCAATCCTATTAAAACCAATATATTCATATGGGTCTCTGCATATGGTATAAATTTATTTCATACTTATTATTTCCTTGATAGTTATATTAATCTAATTGGATAATCTATACAATAATTTATTTTCTGTGAGCTTTTCTCCAGAAATGCTTTTGTGACTTATCCTAATAGAAAATTCAACTTTTTCATTGAAAATTAGGTTTAGGTCTGCAGGGTATATCATTTCCTCTAAAATGCCTTTTCTTTTCATAATATGTTATTCTATTCCCTTCTGCATTTTTGGCAGGTATAAAATGATTTTGTTATTCAAATTTCCTTTGCTTTCTATATGAATGTCTTTTTCCTGGTTGCTTAAAGAATTCTTTGCTTATGATTAGAGTAATCATAATGTAATCACAAAGTGTCTTCATGTTTGTGTAAAGGAGTTTTATTTATTTTATGTTTTTCTGTTCGGTGACCAGTGAATTATTTGGATTGCTTTCCCTCTATATTTCAGTCAGTGTTTTTTTTTTTTTTTTGTTTTGTTTTGTTTTGTTTTTTAAATTTCCTGCATTATGATATTAGATTTTTTGACCCGTCTTATTCTTATGGGAGCCTTGCTGTCCTTAAGTTGCCTTTCCTATCCAGTCTTTGAAGTTAATGTGTTTTGTTTGTAATGAGATGTATCCTTTTAAATATTATTACTTTTTGTTTCTTTTCTATCAGATTATTCTTAATTTCAGTGTGTTTCTATTCCCCATCAGTGAGTTTCTCTTTTGTGTCTTTAGAGATACTGACCATTTTGTATTTAAGTTTTTCTCTTCTTTCAATTATTTCTGCTATGTAGGCCATGAATTCTACTGTTGGCTTTTAAATGCTTTCCACAAATTTTTGATTTCTGTCTTGAAACATCCAGGAACATTTTCCTATGCTTCCATTCTGTCTTGGGAATCCACAGAGTCCAATTTTCTTTTGCTTTTATTTTTTAACATTTATTTTAATTAAAAAACAGAAAAGGAAAACAAAACAGAACAGAATAAATGTTTTATGAATGGAATGCTGCTGTAGGATGCAGCAATTTTACATACATGTTATATATTTCCATGTAAAAACATAAGCAATTTGACCATGTTTTTTAGAATTGATCTTTAATATTGGCTCTTATATGTAAAATTTTCTCGAGTTCTGGTTTGGCTGAAAAAATCTGCAAGTTTATTGAATGTCCATTTTTTCCCATTCAATATTATAATTTTGTGGGCCTAGTTCTTTTGATTGCTGGTATATATAATTATAGGACCTGCAGTTTTTTATTATGGCTACAGATAAGTCCTGTCCAATTCTAATTATAGTCACAACATATTTGATTTGTTTCTTGCAAAATTTTCTCTTTGATTTGGGGGTTTCAAAATTTGGCAATAATATTTGAAGTTATGATTGGTGGATTTTTTCTATTTTCTACTTTCACCTCATATTCTGTCATTTCTTAACAATTTTCTTGGATTATTTCTTGCATTGTCAAAATTAATTTTTTTGATCATAGCTTTTAGGTAATCCAATTATTCTTATATATTTCTCCTCTTGATCTGTTGCTTTTATTAACAGATGTTCTTTATTCATATGTTATGTTCGGTTTTGTTATTTCTTAGTCTCTTAAACTTCACTGGCTTTCCCTTGCCCCATTCTAATTTTCAGAAAGTTATTTTCATCTGTAAAATGCTGTACCTTCTTTTTTGTTTAACTTTTTTCATAATTTGTCTTTCTCTGACAATTTTTATTTATTTAATAGTTTTTTTCTTGGTGTTCCTTATTTGATTTTTAAATATTTTTTTAGCTTTTAAAAAAATTCTCTCTGCAGGAAGCCATTTAAATATTACTCTTTGGGATAGAAGAAGCTTTTATTACTTCAGTGTCCTCCTCTGAAGATGAACCCCAGCCTTTCCTATTCCCATAATAAATTTCTATCATTGGGTTCTTTCTTCTTAGCCAGTTCATTTTTTTGAGCAATATTATTGTAAACACAATGTAAGGATTGTGGGACTGGTGCCCCAAACCAAAAGCTCCACTTTCCTGCCAGTGCCCACAGCCAGCTGCATCCCTGCCCCACTGCTTCTGCACTATCCAGGTGTACTAATTCCTCCTTGCCCACTTTTTTAAAAAAAATCAGTTTTTTTCTGGTTATACATGTATATTATTAAAAATAATTAATAGATGTATAATATTAAAATAATACATATTTCTTTATGAATCATGTTGAGAGAGAAAAATCAGAACAAAAAGGAAAATCATGAGAGAAAAATAACAGAAGAAAAAGAAAAAAGTAAATATGTGTTGCTTTACTTTCAAACTTAATAATTCTTTTTCTGGAGGCAGAGGGCATTTTCCATCTAACGTTTATTGGGATTGTCTTGGATAATTGAACCTTTGAGAAGAACCAAGTCTTTCATAGTTGATCATCACGCAATCATGATGTTACCGTATACACTTTATTCCTGACTGCTTATTTCACTTTGTATCAATTCATGCACATCTTCTCTGGCCATTCTAAAGTCACCTTGTTCATTATTTTTATAGAGCAATAATATTCTATTACCTTCATATATCATAAATTATTCAGCCATTCTCCAATTGATGGGCATCTACTTATTTTCCAGTTATTTGCCACCACAAAAAGAACTGCTACAAACATCTTTGAACATATACATCCTTTTCTCTCCTTTAAGATTCCCTTGAGATAGATACTCAAAAGTAGTACTTCTGTATCAAAGGGTATGCACAGTTTTATAGACCTTTGGGCATAGTTTCAAATCACTCTCCAGAATGGTTGGCTCATTTCACAACTCCACCAACAATGCATTAGTGCTACAGTTTTCCCATATCTCCAACATTTGCCATTATCTTTTCCTGTCATCTTAGTCAATATGAAAATTGTGAGGTGGTATGTCAGAGTAGTTTTAATTTGCATTTCTCTAATGTAATCTCAATAGTGATTTGAGTCTTTTCTCATGTGACTATAGATGGCTTTAATCTCATCCTCTGAAAATTATCTATTCATATCCTTTCACATGGTCAATTTTTGTGTGAGAATACCAGGCACAGCTGTTGTGTAAAGATGCAACCTTGGTCAAGAAGAAACCAGCATATTGTTTAGTGCAGAAGTAGTGAGGCAGTTCTGCAACTGATTGCTGGCACTTGTAGGAGGGTGGAGCTTTTAATTTGGGGCAACATCCCCCCAGTACTATATTTCTGAAAAAAAAAGTCATATATCTTTTTGTCCCTATTCAGAGATCTATCATATCTAAGTTTTCTAGGATTCTATTAATCTCCCTAATTTCTCTCTTGTTTATTTTGTGGTTGGAATTATCTAATTAATGGCACTTCCTTAATATAATTTTGCTATCTATTTCTTCTTGTATACATTTGATTTCATTTGCTTTTCTTGCAGTTTAGATTCCTTTTCTTTCAGTTGTCTTTTTTTTTTTTTTTGGTATTCATCTTCTATTCTGATTTTTGATTGTTGATTTATCTGTTTACATGCTAATTTGAACTGTTATGTCTTTGTCCCCAAATCTTTGTTGATTATAATTTTTTTTTATATTTCCCGTTTACTTACTTAAAATTTTTTTAACTTTTGCTTTGATGGTGAATTTACTTCTAGGGACAAACTTCAAAACTATCTTAGTCTTTTTCTATTTGGAGGAATACTGGCCTTTCATTCAGCTTCAGATAGCTTCTGGGGAGAAAGTACTAGACTCAAACCAATCACACCAGGCTCATTGTAGCCCTTAACGTTTCCAAAGCTTTTTATCCATTTTAAGTTTCCTTTACATTTCACTGACCAAGTAAGATCATATGGTGAGAACTCCCTCTTATTATATTCTCCCCATATTGGATCACTCAGATGTTTTTTCATCCCTTCTTCATACGAAGAGGTTGCCTTTCTCCTTGCCAAGGCAAATTTTTCTATATATAGGAAATCTTCTCTATCAGACTCCACTCCTCATAGTCCCTATTCTCTCAGGAATCATTAGTCTCTCCCTCTATTCAGGATGTTTCCCCACTGTTTACAAACAAACCTCTCCAAGTCAAAAACGGCCAGGTGATTCATCAATCATAATTAGTTATTATTTATAGCCTCTTGTCTTTAGTTGCTAAATTCCTTTAGAAGGCCGTCTACAATTTTGGTGCTTTTTAGTTCCTTTCCTCAAACTTCCATATGGCTTCTGACCTCATTGTTCAACTGAAGTTCTCTCTCCAAAGTTTCTAGCAATCTCTTAATTGCCACATCTAATGACCTTTTTCTCAATCCATTCTTTTTTACCTCTCTGAATTATCTGACACTGTCAATTAACCTCTTCTCCTCAAGACTATTTCGTGTGTGTGTGTGTGTGATTGCGAAATCACTTGATCTTATCCACTTCATTAAACTTAATTGTCATCACTACAGAAAAGATTACCCAGTATATTTATCTGATGCCAAACTTTCTCTTGATTTCCAGGCTTGCATCTCCAACATTTTATTCAACAGTTCAATCTAGATGTCCTATAATCATCTTAAATTAAATAAATCCAAAATCGAGCACATTATCAATCCTGTCCCCCATATTCCATTCTAACTTTCCTCTTCCTACCACCATGCTCCCAATCATCAAGGCTCAAAACTTGGGTATTATCCTTAAGTATTCTCTTTCATATCCAATCCGTTATTTGGTCCTAGTGATTCTATATTCATAACTTCTCTCATATATTCCCCCTTCCTTCCTCTGACATATGTCCTAATGCAGGGCTTTGTCACCTTATGCTCGGATTCTTGCAATAACCCACTGATTAATAATACCGCCTCAAGTCTTTCCCCACTCCAGTCCATTCTCCAGAAGCATAAATCTGGCTTGGTTATTCTCCTCTTCCTGAAGAAATTATGGTTTCTGTCTCGTTTCTATGTTTTTAAAAAAACATATTCATGAATCATGTTGGAAGAGAAAAATCAGAAAAAAGACTAAAAACCATGTGAGGAAAAAAAAAAACTGAAGAAAAAGGGAAAAAAGTGAACATGACATGTGTTGCTTTACATTTATTCTTCATAGCTCTCTCTAGATGCAGATGGCATTTTTTATCCAAAAGTTCTCTCGTCTAGGATCTATAATATAAAAGCCTCTGGAAGTTAAAGCCCTTCATCACCTAGACTCTTCCTACATTTTCCATCTTCCTTCATTTAACTCCTTTTTGCATATTGCACAATCAGTGAATAATAGCTTTCTTGCTGTTTCTCACATGTTTTTTCTCCCTGATTTTTTTTTTTTTTTTTTTTTTTTTTTACTGGTTATTTACTATACCTGGGAAATTCTCTCTCTTTATCTCTGCCTCTTGGCATCCCTCACTTAAGGTGCCACCTAAACTCCTATCCTTCGTAAGATGCCTTTCTTAATTTATTTTAATATTAATATCTTAGATGCTTAAGATGAATTACAAATTTACCCCATATATACCTTGTTTGTACATATTCATGTTGTCTTTCCCTTTAGCTTCTGAGCTCTGGGAAGAACTATTACTCTGAGCTTTCTTTTCATTCTCCAATACTTAGCATAGTGCCTGGCATATATGCTCTTGATGCAACTTTACTTTGTCTTATAGACACTTGGATTATGTAAAAATTTCTCTTGTGAAAATGTGTCTCTGCCCCATACCAGTGAAATAACACCTCCAGTGTCTGTCTCCAGTTATTCAAGAAAATAAAGTAAATATAGTCATGTTTTGGAAAAAAAGAAATTCTTCATGCTATAATAAAATGATGAATATATGCTTGGTCTCAGGAATATGGATATTTTTCCAGCAAAACAAGTCATAATTCATCTATATATGTTCCTTCTGGATTACTCTTATCACTTATTACCCATAAATTCCTAATAGGAAATCTGCCTAACATGCCACGTCACTTTTTTTTTTTTTCAATTCTCTTGACATTACAGGGACACAAAGAAGACCAAGTACTATCCACTGTCACTACCTGAACATTCATTCTCTTTCTCTCTCTCCCTCTTTTCCTCTCTCTCTCTCTCTCTCTCTCTCTCTTCTTTATGTGTTTCACTCTCTTTCTCTTTCCCTCCTCCCTCCTTCTGACTTGTTCTTTTTTTTTCTGCTGCTTATACATTTCTTTGGTGTTATCCTTTATACTGTTCATCCTGTGTTCATCCTTACTTATATTTCATTGCAAGTGTTGTGCTTTCTTCTGTGGGAATGCTGAATGTGGTGTCCAATAAAAAAATAAAATAAAACAATATAGAAAGTGCAGAGAATAATATACTACCTGAAATGCCTTGTTCAAAATCAGAACCCTCTACAGCTGGAAATTATAGTGCTCAATGCTACACATTTACATTAATGGCATATTCCAAGGTACAGTTAAACAATATGATAACATAAAACTTGTGTTTAATGGGGGACACACAGAAAGGAGTAAGAGGGAGAGAAGGGAAGAAATGTTCTTTAATATGCATTTTATAGGTTCAAATAGATCTAAATGACAGATTCAATTTGAAATGGATGTCCTTCTCACACTTTATGGCAAATTCATAGGCCAGACATTCAGATAACTGACAGGGAATTGAAAAAAAAAAACTGTTAAGAAGTTCTAGTTTAAGTGACATCTGTGATGTTAACAGGAGCTATCATTTTTCCATAATGCTTTGTGTTACTACACAAAGCTAAACTTTTGTTCCTCTTTGCTCTTCCCTCCCAAGTCTCTTGGGGTCTTGGTTCACTGTCTCTCTCAATTAGGTGAACATCTCATACTATTACTTTCTTTACTTGTACATTTTACCTCCACAACATATCTTATGTGTAAAAAGCACTTAATGAATGTTAGGTAAATTGTATTATATTGAATTCTCATGAAATTCTGGTGATCTGTCAGCTTTTCTACAAATTTGCCCTGAAGAAAAAAGCAGATTGACCTCAGAGATGCCCAGGGAAATTTGCTGGTTTTAAGTAATGCTTAGGTGCCACTTGGTGTTTGTTTTGTGTCCTTTCAGGTCTTGTTTTGGTTTCAGATCTTGTCTTTGCATTTTGGACTCCCTCAAATAGATTGACTTATCTGCTGATATATATCTCAAACTTCTGTTCTCTCAGAGACTACTGCCTACGTGAGGCCTTTTAGGCAAATGTCCTTACAAAGTTGTCTGAACTCTATGTGATATATATGTATATGTATATAGAACTATTATCTATGTATGTGGTAGACCTCTAAATTTACACATTTAATTTTTTTTCTTTTTCTTTTTTTGATCTACTTCAGTTCTCCTTTATTTATAGAGCACAGCAACTTCTCTGAGGAGGACATGGTATCCTGGGAGGTCCTGTGTCAATGCCTCTCAAGTTGCACAATCTTAAAAAGAAACTTTGAAAGTGTCCTTGTATCCCTTTTTCTGACCACTGCGTGATTGCTTGCTCTGTATGAGTTCTCCATAAAATAGTCTTTTTGGTAAGTATACCTTTTGCATTCAAACAACGTCACCAGCCCAATGGACTTGCCCTCTCTGCAGTAGAATTTGACTGCTTGGCACTTTGGGTAGAGAAAAGACCTCAGCATCTGTCAAATGGAAGCAATTTCATTTCCTGGCATGGTGCTAGTGTACTGTCCAAATTTCACAGACATACAACAATAAAGTGAGCACAACAGGTAAGTAGATTTTCAGTTTGGTAGTCAGTACTGCTTCCCTCCCATACTTTCCTTTGGAGCATCCCAAACAATGAGGTAGCTCTGGCAATGTATGTGCAAACCTTATTATCAATGTCTGCCAAAGTAAGTGAACTTATCCCATCATTCAAAACTCCATTTGCTGTAACTGATGGTTCCACATATGGGTAATGTGGTTCTCTGGCTGATGGGGTTTCTGTGTTTTCCTTGTGTTAATTTTTAGGCCAAAAATAGCACTAGTAGCAAAGATCAAACCATAATTTGTTGCACCTCCGCTTCAGAAGTTGTATTCAGTGCACAATTATCTACCAACAAAAAATCTGCCCCAATACTCCCTCCATTTTAAGTTTGAATTTTCAAGTTGAAGAATTTACCATTAATGAGGTAGCTGACATTGATGATGTGATTGCTTCATTAAAGATTTTTGACAACAACATGCTAAAATAATGCTGAAAACATCATGCTAAAAAGCATGAGAGGGATCAAAGGCAAAATAGTGGCAAGAAGTCAAATAGTTGCCTGAGCTCTCCTCAGATTTCCTCAGAAACAACAGTAAATCAAGCTTGTAGATGATTTTGAAATGAGAGAACCAACAAAAAGGCAGAGTGAAACCAATTTTCAGCTTAAGATATCTTAGAGGGATTTCAGGAACGTACTACTTGGGCAAAAAAGGAATGTATCCCAGTCCAGGCAAGGTGAGGCAATCTAGAGGGAAGCTCTTAGCCACAGCACAGACCAGCTGTGTTACATCCTCCATTCTTATTCAATAGACTTGTGGCTCAGCAGCTGAGCAGAAGGCTCAGCTTAGCAGTGAGACTGCCAATTATAATGCACTGCACTCTTGTAAAACTGGAAGACATATGCTAGGCCAACTCAGTGCAATGGGGAAAATATCTTTGGACTCAGCTTGATAAACCAATGAGAGGTCCCTGATCTCCTACAAAGGAAACTTGAGATAGTATCCCCTGTGCCCAAGAGAGTTCAATTTTTATAAATGAGCAAAAAAGCAAAAAGAGCCTTGACCATCGAAAGCTACAATGGTGAGAGGAAAGATCAGAACATAAAGGCAGAAAAGAACAGCATTGGGAAAATCTCTATATGTAAAGTGTCAAAGGGGAATATGGATTGGTCTCAAGTTTAAAAGGTTTTCTTGGAAGAGTTCAAAAGAGATTTTAAAAATCAAGTAAGAGACATAGAAAAAAAATGGTAAAAGAAATGAGAGCTAAGCAAGAAAATTATGGGGAGGAAAAGTTAACATTTGGAAAAGAAAGCACAATTAATGACTGAGACAAACAACCCTATAAGAGCAGATTTGGCAAAATGGGGAAAAAAATCATGGAACAAAACTTTTAAAAGTTGAATTGACCAAATGGAAAAAGAGTTAGAAAATCTATCCAAAGAAAATAATACACAACTCAATGAGACATTAAAAATCAGTCAAACAAAAATTTTAAATGAAAAAAAATGGAAGACAACATAATATATCTCACTGGAAAAACAGTTGACCTGGAAAATAAATCAAGGGGAGATAATATAAGAATTATTGAACTAACTGAAAGCCAAAACCAAAAAAAAAAAAAAACAAATAAATAATGAATAAATGAATGAACAGATGAATAAATAACTAAATAAATAGACTAACAAACAAGCAAATAAATAAATAGTCTGGACAACATCTTTCAAGAAATCATGAAGGAAAAAATTCTTTGAAGGGATCCATCTGTTACTTACTGAAAGGGAGTGCAAGCAGGGAGAAAAATAATTTAAATATTAAGGAGCCACAGTAAGGATTACACAGTTCCTAGTAGCTTCCATGTGAAAGGATCAGAATTTCTTTAAGGAATATTGATGCAAATATCTTAAATAAAATATTAGCAAAGAGATTATAGTAATTTATTATCACAATAATATACTGTGACCAAGTGGAATTTATACTAGAAATGCAGAGCTGGTTCAGTCTCAAGAAAGTTATTAGCATAATGGACTATATCAATAACCAATTTAATAGAAATCATAGGATTATCTCAACAAATGTAAACATTTGTAAACAGATGCAAACTGTTGTAAACAACAGATGTATTTGACCAAATACAATACTCATTCCTAACAAAAATACTAGAGAACATAGGCATATATTACCAACAAAGCCCAGCAGGAAGACAGAGAAAGAGAAATTCAATCAATCATAACTCAGATAAACAATATAACAATATAAAATATTTTGGAGTCTACCTGCCAAGATCAACCCAGTAACTATACAAATATAATTACAAAACACTTTTTATACAAATAAAGTTGTACCTAAACAATTGGAGAAATATCAGTTGCTTATGAGTAGCTTGAATTAATATAATAAAAATGACAATTCTATATAAGTTAATCTAATCATCTAGTGCCATACCAATTAAATTGCCAAAATATCTCAGAAAGCTGGGAAAATATATACAATTCATCTGAAAAAAAAGATCAAGAATATCACAGGGATTGATGATTAAAAAAAGCAAAACAAAACAAAGAAGATGGCCCAACTGTACCAGAACTATTTCTAAAACTACTATAAAGTGTCAGTCATCAAAACCCTTTGATATGGCTATAATATGAAGTATTGGATTAGAGGAATAAGTTAAGTACACAAGACACAATAGTCAATAATTCTAGTAATCTATTATTTGGTATATCCAAAGTCTCCAGCTGCTGAGATAAGAATTCAGTATTTGAGAAAAATTACTGGGAAAACTGTAAAATAGTATGGCAGAAACTAGGCATACACCAACACTACATTTTATAATAAATTAAGCTCAAAATAGGTTCATTAGATATAAAGAGTAGAAGTATAACTAAATTAGGAGTTTAAGGGATAATTTACTTTGGAGAAAGAGGAAATTTATGAAAAAAGAACTAGACAACATTATAAGATGCAAAATGAATAGTTTTGATTATATTAAATTTTTGAAAGAACTTTTGCACAAAGAAAACCAATGCAGCCAAGAAGGGAAGCAGAAATATATATATTTCTGCTTCCCTTCTTGGCTGCATTGTATATATATATATATATATATATACATATATATATATATATATATATATATATATATATATATATATATATATATATATATACAGCCAGTGTTTTTATAAGACCACATGTCATTCCCCATTTTATAAGTGGTCAAACGATATGACCTGGAAAATTTCCAGATGAAAAAATTGAACCAATTGAAAAAATGCTCTGAAAAACTATTGATTATAGAAATGCAAATTAAAACAACTCTGAGGTAACACCTCATATTCATCAGATTGGCTTAAATAACAGGAAAAAAACATAAATGATAAATGTTGGAGGGAATGTGGGAAAACTGGCACTCTAATGCATTGTTGGTGGAATTGTGAACTGATCCACTAAGCTGGAGAACAATTTGAAACTATGCCCCAAAAGGTACAAAAATGTGTATATCCTTTCATTCAGTAGTGTCATTACTGCATCTGTATCCCAAAGATACTATAAAAGAAGGGAAAATACCCACATTGTAAAACTGTTTGTGGCACCTTTTGTGGTAATAGCAAGGAATTACAAATCAAGGAAATGACTATCATTTAGGGAGTGGCTAAATAGGTAATGGAATATTACTGTTCAATAAGAAATGATGAGCATGTTGCTTTCAGAAAAGCTTGGGAAGACTTACAATGACCTGATGCTGAGAGAACTGAACAGAACTAGGAAAACTTTGTACATAGTAATAACAATCAGCTATGCTAGACTTAGTTATTCTCAGCAATGTGGTGATCCAAAACAATTCCACTAGATTTTGGATGGAAAATGGTATCTGCTTCCAGAAGAAAAACTAGAGACTGAATATGGATTGAAGCATACTATTTTCACACTGCTTTGTTTATTTGCATTTCCTTTCTTGCGATTTTTTCCTTTTGTTCTGATTTTTCTTTCACAACATAACTGATATGGAAATCTTGAAAATTTTTGTACATGTATAAGCTGTTTAAAATTTATTGTACATGTATAAGCTCTTCTATTGGAATCTTTGATGTTTTGGGGATAGAGGAGATAACAGAGGGAGGAAGGAAAAAAATTGAAGCTCAAAATCTTCCAAACATGAATGTTGAAAGCTGTTTTTGCCTGCAACAGGAAAATAACATACTATTGATAGAAAAAAATGGGAGGAAGCATATAAACTTGTTTCACTCCATTGGTGATTGAAAAAGTGTGAGAGTATCATCCATTATCCAGAACCTGGGCAAGCATGATACAGTGAAATCAACATACAATATTAATGTATTTTTGCATGCAACCAATTTTAACATATTTTTCATTAAGCTCTCATACCTGACAGCATTTAAGACCTTAGTCAGATCCACAAATGTTGTATACAGGCTCTTTTCTGCTCCTGACATTGTACTGGAGTTGTTGGACAGCAAATACCATACTGATCATCCCTTACTCCTTTTGGAAAACATGCTGGCTCGCAGGTAATGACCATCTTCTAGGGGAAAGTTCAGCCTATTAAGGAGTACTCTGACAGTGACAGAAGTGAGTAAAGAGAGAGGCTCCCCTGTGAATTCTCCAGGATAATCTATTTCCTTTACTTTTATACACAATAGACAGAGAAGACATCTTTGAATTCTTAGGAGATAACATCCTCTTGTCATATAACATGGAAATTTCCAGTTACCTTTTATATGGACAATGGTTCCCCTACCTTGTAAATCTCACCTGGAATAGAATCAGCAACAAGTGTTTTGCCATACAAAAGAAAACTAGTGGCTTTTAAATCCTCTTGTCCAATTGGAACTTCAGCCAGGTAAAAATTGACTTCAACCTGAGATAAACTGTCAGTGGCTTCAGCATTGATTAATGACAATCTATTGAGGTTACTATAGAAGTATTCAGATCATCTCTCAATGATTATATCATTATCACTAAGAAATGTGTTTCTATTAGCCCGAGTAGTTGAGATGTACCATAGGTCTTTTATCCATAAATAGCCTGCAGGTATCATAAAAGGGCTTTGAATTGTTATCATCAGCATAAAACTGAATTTCATTTGTCTTGTTACCTAGTCCAAGAATCAGGCATCTCTCTAAGTTTTACTTGTACTTGAGATAGAATTAAATGCTGCTTTTTTTTTCATATCTTTTTCTATTTTATTACAGCTTTTTATTTTTCAACATATATGCATGGACAATTCTTCAACATTAGTCCTTGTAAAACCCTGTATTCCAATCTTCCCCCTGTTTTCCCAAGCTTTCCCCTAGATGGCAAGTAGTCCAATATATATTATACATGGTAGAAATATATGTTAAATCCAACATATACATACATACTTATGCAATTTTTGTTCTACACAAGAAAAAAAAGAGAAGCAAAATAAAATGCATGCAAACAACAACAAAAAGAATGAAAGTACTATGTTGTGAGTCACACTCAGTTCCCAAAGTCCTCTCTCTGGTTGTAGATGGCTTTCTTCATCATTGACCAAATGGAATTATAAATGCTGCTTTTTTAGAGATAAATGAACTATCCTTTCTGTATACTCTGTGGAGTTCTCATTTTTCATTTAGCATCTTCTGAATTTCCCTATCATTTTCAGCAAGCCAATCTTGATAATTGTGTCTATAAATATAATATTCATTCAGCAATTTTAGGTAAATTATATATTCTTAAGTGGTACCTTGAAATATGATCAATATCAGTTCTCATTCCTTATTCACACCGTATTTTGAAAAATATAATGATTTAGGTTCAGAGTAATGGTGTGCAAGTGAGTGTGCACATACGTCTACACACACACATAATATCTATATTACTACATACAATAAGTATTACTTATGAAGGAGTATACTTTCTTTACCTGTGCACATTTCAATCTTTCCATGCCTTTTCATACCACATCATTCTTAGCCATTTATTCATCTAAATTGTACTTAGAAAATTTATTCAATACATCAGAAATTTTATACTCAAAAAAAAAAGAAATTCTTGTATTTAAGTATAGCACTTAGGCTATTCATTAGCTACCCCTTACTCTTAACAAATTATTATTTGGTTCCATGAATAAACCACAAGAAAATTTTTCATTCCAGAAGAAAATATATAACATTCAGCACAATTCTAGGCTACTTCTCTCTACTTTCCCCTGGTTAGTTCCTTTTCTATTCCTCTCTCCATAATTGCTTGATATATGATCAGGATAAATGCTCAGTTTAATAATAATTTGAGAAAAATATAAGTAGTAAAACAACTGTCCTACAAAATATTGCATGAAATATTCCTATGTAAATTATAAGGTGCTGCTGTTATTTTTTTGTTTGTTTAACTAATATTATGAGCATTTCTATAGTAATTCAATTGTGCTACCCTCAATAAATGTTGATTTTTTTTTAGATTTGAGATCAGTGGAACATAGAAAACTAAGATGTTAAGAATTCAGAACTTTTCTATGTTCTTTTTATTCTTTAGAGCCAAATTCTGTTTGTCAGGCAAAGAGAAGTCATGCGATAGGGAGTTGTTTATGATGAATTACAGCATTTCTGGATATGGAAAGGACCTTGGTAATGTGTGTTGGAGTTGTTGCTTATTGTAAAGGAAGACTATTGGATATTCTTATATTGTGACAATACAACTTTTTCAGTAAAACCTCTCTCATAAAATACTGCAGTATATTCTTAATGCCAAAAGATCCACATTTTATAGGAACTTGCTGCAGGGCTTAGTTAGAGAAAGTATATATTTCTTACTTAATATTTTGCACTCAACTCAGTCAAATGACCATACCTGATATTCCTTCTCAGTTAGAATGACATATGGAAAAATCTAAAAATTAAAGTGAAACAAACAGTTGTGTACATCAAGTACTGAACATTCCTGGAATTTTCCCAAGGTACAATTTAAAAGCAACATCTTTCTTTCCAAAGTGAAAAGGATCCATATGTGCAAAAATGTAGCAGCAATTTTTTCAGTAGTAAGTACTGGAAACTGAGTAGATGGCCATCAGTTGGAGAATGGCTGAGTAATTTATGGTATCTGAATGTTATAGATTATTGTTCTATAAGGAACAATCAGCAGGTCGATTTCAGAAAAACCTGGAGAGACTTGTATAAACTGATGCTAAGTGAAGAGAGTAGAACCAAGAGAGCATTGTACACAGCAACAGCAAGATTGTGTGATCATCAATACTGTTGGACACGGCTCTTTTCAACAGTGAGATTATTTCCAATAGACTTGTGATGCAGAGAGTCATCTGCATCCAGAAAGAGGACTATAGGGACTAAATATGGATCACAACATAGTATTTTCACCTTTTTATTTTTTTCTATATTTTTCTTTTTGATTTGTTTTTTCTTGTGCAGCATGATGTGGAGATATGTGTAAAGGAGTTGCACATGTGTAACCTATATTGGATTACTTGCTTTTGGCAGGACTGTGAGGGAGAGAGAAAAAAAATTGGAGCATGCACAGGATTTTGCAGGGGTGAATGGTTGAGGACTGTCTTTGCATATAATTTGAAAATGAAAACCTATTGTTAAAAAAATCTTTCTTTCCATTTGAACAAAAACAAGTTCACTAAACTTTCTGGACACATTTTCTTTTATTAAAAAAAAAAAACAACTTAAAAACGAGGGCAAAATCTGCTATCTGCCTAAGACTTTACTGTCTCATAACTGATTTCTTTTAAGGATTGGGGTTTCTGTTTGTTTGGAAAATAATTCCACATGTGGAAACCATAAATTGGTTCCTTTCACCATCCTTACAGTGTATAGGAAGTTATAGGTATTTCAGGGTTATATATATATATATATGTATGCTATGCTATTACCCTTATTTTGAAAAATAGCCTTTCTTTGAAATCTTATAATTATGCATAAATGACAATGGGTATAAAATGCAATGTGCTTAAAAAAGTAGTTCTTAGAAGAATATCTGAAAAAATCCGGGATCATATGTCTTAAGGGCTCAAAAAATTCCGTTTAAAAAGCCCCATGCCCTGAAACAAAACAAAACAATCTATGCCACAGCTATTAACATAATATTAAAGTCTTTACTTTCCAATTAACTTTGAGCCTAAAGAGTCCTAGCCAAAGGGATTTGAGATCAATTCTTGGCATTGAGAACAGTAGCTTTGTGTGCATTTAATTTTTCTCTCTCCAAATATGCTGAGCTGTAGGGCTATTCTTTACAACAGACACAAATCAAGCAGAGGGTAGACCCAGAGGGCTTCAGTTCTGGACAGTTCCCTGTACCTGCTGGCAGTACTATTGCTTCAGAGGTTTAAGACTGGAAATAAATGGATGATGTCATTCAATTCTTCACAGACCTGTGGGCAGAAGAAAGTTTGTGAGTGAAACCTCACTATTTTCCTGAATTATTTCCTGAATATTTCTAACTGAATTGGAGGATCTTGCCTTTTATGGTTATTTCTTGTGTGAACTTGGACAACTCATTTAATCCCATTGAATTTGGGTTTGCTTATCTGTAAAACGATAGCATTGGTTTGATGACTTCTGAGGTTTGTTCCAATTCTAATTCTGTGATTATATATATATATATATATTATATATATATATATATGCTGAAAAATATATTTTAAGTAGGATGGTTCAGGGTTTAAACTGATTGATTTTCTTTTTGTTCTTTTTAGTCATTTTAAAAATAAACATTTATTATTTCTCTCTACCATGTCTTCTATTGAAGAAAGAGAAGGAGTGAGGGTTTGGGAGGATAAGGGAGAAATTCAGAGAGAAAAAAACAGAGTCAGTAACTTAGAGGCAGAAACAGAGATAGAGAAGCAGAAAGAGAGAGAGAGAGAGAGAGAGAGAGAGAGAGAGAGAGAGAGAGAGAGAGACAAAGATAAAGAGAAAGACAGACACACAGAAAGAGAGAAAGAGAGGAGAGAGAGAGACAGGGAGGGAGAGAGAGAGAGGGAAGGAGAGAGAGAGAGAGAGAGAGAGAGAGAGAGAGAGAGAGAGAGAGAGAGGAGAGCGCCTTCATTACAAAAATTCTCCACTTTGGCCATATCCAAAAGTATCTAATTCTGCCTTTAAGAATTTCACTTCTGTCAGGAGGAAAGTGGTACATTTTGTCCTCTGTACTTTGGACTTGGGGTTTTCATTGCCTTTATTAGAATTATTAAGTCTTTCAAAGCTGTTTTTATTTTTACATGACTGTCATACAAACTGTTCTCAAGTTCTGCTCACTTGATTCGTCAGTTCACAGGAATTTTCTCAACTTCCTTTGAAACTGTCCATTTTGTCCTCTCTTATGTCATAATAATATTCCATCATATTCATATACCATAATTTATTTATAGGTGGTCATTTGCTTAGTTTGTATTATGGGGCTTTATGGTAAGAGCTGCTATAAATAGTTTTTTGTATAAAACTTTCCCTCTTTAAAAAAAAAAAAACTGTTCGAAGTAGAGACAACTTGAACTAAAGGCTTGCTTTTCAGAAAACAAAAAACAGAAATCCAGCTATTTAAGTCAAATGAATTATAACATTTTCATCAGTAAATTGCTTTTTCTGACATAAGAGCATTCTCTATCCTGACATTTTCTTATTTTTTTCCAGCTTCATTCATATTAAAACCCTTTATGAAATCACCAATTCAGTCAAATTATATATGTGCCAGGATATGCTGTTTACTCTCCCATCTCCTTTATACAATCTCTTACTTGTACTTTATGCCTATGATATCCTCCATTATCACAAATATGTGTTCAAATTAAGACATGATCATATTTAGAATATTAAAGAACCTTAGAGATTATCTAATCTAAACCATGCTGAGACAGAGAGAGAGAGAGAGAGAGAGAGAGAGAGAGAGAGAGAGAGAGAGAGAAGGAGGGAGGAAGGGAAGGAGAGAAAAAAGAAAGAGGAAAGGAAGGAAGGAAAGAAGAAAGGAAGGGAGAAAGACAATGCAATACTATTCTTTTACCTTGTCAGTTTCCTACTCATTCATTCTACAACATTCAAATTTAATGGGATTGCCTAATTAATACCTAATTAATAATAATAGCTAAAATTATACTTTGAAGTTGGGCTACAGAGGAGGAAACAACCACAGAGAATTTAGTTCTGCTCATGGTCACAGAGCTAGCAGGATTCTAAATTAAGACTTGAAGCCTGATCTGCTAAATCCTGTATCAACATACTCCATGTTGTGCAGCATCTCCCTGTCTCCTTTCCTTTCCTTTAACCCTTTTGCCACAAACCTCATATAGGATTGTGTTTTCTACATTTTTGATGTACTTAGCATTCAATGCTGTGAGTTGTCCAAGTTTGTGTATTATTTTGCTATTAGACTATAAACTCCATGAAGGTAAGTGCTATAGCCTATATAATTTTTATTTTAATCTCTATTAGTAGCTAAAAAGCTGCATTAGACAAAAGTTGGAAATTAATAAATGCTTACTAGATGGATGGGCAGATGAATATTAAGTTGTGTATGCAAAATTTAGATGTAATTAGTTTTGTTTGTTTTATTCCTCAGAAAGGATCTTCAGTTTCTTCACAATGGAATTGCACTAAATTAAATTCTAGGTCCCTTCCATTTCTATGAATTTATATAAATAAACAATAAATAAAATTCCTATACTACATTCTTTCTCTATTTTTTCAAAATGCCACAAAGACTAGAAGAATAGAACACATAGTAATCTTTCTCTAGTTTTATGGGTGGAAAGGGAGGGAACTATAAAATAACATGGATGTTTTTCAAGTTATGAGACTTCAGGCTTACCATATCAAATCTAATCCAAATAAATTCCAGCTAGTTCATCTTTATTACTCACTCATATGTGCAGAGTCCTTCAATATGTAATTAAGAGTGTGACCATGGACCAATCACTTAGTATCCATGAGCCTCAGTTTCCTCATTTGTAAATTGAAAATAATAGCTATGATAGTTTCCTCAAAGATTAGTTGTGATAGTCAGGAGATAGCACATGTAACACCTTTCGAAAATATTAAAACAACACATAAATATCAATTCTTGTTATTGTTATTTTTAGAAAAGAATGATTTCAGCATGGATTATGAAAAGGAAAAGAATAAAATGTATTCAGGAAATGTATTTTAACTCCATTTTAACTGGAGCTCAGTGTATATAAAGATCGAAAGTAAGAGATACAACATTCCATATCCCATCTCTGTGCCTTTTTCAAACGTTGTATCTTATGCAACACTTTTCACTGCCACATTTTCAATCCTTAATATCCTTTAAAACAACTCAAGAACTACCTTCTATAGGAAACTCTCCTGATACAAGTCACTTTATCACCAAAATGACATTGCAATTTTCTAATGTATGAATATATGTGCATGTTGTATTCCCTCACAGAATTCAAAGATCCTTGATGTTAGATTATTTCATCCTTGACTTTTTCTCCCCAATAGCTTAGATGAGACAAGGAAGAAGGACCATGTAGTTAAGTCATTAATGGCTTCTCAAAACCCAAAAATACTACAAAAAATTTCACAGCTCTGGAGCCAGCAAGACAGTTGACTACACCTCTTCAGATCATCATACCAATTAAATAAACCAATTTGAAAGAAGGTAGTGGATAACAAACACTTTGCTTACTCTATCTCTGCACAGAAAAAATTTTCTATTTTCCTCATTAGTTTATCTGGGAGGTTTTCCTTCTTCCCTTAAGCCTGGAAGAGGTTGTAAATATTTTAGATATATGTATAGAGATGAAAATGATTCTATTGTTGTTTATTTTCTTATGTGAATTTTGTTATTAAAATTCTGTCTTAATTAAAAATACATATTTTTATTGGTTTTGTGGTTCCATCATGGTTTGAAAATATAAATCATTTTAGAATAAGGGCTTAAATTATGTTTGCATAATTAGGAATATTCAAATCAATCCACTGAGCTTAAGTTAGGAGTTATTGAAGTATTTGGAACCTCAGTTATATATAAAATATACATGTGTGTACATATATGTATACATGTATACATACACACAACATATATATATATATATATATATCATGCATGTGTATATGCGTGTGTACCCACATGCATATGTATGGGTTGAAATCCTTTCCTGCTATCTAAATCTGAACTTAGAAGAAACGTAGGGAGAATGCCTCCAAATACAAATTTAGATAATTAGATTTTTTAAAAGAAGCATAATCTAAATATGAATAAAAATAAAAATAAATAATTTCACCCAGATAGGAAGCCAGGCAAAACTGAGGAAAACTTAATATTACGTGATGTGAAACTCCATTCTGTGGTTGAAGAACAGCAATTACAATCGGCATAAGAAGTATGTGTTTACTAGTGCTTTACTAGCACATAAAAAAGAAAACGACTCAGCAGATGGATCTCTTGAACATTCCAAAAAAGAGAATGTTATTCAATTCATTTTTGCATTTTAAAATGGGCCCTGGTTCATTGTAATTTCATATTACTTTAGCCATGATTGTTTGATAGCATGATACCATACTGCAGTTCATTGGACAAGATATTTTTGTTACATGAGTTCACCTATAAGGGCAATTCCCCAACTAAAACTTCAGCTTGTGAATCTAAAGAGTGATGTCTTCCTAGATTCCTACTGTCTAAATTGTTTTTCACTTCCTTCCTTGGCCTGTCTAACTAACTTACAACTTAGGATATGATACCTGTATTTTTTATATGTTGATCATTTGGAATAATTTATCTTGGAGTCATGAAGTTTGCCTCCTTCCTTGAACTTCAAGAAAAATGTATAAAAGTGGAGGAGCCACACATTCTGTATTTACGATTATAGCCTTCCAATTTAGGGTTAGACAGTAAGCTATGGTGTCTTTATATGGAGTTTTTAAACTTTTGCTTTTAAAAAAAAATGTGACTCAAACAAACTCATTCATCAGATATGAAAACATTTAAAAGGGAATTATTCTCTACAAATAATCCCATACACTGGCAATTAATACCAAAGTATGATTATATCAGCCATGTTTTATGCCTTACCATTCCATATTTTTAAAAGAAATCTTGTTCATAGTGACCTTTTGTCAAGATATATTCTGCTTTAAGAAGGAAAGCAGGGGATATATTTGCATTTTAAAAATTTTCAACTAAGAAAATGTATAGGTCTTTTTATTCAACTGTGTATCCACTTAGTAAAGAACATTACATTGTACATAGTTGCCCTGTATATATTTCTTAAGTAATTTTTTTTTAATGCCCCAGTAAACACATTTAAGATATAGTCTCTGCTCACATGGAGTTTTCAGCCCAATGAAAATTTATTTCAATAGAATTATAAGGATCATGTTCAGTTTTATAATATTTTTACTGCACCATAGCAATATAATTTAGACTTGGAAGATGCCTTAAAAGTTATCTAATTTAACTTTGAAGACTTTACAGATGAAAAAACTAAGATCTAGAAAAGAGACATGATTTTTCCAAGGTCAATCAGATAACACTTATTTTATACAAGGCCATTTCCATTAAAACCTCAATGTATTTTTCCCTAGTAATAATTGTTGGTATTGTTTATCTTTCTGAAACATAAAGTTTGAATGCTCTTTGGTTTGTGAACAATAATTCTTCAAGTACTTTTTATTGGTTTTCATATTTCAGAAAGATTTTTGCTTCAAGCCACTATAAGGAAAACAGAAAAGGTTAAAAATAAGAAAGGGAAAAAGAGTTGCTTTGAGTGCTCATTGAAATTCAGTTTCAGTTAAACCCAATCTCTCTAAACTCAAGCCTTGGCTCCTTGACTAGCTAATTTTTTATTTTTGTCTTGAGAACTAGCTTTGTCCAATTCTTTTATCTTACTTTTATACCTAGACTTGGTGTTAAAGAATAAAATCCAAGTAATATCTGTGGGGAGAAAATTGTGCTTTTATTGTTTTTCCTTTCCTTAGGCTAATTTAATTTGTTTAACTAAGGGCTTCTGGCTAGGTTAGGAGTATAACCACTTAGAATGTTATTTGTAGAGTCTGGCTCCCTATCATAAAACTTAAAAATCCACAACTTTCATTGAAATGCAAATACAATTCATTACTAATAATAAGTAATATTTCTATGGTGATTTATGTTAACTGGCTAGTGAAGAAACAGTTTTTAAAACTTTGCTAAGTACCACACATTGTGACTAGGCAAGAATAATTTATTAAGGACTTATTAAGTGTCAGACATGTGCTAAGTGTTAGGAAGGCAAACACAAACCAGAAAAGAGACAGTCCCTGCCTTCAAGGAGCTTTCTAGTGCATGAAGACAACAAGCAATGGAGAACTGAAAGGTAGTGAAAGAGGAAAAGAAATTGGGCGTGTTATTGAAGACCAAAAATTCAAAAGCACAGCTGGGACAAGAATGAAAAGTGGTTAACCTGAGTTATTTTCCAAAACAGAGGCTCTGACAAAAACTCATGAATAACAGAACTGGCCTGATAGATGAAGGTTTCAGGAAGCACCTAGTGCTGAGGAAGATTGCTGAGAGAGAATGAAACAGAGACATGGTGTTATGCTAAGTTTGGGGAATAGAAAGGGAAAAATAAAACCACACAATTCCTTCCTTCAAGGAGCTTACATTCTAATGAAGAAGCAATATATAAGTTACTAAATATGGTTAAAATATACACAGAGTAGATGGAAGGTAATCTAAAGGAATAAGGCATTAGTAACTGCAGGAATCTACTACAGAAAGATGAATTTAAATTGATTCTTAAAAGAAGCCAAGAAATATAGCTGAGTGGATTCAGATTCAGATTCAGAAAGATTCAGAAAGATTTTGCAGATGACAAAACTAATGTTTAGAAAGTTTAAGTGACTCACTTATGAGAAGTATCAACTTTGGAGATCTAATTTAGGGTTATGAATTCTAAATATTAAGTTTTTATTTGTTTTTCCATTATATGCCATGTTTCATCCCAGACCATTTATTAACTTGAAGATTGTTCATTATTTTCATTCACTTTGGATATTGACCAACATGTATAATATATTATTATAAGTTTTATAAGTTTGGAAAATCTCATAAACATGAATTATTAGAAGGTTACTTTAGTAGCTTGGGTGTGGGTAGCAGTAATATCATCATGTACACAATCATGTAGAATATAAGATTGAGAATGATGGTGGTAAAGGAGAAATCCTGATATAGTAGTCCAAGGAAAATTTGAGAAAATAAATAATACTTTTAGCTGGAGGAATCAAGAACTCAAAATAGAGCAGAAATCATCTGAGATGAGCCCTGAAGGAAAAGAAGAATTTTGCAAAGCTTAAACTGGGTAATACATTCCAGGTATGTAAGGTGGCTTACACAAAGAGAAGTAGGGAGGAAAAGCTAAACAAATGGAGCTAAGAAACAGCCAGCTAATTTGGAACTATGTAGAAAGGACTATAAAACTATGCATACCCTTTTATTTAGCAGTGTTTTTACTGGGTCTGTACCATCCCAAAGAGATCATAAAAGAAGGTAAAGGATCCACATTTATAAAAAATATTTGGAATGGCCCTTTTGTAGTTGCAAGGAACTTGAAATTAAATTAATGCCCCTCAGTTGGGGAATGGCTGAATAAATTATGGTATATGAATGTAATGTGATATTACTGTTCTATAAGAAATGATGAGCCTGCTGACTTCATAAAGGTGTGGAAAGACTTACATAAACTGATGCTAAGTGAATTGAGAGGAACCAAGAGGACATTGTACACAGTGACAAGATTCTCTGATGATCAACTGTGATGGACTTGACTTTTTTCAACAATGAGGTGATTCAAGGCAATTCCAATAGACTTGTGATGGAAAGAGCCTTCTTCATCCTGACAGAGAACTATAGTGGCTGAATGTTGATCAAAGCATAATATTTTCACCGTTTTGTTTGCCTGTCCTTTTTTCTGTTGTTTTTTTTTTTTAATCTGATATTTTTGCACAGTATGATGAATATGGAAATATTCATTCAATTTAGAAGAATTTTACATGTTTAACCTATTGCTTGCTGTCTTGGGGGAGAGGAAAGAAGAGGAAAAAAGTATTGGAAAACAAGGTTTTGCAAAGGTGAATGTGGAAAACTATCTTTGCATGTATTTGGAAAAATAAAATGCTTTTAAAAAAAAAAGAAAGAAAGAAACAGCCTGCTAGCTAGTAATTTCCTTTGGCAGAAAAGCAGAGTACATGCAGAAGTGTTATGGGAAAAATGAAGGCTACTATAATAGATTGGCAATAAAGTTTGGAAATAAAATACGGAATTATTAAGAATCTATCTTTCCAACTCTGAGATACCACTACACACCTGTCAGATCGGCTAGAATGACAGGGAAAGATAATGCGGAATGTTGGAGGGGATGTGGGAAAACTGGGACACTGATACATTGTTGGTTGTGAATACATCCAGCCATTCTGGAGAGTGATTTGGAACTATGCTCAAAAAGTTATCAAACTGTGCATACCCTGTGACCCAGCAGTGTTAATACTGGGCTTATATCCCAAAGAGATTTTAAAGAAAGGAAAGGGACCTATATGTGCAAGAAGGTTTGTGGCAGCCCTCTTTGTAGTGGCCAGAAACTGGAAACTGAGTGGATGCCCATCAATTGGAGAATGGCTGAATAAATTGTGGTATATGAATATTATGGAATATTATTGTTCTGTAAGAAATGACCAGCAGGATGATTTCAGAAAGGCCTGGAGAGACTTACATGGACTGATGCTGAGTGAAATGAGCAGGACCAGAAGCTCATTATATACTTCAACAACAATACTATATGATGATCTATTCTGATGGACGTGGCCCACTTCAACAATGAGATGAACCAAATCAATTCCAATAGAACAGTAATGAATTGAACCAGCTATACCCAGGGAAAGAACTCTGGGAGATGACTATGAACCACTACATAGAATTCCCAATTCCTCTATTTTTGTCGATCTGCATTTTTGATTTCCTTCACAAACTAATTGTACACTATTTCAAGGTCCAATTCTTTTTGTACAGCAAAATAAGTGTTTGGACGTATACATATATTGTATTTAACTTATACTTTAACATATTTAACATGTATTGGTCAACCTGCCATCTCTGGGAAGGGGGGAAGGAAGGAGGGAAAAAGTTGGAATAAAAAGATTTGCAACTGTAAATGCTGAAAAATCACCTATGCATACATCTTATAAATAAAAAGTTATAATAATAATGAAAAAGAATCTGTCTTTCATTCTAGAGAAAATACTTACTGAAGGATTTTGAGCAGAGAAAAGACATAGATCTTAGAATATCTATTTTAGAAATTTGGGCACAAAAACTTTTCCCTTCACTCTACTTTTCTACATATATCCTACATATTTCTTTACTTTCATAGTTAGCTTCTAACAATGTTTTCTGTAATGTTTGCATTTATGCTTTATTCTTTCACGTCTCAACTCTTTGAAATCTCATTCATGTTCCTACCACTCAAGAATTACTACTAATTCAAAAATCACCTGTGATTTCTTTTACAATTAATCTAATAACGTTTTTTTTCAGTGCTTATCCTTTTTGACCTCTCTCACTTTTGACTTTGTTGACCACTATCTACGTCTGGTTTCCTCCTTGCATTTTCATGATAGAATTCTGTCATATTCTTTCCTTATTTATTGGACTCATCTCATTAGTTTCCTTTGTAGAATCATTATAAATACTCCATCCCCTACGTAATGATATATCCTCTGTCCTGAACCATTTCCTCTTTATACTGTATAGTCTTTTCTGATTACCTCAGAGGGTTCCATAAATTTTACTTTCATGTCTATGAACATAGCTTCCAACTTTTTCTATCTATCTTGAGTTCCAGTCCTATATCTCCTATATTTTTGATATACATCCCATAGGCATTTCAAGCTCAACATGTCAAAAATGAAAGTCCTTATTTCTCCCTCCCTGCCCCTGAACCTACCTCTCTTGATTTCCATATTTCTGGAAAGAGAATTACCATCTTTATCAACCATGTTAGTTAGGTGACATGCATTATTATTTTCTCTTATCTACTATTCATATTCATGAGTTTGTTAAATCTTGCTTATTGTTCCTCCTAAATATACTTGTAAAGATCTTCTTTATTTATGTCAAAAGCATCCTAATTTAGAACCTCATCTCTTACCTGTTATATATATATATACATATACATACACATTTTGTAATGATAAAAACTCCTCAGTTCTGTTCCTTAAATGATATCACACCTAATTTCCCCTTCTCCCTTTCTCCTCTTATTTCCTCATCAAATAAAGTGTAATAATTTATCCAACTCTATATAAGTATATTCTTCATTACTTTGAACAATTCAGATGAAAGTGAATTTCAAATGTCAGTTCTTACCCTTATCCTATTCTTGTTTGTATAGAAATATATTTGCACATTTTGATTATTTGATTTTTTTCTGTATTTCATTCCTCTCACACCCAGTCTATTTCTCTATCCCTCTTTTTCTCTTTTTAAGGTTATCTAGGTATAATGAAATCATTCTCAGGTTTTGTCTAAATAGTCTAGGACTCTTGGTGATTATAAGATTGAGAGATAGAGAGAGGTATCATTTTGAGAAGCTCACAGTCCAATGGAAGAGACAACTTGCAAACAAAAGGTACTAACAAGCTATGTATGGGAGTGGGGAGGGGGTAAAGAAATAACCAATAGAGAAAAGATATTAGAATTAAGGGGAAACAGGAAAGTCTTCCTGAAGAAGATTAGATTTTTACATGGCAGGATGAAGGAAGCTAAAGAAACTAAAAGACAGAGATGAAGGAGAGCATTCCTGACACAGGAGATAATAAGAGAAAATCCCTTTTCTTTTAGAAAGGACTAACTCGTTCAAGGATCAGCAAGGGAACCAGTGTCATTGGATAAGAGATCCTAAAAAAGACAATGTGTCAGATATAATAAGACTGGAAAGGTAGGGTGTTAGCTAAGGTTATGAGTGCACAACACAATTTTATGTTGGAACCCAGAGATCATAGGGAGCCTCTAAAGTTTATTGGGTGGGAGGGATATATCATGGTCAGTTCTATGCTTTGGAAAATCACTTTGGTGACTGGGTAGATGATGAAATGATGTGGTAGCAAGTTTAAATATCTTTATTTACTTAGAGAAGACAATCTTTTAGAATTGAAAGAAATAGACTGAAAGATAATGATTGGTCATCAGGGAAATAAAAATTGTGTGCTCTATTGTATCTTTTCTTATTTCCCTTCACTTCTTTATGCAAAAAGGATAACAAATAACTGATAAATACTGTAACCTTAAAAATTTTCCTGAATAGAATTATATCAGAAATATCTTGATAACTGATAATTGGATGAATGTGCTGTGATGTTTGTATTTATTAAGGTATTTTTAAGAATGCTTCATGCACAGAACAAATTGTATTATTCAACCAAATTTTAAAACAGCAGGATGAAATTATCAAATGTCTTTATACTGCATTCACTGCTATAAATAAACAATACATTTATATAAACATGATGAAAAAAGTTATAAAATGTACTTAATTGTTCTCTATGTCACTTGCAGAGAATTAATCTCTAGGGGCCTGTTTCCTACCTTACTTCATGATTGTGGAGGTTCACTACATAGTACCTATTGAAACAAATAAACTAAAAATCTATTGAGAGATTGTCTTTTCTGAAATTGCCAGGTGAATTTCAGAAAAAAAGTGTCTATTTTCATATTTTAGAATAGTACCATATTGAACTGAATCTAATCATCAACATTCTAAACTTTTGTTTTCTATTACTTCAAGCCAGAAAATTAAATATGTAAACAACTAAAAAATGTCATAAACCAAATTGTATGGTTTCTACATCTAATATGGCCTAAGTTTTGAGCAAAGCTGATATAATATCTTTAAATAGCTTCTCTACTGTAGAAAGCAAAAAGGCAGAAAAAAATCAATTTTCACTCCACTGAACAGTGATTTTAGCTCTATTTATATCACCTATAAATTTAGGATCTCCTAAAGTTTTGGATGACTAAAAAAAGGATTAAAATATGTTATAAGTACATAGACATTTTACCAAGAGAAAACATATTTCATAGAGAAATTACCAAAAGTGAGTGACTGGCTTACATAGATTGCTTAGGTTTGGAGAAACATGACTAAAAACCAGGGTAGAGAAAAAATGTGTTATATTTGACTGTTTCTGTAAAATTGACATGTTTACAGGCATTTCATATGATGTATAGCCTCATGTAATCTATATAAAAATGGAGCTACCATATGGAGCTGCTAGATGTTAATAATATAGAATTACTATATCCTAAAAATTCATGTGTCACAATGTACCAACTGGAAGAAACTACTTTAAGGTTGTAGGCTTTGTCTCTACCCAATCAAAATAAATAGCTAGCTCAGAAAGTAAATAATTCATATTATTTGTTTAAAATAATTTGTGTAGATAAAATGTTGGATTGACATCATCTTTTTTTTTCCTTTTTCTTTCCAATATTTAAATTATGGTCTTCTTTTCTTGATATCATGTAAGATTGAAACTTTTTTTTTTTTTTTTTTTTTTTTTAACATTCACAGCATAGTTCTTGAGGGCTCTTAGCCTGTGCTATTTTTTGTTTCTCAGCCCTTTTAAAGGATGTTTGACCTTTTGAATGATTCTCTATACTTTGCAAAAAGGACAGATGAAACCTGATCAGAAGAAATCCAAAAGTCAGCTAAGTAGAAGAATTAGTTTCTCTCCAGAACAATCTACAGTAGCCTCTTAGATGCCATTTCCACAATCACTCTGTCACTACGAATAAAGAAGAGCTTGGCAATAAGCCTCCATTGCCTCTATCCAATAATGTTTCTGCCAGGCTCAGCAGGATAAAAGGAATTAGTTTGGAAGTAAATTCTCTTGATTGGGGAATATCCTATCTATAAAAATGTCATTGCTTTGGATTCTTGCAACAAGACTGGTCACCATTTTTTAGCAGTATAAATGGTCAACTACATCATATCTGGAGGTATCTTATGCAAAGTATTGTCAAACATCTAGTTCTCCATTTAATCAGTGATCAGTGATGTGATGAACAGTGTAATCTAAAAGCTTTTAAATTATTATTAGAGTAAAAAGTAACTTCATCTCTGACCTGCTTACCCTTTATAGTACTTTATATTTCACTTCTCCCAAAAGGCTTCAGACAATCTTCAAGCCACTCAACTGCTACAAGTCCACGTGCAACACATTCCTCAGGAAGGATTAGGCCAAATGGGATTTATATTATAAGCCTTATAAATTTCACAGAAGAATCAGAAAAATCCTATTGTTAATAGCTGCTGCAGTAGTGAATATAAATGCATTAAGGATCAAAAGTAAAAAGATTATTTAAAAATGTCACAGGTAGATTGATGCAAGCTAGAAGAGTCATTCTTGTGTATCTTAGTGTAACCAAAAGTTGAGAGAAAAAATAGCATAAACTCTAAAGAAAATAAGGATGAGAGGAATCAATCAATCAGCCAAGTGCTTGTTATATTCTAGGCATATTCTTAAGAATGAGGGACACTGAGAAACAATTGAAACAATTCTAGCCTTCAAAGAGCATGTATTCTAATGAAGGAGATGACATGCACAGATAGAGTTCTCATAGGATATTATTAAGATAAAAAATTGTAAATCTTATAAGATCTTATTAAGATATAAACAAATTAAATTTGTTTTAATTTCTTTCTGTTTGGAAAGCTCAAACAATTATATTTCCTTTTTTTGTTCTCAATTTCTACTCATTACTTCCATTTCTGACTTCTGGGATTAAATAGAATCATTCTAATCAGATCATCTTTAAAGTCCTTTTCAGTTCTAAAATGTATGCCTGTAGTCAATTTTTGTTCATAGAAACTGTACTCTATACTTCAGGCCCAGTTTTAGAAATTGTGTTAGGGAAAGATAACAATCATATATATATATATATATTTTTTTTTCACTCTTTCAATCTACCAAAAGACTTATTGTAGAGATGATTTGTTCAGTGGGGGATGAGTTTTGCCTGCAGCATTCTGGAGTGCTCTAAGTAGTCTGGTGATATTCTCATCTGTACTTATGAAAAGGAATTGTCAGTTTCTTAAGAGAAAGAAAAACCCTTATACATTGCATCCACTTCAGGGAAGATCAGAGAGCCTGGCAACAGACAAAATTCATATTTAAGGGAAGAATGTGAGCAGGTAGTTGGATTCAATTACAGGAGTTCCATGATGGAAGAGAACTATGCTTACTCCTTTATGGACTTATGGAAGATACTAACATTTCAGTTAGGATATCAATGGAATCATAAAACAAATGTGGTATGCACATGTTATTTTTGCAATGGAAGATGAAAATTAAAAGTAATAGAGGACACTAGACTAGAATTTGTCAAGAAAGAACAAGATGAGAAATGCTGATTTTACCCAACTTTCTAATACCTTTGGGTTAGGGTGTTTAGAGTTCATTGAAAATGTAGTACTGGGTTATACTATTAACATTTTAAAAATCTAATGAGTGGAATTATTGTACCATAGATCCAAAAAAAAATAAAGAAAGATGAAATGGACTTATATGTAGGAAAATATTTCTAGAAGGAAAGAACTGAATATTAAGGAATATACTTATTGACTGGGAAATGGATAAACAAAATATATAATAAAATTATAATGAGATATCATTGTTTTGTGAGAAAAAACAAAAACAAAACAAAACAAGCAAAAAACAAACAAATAAACAAACAAACAAAAAAACAATCCAACACCAAACCTGTTTTCAAAATAACCTGGAAAGAATTGTATGAAGTGATACAGCATACATATAGTAGAACAGCATATTGTTCTGTACTATATATACAAAAAGATATGGTAATGCTTCCCGTGAAATTTTAATAGTCATACTGATTCTTATCAATGTGATAATTGAAATAGTTCTAGAAAGCTGATGATGAAGCATATTGCCCACTTCCTCAAAAGAGAGCATGGAATCAAGTTGGATACATTTTCAAACATAATTAGTGTGGGAATTTTGTTCGTTTGTCTATTCATTTTTATTACAAAGATTTTCTTTATTTTTTATATATTTTTAATTTGAAGGGATAGGAAGGAAGAAGGGAGCTAAAAATAGCTTTCACTTCCACAAAAAAATGAAAAAGGGATCACTAAAATTTTATTACACAAAAGAGAATAAAAGGAAGATTAAATGGAATAATAAATAGGACAGATTTGAATTTATTATAAACCTAAATAGAAAAGAAAGATGTCTATAATAGACACTCCCAAATTCATGCCTAAATCTCCTTTTCTATTTACTTTGTATATAGAAGTGTTCATTCCAATTACCTATTAAGTCTATTTTTTGAAAAAATTATCACCAAGGGCAGCAATAGAACAAATGGTATGATACTAGAGAACCATAGTCCTAAGATAATTAGATTACATATCCATCTTAATTGAAAATAACTGAATAAGAAATATAAACTGTTAAAATTTACTAAAGGATTTTCAAACACACACACATATATATACAATATATATAATTTTTAGTAAGTTTATGGGCCTCAAACACTTGGCACTTACTGGTTGTACTAGCTGTGTGATCCTGGGCAAGTGAATTGCCTTTCCCTCCTCCCCCATAAAAAAAAAAGGAAGTTTAAAAATCTTTGCTTGTATCTACTTATTTTTAGACTTTTTTTTTCAAAAGTACTTAATCACTTTTTTGGAAATTGCATGTAAAGATAATTTTCAACATTAATTTTTGTAAGATTTACTTCCAGATTTTTCTCTCTTCCTCTTTTCCCTTCTCCCTTTCCAAAACAGCAAGCAATAGATTATACATATACAATTATGTTAACATATTTCCACGTTAGTCATGCTGTGAAAAAAAGGGAAAAAAACAAGAGAAAAAAAAAGAAAAGTAAAAATTGTATACATTAATTTGCTTTCAGACTCTATAGGTCTTTCTCTAAATATGAATAGCATTTTCCATCTTGACCCTTTTGGAAGTATCTTGGATCATTGTATTTTTGATGACCTTAACTATCATAGTTACTCATTGCACAATGTTTCTGTTACTGTGTATAATGTTTTCCTGATTCTATTCATTTTACTCAGCTCATTTAAGTCATTCCAGGAATTTTCTAAATTCTTTTTCATGATTTCTTATAGAACAGTAATATTCTATTATATTCACCTATCACAACTTGTTCAGCCAGTCCCCAATAGAAGGGCATAAATTTCAAACTATTTACCAATACAAAAAGATCTGCTATAAATATTTTTTGTTCATGTAGATAATTTTCAATTTTCTATGCTATATTTGGGATGCAGATCCAGTGGTGATGTTCCTCAGTCAAAGAGCGTACATAGTTTATAGATGTATGGATATATTTTCAATTTTTTTCTCCTGAATGGTTAGATCAGTTCATAATTCCATCAACAATGCATTAGTATTCCAATTTTCCAATATTTATTATTTTCTTTTTCTCTCCTATTAGCCAATCTGATGGATGTGAAGTGGAACCTTAGAATTGTTTTAATTGGCATTTCTTTATTAATAGTGATTAATAGTAACTAATGCTAGTTTTTTCATGTAACTATAGACAACTTTAATTTTTTTTACCTGAAAACTGCATGATAATTTCCTTTGACCATTTATCAATTTGGGAATGACTTGTAAGCTATTCAATTTTTTTCCTTTTTTTTTTTTTTGTAATAGCTTTTTATTTACAAGTTATATGTATGGGTAATTTTACAGCATTGACAATTGCCAAACCTTTTGTTCCAATTTTTCCCCTCCTTCCCCCCACCCCCTCCCCTAGATGGCAGGATGACCAGTAGATGTTAAATATATTAAAGTATAAATTAGATACACAATAAGTATACATGATCAAACAGTTATTTTGCTGTACAAAAGAATCGAACTCTGAAATATTGTACAATTAGCCTGTGAAGGAAATCAAAAATGCAGATGGGCAAAAATATAGGGATTGTGAATTCAATGTAATGGTTCTTAGTCATTTCCCAGAGTTCTTTCGCTGGGCATAGCTGGTTCAATTCATTACTGCTCTATTGGAACTGATCTGGTTCATCTCATTGCTGAGGATGGTCAGGTTCATCAGAATTGGTCATCATATAGTATTGTTGCTGAAGTATATAATGAGCTTCTGGTCCTGCTCATTTCACTCAGCATCAGTTCGTGTAAGTCTCTCCAGCCCTTTCTGAAATCATCCTGTTGGTCATTTCTTACAGAACAATAATATTCCATATTATTCATCTACTATAATTTATTCAGCCATTCTCCAATTGATGGGCATCCATTCAGTTTCCAGTTTCTGGCCCCTACAAAGAAGGCTGCCAAAAATATTCGTGCACATACAGATCCCTTTCCTTTCTTTATGATCTCTTTGGGATATAAGTCCAGTAAGCTATTCAATTTAAATCAGTTCTTTATATATTTGAAAAATGAGGTCTTTATCAGAAACATAGTTTGTAAATATTTTCCACCATTTTCTGCTTTCCTTCTAATCTTAGTTGGGATTGGTTTATTTGTGTAAAATCTTTTTAATTTAATGGAATAAAAATTATCCATTTTGCCTGTGATATTTTCTCTATCCCTTATTTTGTCATAAATTCTTCACTTCTCTATGGATCTGACAGATAATTAATTATCCTTGCTCTGCCAATTTGCTTATAATATCATCCTTTACATTTAAGTCATATGCCCATTTCAAATTTATCTTGGTACAGGACATGAGATTTTGGTTTATGCCTAGTTTATGCCATACTATTTTCCAATTTTTATAGCAATTTTCATTAAATAGTTAATTCTTATCCAAGAAGTTGGGGTCTTTATCAAAAAGTTTATCAAACAGTAGATTACTATTGTCTTTATACTACTGTGTTTTGTGTAATAATTTTGATTATTGCCTCTTTCTAATAGTTTTAGATCTGTTATGACCAGGTCATACTTTGTTTTTCTGTTTTCATTAATTGGCTTGATATTATTGAGTTTTTGTTCTTTCAGATTAATTTTGTTATTATTTTTCTAGCTCTATTTTTGGTAGCTTGATTGTATGGCACTGAATAAATAAATTAATTTAGGTGGAATTATCATTTTTTTATAGTAGCTTGGCTTAACCCATGAGCAATTGATATGGTTTCTAATTATTTAGATCTGACTTTATTTGTGTGATGCTTCATGAATTTGTATGTCATCCTTGTACAGGCTCCATGTTAAGCTTTTTTATATCTTTCCAATTTTAGAATATGTGTTGCCAAAACAAGCACTCTTTATCTTCTTATGGGGTAGCAGGCTTTTCCTAACTGCAAAAAGTCCTTACACCATCCTGAGTAAGAAAGGAAGCACTAATTGGTTATCAGGAGCTAAAGACACTATCTTTTAAAATTATTTCCACTGAAAATTCCTCTGTCATTTGGTGACTGGCTCTGAATAAGACAAAACTCTTCTGGTGCTTGGAATTGACATTATTTCTAAAGAAAATTTCATGAAATACATATACACACACTTGTAGATACATGTATAGATTTTTGACACCTTTTAGTGGCATAAGTTTGCGTGTCAATGTGCAATAGTGATGGGGAAAAACAGATGAATAAGACACATTCTGGGCCATTCCTAGCTTTAAAGATAACCATGAATTATCTGTTAGGAAATGTATGAAGTATAAAATGTAATTTTGGTTCAAATTTCAAGGAACTATCACTTAGAATTGTTATATCTAGCAGAATGACTAATCTGAAAATGACTCACTCATTTGTAAATTTTTTAAAAAAAGGTAATTCTCTATAGGAACTCTAAAATAACCAGTCATGTAAACCAAAGAAAATGGATCCAATATTACAGAAATAATTCTTATTCTGGTCTCAGTTAAACTAGTTCATATTTAAAATCACTTTCACTTATACAATTCTGTAATTCCAACATATAATACATACTGTTCTTGGCACATTGCAAGGACTTAATGAATACTTATTGACTATTTGATTGCTTGAATTCATGGTATATGGAAATAGAAATGAATATAAATTTATAGTCTATTAATGTACAAAACATATAACATGATAGCCAAGAAGCTAACATTTTTGTTTTGCTGCCCCTCAATTTAAAGTTTTAAAATTCTAAGGCATTTCACTAGTGACACTTTGTAGTTTAATTACCTGTAGCAATTTAAAACTTATCAATTTATTGGGAGTCATTTCTGAAATTGTCTTGAAACAATAGTTTTGATTTTTTTAAAAAATCTTTTCTTAATAAAGTAGAAAATTAAATTAAATTAATCCAATAGTTTCTTGATTAGAATTGAAATAGATTTAATTCTGTAAAGATTATTCCAGATAATGGAGATATCACCATATATATGGTGGATCTATATATGGATATATACATATATATATTATATATATTTATCTTTTGTGGTCATATCTCCATATATATATATATACATATATATATATACATAATTTGATTTTAATGACTTTGAGGAAATGAAGAAGAGCATATTAAATAACAAGACCCATATGTTTCTTTTGAAGTAAGGGGGACTTTGGCCCTACTTTCCATGTTCTTGGACCTGATTACATCTTCTAAAGCAGATTTTCACAAGAACAGTTCCTCATTCTTATAGCTATATAGCTATAAGATGAACAAGGAACTGTTCTTGTGAAAAAAAATGTATATATACACAATATTCATATATATATATGTATGCATGTATGATGTATATACACATACACACACAAAAAAAAAAACAGAGAAGGGATTATTTTCTCTAATTTACTTATTTTTCATTTCCACTCCCTTCTAATTTCCAAGATACATGACATGATAATTGTCCCATTGCTTATACCAGAAGTGTTAAACTTGCTGTTGCATGTGGCCAGCAAAACTCTGAGTGCAGCCAGACTAATTAAAATATAATTGTAAAATATTTAACAAAATAAGTAAAATACAATAAAAATTGGATAATGTTGATTTGTGGTTTTCTAAGTCAAAATTTGGGCAACAGAGATCTGTTTCAATTTGAGTTTGACTTTAGTGCTTTAAGTCTTAGAGCTACAGAAACTTGTGAATCTAGGTTGGTGTAGAAACGATTCGCTGTGTGTACTTTCTACACTGATGAAATTCAAGGGCCTCTCCCCCTTCTCCCCTTCTAAAAAAAATCTAATGTCTAGTGAGACAAAGAGTCTAGTTAAAGACCTGCAATCAATACATTATGTAGAGATATGTATTTGTGAGTATAATCATTATGAAAATCCAACATTCATTGTTATGTGCATAATTTCCAAAAAGAGTTCATTGTTTAATAAAAATTATCTCACTTCCATTCTTAGAAATGTTATATGTCAGCTGATGCTCATCAACAGATTGGAGCCCTGTATGCTGAGCAGACTTGAAAAGTCAAGAGCTCACAGGATTCTGCAAACATTCAGAATACTGCTCCACATGAATTCCTGTGTTTTTAGACCTTCATTTGCTCTTTTCTTAGCGTTTCTCACTCATGTTTCCTACCCTCACTGTTACATATGGCAGGGTTGTGACATCCCTTAATTGTTTTTTTTTTTTTTTTTTTGGTAAATAATAGTTTCTGACAATGATCTAGAATAACTCAGCATGTAATTTTGGACACTATGGTAAAATTCAATCCAGACTTTTGATGATGAAGTTTTCAGAAGTTTTAACTGTTGCAGGATATGTGTCCATCTGACATATTCCTCAAGAAGCAATGTCAGTTTTACTCTTTATATTTATTTAGTAATTTCTATTCACTCAACTTTTGAAGGATAGAAGTGAGAATAAATCCAATTATCTATTCTCTCTCCCACTATGAAGTATAAAAAAAGCAGTATGATAAGAAAATAGAACCTTGGGTGATCAGACTCTGCTAAACATTGTATGACAACATTGGATCATTCAATCTCTGGGCCTCAGTTTTTCATGACTAAAATGGGATAGTTAGATTACCTTTTAAGATTCTAATTCTTAATAGTAATTCCAAATCCTGTCTATGATTTACGGCAATCAGGTTCAAAGTCTTTGGATACAAGGTACCTCTCATTAAGGGATACTGAACTGTTCTTAGTGACAATGCCATGAAAGACCATTTAAATCATGATGCACTCCACAGACTAAGCAGATATGTAACTTTTAGTTTACACTGAGAGAAATGATTATTTTCATAGCCAATGATTTGGGGAGATCCAGAGTTCTCCCTTTTTATAAAGTCCTTGTTTCAAAAACTTAAGTCTCTAAAGGTTGAACTTTCTTCTCTCCACACTATCTTAAAAAGAATATCTAATCTGAGATAAATGCCACTCATTCAAATAGAGGTGGATCTTTTGCTTAAATTGTCCAAAGAAAAGGATGATCTAGGTATAGGGATGGTATCTGTCTGAATGACATGATGTCATTTTTTGGCCCTCATTGTGATATAATTTTCTCTGGATCTTCCTAAATTTGATCGTCACTCAGAGGAATACCTCTTTTCCAAGGCCATACAAACCAGGAGCCTACCACCATGATTATATTTGGATTTCAAGATTATCACTGACCTTTTATTAAAGTGCTTGCATTATTAATAAGATGAATAATTACTCAGAAATTATATCTTTCAAACTTTTATTTATTTATTTATTTATTTTTGCTTAGGCAATTAGGATTAAGTGACTTGCCCAGGGTTACAAAGATAGGAAATGTAAAGTGTCTTAAGAGCAGTTTTGAACTCAGGTCCTCCTGATATCAGGGCTGGTGCTTTATGTACTGTGCCACCTAGCTGCTCCTTCTTCCAAACTTTTTAAATGCAACAAACCCATTGGATGGCTAACTCAACCATACCATACAACAGTGCTTTCATCTCAGGATAGAGGCAAGATTTTGTTTTCCTACTTTTATACTTCCTGTTGGGTTTAGGATATACTTTAGGATAGAGATAAGGACATACTGAATCAGCTTCATTCTCAAAAACTGATTTTAAAATTTTCAGTATGATCATTTCAGCTTGTAAATCAGCGAATGCTACAAATCAGGATTTGAAATATCATCCTGTTGACTTACAGATTTAAAGTAATAGGAGTAATGTTAATATTGCAAATAAAATTTTTAGATGTTTACCTTCATACAATAAAATGTAATTACTACATGCAATGTAGTAATGTAATTACCATATTGTAATGCAAATAAACTTGAATATGAACATGTCGGAATCTAGAAAGAGCCTGAACTTTTATTAAAATTTTCCAAATCTTCTGAGAAGTTTTTGTGACAATTGTTATATGTATAGCTCAATTAAATTGGCTTTATACATCTTGCTTGGCTATCCCAGAGATATCAGTTAAAATGTTGACCATGTTCTAAACTTAAGTTTTCTAAAAATCAATGGACCAGATGAACCCTAAGGTCTCTTTTCACTTTTAGATTCTATGAATCAAAGATGATTCAATAGCTTGTCAGGATGCCAATTATTTTTAGTTGAAAACTATTTATAGGATGGATGGGATAACATAATGACTGGCCATTTGTGATTCTTTTGTAAAAGTATATCAGTCTTGCTTATGCAAAAAATAGAAAACTGATTTTTGTGAGTAGACAACATTTCATCGTATCTACGAAGCAAAAATATTGTAGTGTAGTATCTGAGCTCTATGCATAATACTGTGTGATCTTGAGCAAATCAGGAAAACATTCTCTTTCTTCATTTCCTCTTAAAATAAACAAATTATAATAAAAACAAGGATAAAACCTATCTTTCCCACAGTCATCTTTTAAGGGAAACATGACTTTATTAAAAAAGAACTAAACTTAGAATAAGCTTTTGATTTAATGACATATTTTTATCTAATGTCTTATCCTTTAAAAATATTGCTTCCTTATAATAGGAATAATAGTCATGTGGGATATCAGCTTTGTAATTAGAGCAACCTTGATTAAAGTACTGAATGAACATACCATGTGAAATTAAGCAAATCACCTAAGCTCCAGTTTTCTTATTTGTAAGATGAAGATATTATATTAAATGTTAAGGTCACTTTTAGTTATAAATATGTGATCATAGGACAGAAAAAAAGTATTATTATCCCTATTTTTAAGACAAGAAATCTGAGATCATATTTTTCCTACCAGAGTAGAATCTTTTCATGAAGGTAGATATATACTACTTTGTATCCCTTTACAATGTAAGGAGACTTGCACACAGTACAAATAATGATTTGTACATGACAACTGTCCATATAATATTTATTTAATGCATGAACCATACCAATAACCAAAGAGAATTAGTCTAGTTCTGTTTCTCTCAGAAACACTACATTGCTTTTCTTTCATGCTTTGGAATCCTGACAAAAGCTTTTATGTATAATTTCTATATACATACCTATTTATCTACCTTCTTTCATACATATATATATATATATACATATATATATATACTATATAATGTGTGTGTGTGTGTGTATATATACACATTTTTCCTCTGATTTGTTTTAAGCACTTCCCCCTAGCCTATTTCAGTGGTTAGTTTTCTCTTTAGGAACCTTATCTAAAATGGTAGAATACATACCATGCACTTTGGGATTTTGGTTGCACACACACAAAGTCAAATATTGAAATGATAAAAAGCTTTGGAGGGTCTCCAACATAATCAGGTATGGAGCAGAAGGGCCAAAGGAATAAACGCATCTTAGAAAAGGTTTTATCCAAGAACCTGCAGACATGGCAGTTTTGCAGTTCCCTTGTGAGGTACACAATTCATACTTTTTCCACAATAAAGACTCAGTCATATGCCCAGTGGTACTACAATAATCTAAGAAGTCAAATAAATATTTGGAGTCATTAAATAGAAACAAAAGCAAGTTCTGCTGATTACACACACACACATACACACACACACACACACACACACACACACCCCTCAAAAGAAAATTAACACATGAAGTTAAATGAGTATTTGAAATCATTAAATGGAAATAAAGTTAAATTCTACTACTTTTACACAAACATGCAATATTCATACATCCCTCAAAGGAAAATTAGCCCATCTCTTCAGAAAAATTTCTCATGTCATTAAAACAAAACAAAAGCTATTTCTGTTAGGTTCAGAGACACACTCAATATATGTATAGATAGAAGATAGATAGATAGATATAAATAAGCTATATCTTTATATTTATATGTATATGCATATATATATATATAATATCCACATATTTGTATATAGTATATAAGGATATGTATATATACCTCCAAAGAAAACATATCTGTTTTTTCATTTTGACCATGGTATTATTGAAATGTTTATTATCATATAAGCTTGATTTTTCCACCACCTAAGTAATTGAATCATATTACAATACAGGTTTTGAAAGGTACATTTATTGTTTCAGGTTATTTAAATGTTAAAGATTTAGATCTTGAAGGGATCTAAGAGGCTATCAAACACAACAATACTCTTTTCACAGATGAAGAATTTAAAACAGAGAGAGATTAAGGACCTTACTCAGGATTTCAACGGTAGGAAGAATTTGAGGCAAGATTTGAACTCCATTCTCCCTGTCTTCCAGTCTCTTTTTATTAAATCTAGCTGCCTTTTTATGCAATTTTTGAAAAAGAACCCATAATAATAACATAGCTCTTAGCTATTACAATTCAACATTCCTTAAAGATTTACCTTATGACATATTTCTGAAGTTGCCTGTCCAATATTCCCATTTTATACATGTGAAAATGGAAATTTGTGAGAAGTGAAAACATGTTTAAATTCACACAGCTAAAAAATATGCTAACCAGAATTTGTATAAAAGTGACCTGGTTCAAGCTCCACCTATCATTTCACCATACTATGCTGTTACTACCTTCAGAAAATAGCTCAAACACCACAGGAAGCACATTTTAAAGTACATAAAAGAATTATCAGATCGCTTTTTCAAGACATTGAAATTTATGCAGAGTGGTTATATCCTTGAATAGTTATAATTCCTATTTACTATCCTTATCAAGGAGTACAATTAAATCAGACCTTCAGCATACTATAAACTATTGTAGCACAGATGGGTGTATATAATTATTTATCTTGAACCCTGTTTAACTGGTCTAGTTTCTTGAAACATCAGAAAAAATTTCATTATCATACTTTCACCTAAAATGTGGTCCCAGAGATAGACTGTGAGAGGCATATTGTTAGATACTATTAACAAATATCCAATAACTACATATCACATCTATCCTCAAAACAGATTAGTGAAATTTCCTAATTGTATGATTGAAACTAATAATATGTCAGTTTTTAACTTTTTAATTATTTTAACAAAGAAATTTAAATAAAATAATAACTGAGACTGTCACTGGCATCCTGTGATGTGATTCATAATTATGTGAGAGAGAAACAAGTATTTCTCCATTTATTTTGAGATATACTGGGAAATGGACATATCTGAGCTGGGAGATAGGGATCTGTACCTTTCTTTGAAGAATTCAGCTGAGCATTTTCTGGTCTGGTCCTTTAAAACAGATTGGAACTGAATTTGGAACTTACTTGGGAATGAAATACATCACTGGAAAACTCTGAAGGCTAAATATTGTCATAAGATGACAATCTGCAATCATACCTAGAGGACTTTGCAAAGAACATTGGAAAGAATGTTAAAAGGGGCATGAAATCTGAGATGTAAATAGATGAGATCTGCCTCAGAGAACTTGATAATCTAATTTGTTTAAGATCTGGGAATGAATTCTTGTATTTCTGAACTACAAACTCAAGAATACTTGTCCAAATCTTGTTTAAAAATTCTTGATTAGAATTTTTTAAAATGTGACAGCAGAAGCAGCCTGGACAAGCATATCAGTGCTAGATTTGGAATCACAGAGTGTTGGTTGCAAATCTTGCTTGAGATATACTGAGTAATCAGTTTTTATTATTATTATTATTTTAATTCATAAGAGAAAGATAGAATGTACCCTAAATTTAGAAAGTAGAGTACTAGTATTCAGCAGGGAAGTACTACTAAATATTGGCTTTTTTTTTTTTTTCATTTAAGTCTTTAATTTGTTCTTTTGGCAATGTATTATTTACTCTGCATCATTTGATCTGTGTCTCTCGTTTATTTTTAATTCTCCATATATATTCTTCATGGCACAGTAATATTCCACTAAACTTATATACTACATAATATCCAGATATTATCAATCATAACAAAATTTGAATTCAGTTCGTTTTTATGTTAAATAATGCTGCCATGATTAGTCTTGTACATCTAAAGATTTTTATATTGTCAATAAATTTTTGACTAAGTCTCAGTAGTAGAATCTATGGATCAAAGCGGGTAGAAAAACAATAGCAACATCTCTTGTATAATTACAAATTATTTCCTCCAAATTGTTGAACCATTTCACAGTTACACCAGCAATTAGAATTATTGCTTTCCTTAAAACTGTTTTATCAATTTTATCATATTTGCTAACATTATTATTTAGTGATTCATTAATTGTTTTAATTTTTATGCCATAATTAATAATTTTGAACAATTTTGAAGTGATTTTTGAAAGTTCTGTTTTTATAAAATGTTCTCTCTTTTGACACATTCAGAGATGGCTACTAATTTTGTATAATAATGTAAATTGCCTATAGATTTAAAATTCAAAGTTTTATCAGAGATAGCTAATGCCAAATCCCACCTCTCATCTTTATCTTGTCATATGATTCTACCTTTTTTTTTTTGCATATCCCTTTCAAATCTTATATTTTTAAGATTTTTTTTCTTCCTTTGTGCCTAGTGACTTTTTTCCTAATTAGGAATTTCAGCTTTTTCTTTACCTAAATTTATTTATAGTTTCAATTTTAACATTTAGGTAATTCAACCAATTGGAATTTATTTAAGCATATGGCTTAAACTATTTGTTTAAAATCATTATGTTTTGGGGAAGGAATTAGACTATTTTTACCAAACTAATTTCCAGTTTTCACATTCTTAGAATTTGTTCTTCCATATTTCTGCATCTGTGCATTTATTTAATAGTAGTCTGTTGTTTGTTTCTATTTATTATTTATCCAATGTATTTTAGAAACCAATTTTTTATTTTATTTTATTTGTCCAATATCAGTTCTTTGTAATAAACTTTGAGATCTGGCATTATCTAAGTCTCTGTTTTTTACCTTTCAAAAATTATTTCCTTTGATATCCTTGACTTTTCATTTTTCCAAATAATTTTTCATTATTTTATCTACATCTATAAAGAATTCATTTCAATGAGAGAAGTGTGAGTGTGACTAATATAGAGAGCAATATGGAAATTATTTTTATTTTAGTGTATTAATGTGCTGCTGCCACTTAAAAAGAACATAAACTATAATTATTTATATCTTTTTTCATTTATGAAAAATAACATATGAATATTTTGTGTTTTGGGGTTTTATCCTAGATACTTAATATATTTGTTATTTCAAATAAAATTTGTTTCCTTAAAATAAAATAAAAATAAAAACTGGATTGTGTATACATGGACTTATTTCTTATAATATTGCTTTATTAAACCTGTTAGTTATCTCAGATAATTATTATAGTATTCTATTATGTTTATCTACAACTTATTAAACCATTCCAGCTTATGGGCATCTCCTCAATATCCAATATTTTGCCACCACAAAAAGGAGTACTATAAAGTTCTTGCACATTAAGGTCCTCTTCCCTTTTTTATTATCTCTTTGGGATATAGACCTAGTGGTATTGCTGAATCAAAGAATATGCACAGTTTGGTTACCCTTTGGAGATAGTTCTAAATTGCTCTTTAGAATGGATAGATTAGCTCACAGCTGTACCAACAATGCATTACTATATCAATTTTCCTCCATCCTCTCCAATATTTATCACTTTCATTTTTTGTGCTATTAGCCAATCTGAGATATATATATATATATATATATATATATATATATATATATATATATATATATAATGATACCTCAGAGTTGTTTTAATTTGCTAATAAAAAGTGATTAAGAACACTTTTTCATAAGTCTAAAGATAACTCTGATTTCTTTATCTTAAAACTGCTTGTTTATATCCTTCAACCACTTATCAAAGGGGAAATAACTTGTATTCTTATAAATTTGAATTAAGTGACTATATTTGAGAAACAAAATCTTCATTAGAGACACTTAAGGTAAAGATTTTTTTTCCCCAGCTTTCTGCTTTCCTTGTAATCTTGGTTACACTGGTTTTGTTTATACAATAACCTTTAATTTAATATGATCAAGATAATCCATTTTATATTTTATAATGTTCCCTATTTTTTGTTTGGTTATAAACCTCTAATTAAACTTCTCCTTTGAGAATTTGCATGCTAGAAGCAGCTAGGTGGTGCAGCGGATAGAGCGCCAGCCCTGAAGTCAGGAGGACCTGAGTTCAAATGTGGTCTCACACATTAAAAATGTCCTGGCTGTGTGACCCTGGGCAAGTCACTTAACCCCATTTGCCTCAGGGGGGAAAATTCATGCTATAATGATCATGAAAATATATATAGAAGAATTACACTTGTTTAATGTATATTCAGTTTCTTGCTGTCTAAGGGAAGGGGTTGTAGGGAGGGAGGAAAAAATGGATCACAAGGTTTGCAAGGGTGAATGTTTAAAACTATCTATGCATATATTTTGAAATTAATAAAAAAGCAAAAAATAATTTAGATTGCTATACCAAGGTGTATATGTGTGTGTGTGTGTGTGTGTGTGTGTGTGTATATATATATAGAGAGAGTATTGATATTACTTTATTGATAATAATCATAATCTATGTTAGCTTTTGGCAAGAAATAGTTTCCTTTCTTATTTATGTTGGGTCTATTTTTGATTTGCTTTGTTCGAAATCAAGTTTGCTATATCTACTTTTTTAAAACTTCAGCATAAATTATTCTGTTCCAGCCTCTTATTTTTACTCAGTGTGTGTCTCTCTACTTCAAATGTATTTCTTGTAAACAACATAGTGTAGGATTCTGGTTTTTAATGTACTCTGCTATATACTACTGTTTTATGAGAGAGTTTGTCCCATTCACATTTATAGTTATGATTACTAAGTATGTATTTCTCTCTATCCTATTTTTTCCTGTTTGTCCCTTTTCTTCTTTCATCCTTTTCCTCATCAATAGTGTTTTGCTTCTATCTTATGCCACCTCTGCTGCCCTCTATTCTGGAAGTATCCTCTGCCTCTTTTCTCTCTGACATTTTTGTTGTGTAAGAAATTTCTATATTTAGCTGTTTGTATATATAATTTCCTCTTTGAATCAATACTGATAAAAGTAAGGTTCAAGTGCTGCCCATCTCTCAACCTCCCATGTTACTCTCTATTGTAAGAGGTTTTCAGTGTTACAATATTTAAGAATTACAAGAATCATCTTTCCATGTAGCTACATAAACAGCTCAGATTGATTAAATTTCTTATTTTATTTTATTTTTTCCATTTTTACTTTTTAGGCTTCTCTTGGATGTGGATATTGAATATCAGGTTTATTTTTATTTTTTATTTTTTATTGTTGTTGTTCCATTATGGTTGAAAGTTTAAAATCTTTCTCTTTCATTGAATAAATATCTTTCCCTTGAAGTATTATGCTTAATTTCACTTGGTAGGTGATTCTTGGTTGTACTAATATTTTTTCTCGACCTGATCTTTCTGAAATTTGGCTATGATATTCCTTGAAGTTTATATTGTAGGATCTCCTTTTTGAGATGATCAAGGATTCTTTCAATGCTTATTTTTATTGTCTGGTTCCAGGACATCAAGGAAGTTTTCCTTAGTAATTTCTTGAATGATGCTATTCAGGTCCTTCTTTTGATTTTGACTTTTAGATAGTCTCATGATTCTTATATTGTCTCTCCTGGATACTTCAAGGAATATTATAGCCAGTTTTGTCCATAGTCCCTTGTGACTGGTACTGCAGAGGAGGTGGGTGTGTGTGGGATCATTGGTGTTACTGGTAGCTGTAGTTATCTGATAGTTTGCCTGGGCTTAAGCCTGAGTCCCAATGTTAAGGTTAAGGAATCAGAAGACCGAGCACTTAAGACTAATTACCTATTGGACAATAACTCTATTAGCATATGCTTGGAAAAATGGCCCTTTCACTATTCCATGCTGGCTCAGTCTTTTGGTGTATATAGATAATCGTAGGAAGGATTAGGGGGTGAAGGAGGACAAGGAGAAGGGAAGTTGTGAAGAGCTTGTGGAAGTTTTGTCAATCTCCTTCACTTTTCCCCCTAAAGACCAAGGACTTTTGCTTACCCTGACACCGACTGATTCTGAAACCTCCAGGGAACTAATCGGGACTTCACAAGGTCTGACTGCTAGAAGTTGCCTAGTTCTTTGGGGCTACATTGAAGCACTGGGAAGTTCTAACAGTTAGAGTCTGCCCATGTCCCTGGTTATGCTGAGTCATATTGGGGATCCTACTTTTGGTGTTTCACTGTACGGGGACTCAAAATCTCTCCCTAGTTAGCTGAGGTGAGACATGCTTCTAGTTTGCTTGGATGCTTCCTGTCCTCTACTACAAACTCCCTTTACCTGAACAAGCCAAACCTTTCTTGCCAATCTTACAACTTTGTTGGGTTAAAAAATTTCTTCACCACATCTTTTTTCTGGTTTTGTTCTTGCAAGATTTGTTTTGCAGCATTTTTATGAAGGTTTAAAGATAAATATAGGAGTTTTACAAGTATTTACTACTTAATTCTCCATTTTGGCTTCCATATATCCATCTAGGAAATGCATTTAAACACATTTTTCAAAATGAAACTACCATAATGAAAGGGGAGGTTGTGTCAAGTCTAATCCAGTAGAGATTGCAATTTAAAATTTTCTGAACTTATATTTCTTTTGTAAATAAAATACTGGTATAAGTATAAATATTTTGTTGTTAATTAAGATTCTTCTAAAATTTAGATGTAGTCTTTGATCATCACTGGGAGAATAGGAGATATTTTAAAATATGCATTTTTGTAGCATGAAGATCAAAACAAAACCAAAGATTGAAATCATCACCCAATGGAAATATTTTTCCTGCTATACTTTTTTTTCATTCAGTTAAAACATGAATTAAATTTATGTATAAGGCTGTATAACAAAATCATATTATCATAGTCTATGAAATGAAATATAGAACTATAATACAGGCTCCTCTCAACATGTCACCCATCAAAAATTTTTGTCAATTGGTCTTCTTTAATAAATGAATTGCGTTATAATTATACCGATATACAGACATATGAAATGACCTAACAATGCTGACAGTTTAACAGAATAAGATATATTAGAATTTCCCTTGTTTCATACACTCAAAACTCTTAAAAGTCTAAGGAAAGTCATTATTAGTGCTAGGAAAGATTTTCTAGATAATAAAGTCCTAGTGCCCCATCTTTTTTTTGAAAATACTATGCTTTTTAGCTCCATGCAAATGGTCTGTCACTTAAAGTATTAATTTGACAAAACATTTTGATATTTGTGCACAGATAAATTTGATGATGAATAAAGCCCAAATTTTGTTAATAAAATATGCTGTGTATAGCAAAATACTGGATATGGTGAGGGGTGGCAGTAGTGAATGTAAAAAAGATAAATAAATTATGATCCCAATCTTAATAAAGTCAATAATAGGTAGAATCACATCATTCAAGTTAACTATTCAATTTACAAAATTTACTATTAAGTTTTCTTTAAATAGATTAAATTTCATACTTTATAAATAACTTCTTTATCACTTCAAAGTCACAAATAAAATAGTGGGTGTTTTTAAACTAAGAATAATCTGAGCAGAGATCAATAGGAATTAGGAATTAACTTTCATTAAAAAAAAAAAAAAAAAAAAAAAAAAAAAAAAACATTTGCCTAATTAGCTTCATTAGCTTAAATTCAATAAGGCTACATTATCCTGATATGCATAATAGAACTGAGTCCTGATCTATGCTTCCACACAAATCTGTTCTTCATTGATGCTATCCAAATGCAATGTTTTCTATGAATCATGAATTTTCACCAATTCTTCCTGAAAGGAAACATTGTAAATCATCAACTCTCTACTATTTTTTTTTTTTAATCATGCCATTTCTTGTATTACTATTGGCTCCATGGAAACTAGTTGCTTTCTATTATTATCTTTCTTCTACTGATCATCCTCAATTTGCTCTGTGTCTGTCTAAATAGTTGTTTGCATGTTCTACTCCATTAAATTGTGACTTCCCGATCCTTTGGTTTATGTACAAAAAAAATACAATTTTAAATAAAGAAAAGTCCTTTCCTTTTATGGATTCCCTGCCCTGTAATGAGGCAATTACTTCAGTGATCCTTAACTAGTCCTACAAAATCACTCCCTAACATAATCTTTCATATTAAAGACTTGAGAATTTAAGTCCCAGTGTCTTAATTATGATCTGTCTTTGTCTTGAGATTTAAGAACAGTTATAGCAACTGTAAAGTGAATTATTATTATGTGCATGCTGATAAAATGGCCAATTTATAAATTATAATAGACTGGGAGAATCAAAAACATTAACATATTAATATTCTTATCTTAAAGGAAATATATTGTAACAATGTGGCAAAATTCACTGAAAAAAACAAAGGGAAAAATACATGTGGTGAGATTACATATACATGCACACACCTATGTGTGTGTGTGTGTGTGTGTGTGTGTGTGTGTGTGTGTGTATGCATATATATGTATATATATGCATAGAAAGAATTAGAAAGAATATGTAAATACATGCATATATTATTATGTATTTTATACACACACACACACACACACATATATATATATATATTTAATATATATTTAAAGATACTCTTTGAAGAATGTCATTTGAAAGCCTGGGGTTGATAGGAGAGAGTGGGTGTTAAAAACTCCGTATATTAAAATAGTTTTATACTTCATTGTTATGTGCTACTTGGGTGCCCTCTGTCTTTTACTGTTACTATATGCACTTAATTGGCCTCTTGGGATTTATCACTTTTTGTTCAATGAGGAACAAAGCTCAGTTTATTTTTATGCATTAAGTGGATTTTCATTTAAAGCAATTTTGCTTTTTGTTACAGATTTTCCAACTCATTTCAAATATGAACTTGCTCTAAAAACATTTTTCAAATAGCTATGATCATTATTGAAATGAAAACTTTTTGTAGAACAGATAAAATTGCTGATATTTCAGACTGCCTGCATTTAGGGTACAGGGGATGTATTTGAATTTTTTGGGAGGTAAATAATACTTTATTGTTTCTATTTACATGTAAAGATAGTTTTCAACATACATTTTTGTGAGATTTCGAGTTTCAAATTTTTCTTCCTCTCTCTCCCCTCTTTCCTCTTCCCAAAATGGCAAGCAATTTATATAGATTTTACGTATGCAATCATGTTAAACATAATTCCATATTAGTTGTGCACATATATGTTATAAAGACCACTAAGGACCTCTTCCCTTTTTATGATAAGGAGTGCTAACCATCTCTCCTTTCATACAACACAGTATTTGAATATTTTCCTAAGAATGTGTATCAAGGTTTGTTAACATATTCAGTAATTAGTTTTCTGAGAAACCACTTCAGTGTTTCAAGGTGTGATGATACTAATTAACACTTAATAATGTATTCTATATACCAACATGTCCATGGGGTTCTCAATTGTTGAGTACAGCAGCCCCAAAGACCTGTCATAGACATCCTGTCACATCAGCAGAAAGGTTAGTTCTCCTAGATATGCTATATAAACAGTGTGATATATGAGGAAGAACACTGATTTTTTAGTTAAAAATCCTGAATTTGAATTTTTATTATGAAATTAAGTGTGTGACCTTGAATAAGTCAATTTACTTCTTTGCTCCTGTTTCCTCGTCTGTAAAATACAGATAATAATAATTCCCACTAAATAGGTGAATAAAATGCTTTGCAAATACTAAAGCAATGTTAAATGTATGATCTTATTCTTATTATAACTATTAGTATTATATTTGGGAAGGGAGAAACCTATCACATGCATGCATCATGGAGATCACATTGCATGAAGTAAGAAACATAACTGTTCAACGTGAAAACATTTAGTGGCATAGGTTTGAAATTTTAAGCAACCAACATGTTGTCAAATAAAATTTTGTGCACTGGAATTCAAGTACATCTGGGTATACTTTTTAGCTCTTCCAGGCAATAGGTGGCACAGTAGATTAGAAAGCCAGGTCTGAAGCCACTTTTCTTTCTGAGTTCAAATCTGGCTTCAGACATTTATTAATTGTATAATTCTGGGCAAGTTATTTAACCCCGTTTGCCTCAGTTTCCTCATCTGTAAAATGAGCTGGAGAAAGAAATGGCAAACACTCAAGTATCTTTGTCAAGAAAATGAATTTATAAAAAGTCAAACAATGAAATGAAAAGACCACCCTGTTTCTTGTTTTTATGTGATCTACAAGCTCAGGAGGATTTCATTATTGGTTAAACTGAACCTTGATATCCACATCCTGATTTTACAGTGGAAATAATTAAGGCCAAGAGAATTAATCACTCCTTTGCAAAATCACATAAATATGAAATAACAAAACTCTGATTTGAATTCAGGTCTCATTGCAAATACATTGTTCTTTCCACTTAGACTGTCTCTTAACCTTGACAAGAAGAAGGGAAATACACACTATCTCCAAGTTCCTTATTTACTGCATCCATTGATTTAGTTGACCCTTTCTACTTTCAGGCGTCCTTTCTCCCAGGCTAATATGGTGACTCCCGACCAGATGTCAGGGTACTTTTCCATGCATAATCATCCTATACTTTATTTTGCTCACCTGTAAAATAAGATTGAACTGCATGGTGTAAGCACATGCTTACACCACATCACCTGCTGCATTAAATAGATGAGATTGTAAAGAAAATAAAATAGGCCCTTTAGGAATATTTGAAAAATACTTAAATGAATGTCAGTCTGACAATAACAAGGGTCAGGACATGGCTAAATTTGAGATATGTTGACCTCCTATGAAGCAGACAGTTTGATTTTTTTTTCCTTAAAAGCAGTGTATGACCTTCTATTTCAACAGTTGCCTGGTGTTTCATGATTCCACATGGTATTTACTGAGTGTGAGTGTTCAGTTGTTAATTTTTTCCTAGGAAGGTGAACTTTACCACATGGCTATAGATATTATATTAGGCTTTTATAGAAAGAAGCTGCCTCTTTAAGAAAAAAAAAACTCCCCTTTAGTTTAATAGCATCCCTCATGAGAACTCAGAAAGATGCAGAGTTACAACAAAGACAGCAAAATCTAGGGCATGCTGCCACCAATCTGCACATTGGCTCACTTTCTGCCACCGTCTGTAACAATGAAGAGCATTAAACATTTACCCAATTGCTTGTTATCAAAAATGCTTATCTTGTACTTTTTAATAATAACTCCTTTGATTTTCCTGGAGTAGAGATCTCTACACAGCAGGGAAGAAATGCAAGAAAAAAGTGTTCCTAGTCTTACCTAATCTTGCCTCCCCCCACCCCTGCCTCCCACACCTTCAACAGAGAAGTCATTTATGTAGAAATCCCTCACGGACTAAAATTTGAGCATTTTGACAATAGATTTTTTGAGGATAGAGAATGTGAACTACTCTATAATAGATCTGAGTCTTATTTCTAGGCATGGGTTTGTACAATTAATCAAATCTATGCTTTGTCTGTGGGAAGTATTTCATTGGTGTGGTGGGTAAATTATCTCTTTATAGAAGCATCTGTGTTGCTGGTATGGTGTTTCTATTTTTAACCTCCCTAAAAGAATTTGCTTTCTCTGAGAGTCCCATCAGACGATAGAAAATCACTTTCTCAGACTTGAAGCTCATTAGTTGCTCATATATTATATATTATTTTTTAAAGTGGAAAAAAAATCCTTCTTAACTAAAGAATAAATCAAATTCAATATTTAAGTTTCTCCTCCCACTTTTATACACACATTGTGTGTTTATCTCCTGATACCCAACTCTAGAACTGTATTTCTATATAGAAAATAGAATCATTGACCCCTAGAGGAGGCAGCCATTTTGAATAAAGGCATATTATGATTCTAAACAAACTAGATTATAAGTTCCTCAAGGATAGAGAACATAATTTTTTTAGATTTTTTTTTTTTCATTCCAGCCTCCGCACCTACCTGAGTGATGGGCACACAATAGGAATTCAATCAATATTTGCTGAATTGAATTGTTCTGCTCTTGCTCAACCCAGCAGGATAGAAAGCAATTATGGTTTAAATTGATGCTTGCTGAGTCTTTTCCTGAAGATAGGATAGGCATGATAGATAGATAGATAAATAGATAGATAGGTAGATAGATAGATAGATAGATAGATATATCCATAGATAGATATTTATAAGCATAAGAGGCTTCCCTTCATCTCTGAGCTCTGGGATATATATTGAATGATAAAAAAAAAAAAAAACAGCTCTTTCTGGATATAGAAAGCATTCATTCAAGAATTTTTAAATGCCTCCTAGATGCCAAGTATTTTTTGTGTAAGGCCCTGGTATTAATACAAAGTCAAAATATAATAATTTCTGGCTTTATGAAGCTTATAGTCTGAGAATGTGGTGGGCAAAGCACAAACATTCATAATTATGATGCCTAATATTATGTAGCTGCATTAGAATGTACAAAAAACAAACTGCCATGTGAGATATAAGGGTGGGTAGCTGTGATTGGGTAAGCCTATGATATAATGGAAGGTTTGTTGGAAAAGTTACAGTATGAATTGGAATTTGAATGATTCAATAATCTAAGACAGTGAAAAGAGAACATTCCAACCTTAGGGAACAGAATGAGAAGTGACACCAAAGTAGGGGACCAGAGGATCTGTTGCAGGTTAGATACTAGTACAGTTTTGTCATCATGCACATTTCATGGATAAGTATTATATGAGATAAGCCTGGAAAAGGAGGAGACTATAAAAGTGTGTATAGGTGGGATCAGGAATATCATGAATTTCAGGAAAGGGCTTTTGAACTATTCTCAAAATATAAAAGAGATGCAGTGAAATTTTCTAAAGCAATATATATCGAGATGTAGAAACCTAAGACAGATAATTCAAGTAGCAGAATGGAGATAGCTGGGAGGGCAGAAAAATACATAGGAAGTTCCAGTAGAAAACAAAAACTGATGAACAATTTCCAGAAAAAAGAAATTAATACTATTTCCAGTTATATGAAAAAAATGCTCTAAATAACTATTGTTTAAAAAATACAAATTAGAACAACTTTGAGATATCACTTCACACCTCTAAGATTAGCTGATATGATAGAAAAAAATAATGATTAATGTTGGAGAGAATGTGGGAAAACCCTTACATTGTTGGTGTAGTTGTGAAATGATGCAACCATTCTGGACAGTTATTTGAAATTATGCCCAAAGGGATATAAAACTGTGTAGCCCCTTTGATCCAGCAGTGTATATACTAGGTCATTATCCTAAAGGGATTATAAAAGAGGGAAAAGAACCCATATGTACAAAAATCTTTATAGCCCTTTTTGTAGTGCCAAGGAACTGGAATTTGAATGAATGTTCCTCAGTTGGGGAATGGGATGAATAAGTTATATTATATGAATATAATGACATGCTGTTTCATAAGAAATCATGAGCAGGCTGACTTTAGGAAAGTCTGGAAAGACTTAACAGGACATGGTATTAAGAAAAGTTAGCAGAACCAAGAAAATATTGTACATAATAAAAAGAAGATTATGTGATGATCAGCTATGATGGATTTGGCTCTTTTTAATAGGGAGATGATTTAAAGCAATTTCAATAGATTTGTGATGTAAAAAGTGTCACTCACATCCAGAAAGAACTATAGAGACCAAATGGATCAAAGCATAGTATTTTCACATTGGTTTTAGTTTGTTTGCTGTTTTTCTTTCTCATGTTCTTTTCACTTTTGATCTGATTTTTTCTTTTGTTAAATTGTAATTAATTTATTTTAATATATATAGCTTTATGGATGATGTTGGGAAAGAAAAATCAGACTACCAGGGGAAAACTTTGGGAGAGGAAAAAAAAACAAAACAAAAAAAATGAACATAACATGTATTGATTTACATTCAATCTCCATAGTTCTTCTGCATAGTTCCATGCAGATGTAATTTTTTGTCCAAAATCTATGTAAGAACCAGGTCTTTTATAACTGATCATCACACATTGTTATTGCTGTTATTGTGTGCAATGTATTCTTACTTCTGCTTGTTTTTCTTAGTATCAGTTTGTGTAAATCTTTTCAGGCATTTCTAAAATCAGCTTGTTCATCATTTTTTATGAAACGATAATATTCTATTATCTTTATATGCTGCAACTTATTCAGCCATTCCCCAATTGATGGACAGCTCTCATTTTCCAATTCTTTGTTACCACAAAAAGAGTTAGTACAAACATTTTTGCACATGTGAGTACTTTTCCCTCTTTTATGATTTCCTTAGGATACAGACCAAGTAGTGACAATGCTGGGTCAAAGGGTATACACAGTTTGATAGCCCTTGGACATATTTCCAGATTGCTCTTCAGAACTGTTGTATCATTTCACAACATCACAAACAATGCCTTAGTGTCAGTTTTTCCACATCCCCTTCAACATTTATCAATATCTTTTCCTGTCATTTTAGCCAATCTGAGAGTTGTGAGATGGTATCTGAGTTGTTTTAGTTTGCATTTCTCTAATCAATAGTGATTTAGAATGTTTTTTATTTGACTATATAGGGCTTTAATTTTTTCATCTGAAAATTGTTCATATCCTTTGAACATTTATTGGAATAATCTGATTTTTTTCTTATGCACCATGACACATATGGAAATATGTTTAAAAGGACTGTACATCTTTACTCTATATCAGACTGTTTCCTGTCTTGAAAGGAGGTAGGGAGAAGAAAAGGGAGAAAAAATTGGAACACAAGGTTTTGCAAAGGTGAATATTGAAAACATTTTGTAAATATTTGGAAAAACAAAATACCATCATTTTTTTTTAAAGAATGAAAAAAACAAAACAAAAAAAATATTTGTGAAGTTGATCATCAGTGCCTGTACTAGGATGTGGCAATGGGAAGAGAGAAGACAAAAGACAAAGGTATTGCATATCTCAATCATTTGACTAAACATGATAGTTAAGAGGGAAAAAAATGAGCTGATAAACTTCCCAAACTTTTGAACATGAGTATTTGTGTAATGTGGCTCATATAAATTATTTGTTATAGAATCCACATCTTAAAAAGTCACCACCAAATCAGGAATGCGAAATAGAGATAAAGTATATTTGTTTCTAAATCTTCTTTTTAATCAAACTACCTATACTTTGACATCCAGATGGCTCCCCATTATCTTCAATGTAGATATTTTCTATAACAGTAGAGATCATAATCCAACCATGTCCTTTTGCTTAGTGTGATTTTCATCCATGTTAAAAAAATTCACCACAAGTGGTCTGTATAAAAAATATTTAGGGATCTCTATAGTTATTTTTTAAACATATACTATCATATTTAATGTATTTCTATATTGGTCATGTTGGGAAAGAAAAAATCAGAAAACAAAAAGGAAAAACCACGAAAAAGGAAAACAAAAAAAACCAAATAAACAACAATAAAAAGGTCATATATTTTGATCAGTAGTCTCCTTAGTTCTTTCTCTGGATTTGGATGGCATTTTCCATCCTCAGTCTCTTAGAATTGTCTTGAATTACTGTATTGCTGAGAAGAGCTAAGTGTATAATAGTTGAGTGTATAGTAGTTGATCATCACATAATGTTACTGTATGCAAGGTTATCCTGTTTCCTCTCACTTCACTCAGCATCAATTCATGGAAGTCTATGTGCGCTTTTCTGAAATCAACCTGTTCATTATTTCTGACAGCACAATAGTATTCCATTACGTTCATATACCATAACTTATTCAGTCATTCCCCAACTGATGGGCACCTTATTCAATTTCTCATTCCTTGTCACTATAAAAAGACCTTCATTTAATGTAGTTATATTGACCATGTGTGGATATCACTGGAGCATATAGACTATCCATGCTTTTTAATCCGTGTGAATGGCATATCTTTTTACAATCAAATATGCTTCTAATGATATGCTTTATGCCAGTTTTCTTGTGAAATATTTGCTTGACGTTTTTGTAGCCTGCTTATTCAGATCATAAGCCTCTTCATTGCTCTTTGAATGAACACCAAAATTTAATTATTCAAAGGATATGTTTTTCCATAATTAATATCTAAAACTCTCTCAGAAGAACATAATGGTCAAAAGGGGCATCTTCAGTTTCAAAGTAAGGCTTGAACTCATAAAGGGCACTGTGTACGTTTCCAAAAAGGGCTTCCTTTTTGGATTCAATTCTGAACCCAGTTCATTGTTTATGTGCAGCATAGCTCCAAGATATAGGTTCTGAAAAGCTATTTCTACAGATTCGCCATGCAACTAAATATTGTACTCTATAAGCATTCTTTATATATTTAGATTTCCCATTATATATTTTTTGAGTCAAAACTTTGTGAGTAATAAGTTAACTTGGTAGTCATTTCTATATTTTCTGTAATGTTATCTATAAATAGGAGAAACCATATCATCTAAAGTCACTAGCTATTTGATTTGGAGTCTTAGGTCTATCACACAATAGGGCATTACCTCTCTATAAAACTTCCTGTTTTGTGCCTCATCTGATATTAATCATAAGAAAGTCATGTTCAAAGTTACTGCTATTGTAATAATCTAATATGACAAATGTGTAGATGATGCTTTTTCTACCTAGAATGTAAGCTTCTTGAGAGTAATTCTATTTCACTTTGTTTCTGTATTTAAATAAACATTGAACATGTTTTATTGAAAAATAAATCCCTGTTGAATTGAACTGACTTAATCTAATCTATTCTTTTACACATTTCCTAGGGTTTAAATAGGTAGTTAGAATTTTCTCAATTAACTTCCATATCTTCTCATTCTTTTTCTTTCTTCTAGTTTGACACTGACTTTGAATCTTGATTTGGGAATCTCTCTAAAACTGGTAACATATTGCTTAGTTTCCTAAAAGATAATCATTTTTATGTACTATGTATGCGATGCATTTGGCACCATTGATTTCTATCAATTGCTAAATTTATTTAATTCCTTTTATTCTGTGGGCAGATAAGAAATAGAAGACTTTGAAGAAAAGTTCTCTTCTACTAAGCAGAAGCAAGAACTATAGTCATAGGACATGATCTCTTGGCTTTGGAAAGTACTGCTCATTTTGAAAGGCTTCCAATTAGTTTTGTGCTGTCAGGAGAAGGTTTATATGGGAGTCCAAACTTTCAATTGTTTATCTGATTGGAAATTTTTCCTGTATATTTGTAAAATGTTTTCTTATTACTTCAACTACTTTTTCTAAGAAAAAAAATGAATATAAAACTTCACTCTAGTTGTTATCTAAGCATAGGTAAGGGCTCAGGACTATCTCAACTTTCCTATTAAATTCAATGTTCTTTTCCCTCTATCAGCAGAATCAAGTTGTTATTCTCAAATGGATTTACGTCATCTTTCTTTAGACTTCTTATTGAGATCCATCTTGTCACCCACATTTTACAGCATGACAACTTGTCAGAGGCATTTTGTTGCTGGCCTTTCGTTCCCAATTCTCCTGCTCAAATGACTGGTTTATAAGAAAAGAATAAAAATAACTGTGGTAACCTGAAATGTTGTCACTGCTATAATGTAATTGTCCTATAAGAGTCAAATGTACACACACACACACACACACACACACACAAACACACACACATTTTCAGATATAAATGTCGAATGTCACTATACAGTTCGAAATATGAATTAATTACAATTAAAGAAGATAATGAGTATGATTTTTAATAAATTCTTAAATGAGAATGTTTAAATCATATAAAATAATTTAATCTCCTTTTTTTTGATACACTGCTCAATTAAATTAAAGAATGGCTAAAGGATGCCATAAAACACCAGTGAGTTATCAGCCTTTGCAGGAAAACAAAGATAATGGCCTTTCCCTTTCTGACAGTCAGAAAGGAAATTTAATTTGCCTTGCAGTATCCTTATGGTATTGTCCTGTTTTTCACAGATATTGATTGTATTTACCAAATTTTCTCAAAGGTGTACATAGGTTGTTGTGTTTTCTCCTTCTCTCCAAAGTCCCTATGATTAACTGCATGTGGCCTAATTAACTGTAATTTGAAATGGTGTCAGAGTTAAGTGGCAAGTGGTCTTCTGGAAGGCTAGAAGAAAGAGAGCCAGAATGAGACTGTCCCTAAATGCTCTCTGGTGGAGGTGGAGTGCTGACTCTTAATACTCAGTACTGATTGTTTATTTATAGACACATCTCTAGAGTTTGCAAAGGGTGATTTGTCAAATGACCATGGCTGAATATCCCTTAAGAACATCTAAATATATTTGGTCTAATTCTATAGTAAACAGACAAGATTTTACATGTTCTTCTATGTACCAACAAGGAATAAGTATATTGTCCAAATGATCAGCATCAGTAGTATTGTCTTTTATATGTTCCATTGCAAATCAATAAACTGACATTTTAGTTTGTAAATCAATTTTTGGGGACTTTGGTTGGCATAAATACCTTACCTGGGGCCTAAGTACGTTGAGTTAAGACTTGATCCCTGAGCCTGCAAAATCTAGATCACATCCAAAGCCAAGGGGAACAACACTAAGATAAACTCATCCATAAAACCCCAATAAATTGTTCTTTTTTTACCTTATCTTACTTGGAAGAAGAAAGATGATGTTCTATTTTTTCCAACTATAGAAATATGAGATGGAAAAGATGAGTAAAGAAATACAAATAAAGATAGAGAAAAGGTTGATAAAAACAGAACGTCTTAGACACATTTTTATGTTTAACAATCACACATTGCAACTTTCTGGACCATAATTTTCCCTATTGACATTTGTCGTGTCACAAATTGGCATAAGAAATTAAATGGCAAATTTTGGGAGTTTTGTAGTATTATATAGTAACAACATAATTTCTCTTTTGATGTGATAATAATATAGACTTCTTTTCTAAAATGAAGGGAGAGCCAAAACATGTTATATGGATTTTTGAGATCATGAGGACACTGAATTACTAACATTTAAATGTGCAAGAGATAACTATACACATTGGAAAGAGCATTGAAATAAAAACTAGAGTATCTGGATTTAAATTCTGATTTCTTCTTACTGCAATTGTGACCCTAAACAAATTACTTTTCTCTCTGACCTTTAGTTTCTTAATCTTTAAAATAGTAGAAGGATAGGCAAACTGATTTATTATGTTATTTTCAGTTTTATATTTTATGATGACATTTTTTTCCATTCAGAAAAATCTCTAGGAAACAATATTAGTTAAGGAATCACTGAATTAAAAGTAAAGAACAGTTTTGTAACCTCCATTATATATTGTCAATTCCCAACAAAATTCATTGTTATATTATAATATAACATGTATACAATATTATTCTTATATATTTTACATTATTATATATGTATATGTATACATATACATATATATATATATATATATATATATATAATATAAGCTGTACTGTATGATATACCTTATGGGATCTGTGCTGATGTAATTTTATTAATATTTCATTTGACATGATTATCATAAAACACCATAGAAATGAATCAAATGTATAAATTATACATATGTGTACATATTTCCTCTCTTTAACATTGTTATTTTAGTTCTAATGGTAGAAAAATAATGTTTGAAGAGACTCATGATAGGTCCAAGTTCACTACAGCGTATTACCAATAATGACATATACAAATGAAGTCATGTTTAAGTAACTTCAAATGATGTATAATCAGAAAAAGTGGGTTCATGTAGCAAAAAAGAGAGAAAAGATAGACAATCTGAATGTTTGTTATTTTTTTTAATCCATAAAATGTTAAATGCTGAGAGGAAAGTTTCTAGCATGTTGTATAAATCATCTAGGAAGGATTCATGAGAACAAGGATAAGAAATATAGGCTAATATTTGCACTTATGGAAACAGCATATACATTTTTGAAATCAAGGTTCCATAAAATCAATGTTGTATCTCTTTTAATTAATTATAGCATATGCAGTTATGGAGTGGAGTCTGAAACTATCTCATTTCTAATGAATAAGATAGTTTTTTAATTGTTATACTAAAATTTTGATTGAAGAATGATTTCCTTATCAATGATTTTTGATTTTTAATTTATCAAATTCTGTCTATTGGATCTAAGTACTAGTTATTTTTTGTTCTGTTTAATTTAATACCAGATAGATCGGAGGCAACCAAGTGACCCAATGGTTAGAATACTGACCTTGGAGTCAGGATTAACAGAGTTCAAATCTGCCCTTGGACACTCAGTACTTAATAGTTGCAGGTCATTTAATCCCTTTACCTTGCAAAAAGAAAAGGAAGAAAGGAAGAAAGGAAGGAAAGAAAGAAAAAACGAAAGCAAAAGAACAACAAAATATTTGATGTTTACCATCAACTTTGTAATATCTCTTTCTCCCTCATAATTCAAATTTATATATATATGTATATGTGTGTGTGTGTGTGTGTGTGTGTGTGTGTGTGTGTGTGTGTAATGTCCATCTCTCCGAAACAAATGCTGTAATTACTATATTGAATTCTGTGGATTTCTTTTTGATTGGTGTCTCATTCAATATACAAATTAATTTGGCTGAGTTCCAATGATCTTGTGATGAAGAGAGCCATCTACACCCAGAAAGAGGACTATAGGAACTGAATGTAGATCACAACATAACATTCTCACTCTTTTTGTTGTTCACTTGCATTTTGTTTTCTTATTCATTTACTTTCTTTTTTTTTTTTTTGAATCTGTTTTTTCTTGTGCAGCAAGAGAATTGTATAAATATGTTTATATATATTGAATTTAACATATGTTTTAACATTTTTAATATATACTGGATTGCCTGCCATCTAGGGCAGGAGGTGGGGGAAAGGAGGAGAAATCTGAAACACAAGGCTATATAAGAGTCAGTCTTGTCAAATTATCCATGCATATGCTTTGAAAATAAAAAGCTTTATAAAAAATAAATTAATTTGGCTGGTAAGACCATTTAAAAAGAATGGCTGGACCATCCTAATAAACATTAAGGAAATTGATAATGGAAAAAACAGAATCATGAAAATATTGTGGGATCTCTTCTTTTGCATTCTGGAAACTGATCTGAAGTAATAGCACCCTCTCTTTGCTGATGATCTGGAACTTTAGCTTCTGATGTTTCAAATATATTTTAGGGGATAGCTCTATCCTACTATTCCATGCCCGATCTAAGACTATTATTGACCAAGTATCTCATTAAGGCAGGATTCATTATGCCTAAATCAAAAGAAAAATGCAATAAATTCCAACTTGGAAAAGAATAATTAGGTCTGATGATATAGTCTCCATTTGACTGCTAGTGAATGTTACAGTTGTCTTTCCACTAGTTTCTTTTTCCTATCCTGAGCCCAACATCAGAAACAGTAGTAGACCAGACTGTTCTGGGGCTTTACCCAAAGCAGAGGTCAAAATTTTCTTGTTCTGGCAGCATTGAACACTGGTCTCTCAATTTAATTACCTTTTGAAACTTGCTAGACCTGAACTGTCTCTTCCCAGAGGGTGTGTACAGGGTGTGACCTTTTCTTTGGTCACTGTCTTCTGCCCCTATCACTGTCCTCTTTCACAAAACATACTAAAGATTTAATCACTCACACAAGAATTCAAAAATTTGTTCAATTTTAGAATTGGGGCAATATAATGGCCCTCAGGTACGTGTGGTTCATTTCTATGGTATTTTATGGTATTCATATCAAATGAAATATTATTAATAAAATCACATCAGTACAGATCCCATAGTTAGAAGAAATTACCAACATTTCAGTAGAGGTTTAGCTCTCTGCAATCATTTATATTTGGAATATTTTCATCTAACTCCTGGCTGTCTCTAATGCCCTCCATGAATTAAAACTATAACTGCCCATGAGTTTTTATATGAAACAAAATAAAGATAAAGGTGATGCTTAGGGAAAAAAAAAAAAAAGGAAGAAAAGAGTATATGATCCTTAATATTAGACATAAATAAAGAGGGGAAATCAGGGTAAGAAAAAAACTCTTATAATTTCCCTCAAACATTTTTCAAGTAGTTGTTACAGAGATCATCTTTAGTTTGAATATTTTATTTTCCCTTAGGGAAAATTCTTTCTGTCTCTCTGTCTCTGTCTGTCTGCCTGTCTCCTCTTTCCATAATTTTTCCTTCCTAAGACAGCCTAATAATATTATGTGTGTATCCATTTATTTTTTGCCTGAATTAACACATATTGTTGATCACCTAGTAAGTGTAAAGTCTTATGCTAAATGAAAATATTTAAAAATTTTCAGTGAGTGTCTTCTTCCTAAAACCTTCAATTGCATCAATTTGAAAATGATTTTTTGTTCTAAAATTTTTCCTAGTACTTTCCTCAACATTTCTGTTTTGCCCTTTAAAATTCTATATACATTAATCCTTATTTGTATACAAGTTTTGTCCTATTAGTGGGTATGCTCTTTTTAATGAATGACTATAATTTTTTAATCTCTATATCTATCACAAAATACTTTAACCCAGAATTCTATACTTTGTAAATGATCAATACTTATTAATTATAGTCTAAGTGAATTTCTTGTATATATAGCAGTAACTTCCAGCCACTTTAAATGTATAAAACTGACATAAAAGATAAATTGTCTTCCTCTGTGATCAAATGTTTGAAGTTCTTAAATCTAAATTTTAAGGTTGAATAATCTTTGGAGGACTGATAATTATTTTGCCACCCTTAACTGTCTCAATGCTTAATCATTTGGAATCCAAATCTGGTTCATGTGAATATAATTCAAGAAACTTCAAGGAAATCAACAATTGGTTGTATGAAGAAGTTTGAATAGAGGAAATAGAGTTATGGATTGGTTACAAAGAACAGCTGAGGTCAAACAATACTTCTAACATTTACATGCTCTATAATCACAAGCAAGTGATTTTAACATTTGTCTGCCTCAGTTTCCTTAGCTGTAAAATAAGACTAATAATGTCTATGACATTTATGTCATAAAGTTTCTTTGAGCCTTAAAGTACCCAAATTAGCTGAAGTTTAAATAAGTAGATTGATAGAATACTTATTTAGCATTTACATATTTACTTATTTAGCATTTACATAGCAGTTATTATGCTAAATTCCAGAGATAGTGATGTAATCAATCAAGATAGTCCCCAACTTCAAGGAGCTTATATTCAATTGGGGAAAAACAAAACAAAAACAAAAATAATAAGGGCGGGGAAAGTAGGACAAGAATGTTAATCAGAGAAGTCCAAGGGTAACAAAAGAAGCACAGATATGTATGTTAAATAGAACATGATTAGAGTTCTTCCTAAAGATATTATCTAGAGAAAGAGTGAGAAAGAGGGCTGGAGAGGGCAAAGATTTCTCGTGATAGTAATGTTTCATTCAAGGAAAAAAAAATTGACAAAAAATACATTCATCTGTTATTACTTAAACCTTCTATCTTGCTAAGAATTAGTAATGTTGTGTACCCTTAATAGTTGTTGAATGGATGAATCCCAGAATTAGGGGATAAGAATTACGAACACAAACAAAATAATAACCTGGCTTTGCTGATTAACCCTGGAACTTCTTATAAAGAACCCTCACATTCAAAGCAAGCCAAGAAGTAGAGATGGGGAGATAAGATGATTCATGCATTATTGCTAAGCAGTGAATATACAAAGAATTGAGAGATAAATGTTATGTAAGAAACAGCAAGGATATAGGTATTACCATATCTTAAAGTATGTTAAGGGGATTAAGATATAAGAACACTGAATAAGACAGGTAATAAAACATTTAAAAGTCAAATGGAGGTTTTTAGATTAGATCCAGGATTCATTAAAAAGTCTTTTGAATATTTTGAATAGAGGGGACACATGGTTAGATGGGTGCTTTGTAAAAATCAATTTGATACCTAAGTTGAAAATGGTCTGGAGTGAGAGAGTCATAGAGAACAACTAGAAGGCTATTATAATAGTAGAGATATAAAGTAAGAAGATTGCACATCAGAGAGATAATAAAGGAGAGGTGGGGAGGTAAAAAAAAGAATATTATAAGGTAGAATTTGTAAAATATATTTGTAAAACATCATAAGATAATATTCATTAAATATTTACCAATTATGTTTAAATTATTAAGGTTTATTTTTTAATTTTGAGTGTCAAATCCTTTTTTCCTTCCTGCCTTCTCTGCCCATTAAGAAGTCAAGTAGTATATCACTTATACATGTGAAATCATGCCAAACTGTTATTCATGTTGAAAAATAAAACGCAATCACACACACAAAAAAATGAAAAAAAACAATTTTCAGTCTACATTCAATATTTCTTAGATCTATCACTGAGAAACTCTTTTTTTTTTTTTAATGTTGAATCTTTTGGAATTGTATCACTGTTTTGATCAGAGTTGATGAGTCTTTTACAATTGATCATTCCTGCATTATTGTTGTTGTTATGTTCAATGTTTTCCTTGTGTTGTGCCAAAGTTCCCTTTTGATGTCCTGACCTAGTTTCCCTAATTGTCCTATTTAGTTATTCTGCCTCAGGTTATAACCTTTCCCTCTTAATGTTTGATGAGATAAAGGTCTACCTCAGTTGCTCTGCCGCAAAATCCCAGGCTATAATCATTTCCTCTTAAATGGTTGATGAAATAAAGGTTTTATATCTTTAGGTTATAGGCATTCCTTCTTAATGTTTGACAGGATAAAGGTTTATCCATTTTAGATGTCATTAGAATATCAGTAACCTCCCTCCATTGTGTCATTGTTCTTGTTATCCTATAAAAAAGCTTGCTCTGTGATACTTAATGCTGGATTCTTTGAGATGACAGTCTCGTCCAGCCCTGGGACCAAACATGGATCCATTGGTCCCAGTATATCTCTCCATTTAATAAACTATTGAATTGGTCTCTAATCTCTGTTTTGCTCAGTTTCCCCAGCATTATACTTGTTCCATTATTTGTATGAGTTCATATAAGACTCTTCTGTTTGATTCTTTGTTTTCCTGAAATTATACTGCTTGCAATTTCTTATAGCACAATATTATTCCATTAAATCATATTCTACAACTTGTTCAGCCATTCCCCAATTGTTGGCTGTCCCCTCAAGATCCAATTCTTTGCCACCATAAAGTGAACAACTATATTTTTGCACAAATAGTTCCATTCCCCCTTTCTAAAAAGATAGAATTTATAGGAGTTGCAACTGATTGGATATGATCAGTGAGGGAGAATGATACTAAAGTTGTGATTGAGTAATTGAGAAGATCTTGATGTCCTTATAAAAAGGAAAGTTAGGAAAATGGAAGGGTGTTGGGGAAAAGATAGTGAGTTCAGTTTGGGGCATGTTGAGTTTAAGATGTCTGTAGGACATCTAGTTCAAGAAGTCCAATAAATATTGAAATACTGGAGTGAAGGTCAGCAGCAAGATTAGGGTTGGATAAGAGTCATACAGTTTGAGGAGACAATTTAATCATTCTTATGAGATTATCAAATGAAATAGTACAACAGGAGAAGAAAATTGTGACAGGAACAGCAGCTTCAGGGATATTCATATTTAGTGTTTGTGTTCTGGATGAAGATTTAATAGAAGAAACTACAAAGGAACAGGAGGGATCAGACACGTAAGAGAAAAGTCTGGAGAAAGCAATGTCATAAAAACTTAGAAAAGAATATCAAAGAGAAGAAAGTGATTGAGAATTACAGAAGATGCAGAGAAGTTAAGAAAGATGAGGTCTGAGGCCATAAAAATTGCAAATTAAGAAGTCATTGGTAATTTCAGAGAGAATAGTTTCAGTTGAATGATGAAGTCAAAAGATGAAGTGTAGAGAGTGAAGAATTCATTGAAAGAAAGAAAGGGGACATTGGAAGAACATATACTTCTCAAGTAATCTAACCATGAAGGGGAGGATAGTTATAGGGGAAAAAAGTAGAATAGAGAAATTTACTTGCTGATTTTATTCAAACTCAATAAATAATAAATGCCTATTTAGCCCATAGAACTGCATCACATCCAGTTTTTGTATTATCTTTCACATTAAAAAAAAAAATCTCCCTACTAATGCTTTTTTCCCACTCTAATGAAGACAAAACTGCTTTCCCTGACTTTTTTTTAAATATTAAAATTTTTAACATCACTGACATTTTGATTGACCTCTGTTACACTGCCTTTAATTCTATGCTACCAAAATACAATTCCTGTGTTCTTGAAATGGTACAATCTTCTTTCTGTGTCTTAAGAATTCATTCCAATACATTGCTCATTTGCATATTTCCAACATACTGAACTTCTTGATCTCTTTCTACCCTTGAAGAATCTTAACCTTTCTATTTTGCTGAATCAGTGCACTAGAACAAAAAGGGTATTAGATTTGCATATCCTAAGTTTACTATCTCATCTGATTCTATTATTTGCTATCTATGTGTCTTGGTCAAGTCCCTACCAGCTCTAGGACTTAGTTTCCTCATCTTTAAATGAAATGAATGGCAAAGATCAGCAATTTTCAAAATTTTCAATAGTTTCCAAATATCCTTTCAGAGGTCGTTGAGCTCAAAGCTATTTTCATAATAGTAATACATTCTAATTTCTAATACAGTAAACAGCATTAAATATAACCCATGTGAGAAAAAGCTCTCAATCAT